>NC_057866.1:99563732-100764089 GCF_019393635.1 Dromiciops gliroides | reverse complement strand
TATCCCAAACCTTTTCTACTTTCCTCAAACCTTCAATCTTCTAGGGAAGGGACAGGGATGGGAACAAGCATTATACAGTCCCTACTAAGTGCTAAGCACTAACCTTTACCTCTACCCCCCACAATTAATAACACATGGCTGAGCCTTTTACTTCTTTTTTTCCCTTTTTTTGGGGGGGAGCAGGTCAATGAGGGTTAAATGACTTGCCCAGGGTCACACAACTAGTAAGTGTCAAGTGTCTGAGGTCATATTTGAACTCAGGTCCTCCTGAATCCAGGGTTGGTGCTTTATCCACTGCACCACCTAGCTGCCACTGCCTTTTACTTCTTTAAGAAAAACTGAGCTAAAAAAAGAAAGGGAGCTCCTTCAGCTCTCCTCTGTTCTTCAAAAATTCATTACCCATTTTTCTGCCTTTATTCCTGCCTGATTCATTTAAGTCACCAGACCCCAATGAACTATATCCCAAGACACTGAAAGAAATGGTAAATATGATTGCTGAGTCATTGTTAGCTTTGATCTTTGAAAGATTATGGAGGAAGAGAGAGATGTTGCAGACCTATTGAAGGGCAAAGGTTGTCTTGATTTAAAAAAAAAAAAAAGAGAAACCAATAACAAAGAGTGGAGATTACAACCTATGAGTCTATGAACCTGACATGTATTTCTGGCAAAATTCCAGAATGTATTCACTTAAATTTTTTTTGAAAATTAAGTTTAATTTAATTTCTAGCTAACCAGCATTTATTTTCTCTCCCTCCCACATACCCCCAATTAGAAAAAGTAAAGAAAACCCTTGTAACAATATGCATCATCAAGTAAAACAAATTCCTGAATAGCCCACGTCCAGAAATATATACCAGTAGATCTGGTGAATGCTATAGATAGTTTGCCTAGATTTCAGCAAAGTACATAGGTGGCAAATGACAAAGGATTTCAGACTCAATCCTCTAACTTTCTACTGCATAGCTGACCAAAGCTTCTTATTATTCTTATGGATACGACAGAGATACGGAAAGACTATACATAGGAGGATTCAGGACTCACTGAATGGCTGAACTGAGGAGTAGTCAACGATGGACCAATGTCACCTTGGTGGGAGGTCTCCAGTTGAATGCCTCAGTGATTTGTACTTGGTCTTGTGCTATTTGATATTTCTTTTTATCAATGACTTGCACAATGGCTTGGGCAGTATACTTATTAGATTTGCAAACAAATAGATTGATCAGGGGAGTTCTTCAATCAACCTGATGATGTGTCTATAGGAAGGTAAGCCTTTGTCCATCCTCTATTAGGAAATGAATTCAAAAGTTCCAAAGGTTGGTTTTGACTGATGAGAGCTGCCACCAAGATAAATTAGTTGGGCCCCATGTTTATTTGATGAAACTATTTTGGGAGGTGCCATCTCCTTTACTCTGGCCTATTAGAGAGATGACACACCACTTCGGACTGCTTTTTGCCTTTTCCCCTTCTGCTGTCCTTGGAGAGAGCGCCCAATAATTCAGCTCCCCAGGGGCCGTTAATGGCAGCTTTGTTCCATGGCAGAAGGGGGCATGTGCTTTACATGGGGTAGGAGAATGTCTTCAATAATGTTAATTTTGGAGATGATTTACAAGAGACCCTTTTAAGTTAGAGAGTACTCAAATCTGGCCTTTTAGCCAAAGTAGGCACAACCCAGGAACTCTGTCATTTGGCTAGTGATGGGAGATTTTTTTGGGCAGGTATGGATTTTGGGTTACCTAACAAGAGAATCCAAATTCAGGAATCCAGGCATCCAGGGATCTCTCTCCAGGAGATTTCCTATGCTACATGCTAGTGAATCCAGTTTTTAAAAGAGAGAGGGAATGGATATTTCTCAGGCATCATTAACCTTGGAGGTTAATGGCTTCTGAATAGCTTCTGAAGAACAAAAGTTCAGGTCCTGGTCTTTTATTCAAGGAAAGGCAATTTCCCAAGTACTGTACTACTTTGGAAAAAGATGGGCCGTTTGGCCTGAATATGGCAAAGTGCTAAAAAGAAGGACATCAAAGGGGAAACAAAAGGTCTGTGAATTATCGGGGTTTCTGTTCCTGAGGAGTACAAACCCTCAAGATGTGTCCATGAAATGCAATAGGGACTCATTGTTCTATTGGGGTATTGTCTGCTTAGCTTCCCCCAAAAGTGTATTTCCTTTCTGGGAAGAGTCCAAACTACATGGTGGTAGTAGCAGCCTGAGGGGAACTGTGTGGAAAGGTGGAGACACCAGAGAGAGGGTAACTGTTTTTATTGCTCATGAGCTATTGTAAATCCTTTACATGTTTTCTACATTTATTTATGTGCTTCTGTGAGTCCTCTGCATTTTGTGCATTTTGTCTGGGATGGGATAAAGGCTGTCCCAAATTTGATAATGCATTTACTATCTTGAAAGCTTGTAGAGGTACTGAGTGCCCTATCACCCACATCAGTGGAGACCCAGGCATGATGACCTGTATAAGCAGATTTCTGGGAACAAACACTGGGCAGGGACAACATGAGCCAAAGAGAAAGAGATCTTTTAGGGTGACACCTAAGATTAGATCACATTCCCTAGAGCTCAGAGCTCTGGGCCCCAGTTACATGTAGATGATGCAAAGTTGGAAAGGATAACTAACATACTGAATGACAGACTCAGGATTCAAAAAAAGTATCAACAGGCTAATGATGGGACTGAATCTAGTAAGATGAAATTTAATAGGAATAAATGTAAAGTCTTAAACTTGGGTTCTAAAAATCAACTTCAAAAGTATGTACACTGCTAGCTGTGTGACCCTGAGCAAGTCACTTAACCCCAATTGCCTCACAAAAAAAAAAAAAAAAAGTATGTATACTGGCTCCCTTCTGCCCTTTATCTCTTTGCATTCTCTAGGCACTTCCAGGTTCAAAATGACTTTTTGAAAGTGACCCTAGCTAAATGGTGTAATACACAGAGTGCTGGGCTTGGAGTCAGGAAGACCTGAGTACAAATTGGGCCTCCGACACATTAGCTGCGTGACCTTGGGCAAGTCACTTAACCTCTGTCTGCCTCTGTTTCCTCATCTGTAAAATGAGCCGGAGAAGGAAATGGCAAACCATTCCTGTATCCTTGCTAAGAAAACCCCAAATGGGGCCACAAAGAATTGAACATGAATAAAATGACAATAACAATAACAACAAATTATGTAAAAACAGCTCAAGGTTTATTAATTCATAATCCATTCATGACCCCTAAACTAGCTCTTCAACACTTGAGTAGATATGGTGGTTGTTCATACTTCATCAGTTATTTCAATACATAACTAGGCAGTCTTTTTCAACACAGCTGTGCTTCACTGAAATTACTCCTACATAGTATACAACAATTTCCCAACAAAAGATACAATGTCATTTAATACACAATGAATCAATTTATTGTACTGGAAAGCTGCCATCAAATTGTAGCATCAACTGAGAAAAAAAGCTAACATCCTCAATGCTCCTAGTAGAAAAGCTTAAACAATGTATTTTACTGTTAGTTGTATAAAACATCAATGTAGCCATGCTTACTAGTGGAAGGCTACAAGGGGAAGCATTTTAATCGCTGTACATTAGGAGAGAAATAAATTAATGGTTCAGTACTTCATGTATGCTAGCTAAGCTCCCACAGTTTCATCTTTAAGTCCCCTAGATACTTTCAGGTTCAGTTTGGAGGATTTGGGGCAAACCTCCAGTCCTGTGCATGATGCCAGTTGAGAATGGCCACTGGATTGGAGGGTCCAGCTAATAAGAAGGAAAAGTCAGCTTGAGGACTCTAAGGAGCCGAGCAGAAAGCTATACCATACTGAAGGGGCACTTAATATAGGTCCCATGAAGGAGAACAATGGTTCAAAGAGTCCTAGGAGCTTGGAGCTCCTAGCCTTGGACTCTTGCAAAGACTTGTGGTAGAGAGTATCTCGGACTTTTGTCGAGAGGTGTGCATGTGTGGGATATTTTGTACCAACAATTTCTACTTTACCATCTTGGTAAAGAGCTATTCTTTAAAAGGTAAGTTTAGCTAGCTATTTGCTATCAATTGATAATGAGAGAATCAGATTCATGGGTGAGCTATAATACCAGAAAAGCACCCCCAGCTTCTCAGGGTTTCCTAGAATTCGGAGGGGAGCAGTATGAAGTGGCCTTCTGGGTGCTCAAGGGACCTGCCAGAGCCCATGCTACACAAGGCACAGAAAAGAGGTATGCATATGAAATTTAAGATCTTCATCATATCTAGCTCAATTTTTTAAAAAAAGTATACAATAAATAAAATGTGTAAGTTTCAAAACTGTCATGCTCAGCTGTGTTGACCTTTAAGACTCCTTTTCTCTTTACTGCATTCTTTCAAATATTTCATTGACTCTCTTTACTTCTTTTTGGCATCACTATCTATAGCTTTAGGGCAGCTAGGTGACACCATAGTGCATAGGGCCTGGAGTCAGGAGGACTCATCTTCTTGAGTTCAAATCTGGCCTCAGACACTTCCTAGCTGCGTGACTCTAGGCAAGTCACTAACCCTGTTTGCCTCAGTTTCCTCATCTGTAAAATGAGCTGTAGAAGAAACTTCAGTACAACTTCAGTATCTCTGCCAAAAAAAACTCAAATAGGGTCACAAAGAGTCAGACACAACTGAAGTGACTGAACAAGAACAACAACAAATCTATAGCCCTAGCTCCACCACACTCCCAAATCAAACCAAAAACATCCTTTGTAACAAATAAGCATAGCCAAGCAAAACCAGTTCACCTATTTGCCATGTCCAAAAATGTATGTCTCATTCAGCTTCACTGGTCCATCACTTCATCACTGGTCCTCTGTCATGGTTGGTCCTTGTATTGGCCACAGCTCTCAAGTCTTTCAAAGTAGCTATATATATATATATATATATATATATATATATATATATATATATGTATGTATGTATGTATGTATGTATGTATGTATATGTGTATATATATTATAAATATATGTGCTCCCCAGTTACATGTATAGACAAGTTTTTAACATTCATTAAAAAATTCTGAGTTCTGGGGCAGCTAGGTGGTGCAGTGCATAGAGCACCGGTCCTGGAGTCAGGAGTACCTGGGTTCAAATCCGGCCTCAGACACTTAACACTTACTAGCTGTGTGACCCTGGGCAAGTCACTTAACCCCAACTGCCTCACTAAAAAAAAAAACAAAACATTCTGAGTTCCAAATTTTTTCTTTCCCTCCCCTCCCTTCCCTCCCCCCTCCCTGAGAGAATAAACCATCTGATATAGGTTATATATGTACAATCATGTAAAACGTATTTCCATGTTAGTCATGTTGTAAAAGAAGAAAAAGATCAAAAGGAAAAAATATATGAAAAAAATACAGAAAGTGAAAAATAGTATGCTTCGATGTGCATTCAGACTCCATAGTTCTTTTTCTGGATGTGGAGAGCATTCTGCATCATGAGTTCTCTGGAATTGTCTTAGATCATTGTATTGCTGGGAACAGCTAAATCAGGCATAGCTGATCATTGCACAAGGTTATTGTTACTGTGTACAATGCTCTCCTGGTTTTGCTCACTTCACTTTGAATTGGTTCACATAAGTTTTTTCAGGTTTTTTGGGAAGTTCTCCTGCTCATCATTTCTTATAGTAGTACAGTAATATTCCGTTACAATCAAACACCACAATTTGTTCAGCTATTCCCCCAATTGATGGATATCCTTCTAATTTCTAATTTCTTTGCCATCACAAAAAAGTGGCTATAAATATTTTTGTACAAATAGGTCCTTCCCTCCCCCCACTTTCTTTTACTCTCTTTGGGATACATACCTAGTAGTGGTATGGTTGGACCAAAAAGTATTTTGTTTTATAGTCCTTTGGGCATAGTTCCAAATTGTTCTTTTGTTTGTTTGTTGTGTATTTTTTTGTGAGGCAATTGGGGTTAAGTGACTTGCCCAGAGTCACACAGCTAGTAATGTGTCAAGTGACTGAGGCCGGATTTGAACTCAGGTCCTCCTGACTCCAGGGCCGGTGCTCTATCCACTGCGTCACCTAGCTGTGCCACAAATTGTTCTACAGAATGGTTGGATCAGTTCCTAACTCTACCAACAGATCATTACTGTTCTAGTTTTTCCACATCTCCTCCAACATTTATTATTTTTTTCTGTCATATTATTCAATCTGATAGGTGTGAGGTGGTACCTGAGAGTTGTTTTAATCAAAGTAGCTTTTTAAAAAAATGTTGCAATTATTGCAGAAATTTTTCTCCTACTTCTCATTTTACTTCGTATCAATTCAAAGCTCCACCAACATTGTATTAGTGTGCCTGTCCTTTTTTTATCCCTTCTAGTGGTGGCAATTTTCCTTTTGTGACATTTTTGCCAATCTGATGGGTATGAGATGAAAGCTCATAGTTGCCTTAATGTGCATTTATCTTATGAGTGATTGGAAGCATTTTTCATATGGTTGGTAACTTTCTGTATGTTGGTAACAATGCTCCTTTGGGAACTGCCTGCTCATATCTTTTGACCATTTATCTTTTTTGTGGGGGGAATAATAGACATTTTAATTTAAAGTTTTGAATTCCAAATTCTATCCTTCCTTTCTTCCCTCCTCTCCCCCCTTCCTGAGGGAGTAAGCAATCAGATATAGGCTATACATGTACAATTATGTAAAACATTACCATATTAGGGTTTTTTCATATTAGTTATTTTATACAAGAAAACTCGAATAAGAGAAAAAATGAAAGAAAGTGAAAACTAGCATGCTTCAGTCTGTGTTCAATCAAAATCGGTTCTTTCTTTGGAGGTAGATAGTATGCTTCATCATTAGTCCTTTGGGATTGGTCATTGTATTGCTAAGAATAGTTAAGTCATTTACAATGCTTCATTGAACAATATTGCTGTCTCTGTGCACAACATTCTCCTGGTTCTGCTCACTTCACTATACATCAGTTCATACAAGTCTTTCCAGGCCTTTCTGAAATCATCCTGCTTGTCATTTCTTATAGCTCAATAATATTCAATCACCATCATATACCACAGCTTGTTTAGCCATTCCCCAGTTGATGGGCATTTCTTTGATTTCTAATTCTTAGCCTCTACAAAAAGAGCTGCTAGTTGACCATTTATCTACTGAGGAATGGTTCTTGTTCTTATGTCTTTGACTCAGTCTCCTATATATCTTGGATATGAGACCTTTAGCAGAGAATTCTGCTTCTGAGATGTTTTCCAAGCCAACAGCTTCCCTCCTAATTGCAATTATCAGTCAGTCAACAAGCATTTATTAAGCAACAGTTACCATGTGCCAGGCACTAGATAAAGTGCTGGGGATTCAAAGAAGAGCAAAAAGTGGTCCCTGTTCTTACAAAGCAACAGTCCAATGGTGGAGACAATGAGCAAACAATGGAAAAGGAGGCCCAGGAAAGGTTTCTGACAGAAGAGAGGACTTTAGCTGAGACTTGAAGGAAGCAAGGGAAGTCAGAGGGTTGGGATGATCAGGGAGAGAATTCCAGGCCTGGAGGATATCCAGAGAAAATGCTGAAGTCTGGAAATGGAGTGTCTTGTTTGAGGAACAGCTAGGAGGCCAGTATCACTGGATTATACAGTGTGTATGTGTGTGTGTGTGTCGAGGGAGGGGGATAAGGTGTAAGAAGACCAGAAATGTAGGAAAGAACCAGGTTATTAAAGGTTTTAAAAGCCAAGCAGAGGATTTTATATTTGATCCTGGAGGTAACAGGGTGTACTGAATGGATGCGTAAAAACCTGGATTTGGGGAATATCAGTTTGACAGCTGAGTAGATAAAGATGAAGCAGGCAGATCCACCAGCAGCTATTGTAATAGTCTAGGCATGAGGAGATGAGGGTCTGCACCAAAGGGGTGGCAGTGTCAGAGGAAAGAAAGGAGCACATATGGGAGATGTTATGAAAGTACAAATGACAGGACTTGACCACTGATTGGATATGGTGGAAGAGAGAGTGAGGAGTTAAGGAAAATATCTAGACTGGTATGAGTGACTGGGAGGATGGTGGGACCCTTAATGGTAAAAAGAGAAGTTAGGAAGAAGGGAAAGTTTCAGGGGGAAAGACAAAGAGTTTGGTTTCAGACATATTAAGATACCTGCAGGAAATCCAGTTTGAGATGGTGATGTAAGACTGGAGGTCAGAAGAGAGTTTAGGGCTGGGACAAATAAATTTGAGAGTCACTGGCACAGAGATGATAATTGAAACCATGGAAACTAATGAGAGATCATCAAGGAAAACAGTATAGAGGAAGAAGAAAAGAGGGCCCAGGACAGAGCCTTGGAGAGCTCTGACTGTTACTGGATATGGCATGGATGAAAATACAGCAGATGAGAGAAGGGCCTTTCAGACAGGTAGGAGGGGAGCCAGGAGAAAGCAGGGTCATGAAAACCTAGAGATGAGAGAGTTTCATGGAGAAGAGGGTGATCAAGAGTGCCCAAAGCTGCAGGGATATGATGAAAGATGAGGATTGAGAAAAGGCTGTTAGATTTGGAAATTAAGAGGTCACTAGGACTTTGGAGTGAGCAGTTCTGGTTGACTAATGAGGTGGGAAGGCAGCCTATTGAAAGTTAAGAAGAGGGAGAAGAAGGCAGGTAATTTCCAGTAGCTGGCCTTCTCTAGAAATTTGTCAAGAAAAGGGAAGAGAGGTAAAGGATGACAGCTATCAGGGATGGGGGACACATGGGCATGTTCATAGGCAGTAGTGAAACAGTAGGTAGGCAATGATGCAATTGGTAAGAGAGTAGAAATGATAGAGGGGGCAACCTGCCGGACAAGATGGAATGGGCCCACTTGTGCAGGGACAAGGGTTTGCCTTGGCAAGGAAAAGGGCCTCATGTGACACAGGGATGAAAGAGAAGACAGTGGCAGAAGGCACCTGGATGATTTCAGATGCTTTTGGCAAAGGCCTCACTTTTTCCAGTCAAATATGATACAAGTTTTCAACAATACAATGATCCAAGACAATCCCAAAGGACTACTGATGAAATATACTATCCACCTCCAAAGAAAGAATGGATATTGATGGAACAGACTGAAGCATGCTACTTTTTACTTTCTTTCACCTTTTTTTTTTTTTTTTTAGTGAGGCAATTGGGGTTAAGTGACTTGCCCAGGGTCACACAGCTAGTAAGTGTTAAGTGTCTGAGGCTGGATTTGAACTCAGGTCCTCCTGACTCCAGGGCCGGTGCTCTATCCACTGCGCCACCTAGCTGCCCCTCACTTTTTTCTTTTAATCAAGTTTTCTTGTACAAAATGACAAATATGGTCATGTTTTACATAATCATACATGTATAACCCATATCTGATTGTTTGCCACCTTGGGAGGGGAAAGGGGAGGGAAAGGGATAAAAATTGGAACCCAAAACTATAAATAAAAATGTTTATTATTAAAAAAAATTTAAATATGATACAAGATTCTCAGATGAGAGGATGGCAGAGGGGAGCTATGGGAGGTTTGAGGAAGGGTTAAAAAAAGGTTTGGAAAAGCCACTGTAGTGAGTGAGATGGTGACTCAACCAGGGAGGTATAAAAGGTTTGCTTTTGCCAAAGAAAGTGTCCAGTTGAGATGAGCCAGTCAACAATGGCTTTTTTTGTAGTTTTTCTCCAACTTCATTCAGCAGCATAAGAATGGGAATGAAGTAAGCCAGTGCTGGGAATAACCCAGGGCTGTGGTTGGGAAGGTCAAGCTCTTCAGTAGGATAAAGGGGCAAGGGACTGGAGAGAAGAGGGCAGTATAGAGTTGAATGGTTTCACCAAAGGTTAAAATGGGGAAGGAAAGAGAGTGTTTCCAGTTTGGTGTAAAGGCCTGAGAAAGAAGCGAGGGGTGGAGGGCTTGATGAGGACCAAGAACAAGACCTGGAGCTGGAAGGCAGAGGGAGGGGCGAGATGACACCAGAAGCAGCCCTGGCACATAAGGGACTGCAGACAAGAGGGGGTATCAATAAATCAAGATCAGGGTTGTAGACAGGACAGGGGATTGGTGAGGAAGGAACAGGACTGAGGTAAATTGGAAGATCAGAGCATCAGAAGTAAGGCTGAGGATGAGACATGTCAGTGAGTAAGGAGCATGCTGAAGGAGAGCTGGGATTTCATTAGCACATCAGGGGATGGGCACAGCCTGGATGGGATGGCAGTTCCTAAGGGCGGAGGACCGGCTAGTATAAATGCACAATGTAGCAGTTGAGTCAGGAGAGAAGGAAAACTTTCTCTTTTTTTGCCTATGTGGGTCTGCCTCTGAAACAGCTTTCCTAAGTGCTGAAGCTGTGTCCATTGGCATTTGAGAGAATCTGGCCTGTCCAATGATTAATGCTTTAACTGACTCATAGACCCAGAGGGAAAGACTGGTTACAGCTTTGATGGTTTATTTTTGGAGAGACATTCCTGAGGAAAAGCCTGCAGGGGCATCACAGCCCAAGGATAGCAAATTCCCAACAGGGAACAATGGAACTTCAGTTCCCTGGTCTGGTACTCGGCATCGGGGAGGGGCTGGGGTCGAGCTGGTGGTGGCAGAGAGTGGAGAGACGGGCAGTTTTATGAGGCATGATTTACACGAGGCCGACTTATCCCATGCTTGAGGAAGTTTCTTAAAACACATTCACATTTCACTGAGTCGGAATAGAGTGCCCTGGCCAAGCTCCCCTCCCCATTTTCCTATGAACCCTGATGGAAGAGAGGTTTCATTCATTCAAGCACCCTACGTTGAGACTTGCTACTATGTGCAGAGCACCACGAACATTTTCACAGGTGGATGGATTCATTCTAGTTCTCCCCTTCTATGGCCCACATTAGAGCAGTCTGATGAGAATTAAGGAGTCGTTTCCAAAGGAAGGTTTTGGGAATCACAAAATGTCAGAGCTGGAAGGCACCTGAGAGGTTGTCTGATAATACAGGCTCCTCATTTTAGGAAACTAAGGTTCAGAAAGGAGATAAGCCTAAAGTCACAAGTCAAGTGGGATTCGAACCCAGGTTTTCTGATTTAGGACTATGGAGTTTAGGACTACCATGTTACCTCCCTAACGTAATGGCAAGTATAGCTACAAAGTCCTTTCTTCTCATCAGTGAAGGGTAACAGCTCACATTTACTGAATCCCTTCCCCTCTGTCAGGCATTTAAAGCTCATTACAATTGCACTTCAGCCTTCCTTTCTGGGTTCACTGACTAGAACATGCCTTCTACATTCTCCAGACTGGCCTTCTTACTATCTTCGGGACACAATATTCCTTTTCCTGCCTCTACACATTTGTATAGCTTGTTCCCCTTGCCTAGAATGCCTTCTCTACTCACTTCTGCCTGGTAAAATCTTCCTTCAAAAAAACAGCTCAAGAGCTGTGTCCTACCAAAAAAAAGGGCGGGGGGGCTATCATTATATAGAGTTTACTATGTGACAGGAACTTTGCTAAGCACTTTACAATCATTATCTCATTCGATCCTCACAACAACCCTGGGAGGTATGGGCTGTTATTATCCCCATTTTACAGATAAAGAAACTGAAGCAAACAGAAGTTAAGTGACTTGACCAGGGTCACAGAGCTAGGAAGTGACTGAGGCTAAATTGGAACTCAGGTCTTCCTGACTTCAAGCTCAGTGCTCTAGTCACAGATCCCTGAAGTTGTCATATATATTTTTGTTGTGTGTGCATGTGGTTTCCCCTCCAATAAAGGGAGGGGGAACTCGAGGGGGGGGGACTGGCCCATTTATCTTTGTATCCCTAACACTTAGCACAGTTCCTGGAATATCAGAGATGCTTATTAGAGTGAGTTTCTATACTGTGCAAAGCACTGTGTTCAGAATTGGGGAAGAAATAAAGTTTGGATACTAGAATTTCTGCCTTTGTGAAGTTCAAAGATTAGCAGGGAAAAAATATATATACACACATATATACACAAATATAATTCATTTTAAGTCAAAGAGGTGCAAAGCGCTTTTGAAATTCAAGGTGAAAAGTCTTTTTATGGTGTAGGGAATGGGGAGATTGGGGAAGCTTCCCATGGCCCTAGACCTAGCTCCTCATCACTCAATGTCCCTCGGTGCCTCTGTGATTCTGCCAAACCATATTTCCCACATCTGTTAAAATTCAGGAAAAATTGGGGAAAAAAAGGTCACCTCTTTCAGGAAGCTATCCTTGATTAACACCCCCTTCCTGCCTCGGTCTGTATTCAATTGCATTTGACTTGTTACTGTGAAAAGGTGTTCTTCCCTTGTTTTATGAGTACACTCTGTTTTCTCAATCAGCTGGTTGGTTTTAGCCCCACCTTCATGGTCTATATAGCAGGCTTTGTTGCCTTTCAGAAATGTGCTAGACTTAATCAGGAGAAAAATACTGCCATATATAGCCCCACCGCAGGCCAGAGGGGTGGTGCTATGTAGCTGGCCAGCTCAGCTGTGCTGGGCTTCCCTTGGGTCAAACTGTACAAAGGCACCACTGAAAGGCTCCGGAAGTTGAGGCTGGAAATGTGGCAGAACTGAGGTGATGCTCAGGAATCTTGAGCCCCTGGGCTGCCACCTCCAGAGCTGTAAGAGGCTGTGAGAGGCTGTGAGGCTGGGAGCAGAGCTGGGCTCCTGGCCTTAGCCCGCCCTCCAGTGGTTACAGGTAGCTCTGCCTCAAGGACGCTGATGCTAAGACTGCCTCTGTGCACAAGGAAACCCTGAAAAAACATTCTCTTATTCATTGTCCACAAAAGGGAAATAGCCCGATTTAAGAAGCATCAACTCCTTCTGGTGGAGGAGGTTGAAAACCTTCTGCATTCCCATTTGAATAGTTTGTATTGAAATTCGACTCACACGTTGTACGCCTTTTAGTGTGTACAAGAGAAAGTGGATGGTGTTTTTACTTTTGAAATTTACAGGACAGAGGGCATTTTGTTGGTCTGCTGCAAGACTGTATTGTATATATGTTTTCATGTAAATGAATGAAAATCCATACTCCAAGTTATGTTTTAATTTCATTCTAAATGAAAAATTCCTTTATTAGAAAAATTGCAAGCCACGTTGTTAATAAAGCAAAAAACAAAGTGCCAAGTGCTCATTAGTCACAACTGACCCTATCTGATCAAATGAGCACTTGGCACTTTGCTTCTGTTGCAATGGTTAACAACTATGGAGGGTCTATAACCCATGCTGGTTCAATTCGATTTGACTCGATTCTACTGAATTCTATTAAGAATTTAGTTTGGTTAGAGAGGTAGAGGAAAAAATGGAAAGAGAAATGAGGGTGATGCAGGAAAGACATGAGAAAAAAGTCAACAGCTTGAAAAGTCAAATTGGCCAAATGGAAAAGGAGGTACACAGCTCATCTTCCCATGGCACCCCAATGTCTTGACTCATTCGTTGACCTTTTGTTGATGACTTGTAGAACTGAAAATTCTTAGGAAAGGTTCCAGCTGTGACTAGATGTCCCAAAATGTGAATATTTTCAGTGTCAGCCTGTTCTGCATAGTTATTTTCTTTATTTTCAGGTGATATACTATGGCTAAGCCAGGATAATGTCCCTGTGGAGATGTCTGCTTAAATGCTATGATGCTTGGTAGTGCAGTGGATAAAACACTGGCCCTGGATTCAGGAGAAACTGAGTTCAAATCTGGCCTCAGACACTCGGCACTAGCTGTGTGAAGCTGGGCAAGTCACTTAATCCTTATTATCCCTTAAAAAAAGAAAGAGGGAAGGAAGGAAAGAAAGAGAGGATACTTGTGTACAGAAATTGTCAGGGCATATATGCATATGCTGAACCATTGTCATCTGGCTCCATAAAATCTTGTTTTTTGGTGGATGGGTGTATATAGTGGTGGAGACTGCTTTAGGCTGAATGCTTGTGAAACGTTCAGTCATATAACCTCTTAAAAGCAAGAAGAGTGCTTTTAGCAGCAGACCATCAGGCCAATCGTAAATTTGATATGCATTTTTATGTATAACTATATTATTTTGCTCAGGAGTAAAATCTGTTGTTTTAATTACACTTGTATAGTAAAAATAAAGGTTTAGTGTTCTTTCTGGGTTTACTTGAAATATAAGATATTATTACCTAAAGGAAAATGTTGCTGCCTCAGAACTTTCACTTTTTTTTATAATAATAGACTTGCAAGTTATCTATAAAACCTAAATAAGCCTAAATTAACTTTTGGAATGTTTGAGATAAAATAAAATGAACTGATACAGATCAAAAAAAAAAAAAATAAATGCTATGATGCTTGTTTGGAATATGTTAAAATATTGTACATAGTAGGTTTAAAATATGTTCTAACTAAAAGATGAGGGAAAACCTAAAGGTATCTCCCCAAAGTATCTTAATCATAACTTAAGCTGGTTTCCCTAAAATATTTGTTTTTAAGGGTCTTTCTGGAGACACCTCAAACTTCTGTTTGGACATAAAACTCAATGCTGCGTGTTATGCACTAAAACTGGGATAACTTGACATTTTCCTAAGTAACTGCTGACCCTTGACAAAGCAGCACTCATGGGCAACAGTTTTATTCCATTTTACACTTTGTTTTATGGAACATCCAAATAAAAACTTTCTCCATGTCTCCACTGAAGAATCACCCCTGTTAAAAATGGCAAGAGCCAACAAATCCACACTGATGTTTGTAACATTTTATCAAATAAAGTTCCCTGAATAAAAAAAAAAAAGAAAAGGAGGTACAAAAGCTCTCTGATGAAAATAATTGCCTAAGAATTAGGATTGAACAAATGGAAGCCAGTGACTTTATGAGAAACCAAAACACAATAAAGTAAATCCAAATGAATAAAAAAAGAGAGGGCAATGTGAAATATCTTCTGGGAAAAACTGCTGACCTGGAAAATAGGTCTAGGAGAGATAATTTGAAAATCATTGGTCTACCTGAAAACCATGATCAAGGAAAGAGCTTAGACACCATCTTCCAAGATATTCTCAGGGGAAACTGCCCTGAAATTCTAGAAGAAGAAGCTAAAATAGAAATTGAAAGAATCCACCGATCACCTCCAGAAAGAGATCCCAAAAGGAAAACTCCTAGGAATATTATAACCAAATTCCAGAGCTCTCAGGTCAAGGAGGAAATATTGCAAGCTGCCAAAAAGAAAGAATTCAAGTACTGTAGAGCCCCAGTCAGGACAGCACAAGATCTAGCAGCTTCTACATTAAAGGACTGGAGGGCATGGAATATGATATTCCAAAGGGCAAAGAAAATGGGATTACAACCAAGAATCACCGGGGCAGCTAGGTGGCGCAGTGGATAGAGCACCGGCCCTGGAGTCAGGAGGACCTGAGTTCAAATTCGGCCTCAGACACTTAACACTTACTAGCTGTGTGACCCTGGGCAAGTCACTTAACCCCAATTGCCTCACTAAAAAAAAACAAAAAACCAAAAAACCAAACCAAGAATCGCTTACCCAGCAAAACTCAGCATTATCTTTCAGCAGAAAAAATGGGACTTTAATGAAAAAGACTTTCAGATATTTGTGATGAAAAGACCTGAACTGAATGGTAAATTTGACTTTCAAATACAAGACCCTAGAGAACCATAAAAAATTGGAGCTGGGGGACATACCTGGGGTTGTGCAGTGGGCGACTGTCTTGTGTCTGAGGCCGGGTTTTGGCTAGGATCCCCCTGGGTCCAGGGGTGATGCTTTGTCCACTGTGTCACTTAGCTAGGTGATGACATCTTTAGGGTTAAATTGAGGGGTGAAGGGAATTCACTGGGGGAGGGCAGAGGTGAAATCCTACATGAAAATAACAGGAAAAGGCTTATGGAGTAGAGGAAGAGATGGGAGAGGAGCAGGGCAGTAAATGAATTTTACACTCATCAGAAAAGGCTCAAAGAACTTAAACTCATCAGAGCTGCCTCAAGAAGGGACTAATACACACACCCAACTGGGTGTAGTAATCTGTTTAATCTGGGCCGTAAATGAGCCTAACACTCATCAAAATTGGCTCAAGGACCTCAATCTCACTAGAATTGGCTGAAGGAGGGAATAATGTACACACTCAATTGGGTGAAGTAATCTCTCTAACCCTGCGGGGAAAATAGGAGGGGAAGGGGATAAAGAGAGAGGGGCAAAAGATGGAAGGACAGAGTAGGGGAGGGGACAGACAGAAGCAAATCCCTTTTGGAGAGTGATAGGATGAAAGAAGATGGATAATAGAATAAATATCATGGGGAAGGGAATAGGATGGAAGGGAAACAGTTAACAATAGTAATCATGAAAAAGAGAAAAGGGGGAAAAATTATACAAAAAATATTTATAGCAACTCTTGGTGGAGGCTAAGAATTGAGAATCAAGGGAATGTCCATCAATTGAGAAATGATGGAAAAAGCTGTGCTATATGATTGTAGTGGAATGGTCTTGTGCTACAGGAAATGACGAACAGGATGATCCCTGAAAAACCTTGAAAGACTAATGAACATCGATGTATAGTGAAGTGAGCAGAGCTGGGAGGTCATTGTGCGTAGTGACAGCAGTATTGTTCAATGAGCAATTGTGAATGACTTAACTACTGTCAGCAGTGCAATGGTCCAAGACAATCCCAAGGAACTAATGAGAAAGCTTACTATGCACCCCTATAGAAAGAACTGATAAAAAGAACACTTGTGGATTGTACATATATAACCTGATTGCAATCTTGTGGAGGGGGGAGGAAAGGGAGGGAGGGAGGGAGAAAAATTTGGAACTCTAAATCTTATCAAAATGAATGTCAAAAACTACCCTTACATGTAACTGGAAAATAAAAAATAAATGTTTGTTGCTGGGAAAAAAAAAAGAATTTAGTTTGCCAGGCACCTTAGTAAGTAAGTAGTGGGTATACCAAGACAACAAATTAATCTGTTCCTGTCTCTAGGGAACACAGGAGTTGAGCCTAGAAGGAGAGGGGTACTAAGAAGCCTAGATGAAGAAGGGAGTGAATTCTAGGTGTGGTGGGCAAAGGCATGGAAACAAGATTCCCTTACAGGGAATAACAAGTAGTTCAGCTGGGCTGGAATGTACAGTGCATGGTCAGCCATGGTATGTCATCAGCCTAGAAACAGAGGCTGAAAGCAGATGACGAAGGCCTTTATTTTTTTCTTAAGATGTGCTTGATATCATTTGTTTTTCTATCACTTTCGTTTCCAAATATATCCCTTCCCCTATCCTATCTAGAGAACCATTTCTTATAACAAAGAATGAAAAAAGTGGGGGGAAAGGCAGTGCAGCAAAACTAATCAGCATGTAAACCGTGACAGTTGTCCCAGAGGGGCAGGGGGTCCATTTCCTTATCTCTTCCATGGGGCCAAGCTCAGCTATCATAATTATGTAGCATTCAGTTTAAGTTGGTGTTAGCAAGCAGAGAGGGTGGGGACATCTTCCACTGAGGATGGAGTAGAATGATAGGAGAAATACAAAGGAGTAAGATCATTCGCTCCCAGCTGTGGGCAAAAGGGATGGCTTCCATGAAGGAGGTGACACTTCATCTGAAACTTAAAAGATATGTAGAATTTCCATTATCAGAGATAGAAAGGGGAACGTTCTCGAGTGGCCCTCCCCCTGGAGTAACTCCCACAATTTCCACTTGCAGGTCCTCTGAAGGCAGCTACCCTTGTGGGTGTGTACTCCTAGTATATAGTTCGTGAATCCCCATCAGTAGAGCTCCCAGGAACAATCGGCCAATGGACATAACAAGCTCTTAGCAAAGGTCTATTTATAGCAAAAGCTGTCAAAGTAAAACAATAGCTAGAAAACATTCATTCTATAAGCCTGGGATGTGCAATTACAAAAATAATATCCGTGGGAAGAGTGGGCTCAAACTTAGAGCATAATGGTAGAAAGGTTTACAGAATATACATGCGGCAAAAGCAAATCAAAGCTCCTGCTACTTCAGGGCCTGGAAGTCACTTTTTTCCCCACAGAATTCTTTTTTTTTTTTTTTTTTTTAGTGGGGCAATTGGGGTTAAGTGACTTGCCCAGGATCACACAGCCAGTAAGTGTTAAGTGTCTGAGGTTGGATTTGAACTCAGGTACTCCTGACTCCAGGGCCAGTGCTCTATCCACTGCGCCATCTAGCTGCCCCCTCCCTGTAGAATTCTTAAGCAGTTCTCTGCTAGGTGTGGTGCTTATGGTAGATGGGTCACTCCACTGGATTTCTCAGTTTGCTCCCAGATGGGCAGGTGTACTCTCCACTGTCTAGCTTCAGGTTCAACTATAATCCTTGACTTGAATACTGTTGTGTTCTTTCAGAAAAAAACGAGAGATCTTGAGCTTAGGGCTGGCAGAAGCTTTGCTCCCAGTTCTGCTCACTAAGGGCCTTGGCTCTGAAGCTTGCCATCTCTCAAGCAGGAGATGGGTGACCAGAGGTTTAGCCTGTTCTGAATTCTGGGCTGGGTCTCCTTGGTGAAAGACTTAATTTAATTTATGGTGACCATACAGTATATTTCCCAGATCTTCATCTGTGTAGGTTAGGTCGTAATTGGGCAACGCTTCAAATCTTCCCAGACTCTTTAAAGTTGTTGGTTGAGATAAACAAGTGATTGGGGAAAAGGTAGAGGCATTCTATACCATAGCAAGTTCTGTTGGACTGTTCATATACAAATGAATTGCCCAAAAGCTTTGCATCTTTTACCAGGTCTAGGCTGATTCGGTCACATCTGAAAAGGGGCTTACTGGCTACAAAGTGCAAATGAAGTCTTCGAGGGATGGACCTCATTGTCTCTACTTCCCCTTATGACCTGCAAGTTTGCTGATGTTTGATAGGGCACACCTTTTAGACCAGAAATAGGCGAGGTATAAAGAATGGCACAGATGCAAACACGGAATGTGTCTTGGGAGTGAAAAAACAATCCGCTGATTTCACTGGAGAAATCAGTGAACAATAGTAGCAGAAAAGCTGAAAAGGCAGGTGAGAGTCAGGTTGTAGAGGGCCTGAAAACCAGCTTGGACCTGGGGCCGACTTGGGACCGTATCTCAAGAACTGTGGTCAGCTCTGGGCACCATATTTTAAGAGGGGGCATTGAGCGCATCTAGAAGAAGGCAATCAGGATGGTGAGAGGACAAAAAACCTTGTCATATGACGATGGGTTGAAGGAAATAAAGCTGTTTAGCCTGAAGCTTCCCATGGAAGAGAGTGCAAATCTCTTCTATGTTACTCCATTACAGCAGAATGGGAAAAGTACCAATTCTGGGGTCACAGCACCTTGTCTTGAATCCTGGCTCTTCCACTTTTTCCCTGGGTACCCTTGGGCAAGCCACTTGACTTCTCAAGGTCTCAGTTTCCTTGTCCTTAAAATGAGGAGGCTGGAATAGAGGGCTTCTTCCAACTCTATGATCCCATGGGCTAGAAACTCATGGATGGAAGTTAGGATAAACAGATTTCAATTCAAAAGAAGGAAAAACTTCCTAATAACTGCAAAAATAGAAGGGGTTGCCTTGGGCTGTATTAAAGCTGATATTAGATAACCATTTTGGGGGAGTATTGTAGAGGGGATTTATCTATTTTTGGCAGGGAAATGGACTAGAGGACGTATAAAATCCCTTCCATCTCTAAAACTCTACAGTTCTATGTTCCTCAGTGTATTTGAGCTGAGAGAAGACTGTCTTGGACAGAAAGGAACCTATGACAGAGAATATGGATTTCTCAGGAACCTAGGCCGAGAAAGACCTGGGTAGGGAAAGACTGAGCTAGAAGAACGGGCAAAGATTGAGAATCGTCAGGGCCCAGTACAAGACATTTTCACCAAGGGGACTCTGAAATAATTATGGGGCATAGTAGAAAAAAGGAGGGTAGTACTTCCTTTTAGTGGCAGTCCTGACATCCCCAAATGGGACAATAACTTCAAATGCTTCAACATGGCTATGGTCCTGAGAAGCAGCAAATTCTTTTTTCTTTTTCTTTTTTTTTTTTGCAGAGCAATGAAGGTTAAGTGACTTGCCCAGGGTCACACAGCTAGTAAATATCAAGTTGAACTCAGGTCCTCCTGAATCCAGGGTCAGTGCTTTATCCACTGTGCCACCTAGTGGCCCCCAGCAAATTCTTAGGTTATATGATTTCTTAGGCCGAACAAGGCTAGAATCTATGGCTTTGTAACTGTGGAGCTATACAGCATATAGTTTTGTACCTTGATTAATTATCAATTCTGGCTAAAGGATGGTGGAGCTCCTGACTCAGGGAAAAAGAGTAAAGAAGAGACCAAGTTGTAATAGTGGGATTGGCTGTTGACAAATAGGAGAAGTACGGATCCTGTTATACATGTGGAGAGTGGATGTTAGAGGAGTTTCAGAAAAACTGAACTGAAGCTAGAGTTTCCAGAATATTGAGGAGTTTTGAGTCTTCTGGTCTGAGTCAGATGGTCAAGCTTCAAGTAGGGATCAGAACTTGAACGTCATAGTTTTTTCTTTGTATCTGTCAGGGTGAGGATTCAGGGAAAACCCAAAATGTTCCTGGGTGAACAGAGGCACAGTATCCATTTCATAGAAACATAACTTTTGTTTCACCAACAAGAACATGTTTCTCTGCATTACGTAGTTCTAAACAATAAATGCACCAGTGCACATTACCCTCTTTCTAGGGTAGGACTGACTCTAACAGGGTCTTGCTATTACAGGGAAATGCTTCTAATGTAGTCACTGAAAAAGGAACTAAATGTACGAGTAGCATTTCCTGCTCTTGGTGCCACAATGCTACGAGGAGGCGGGGCAATCAATATATGGGCTGGGAGTGATACACTGACAGTCAATTGGTTTCCCAGAATTCTTCAGTATATAACACAGCTTCATCTCCAGAAATTGGGATGCTATTTATTTGCTGTTTGCAGAAAACACACATGGCTAAAATACCTTTCTAAAAGAAAAGACTTACTCTACATGTCATTCAGGCAAATGAGTTAGATGAGGCCAGCAGTAGTTCTGGATGTGGTCTTTGTTCAAGGTCAAATGCTGATCAGGACTGTTCTGAGTAGTGGCTGCTGCTGAGCTGCAGGAATATTAGTGAAGGCCCAAGGTCTGAGCATTCCGTTGCTTTCTGGCAAACCACTGAAGGACGAGTATCAAGAAGAGTTTGGACCATCCCACTTTATGCTGCCTTAGGCTATATAAAGAGGGCAGCTGGAGAAAACTCTGCGCAGATATCCGTATTTAGAAATAGCCCAGACAAGGTTTCCTAATGAGCATGTTAATTCATAACCCCTCCCCTCCATTTCCCCTCCTCCAAAGGGGGTTTCCATTGAGGGTGCCAGCATCCTACTAGTCAGTCACCCAGCTTTGCAAAATTGGAGTCATTTTTAGATTCTTTCTTCTCATCCTTCAAGTCCAGTCATTTGTCTTGCTGATTCTCCTTTCACAGCACATCTTATATCCATCTCCTTTTCTCTGCTCACCCACAGCACCCTAGTTAAGACCTTTATCATGTTTCATCTGAGCCATTTCAACAGTCTCCTAATTGGTTTCCTTGCTTTCAGTCTCTCTACAAATCTTTTTTTTTTTGGGGGGGGGTAGGGCAATGAGGGTTAAGTGACTTGCCCAGGGTCACACAGCTAGTAAGTGTCAAGTGTTTGAGGCCAGATTTAAACTCACGTCTTCCTGAATCCAGAGCCAGTGCTTGATCCAGCTGCCCCGTGCAATTCTTTTTCTACACAGCTGCCAAAATAAGTTTTATGTCACTCCCCTGATTGATAATACTCATGGATTCCCTAGTGCCTCTAAGAACAAAATACAGACTTGAAGCCCTTCACAATTTAACTCTGGCTAACTTTGTAGACTTCATTCACATTACTCCTCCTTGTACATGCTATATTCTTGCCAAATGGACCTCCCTGGTGACCCGAAGTCTTGTAATGCCATCTTCTCTCCCTGTGCCTTGGCCCAGGCTGCCCCCAGGACTCTAATTTATTCCCTCCACATCTCAGCCTCTTAGAATCCTCAGGTTCTGCTCCAGATGAGTATCTGAGAGCACCTGTGGTACTTTCCAGTAGAATTTAAGCTCCTTGAAGGCAGCCCACCCCACAGCAGTTATTTAATAACCATTTGTTGACCTCGATCAGTACCTCTGCCCATACAATCTGCTCTGGACATTGATTTGCAGTCAGTCCCTCTTAGACGTTCTCGACCTTTGTGAGCCACCTTCTCTCATACATTTTCCTCTCTCTGGATTTTGAGATATACACACTCTCTCTGTACCTCTGTCTATCTGACCACTTCTCAGTCCTTGTTAACCATCATCCATGTTATGACCACTAACCGTACATGTGCCCCAAAGCACTGTCTTTTCTCTATCCTCTCATTTGATGCCATTAGCTCCCATGAGTTTAGATATCACTTCTATGCAGATGGCTCCCAGCCCTCTCTTGTCCTGCATCACCAACTGTCTACAGGACATCGGCATTCACAGGTACTTCAAACTCAACAAGGCCAAAACAAAAATTTGTTATCTTTCCTTCAAAGCTCCCCTCCTTGGAACTTCCCTATTACTGCTGAGGACACTGTCATTCTAGTTGCTCTCACAGGTTGGGTTCTCCGATTCAACTTACTCTGGGTTCAGACTTCTAAAAATACAACTTATGTGCTCCCACTGGAACATTTACTTTTTTTTGGTGGGGCAATGAGGGTTAAGTGACTTGTCCAAGGTCACACACCTAGTAACTGTCAAGTGTCTGAGGCCAGATTTGAACTCAGGTCCTCCTGAATCCAGGGCTGGTGCTTTATCCACGGAACCACCTAGCTACCCTGAGCATTTTCTTTCTTTCTTTCTTCATTCATTCATTCATTTGGCAGGGCAATGAGGGTTAAGTGACTTGCCCAGGGTCACACAGCTAGTTAAGTGTCAAGTGTCTGAGGATGGATTTGAACTCAGGTCCTCCTGAATCCAAGACCAGTGATTTATCCACTGTGCCACCTAGCTGCCCCAAGCATTTACTTTTAATAGTCAGTCACAGGACACAATTAGCTAAAATTGAAGGCATTCATTTGGTTTTTTTGTTTGTTTGTTTGGTTTTTGCGGGGCAACGAGGGTTAAGTGACTTGCCCAGGGTCACACAGCTAGTAAGTGACAAGTATCTGAGGATGGATTTGAACTCAGATCCTCCTGAATCCAGAGCTGGTGCTTTATCCATTGTGCCACCTAGCTGCTCTGAAGACATTCATTTGTAACCCCATCCTCTCAGATATTCCCTCAAATTGCACTAGAACTCATGGGCTGGATTCTCAGAGAGCAGTTGGTAGCCTGTTGTAGAGGTATAACTCTGTGAATTTGCATTTTTAATTCCATAGCTCATCATTTTGCCACTGTGCTTCCCATCTGCAATCAGCCAGTACACACAATTAGCTTTTATCAAAGGCATTTAGTAAGACAACAACATAGTAGGAATAATAACTACAAAATATTTTCTTCCCAAACTTAGGATGTACTCTCCCACACATACACATAGCATCAATCAAACAAGCATTTATTGAGCACCTACTAAGTTCTAAGCACTGTACTAGGTGCTAGGGATATGAATACATAGACGAAAAAATCCCTACTTACAAGAAGCTTATATTCTAATGTAGGAGACAACAAGTACATATAAAATATGTATGATCTAAATACACAATAAACAAAAACATAAGTAGTTCAGTATAAAATAGTTTTAGAGGAAGACACTAGCACTTGGGAAGGCCAGGAGAGGCCTCATGTAGAAGATGGTGCCTGAGTTATATCTTATGGGAAGAGAGGTCTTTTTTTTTTTTTTGGTGAGGTAATTGGGGTTGTGACTTGTCCAGGGTCACACAGCTAGTAAATGTCAAATGTCTGAGGCTTGATTTGAACTCAGGTCCTCCTGAATCCAGGGCCAGTGCTCCATTCATTGCACCACCTAGCTGCCCCAAAAGAGGTCTTTATAAAGTTGATAAAAGGAGGGAGGCTTTGGGGACAGCCAGTTGGAAGGCATAAAATGGGAGATAGAATATCAGGAGAGAAAAAGAGAAGGCCAGTTTATATAGAATTAAATAATGTCCAGTGAGTCTGGAAAGACAGCTTGGGGTCAAGTTGTGTAGGGCTTTAAAAGCTAACCTGAGGGGGCAACCAGGTGGCACAGTGGATAAAGCACTGGCCCTAGATTCAGAATGACCTGAGTTCAAATCTGGCCTCAGACACTTAATAATTATTAGCTGTGTGACCCTGGTCAAGTCACTTAACCCCAATTGCCTCACAAAAAATAAAACAAAACAAAACCCAGACATTTGACACTTACTAGCTGTGTGACCCTGGGCAAGTCACCTAACCCTCACTGTCCTACCCCCACCCCCACTCCCAAAAAAGAAAATAAAGCTAACCAGAGTAGCTTATTGGAAGCCACTGGAGTTGGTTGCTAGAGGAGTCCCATGGTCAGGAAGATTACTTCGGCAGGAGAGTGTACGGTGGACTGGAGTGCAGAGAGATTTGAGGCAGGAAGGCCAGTTAGGAGGCTGCAGAAATCATCTAAGTGAAAGCACTCATGGGAAGAATGGCTTAAATGGAAAAGCACAGTGGGAGGGAGGTGCTGACTTGCAGGGCTCGCAGCTCCTGGCATTCCCAGGCCTGGAAGCCTTTTCTCTGTGTAGAGTCCTCCTGCATTCCTCCTTGGGGGCAGTGCTTCTGCTGGAATGGCTTCCTCATTTGAATCTCCAGGGTCTGGGGACACAGGCAGCAAGTGCTTGTCTTGGCTGCTCGGGTTCCCATTCCTTGAAGGCAATTCCTCCCTTGAGTGACTTTTGTTGTTGTTCAGTCCTTGTAGTTTCCTCTTTGTGACAGCCCCATATGGGGCTTTCTTGACAAAGATACTGGAGGGGTTTACCATTCCTTCTCCAGCTCATTTTTGCAATGACTTGCTTAGGGTCACACAGTAAGTATCTGAGGCCAGATTTGAACCCAAGAAGGCGAGTCTTCCTAACTCCAGGCCTGGCATTCTTAAACATACAGATGACATGCTTTTCAAATACACACATGACAAAAAGCTGGCAGGGGCAGGTTACACAGTAGAGGACAGTTAGAATCCAAGACAACACTGAATAGGGACAGATGTAAAGTCTAGCACTTGCATACAAAATCAGCTTCATGAGTACAGAATGGGAGAGCCCTGGCTAGGCAGCAGCTGTTCTAGAAAACATCTGGGATTTTGGTGGACTGCAAATTCCATATGAGTCAGCTGTAAGACACTGCAGCCAAAAAGGCAAGTGTCATCTTGGATTACATTAAGAAAGGCACAACTTCCAGGCATAGGGAGGTGCATTTCATTTCACTGCACTCTGCCCTTATCAGATTTCATCTGGAGAACCTTGTTCCACTTTTTAACTGTGTTCCATGACTTAAGAGGATACTGAAAAGCTGGTGGATGCACGGGGAAGGGCAGTCAGGACAGTGAAAGGCCTCATGTCCATGCTCTGAGGAGTGGCTGAAGGAACAAGACATGTTTAGACTAGAGAAGAGAAGACTCAGGGGACATGATAGCTCCAAACATCTGAGGAGCTGGCATGTGGAAGAAGGATTAAGAATTGTTCCATTCAGGACAAAAAAGGAAGATAATAAATGTTGGAGAGGCTGTGGGAAAATTGGAACACTAATGCATTGTTGGTGGAGCTGTGAGCTGATCCAACCATTCTGGAGAGCAATTTGGAATTATGCCCAAAGGGCGATAAAGCTGTGCATACCCTTTGACCCAGCAATCCCACTTTTAGGTCTTTTGCCCAAAGAAATCATGGAAGGGGGAAAAGGACCCACATGTACAAAAATATTTATAGCTGCTCTTTACGTGGTAGCAAGGAATTGGAAGTTGAGGGGGTGCCCATCAATTGGGGAATGGCTGGACAAGTTGTGGTATATGAATACAATGGAATACTATTGTGCTGTAAGAAATGATGAGCAGGAGTTGTTCAGAGAAACCTGGAGGGTCTTACGTGAGCTGATGATGAGTGAGATGAGCAGAACCAGAAGAACATTGTACACAGTATCATCAACATTGAGTGTTGACCTACTGTGATGGACTATATTCTTCTCACCAATGCAATGGTACAGAAGAGTTCCAGGGAACTCATGATAGAAGAGGATCTCCAAATCCAAGAAAAAAAAAAGAAAGAAAGAACTGTGGAGTATAGATGCTGATTGAACCATATTATTTCTTTTGTTTTGGGTGCTGTTGTTTTTTTTTTTCTATTTTGAGGCTTTGCATCACTGCTCTGATTCTTTCTCTTGTAACAGGATTAATGCAGAAATAGGATTAATGTTATTATGTGTATATATATATGTGTGTGTATATATATATATGTATATGTATAGAGATATATAGATATAACCTATATCAGATTACCTGCTGTCTAGGGGAGGGGGGAGGGAGGGGAGGGAGCGAGAAAAATCTGAAATTGTAAAGCATGTATAAACAAAAGTTGAGAACTATCTTTACATGTAACGGAAAAAATAAAATATCTCAAAAAAAAAAGAAAAAAGAAAAAGAATTGTTCCATTCAGCCCCTGGGGCAGAACTGAGCACAGTGAGTAGAAGTTGCAAAGAAGCCTCATTAGGCTAGGTGTTTGGAGCAACCTCCTAACAATTCAGGCTGCGCAGAAGTACAACAGGCCACCTCGGGGCAGCTAGATGGCGCAGTGGATAAAGCACTGGCCTTGGATTCAGGAGGACCTGAGTTCAAATCCAGCCTCAGACACTTGACACTTAACTAGCTGTGTGACTCTGAGCAAGTCACTTAACCCTCATTGCCCTGCAAAAAAACAAAAACAAAACCAAAACAAAACAAAACAAAAAAGAACAGGCCACCTCCAGAGGGAGCTTCCTTGAAGGCCCTTGGCCAGAGGCTGGATGACCATCTGTCAGCTGTGTTAAAGATTCCCTTCATGCGTGAGCTGGATTGGATGGCCCGAGGTCCCTTCACAAATTCTGTGGTTTGGGGCCCTGGTCTAGATAAGAGAGAGCCTGAATCAGGGTGGTGGCTGTGCGGCTGGAGAGAAGCCACAGCTGGGAGAGATGCTGTCCAAGTGAATCAGTAAGAATTGCCATTTGAATGAAAAATACCCCAGTACTCTTGGGGTTAGCTTTGCCCAGCTCATCATGGTCACAGAACTTTGCCAAAGGTGGAGACAGATGACTGTATGTAATGGGGGATAGGCCCTAACATCTGCAGGAACAAGAGATATTACAGACAGAGTTTCAGTCAAGCATCACCTAATGTGGGTTAGAGTAACATGTTATATTTAGGGCCAGAAGGGAACTTAGAGATCAGCTAGTCCAGATAAAACCAAAACTCTCTCCAATCCTTGTTGAAAAATCATGGCTCATCCATTCTTGGGTTATGACATCCACTCATGGATGTCAAAGAAGGTGGGAGAAAGCTGGAGAAGGCCCAGAAAAGTGTACCGAGAGTGACCAAGAGAACACTGATGGAGGGGTGTGAGTGTGCGTGTGTGTGTGTGTGTGTGTGTGTGTGTGTGTTAGTAGTATCATGTTGGAGCATGTGGCAGTACAGGGCAGTGAAAAGTCTGGGCAAACTGAAAAGATTATGTAAGACTGAGAACGGATATGATGGAAGACTATAAAATCATGATGGAGATGGTGAGAGGAGGGAATTTCCCTGAACACTGAAGTCAGCATTTTAGGACTAATAAAAGGAAGTATTACTTTGCACAGCAGGTAGGAAGCAGGTCTTGTGGGAAAACAGCTGAGGTTTTGTAGAGGCCTATAAGGTGGACATGAGTCAACAGTGAAATAATAGCTGAAAAAGCTGGTGGGAGCTTAGGGTTACTCTGAGAGGCACAAAATGCAGAAAGAGAGGGGATAATAGGGGATCTCAGAGGCCATTGAGTACAACCCCCTCCTTTTAGTTTCAGGAAGGGACTTGTCCAAAGTCATACACAGGTAGTAAGACCAGAGGCAGAATTTGAACCCAGGTCCTCTGACCCCACAGCCAGTGTTCTTTTCCATAGTCCCACTTGCCCTCTGCCCCAGTCAAACCAGATCCAAATTACTAACTATATTTAATCTTGGGAAACACACTTAAGGAAGCACTTGACAAATATTTTCTAACATGTTTGGGTCAATTTCCAAATCAACAGAATTGAATCTTTTAAGACCCTTAGGATCTCAAAGAGTCTTAGATCAGTGAATCAGGAGTAGAGAGAGGTAAGAAACGGTGTACTGCAACCAGGACATAGCCCAGAGTTCTTAACCCCTTTTTGTTTGTGTTTTTACAACAAATATTATTTTTAGAAATAATAAAAACTTTTATTTAAAGTCTTGAGTTCCAAATTTTATCCCTCCTTCCCTCTCTCCCCTCTCCCCTCCCTGAGGCAGTAAGCAATTAGATGTGGGTTATACATGTACAATGATGCAAAACATTACCATATTAGTCATTTTATAAAAGAAAAAATGAAAGAAAGTGAAAAGTAGCATGCTTTAGTCTGGGTTCAATCACTATCAGTTCTTTCTTTGGAGGTGGGTAGTATGCTTCATCATTACTCCTTTGGGATTGTCTTTTGTGTCACATACTCCTTGGGCAGTCTGGTGAAGCCTCAGGACCCTTCTAAGAACATTTTTTTTTTTTTTAGTGAGGCAACTGGGGTTAAGTGACTTGCCCAGAGTCACACAGCTAGTAAGTGTTAAGTGTCTGAGACCGGATTTGAACTCAGGTACTCCTGACTCCAGGGCCGGTGCTCTATCCACTGCGCCATCTAGCTGCCCTCCTAAGAACATTTTTAAATGAATAAAAGAACACCTAGGATTCCTAAGGAAATAAATCATATTGAAATATGGTCATGGAAATATGACACAAATTCACAAACCTCAGTTTAAGAACCCTTGCCTGGAGGCTCTGTTTAGAACAGACCTCTGGTATCTGCATTTTTTCCTCCATTATTTGTTTTGGTTTCTTTTTTCTCCTAAACTCAGAGTTTAAAAGAAGTCTAGGTAATCGAGGGCTTTGGTTATTTGAAGCAGACTTCAGAAGGATTAGTACAAATTCTCAGATGATGGCTCCATAAGAAATTAAGGAAAGTTGGGGACCTGTCCTGCCATCCCTAACTCCAAGAATTAGCATCAGAAAAAAATTTTTTTTTTAAATTAAAAAAAAAAAAACAGGGGGCAGCTAGTGGTGCAGTGGATAGAGCACTGGCCCTGGATTCAGGAGGACCTGAGTTCAAATCTGACCTCAGACACTTAACACTTACTAGCTGTGTGATCCTGGGCAAGTCACATAACCTTCATTGCTCTGCCCAAAAAGAAAGAAAGAAAGAAAGAAAGAAAGAAAGAAAGAAAGGAAGGAAGGAAGGAAGGAAGAAAGAAAGAAAGAAAGAATCAGCACAAGTCAGACTTACAGGGACTTCAGAGGACAAGTACTAAATTCTGTACCTTACCAGGAATGTCAGCTGTGACATCTTTGACAAGCAGGCCTGAGAGTCTATCTTTGGTTTGGGCTGTTTGCTACAAGCACACCCTAATATCTCCCTTAAAAAGCTGCTTTTCTGGTTAACTTAATGACATGACACACCTAGTTTGACAGTAAGGATCACTGCATTATGCAGTAAGTGCTTATCAGGTAATAGAGAATATATGTATAGGAAGCCTATGTTTTCTCACTACTGTGTCTGGGTGTAGCGGATAGTGCCCTGAAGCCTAGGGTAGGCAAGACCTGAGTCTGAATGTGACCGTAGGCACTTATTTGTGTGACCCTCAGCAAGTCATGTAAACTGTTTGCCTCAGTTTCCTTATTTGTAAATTGGAGCAACAGAAAAATAGCACCTACATCTCAGGCTTGTCAGCAGAAAAAAATGAGATAATATTTCTAAAGCACTTAGCACAGTGCCTGGAACATAGTACAACAGGACAAAAGCCCTCTGCTTCCTCTCTGACTGGTACTCTAGAAAATTCTCTGACCTATTTAAGTCACCAGGGGTCAGCCACGTCCAGGGCAGTATAGCACAGGGGTGTCAAACCCAAAAAGAAGTGGGGCCACTGTACATAAGGATCCCTCCTGTCAGCACTGTGACTTAGAAAACTACACAGTAACACCATCTGTGTTTTATTGTAATTTTATTTATTTTGTTAAATATTTCCCAATGACATTTCAATCTGGTTTGGGCCATACTTGAGAGTGTTGTGGGCCTGTATTGGATACCCCTGGTGAAAGGGAATCTTTAGACTCTTTGTCTCAGGTTGGCCATTCAATTAGTATAACAAATCCCTGATTCTGTATTTCAGTTCAAATCATAGAGCCCTCTTTTAATTCGAATCTATTAATCAGTTCATTGTTAAGATAAGAAAAGTTGTAAACAAACTGAATTATGATGAATGTGCTTTATGGGGGTTCAAGTTGCTTGCGGCTACTAGGTTAAGAACTTAATGAAGATGGTTTCAGTTCCCACCATAAATGAGTTATGACTAACAGCAACAGACTTTATCTTTTGGTTCAGGTCAGTGTAGGTCCGATTCAAAGCTATCATATATCAAACAAAATCTGATGACCCGTCTGTGAGATACCTAAACATAGAAGAGAATGCCAAAAGGTTGAGGTCATTTGTCAAGGTCATTTCCCTCCTCTCCCCTCCTCATCTTCCATGTTTCTGCTATTGTTCCTAACTATATCTTTCACACTAGTCTCTGGGGATGAGGTGGTCCTTCTGCTTATCAAGGCAAGCTCTTCTACATGCATCCTCGATCCCAGCCCTTCCCATTTTCTCCAGCAGACTGCTTCCGCTATTATTCCCACTCTTTCTCTAATCTCCAATCCCGATTGCACTGGTTCTTTTTCTGCTACTTACAAAGACATTCAGGTCTCCCTTATCCTTAAAAAATCCTCACTAGATACCGTGATGCCTGCCCTCCAGGTATTGCCCTATATCTTACATCCTCTTCTTAGCTAAACTCTTTGAAAAAAGCCACTTACTTCCTTCCTCTCCACTCAGACAGCTACCTCCCTAGTCTAGGCCCTGATCTCCTCTCACCTGACTATTGGAATAGCCTTCAAATTGGACTCCCTGCCCTGATCTCTTCTCATGCCCATCCATCCTCCATACTGCTACCAAAGTGATTCTCCTAAAGCACAGGGCTGACCATGCCACCTTCCTACTCCATCGGCTCTAATGGTTCCTTTAGGATCAACTATGAAATCCCATGTCTGGCACCGAAAGCTCCTTATCCTTCTCATTATCTCCTAACACTTGGCTCCCCTCCATGCCCTCCCTCTACAACCCAGCCACAGCGGCTCACTTGCAGTTTCTCCAATGTGACAGCCCATCTCTCTTCATTTCTTTTCTTTCTTTTTTTTTTTTTTTAAGTGAGGCAATTGGGGTTAAGTGACTTGCCCAGGGTCACACAGCTAGTAAGTGTTAAGTGTCTGAGGCTGGACCTGAACTCAGGTACTCCTGACTCCAGGACCAGTACTCTATCCACTGCGCTACCCAGCTTCATTTCTTCAGCCTTTGTACTGGCTGGCTCCCAAGCTTGGAACGTCTTCCCTCTTAACCTCTAACCCTTAGCTTCCCAGGCTCCTTTTAAGATGGCTCAAGACAAATGCACTTCCAAATCAAGACCCAGTGGACTTAGAGCATGGCTGAAGCATGTTTTTTCTCTTTTTTTTCTTCGGAACATGGCTAATGAAATTTGTGTTGCATGACTCATATTTGTAAAGGGTTTTGTATTTCTTGGTTTCTCAGTGGGGGATAGGTTAGGGGAGGGAGAGAATCTGGAACGGAAGGAATGATGCGACAATACTTTGATCTCTTGTGATGGCAGCAGGGAAGGGGGAATGGATCAAAAGAAGGCTAACCACTGATACAGAAGAACTGACCTTAAGAATGGTGAGGGGTGGGGCAGCTAGGTGGTGCAGTGGATAAAGCACTGGCTGTGGATTCAGGAGGACCTGAGTTCAAATCCAGCCTCAGACACTTGACACTTACTAGCTGTGTGACCCTGGGCAAGTCACTTAACCCTCATTGCCCTGCAAATATATATATATATATATATATATATATATATATATATATATGAATGGTGAGAGGGGAAAGGGGAAGGGAAAAGGCACTTATTGAACACCTACTATATGTCAGGCACTGTGCTAAATTTTTTTTTTTTTTGCGGGGCTATGGGGGTTAAGTGACTTGCCCAGGGTCACACAGCTAGTCAAGTGTCTGAGGCCGGATTTGAACTCAGGTACTCCTGAATCCAGGGCCAGTGCTTTATCCACTGTGCTACCTAGCTGCCCCCATGTGCTATTTTTTTTTAATTTTTTAAATTTAAATTTTTTAAATTTAATTTTTACATTTACTTATTTGTTTTCAGTTTCAAACTCTCCTTCCTTCCAGGCTTCCCCTACTATTGAGAAGGCAAACAATATGATATCCATTATACATGTGAGGTCTGGCAAACTATATTTCCATATTAGTCATGTTGCCAAAAACAGAGAAACAAGTGAAAAAAAATGCTTCAATCTTCATGAGTTCTCTGGAGATGGATAGTATTTTTTGGGTGAGGGGCATTCCAGGTTAAGTGACTTGCCCAGGGTCACACAGCTAGTAGTATGTGAGGCCAGATTTGAACTCAGGTCTTCCTGACTCCAGGGTTGGTGCTCTATTCATTTGATCATCTGAGGATCCTTGCAAGGCAAATGCTATTATGATCCCCATTTTGCATTTGAGGAACTTGAGGTATACAAAAGGGCATCTCTCCCCACCCACCACTTCTGACATGTGTAGTGGCTGCTGATGCATGGCATCTAGAGCATGCACTCCTCTAAGTGAGCCTGAGTAAGGATCTCAAGGCCCTAACTGTCTCTTCTGCTTTGTGTTTCTTTCCTCAAATAATATGACCAAACAGCAACTTGAGATGGACTTTTTTAGCTTTGGAGGCAACTTCGTGAGTTTAAAAGATGGCAGCTCCTGAATCCTTCACAGGAACTGACAGACATAGTTTTCTTCCTTTCCCTCCTTCTCAGGGAAGATGACCAATGACAGGAGGCTGAGCCCATGCCTGACTTGCCAAAAGACATGATCTTGTGGGAGTTGTGCAGACAATGTGAAGATGAGGTGAAGGTGTAATGGCTCTTTGGTAGTCCCACAAAATGTTTCATGATTTGACATTTTAGGTATTAACCTTCCTGGAGAACATAAAAGGAATCAGGAGTTATTATAACATATTTTAAGTCTTTGATTACATCTATGATTCTTTTACATCTTAAGCATTTCTTTTGTGCTGTTGTTCAGTCATGTCAGATTCTTCATGAGTCCATTTGGGGTTTTCTTGGCAAAGATCCCAGAGCGGTTTGCCATTTTCTTCTCCAGCTCACTGTACAGATGGGGAACTGAGACAGATGGAGTGAAGTGACTTGTCCAATGTCACACAGCTAGTAAGTGTCTGAGGCCAGATTTGAGCTCACAGAGATGAGTCTTTGTGACTCTAGGCCTGATGCTGTATCCCCTACACTACCTAGTTGCCTTACTTCTTTTGTAGTGGAGGAAATGAGTAGCTGTCTATTTCCCTGCTTTATCCTGAACACTGAGTACTGTTTGGAGAGACTGTAGGCAAGAGCTTAACCTAAGTGTCAGCAATTTTCCCTAGGTTCCAAGGCTGAAACCCTAAAGAGCCAGAGACAAGAAGGAAGAAGAGCGGAGGCTCCCCACGCCTGAAGTCAGCCCTTAGAAGCCCTGAATTAGGCTGGAAAAGGGCAGCAGTTGAGTCCCTCTAGATGGCAGCAGATGAGTTGTTCCATGAATTTCTGGTAATGTTCCCTTTTACCTACTCAAGTCCAAACCTAGTTAGTGCTGCCACCAGAGGATTCCAGTTTGGCAGTAGGGGATCTGACAACATTCACTGGGGCTGGGGGCTCAAGCAGAATGCCGCCCAATGGGCAACACATGTCAGGGACAAAGGCATCATACAGAAAGTCCGTCAGACTTTTCTGTCATTCTTTCACAGACTCTGAGATGGCACCGGAGGTCCTTCTGCATGTCCCCAGCAGTTCTTCTTTGGCACCCAGGCCCTCACTAGTCAAAATCTAGTGCAGTTTGGCAGTTCTTATTGATTCGTATGCATTTTAGAATGAAGTTCACATTATGGCATACAGAGAATTGATGAGCTGTTCTGCTTTTAGAGGAAAGAGAGCTCAAGTGTATGCAGGAATGCTTAAAGTCCCCCACTGCCCACAACAATAAGAGAGTGACAGGGACTTTTTGGGGCATGGGGCTCATCCCCTTCCCTTCTGTGCCTCACCAAGCCTCAAGGGAGCTTGGATGGCCCCCAGCACGAGCTGCCTGAGGCATGATGGGAGTTGGAAGGGCCAATGAAAAACTGGTCCCTGTGTTTAGTCTCAACCTCAGAGAATCAGAAGGAGTTTTGTGTTACGGAAGGGCACATAGCTTATACTCTTGAACAGTGAGGGATGCCAAACATTTATTGACTGTACCAGTGAGGTGTGAGGATAGGAAACTCTTGCATGAGAGGGGATAGAGTAGGAAAGCTGTGACAGATCTCTGATCGACCCTTTTGTGTGTCATCCTGGAGTGATATGGGACTTTCTAAGAAAAGTTGAAAAGCAGCCATTTTGGTCTGGGTCAGGCTCACAAAATCAGAGAATCACCTATCTGGAGACTTGGAAGGAACCTCAAGAATTCTTCAGTATAATCCATGCCTAAAGGGAATCCCTCCTAGAACATATCTGACAAATGGCTATTATCTAGCTTCACCCTGAAGAGTTTTCATTGGGGGGGAGGCACCACTTTTTTTTTTGAATTTTTTTTTTATGGGGCAATGAGGGTCAAGTGACTTGCCCAGGGTCACACAGCTACTGTAAAGTGTCTGAGGCTGGATTTGAACTCAGGTCCTCCTGAATCCAGGGCCAGTGCTTTATCTACTGCAACACCTAGCTGCCCCCGGGGCACCACTTTTGTTTCTGTTTTTTTTTTTTTACAAGGCAATTAAGTGACTTGCCAAGGGTCACACAGCTAGTAAGTCTTAAGTGTCTGAGACCAGATTTGAACTCAGGTCCTCCTCCACTGTGCCACCTAGCTGCCTCTGGGGCACCACTTTTTTTTTTTTTAAGTGAGGCAATTGGGGTTAAGTGACTTGCCCAGGGTCACACAGCTAGTAAGTGTTAAGTGTCTGAGGCCGGATTTGAACTCAGGTACTCCTGACTCCAGGGCCAGTGCTCTATCCACTGTGCCACCTAGCTGCCCCTGGGGCACCACTTTTAAAAAAAAACCTGTTCCATGGAATAAACTTAATGCACAATTTTAATTGTTAGGAAGTTTTTCTCCAAAATCAAGCCTAAACTGTCCTCTGTGCAGCCTGTCCCCAGTGCTCCTGGTTCTGACTTTGAGGGCTAAGCAGGACAAAGTCAAACCCCTCTCTTTGAAGAAAAGAGCCTTTCCAATACTTGATAGCTGTCTCAATCCTTGTCTTCTCCAATGAAATCTCCCCAGTTCCTTGAACTGAGGCCCAGATGACATGGTCTCAAGACCCATCACCATTCTGGTGCCTTTCTCTGGATGTTCCCTAGCATCCTATCAATGTCCTCCTTAAATCGTGGGGCCCTGACCTGAACACACCCCTCTTCCTGAGGAAGAAGAAACCACAACAGTAGATCGCTGCTCCAACAGATGTCAGCAGCAGCTTGGCAGAGAAGCAATGAATGGTAGCTTCAGAAACAGACGAACAGTCCCTTCAGAAGCAGCACAGAACAGCACGGAGACACCCTAGAACCATGCATGCCAAGGGAGTTTTGAGGAGGCCGTCTGAGAAGCTACAAGGCACAACTAGTTGCTGGGAATCAATGCTGTGTGAGGTGTCCAGCCACAATGCTACCCTGAGGAATGCTCCCTTCCCTGCTGTCCTTGAGAAATTATACCCCTTTACACTCTGGGGGTGGAAGGCCTAGAATGATTCTGCTACTTGATTTTCTCGTTATTTATTTTGCTATTCTGCCCTCATATGATTGGCTATTTGATTTATAAGAGGAAAAGAATACATGGGAGAGGGACTTAATCCATATTTACATAAAATTATAAGTACCCTGCATATACCACACAAAAGCTGGGGGGTTCGAAAAGGGTATTCCAAAGTCCAGTGGGGAGCTTTATTAAAATAATCATCCTTATTTGGTGGTGGTGGGGTTCAGTCGTTTCAGTCATATCTGACTCTTCATGACCTCATTTGGGATTTTCTTAAAGATACTGGAGTGGCTGGCTATTTCCTTCTCCAAGGTCTTATTTGTACTGCACTTTATAGTTTCTAAAACATTTCCCTCACAACAACCCTCTAAATGACGTAGTTCAATTATTATTGTTTCTATTTGGAGACTAAGGGAGGTTAAGTGATTTCGCCCCTTCTATATGCATTTAAAAAACTATTTTTTTTACTATGAACTTAATAATAATAACTGAACATTTCATTACACAAATAAAAATAAAAATGAAGATTGTATATGAATCCAAGAATTTATTTGACACAGACTGTTTTTTTAATATATTAAATTTACCATGGAAGTAATGTTTGTATCCCTAACTGGAATTTTCTGGGTTTTTTTGGTGTATTTTTAATGTTTTATCAATGTTCTTTTCTTAATCTCTGTCACTACCTGCTAACTCAACCTAAACAAGTGGAAGTCCTTCCTTGTAACAAAGAAATATAATCAAGCTAACCAAATCTATATATTGGCCATGTCTGAAATCGCACATTTCAGTTAGCACCTCTAATCCATCATTTCTCTGCCAAGAGGTTGGCAGCTTGCCTTATTGGTTAAGTGAGCTTCTCACAGTCACATCACTAGGAAAGCCTCTGAGTAACAGCAACATTGTGTGATGATCAACTATGCATGACCTAGTTCTTCTCACTAATACAATGATCCAAAACAATTCCAAAGGACTCATGATGGAAAATGCTATCCTTATCCACAGAAAGGACCAACAGAGTCTGAATGCAGATTGAAGCATATTATTTTCACTTTAGTTTTTTGCATGTTTTTTTCCTTTTGGTCTATTTCCTCTTTCACAACAGGACTAATGAAAGTATGTTTTACATGAATGCACACATATGATCTTTATCAAATTGCTTACTGTTTTAGGGAGGGGGGACAAAGAAGGGAGAGGAAGTAGGGAGAAAAATTCACAACTCAAAAAATGTTAAAAATGAATGCTAAAAATTGTCGCTACATGTAATTGGGGAAAAAAAAACATAAAAAAGAAGGTACCTGAAAAAAAAAACACCTTTGGTGGGATTTGAACCCATGCCTCATGACTCCTAATTCAGGGCTCTTTCCACTGGGCCTACTGGGTTGAGAATGTGTTTCTGAAGCACCCACATCATTTATTCTGGAGGCTGATATCATAGAGGGTGATCGTCCCAACTCTTTCTCCTAAACATATACATATATATGTGTATGTATATATGTACATGTGTACATACACATATATGTGTATATATGTATATGTATATATGCATCTATGTCTATGTGTATATCTATCTATCTACCTGTCTATCTACCTACCTATCTATCTATCTATCTATCTATCTATCTATCTATCTATCTATCTATCTATCTACCTACCTACCTACCTACCTACCTACCTACCTACCTACCTATCTATCTATCTATCTATCTATCTATCTATCTATCTATCTATCTATCTATCTATCTATCTATCTATCTCAGTCCTTCCTGGAGAGAGGATCCTAGGCTGGATAGATCTGGTGGTTGACCCTGGCTGGGGGCAGGGGTATAGTTCTTATATTCTCTTTGTTCTTTCTATATAGACTTTAGTAGAATAATTCCAAGTCCAAATGATGTGACACCAGGCAACTGGCACCCAGCTTCTCCAGCACTGGTCAGGCTCTGAGACAAAGGCAGAGTCATCAGCAGTGCCAGGCCCTGTAACAAGGGGCGGAATCTGAGGTCCCAAGGACAGTCTCTGTGCCTGCAGCACAGAAATTAGTTCCTTCACTGTGGTCACAAATCAGTTTCTTCAGTTCCTCAGACTGACGGAGAACAATCACTATCTGTAGCTTCATCTTTAAGAACACAAAGGGCAATAGTGGATATAAATAGAAGCAGGGAAATGGTGGGGCCAGAAAAGAGGGTCTCATGGTCAAGGAACAGAAGCTCAGCAGTGGGAAACAGAGGGAAGTAACTCTGTCGTGCTCTCTTCTTGGGCACGTAAAGCACAGGATAAACGCTCTCAGAACAGTTTCACCACAACTCCTCCTGGAGTCCACCCTCCTTCTCCTCCACCCCCACTCCAAGCAGCAGTGTTTCCCCAGAAGCTAACAGTGCTTTCTCATTTTGTATTGGGCTTGAGGATTCACAGGCCTCGGCAGTCACCTGTCACCTTGGGAGTCTTCTCCAGGCGGATGGGGAACAGCTGTGACCTGAGTTTCTGGAAAATGCTTCAGTCTGACTTTATGCTAACTACCCGGCCATCTCAGGAGGACAAGGTTGACTGGAAGAGAGCTGAACTACTTTGTCTCTAAGCAAATTCCTTTCTCAAGATTTTTTTCTTATAAAACCACTTTTGGGTGGTATTCAGGCTCCAACCTGCCCTCCAGGCTCATTCCCAACATAACAAGTCAGGGTGCAAGGTGAGATAAGTATGAAAAGGCCGTGTCTTCTCCAGACCCTCTGGCTCCACTCCTTATATTCTCAGAGAGACTTCCCATTTTCTTTATCAACATTACTCTAAAATATGCAACTGCCTAGGAATGAGAGCTCCTAGGAGCCAGCAAAGGACAACCAACCCCCCCAAGCATGGGAGTTATGTCAGGTGCTGTGCCTTCCCTCTGAGAGATAAAGGAACTTGCTGCGAGGAAGGAGGCCAGGGATGCTCAGGCTGGAAGCTTAGGGCTAAAAGCAGCAATTATATCCTTGTGGTTTTTTTTCTTTGTTTTGTTTTTATTTTTGTGGGGCAATGGGGGTTAAGTGACTTGCCCAGGGTCACACAGCTAGTAACTGTCAAGTGTCTGAGGTCAGATTTGAACTCAGGTCTTCCTGAATCCAGGACCAGTGCTTTATCCACTGCGCCACCTAGCTGCCCCAGCAATTATATCAATGAACTAGATGCAAGCATAGCTCACAGAGAGAAATGACAAGCTTTTTGTGGGGGTTTGCATTATTTATAATTAGAAGAGGTCATTGCTGGAAGAAGTGAGAGCTGGGAGGGGAGGCCGAGTGAAGTCCCGTATTCTGCTCCATGCAGAATCCCCTTTTCAGATTTCCCTTCTAGTGGGGAAACACGGTGGAATGCACCTCTCCCAGATCCTAATGACAACCTACTGAAGGATCTGGTGCTGTTTGGAGTGGATGCTCAGTACATTCTTCCCAGATACCCCATAAGAGCCACTGGAGAGACATGACGGGCATGTCTCCCCCAAAGGAAGGCTCTGACATCTATCTGTCTGTGCCTGAATGCTTGGAAAATACAGAAAGTAAAGCCAAGGCCCAGGGAGGCTCTGCTGAGAGGGTAGATTACAGCATACACACTCCAAGAAGTTGGCAGAAGAACATGCTGGGAGGGGGAGGACAAAGATTCGTGCACAATAAGAAAATGCTGGAAATGCAAGCAGAGGAGGAAGATTATCTGGCAGGCAAGTCCTGGACCAATAGGAAGATCGTCTGAGGAAATTACCTAGCCCAGGGCTTCTTCAACATTTTTACCTGCAACCCTTTTTTGCCCGAGAAATTTTTATGTGACCCTGGGTATACAGGCATATAAAATAAGTATATGTAACCTTATTTTTTTGACCCCCACATTCAGTTACGTGACCCCATTCGGGGTCGCAACCCAGTTTAGGAAACTAGAATCTAGCGCACACACCACCTAGGATGAACCATTCAAATCGGCTTAGACTTCCTTCATCCCTATGGATTTATATGTCTACCAGGAGTGACCAACACTATATTCTGAGGCCTGTGTTAACACAGAGGATGCTTCCAAAGGAGGGGGAAGGAGGACAAAAGGCAAAGTCCTTTCCCACAAAGTCTGTGACCCAATGGGAGTAACAGGTCCAATTGCCACCTGCCCATATTCTGCCAGCAATGACTGCTAGGATGACTGTTGTGACCCATCACATGGAATTAGTGAGGAAAGCCTTCTCAGAAGAGGAGGATCTTAACTTGGCTTTTTTTTTTGGGGGGGCGGCAATGAGGGTTAAGTGACTTGCCCAGGGTCACACAGCTAGTAAGTGTCAAGTGTCTGAGGCTGGATTTGAACTTAGGTAGTCATGAATCCAGGGCCAGTGCTTCATCTACTGTGCCACCTAGCTGCCCCCTTAAACTGGCTTTTAAAGGAAGGATTTTTTTTAAAACAGGAAGGATGTTTTGAAATGTGTTTTGAAGAAAATATTTAGGCAAAGTCTTGGGGGAGATGGGACATAAATTGAAGGTCTGTCAGTCAGAAGCCATGGGTAGAAGTTGAAGAGTGACAGATTCCAGTTCCATAGAAGGAAAACTTCCTACCGATGTTGTTGTTCAGTCATTCATTTGGGTTCGACTCTTCATGACCCCATGGACCACAGCATACCAGTACCATCCATGGGGTCTTCTTGGAAACTGATTCTGGCATCATTTGCCATTTCCTTCTCCAGTGAATTGAGGCATAAAGATGTTAAGTGACTTGTCCAGGGTCACACTTGGTATCTGAGACCATATTTGAACTCAGGTCTTCCTGACTCCAGACTCAGTGCTCTATCCACTAAACCATCTAGCTGTGTCCTTCCTAAAAATGGTTATCCGGAGACAGTGATGCAAGTTCCTTGTCCCTTGCAATCCTTATCGGAAGGCTAGACAACTGGGATGATACAGAGGGGACTCTGGCTCTGAAAGAGGCTGCATAAGATGAGATCACAAAGTTTCTTCCAACTCTGAGATGTTGTGATTCCATGATTTGATAAAGAAGAAATGGGAAAAATGGCCCAAGTGATGGCTCAGATTTTTAAGTGAGCAAGTTGTATGTAGGGGTGGTGACGGGATTTTTTGGCAAGTGCAGAAAAGAAAAGCTTTATGTTGTGAACTATAGGGTCTATTTACTCTAGGGAAATAAATGGACAACCTTCAAGAAGAACAATTTTGATTCAATAGAAAACCAATGCCCCGTGTATATGTCCTTCAGATGATACATCACAATTTTGGAAGAGAATTTGTCTTTGAAAGCTGAGGCTGGGCACTCATGGTAGATTCCTATATGTTGTAGGTATGTAATAAATATTTGATACTTAGAAAACAGATAGGAATCTGATATATTATTATCCCAATAGAAATGCCTATAAAAAGACTATTTCTTTTTTCTTTTTTTTTGCAGGGCAATGAGGATTAAATGACTTGCCCAGGGTCACACAGCTAGTAAGTGTCAAATGTCTCAGGCCAGACTTGAACTCAGGGTCGGTGCTTTATCTACTATGACACCTAGCTGCCCCAAGACTAGCTATTTCTGCATAAATAAGGACCAAATTTGGAAATTTAAGTCTCTCTAGTCATGGTTGCATCCTCCACATAAGCCCAAGGTTCAGAGGTTCATAGAGATGCATGGTTGCCCACAACTCCTTTCCAATTATTTTTTTTTGAGGTGCAATGAGGGTTAAGTGACTTGTCCAGGATCACACAGCTACTAAGTGTCAAGTGGCTGAGGCTGAATTTGAACTCAGGTCCTTCTGAATCCAGGACTGGTGCTTTATCCACTGTGACACCTAGCTGCCCCCTCTAATTCTAATAAAATAGAGAGGAGGATCAGAGGCGAAGAGAAATAGAAGGAAGTATGTGCGGACAGATCCTATCTCAGAGAAGATCTGGGAAGAAAAGGATGATATAATAGGGCACTGCCTTCAGCAAATTTTCTTGTCTTAAGGATCCTCTTTAGAACCCAGAGCCCCATACCTCACTGTGAAGACAAAGACTTCACTAAGTCTGAATCCTTGCACTTTTCCACATTCTCAGTCTCCATTTCTCAGGGCATGAAAAAAGGGCAGTTCTGGCTGAAATGTCAGCTGAGCCAAGAAATGAAAGGCTTTGCATGAGGACACGAAGAAGCAAGACCCTCTAAAGATCCAAACTTTGGACGTGTCAAGCGTTGGTTCTGGAAGCAGGCAGCCTGGGCATGGTGGTGTGTGTTTGTAGTCCTGGCTACAGGGGAGGCTGAGGCCAGGCCGGGGAGGGGCCACTGTACTTCTGGCCTTGGTGAGAGAGGGAGGCTCAGTCTCAAAAAACCCAAATATGATATTATCTCCCATTTTATAGACGAGGAAGCTAAAGTTCAGAGAGGGTGAATGCCTCCCCCTAGGTCACACAAGTGGCAGGACTTGAGTCTGTCTTGGCCATATTCCTTTCTATTACAACACAACCAGGCAGCAGCCTAGAGCAGAGAGGCACAGAGGGATTTCTTTAGGCCTGGGCCCAACAAGGCTGAGGGAGAGACAAGGCTCTATCCCCTTCCTCAAGGGATTGATTCACAGTCTAGGTGAATGCGATATAACTATAACTATATAGAGAGAGTTAAGTACATATGTATGTATATAGTATATATGTATATGAATATATATAGTTAGATATGGCATGTGCCAAAAGTGTTCTGTGGAGAGGAAGAATGATCCCTGTGGGCTACCGTTGTTAGGGAAGGCTTCATGGCTGATGTGAGAGGTAAGCCGATGCTTTCAGGATGGGTAGGATTCGGACAGTCTGAGAGAAGGGCTCTAGACAAGTGGAATCATAGACTGCTTTAATTAGTTGTGAAACAAAATTCTCTACATTGAACTTCATGTCCCATTAACCACATTTTTTTTAAAATTGCATTCATGTGGATGAGGTCTTCTGCAAACCTTAAAGTGTGACATAATGTGAATTATTATTACTGTCATTAGAGAGATATGGGATTGAGTGGTCCCACATAGCCTGGTTTAGGCCTGCCTAGCCCTGCCTGGATGTCTTAGCTGACATACAGATGAGCTAGAAGGGGCTAGGGCTGGACACCACCAGTGGGGCTCATGTCTAGGTAACCTATCTTAATGCTGATTCAATGCTAACACTCATGCTCTGTGGGGAGTGGGGAGAGAGACTGGAACTATGCAAGGGGTCTAAAAAGACCCTTCCTGCTTCTGACTGGAGAAGCCTGCTGCTTACCACTAGGGTTCTAGTGGGCAGGTGTGAGTCCAGGCTTGGGATGTACTCCAGGTCCTGGCATTCCCGAACACAACAGTCTACCCCATGAGAGCTACACTTCAAGCCCTGGGATTCTCTGGAAGTCCTATTTGTCCCAGCTGACCTGGGAGATGAGTGTGTGCTTTGGCACAGGCTCAGGAATCCTCAGCAACTCTGGGCCATTCTGGGGTACATGGGAAATCCCAAATTAGTTCCTGAATTGAGTGGGCCCCTGGGTAGAGCTGGGCCTAACTTTGTGAGGCAGAAGGTTGTTGTTAGTTTTAACTGAGAAAACCACGGATTCAGGATGGTCACGACAAGGTAGAGTTTAGGGTTGGAGCACAGGACCTGGTCTCTGTCCTCCAGGTTTGCAGAACAGTGGGGGAGTTCAGATAGAATGGCTATACAGGTATCTGTAATACAAATTTCAGTGTGATGAGTGTCAAGAAGTAAACTGCTATAGATGTTTATATACAGAAAGTGGTAAGAAATGCCTCAACCAGGGGGCTAGCTGTGGGGATGGAGAGGAGGGGGGACTATTCCAGAGACAGAAGTCAGCAGGACTCAGTGACCTTCCCCATGGGGTGGCCAGAGGAGGAGCTATGATTGTACCTTGGATGTTGCTAAGCCTCCCTAAGCCCTGGAATGTTCTTTACTACCTGTGTGACTGAAAGCAAGCCCCTTCCCTGTCAGGACTCATTTTTCCCCTCTATAAAATCAGAGCATTTGATGAGATGATCTCTAAGATACCTCCTAGTTGTGGGTGCAGGTTTAGATCTAGATCTCAAGTCTACATTTTTCTAGGATTTGTAGTCTCTCAGCTCATGAGTACCTCTTGATACTCTGCTTCAGGGTTTACTCTGTTAGCTGTCACAGTTAATTAAAGTGAAGACCTGATCCAGATGGGTCCCCTCTCCTGGCCCTAATCGCTCCCCTGCCTCTGTGGTCTTTGGGAGAGAGGTAAGGACATATCGGTAGGCCAGGGCCTCTTTGAGACACAGCCATAGCCAGTCATAGTAAGGCTGCTGAGCCTGCACTGACAAAGCCTCAGATGACAGTGCCCTTTGGAGTTTCAAAGGGAAGAGGAACAGGACTGGGGAAGGTGGCCTCTGTCCTCAGTATAGTGTATGTATTGCCCAGCATGAGCCAGTTGCCGAAGCTGAAGTCCCCCTTCTCCCTTTTGGCCCACTGCCTTGGCTTCACATCCTTGTAAACTTGGTAGAATGACTTTCACTTCTCTTCTGGCTTAGTCAGAGCTGCTTTCTTACAGTTCCAGATTGGAAGAAGCGCAGAACTTACATGTCTGGCACAAAGGTAAGGCTACTGTGGGGGATGGGGGGGGGAAATGTAGGCTTGGGGTGTAATAAAGAGCCCCTTTTGAAGTCAAGTGACCTGGGATCAAATGCTAGCTTGGCTACCTATGATCTGTATGACCTTGTGCAAATCACATCGCCTGCATGGGCTCATTCACGTAGACCTCAGGCCAATCTGTAACCTCTCAGGGTCTCGGTTCTCTATTTTATTTTAAAAAGGGGAAAACTGACCTAGATGATCTGTAAGGTACCTTCTAACTCCAAACCCTATGTCGAGGCTCGCAGCTATTCTCGAGCTCAGAGGATTCAAACACCAATAGATGTGTGATGGCTTCAATAGGGGCATCCCCTTCATGACACGGATCATAACCCAGCCTGTCTGTCCAGCCTGGGCAAATTTGCCACAGAGACTCCGCCCAACGTGCTAGGACTTTCTTCTCATTCTCTTGCCACTACAGGGAGAGCAATGGAACATGCAGGCTGTCCACTGGTTGCTTTTCATCTTCACTTTTCATTACATGACCAGTCCACTTCTTTTTTTCTGATTATATATTTTTATTATGATTTCCTTAACACCACTTTCCTTATGTTATTTCCTCATTGGTAATGCGTTGCAGCCTACTCATGCCCTTTGGGTAATATGCAACCTTAATTCTTCTGAATCTGTGGTATTTCATGACTCATAACTATATAACATCAGGAAGGATGGAAGGATGCTGGTGTTAAAAATGGACTTGTTAATCTATAAATGCTTTTTTAAAAAGCCCAAAGCATTATCTTGGCTGAGTAGCAAAAAAAGGTATGCCAAAAAGGACAAGTGGCACAAAGATCAAATTAGTTGAAGGGACTCTTGTTATTAATATTAGTCATCATTCCTAAACTGATCTACCATGTACAACTAGGATTTCATGTATCCTCAGAACATCATGGTAGCTTCAAAGGCCTGGAAAGAAACCTGAAATTTGAACCAATTGGGCTCTGATGATATAACTGGGTTAGCATGAGCATAATGCCACTGTCCTTACAAGTCACAAAAATAGAGAGTGTGGCATGGGGTTGTAGGCTGGTTCTAGATGAGATGTTTTTAACCTTTTTTGTATCAAGGACTTCTCAAAATAATGTTTTTATTTTTAAATTTTTATTTATTTATTTATTTTTGCGGGGCAATGAGGGTTAAGTGACTTGCCCAGGGTCACACAGCTAGTAAGTGTCAAGTGTCTGAGGCTGGATTTGAACTCAGGTCCTCCTGAATCCAGGGCCAGTGCTTTATCCACTGTGCCACCTAACTGCCCCACAATATAACGTTTCAAATGCACAAAATAAAATTCATAGGAATTACAAAGGAAACCAATAAAAAATGGCCTTGTTTCAAGCTTAGAGTCATTAAAAGAACAGTGCAACTTCTCAAAGTCAACCTAGCCCAATCCTGTTCAATTCTGGACTTTACTTACTAACTACTTAGGCTTTTACTTTATCTGTTTCTGATACATGTATGAACAGATGAGCTCTGTAGGTTGCCCATCCCCCTGCATGCCATCGTCTGGACAAAAGGCATTCTTTAATTGCTTGTTTTTTTCTTGTGTGAATAGTCAGAGAAATCCCTCAAACTCTTTTGAGTCAATCAGTCAATAAACCTTTATTAAGTGCTTACCATGTTGCCAGGCACTGTGGCTAAACAAACACTGGGGATACAAAAAGAGGCAAAAGACAGTTCCTGTCTTCAAGGAGCTCACAATCTAATGAGGGAGACAACACCCAAACAAATAAGCCTGAACAAACTACATACAGAAAAATAGGAAATAACTGAAAGAGCGAGGACACTAGAATTAAGAGGAATTGGGAACAGCTTCCTGTAGAGGATGGGATTTGGGACTTGAAGGAAGTCAGGTGGAAATGAGGAAAGAGAAGACAGCCAGTGAAAATGGCCAGAGCTGAGAGACAGTGTCTTCTCTGCAGAAGAGCCAGTGGGCCAGCATCACAGCTGGAAGAGAACATGTAATGAAGTAAGGTATAAGAATCCTGGAAAGAGGGGTGTGTGTGTGTGTGTGTGTGGTTTCTGAACAACAAACAGAAGATTTTATATTTGATCCAGGAGGTGACAGGAGCCCCTAGAGTTTACTGAATATGGGGGTAACATGGTTGGGCCTGAACTTTGGGAAAATCACTTCGGCAGTTGAATGGAGAATGTACTGGAGTGAGGAGAAAGTCGAGGCATAATCAATAGTGATTATAAATCTGATTTAGGATACTTTGCAATGGTCCAGAGCTTGATTCAATTAGTACAATAACATTTGCAAAATATATACCAGGTAAATGCAAAGTAATTTCCAGAAGGAAGAACATTAACAGCTGGGAGGATGAGGAAAGGCTCAATGTTGGATGCAGCACCAGAGCCGAGTCTTGAAAGGAGATAGGAATTCCCAGAGGTGGAGGCAAAGAAAGATTTTTGCAGGAGTGAGGACCATCCTATACAAGGCATGGAGATAGAGAGACAATGTCATGTAAGGAAGAGGAAGTGACCTAGTTTGGCTGGAACACAGAATGCATGAGGGGCAATAATGTGAAATCTCAGTAATTTTTTTACTCAGAAATTTCTGTTATGTGAATCTCCTGGAAACCACTCCAATCCTGCATCCAAATTGAGCTGGGTGATCTTCAGATATACCTAATTTTACTCCTAAGTAAGACAAGATGGAGTCAGTGACAAGCATATTTGGTGAGTAAACATCTCTGTTTAATGCAGACAGTCACTGATCAAAGTTATCTCTGTTTTCCTAATAGAGGTATCTTGGTATCTTCATGGAATCTTGTATGATTCTGACATGTCCACAAGAGATCCTTTGTTGAAGAAAAGGCTTTAAAGTGGTGGTTTACTTTACTTCAGTGATATCGAACTCAAATACAAATGAGAGCACTAATTTGAGCACATACTGCAATAGAAAATCACATGCTAACATTATGTATATTCTATTGTATTTTTATTTATTTTGTTAAATATTTTCCAATGACATTTGAATCTGGTTCAGGGGCACTCGTGAGTGCTGACGTTTGATATTTCTGCTTTACTTAATCAAAGACTTTTTTATGGTCAACAAATAGTAAGCCCAGTGTGTTATCGTAAAGATGTGGTCTACTATGAAATATAACTGTGAAAGCTTCATGGTTTAATTCAAATGCCCTCATCAAGAATGCCCTTGCTCTGTGTGTACACTGTTCTCATAAAAATTTTTATAAAGATCTGAAAGTGTGTATATGGGTCAGTGGTTATTGATATTCTCTCAGTCACCTTATTTTGGTGGTAATAAGATCCACGTTTTTTTTCTGGGCCTTTGGGATATTCTCCTCTTTCCAATACCTTTGAGAATCAATACCTGAATGCCTTCCACATTGTGTCAACTCTCTCATGGACCTTCTCCATGCATACTTTTGGGAATGAGTCCTGATCAAACAGAATGCCTGGGTACAGTACAGTGTAGTAACCCTAGTTTCTGTGCATCTAGTTGTGGTTCCTCAAGGTTATTACTCTTTTCAGATTTTTGTCTGTCTTCTCCTTTCAGTTTCACCCTTTGAGGTCACTTTAGAGCTTAACTGGGTTTTTAACCAAACTTCCTTTAAACAGGTTTTCTCTTTACTGCTTCTTATTTCATGAAGTGCTATGGGCTCAAAATTTTCTATCCTTCTCCATAAAACTTTATAACTAAATATACCCTAGACTTAGAGGATCTAGGCTGGTGCTGTCCTTGTCTGCAATCTTTCAGAAAACTGAATGTTTATTGACTGAGATGGTTTCTAGACCCTTTTGGTCTCCTTATCAAGACAGCTAATATTTCTATCTTCATGTAGGGAATTGTTATAACCAGTGTCAATGTTCTTTCCTATATCCATTTCCTTTTTTTGGTGTCTATAACATCTTTAAATAGGTCAGGGTGGAGTTGTTTTACTTCAATGGAATATTTTTTCTTATTTTTGTTCTTCTAGTTTGGCACTGATTTTGACGTTTGTACTTACAAGTCAGTAGTCTATAAAGATAGTTGATCAATATCAGTCACATTGGTCACAACTGTTAAAAAACCAACAACCAGGCAAAGAATCCTAAGAAATAATCCTACAAAAAAAAAATAAAAAAGAGAAATAATCCTAGGCCCTGTCTCCAGTCAGGATTGAACTTTACTCTCTATGAATAAACAAGGTATTTTTTAGCATTTATAAGAAAGAAAAATCCAACCTGTTCTTGGACAAGAAGGCAAGGGTGAAGGAAGGGAAGTAGCAAGGATGAGTATATCAAAAGGGAAAGACCAGAGGGTGCTGTGTAGACAAGTAGGGTTGCTCTGCAGCTGCCAAAAGGAGGAGAGAAGCTGCTTACCAAATGTCCCCCTGCCCCCAAGTCTTGGATCTGGAGTTACTCAGACTCCTCAGTTACTCAGTCTGAGGAAGTACTTTTTTGGTCTAACATTGAATGGCAGGCAGGCGACATGTTTAGCAGTGCTTGGCATTGCCCCATAGTGTGCTTCTGTCCAAGGGTTTGGGGACTTGGTTACTCTGTGCCTCGTAGCAGAGGAAAGGACAGTTGTGTGCTCTGGGCTTCCTACCATCTAGGCTCTGAGTGGGACAAGATAGTTATTGCCATTATTCAGGCAGCCCCCGCGAGGCTGAAGATCCCTAAAAGCATGAGTCCATTAAACCCTACATTTATACATAATAAATGCTTTATCTATACTCTCTGAATTCCTAGGAAGTACCCCTTCCTCAAGATCACTTCCTTTTTTGACAGAGTAGCCAGACTGGGAGACCAAGGAAATGGTGTAAGACAGCAGGCATTTGACAATCTGTCAGATATTCTCTGGATAAGACAAGAGAGATATTGAGGTATACAATAAGTATCCTTGCTTGGATTTGGAGTTGGTTACCAGAATATCATTAAATGGATGAGCTCTCTAAAATGCTAAGATCCTAATGAGCTGTGGTCAACTTGAAGGATGGTATCTCTAGTGCTCAGTGGCTCTGTCTTAGCCAAGCTACATTTTTATCAGAGATGAAGAACATACTCAACCTTGGTGATGCTAGATACATGGAGCACCGTGGCTAGCTCCAAGTCCCACATCCTAGGAGGTGTACCACCAGCCTGGAATGCATCCCAGAGAGGGTGCCCAGAATGGGCCTGGCCTAGAAACCATGTCACATGAAGAACTGCTGAAGGACCCAAGATGGCAGTGTTTATACCCAAGCATCTGAAGGGCAAGTATATGGAAGAAAGCGCATGTTGACATTCTGTAGCTCCTGAGAGGGAAGAGAGCCAAAGTTGAGAAGTTAGAAGAAAGCAGGTTTGAGCACAATAGAATGTTGGAGAGTGTCTGAAAATGGAACTGGCCACTAAATGAGGCTGTGGACTCCATCACTGGAAACATCTGTAAGGAAATGCAAGTATTATTACTTCTATTTTGCTGAGGGGGAAAATGGGAACCAGAGAGATGGATGGAACCAGTATTCAAACTGATCTCAACTGATGCTAAAACGTGTTATATCTTCTACTATAATAAGGATAATAAGCATGATAATAACAATAGTTAACTTTTATATAGTACTTTAAGGTTTGCAAAGCACTTTACATACATTATGTCATTTGTTCCTCATAACAGCTCTGGGAGGTCGCTGTTCTTATTATTCCCATTTTATAAATGAAGAAATGAAGGCAGTCAAAGGTTAGCACATTGTAACCACAGCTGGTAGGCATAGTGGACAGAGCACTGGAATAAGCATCAGGAAGACCTGAATTCAAATACTGCTTCACACAGTAATAACTATATGATCCTGGCAGCTAGGTGGTGCCATAGTGCATAGAACACTGATCCTGGAGTTCAGAAGACCTGAGTTCAAATCCTGCCTCAGTTACTGACTAGCTGTGTGACCCTGGGCAAGTCACTTAGCCTCTGTCTGCCTTAGTTTCCTCAACTGTAAAATGAAGATAATAACAGCACCTATCTTGAAGGGTTGTTGTGAAGACCACATGAGATAACTGTAAAGTGCTTAGCAAAAGGCCTGGCAAGTAGCAGATGCAATTTAAATGCTTGGTGCCTTCTTTCCCTCCCTCTCCCCCCCCATTCATCCTGGTAATGATAAAGATGATATGTGATGGATGTTGTTGAAAGGATTATTTTTAGTTTAAAATCAGGAGTCTTAGAACTTGAAGAGACCTTAGAGGTCACCCAGCTGTTCCTCCCTTCACATTTGCCTAGTTTCCTTAAACAATGGCTGGATACAATCAGTAGACACAAAGAAATCCTTTCCCAGAATATTTAATAATCCCTCACCTCTTCCCATCTTTTTTGCTGCTCCTGTTCTGAGAGGTCAGGCTCCTAAATTTCCACAGGACAGCAGGCTGGATGAGATGACCTCTCGATCCATGCTAACTCCAAGTCTGTGATTTTAATATCAGTAACTCAATTTGTGGAGGTGTTAATTATACATGGGTTCTGGGGCAGCTAGGTGGCGCAGTGGATAGAGCACTGGCCCTGGAGTCAGGAGGACCTGAGTTCAAATCCGGCCTCAGACACTTAACACTTACTAGCTGTGTGACCCTGGGAAAGTCACTTAACCCCAATTGCCCTGCAAAAAAAAAATTATACATGGGTTCTGGTCTGCACAAGAAAACTATAAAAAGCGACCCAGAGCAAATGAGAGTTGGACAGAGCCAAGGAATACCTCTGTTGACTTCTATCAGCACAAGTACCAGGTAATGTGTCTGAAAAGCTGTTTATCCTACATTGGGTAAGGGGACATTTCTCAAAGGTCCATTCCATGGGAGGGGGAGGGGGCAGAATTTCTATCTGTACCACCTAGAGCCTTTGTTCCAACACCCTTTTCAAATGACTCTCATCTTTCAATCACCTCCATTCTTTTTCAATTTCTTCTGATCAGTATTTACCCTAAATGTCCAACATCTTACTCTAAGGAAGTTATTCTTATTTATTTATTTTTGTGAGGCAATCAAAGGGTAAGTGACTTGCCTAGGGTCACATAGCTAGTAAGTGTCAAGTGTCTAAGGCTGGATTTGAACTCAGGTCCTCCTGACTCCAGGGCCAGTGCTCTATCCACTGGGCCACTTAGCTGCCCCATTTCTATTTATTTCTATTTATTTCAACACAAAAATGTGTAAAGTCCTGTGCTTGTTGCTGATGATACAACTATAGAGATAACACAGACCCAGTGCTCAAAGAGTTAATTATGATGGGTAGGGGAACTGATGAAGCCAGCTCTGGAATGTAGCTTTAATCTTAAACTTCCTCAGGAAGTTCTGAGGGCCAGAGGCAAAAGGCTCTCATCCCATTCCTACAGGGCCATTTAAGGATTGGATTCTCTCCCCTTTCACTATGAAAAAAATGGGGCTTTATATCATCCCAAAGCAGAAGCAATAAGGAGAACCTGATCTGACGAATCAATTTGATGAATTCCCCAATCAATGTGATGTGATTATAGGCCATGTTGAATGAGAATACCTTCTACAGAGCTAGATTTGTAGTCTAGATGCTTGCAGACATACATACTAGTTGCTTAGTGGGGGGGTACAAGGAGCTTGTCTGACTGGTCTCCTGGAGCTGGAGCTGCCTCCTGATGACAGGTACTTGGGCACAGAAAGATGGCCTAATGCGGGAAGAACTGCCCTCTTCATGGTCTATGAGAATGCTCTATAGAGCAGGCTACCATTTTTTACTCCTTTTCTTTCACCCCTCCCCCAGATTTCCAGACTAAAATGCAGCAAGGCAAGGGAGGAGTGGGGGAGGATTTTTCTTCTTCTTTCCTCTTCCCCCAAGAGCAGAAAATGGTGACTTGTGGGAGAAACAAACGGCGGGTGCAATTTATGCTTGCCGAGGCAAACCCGATCTTGGAGTGTCTGGATGTTTTCGTCTGCCTTTCTGTTGCTTTTTCTAAGCATGTCATAGATTGCCGCTCCTGAGAATGGCTGTTTCTAGGAATGGAGGTCACTGTGATTAATCCTGAATTCAAGAGTTCCTGATTTTGAGAGTGGGCACTGATATTTCTTTAAAAGGATTCTTTTAGTAGTTGTACAGCTGCCTCATGACATGAGGAAGCAGAAGATTTGGACCTTGCCAACCCTCCTTGTCATCGGTGTGTGTCCATCCAAGGTGAACGAGGACTGTTTGGGCAGGATAAAACTGTCTTTACCTTCCCTAGGGGAGTTTAACTATTGTAATGGACCATTTGAGTGTTTTATATTTCCCATCTGTTCATACATTCCTTTGAATCCTATGCATTTTTTGTGATGGAAAAAATAAAAAGCTGTCCTCTGCCTAGTACCCATATTCTACACTGATTAGCTTTTTGGGAGTGGGCACTGTTACCCACACCAATCAATCTGCAAGCCTGGCGCTGAGCTAGGTATTGGGGATACAAGTACAAAGAAGGAAACAATCCTACCCACAGCTTCTCTACTAATGTGGGAGCCATTAAGTACACATATAAATATGCAGCATAAATATAAAGTGAAGGCATACAAAGTAGCTAAACATAAAGTGGTTTGGGAAGGAGGGCAACAGCAGGAAAAGCTTTATGCAGAAGATGGTGTTTGGGCTACTCTTTTTTAAGGTTATTATAGATAGTTTATTTTTTAAAGTAATAAACATTTTTATTTATAGTTTTGAGTACCGATTTTTATCTCATCTTCCCTCCCAGATATGGGTTGTACATGTATGATTATGTAAAACATGACCATATTAGTCACTTTGTATAAGAAAACTTGAATAAAAAAATGAAAGGAAGTGAAAAATAGCATGCTTCAGTCTGTGTTCCATCACTATCAGTTCTTTCTTTGGATGTGGATAGTATGTTTCATCAATAGACCTTTGGGATTGTCTTGGATCATTGTATTGTTGAGAATTGTTAAGTCATTCACAGTTCTTCATCAAACAATATTGCTGTCTCTGTGTACAATGTTCTCTTGGTTCTGCTCACTTCACTATACATCAGTTCATACAAGTCTTTCCAGGCCTTTCTGAAGTCACTCTGCTTGTCATTTCTTATAGCACAGTAATATTCCATCCCCATCATATACCGCAGCTTGTTTAGCCATTCCCCAGCTGATGAGCATTCCTTTGATTGCTAATTCTTAGCCATCGGGCTACTCTACTCTTTAGGAAGAGAAGGAATTTATCAGGGGAGGCAAAGAAAGGGGACATTCCCGATGTGGTGTGGCCAGCACAAAGGCATGGAGATGGATGATGAGGCATTCTGTATAAGGGACATTGAGAAGGCCAGTGTAGCTGGAATGGAGAGTCCAGGAAACAGAGTAATGGCCATCCTTCAGGACCCCAGTTGGGATGGGCTTTAAAAGTTCAACAGAGGAGTTTCTATTTTGTCCTAGAGGCAAGAGGAGTTGGTTAAGTAGGGAAGTCATATGCTCAGACACGTGCTTAAGAACATTTTGGGAAACACAGCCATAAACCCGACTTAGGCTTTGCTTGGAAGATTTTACTGGAATCAAAGAAAGCTATTGATGCTCTTGGAGGGGAGGGTCAGGTCTCCAGGATCTAATCCAGTGAGCTGTGGGCCCACAGTTCCTTGGGGAGAGACTGAGGGGGAGCCCAGGGTAACAGTCCAAAGATCCTGGTCAGAAGTTTTTGGCAAACAGACCCTTGTCAGGCTGAAAACAAGTTTAGGACTACACGACTGGCTGAGCAGAGCCGGCTGGATAAAGGGAGATGGCAGCAGACTATGATATAATGGTTTCCTTGACACTGGGAAAAGCTTTCCCTCAGTTAAGTGTTCTGAGAAAGCTGCACTGTTACCACTTCCTTACTTCAAGGGCAATGACACACAGCCGCCTTCCTGGGGAGGTGACTCATTCAGTGCATTGACTGGAGGAAGGCTGGGAACAGGATAGTAGGGGAGGTGCCACCTACTTACAGTCAGCCTCTACTCCCTACTCTTACCCTCTCAGCTAACCTTCCTCTGCCTCCAGGTAGAAGAGTTTATTCCCCTTCTCTACCCCCAGGGGCTGTTCTGTTCATCTTCTAGTGATTTGATCCAGTAACCACAATTCTCTCTTTTTTTTTGGCGGGGCAGTGAGGGTTAAGTGACTTGCCCAGGGTCACACAGCTAGTGTCAAGTGTCTGAGGTCAGATTTGAACTCAGGTCCTCCTGAATCCAAGACCTGTGCTTTATCAACTGCACCACTTATCTGCCCCCCAGTAACCACAATTCTATTCCACTGAGCAAACATTTATTTCAGCACTTAACACCTGTAGGGCACTATGCTAAGTGTCTGGAGGGCAAAAGTGGAAAAAAGATACATTCCTAGTGTGCCTGTTCTCAAGACATTTATAGTCTAACACACAAGGAAGTATGATATAAGGTAAAATATGAGAGAGAGATTTTTATGGATGTCTCTTGCCCCAAAGAAAACTTAAGGAGAGCAGCAGACCTCCCACTATACTACAGAACAGGAAGTAACAAAAATTTTGGTTAAAGATTAGAAAAGTTGATGAGTGGTTCAGATTAGGAACACAAGATCCACAAGTAAATGCACATAGTAGCCCAGTGTTTAATAAACCCAAAGATCCCAATTAGAGGTTAAGGACTCATTATTTGATAAAAACATCTGGGAAAATTGGAAAGCAGTCTGGTAGAAACTAGGTTTAGATTACCACCTCAAACCATATGCCACTACTAACCTTAAATGGATACATTACCTAGATACGAAAGGTTACATCATAAACAATTAGAGGATTGAGGAAGGAGATACTTTTTCCAACTACAGGCAAGAGGTAGAGTTCTTGATGAAACAAGGAATAGAAAAGACTACAAGAGAGAAAATGAACAATTTTGATCACACAAAATCAAAAAGCTTTTGCACAAACAAAATCAATACTGTTACAACTAGAAGGGAAACAGTTAACTGGGAAAATATCTTTGTAGCAAGTTTCACTGATAAAGGTCTGATACTCAAGATATAAAGGGAACTAATCCAAAGATATAAGAACAAAAGTCATTCCCCAGTAGATAAATGGTCAAAGGACAGGAATAGGCAGTTCTCAAAAGAAAAGCAAGCTATCAACAGCCATATAAAAAGTGCTCTAAATCATTAATATAAGAGAAATACATAACAAAACAACTCTGAGGTTCCATCTCACACCTTTAAGATGACCAAAAGAAAAAAAAAGAAATGACAATTGTTGGAAGAGAAGTGGGAAGACAAGGACACGAACAACCTATCTGTAGAGCTCTGAATTGGTTGAATGATTCTAGGACTCATTTTAGAACTAAACCCCTAAAGTCACTAACCTGTGCAGATCCTTTGACCTGGGAATACCCCTATTAGGTCTAAGACTCCTCCCCCAAAAAAAGCAAAAAGGAAGAACCCATATATACAACATTAATCATCAAAGCTAACATTTAAGTAGCACTTTAAGCTTTATAAGGTTTAACATATATTATCTCATTTGTTAATCATAGATGCACTTTTTTGTTGTAGAAGAAAATTTAATTTTAAAATTTTATTTATTTATTTATTTTGCAGAGCAATGAGGGTTAAGTGACTTGCCCAGGGTCACACAGCTAGTTAAGTGTCAAGTGTCTGAGGCCGGATTTGAACTCAGGGAGTCCTGAATCCAGGGCCGGTGCTTTACCCACTGTACCATCTAGCTGCCCCTGTAGAAGAGAATTTAAACTAAAGGGCTGTTCATTAATTGAGAAATGGCTTAACAAAATGATTATAATAGAATATTTTTGTTGTACAAAAAACCGATAAAGGGGACAGATTCAGAGAAATATGGGAAAACTTATATGACCTCACAGAGTTGAAATGAGCAGAAGCAGAACAATTTACATACTAACCACTACGCTGTAAACAACTGACCAGTGAAATGACCAATCATGACCAGAGGACCAGTAATAAAGCATGCTTCCCACCTCCTGATCCATAAGTGATAGACTAGCAATGTGGGAAAAACCTCCACATATTTTTGGACTCAACCAATGTATGGGTTTGTTTTCCTCAATTATGTTAACCTGTTATATGGATAAATTAAAAAACAATCTTTTGAGGAGGGAGAATTCACATTGAGGCAAGGAGAGTAAGAACAATGCAGCCTTCTCTCAAAAGAGCATTAATGAAGCATGTTTTTAAAAAGTGAAAAGAGAAAGCAGAAGGGGTTCAGAGGGCGACACAGACAAGTAGGACAGCCTGGAAGTAATTTAAAAAACAAGCTGCATGTGAAGAGCTGTCTCATAAACAATCCTCTTTTTCTGTTGTTCTTTGTCATATAGAAATGTTCACATTTGTTGTTTTTCAAGTTCAGAATAACAAAAAGGCTGGTTTTTTTCATTTGAGTAGAGAAAGTTTCATGGAGGAAATGGCATCTAAGCTGCACCCTGAAGGAAAAATCACAAACAAAGATCTAGAGCTGGAAGGGACCTCAGAGACGACCTAGTCCCATTCTGGTCTTACAGATGGTCAAACTGAGGCTCGAGGAGGTTAAGTGACTTGCCCAAGGTTATGCAAGTAGTATGCATCACACCATGATTTGAACCCAGTTCCCCTGACTCCTGAGGCAGTGCTCTTCCCACTGGATTTCTACAGACAGGGGTGTGGAGGGAATACATTCCAGGCTTGGGGGGCTGGCCTTTGAGAAGGATAGGATGATGATGTGTGGTCTAGTTTGGCTGCAAAATCAAATGTGTTTTTCATGAACTTGCAATGTGAGCTCATCAGAAGTGGCCTTTTAGTGATCAGTGCATTTACTGATACAGAAGTAAGATAACATGTATTTAGTTTAGTAATATAGGAATTCAGATCTGGGAGGGTCCCTAGAGATCACTGAATACAACTTCTCCATTTTACATAAGGGGAAACAGATCCCATTTGCTCTTGTTCAATCCCTCACCCATGAACAGAATCATCATCCCACCACCTTGCTCCTCATAAAAACTTGTGATGAACATGGAGACCACTTACGTAATGAGACTGAGGATAACTGAGGACAGCCTGCCCTCCTCCTGCACATGGACAGGACCTGTCTAAAATGCACATGCTGAAAACCTGTTTCAGTGAGCCACCTGTCTAACAGTGTCATGGTCTGGGTAACAGGTAATTTTTCTCCAGTTTACTTTTCCAATCCGGATGGTTAGGTTGCTCTCTTTTGAATAACTCTGGCTTTCACTAAGGCCCCGGAGTGTTCTGGTTCTTGATTCAATCAATTAAAATATTACAACAGAATTGGGTTATTTGGAAAAACAAGTCATCAATAGAAAATCACTCATCTATTTTGATTCTAAGAAAGATATATATTCTTCAAGACAATAACCCCATTAGATGAGCATACGGCTCCAAGTTTTTTTGTTAAACACCTAAGTTTGAACACATTTCTGTTTCTGTAATAAAGAAACTCACAGAAGGCTAACAGAGATGAAGAAATTCAGTCTCTTTATAGTAAAACAATAGGAAACAACAAAGGAAGAAATATTTTGAGAACTACCCCACTGCAACTGAAAATCAGTTTGTGGATTACCATTGAGTTATGATCCCTACTTTGCTGTATGAAGCAGGGACCTTAAGGACAACCTAGAAAAGACAGTGCTGACAAGGAAGGTGTTTCTGAGAGGGATCCTGCCTGGTTGTCGGCACAGGCCAACTGTTCTCTTGGCAGTTAGCCTCAGCTGTCCTGCAGTCCTATTATTCTCTGTATGTCTACATCCTATCTTCCTACCTGGATTAGAAGGCTTTTAAACTCTTCCTTTAGAAGCAACTGACTCACTGACTCTGAGCCCAGACTTCAGCCAGGACGTCCATCATAGAGGGACCTGACCAGCTATAGTACCTGGCTGGGGTGCAACTCCTGAGAAAATGATATCTGCATCTTCAAGAATCCTCCACAGAGCATTTGAAGGTAAAGTTGTTGCTCAATTCTGTCTGACTCATTGTGACCCATTTGGGGTTTTCTTGGCAAAGATCCTAGAGTGGCTTGCCTTTCCTTTTCCAGCTCATTTTATACATGAGTAACTGAGGCAAACAGGGTTAAGTGACTTGTCCAGGGTCACATAGCTAATAAATGTCTGAGGCTGGATTTGAACTCAGGTCTTCCTGACTCCAGGCCCGGTGCTAATAAGGAGCCCTGTACTAACTCTGATTCTGTTGTTACATATCTCCCCATATGATACATATGATACAGATCCCTTTGGTATGCCCCCTTCCCCCAGAGGGGAGTACAATGAACTGCTCATCATAAACATGGTAAGTAAGAAAATTCCATTGAATACGGATGATTCTATATACATCTGCTTGAAGGCTGGAGATTGTACAATATACCAGGAGATAATCCAAGAGTAAGAAAACTGATTCAGTGTTGTGTGGTACAATGAAAAACGGTTGAATTTGGAATTATAGGACCTGAGTTTATATCCTGGCTCTGCTAATTACTACCTGTGTGACTCTGGGCAAGTTACCTAACCTCTTTGGTCCCTCCCCCTCCCTGTGCCTCAGTTTCCTCATGAAAGGGCTGAATTAGATTACACCTAAGGTCTCTTCCTGCTCCAAGACACTGCATTTCTGTGTTCCTATGAGTATAGTCATTACCACCACTGAAAGACTAAAGCAAGAGTAAAAACAAAAAGCAAAGTTGAAAACCCAAACCCATTTTTTCCATAAATGGACCATGTGCCCGAATCCTGACAAGAGCTGCAGGGCCCATCCTGTAGAGGTGTAAAGAGCCCACAACCGAGTCACCCTCACCCCTGACAGCTGGCTGCTCAGCACAACCCCCTGTTCTTCCTGTACTCACCATCGGGGCTAAGCTCTTCAATAGGGGCTTGGCTGTGCCATGGTGAGTCCTTCGACTCCAGGACATCTCCCTTTGAGATCTCAGTGACTTGCAGTCTCCGGAGGCTCACCATGTCTGTGTCTTGCAACTCTCCCTCTAGCTGTTTAACAATCTCTTTCCCCGACTGGCAAGTCAGAACTGTGATCTGAAGAGAGAGCCAGAAATCATCAGGGGCTGGTTGTTCCCTCTCTGCCTCACACACTTCTGTAGCATGTGGAAGGAAGTATTTCATTTGCCAGACAATGAGGAGGGGGATGAGGTTAAAATACTGACTCAAGTTTTCACATTATAGAAGCAGACTAGGGGAGTGATTATTCATTCACAATCACATCGAACCCACCCCAGAAGGTGAATAGCAAAAACCACAGTTTCCATGCACAGAGCTGGGGGAAGTGGTGGTACAGGGGAAGGTGGGAAGTTTCCATCGGGTCCTTCCTGTCTAGGTGTAGAGGAAGGTACTTCTTCCATCTGGGGCATGGGAGGCAAGTGGCTGGCTTATCTATTACGATGCTTTCAGGTTTTCTTCTCCCCCAGCCTGACTGGGATTATTCCTATTATTAATTATTAGAAATATTAACTTCTGTCATTTTAGCCTTGCAAACAGTTGCACATCTGGGGCCAAAAGCCTTTGACAGGCATGAAGGCCAGGAATACTGAGGGAAAGGTTCTGGATCCATTCATGGCTCAGTTTCCTCTGCACACCCCTGCCCCAGCTGATTCCCCCCAGCCAGGGCTACCCACTTCCATCTTGGAGGAGCGGTGTAATACACAGTGTGCTTGTTACACTTGGAGTTAGTAAGGCCTGACATTAGCTGTGTGGCCATGGACAAATCCTCTGGGTCTGTAAAAGGGGCATAATTCTGGAGTAGCTCTCCCACAGGGTTGTTATAGGGCTCTAATAAAATACGTTAAGATGCTTGGCAAGCTCAAAGTCCTCCATGAGTGCAAGCTATCATTATCATTATTATTCCTGGTACCTTCAGCAAGTAACAGCTCTGAGGGTCAGCTGGATAAATGGCTATCCCCAATGATCAGCTGACAACTCACAAGGAGGAGACAGTATAACAGGAAAGAGCACTGGGTCATAAGTCAGCAGACTTGGGTTTGAATCTGGGCTCTGCTACTTGATACCCACATGACCTCTAATGGGTTACTATGCCTCTCTGGGTCTCAGTTTCCCAATTTGTAAAATGAGAGGGTAAAGTGCCTTTTTAGCTCTAAATCCTATGATCTTATGAGAAGCTGGCATGCATCCAGAGGAGAATAAGGAGGATGGTGGTGGGACTCCAAGACTATCCATTCAATTTTTAGTCTGCCTTTTGAGTCTCTTACCACTTCATTACCCCCACCCCCGATATACTCTCTGATCCAGCCACACGAGCTTCTTTGTTGTTGTTCATTGCACAGGACATTCCATCTCCCAACTCCAGTCAATCTCCCTGGCTGGTTCTCACACTTGGAAATCTCTCCCCTCAGCTCTGTGCCCTGGCTTCTGTGCTTTCCTCCAAGTCCCAGCTAAAAACCTCGCCTTCAACAGGAAGGCTCCTGATCCTGCTCCTGCTCCTGATTCCCCTTCATTCTCCCTCTGTTCATTATTTGTAATGTATCCTGTAGGTATCTTGTTTTTACATAATTATTTGCATTGTCATCTCCCCCCATTAGACAACAAACTTCAGAGCAGAGACTATTTTTTGTCTTTGTATCCCCAGAGTGTAGCACACACAGTAGATGTTTATTAATTGCTTGTTGACTTGACTAATTGAAAGAATGGGGGATGTTTAGGTGGAGGAAGAGAACTCCAAATAATTGGACGGCTATCACAGGAAGAGGGATTAGCTTTGCTTTGCTCAGAATAACTAATATCAGTAAGGGAAAGTTAAAAAGAGGTAGAATTTGGGTCAAAATAAGGCAAAACTTATTAGAATCAAGGCTGTACAAAAATGGAAGGGACTGCCTGAGGACATATATGTGTGGAAGTGTTTCAAAAGGAGCTGAAGGATGCCAGAAAGGTGAAGTGATTTTCCCACTGTCCTTCAGCTAGTATGCATCTGCCCCAAGATGCAAACCTGGACCTACTGACCCTCAATTCAGAGTGCTTTCCATTAAACCATTATTTTTTTAAAATTGGTGACACCTTTTGTTTTGACCCAGAAGACACTTCCCAACCAACACCAAACCAACAACCTGACAAAGTACCCTCCAAAAAGAGTCTTTGAGTTGGCTGTTAATAGGAAAGTGCTTTTTCCTTTAAATTTGTCAAGATGACACAATGTCAGCTGCTGTATTTGCCCAGAGTTTTGTTGATTCTCTGTGGGACCCTTACTTACACTGTTCTCTTGCACCCTTCTTGCTGCTTATCTGAGAAGAGATGACTTCTTTAATATCATGATACTGCCTGAAATGCCATCAAATAATTTCTACTCAAGTTTTTAAGTAGAAATTTAAGAGTACCTGAGTGTGTGTGTGTGTGTGTGTGTGTGTATAGGAAGCACCTAAATCCTTGAATTGAATCCTGTAAAATAAAAAGGTACCTAATGACAGCTGGCTCATGTGCCTACCAAAGAGGTCACTGGGAATAAAAATAATTAATTTCTTTTTTTGGGGGTGTGAGTAGTAGAGGGGAGTAAAAGTTCCAGGTGTATACAAAGATTCCCTAGCTCAATTTGGGCCCAGGAATCTAATCCCCCTCCCTCAGCCCTTCCAACCCAAATGTATGTACCTGTACATGACGCAATAGTTTTGAAAAGTTTTATTCTGCATGTCCAGCATATGCTTGTTGCTGTCACCATGTGTCTCAAGACTATTAAGCTCCTTGAGGGACATGGTCTATGCAGGTCTCTGTGACATTCAACACACACTTTTAGATTTTAATGAAGGAAAGTGGGCTGCTTGTTCTTTTAATTTCTTGGAAAAACCGCTACTTCTTGAGTACCTCTATCACCAAGTGAGACCCAGGTCCTAAAAGAGTATGTATGTTGGCTCCCGGCCAATTTCAATGTTGAGCTGATCCTAAAAGTCATATTGTTGGTATCAATGCCAAGATCTGACCAATTGTATTAGTAAATCCCTGAGGGCATCAGGACAAATACACCAATCTGATGGCTGCCCCACTGTAGATGTGCCCAGGAATGTGGCTGCCACATTTTTAGACTGGCTCTGATAATAGGTTGAGTACACAATTTAACTGCAATCCAATTTGTATTTTCCCGGTGACTACTGTACAACCAGCCCTGTGCTAGGCTATGCTGTGGGGGCTCTGAAAGAAGGAAATGACATCTGCTCTCAGAGAGTTTGTAGCTTAGCTAGGGAAATTAGATTCACATAGGTAAACATTTAGAGAAAAAGACAAAACAGGATCACATTTGGTGATCCTATCGATGTAAATTGATTATAAAACCCTGCAGGGAAAGATGGCGCCTCTACGTGGGGAGTACCAAAAGTCAGCCTCCTTTACCTCCACTGAAGGGCTTCTTGGAGCTGTGCTCGCCATCACATGCCTGCTGTACTGTTTGAACTGCTGGAGCCCATCCTGCACCGCCAGATTCAGACAGGATCTCTGGGCTTGGCAAATCCCTTCTCTTGGCAGCAGGCGCAACTCCGAGATGCAGGCCTGTAGCCGGACAAAGTTCCCTTTCACCTGCTGCAGAGTGGAAAGAAAAGTTAGAAATGATGACTACCTGGCCAAGGAAAAGCAGCCCTCTCCAAAATAGGACCAGCAATGTCTGATCTTAATCGTCATCATGACACACACCCCTGGCCAGGATGGGATCCCCCACTCCTGTCCCAAACAGTCAGCAGGGCCTCAAATCTCAGGGTTACCCAGAACAGGAAAACCAACACACTCTCTGGCCCTCCCTCTGCTGATCACTCAGAGCAGCTGACTTATGATTGCTCAGCATCTGCTCAGAGAAATCTGGCTGACTTGCAAGGTTCTCTCATGCCAGTGTTTTCTTTGTTTCTTCTCAGGCCAAATATTGACTGTCTCTGCTCACCTCCCCTTAGGTGTTTTCTTAGAAAACGGAAATTTTATTCACTTCCAATTCTAACAGGGAGGCTGTTCAGTTGAATCTATAAGTGTTCTAACTGTCTCATTCACAATCATCAAGGCAGGGAAGTGGTTAGCGATGTTTAATCTATTATATAGTCACACAAGAGACCTGTTCTCTCCTTAGTCCTCCCCTTATTCAAAACCTGCTCTAAGGAAGGGATCTGAATAGAAATAAGAATATGAATGCCTTTATTCTCCAAAGGGGCGCTATTCATATTTATGTAACACATTTAGATTTACAACGTACTTTCCTAACCACCATTCTATGAGATAGGCAGGGCAAGTACTGTCCTATTTTACAGATGAAGAAACTGAGGCACAGACAGGTTAAATGACTTGCTCACTGTCATTTGGCTGGTAAGTGCTGAAGACAGAATCTGAATCAGGTCTGAATCAGGTCTTCTGATTTTTTTCCCCACTATGTACTCATATTTTCTTTTCTTTTTTAGAATAAAATAATCCTTTATTTAGGTGCTAGGGAAAGGAAACCAAGAGAGAAATCCTTGGACTGCTTCTCATGGGGAGAAGGTATGGCACAGAGGCGTGGCTCTCTCAGATACCTATCTCTATACTCACATTTTCACTAAAAAGTAAGCTCTTATTGTAGAAAGAAAGGTTCCACTAGAAAAATTCCAAGTATTAGCAACAGATGGGGAAGCAGGAAGAGTTATTTGGAGAGCTCGTCAATACCATCCTAGGTTCTGAAATTAAATCGTGCAAGCAGATGCCTAGCCCATCTATGTGACCATCTGCATTTGAGGGATACAGAAAAAAACCATTGCTTTACACAAAGTTTGTGCTTAATAGATGGTTGTTGAATGAATGAAAATATAAGATAGCTTTGGGCAATAAATAGCATATAGTCTTCTTGGAGAGACAAAGCAAATAGAAAAGAAATAGGCAAATTATGTGGCAGTGTGATGGTGATATAATGGGAAAAGCACCAGAATTCCAGACAAAAGCCTAGGGACAGTTTTTGGGTTCCACTCCCTGCAATGTGGCAATGGACAAGTCTTTATCCCTCTGGGGCTTGGTTTTTCTCTGTAAAATGAACTAGATGATCTTTCAGGTCTCTTCCACATTTAACAGCCTTCTGCTCAATTACGAAGCAGACTAAACTTCAATACCGTATGTACTTTGAAGGACTGGTGGTTTCGTTGGGTGGGTATTCCCTCCAACAATACAAGCTGAAAACCCTCCACAACTTAGGAGATGACCACTGAGAGTTGCTGCAGCTGGAAAATTCATCTCCCTGTGGCCAACTTAAAGACGAATCTCTGCAAACTTTGGTTAGTTCTTGGATGAAAGCAGCCCATATTCAAAGCTTTTTTAAAAAATAAAAGTATTTTATTATTTTCCAGTTACATGTAGAAATAGTTTTCAACATTTGTTTATATAAGATTCCAATTTCAAAATTTTCTCCCTCCCTCCCTTCCCTCCCCCCTCCCCTAGACAGCAGGTAATCTGATATAGGTTATATATACATAATAACATTAAACATATTTCTGCATTAGCCATGTTATAAGAGAAGAATCAGAGCAAAAAGGAAAAACCTCAAAACAGAAAACCAACAGCACCAAAAACAAAAGAAATAGCATGGTCCAATCAGTAATTATATTCCACAGTTCCCTCCTTTTTTTCTGGATTTGGAGAGCCTTTTCCATCATGAGTCCTTTGGAACTTTATTGTACCACTGGATTGGTGAGAAGAATCTAGTCTATCACAGTTGATCAACACATAATGTTGATGATACTGTGTATAACGTTCTTCTGGTTCTGCTCGTCTCACTCATCATCAGTTCATGCAAGTCCTTCCAGGCTTCTCTGAACTCCTCCTGCTCATCCTTTTTTACAGCACAATAGAATTCCATTACATTCATATACCACAACTTGTTCAGCCATTCCCCAATGGATGGGCATCCCCTCAATTTCCAATTCCTTGCCACCACAAAAAGAGCACCTATAAATATTTTTGTATATGTGGTTCCTTTTTTATGATCTCTTTGGGAAAAGACCCAAGAGTGGTATTGCTGGGCCAAAGGGTATGCACAGCTTTATAGCCCTTTGGGCATAATTCCAAGTTGCTCTCCAGAATGGTTGGATCAGTTCACAGCTCCACCAACAATGCATTAGTGTTCCAATTTTTCTACAGCTTCTCCAACATTATTTTCCGTTTTTGTCATATTAGCCAATCTGACAGGTGTCAGGTGGTACCTCAGAGTTGTTTTAATTTGCCTCTCTCTAATCAATAGTGATTTAGAGCATTTTTTTCATATGGCAATAGATAGCTTTGATTTCTTCATCAGAAAACTGCCTGTTCATATCCTCATATTCAAAGGTTTTACAACTTGGGAGGAATTGGCAAAACTTGTGCTCTAAACTAGGCACACAATTCATACTGTAACAACTCTGTAAAAATGAGCACTTTGAAATACTAAAGAACTCTGATCAATCAACAGTCAACCACCATTTTAGAAAACCAATGATGAAGAATGCTGCCCACTTCCTGACAGAGAGGTAAGGGACTAAATGTGTAAAATGAGACACATTTTTAGACATGGCCAATGTGGGAATTTGTTTTGCTTTACCACACGTCTTTGTTAAAAAGGGCTTTTCTTTTCAGTAGGGGGAGGAGGGAAAGAGGGGAAGGAAAGGAAAATACTTGTTAACTGAAAAATAAAATAAAATTTACCTACCAAAGCTTGTGCTCTGATGGCATAGACTTCAAAAACCCAGAGTCACTGCCACTCCATGATGAGGCATCAGAATAGAATGATACTATCCTCTAAACCTGCCCTTCTCAATTTTCCTCTTTCTGTTGCTGACACTACTATCTTCATGGGACCTTGGTGTTATATTTGACTTTTCTCTCTACTTTACTTTCAATATTTTGGTTATTTTCCAAGTCAATTCTGTCAATCCCACCTGCACAGAATCTCTTGCATGTGTCTGCTCTCCAAACAGAGGCGCCATCTTAGTTCAGGCCATCAGTGCCTCTTCCCTAGACTACTCTAAAAGTCTTCCAATTGGTCTTCCTGCCTCCAGCCTCATCCTTCTTTAATCTGCCCTTCACACAGCAAGTTCCCAAAGCAATCTCTCTATAGCAGGAGAAGCAGAGATGGAGAGATGGTCATAGAGCCAGGGAGGTCTGGCTCCAAGCCTTCCTTCCATCGCATTTACTGCCTGACCCTGTCAGACTTACACTATCAGCGTCTGAAACAATCTCTAAGACTACAAGCACAGGGCAGCTGCTGATCAGCTCTGATAAAGGGAGTTTCTTATAGCTGTGAAACCACAGGTCTGCCAGTGCAATCCACACTTTTGACTGTGCCATTGGTCTATTAAAAACCTTTCAATAGGGGGCAGCTAGGTGGCGCAGTGGATAAAGCACCAGCCCTGGATTCAGGAGTACCTGAGTTCAAATCCGGCCTCGGACACTTGACACTTACTAGCTGTGTGACCCTGGGCAAGTCACTTAACCCCCATTGCCCCGCAAAAACAAAAACAAAAACAAAAACAAACAAACAAAAAAAACCTTTCAATGGCTCCCTATTGCTGATAGGGAACAATGCAAACTTCTTAGTCTAGTATTTTAAGTCCTTTGTAATCCGGCCTCAACCTACTTTTGTCTAATCTTTCTTTACTTTGTATTATAGTTGTCTGTGTACAAAGACTAGAGGGAAAAGACTGGAGTCTTCCTTTGTTGACAAATTTTTGCCTTGATATAGAAAATAAGTCCCACCAAAACTCACTACTGAGCAACTCTTGACTCTTGTGCTCCTATTTCAAAGTTCCTATGCAGCTTTGGTCTTTTATCAGGAATGCAGAGAAGCCCTCTATTTCATTAGCGATTTCTTTTCTTTCCCTGGAGGATTATAACTCAGTTGTGCTAGGAATTAGTCTTGCTTCTAAGTCTACATTTTTTGCCTTGTGGAATATCAAAGTCCAAGCTCTCTGTTCCTTTTTAGTGGTGCTGCTAAATTGTGTGTGATCCTGACTGTGGCTCCTAAGTTCTTAAAATTCTTCCTTTCTGATTGCTTGCAGTATTTTTTCTTTGACCTGGAAGCTCTGGATTTTGTTTGTAACGTTCCTAGTTTTCATTCTAGGACAAAGACTGATTGATGACACCCTTGTCTGAACTCTGCAAGCTCCTGATCTAGGCTTGAATATAAGTAACACACCTGTAGGCTTGCTCTTGGTTGGAATTCCAATAGACTACTGTTGAAATTAGCCACTGTCAGGGGCAGCTAGGTGGCGCAGTGAATAGAGCGCCGACCCTGGAGTCAGGAGTACCTGAGTTCAAATCCGGCCTCAGACACTTAACACTTACTAGCTGTGTGACCCTGGGCAAGTCACTTAACCCCAATTGCCTCACTAAAAAAAAGAAAGAAAGAAAGAAAGAAATTAGCCACTGTCAGTCAGCTGGAAACTTCTGCTGGTTCAAAATAACAGAATTGCAAAGCTGTCTTTTGATCTGAGCTCCTTACCCTGGTTAATCAGATGTAGGCTTCAGACTGGACTGGAAGTTGGAACTGAGAATCCTGTTTTGCTTTGTTCCCAGGGTTGGACCCACACAGCTGCTGTTTGTTTCTAAACTTGATCCCTGATCAATGCACAGTATAGGGCTCCTTTCCCTACACTGCTACCCCTAGGCACAGGTTCCCTTCTCTGTCCACCCTGGATCTGTGACCTGGAACTGAGCAGGGAGCACTGGAGCTGTCAGCTGGCACCTGTTCCTGAACTGTGTACAAGTTCAGGCCCTTCTGTTTAGCTCTGGGACCTCTTCTTGCCCTGGTGTACAGCCTTGTCCCTCTTTCAGGCCCTGTGTTGAAATGCTCTGCGCAGCTGTTTTTTACTAGACCCAGCTAGACCACAGATGACAATATCTCCTTATGCTCTTTTAAGCTGGAAAAATGACTCACTGTGACTTTTTCTTGGATTTCTTAATAAGGACTCAGTCCGGTGCCTTTTCTAGATCTTTATGGAGGACTTGTGGGGCTGTATTTCTTCCTGCTATTCTTCCATCTTGGCACTTCTCTCAACAATTCACAAAACACAATCATCTCAAACAATTAAGATAACATAAACATTATTACTACAAATATGAAACCTACCAAACACTTTGACAGCTTATCAATTGTTTTATTTTGGGTTTTTTTTGGAGCTTATCAATTGTTAAAACAAAGGACGGGGTGTGTGTTTTAACTTTAATGTTGTTCATTATATCTGAACATTTTTGCTGTTTATAGCTATCAGACCCTCAACTTCTGTTCACTCTCCAAATCTACTTTTCTGAAGCTCTTGCCATCAGTCAGGGGGTGATGATAAACTCCAGAAATAATTGTTAACTTGTTTATATGAGTATCTAAAAACTGTGTCTCATAGACATATTTCTGGGCTTTTAGTGATAGGCACTGGAAAAATCAGTCAAGAAGAGAACAATCTCTAGTTCCTCTCTAATCCCGAGTCCTATGCTGAAATTCAGAATTTGGGATATGGACCAATGTGCCTGAAAGCATCCCAGTCCGATTTTCTGGAACAACAAATATTTAACTAGGGAAAGCGAGTGAGGATTAGGGGAATTTCCTGATCAATTTGATGATCTCTCCAATCAATCCAATGAGGTTTTATTCATGAAAACAACCTTTGTCTGGGGGTCAGGAAAGAACCTCTTAGAGAATATGTCTGTTTTGGCTATGTTCTGCAGGAAATCTAGCAGTGTCCTGGCTGCTGTTGTCTGTCTGTTTGTCTGTGTGTCTCTTTTTGTGGGGCAATAAGGGTTAAGTGACTTGCCCAGAGTCACACAGCTAGTAAGTGTCTGGGGCCGGATTTGAACTCAGGTCCTCCTGAATTCAGAGCCAGTGCTTTTTCCCCTGTGCCACCTAGCTGCCCCATTTTTATTCATTTATTTAAAATTTTTTTCTTCTTGTTCTTCTTTATAGGCCAGTTGTTCTCATGAATGAAACCTCACTGGGTTGATTCTGGAGATCATCACAGTGGTGGTGGCTCTCAGGTAAGGAGTTTGTCCTCTTGGATCTCAGCCAGCCAACAATCTTGGGAAAATGCCAGTTCCTTGAGCCCAACCAAGACCTCATTTCCTGTCCTCTCAACAAGCTACCAATTGGTATGCTTCTATTCTCTAAGGAGAATACTAGAATCTCCTTCCTGCTCTCCCAACTTCTACTTAGCTCAGTCTATGACCTTATCAAATCAATTAAGAAGCTCGTCAAATTGATCATGAAAATCCCTTATTCAACCCTTCTTACACAGGTGTTATTATTCCCATCTTCTGAATGAGAAAATAAGGCTATCTTGAAAGTGGTCTTGGAAATGGGGCAAATTCATATTTGTCTAGGGCTCTCTACACTGCACCACACAGAGTGAAACTCTGACTGGAAAATCAAGTATATACATAGTGATGAACTATCTACCTGTCATCTGAGGACCAGCTTAATTAAATTCAAAGAGGTTCATGGTTTCACATTTTCAAGCAGAGAAAGATCATCTACTAAGTCATAAAAGTCGTGCTATGCATCAGTGGAGGGATTCAGGGAAGCTCTACCTGGTCAGTCTCTGGGAATGATTAATCCTTTCTGATTCAACAAGGATAAATAAGCTTCCACTGAGGCAGGCCTCTAAGACAGAAGAGAAGTGAATATTTTTGGAGGTTAAGAGTATTCATTTATTAGTCACACCAATGAAAGGAAGTACTTCAAGTACTAATGTTTTACAAAGTGCTCCTCTTAATAACCTCTGAGCTAGGGAGTGGTGAGTACCGATACCTCTAGTTTGCAGAGGAGGAAAGTGAAATTTAGAGAGGGTTTCATGGCCCAGGGCCTCATAGGTAGCATCAGAGTCAGGATGTGAATCCAGGCTCTAACATGCTGCTTTTTCCATATAACGAGTTGCCTTTTAGGTGGAGTGAGGGTACTATAGAATTTGCCTTTCTCTTTGGGACAAGGGTATTCTTCAGACAAGACACAGGGTTTATGCCCTCAGAAATGCAGAATGACCTATTCCACACCCTTCCTCCTTAAGCCTGTAATGAAGAGGGCAGCTCTTTCTGGTCAGTCCTTGGTAACAATCCTTCCTGATCCAACAATGATAGACAAGCTTCCTCTGTGAGAGGGCTCCAGGGGAGAAGAGAAGCAAATACTTTGTGAGCCTAAGGGTATTCATTTGTTAAAACTGGCCTAGTTTTAGCTGTGGGTAGAAAGCCTCCATAAATGGACACATTTGTGTAAAAACTGAGGCACTGGTTGGCAGAGAAGTGTGGTTTTTGCTGGTATAGGTGCAGCCAAATGAGTCACCCGGCTCCTTCTGAAATGGTTTTGCTGACACCTGACTGAATTTTTTTTCTTTTTCTTCTTCTTCTTCTTCTTCTTCTTCTTCTTCTTCTTTATTTTTTTTACAATCCAGTCTCAGTGAGAAAACAACTCTCTAGGAACTCAAATCCTTTTCCAGAGAAGCACTGTCATTTCTTGACACTGACACCTCCCACCCCAAATCCCACCCAAACAGTACATTCCATTCGTGATACAAGGGAACAATTGTATGGAGACTCAGAGTTTAGAAATAGCTAACATTCATGAAATCTGGAATCCACAGAAAATAGAGGCATAAAAGGAGATTTCTGAAACACCCTCAAATTCCAGATGATTAACCACATGAAAAGAACATGTAGCTTGTAAAAGCAGGATGAGTGGCAACAGTTACTATAACTTGGAGGCAATAGTTATTTCCCTTTTTCTTAACCATCAATGGGAGTAGAATCCTTTCTTCTTTTGACCTCTCCCCTGTCTCCAGCAAATTATCTCTGTACCTGAGCAGGTCAATTTCTCTTTTATGATTTGCATACTGTCACTAGCTTGGTCTTTATTTAGTACTTGGCTCAATAAGTATATATTGATTGATTAACTGATCAATCTAGGAACTGGGTCTTCCTGACTAACCTTCTTGCTTGGGGTGAGGGCAACAATATGAGCAACTGGATTTGATCATTCTGACACCCCTGGGGTCTAGAATATTCTACTATGGTAAGATAGAGTGTGGGCCCTTGGCATCAGTCTCATATTTTGGGGCCTGGATTTTGAAGTATGCCAAATTAGGGGTACACTTTATTCCAAGCTTCTCCAATCACCCCTTCAGTTGTACTTCACAGAAAGGCCCAACACAGGGCAGAGTTCCCAGAAGAGTACTAAATTACTGCACCTACTAGAGCTGGATGGCTGAAGAGTCTGGGCTTTTCACTAGTTTCTGGCTCTCCCACCAAACCCCAAGCCTGAGGCACATTGAACAAGGACAACAGTATAGTGCCGTGTTTCCAGAGCACTTGTAGCACTAGGCTCCAAGATGTATTATATGTTACTTTTGTTCTTCATAGTATAGGTCTCCTTCGAGAACTTCTGACACCAAGTTGTGATGGGGGGAGGGTTACCCCAGGTCCCCAAAGGCTATGCCAACAGAGGCAAGTTCTGGCAGGTTCTATCATATTGGAAAGACTCGAGGACTGTTTGTCATTTAAGGAAGAACCTAGCCTGGAAAGGTTGTTATCAGAAGGCTGACCACTTTTTGGCCACAGAATTCAAGAAATTTTACTGAGGTTTGGAGGAGGTGCAGACTTCCTGCAGAAGCTCACATACCAAAGAAGTCACAGATACTTTAAATGTTCGAATAAATAACACAAACAGAACTTGCTTCTCTTTCTTAGAGTGAGGAAAACTCATTCCAAGAAAATACAGAGCGTATGACGACTCTAGTCAGACAGGGCATGAGTAGGTCACCTAAAGAAAAAAGAAATTTTCTATCATGGAAGTCTTGAATAAAAGGATCAGTACTCTTCTAATGGGCTATACACTAAATGACTTCTAGCAGTTCTTCCTGACCCTGGGATTCAGAATTCTATCCAGAGGAAGGTTGGTGGTTGTTGTTCAGTCACTTCAGTCATGTCTGACTCTCTGTGACCCCATTTGGGGTTTTCTTGGCAGAGATATTGGAGTGCTTTGCCATTTCCTTTTCCAGCTCATTTTACAGATAAGGGTTTGGGTGAAGTGACCTGCCCAGGGTCACACACCTACTAAGTATCTAAGGCCAGATTTTAACTCAGGAAGATGAATAAGTTTTCCTAATTACAGGCCCAGCACTCTATCCATTGCACCAGCTACCTGGCCTGGAAGAAAAGGTAAATAATACCTGTAAAAGCTATCTTACAGGACTATTGAAAAAATAAAATGACACATGTAAAGCATACATTATATACGGTATATACATAATACATATAAAGCACATGATAAACCTAAAAGGGCTAGGTGTCAATTATTACTACTATTGTTATTATTATTTTGTTCTCTAGTTTGATGGAGCTCAGGTAGATATATGGTCCAGAGACAGGTTGCAATGAGGCTTTGATGTTTAACGATCTCCAGATTATTGCATGAATGTTAGAATGACTGCTTTCTGAAATTAAATGAGAGTACTAGGATGTTAGTTCTTTCTCTGCAATCTTCCTGAATCCATCTCTGGATCAATTCCAAGAGGAGCAAGGAAGACAGGGATGACATACACTTTATACTCTTCCCACCCAGTTTTTATTGCTTCTACTAAGTGTCTGTCTGACTGTCTGTCTGTCTCTCTCTATCTATCTACACACACACACACACACACACACACACACACACACATATAAAATTTTTTTTGGTGGGGCAGTGAGAGTCAAGTGACTTGCCCAGGGTCACACAGTGTCAAGTCTCTGAGGTCACATTTGAACACAGGTCTTCCTGAATCCAGGGCCAGTGCTTTATCCACTGTGCCACCTAGATGCCCCGAGTCTCTATATTTTTAAAGGCTTTTCATCCCATGTAGCCTGGAGATCATGAATATTTTGTGTGGCAGTAGTTACTAAAAACATTGTTCTCAAATGTTTATGGATAAATACTATTTTCAGGAGATTGTGAGAAATACTTTTGCCTGTCCAGCAATTTATTTGCTGTATTTCCAAGGATATTCTGAGGTCTATATTTGTAGTACAGGGATTTATCATCTGTTAGCTTGTGAAAGAATTAGTTTCTCATGTATAATTATGGCCATTAGGTTATATCTTATTATTTATTTTATAAGTGTTGAATTTTTGCAAACTTCAGTGACATTTTTTTTAATAGTTTATTATTTTTTCAATTAACAAGTATTTAAAAAACTAACCTGTCCCTCTTCTTCCCACCTTTTGTAAAACAAAACAAAACAAAGCAAAACAAAAACAAACATCAAAATAAAATCTACAATACAGTCACATAGTCTGGCAAAAATGAATTTCCACATTAGCTATGTTTGAAAATGTATGATGATGGGGCAGCTAGGTGGCGCAGTGGATAAAGCACCGGCCCTGGATTCAGGAGTACCTGAGTTCAAATCTGGCCTCAGACACTTGACATGTACTAGCTGTGTGATGCTGGGCAAGTCACTTAACCCCCATAGCCCTGCAAAAAAAAAGAAAAAAAAAGAAAATGGATGATGATAATAACAGCTAGCATTTACAAAGGGCTTTCAGGTTTATGAAGTACTTTACAAGTATTATCCTTAAAAACCTTAGGAAGTAGATGCCATAATTATCCCCATTTTGCAGATGAGGCAAACAAAGGTTAAATGACTTGCTCAGGGTCACACTGCTAAGTGTCTAGGGCAGGATTTGAACTCAGGTCTTGCTCTCTTTAGGTGTTTTATTCTATCCACTGTGCCATCTAACAGCCTCATCACCTCTCTGTCAGGAGGTGAGTGGTGTGTTTCATCCTCATTCTTCTGGCCTTCTGGTTTATCATTCCATCAATTAGAGTTAAAATCTTTCAAAATTGCTTTGCTTTTCAATGTTGTCATTGTATAAATTATTGTACTCTTTATGCTCAGTTCATTCTGTATCAGTTCATTAGAGGTATACACACTTTCTTCTGAAGATGTCTATTTCATAATTTCTCAAGGCACAAAAATTCCATTCCATTCATACACCACAATTTGTTTAGCAAGCCCCCAATAGGAGACCACTCCCATAGTTTCCAGTTTTTGACTGTCACAGAAAGAGCAAGTGCAATATGTTGCAGTTTGTTTCCTTGCGTAAACTTCACTTATCAATAAGTCTGGTCTCCTTATACTTCTTGTAATTTCTGGTGGCAATATCCCGCACTTAGATAACTAGGACAGACCCTTTTGTTTCTACAAACTCTCCTTTGCTGACATCATTACTGGTTGAATTTAGAGGTACACTGCTCTTGAAGGGCCTTTAGATTTCATTCTTAGATCTCGCCATTTCATACAGTCCATTCAGAAGTAAAGCAACTTCAGTTACATTTGACAAATACAGTGTTGTATACCTATCATCAGTCTTTATTATTGCTCTGTGAAGTCGCATCTGTTTGTTCCAGAGGTATTGGTTAAAATTTTTAACCTATGATGTGCTCTAAGACCATGTATCAACCCTTCTTTGTTATTGTTGTGGTTACCAAAGGGAAAGTTGTTAAATGTGAGGAACTCTCATTGATCAGGTTACTGATTATGGATCTGGTTTGTTAGGCTTTGGGAAATTCCAGGACTTGATATTATTTACAGCACAATGCTCTTCACTCTCTCTTTAGGGAACCCCTCTCCCATGTACATGCTGTGCTGGTCATCCTCCATGCCAGGGCTTTTTAAACTTTTTCCACTCACAACCCCTTTTCGCCTGAGAAATTTTTACGTGACTCCTAAATAAAATGGGCATACAAACCAAACATTTACTGCCAAATTTTTTGTGACCCCCACATTTTAAGACCCACAGTTTAAGAAGCTTTGCTCTATGCTAGTGACAAACATCTTATGGGAACATATAGCCCCTTGTTTATGCCTCATCTGGCTAGTTCATAATGAGAGGGTCACTGAACAAAATTATCTCAGCTGTGTGTCTTTCAAGGAATCTTATAAGATTTTTTTTTGGTAGGGCAATGAGGGCTAAGTGACTTGCCCAAGGTCACACAGCTAGTAAGTGTCAAGTATCTGAAGTCGGAATTGAACTCAGGTCCTCCTGAATCCAGGGCTGGTGCTTTATCCACTGCACTACCTACCTGCCCGAATCTTTTAAGATTTTAACATGCATGTGACACACCTTGTTGGATGGAGAAAAGCCTTTAAAGTGACATTTTGTGGAGTGAATGATATGCTTTTTTATAGTTAACAAATAAACACAATGGGATGCTGTATTCTTTGGACATTTCTGGTGATTGTATGACTATGAAGATATGGTTTATAGTAGAGTGTCATTTTCAAAAGTATGTCTATTTCCTGCTCAGATGCACTTGTTATGTATGTACATCATGTTCAAAAACATTTTTTCTATGTGGAAAATAGGGTCGGTAATTATTGATACAATTTCTTGGTTCCTTTTTTCTTTAACAAGAATATCTATGATTTTCAAAGTGTTTGTTACCTTTCTCACTTTCTTAGAGAATAGATCCACCAATGCGCTCACAACTGTGCTGCTTACAGTGCACAGCTCCTCCATGTGTTGCTGGTCTGGTCCCGCTAATCTTCTCTGTTTCTACTCTTTTATGAAACACAGAGAAGACTGCAATGCTGGAGTTCAACTGTGGGGGCTCCAGATTAACGATGAAGTAATTGGCTAAAACAACCCTGTCTCATCTGTTCCTTGTCCTCCTACTTCAGTCCTTAAACACTCTCAGAATGAGCTGGCTTATGTGGATCTCTTGACAAGCTTTCCATCAGTTTGTTTTTCCTTCCATTGCTTATTGCTCTTTTATGAGATGATACTGCCCATAATTGTCTACCATCCTCCTACCCGAGTTTACGTTTATATTCCAAACTGCTTTTGCCCTTGTCTTCTCCACCTTACCACTTAGCAAGGGAATTAAGTGTTTCCTCACGAAAGCAGTTCCTAGGCAGTCTGGTGAAACCTATGGGCTACTTCTCAGAATAACATTTTTAAATACACAAAATAAAATATATAGGACTGCAAAGTATACAAATTATATTGGAAGAAAGATACACCCTTTTCCTATCCAAGGCCACGAATTCCCTGTAATCTACTCACAGATCTCGATGGTCTGTGGACCCTCAACTAAGAACCTCTGTTTTGGACTTTGTTGGTTTCTTCACTGTGCAGTTGTCTATAAGAGCTAAAATTCCTTAGGAAATGGTGATAGTTTATATGAATGTGTGTTCTTTAATTTAGTGTCAGTAGTTTGTATAAACCTGGGTGCTGCTGATTTAATTGTATGCCGTATCTTCTCATGTTAATTCTTTTTTTCCCCCCATGGAAAACATCTCTAGGTTATGAGAGAAAACATAAAAACAAAACTTCAGATTAAGGAACTATCAAAAAAGAATTATGCTTCAATCTGTTTTCAGATACCATCAGTTCTTTCTCTGTAGATGGAATGCAATTTTCATAAGTCCTTCAGAGTTATATTGGATCATTGCATTGCTGAAAATAACCACGTTATTTTCCCAGAAATCATCTTACATTATTGCTCTTATTTTGTATACAGTACATTTCACTCTGCTTCAGTTCATGTAGGTCTTTCCAGGTTTTTCTCATAGCATCCTGTTCATCATAACTTTTATATAGTACCTTAAACTTGACAAAGAATTTCCTTCCCAATAGCCCAGAAGAGTAGGTACCATACGTTTTGCCATTATAATCAATCATCATAATTATTTCCCTCTATCCTATGCCCTTCCCATGATATTTACTCTATTTTCTATCTTCTTTTACCCTAATCCTCCTCAAAAGTGTTTTGCTTCTGACTGTCCCCTCCCCCGCTCTGCCCTCCCTTCTTTCACCCTTCCCTCCTTATCCTCTTCCTCTCCTACTTTCCTGCAGTTAGGTAGATTACTCCTCCCAATTCGGTGTGTATGTTATTCCCTCCTTGAGCCAACTCCTCATGTTCATTCTTTCTTCAGTTTGGTATTGATTTTGATCTTTGCCCTAAACAAGCTGATGGTCCCACTGTACACAGAAATCTGATTCAGAAATAATTTCCACATCAGTAGCCGGCTGTTTCTTGTCTCTTAAGATACAATAGTGGGGGGGGGCAGCTAGATGGTGCAGTGGTTAAAGCACTGGCCCTGGATTCAGGAGTACCTGAGTTCAAATCCAGCCTCAGACACTTAACACTTACTAGCTGTGTGACCCTGGGCAAGTCACTTAACCCCCATTGCCCTGCAAAAAAAAAAAAAAGATACAATAGATGTCATTTTTGTGATGTTATTTGGTGTCTGCCATACCTAGCACTATCTTTCAGAAGAATTTATTTGTGATATATAGGTGTCAGGTTTGGGGACAGTATGTAAACTGTTGGCCTCCCTTTTCCTACTCTTGAGCTGTATTTTCTTTTTTCTTTTTCTTTTCTTTTTTTTTTTTTAGTGAGGCAATTGGGGTTAAGTGACTTGCCCAGGGTCACACTGCTAGTAAGTGTTAAGTGTTTGAGGTCGGATTTGAACTCAGATACTCCCAACTCCAGGGCCAGTGCTCTATCCACTGCACCACCTAGCTGCCCCTTGAGCTGTATTTTCAAAATACTTTTGACCTCTTCCCTTATGTTCCATGTTTATTTTTAAGTTAGCTATATTAAAAGTACATATTGGGGCAGCTAGGTGGTGCAGTGGATAGAGCACTGGCCCTGGAGTCAGGAGGACCTAAGTTCAAATCTGGCCTCAGACACCTAACACTCACTAGCTGTGTGACCCTGGGCAAGTCACTTAACCTCAACTGCCTCGCACACACACACACAAAGTATATATTAATTTAATGTGGAAAGTCTCATCAAGGTCTTTGTAGAATTTTTATGTCTCTTCATTCTCTCCAAGAGATGTCAGCACATAAGCTCCAATCATCTTTATGGTGATCTTTTTTTTTTTTTTAAATGCTCATCTGCAAAATGAGCTCATTTTAGGCTCCTTATAAACCCTGTAACAAGAGGACTGGGCATCCCATGAAATGATGTTTCTTATTAACTTTGGACACACGAGAAAGCCAACTCCACCAACCCCTTCCTTTATTTACCTCTCCTGGAAGACTTTTGGTCATGCTTCTGTTTAACGGCACCTTCTCTGTGTCTTCTGCTTTCATTTCTGGCTATTCGGCAGTCAAAGGACAAAGATCTTACATTCGGAGTACCAATAGTTAAGCTAATGTTTATAGATAATCTAAAAATGGGGTTCTAAACTCCCTTAACCCCTTTTTTATATAATTCTGCTACTGTCATTGAATAAGTGGAGGTAGCCCTTCTGCCATTTTGCATTGGTCTTCGTTTCGTGTACTGTGATAGCCAAAGAAGTCAATCCCAAATGGCCATACTAGTGGTGATGAGCCTCTTCATACTGAGCTACGCTGGTCCTCAGAAAGCAGTCTGTAAGTGGGACTGTACTTGAAGCCTTTCCAGCTCAGTAGAAACTACTAATAGCATCACCTTTAAGAGAGTCCAGAGTCATCACCAGATTACAATGAAGCATCAGATTTTGTGCAGGAACCTAGAGCATAGGGCTCTCAAACTGCTTTACTTTCCACTATACCTCACTGTTATTGGTAACTTGCTGCCTTCCCAGCCTAAGCCTTAGCTGCTCTGATGTACTGATTGTGGTACAACTCGCACCCAGCTCAGGCTTGACCATTCTCAACCCCACTGAGGAATCTTCTCCTGGTTCTACTCACCACAAAAGGAAGGATGCATTCATGCTGACTCTGAACCACATACATGCTGAACAAGGGCATGCGGATAGGGCCTCCCAGGCTGCAGGCGAGAGAGAAGAAATTCTGCAGAGCCTCACAGAGATTGGAGCAGACCCTGGCCCAGGAGGGGAGGGCAGCATCCACAATGAGAAGGCGGGGAGGCTGCCGCCACACATGTGCTGGGCTGAGGGGTCCTTGGATAGCACCATGTCCCTGATGCATGGTGGCCAGTCCACAGTGTAACTAATGCAGTTTTCTGAGTGTCCTCTTTGCCTGTAGGGAAGGAAAGAGAAATAAATCTCTAGTCTCCAGAAAAATGATAAGTAGTAGTAACTAACTTTTTTTTTTTTTTTTTTAGTGAGGCAATTGGGGTTAAGTGACTTGCCCAGGGTCACACAGCTAGTAAGTGTTAAGTGTCTGAGGTCGGATTTGAACTCAGGTACTCCTGACTCCAGGGCCGGTGCTCTATCCACTGCGCCACCTAGCTGCCCCTAGTAACTAACATTTAGTTAACAATGCTTACTATGTTACAGGCACTGTGCTAAGAGCTTTACAATCATTATCTTATTCCTAGGAAGGAAGTGTTATTATTATCCTCATTTTAACAGATGGGGAAACTGAGGCAAACTTTTTTTTTTTAAATGACTTGCCCAGTCAAGCAAGTATCTGAAGCAGGATTCTTGATTCCAAGTTTGGCACTTTATCCACTGCATCACCTAGTCCCCCCATGAAAACGGAAATATTGGTAGCATGCAGACCTAGAGGCTCAAGCCCAGGATAGTTAGCTACTTTTTGGGGTCATCCAAGCTTGGCTATTCAACAATTTTTTAATAAGGTCTTCCCTACAAAGACCTTCCAAGAAGTAAATTCATTCTGTCTGGGTTGAATAGCTCAATTTATATTTGCTTTCCCACCTTGGAGTCTGAGAGGCTATCTGTAAGACTGAAAGTTGGAGGACAGTGAAAGAATTTTTGGACTTTTTCTTCCTGTTATGTGTGGGAGGGGGAAGGATGGGCATGTGGTTCCTAAGGAGAAGAGGAATTCTTGGAGAACTGAGTCTGAGAGATAAATGTGGGCTATAAAGTTTGGGTGGAACTCTTGTGATGAACTTATGGGAGAACATGGGACAAGCAAGGAAAAGTTGTGATCTGTATCATTGTAAAATGTAAAATATTAATACCATACAGCACTGACTTTTAGGGGAGGCAGCTGAGTGATGCAGTGGACAGAACACCAGCCATGGAATTAGGGGGACCTGAGTTCAACCTCAGTCACTTGCTAGCATGTGACCCTGGGCAAATCACTTAACCTTGATTAACAATCCTCACCCCGCCCCCCACCCTGCGTCCAAAAAAAAAAAAAGACTTTTAGGCACAAATGTCAGAAATGATTATTTACTTTACCATTAACCTAATATTCAAGTCATTTCTAGATTAGAGAGGTGAGGAAAAATGGCATAGTTGTCCCCTGTTTTCTGACATGTCTTTTAACCCCAAGATGACTTGAGGCAACATTCACAGGAATCATGAACAAGCAAAAGATGTGAAAATACAGGTTTGGAGTTAACATTAATTCCAAACATAGGAGGAGCTAGGCGGCACAGTGGAGAAAACACTGGTCTTACATTCAGGAGTACTTGAGTTCAAATCTTACCTCAGGGGGCTACTAGCTGTGTGACCTTGTGCAAGTCACTTAACCAACTGCCTTAAATATCTGGGGCCATCTCCAGTTGTCTTGATATGTATCTTGCCATTGGACCCAGATGGTTCTGGAGGAGAGAGTGAGGTTGGTGACCTTGCACAGCCTTCCTCACTTAAATCCAATTCTGTGCAAGTCTTGACATCACCCTGATGTCATGGTCCTCTGACAATGAAGGACAAACAGCATTCTAAACAATGGTGACCATTCAGTTCTTTCTTTGACCACTCCTCTCAAGTCTTTCCCAGAAGAAAATAGTGACCTATCTTTCCTGCAGCCAATATTTTTTTGGGGAGGGCATGGCAATGAGGGTTAAGTGACTTGCCCAGAGTCACACAGCTAGTACTTACTAGTCAAGTGTCTGAGGTCAGATTTGAACTCAAGTCTTCCTGAATCCAGGGCCAGTGCTTTATCCACTGCGCCACCTAACTGCCTCATAGCCAACATCTCAATGCTTTCTCAGTGGAGAAGGGGGTACTAACACCAAACACTTCAAGGGGGTTGAAGATAGCAAGGTTTTTAATAAGGAAAGTACTTTTTGTTCTTAGTTTAGGTATTAGCCTTGATCTGTTTCCCTACCTTCAAACTGTGAAGTCTGGCAAGGGCTTTTAGACCAAAGAAAAGATTATTTTTAGATGTTTTCAGTTTTACTAGAAAGCAGGTTTTTAATAGGCTTGCACAGAGGGCACATTTGGATTGATGAAAACAGAATCGTTTGAATATTTGAGGGAAAACGGTGGCTGAGGGATGAACTGAGGAATAAAATCTGAAAGAAGGGACCAGAGGTGAATAATGGGAAAACTAAGAAAGAAAAGGGACTGGTTTCCAGGTTAACCAAATAAAGAACCAGGATTAACCAAGGGATTCTTTTTTTTTTTTTTTTTGTGGGGCAATGAGGGTTAAGTGACTTGCTCAAGGTCACACAGTTAGTAAATGTTAAGTGTCTAAGGCCAGATTTGAACTCAGGTCCTTCTGAATCTAGGGCCAGTGCTTTATCCACTGTGCCACCCAGCTGCCCCCCTAACTAAGGCATTCTCAATGACTGTGGACATCTGAATTTTTGTTATTTTGTTTTCCTGCACACATAGATCTAAAATGGCAAAGGTCCTGGATGTTGAGTTCAGCCCTCCTTTTACAGAGGAGAAAAATGAGCCCTTGAGTAGGTTCTTGGTCAAGGTTACCCAGGAAGTAAGTAAGGAGTCAAATAGGCATTTGAATGCAGGGCCTCTGACTCCCAAGCTAGGCCTTTTCCATCCTGCTAGATTGTCTCTTAGAGTCTTTGTAGTACACTGTATTAAATTCTTTTCAAAAAGGGAGCTGAAAAGGGGGTTCTGGGAGAACACAGTATCCAAGCCCAGAAAGACAGGAGATAGAAGAGAGGAATGAAGATGGGCCAGCCTGAGCCCCTCCCCCAAATGGAAGTAACAAGAGAACCTTACCAATGGGAAATGGGGGAAAACAATAAACAGCAAGAGAAGGAAATTGCTTTCAAAGATTACCCATGAGCCCTCACTTAAACATGATGGTCTCTTCTCTGTCCTTGTTCTCCTTTCTGTTGCCCTCACCCCCTTGGATTTTCCTGGATCCTCTCAGTTGCTCTGCCTTCCAGGACTACTCTCAGCTGGTTCTCTCTGTAACTATCTGACTATTTAGCTTTTTCTTATCCTTCACTGATGGTTTCTCATAATCCCCCCATCCCCTAAGTGATCCTGGGCAAGTGACTTAACTTCTGTTTGCCCCACTTTCCTCAACTGTAATGTAGGGATTGGAATAAGAATAGCACGTACCTTCCAGGGTTGTTGGGAGGATCAAATGAGACAGTATTGATAAAGTGCTTAGCAGAGTGTCTGGTACACACTAGACACCATGCAAATGCTCATCTCCTTCCTTCCTTCCTTCCTGTCCCCTAGGGCTTTTCTCTTTTTTCTTTATACTATACTCTCTTATTGGGAAATCTCATTTCCTCTCAAGGATTTACTCATCAACCACCTCTGTGCCACTGACTTTCAAGTCTCCATATAGAAGTCTAATCTCTCTCCTGAGTCTCACTCAGTCTTACATCTCCATCTGTTTGCAGAATGTCTCTACAGGATGTCCCATTAGAATCTTAAACTCAATCCAATATTGAACTGACCATCTTCCCACTCCTCTCCTTGTCACCCAGGTCTGGAACCTCTCAATCATCTTGAGGTAGGGGACTCTTCCTTCTCCCTTCCCCTCTCTTCGACTACGTTCGATCGGTTTCCAGAGCCAGTCCATTCTATTTCCACAGTATCTTTCACATCCACTCCTTTCTCTCCACTCCAACTGTCATTACCCTGGCTCTGGCCTGGTCTTTTCTCAGCTTGATTATCCCAGGAGACTCCTAACCAGTCTCCCTGCTTCCAAACCATCCAGCCTCCAAAATGCTCTCCAAGCAGCTGCCGAAGTCATTTTCTTGGTGCACGAGTCAGGCCTTGTCACTTCCATACTCAGACGTCTCTAGTGGCTCCTTATGGCTTAGAGGATAAAACAAGAACTCCTCGGCCTTGTGATGTGGCTCTACACTTCCATGGGCCTCATTTCATATTACTCATTTTAATACCATTTTGAGCCAAACCAGAATGACTAATCGTTCCCTGCACTTAGAATGCCATCTCTCACCATCATGCATTTTTCTGCAGGCTGATCCCATGCCAGGAATGTACCCCTGCCTCATCTCTGTAGGTCATCTCCAGTCACGCTCTCCACCTGACTGCCCTCTGAGCTTCATTTCCACACCCTCCCCACTAGGAAGTCAGCCTGCATCCCTGGAGCCACTTTAACCTCTAATAGGCCAACTCTGGCCTTGTCTTGTCTTGAACACCTCCAGGTATGACATCCTCGTCCCCATTTCCTCCCATCTCCTTTTGTGTGTTCTATTCTCCCATTACAAGGTAAGTTCTTCAAGAATGGGTTTATCTCACTTGCCTTTATCTGCATGTCCAGCAATTAGAGAGTTCATGCTAGCACACAGTAATGCTTGATAAATGTTCACTCACTTTCTCCATCTAACCTTTCTCATTACCATTCAGACTCTTTCACTTCCTTCAGGCTCAGCTCAGGTGATTCCCTAAAGCTAAGTCAGTTTTCCCTCTCCAAGTTTCCCTATTTCACTGTGTCTTGATTTTTCTTCCCTTCATCATATTCCATCTTGTAGCAAATTTATCTGTCTGTATACATGTCTTATCCTCCCAGTAGAATTGAAGATCCTTGGGTAGAAGGGAACTGAGAGGGGGTGTCATCTTTCATCTTTGTATCCTCATCTACAGTGCCCTGGACCCAGTAGGAAATTCATATTGATTGATCTGAATGGACTTAAGGAGAGAGAGAAGGGAAATAGGGAACCCAAGGAAAACAAAACCTATTTGAGGAAATCAAACTGATTTGGGGGGAGGCAGAACGCCTCTACAAAAAGCTTTCAGTCCATTAGGAAACTACCCATCACACTGGGCCAGAGTTTACTCAAGGTTGGCATTCATGTTTTCCTTTTAGTTGGATTCCAGGCACAAACATGAAAAAATACCCCCATTTTTTTGCGGGGCAATGAGGGTTAAGTGACTTGTCCAAGGACACAGATAGTAAATGTCAAGTGTCTGAGACTGGATTTGAACTCAGGTCCTCCTGAATTCAGGGCCACTGCTTTATCCACTGCACCAAAAAAAAAAAAATACCCCGTTCTTGCCAGGAGTCTCTACCCAGTTGATTGGGGGAGTAGGCATGAATTTTATGGGAACTGGAAAGGTAGATTCCCTCATTATAAATGAATATAATTGTAATTTATCAGCCAACCTTGATTTAGTTTCATTAGCAAGAATTCATTCCCTAGGATGTGATAATCCCAGGAAGAAGCACGAGGCTTCTTGACTGGTGTGATTGAAAAAGTGGATCGGGGGCAGCTACGCGGTACAGTAGATAAAGTACCGGCCCTGGATTCAGGAGGACCTGAGTTCAAATCCGGCCTCAGACACTTGACACTTCTGCATGACCCTGGGCAAGTCACTTAACCCCCATTGCCCTGAAAAAAAAAGAAAAAGAAAAAGTGGATCAATAAAGTAGCTCCTACAAGCCCAAAGTGGGTACCCCAAAGTGGGCTTGGATATGTTCAGGACAAAAGACATTCTTCTTACCTTGGGTCATATGGGGAGCAAACCTAGAGGTTCCACTCCTGGCACTTGGAGGGATTAAGATTCTGCACAACTTTAGCCCAGAAAAGTTGAAGAATTCAGGGTGACTCTAACTGGGATGAAGATGGTTTCCTACATACATCTGTCTGGTTAGATTATTTCTGTACTTGTTTTTGTACCTTTCCTTTAATGCTTTAATATTGCCTTTCCTTGTTAGCAAACTCTAATAAATGGACTCTTCTGGAGGTACAGTTAATAGCAGTAGGGAGTGCTAGGAAATAAGACCTAGAGAGGGTGGCAGCAGCATCAGAGGCAAGGAGACAGGTGGAGGTTGGAGTTCAGGGGAGGCAGAACTCTGAACTCAAGGAGCCAAGTTAGTTCAGGAATCAGGAAAGGCTGAGAAGCTTGGTCCCTTGAGTTGGAGTACAGGGATGAAAACAGGTAAAGAGGGCAAGATGAAAGAGCTCTGGAAATGGTGGAGTCTTTTTGGAGAACAATCTGACAGTACAATACAAAAGGATACCCTTTCCCCCAGTAATCCTACCATAGGGACAAACTGTATACCTGCTGCATATTATCAAAAAGAAAAACAAAGGTTTTTGTTCACAGATGGCATTATCTCTTATTGCAAAAACTGTAAGCCTTCCTTTTCTGTGGTCTCCTGATTAACCAGACACAGCATGCAGGTTTCTAATTCTATTTTAACTTTCCAAGCTAATTTCAGCCCTCAGTTTCTATTCCTTCTCTCCATCATTATGGTTATTTAACTTTTCATGTGTCTAGGTCATTTTTTTTTCCACAGGCTGTCATGGCTAAAGAATTCATCACTAAGTGGACAGCCCACTGATGATGAGCTTTTCCATACTTAGTAACATAGGTCCTTAGAAAACAGACACACTATTGCCAGGACTGTACTATACTCTTTGTATATTTCTTTTGGGAAATTGTGCTGTGCTTTTAATTAAGTCAAGCTTCTCTCTAAAATAAATGTCTATCTTTAAAAACACACATGAATATTTCTCTTCTGTTGATGAGAAATGGCTGTGAGTTATAGAATTCTAATCTCCTTCATTCATTAAATATTTACTAAACATATACTATGTGCCAGGCACTGCAGATAACGACAAAAATGAAAATAGTTCTTGCCCTCAAGAAGCTTACATTTTACTAGAAGAAAACAATATGTATATAGAAATCAAATATAAATGTATATAAAATAACTTCTAGGAGGAGGACACTGGCAACAGAGGTGTGTGTATGTGGGAGAGATCAGGATAAGCCTCCAGTACATCAGAAGGTGGCACCTGAATTGAACTCTGAAGAAAGCTATCATAAGACAGCGGTTTGGAGGGACTTCAGTGAATGCATAGGATAGAGCCTGTGCAAAGGCACAGAGATGGAAGAGAGAATGTCATACACAGGAACAGCAAATGAGTTCATTGTGGAACACAAAGTGCATGAAGGAGAGTAATGTGCAATAAGCCTAGAAGGGTAGGTTGGAGCCACATCGTGAAGGCTTTTCATCCTTTTACAGGCCCCCAGCATCGTGGGTGGATTCCTTGTGAAAGATTCATGGGAACACCTGAACAAGTTACTCAGAATGGGCAGGCACGGATGGTTTGCCATCTGTACTTTTGGAGGGATGAGATAAATCAAAGATCCATCAAAGTTTTGAAGTGTAAGATAAAAAAATGTAAATCTATCTCCCAAACTAGACTGTAAGCTCCACGTGGGCAGGCCCCACGTATTATCATCCTTTGTTTCCACCACAACTCACAAAGGCCTGGACACACAATGGATACCCTGGAATATTTAGAATTAAAAGAATGTTGCAAAAGCAGCATCAGCCTGCATATCAAGCTGAAGGGAGTGGGGTGATATCCACCATTCCCAGACCTGCTATAGACATCTGTGACAGGAGGCTCTTTGAACAATTTCTTAAGAGTCATCAAGTTTATAATGTAGTAAGATGTAATGTGCTGCTTATCACTGATAAAGATGTTCCATTTCCGCACTGTCAGCAAGAAATGCACTTTGGGTTGTGTTTCTAATAGCTGAGAGAGATGTGCACGGGTCCAGCTACTGGTTCCAAGGGTTCTGATCTTTTTGCACCATGGTCCCCTTTGGTAGTCTGGAAAAGCCCATGAACCCTGTTCTTGGGATGTTTTGGAATGCATAAAATAAAACACATAGAAATGCAAAAGAAATCAACTAGATTGAAATATAATCGTCAAAAATTTAAAAAAGTGAATGGGACCCAGATGATGAACCTCTGATCTCCACTCTTTCATTCAGTCCTCCTATGTCAGGATATTGGTATAGTGTAGGGTTGGGAGGAAAAGAGCTGTCATCATTTATGCAGGAATTACCCAGGGTCACACAGTTTTCATGGCCAGACAGCAGGGAGAGTGGGGAATAAGTGATTTCAATTTTGTGTGGATGTTTAAGGGTGCCAGAAAGTAGGTAGACTGCTAACGTAGAGCAAAAGGAAGTGGTGGGTAACAGGATGGCATTGGCATTGAGAATGTTTGAGCACGGTGAGTTGGGTCTTATTTGATGTGAAGACTAAGAGGAAGGAGTGGGATCAGCTGGAGATCCATAGGAAACAGCTCACCTAAGTCAAGACAGAGCTGAACTTGCTCCAGTTACACAAAGAAACATGCCTAGAGGAAGAAGGGATGCACTGGACAATCGCACATTTGCAAAATACCAGCTGGATGCTAGTGAGCTATTCAGTGTGTGGCTATGGAGCAGAGTGAAACTAAGAAGCTCATGAATAGGGCCTGCTCCCGCAGCCATGGCCTTATCAGCATCTTACTCAATGTAACTGAATGTAGCTAACCATCACGAGCTATCAGCCAGAGGTCTGTGGGGTTCACGTGAGATAATGCATGTAATGTACTCTGCAAACCTTAAAGCACTATATACATGCCAGTTATTGTTGTTACTGTTAGTCTATAGTCTCCAGGCCTCCAGTCCAGTGACTTCATTCCCGGAGCCTTCTACTGAAAGCCTGCTGAGCTCAGGCAGTATTTATGCAGCAATGCAGGGATGAGCAGGTAAATGTTTGACAAGTAGGCTCTGGGGGGGGGGAGGAATGTGTGAACATATTTTTAAGCTTGATCTGCATTATTAACACTTCTTTAAGTCTGGACAATTCACAAAACAAGAAATCAAGTCCTGATTTCTAGCAGATGCTGATTTCTGAGGTGTAAATGTTCCTGCTGATACTTTGATAACAATCTTGGTTAGTCAGAGCTGGCTCCAGCACATCCCTGCTAGACATTAAAGAGAAAGACAAGATCACCACTATTGTAGGCCTGGACTGCCAGGCCTGAATCTATGCTCACTCCAACACGGTTTCCCTTTCAGGACTCAATACAGGTAGAAAATGGACAAAAGGAAACCTCACCAGATATTCTCTGGTGATCTGAAATGGGGCACTCATCAGCAGTGTGGACATAATCATTCTAAGGACAATGAATGTGACAACGTAATCAAGGACAGTGGAAAAGGCCGGCTTGGCAAGCAGCAGTCAGAGCTGGCACATAAATCAGGACGGACTGGGTGGTGGAAAAAGCACTGGACTCTGAGTCAGAAGACCTGGATTTGATTCTCAGCTCTGATACTATGTGACTCAAGTCAGATCCCAACCTCAAGGTGCCCTAGATTCAACTGTAAAGTGGAAATAGTTCTACACTATTCCTATGCAAAGGTTGTTCTTCAATGAAGAGTGCTCCACCAACAGAAGCTGTTACGATTCTACTTTGATATACAGGCACTCCATACGATTGTTCTGTGTCATAAACAAATAAAAGATCCAAAAATGTTTTGGGTCTTCTCAGCACTGTTTCAGGGATATCTGTTCTCACTCTGTGAGCACTGTCTCATGCTCTTCCCTTTAGCCTGTTCCATTTCCAAAAATCCAGCAGCTCTTACATAGATTAGGAAACAGGATGTAGGCCATCGAGAAGGGGGCTGCTTGTTCTCCTGATGTAGAATCTGGAGGGAAGGGAGTTGACAGATGATGGAGGATTTTTCAATTCCAAACAGTTCAGTTTAGTTAAGCTGTTAATGCTTTCTATTTGGTCCTTTAAAAAAGCATTGAGGGGGGTGGCTAGGTGGAGCAGTGGATTAAGCACCGGCCCTGGATTCAGGAGTACCTGAGTTCAAATCCGGCCTCGGACACTTGACACTTACCAGCTGTGTGACCCTGGGCAAGTCACTTAACCCCCATTGTCCCGCCAAAAAAAAAAAAAAAGCATTGAAGTGGTACAGTAGATAAAGCACTAGGCCCAGAGTCAGGAAGACCTGAGTTCAAATCCAGTCTCAGATAGTTACTCACTGTATGACTCTGGCAAGTAACTTAACCCATCTGTATCAGTTTCCTCTACCATAAAATGGGGATAATATAGCAACTACCTTCCACAGTTGTTTTGAGGATCAAATGAGATATTTGTAGGCATACAGTAGTTGTTTAATAAATGCTTGTTTCCTTCCACCCATTCTTATCATGCAAAATCTCAGAAGGATCACAATTTCAAATGTTCCAAAGGTCATGGCAAAAGACTTGGGTGAAAGAAATAGCATAAAAGACATCACCAAGGATGTCCATTAGCCACGAGGATCAGCCAAGAGAACTACCCAAAATAAGACAAAGGATTGCTCGTGTGAGTAAAGAGGACATAGAATTTTGCAATGACCTGCGGAGTTTGCTATGTTCACTTTTCCCTACCAAGTATTGCACAAAATTCCAGTTGGTTCACTTCACAGAGGAGAAAGTGAAGGGCTCGAGGAATATCACTCCACCCTTCAGGTTATCAAGGATGATAAAGTGCTCCTTGAAGAAAAGAGAAATGCTTGAAGGGAGAAATAAAGTAGAGAGGGATTCCAACCTTGGAGATTGAAGGATAAGAGAATGTACAAAAGAAGGAAGTGGAAAAGGGTCACTGAACATGTAGAATGAAAAGTAACAGGTATAAGGTTCTTCTTGCAGACAAGGGGAGCATCTAAGGAGTTTCTCGGGCTCTAGAGAATGATGATGTGAAAGGTCATCCAGTAAGGGTGGAAGGAAGAAGAAGAGATGAATAGATTCCTTGATGACTGCTTGCTGAGGTGGGGGTGATGCAGCTTTGTGTCAGTCTGACACAAACAACCTCAAGTCCTGTTGCCTTCTTGAAGCACAGATCTGTGAAGTGACAGCAACCTCCTGAGACTTGTCAAACCTGATGACCAACTAGCCACTCCTAGTGATTCATGTGGGGATAAATAAACCAGAAGGGCTATGAAGTCCTGGGCCAAAAAATGAAGACCTTATGGGGAGGGGTGGTATTTTCTTCCTTACTAATTACTTAAGGCAGGGTGTTCATTGAGGGGGAGGAAGACTAAAGAACCCAAGAGTTAGCTACCATAAGAGTGTCTGAGAATGGGATTTGGATATCTCGTCCAAAGCTAAAAATACAGGAATGACGGGCATTTGGCCAGGAATGGAGGGCACCTAACGAGGGCCAGTAAAAATACATTTTTCCTGGTGCTCACAAATATAACCAAGAGTGCTTGAAAATGAAAGGGGAAAGGGAGGGAGGAAACTGCTCACAAAGATCTGCCAAACCAGGTACTAAACAGAGTTGTAGGGACAACGTTAAGAAACAGAGTAGTAGAAGACAGGCCTAGTAATTCATGAAAGAGAATACCCTAGAAATGAGCCAACAATGAAACCCAAGGCTTCATATGTCTACAGAGAAATGTACAAAGTATAGGTAATAAATAGGAAGAACTATAGATTCTCCCACAAAGAGACAAGTCTGACATTGTGGGTTTTGCTGACAGTGGATTATATGACTCATGACTGAAATGTGGTCTGAAAAGGTATAACTTATTCAAAAAGGACTGAACACAGAAAAGAGGCAGAGCAGCCTTTGGAGATATATTCATGTAAGGAAATTCAGGAACCTGAGGAAGCAGTGGGAACATGGTGAAGAGAATTTGGATAATCAGTGAAGGACTTTTCCAGAGACCACTTGAATAGAAAGAGGAATTAGATGAAGAAACCAAGAAACTTATCACAAACTCAGCATGAAAGCATGATATTACAGTGATGGAGGACCTCATGTATCTTCAGTTCTGCTGGGGGTCTCTTCCAAAAGCAGAGCAGCTGACAAACTGGTGACATTTCAAAAGGTGGAGGAAACAACAAAGGAAACTATTATTCTGGACCTAATTTTGATCAACAACAAGAAATTAGTAGCTAACGTAGAAACCATAGGAACCTGGAAGGACAGCGACCATTCAATAATTGAGTTTGTGACAGATAAAAGCCAGGCATAATCAGACAAGCAAATAAGATTTTTGAGAGAACAGATTTCAAAGAGTTCAGGAAATTTATAGGTAAGACCCAAAAGTTGTTGACAAGCTAGAACAATGGTTTGTATTAAAGAAGATGAAATAGAATAGATTAACGTAAGATTCCACACTGGGACTCAAAAAATCAAATGGGGAAGTTGTGACTAGACAACAATTCCCGTGAAAAAGATGGGGGGGAGCGGTTAGTGCAAGCTCCATATGAATTAGCAATGTGAGGCGGTGGCCAAAAACCCTGATGTCTTCCCAGGCTGCAGGGAGAGACAGGTTGTTTTTCCACTTCACACATGACTCCATGAATCTATATGGGCATGCCTGATATTCTGAAATAGCTAAATTTCAATGTGAGAATATTATTAATATTCCCAGTAACAGAACGCTTTTCCTCTAGGGATGCTAAACTAGTTACTTTCGACATATTTAAAATGTATGTAATTTATTAAAAGTTCACTCTGTAGGACTAGGCGCTGTACTAAAGTGTTCTCACCCCTTTCTTAGCCCTGATCTAAACCCAAATTGAAGAGCACTGATAGGAAATCTTCTTAAACAGTCTAACCCTAATCTTCTATTTCCTAAACTATTACTTAAAAGAAATCCTCCTGGGCCAGCTAGCTGACCAATCACCCCTCTACATTAGCCCATAATAAAGGTTTTGCTGATAGTGGCATTCCTGTCCTGGGTTTGTATATTTTGTTAAGGTTGTCTTTTTTTTTTTTTTTTTTGCAGGGCAATGGGGGTTAAGTGACTTGCCCAGGGTCACACAGCTAGTGTCAAGTGTCTGAGGCTGGATTTGAACCCGGGTACTCCTGAATCCAAGGCCGGTGCTTTATCCACTGCGCCACCTAGCTGCAAAGATTTGGAACGACAGATGAAACAATTCTCATATGATGTTGCCCTGATGAACAAATTCTTCATGAAATAACACTAATTTTTCACAAAGCCTGTCTGGGTATTGAGGGTGGAAGGGTGAACTGTGGGCCCCTCGGTTCTAGGTCACTGTCTCAGATGCAGGCCTCTCTAGGATAGGACAAGGCTTAGGCCTGACTGATGCAAAGAGAGCCCTCCTTGCACCCAAATAGTTTAGTAATAGCTATGAATGGGAGAGGGGCTGCCTGAACCATATTCATATACAGTGTTTGTGACATTAAGTAGGGGACTGTCTTGAGAGAGGGGACAAAGGAAGGGTTCTGCTGGGGTATCCTTAGGGGGTGATTCACATTCCATGGAATGCATTTCCATGCCTCCTACATAAGTTATCTCAGTGCCTGATAACAAATTATTCTTACTCACAGAATGCATGCTCTTTGTTAACAGGGGCATTGCCAATACAGTACCATGTAGAACAGGGTCACACTCACAAATTCTCCTATGGAACAGACTATCTAACAGCTTATACTTACAGAGCTCTTTAAAGTTTATCATACTTTACATAGATTATCTCATTTGACCTCCACAATTCTATGACATAGGTGCTGCAAATATGATCATCTTCCCTTTTTACAGAGGAAAACAGAGCCTTGGTTTTCTTAAGTGACCAGCCTACGGCTAAACAGCTAGGGAGTGGCAGAGGTAGGACTTACACTCAGTTTCCTGATTTCAAGTCCAAGAGTCTTCCCAGTGGATCACAATTCCTCACTATGCCTCTCATTAAGCTTACACCAGTCACTGTTAGGCTTACACCTCCAAATACAACTTTCATGGTTTTCAAATGCATCACTGTTCCCTGGCTGTTAGGGTAAAAGTTGGCAAAGGACCTCTGTGCATCTGGCCAGGATTTCCCTCCAAGCAGTCCAGTGTTTAGATAATAGAGTGGACAAATGACCAGCACTTCAGTTGCTATTCCCAATAAGTTAACAGCAAAGCAGAGGTATCCAACTAGAACTCTCTGAAGTATTTCAAATGAGACATTCCTCATAGCAAAGACTAAGAATCCTACAATTTAAAACAAAAGCAGAATGACGGTGATAAGCCAGCAACACTGAGGATTAATTGTGAATAATCAACTGCTAACAATGAATCCAATGTATTTACTAGGCAAACACATGCCATTAATGTCTTATCCCTCATATTCACTTTCAGTAACTGTGTGGGGTCAGCTCCCACACAGCAACCTGTGGAATGCTGGGGCCAGGACTGTGGCACAGATAGACATATAGTGGAGTAAATAAAACTGTGGGCCCAAGGGACATTCCCCACCTCCCCCACCTTCCTTGACACTGGTAAGCCTCTCTGAGCTTTGGTTTAATGCTTCTTCTTTTTCTTTTCTTTTTTTTTAATGTGTTTATGTTTATTTTTTAAACATTTTTACTTAAAAATTTGAGTTCCAAATTCTACTTTCAATGCTTATTCTTAAGATTTCGATAGAGATAAAAACCAACTTTCTTGTTGCTTCTCCAAGCACAATCCATGAGATGATGCGAAATCTGCCCTATTTCTGCTAATATGATATCCGCATGAGCTGGCTGCATGTATTTACCTGCAAGCCCTTAACCAAGTCCTAAGCCTCCTGCCCCAGCAGAGAACAGCTTTTGAGGCTTCCTGACTCAAATGGGTTTACCACAGATTGAATGAGCTCTTCTTGCTCCTGGGGCCTGCATCTGTTCTCTTTGCCTTATCGATTTTTCTTTTCTTGAAATCCTGTCCAGAACATTAGCCTTAGACTAGGGGTGGAAGAAACCTTAGAGATTATCCAGTCCCACTTTCTCATTTTAGAGCTGAGCAAACAGACAGAGTGAAATAACTTGCTCAAGATCTAGCTCACCCTCCCTGTGAACCCGTAGTTCTCATCTGCCTGATGCTTTCTGACTCACGGCTTCATTCTGACCTTTGATCCATGCCTACTTCTGAAACTCTGGCTACCTGCCTGGTTGCTGACCCAGGACCCAGCCTAAATCCTTATCGTGGACATATCCCGGGCTCCACTGGACCCTGATTCCTGTTTTGTTTCTCAGCTAAAACAATTTTGTTTACCTGGTTGGAGGTGGGGTAATCTTTGCATCAAATAACTCTGATAAAGGCATAATAAGTAAAAAATGAACACCAATAAAGAGCCATTCTCCAAAAGATAGGAAGCTGGGGACTCTGAATAATTCTCAAAAGGGGTACAAATAATTAATAACCATATGAAAGAATGCCCCAACTAATAAGATAATAAGAGAAATGCAATTCAAAATAACTCTAAGGTTTCACCTCAGCAAATTGGCAAAGAAGACAAAAAGACAGAAATAATGTTGGAAGGGCTGCAGGAAGACTGACACAATAATATACTGTTGGCAGAACTGAATTGTTTCAATCATTCTAGGAGAAAAATTTTAATTATGCAAAAAAGTGACTAAATATATTAATGGCAGCACTTTTTTGTGGTAGGAAAAAAAAACTCCACAGGAAACTAAGTGTTCACCCATCAGCTGGTTTCATCCCTTGAAAAGAGGGCTGAAACAGATGAACTTTCAGGTCACTTCCATCGGTTTTTCACGTGCAGAGTCTGAAGTGCCAGAAATAAAGAACTGGAATTCAGGGAAAGGATGCTGGAAGAATGATAGGTTTAGGAATCAACTATCTTTGAAAAAAGAATCCCCTGGATATAGCACCTGCCTTGGAGTCAGGAGGACCTGAGTTCAAATCAGTCTCAGACACTTGACACTTACTAGCTGTGTGACCCTGGTTAAGTCACTTAACCCCAATTGCCCCCCCACACACACACACAATTTTTTTTTAATAACAAAATAAAAAATAATCCCCTGGGAGTAGGTGAGACAGTCAAGGGAAAATGAAGAAATTGGATTAAATGATCTTTAAGGTTCCTTCCAATTTTAAATCTTATGATCCTCTGAAATGAAGAACTCGAGCTTAGGAGAAGTCAGGATGGGAGATCTGGGCATCATCTGGATCACAATCCAGAGGAGCCAATGAAATCACTAAAAGAAAGAGGGAGGGGAGAGAGACAGAACAAGTGAGGGAAGGAGGGAGATAGAAACAAGGAAGGGAGGGAGAGAAACAGAAACAGAGAGAGGATATGAGGGAAGGTAGGAGGGAGACAGAGGGGGAGGGGAGAGAGTAAAAGGGGGGAAGGAAGACAGAGAGAGAGGAGAGGGAAAGAGGGAGGGAGGAAGAGGGAGAGAATGGGGAAGAGAGGGAGGTTGAGACAGACAAAGAAAGAGAAAGGGTGAAGATCCAGGGCAGATTACTAGAGGTAGAAAATGGCAGATAAGAGGCTGTTTTTTCTCTTTGTTTGTGGTATATCAGGAAATGACTGTTCAGTAGAAACAGAAATCACTGATAAAACTTAAGAAATAGTTACATAAAAGGAGAGGGAGGATAGGGATTGGGCAGCAAAAAAGAAAACAGAGGATCTCTGAGGCATCTTTTTAAAACAACAACAATTGCTAGTATTGTATAGCCCTGAGTGTCACAACAATTCCATGAAATAGGAAGCACGATTATCTGCATCTTACAGATAAAGAAACTGAGACAGAGAGAGGTTAAGTGATTTGCCCAGCTAGGAAGTATGCCTCCAGCTGAGGCATCCGCTGCACCTCCCGTCTTACAAATGCTGAGAAGAGAACAGAAGGCAGGCCAAAAAGGAGCACAGACAAGCAGGACAGATTTGAAAGTTACAAGCTGGGGGCAGCTAGGTGGCGCAGAGGATAAAGCACCTGTCCTGGATTCAGGAGCACCTGAGTTCAAATCCGGTCTCAGGCACTTGACACTTCCTGGCTGTGTGACCCTGGGCAAGTCACTTAACCCCAAATGCCTCACCAAAACAAACAAACAAACAAAAAACCCAAAACGAAAATTACAAGCTGAACTTATTCCATCCTTAAAAAAGAAAAGCCAGCTGTACAAAATGGACCTCTGCAATGTCATGCACAATCCTATTTTTTCCACTCTTGTTCTACTAGGGATACAGAAGTGTCATTTACTTGATGTTAAATTCAGAATAAAAATAAATATATTTTTAAAAATTAAAGCAGTTAGAGAGTTAGAAGTATTGGGAGGGAGCAGTCATTGGATATTAGACTCAAGACTGGAATGGGCCTTAGTGGTCATCGAGTCCAACACCCTCCTTTGACAAAGGAGGAAACTGAGGACACTAGGCCCCCACCCCCACCCTGCCCCACAAGTGGAATTCGAATCTGGGGCGCTGACTCCTTATCCGGCCCAAGGTGGGTGGTTTGGACTTGAAGAGGAAGGATCCCCCTACTCTTTTTCCCCTCACCTATCCCAGGTCCCTCCTCCTTACCTGAGTCTCAGCAGAGTTTCGGGCCGGGCTGGGCCCGGCCTAGCCCACCTGAGGAACCCGCAGGCCAGAGTGGGGCAAGCCACGTGACACCCTCCGCTCCGCCGCCAGGCGGCGCTAGGGCGGCTCCAAAAAACCACGGAGGGTGGGTACAGGGGAGACTCATTCTCAGACTGAAGGTGAACAGCTTCTCTTCGGGGCTTCTTCTGGTCTAAGATGCCCATATGATTCCGTTCACGGTCCGTACTTGACCTCTGCCAGGCTCTGTTGGGGATCTTGCGTTAAACATGAGCTGCCTCCTGGGCAGTTCTTCCCCCACCTTGGGCAAGTGGAACATTCCAGCAAACCCTCCACGCCTGGAAGGGCTCTAGTCTTTAACCCTTTGTGACCTTCCTTGCATCAATCAGTCAATCACCTAGCATTTATTAAGCACCCGCTACGTGGACGGGGAATTCTGCTAGGGATATAAATACGAAAATGAGTCCTCAAGGAGCTTACATTCTATAAATGTTATTTTTATAATTTGACAAAATGAAATGAAATTTACAACTGTTATATACAGTATTATAATATATTCATAGGGAAGTAAGCATAGGCGTATTTATAAGTGGAAGGAGGTGGTACTTGAACTCAGTCTGGAAGGGAACTAGGGCTTCCAAGTGTACAAAACAAGAAAGGATGGCATTTTAGGCACTGGAATTAGCCTGTGCAAGGGCATGGAGGCAAAAGGTGGAATGCCTTTTACTGGGAACAGCGAGTCAACCAAGCAGGAATCTGGAGTGCTTTGGGAAAATGATGAGTAATTTTGTTGTTCAGTCGTTTTCAGTCATGTCTGACTCTCTGTGACCTCATTTGGGGTTTTCTTGGCAAAGATACTGGAGTAGATTGCCATTTCCTTCTCCACATCATTTGACAGATGAGGAAACTGAGAAAAACTGGGTTAAGTACTTTCCTTGTGTCACATGGCTAGGAAATGTCTGAGACCAGATTTGAACTCAGGAAGGGAAGACTTCCTGACTTTAGGCCCATCACTCCACCTACCCACTTTGCCACCTAGCTGGGCTAATGGGTAATTAGCCCAGAAAAATAGCCTGCAGGCTGATTATGAAAGGCTTTAAATGCCAACTAACCTCTTCAGTAACATCAGAGGCGATTGCTTCAACCCAAGGTGAACAGAAATCCATTCTACAACAGAATCACCTCATGTTTATGTTGCACTTAACTACTTGCAAAGCACTTTACACACAGTGTCTGGCAAATAGTGGGCACTTAATAAATGCATGTTGCTTCGTTGATCCCCAAAACGGCCTTATAAACTATGTGTTATTATTATTCCCATTTTACCTATAGGTAAGTCAATTGAGTTGATTAACCACCCCATTCTACTTAAAATAACTAGCTCTAGCTCTGATACATTTATCAGATAAAAAAGCCTCTATTCAATCAGTTGATCGATCAATCAATGACATTAAACTAATGTAAGCTCAGTGGAGCCCTGTGGGTAAGTATATAAAAAAGCAAGCCAGCTCTGAAATCAGATATTTGAATATCTGGCAGCTTAAAGGAGAGAGACCAGTTCTAGCCAAGCCACTGAGAGGGAATTACTTGGGGGATGGGGAAGGAGAAAAGCCCCTGACTCTTCTCTTCATGAGATTTCAGAGGTTCAAAGGATTTGGACTGCCTGATGGTATTCTAACATCATCACTGGCGACAATCTCAGTTGGTGGAAGTATTTGCATTTGGAGATGAGGAGAAACTAGGAAACACAGCTTCAAGACTCTACAAGGAATCCAGAAAACAACAACAATTATACTTATGGGGAACAATACAAGGACACAACAAAGGAGAGAAAAGGACTTCCAGGAATTATTAGTTATACCTTTCGCTATAGGTGCTCTAAACTGGAGCCCAGTTCTCCTGGACTCTATATGTACTTTTTTGGTGGGGAGCAATGAGGATTAAGTGACTTGCCCAGGGTCACACAACTAGTAAGTGTCAAGTGTCTGAGGTTGGATTTGAACTCAGGTCCTCCTGAATCCCAGGCGGGTGCTTTATCCACTATGCCACCTAGCTGCCCCCTCTATATGTACTTATGAGGAAGTGCATCACAGATTTTCGAGGGATGTTTTATAGTAACTATTCTTTATTATATTACCTTGGTTAATAACCTTTACTTAAAGCTAATTAAGTTTGACTGATTAATTGATATCAACTGAAAATCAATAAGAGGAAGCACACCAGTGATTGTGGGAAGGGTAGGCTATAGGATTAAAATAACATCCTCCCCCTCAGTTCCTCAGGGCTCCCTAGAATCCTCAGGGGAGAAATATCAGCCACACTTCAGGGACCCAGCCCAGATAAGGTGCCAAATACAGATGAGAAAACTGAAGTTTAGAGTAGCTAAATGACTTATTCAGGGTCATACAGCTAGTATTTATGCTAGTAAATTTATGACAGTAAATACATATGCATACATATGTATGTAGCTAGTAAGTATGAAAGGGGGACTTCAAACCCAGGACTTCCTGGCTTCAGTTTTGTTTGTTTGTTTTTGTTTTTATTTTATTTTTGTTTTTGTTTTTTTCGGGGCAATGAGGGTTAAGTGATTTGCCCAGGGTCATACAGCTAGTAAGTGTCAAGTGTCTGAGGCCGGATTTGAACTCAGGTCCTCCTTCAGTTTTAACATACTTTTGTTCTGATACCTTTATCAGGTAAGAATACCTCCAGGTAAGTGAATAAAACAGGAATCTAGCTCTAACACATCTTTGTGTCTGGGGAAGTCACTTAACCTCTCATTGCTCTGGGCAACTTGGTCTCTAAGACTATAGGTTGTAGAGGTACTGATTCACATTGGTAGAGAGAATTTGTTCATTTGGGAACCCTCTATATCAGTGAAATCACAGGTCCAGTCTCTATCTCTTACTCAATCCTTTGGAAGTTTTTCTTTCTACCTTTCCTACAAATCCCTCCTGCTGCTTTTCATTCTGTCCTCAGGGGCCAAGCAGAGAAAGTGTCATCTCTCTTCCACAAGGCAGCCCTTAAATACTAGAGGACCGCTATGAGGTTTCTTCCTGGGTTTTTTTTCCTCCTTTCTAGGCTATACATCTCCAGTTCCTTCAACCAGACCTTATATGGCACTGTATCTAGCCTTCTCACCATGGTGGTTGCCACCCTCTGGATGGACTCCAGTTTGTCAGTATCCTGTCTAAAATGCAGTGCTTTAAAGCGAACACAATATTCCAGATGGTGTCTAACCAGGTCAGACGACAGTGGGACAATCGCTTCCCTTGTTCTGGACACTATGCTTCTATTAACGCAACCTAAAACCTTATTAACCTTTTTGGCTGGTGTGTCACATTGCTGACTCATACCGAACTTGAAACTGATGAAACCATTCCGATATATATTTTAAAAATGTTATTGATAGCTTTCATTTTTATATCACCAGCATCTCCCTACTATCATCAATCCAGAGTGCCACCCCTTTATAAGGAAGAATAAAAAAGAGGAAAAAGTAGTTCAGCAAAACTGATCAACACATTGGAAAATTCTGACAATACAATGCAGTGTTGCACCACCATAGACCCTCATCTCTGCAAAGAAGCCGGGGGTGGGGGGTGAGGGTGGGGGTGGGGGGAGGAGGTATTTTCTCTTACCTCTGCTTTGGGGCCAAGCTTGATAACTATAATTTCACATCATTCAGTTTTGTTTTGTTGTTATTTCCATTTATGTATCATTGTTTCTCTGGTTCTGTTTGCTTTACTTTGCACCAGCTCATATTAATTTCTTATGCTTCTTTGTACTCCTCATATTTCCCATTTATTACCACTCAGTAATCTTCCATAACATTCATATAACACAACTCATTTAGCCATGGTCATCTACTTTGTTCCCAGTTCTTTGCTATTACAAAATATGCTACTATCAATATGCTGGTTTGTATGGGATCTTTCTTTTATTAGACTGGACTCTCCAGACTTCTTTTCATTACATCCTCCTCACCTTGCCACCCTGGAGAAAGCTTCACTTGAGACCCTGCTCAACTGAATCATGGTTGGCTGCTTAGGCCACTATTTCAGGAGGAACCCAAACTATGATCCCCATATGATCCATTTCATTCACAATTCTGTTCCTTGGAATACTTCCCTTTCTCACCAACCACCTTCTTCCTGCTCCCCCTTCTTCCTTTTCCCCCTTACTCCCACTGTTTAGCTCACCTTTATTCCTTTTATGTTCTATCTCTCCTTCTCTCATTAGAATGTAAGCCTCTTGAGAGTAACACTGCAGAAACTGTGTTGCATGATTGTAATTGTATTCCTAGCACAGGACCTGACACTATCATGTATCTCTTTCTCATGGATCTCCTTGGAGTATATTCCTAGTATTGGGTCATCTGGATCAAAGGATATGGACATATTAGTCACTTTCTTTGCATAATTCCAATTTGCTTTCCAGACTGGCTGGACCAATTCACAGTTCCACCAACAGTGCATTAACGGCCTATTATCTTTCGTTTGATTACTTATGGGCAGTTTCCTAGGCCACTCTTTAAAGCTGTAAGTTTCAAAGTAGTTGTCAACCTGCATTGCTAGAGGGAGGTTCCCCACTGGGAGTTTCCTATGATGACGAAATCACAGGACCGGTCCAAAAAGAAAAAAACAAAACAAACTTCCATCTTATGAAATTTGTCATACTGTTCTAGCCTGTCAAGAATTTGTGGATTCTGCTTTTGACACTGCAGCTTTTTGTCATCAACAAATCTGATAAAGTATCAGATTTTTGTCTTCTTCCAGATTGTTGGTTAAAATGTGGAACAGGAAAGAGTCAGAGAGATCCTTGCAGTGTTCCACCAAAGACTTGGCCTTTTACCACTCTGGCTTTTTAATTCTTCCCACCCTCTGAGCCTCTTAAAGACTCTATACTAGTCCCAGGAATCCCTCTGGGCAAATTAAGACTCCTGTATCTCATGGGACTCTGCCCTCCCTTTCCATGTATTCACCATCTACTTTCTTGCTTTCTATCCCTGCCCACCCCTATGACCAAGTCCAAATACTGAGTTCCTCAGTAGCCTGTCTTGTCTCTGGGCCTCTAACACTGACTAGCTCAGCTGAATTCCCCTTATTTATCTCACCAGGTAAGTGTTCAAGTCTTATGCTATGTTTTGTTTTGTTTTGCTTTGCTTTTTAACAGATAGGAACTATAAAATACTATAATCTGGCTCTCTCTCTCTCTAGATAGCCAGGTCATAGTATCTATGTGTGTGTGTGTGTGTGTGTGTGTGTGTGTGTGTGTGTGTGTGTGTATCTCTGTCTGTCTATCTAGTTATGTATGGTATGAAATAACTGAAAATATTTGGCCTGGAGAAGAGAAGACTTAGAAGAGATGTGTTAGTTGTTTCTAATACAGAAAGGATTGGATTGTGGAAGAGGTATTATACTTGTTCTCCTTGGCCCCAGAGGACTGAACTAGGAGCCAAGGGTAGAAGTTGTAGAGAGGTAGATTAAGCATTGTTAAAACTGGAATGGGCTGCCTCAGGAGATCATGGGGTCTTCCTCAGTGGAGATCTACAACCAGAGGCTAAATGAACACTTGTTGGTGCGATTGTAGGGGAGACTGCTATTTAGGTGTTGGTAGAATAGGAGTCCTCTAGGCTTCCTTCCAGTTTTTAATTTCTGCCATACTATGCTCCCTTTGTCAGGCAGTCAACAAGCATTTCTTAAGCACCTATTAAGTTCCATATACTAACCAATGGAGATGCAAAGAAAGGCAAAACCAAAACACAACTACATACAAACAAATCACACACAAGAAATTGGAGGTAACAACAGAGGGAAGGCAATAGCTTTTTTTGTTTGTTTTGTTTTTTGGGCAGGTCAATGAGGGTTAAGTGACTTGCCCAGGGTCACACAGCTAGTAAGTGTCAAGCATCTGAGGGCAAATTCGAACACAGGTCCTCCTGAATCTAGGGCTGGTGCTTTACCCACTGCACCACCTAGCTGTTCCAGTAACAGCTTTAAGGAGTTCTGGTAGTACCTGTTTCCCCTGGTTCCACTTGGAGGAAAGATAGTCTGGAGTCAGTATTCCTGACTTCTGAACCCTACAATCTGCTTCCAAGCTTCCTCTCAGAGTGAAAATAAAGAACAAAATTAAGAAACACATGTCTTGTTTTCAATGCTGTTTTTTTTAAGTGAAGCAATTGGGGTTAAGTGACTTGCCCAAGGTCACACAACTAGTAAATATCAACTGCTTGAGGCCGGATTTGAATTCAGGTCCTCCTGACTCCAGGGCGGGTTCTCTATCCACTGTGCCACCTACCTGCCCCCACATGTTTTATTTTAAAAAGCGTAGGATGGGGATAGAAATCGGACCTATAATTTCATAAGTATATGGAACTCCAGAATCAAGAAGCTCCCTCTATCAATGCAAGTTGGCACCTCTGCAACTTAGAAAGCTGCTCAGAGCACAGAAGTAAGTAGATTGCAGTCAATCAACAAACATTTATTAAGCACCTGCTCTATGCTGGGCACACTGTATGAGATGGATATAACAAGACACAAATGAAGTAGTCCCTACCCTCCAGAAGATCCATGAGGGGTAACATGTACACGCACACACACACATACACACACTGTATCTCTATAGCCATGTCTATAACTCTATAGCTTATTTTAACTCTCATCTTCCTCTAATGCTATACCATCAAGTCTATGGGACTCCACAAGCCTGACTTCAGGAACCCGCCTCTCTGGCTCCTTCCCTCCCTCCCGCCGCGCCCCCTGTCAGTGATCAGAGTGGAAACTCATCCCCTCCCCATCTCTCTCCTAGCCTGGGTGCAGCCCCGCAGTCAGAATCCCAGCAGATTTTCTTTCTCGAATAGCCCAGGGATTGTCTTTGTTTTCACAAACAGAGCCCAGGCCGGGGCTCTGTTATCTCCGCAGTCTATAGCTCTCCTGCCTAGACCGGTAGGTAAGCCCAGGTTCCCTCCAAGAGCATCCCTGGAGCTAGTCCATCCTGGCCTCCACCTGGACTGTGCCCAGCTTCTACCTGGCCTCAGCCCCCGCCCACGGGGAGCCCCGCCTTCCCCCGCCCAGTCCCAATTGGCTGGAGCAGGGAAGACGGCTCTCTATTGGCCGTCTTCCAGGGGCGTGTCCACTGCGCCACCTGCGGGGGCGGGGCCAAGGCTGGGGTTCAGGATCCAGCTTCTCCTCCTACGGGGTATCTCCCCCAAGCGCCGCCTGTGGGCCGAGCTCCTTCTGGCGACCACAGCCACGGCCACGATCAGGGGCGCGGGCGGGGCCGAGGACGGCCGAACCGGGCCCAGTCGGACCTGACTCAGGGCGGAGCCGGAGGTTCAGGCCGAGAGGCGGCGCTACCGGGCCCGCTGCTGCCGCCGCGGGAGAACCCACCTCTGGCGGACTGCCGATCAGGATGCGGGTGTCCCCCGCCCGGCCCCGCCCGGGCCGCGAGCAGCCTCCTGCTCCTGCCTCTGTCCCTGCTCCCGCCTCCGACTGGGCCGCGCCCTGCCCTGCGCTGCGGGTCCAGGTGTTAGTCCTGCTGATGAGCTGCGCCTCAGCTAGAGCCTGGAGTGGATCCCGGCTCGGACGCGTGCCGTACTCCGTGCCCAGGATCTCGCTGACAGCCTCGGGTAAGAGCAGGAGCTGCGCCGCCGCCCATCTCTCCCCAGCCCAGCCCAGTCCCTCCGAGGTCAGCGATCCCCCCAATTGCCCGATCCCCCTCAATCCCGCGCCTCCCCATTTCTCCTGAGCCCTCCCTGCCTCTGCCTCCCTTTGCTATGGATCGGGGAACTCCCCCTGATTTCAACCCTTTCCCCCTCTCTGTGCTTGCAACCCTTTTTTCCTAAACAGGGAACTCCCGGGTCCTTATGTTCTCAACCATTATTTTTCCTGAGCTGGGAGTGTCTCCGTCCCTATTCTCACAACCTTTTTCTATTGAGCTGGGAACTCCCCCGTCTCTATGTTCTCAAACCATATTTTTCTTCAGGATCAGGGAACTCCCAGGTTTTCTATGTTCTCAACCCTTTTCTCTTAATCAGGGAACTCCCCCATCCCTATGTTCACACCCTTTCTCCCCCTCCCTGAGCAGGTAGCTTCCCGGTCCCTATTCTCTCTTGAGCAGAGAATAGCCTGTGCGCCACCCCCCCCATCCCTATGCTGCCCAGCGTTCCCCCATCCCTGTGTCTCCCCCATCCCTGAGCTGCTCAGAACTCCCTCCCCCAACGCCCACCTCTCATGAATCTAGAATTCTTCCATCAGTGTGTTCCCCCCGACCACATAGCCATCATAGCTGCACTCCCCATATCTCCAATCCCTGTGTAGGAGACCCCACCCCTCCCTCTTCTGAGCCCAGAATCTTCCCCCTCCCACTCATTTCTGTGCTTCGGCTTTGCCTTTCCCTGCGTTATTTCCATGACATCCTTGTCCCTGGGCATGCTGAGCTCTCCCCTATTTATTTATTTCCTCCAAGTCTCCAGGATCCCTATCTAAACCCCATTCATGCCCTGCAAACCTCCCATTCTCTGATCCCACCCATTATGCAGCAGTGTTTTAAAGTGTTTAGAGAAAAAAGCAAGACCTCTTTTCAGATGTTTGAAAGTCCTGGGAGGTGCTGGGCTTATTAATGAACCCTCTTACATAATCCTAAGCAAAATAAGTTTTCCAGCCATTCTGAGTTCCAAAGATTGATGGGGAAAGGGGTATTGGGGTAAGGGAAGCTAGTTTCTAGAGGAAATCTTTTCTCTGTTTTGAGAGGGGGAGGGGGAGGGGGAAGGGGGAAGGCAATTGCAGATTTATGGACGTGTGCACACAGAACCTATGTGCAACCTTTGCTTTTGAGTGTTAGCACTGGGTCAAAGGTGGTAGTAGGACAGGGCTGAGCAGGGCTGGGAGCTATGATGGAATGGAGACAGTGGTGTGTAAGCAAGGGCCTCGAATCATGGCATCACTTTGTGTAGGCGGGGTATGCAGGTGCTGTGAATTCAGAGGGGACGGCTGCGGTTTTAGGCTAAACCAGAAGGAAAAACAAAGATATGGATCCTGGGGAGACAAGCCTTTGTCAGTGCCTAGAGGTCCAGATGAAGCTAGAAGCCACAGGCGGGAGCATAACTCAAGTAAGCAGGGGAAGATCAGTGAGTTTGGGATAGTGTGTTAAGGTGTCAGTGTCTGGCATGGGCCAAAGCATGAGCAAAGCACAAGTCCCTGGTGTGGGGGAGGGAAACAATCCCCAAGAATCAGTGGGAGAAAGTTACAGGGTTCTCTTGTCATATCTATTCGATAAACATTTAATTTCCTATGGTGTGCAGACTACTTGTGCTCAGCACTAGGGGAGATCCTAGTTGAGGTAAAACAGGGTCCCTTCCTTCATGGGACTTATAGTCTAGGGCCTTAGCTTCTTAAACTGTGGGTTTTGACTTGATATGGGGTCGAGTAACTGAATGCGAGGGTCTTGAAAAATTTGGCAACAGTAAAAGGTTATTGTGTACATCTACTTTATATATCCATATACATACCCAGGGTCGAGTAAACATTTCTCAGGTGAAAAGGGGTCATGAGTGGAAAAAGTTTAAGAAGCCCTGGTGTGGGAAATAATAAATGAACATATCTATAAAACCCAATGTTACCTGATTGGGATATTGAAGAGCTGCAAAAACAGAGTGCTATGTGTGGTCCCAGGGAACAAGATTGTCCTCAGGGGATAGTGACTAGTAACTCTTCAGCTTCTCTTTTTTACTTTGGAGTTAGATTGAATAGCAATTAATAATACTGGATGGTTTAATGAGAGAAAGCATTTAACATATATCTCAGTGCATTTCTTTAAACCTTGTTTCCTATGGTGTGCCACACTGTTTAGAAGGAGAAATTAGAGATGAATGGGCATTTATGCTTTATGTAATAAAGAGCTATAGTTGGATAGAAAAAGAATAATTGGCTGAATTGTGTGCTGAATTCTTTGCTGCTCTGCTATCAACACCTGGGGATAGCATACATATTCAACTATACCTAAAGATTCCACAGGCAGTTAACATTCATTCAACACATATGTTAATTCAATAAATATTTATTAAGTACCTACAGTTTTCAGGCTATTGTGTTTGGTTATAAACCTCATCTTCTGGAGTTTTACAATGTCATAGGAGGATAAGAGACATATAGTATACAACATTTCATGACAAGTACATCAGAGAAGCAAAATCAAAGTGCTATATAAGTTCTGAAGGGAAAAGTCATTGCCAGTGGGGGAGATCAGAGAAGGCTTTGTGGCAGAGGTACTGTTTGAGTTGGGCTTTAAAGACTGGGTAGGAATTCAAAGGGGAAGAAGAAGAGAAAGGAACAAACATTGATTAAGTGCCTACTCCATGCCAGGCCCTGGGCTAAGTGCTTTACAGATATTATTTCAAGGGTGAAGGATAGGGGGAATTCCAATCTTAAGGAACAGTGTGAGAGAGGAAGTGCAAAGTATGTTTCAGGGACAGAGTTCAGTTTAGCTAGAGGATACAATCCATGGGGAATAGAGTACTGTGGGATTAGGCTGAAGAGGTAAGGTATCAATAGAATGTGCTGGTCCTTGATTTCTAGGCAGAGGAGTTTGAGCTATACTTGGTAGGAAATAGGAAGCCATGGAGGATTTTTGAGTAGAGGCATAACATTGCCAGATCTATGTATAATAAAGGTTATTTAGGCAAAGAAAAGGATGGATTGGAGGTAGAGAAAAGAGTGAAGGTGCAAAAACACCTTAAGAGTAGAAGTAATTGTAATAGTAAATGGAAATTAAGACCTCTTCCAGATGTTGGGCCATCAGGCAGGATGTGGCTGGCCTTGCCCGATGAGTGAAGATGGTTCCTCTACCTCCTAATTTCTCTTTCCTCCCTAGAGGCGGACCCTTTCCTCACCCGGTTCTCTGCCCCTCCGACCCAAAATTACTCTATCCTTCTTGTGGATCCTGTTTCCAACACCCTTTATGTCGGTGCCCGGGATGCCATTTTTGCTCTTCCCCTGCCTCTCACAGAGGGGAGAGCCCAAAAGGTGAGAGGTGGGCATGAAAGAAAACCTATCCCTCAAGGCATGTAAAAGTCCTCAGGTTTAGATTTGAGTGGTGGGGCTTCCTGCTAGTCACAGTGGTCACAGAGGAGGGAGGGCTCAGTGTAACTAGGAGATTCAAGCTGATCAATAGGCGTTAGATAAAGACGACTGGGTGAAAAGGAAGCCTTGGCAAACTGGAAGGGCAGGGGAAGTTGGTGTGTGGGAAATGAGGGTTATAGATTTCCCTTGGGAGGGTGTTGAGAACATGCATGCTAACTTGGAGGGAGCTCTCAGAGACTCTGGACATTGTTAGATCATGGCTACCAGGAAGCCAGGGGTACCATAGCAGCCGCCCCCCTTCTGGAGCTCTGAGGAGCCCAAACTCCAAGACCTTTTGGCCATCTCCCCCATTCTGGTCCTGAGCCCTAAAAGTCATGTAGAGAGATATTAGGGAACCTAGGGAAGTGGGTGGTCACTAATAAATCTTTCTCAGATTGACTGGCCAGTGCCTGAGGCCCACAGACAGAGTTGCCGAAAGAAGGGCAAGAAGGAGGTAAGTGTAACTGTCACCCACAACCCTAAACCTTGGCTTGACTACCATATTCTACTCTTCCACAATGGACCTAGCCCCACCAGACTCAGTCACTGACCAACCCCATCTAACACTGATGGCCTGGGTGCCCCTTTCCATCACTCATCCTCTCTGACACCTAGTCACCATTACTGACTCTATTTGAAATCTCTGTCCCTGGGGCTTCCAGTTCATGCTGACATCTCTGATCCCCTGTCTTTGTTTGACACATTTGATCCTCAGGCCGACTGTCATAACTACATTCGAATCCTTGTCATGGCCAATGCCTCTCACCTTCTCACGTGCGGTACCTTTGCCTTCGATCCACAGTGTGGGATCATTGTGAGTGACTGGATATCGAGGGAATATCTGGAAGGGAGGGATGCATGGGAAAGGGGGTATGGCGTAACTAGAATATGGAGTCCTCATGACTTGTACTTGGGAGAAATGTGGGAGGAGACACAGGGACAACATAGGTATGGGATAGTACTGGAGGTTAGGGTGACTGGGTAGACAATAGGTCAGGCCTTTGAAGGCCAGTGACTTAGTCCTCATAATCCCATCCATTTAGGCCTGTATCCTTTTCTCATCTCCATTTACCAAATCTTGCTCCCATCTTCATTTTACTCCCATGGTCCATGTCCATGACATGCCCCCTGACCCCTGCTCATATCTTCTTTCTGTGGCTCAATGGAGTCAATCTACAGTTCAGTCAAAGAGCTTGACTTGCCCATAGTTAGACAATCAAGTATATATCTTATGTCTAAACTTATATATATGTATATGTATGTATGTGTATATATGTACATGTATATATGTATATGTATGTGTATATAGGTATATATGTGTGTATGTGTATATATGCGTGTGTATATATGCATGTGTATATATGTGTATGTGTATATATGTATGCATGTGTGTATATATGTATATATGCATGTGTGTGTATGTATATATATGTGTATATATATATGTGTGTGTGTGTGTGTGTATATATATATATATATATATATATATATATATATATATATATATATATATATATATATATATATATATATATGGTATTTCTCTAAACTCATATGTGTCTAAACCTAAACTTGAACCTGGGTTTCCTTACTCCAAGGAGGAGCATTCTTTCCATTATCCCAGCCTCCCAGTACTCAGGTAAAAGAAGACAAAGAAATCAGAATCATAGCCTCTCAGTACTGGAAGGCAATTATCTAGTAAGACTTGTACCTGAGCATTTCCTATCTCTAACATCCCATTCCACCTTTGGACAAATTTCTTTTTAGGAAGATTTCCCTTGAATTGAGCCTACATCTAGATTGTATCTTCTACCTCCTATTTTGTTCTTATTCTGTTTTCTGGGTTCAGGCAGAACCAATGTCATCCCTTGAAAGGAGATTGGCCATCCTGTGTGACAACGGTACAAGGGAGAAAGAAAAGCTCTCTTGAGTAAAGGGTCTCTGAATGTGTAGTAGTTCAGCAAAGATGATTGGATGCCCTAGGATGTTTTGGGGTGGGCCACTCCTCCAGTTCTTGGGAGATCCTCAGCCCTTATTAGCAGCATCCTGGCTTGTCTATCCTTCCAGGGTCCACTCTTTTTCCTCTACATCAGTGATGCCTACCCCTTTTGGAGTCTGGATGGGGAGGGTTGTCTGAAAGGACCACTCAGATTGAAAATGCTGTGGCTTCCTGTTCCCATTACCTATGCATCCATTCTCAACCTCATTGCTTCCTGTCTCTCTCAGATTGATTTCTGCCATCTGGCCACTCCCTGATGTATTCAGAGTTATACCTTCTCTGTTCTGCAAAACTGGTAGGGTTTCTTAGGTCCTTCTTGGCTGGCTGCTGGTTGTCTTCCCTCAAAGTCTGGAGGTTCTGAACTCTAGCTAGTTCAGATCACATGATTTAGAGCTAAAAGGGAACTTAGAGTTCTGTCCTTTTTCAGCAGGGGAAAATGCAGCACAGAGAGAAGGGAGTTGTCCAGGATAATACAGAGGAGCAGAGGCTAAAATTGAACCTCAGTCCTTGGACCCTAAGTATAGTGTTCCTTCGACTCCGCTTCCTAGTTATTTGACTTAATATCTTTGTGATAGAAAAAAAGAATGGTTATGTTAATGAATGTAAATGTGTGGATGCACACACACACACACACACACACACACAAATACAATTCCTTTAGGGACTGTATCATCTTCCACCTATGCCCATTTTAATTGGTCTTAACTCCTGGTTATACCAAAGTCAGGAGACTTGAGTCTGAATCCTAGTTCTGATGCTGGCCGTGCTATCGTATGCAAGTCATGATTCTTTTCTGAGCTTCAGTCTCCTTATAGTAAAATGTTGTTAACACTTGTAAAGCACTAACCATGGGGCTTATGGGAGGAAAGAACCTTCCTCTGGCCACAAGGTTCTTCTCCTTCCCATCCCTGCTAAAGGCTTGTATCTTTGAAGACACCAAATTTCCTTGTCTCACAAACAGCTCCCGTTTTAGTAAGTGTTCTGGGTTGGCACTGTTCTTTTCAGCAGCACACTTGTACAGCCACTCCCATCACCTGGTATTCCCACTTTTCTTTCTCTATTGGCATCTCTATGATGTACATTGTTTTGAGTCTCAGGCATGGGCTACTAGCATGTCTAAGTGATCTGGCACCCCACTGCTGCCACCGTGAGTTGAGGGGTCACTTGTCAGTGCATACTCTCCTAGGTTTATTTCTAGGTTTGGGAAAACCCTCAGGTCACTCCTGTTGACCATCCTTCCCTGTGGACTGGTCAACCTGTTCCTTTTATTGGCCGATACCTACCTCTATTTTCATGGAGGGTTTTGTGATCCCATAGCCAGAGACTGAAAGTGAAGTCCACTCAAAAGGCATGGGAAGTTCATAAAACTGAAATTTTGATGATATAATAACAAATGTTCATGAGGTGAGATGGCATCTAAAGAGATGAATATGACTGCATAGGTAGCTCTTGGATGAGCCCAGCTATGAAAAGGACATATATAAAAGATGGATGAAGGGGTATATAACCAAAGAAGTCCAGGAAAAGAACTTCCTAGCCCTGGTAGAATAGCGTGGAAGCTCAAATATTAGAATGATCCGAGGCTTGTAAAGTTTTACATATGGGATTAAAACTACTACTACCACCACCATATAAGGACAAGGTGGAAGAAGTGTGGCTAGATTGAAGTTCATATGAACAAGATCTTGGGTTTTTAATAGCCTCTAAGCTTAATGTGAGTCAGCACCGAGAGATAATAATAGGGCCTGACCAAGGCATAGGAAAGTTAGACTATTTAGAATATTGTGGCCAGTTCTGGATACCATTTTTTAGCATCCTGACAAGCTGGGGTACCCCCCAGGACAGATGATAAAACAGAAAAGAGAGTAGAAGCTTGTTGAAGGTACTAGGATGGCTTAGCCTGGAGGAGGGAAGACTTGGAGGAAGGAAAATGTGATTCCTGTTTTAAATATCTGAAAGGGTATGCTGTGGATGATGGGTAAGGTTTGTTTTGCTTGACCACAGAAGGTAGAACCAGGAGCAAAAGTAGATAGGAATTACAAGGAAACAAATTTCAGTTTAGTATCGGGGAAAAATCCTAACAGAGTTGCTACCACATGGAACAAGTTGCTTGATGAGACAGTGAGTTCCCATCTACTGGATATTTGCATCTGTCTTCTATGTGACACCATATTAGAGATCTTGTAGAGAGGGAGGTACTTGTTACCAGTAAGGGTTGGCGTGGCTGCCCTGTAAGGCTGCTCTGCATGGTGTCAGTATATTCCAGGTAGAAGTTTGGATATGTAAAAGTGGAGAATGTGTTTGGAGAACTCTAAGAAGCCCCAAATAACTGAGCATATATGGACTTTGTACTGGAGACTAGTGGGAGCTAAGCCTGGAAAGAAAGTAAGCTGAGACTGGATTAGCGAGGGCCTCAAATACCAGGCTAAAGCATTTTAGGTTTTATAGGGGATACTAGTGAACTACTGAAGGTCTTGGTTTTTGTTTTTTTGAGGGGCAATGAAGGTTAAGTGACTTGCCCAGGGTCACACAGCTATTAAGTGTCAAGTGGCTGAAGCCAGATTTGAACTCAGGTCCTCCTGAATCCAGGGCTGGTACTCTATCCACTGCGCCACCTAGCTGCCCCAGCTGAAGGTTTTTGAGCAGGGAATTACCATGATTGAAACTATGACTTAACAATAATAATGCATCTCTATAACATTAAAGGTATACTAAGAACCACAATTTTACAAAAGAGAAAATTGAGCCTTAGAGAGATAAATAACTTGTTTGGGGGTCAAACAGCTAGTAAGTGTCAATGGCAGGATAGGAACCTAGGTTGTTTTCAGAATTGGAGGGGAAAGAGCCTGACATGTTAGGAAGGCTTGTTAGGAGACTATTACAATAATGCCAGTGTAAGATAGGTATAAGGAAGGGACTGGACCAAGGACAGGACATTGGAACTAAGGTGATAGTCATGGGTGCAAAAGTGAAGACATGGATGCTTGACCCTTCTCCCCAAAGGATTCTATCATCTTCCTCTCTCTCACTGTGCAATAGAAGCTGGGTGTCACAACTTCTTGTTCCTATCCTTCTTTCTCTCCCAAAGTAAGCCCACTGTCCCTGAAGGAATTGTAGGATCATAGATCCTCAGTGCCCAGAGGTCAACCCCCTTATTTTACAGATGAAGAAACTGAGCCAGGAAGCAACAATGAAACTTGCCCAGGGTCACACAGATAGTAAGTGTATGAGGTGGGATTTGAATCCAGGACTATCCAGACTCCAAGTCCAGTGCCCTCTCCACTGTACCACCTTGCCTCAGAGCTCTTGAGGACTTGACAGATAGGGTCAAAATAACAAGCCACGAGTGACCAAGTGTTAAAAGAAATTTTAATTCAATTATATAGGCATTTATTAAGGGCCCATTATGTATTAAGGATCCAGAAATTGGGGGGAAAAGTCACTAACCTCAAGAGGTTGACAATCTAATGAGGGGAATCTAACATATACGCAGATAAGTATGCCACAGATGAGACTGAGGAGTGTGCGAAGGAGAGTTTCACACAAAATGTCCCAGTGAGATGTAAGCAAGAAGAGACTGATTTCAGTTTGGGCGGAGTGTCAGGTGGTCAGGGAAAGCTTCATGGAAGAGGTAGTGCCTGAGCTAGCCCTTGAAGAGATGCATTCAAACAAGAGGAGATGAGGGAGTACATTTTAGGCATGGGGGACAGACAGTGCTAATACTCAGAGGTAGGAGAAGGCAAGATGATATTGGGGAACAGCATGGAGTTCAGTTTGGCTGAGGAAAGAGAAGTGTGATATTTCTGGGAAGGTAAACGAGTCAGATTATGACAAGCCTTGAATGCCAGGCCAAAGAGTTTATATTTCATCATATATGCAATTGGGAATCACAGAAGATTTTTGTGTATGGCCAGAACTATTCATTAGGAAGATTATTTTCAAAGGGAGTCCATGGAATGCCTTAGACTCTCAGTAACTTGGTCTTGGCTTGTCCTCAGCTCAGTCCAACCTCTGCTTCTCTTTCTTGGTTCTTGAGAGACTCCCCCAATCCCCCATCCCCCAGATGACCTTTTGTTTACCATGGTGTTGATAGTCCTGGTTTTCTTGCTCTCCTCTTCCTCATCTATCCATCTTGGGTCTCTTCCCTGTTCCCTCTGTGCAGGAAACCCATGGAGAAGAAGAAGGCTCTTGTAGGGGCTAATGGAAAAGCTTTAGGGGTCTGAGGACTGAATGCAGATTCATGAGGGGGGTTCAGAAGAATGCCTCAAACTTCATGTCTGCATCTCTATGGCCCCTTCTCTTATATAAAGGAAAGTTATCTGGGTAGGACCTCCTACTGGGCACTGTGAACCAGGCAGGGATAGCAGAAACCCTCAGAGATGGGAAGAACTGAGGAAATTAGGGACACAGGGATACAGGGGTGGTATGAGGATGTGGGGAAATGGTGTCTTCCATCACCTAAGCCCTCCCTATGATCCCATTTGATGTCTCCACTGACTTTCCTTGGTGACCTCTATATTAATTCCTTCTGCACTGACCTCCCTTTCCTTGTGACCTTTGCCTTCATTGATGGATGCTCTGCCATCCCAAACTGACCTTTATACTGACTCCCTTGCCTTTGAGCCCCCCAGACTAACCTTTCCTTATGACCTCTCCTCATAACCTAACATTGACCTGCTCTGTGACTGATGCCTTGACTGGACATTGACCTGCTTTCTCTAACCCCTGTGCTGATGTCCTGTATTGACCCACACACTGATTCCAATGTGATCTTGTCACTGCTCTCTGGGCCATAGGATGTATCCAGTTTCCATCAGGTTGAAAGGCTAGAAAGTGGCCGAGGGAAATGCCCTTTTGAGCCAACCCAGCGGTCGGCTGCTGTAATGACTGGTAAGTGGGGGGCAGAGTGCTCCAAGAATTTATTTGTCTCCCCCCACCATTCTTCTGAAGAAATGTCTGCTCCCTACTGCCCTTGTCAGAGAGTCTCTGTACCTAATCACTCTCCATACAATATCTCTATCCCCAAACTATTTCCCCAGAGCATCTTTACTTCCAACCTCCCCATTTGTCTTTCTTTAGGGGGTGTCCTATATGCTGCCAGCATGAATAATTTTCTGGGGACAGAGCCAATTATCTCTCGGGCCATAGGCCCAGCTGAGGAGCGGATCCGGACAGAGATCACACCAGCCTGGCTAAATGGTAGGGAGACAGCACAGGGGCATCCAGGGAACCTTTATGATGGAAGAAGAGGGGAGGATCTTTGGGTTTGGAGAAGAGGAAGAGCCCTAGGAAGGGAAACTGAGGGGAACCAGAAGTCTTGAAGGGGTCTACTGTGTCCTGACATAGTATGTTAAGTCTCTTATTTCTCTAGCTCCAAAGTTTGTGGCAGCAGTGTCTCTGAGTCCAACGGACTGGGGAGAGGAGGATGGAGATACTGAAATTTATTTCTTCTTCACGGAGACGGCTCGAGACTCTGACATTTACCAGCCAATAAAGGTCCCACGTGTGGCTCGTGTCTGTGCGGTAAGGCTTCTGTCCCATCTCCTCTGCTCTATCCCCCTTCTTTAGCATTTCTACCAACTCTCTATCTCTTCCTCTCACCTTGCCATGTCTCTGTCTATCTTGGGAGTAGAGAGTCCATGTGTGAGAATTGTCCTTTCTGCTCCATTTTTACCCTGGTGCCCTTGCCCTGGTCCCTGTCATTATTGCCTCCTCATGACTTTATCATGCCACCTTTCTCCATTTTGGCTGCCCCAGTCCTGAAAGTGGGAAGTCTGGGTAAGGATGTTGAACAGCTAACCTCCCCATGTATGGAGACCCATTGTGTCTTCACATTTTTGTGGCTCAACATCTATTTGTCACTCCATTTACCTGTCCCTATCTCTCAGTATCTTTGTCTTCATCTTGAGATGAAGGAATCTGGGGGTATAAACCCCCAATATTACTGATTCCAAATAATGATCTCTGTGCCCCCAGGGAGACCTTGGGGGTCTGAAGACCCTCCAACGGAGGTGGACAACATTTCTGAAAGCTGAGTTGCTATGTCCAGGACCCACACATGGCCGAACTTCTAGCATCCTGCAGGATGTGACCACTCTACGACTGAAGCCTGGCACAGGGGTCCCCCTCTTCTATGGGGTCTTCTCCTCCCAGTGGTGAGGAGGGAGGTACTGAGGGGGAAGCAGCAGGGTACAGTGGAAAGAATTCTCGATATGGAAATGAAGGACCTGGGTTTGAGTTCTAATTCTGCTATTTGCTGCATGTGACCTTGAGCAGGTTGCTTAACTCTTCTTGGCCTCAGTTTCCTCTTCTATAAAATAAGGACTTTGTTTTTAAAAAAAATTTAAAAATAAGGACTTTAAACGAAGTGATCTCTAAGAACTTTTCTAGACCTAAGTACATTTTTAAATGGAAAGATAATTTAGAGCATTCCTGTCTCTAGTGCTTCATTTCAGATGTTTTTCTCTCCAGGGTCCCCAGTGTCCCTCCATATCCCATCCATCTCTCCCACCCTGACTCCTTTTCCTCAGGGATAGGTCATCCCCATTCAGCACGCTGACCTCTGGTTTTCTTCACCTCTTGTTCCCCAGGGATGGCGTTTCCATTTCTGCTGTCTGTGCTTTCCATCCCCGTGACATCCGGGCATCCATGAGTGGCCCTTTCAGGGAGTTCAAGCATGATTGCAATAGGGGAATGCCTGTGATGGACAGTGATGTCCCCCAGCCCAGGCCTGGAATGGTGAGTTTAGAAGGAGGCAGGGGGTGGGGGAGGAGGACAGGAACTTGCCTAGGCCTGAGAGCAGGTACTGGCCCCTGGGAATATCCCTGACAGTCCCCCATGGAGTTCCCCCAAGGCCTTTGCTTACCCTTCTAGCCCCTCCTCTTACTTCTTCCCTTCCTCTCTCCATTCCCCAGTGCATTACCAATGAAATGAAGCTGCTGCGTTTCGGCTCATCGCTTTCCCTGCCTGACCGAGTTCTCACCTTTGTACGGGACCACCCTCTTATGGACCAGCCCGTTTCCCCTGCTGATGGCCATCCCTTGCTGGTTACCTCCAACACGGTCTATCACCGGGTTGCAGCCCACAGAGTGACAAGCTTGTTGGGAGAAGAGTATGATGTACTCTACCTGGGGACAGGTGAATCCTGGAATGCTAGAATCTCAGGCTTGAAAGGGACCTCGGAGAGCATCTAGTCTATCCTTCACTTGAGCAGGAATCCCCTTTATTACAGCCCTGGGAAGAGGCCATTCATCTTCTGTTTGTATATCTCTGGTAACAGGCAACTCACTGATTCGTGAAAGAATCACTCTTAGATAGCTCTGGCCATTAGGAAGATGAGCTGAAATCTGCCCCTCTGCAGCCGCTCTCCCTACCCTCTACCCCATTGGCCATAGTTCTATGTCCTCCAGTCAATCCATCAATCAAGCATTTCCTAAGCTCATTCCATATGCCCAGTGCTGGAGCTGTAAAGACGAAAACAACAGTCTCTGACCTCAAGGAGTTTACATTCTATGCGGGTAAACAACATATACACACATAAGTAGAAACGGAATAAATGCAAAGTCAATAAAAGATCATTTCAGTGGGGTGGGCCAACAACTGGGGGAGTCAAGAAAGGCCTAATGTGGGCCTTAAGGGAAGCCAGCCACTCTTTAAGAGGCAGAGGTGACTGCGCAGTGTATTCCAGAATGGCAGATGAGCATCCTAGGCAAAAGCAAAGAGCTGAGAGCTGAGTAGAACATCTTGGGTGAGGAACACCGAGTAGGCCAGTCTGACTCTACCATACAGTAATGCATCACATGCCTAATACCAAACAGATGAATTTGTCTTTGAGCCTAGAGAGGCAATAGGGAGCCCCCAGCCCTTCTTGAGCAGTAGAATGAATAATGTGGTCAGACCTGAGTTTTATGAATATCAGTCTGGTAGATGCATGGAGGATGAATCAGTACAGAGAACAATTAAGGAGGTCATTGCAGTAGTCTCAGCCTAATAATACTTCTACAGGATAAGCATGGCCATTTATACAATGAGGGAGAGGGCAGACTATTCTAGTAGGGTACATGGTGACATGGTTACACACACGCTACACCTACATGATACCACAGAGTGTCACAGAGGCAATTACACACACACACACACAACGCACACAGTGGTGTTCTAGCCCCCTCCCCCCCAACCTGTTCCCCAGGGGATGGACACCTGCACCGAGCAGTACGGATTGGCTCACAGCTCAGCATCCTTGAGGACCTGACCTTATTCCTGGAGCCTCAACCAGTTGAAACTCTCCAGCTGCATGATGTGAGTTGCCTCTAGTGCTCAGTGGACTTTAGGGGAATGGGTGTTGCCCATGAACCCCAGGGGAGGCTGCCTGGTGACCATGATGGAGGAGGCATTTTGGCTCATGACTAATTGGAAATGGACCATCTTCCATTTTTCCTGCTTCTTTAGGGTTGGCTCCTGATTGGCTCTGGCTCTGAGGTGACACAGGTAAACATCACAGACTGTGGCCGTCTGCCGAACTGCAGAGAGTGCATCCTAGCCCGAGACCCAGCCTGTGCTTGGAGCTCCCGGCTTAAGGCTTGTGTTACCCATACTGGGGCAGGCGAGGGGTGAGCGTGACCTGAATTCTGAGTTTTTTAATCCTGTCAGCATGTCTCTATCCGTCACCTCTGCCCTTCCAGTGTGATGTCTCTTTTCTCTGCCCAGTCTGTCTGCCAAGCTCTCCGTCTCACATCTCTTCTCTATTGGTTAGTCTGTCTGTCTGTTGTCTCTGTTCCTCTAGTCTGTGTGTCTGTCACCCCTCCCCACAGGTGTATTTTCCATGTCAGATTTAAGCTTTCCTTAGGCAAGGTCTGGGTCTGTTTACTTTCTACCTAATAGTGATTTATGCATGGAGTTCACAAAGTAAGCAATGTTTTAGGGGGAAGGGGAATGTGTGTGTGTGTGTGTGTGATTTTAGATATTAAGTGTGGGGAAAACTGGGGGTGCCATGGGGAGACAGAAGGTGATTTGGGGGTATGGAAGGAAAATAGGGAATGATTGAATAATGAGGGGTTAATTATGAGGGGAAGATTAATGGTTGATGGAGGAATTATCAAGGATTATTGGGGGAGTGATAGGAACATAAGAGATGGTAATTATGGGTGAAGAGTGATATTGAGAGATGATGGAGAAGGTTGTAGGGTAACAAGAAGGGTGACATGAGTGGTGGTAGTGGGAAAATTGTAAGGGTCACCATAGGGGGAAAAATATGGCCAAGGTGATAAAGAGAGTAATAGAGTTTTGAGAGGGGATGATGATGGGGTGGGATAATAGAGTACTGATGAGTAATGATAGAACAAAATTGAGGGATGATGGTGGAGGGATGGGGATGATAGGAGAATGTTGGGGGCTAATGATAATATGACAGGGAAGTGTTAGGAGATAATGATAGGGAATAATGATAGAGGATCATGGGAAGCATTGGGAGGTGTTTGGGAGTTTGGGGGGCTGATGGAGTAGTGGCAGTGATGAAGGAGATTACGGGAACAAAGGGAGAGGTTACATATTTTTTTTTAACTGAGCTTCATCTTGATTCTAGGCTGCTTCAAGACATTGAGTTGGGGAATGCATCCTCTCTTTGCCCCAAGGAGCCTGGAGGTATGTGTGGCTGAAGGACAGAAGGAAAGGGAGGAAGATGGAGAAGCCTTAGTTTTGGACCTATTTGAAGGGTCCAGTACCACCCATGGGGATAACCCTTCTTAGAGACCCCATCACTTGCCTCCCCTTGTTTCTTTTCTTGATCTTATTGTCTGTCCTGATCTTTCTCTGACCCAATTCTCTAAGTTCAATTCAACAAACATTTTTGAAGCTATGGATACAAAAATAGACTCAGATCTAAAGTTTCTTACAATATAATAGGGAGAAAGACAAGTGCCCAAATAACTTTGACATATGGGAGACTGGAAAGAGCTATGAGATTTAGAGGAAGGGACATAACTCTCACTGGAAATGGAAGGAAGGGGCCAGAGAAGGTTTCCTGGAGGAGGTGACAGGTGAGTTTGGGTTTAAATGAAAAGGAAACATTAACAAATGGAGTTTTGTGGGGGCTAGGAGTGTCTAATGAAGGTTTAGGGACAACATGAACAAAAGCAGAGGGGCAGCTAGGTGGTGCAGAGCACCGGCTCTGAGTTCAAATCCGGCCTCAGACACTTAACCCCAATTGCCTCACCAAAAAAACAAACAAAAACAAAACAAACAAAAAAGAAAAGCAGGGAGTCAGGGGCAATATCTATGAGAATGGGGATAGAGAGCAGTCCAGTTTGTGTGGAAGATAAACTACAGGGAGAGCAATAATTTGAGAGAAGGCTGTGTATAAGGTCAGATCCAGATTGTGGAGATTCTGAATGTCAATATCCAAAGTTTATACTTTATTGGTAGGTAGTGGAGAGATATTGAAGGTAGAGATAATTAATGTACATCAGGAAAATTACTTGGAAAGTGTGTGTAAAGAAGGAGGAGAGAGTAGAGGTAGGGAAACCTCTTAGGAAGGTGTTATAATGGGCCAGGTAAGAGGTGATACAAGTATGAGTGGAGAGGAGGCAGATGTGAGACTGTGGAAGTAAAATCAGGAGGACTTAACGATGATCTTGTTAAGGAATGGGGTGAGGGAGAGGGGAGACTCAGAAATATGGGTTTGAGCTCTGGTGTGTAGAAAGATGGGTGTGTAGAAAGGAAGTTGAGAATGAGGGACTAGGTTAGGGAGGATGAGTTAAGTTCTGAAGATGTTGAATTTGAATACATTGATCTACTATGACATCCAGGGAAGATAGGTCCTGTAGATAATTGGCAATGATAGGGTTGAAATTCTGGGGAGTAGTTATGGATTTGGCACCTAATTGGCTTCATCTCTTCCAATGTCTCTCTTCAGCACTTCCTCTCATTCTCGAAGTTCCTGTGGTCCCAGCTGCCCATGTGGTCTTGCCATGCTCCCCACGATCAGCTTGGGCAACCTGTGTGTGGCACCGGCCAGGGGGTCTCATAGAGGATGCTGTGATTCCTCGGCTGGATGGGCTGGAGGTGTTGGTGACACAGGGCGCCCTGGGAACCTATGCCTGTGAATGCCAGGAGGGGGGCACTACTCAAGTAGTGGCTACTTACCACTTGTTTTGGGGGGAGCCCCAGGGCCGTGGCCGAATCGTGGGCTCTGGGCTGGCCGGCTTTATCCTGGGGGCAGTGGCTTCTACTCTGATCTTGCTCCTGCTTGGCCGACAGCGTCAGCGACATCGCCAGCAAGAGCTCTTGGCGAGAAACAAGGTGGGGTTGGACTTGGGAGCCCCTCAGTCCGGCACCACAAGCTGCAGCCATGACCCCCCTTCCCCATCACCTTCCCCAGAAGATGAGCGGCTCCCATTGGCCTTGGCTGTGGCCAAAAGGGGCAGTAGCCTCAACGGCTTTCCTCCATCCTTCTTACGGGACTCCCACACAGGCCCAAACCAAGCTCACATTTTGCTGACCACAGCGCCACTGGCCACATGTGATGAGACATCCATCTAGAGATGTGCTAACTGAGTGACTACTTGGATCAAGAGACTGTTGGGGCCTGGCTTGGGTGACTGCTGGGCTATGTCATTAGGTTACTTGGGACCCAAGTAACCACCAGGCCCGAGTGACCACTGGGGACTGAATAATCCCTAGTCACAGCTGCCAGCTGGGGTCAGTTCAGCATGAAATAGTGAAAGGAGCACTGAATGTCACTGGAAGACTTGGGTTTGAGTATCTACTCAGCTACGCCTTCCCTGGATGATCTAGGGCAAGTCATTTCCCCCTTCTAGGCTTTCCTCCTTTATGATGGTGGTGGAGGGCAGGCCAGCTGGCTTTTAATGTGTCTTCCAGCTCTGATATTCAGTGAGTCTGATCCTATGATCCCCAGGGACCACTGATATTGAGAAGTCTGCAGGTGTCTCGAGCGCATCTGACAGCATCCATCAAGGGAGGGTATGAATGTATTCACTCTGTCCCTCGACCTGATCCCTGATCCTGGAATCTGTAGGTTTTTGTCTTTCCTAGGAAGGGGATGGTGGACATAGGAGCTTTCTGTGACCTCAGTGGCCCAGGCTTTGCGTAAGTGCCAGATCAGGGCCCTGAGGTCGGGCACCAGGAAGAAGGAGCTGTCCCTGAGAGGTGTGAGTAAAATACTGAGGGAGGGAGATGCTTATTTCTAGGCAGGGTGCTATCTGCCTCCCTGGTGGAGGGTATCCCTATGTGCTAAGACATGGGGGCTCTGAGAGTCTGGTCCCTGGTATGCTTCCTAGACCATACATATGTGTTTGAGAATGCATGGAAGAGCCTGGCTATGTGTGTCTGCCTGGCATATGTGGATGTATGTGTTCGTGTGCTTAAGGAGATGTCTGCATAACTCCGGGCTCTGCCCCCCTGCCTCTACTATGTTACCTCTGGGCTGATTTCCCCAGCCCACTGTGCTTGGGAAGCTAGTGGCTGGCAGCTGTTCTGGGGGTGGGGTGGGCAACCTTTGTGTCCGCTTAGTTTCATGTTTTTTTTTTAAACCTCCTGTGTGTATGACTGTGGTGACCTGCTGACCCCTGGTGGGGAAGGGAATGGGGTAGGGATGTGGGCGAATATGAATGAAGGGGGAACTGGGAGTGAGGGTGGGATTATGGGAACATGGAGACACACAAGGAAAGCAGAGGACTGGAGACAGGAAAGTGCTAGAAATCTGAGGATGAGATTTGGAGGCAGAGGGTTTGGAGCTTGATTTGAATCTCACCTCTGGGGGAGTCAAGCCTCCTTTGTGCTTCAATTGCTTCATCTGTAAAATATGGGGGTATTGGATTCATTGACCTCTAAGGTAATTTCCAGCTCTGTGATATGGAGGAAGGGGATAAGGGGAATGAACTGGCAATCTAGGGATGAGAGAAGGAGAGGAAGAAGGAGGGATGGGGACGGGGGGGGGGGAATAGATTTGGGTGGGAATATGCAGAAAATGGGATAGGGTGAGCAGGATATGTGTATGTTTGACAGTCATCATGCTCTAAAGTGAATGTGAAGTTTTCTATTTTTTATGGAATATTTAACTTTATTGATTGATTAAAATGGTCTGAGAAAACCTGGAGGTGTTCGTGTGTGTGTGTGTGTGTGTGTGTGTGTGTGTGTGAGAGTGAGACAGACAGACAGACACACAGAGAGAAATGGGGGCAGGGGTGTAAGTGAGCCTTGATCTTACTGCTGTTGGAACTTTGAACAGTTTCAAAGAAACTCTATGAAGACCTATAATCATTCTGCCCCTATGTAAAGTGGAACTGTGTGGAGGAGCAGATCCAAGGATGGGGCCCTCCAGGGAGAGGACACTTGGATAAGGAGGGGGAAGGGAAAGAACCAGATGTATGGCTCCTTCACCAAGCAGGAATCCCCTCCCCCCATAAATGCACTTCAGCAAACAATAATTGACTATTGTGTGCAGAGGGGGACACATGAACTCATAGTCCTTGCTTGGGGCCCCTGTCCTTGCTCAACCCCAGACTGGTTTGACAACCCCTGCCCGGAGGGGAAACCAAGCTGCAAAGCCTCTTTGTCAACCCCTGGAGTTCATGCTTCTCTCTTCTATGCCCCTACCCACAGAAAGGTTCTGATAAGCCTTCAGCCAGTGGTGGCAGCTGTCCCATAGAGGAGAGAGCCTCCCTTTGACTTAGTGTCCTGAGTCAGGAGACCTGCCTTGGATATGTTCCAGCTTCTGTATGTGTTGGGAAACAGGCCCTGAGAAGTTATCTGCAAACTGGGATGCTTGTAAGACCCACTTCATAGGATGATTGTGGAGGAAGAACTTTGTTAACCTTGAAAGCACTAGAGAAACGTGAGCAGCTACTCATTATCACCCCAGCCAAGGCACCTTCCTCGTACCAGGCACTGACAGACCAAGACAGAATTAGCATTTCTACAGTGTGTTAAGGTTTACAAGCACTGGACAAGTATCTCATTTTATCCTTCTGACTATCCAGTGAGGTAGGCACTATTATTCTCATTGTGTTGAGAAGGAAGTTGAGGATAAGAGAGTTTGAGACTTGATAAGGGTAGCAAGGATCTGAGGCAGGATTTGAACTCAGGTCTTCCTGACTCCAGCTTCAGTACTGGATATATGTACTACCTAGCTGACCCCAGGGAGCTTAAAACATACACAAATACACATACATAATACACACACATACATGCATAAATACATACATACATATATACATACATACATTTTTTTCATTAACAACTGGGAGAATCAGGAAGATACTTTTTTTTTTTGCAGGGCAATGGGGGTTAAGTGACTTGCCCAGGGTCACACAGCTAGTAAGTGTCAAGTGTCTGAGGCCAGATTTGAACTCCTCTTCCTGAATCCAGGGCCAGTGCTTTATCTACTGTGCCACCTAGCCGCCCCCCAGGAAGATACTTTTTATAGAAAGAGAGGGCACTTGAGCCTAACCTTGAAGGGAATTGGAGATTACAAGAGTCAAGAGCTGAGGAGACAGAAGAGGGAGATGGTTCAAGAGTGAGGACAATCTGTGCAATAAGATCGAGGTGGCAGGTGGAATGTCATGTGTGGGAGAACAGCCAGAAGGCTGGTTCAACAAGAATCGAGAGTTTGTAAGGGAGAGTTGGGTGAAATTAACCTGCTTTGGAGCCAGATTATAAAGGTCTTAAATGCCAAGTAAGCACATTTCTATTTCATCCCAGAGGCAATAGAGAGGCAGTGAAGCTTCTTAAGCAGAGGAATGTCATGGTCAGACCTGTGTGTTAGGAATATTAATATGGTAGTTGTTTGGAAGATAGATTGGAGTAGGGAGAGACTGGAAACAAGGAGACCAATTAAGGAGGCTATTGAAATAGTCCAGATAAGAACTGATAAGGGTTTGTAACTAGGGTAGTGGCTTTATGAGTGAAGAGAAAGGGATAGATATGAGACATGTCATAGAGGAAAAATCAACAAGACAAGTGTGGCAAGTGTGACTTGGTTGCATCCTTGCCTCACTTGTGAGCCCTGGCTCTTTATGTTCCCTAGTGTCTCAGGTTAAGTTAATATATATAAAATATATATATTTTAATATGTATTAATATATATTAATATATAGATATTCTTTGGTTAGGAAGACCTGAGTTCAAATCCAACTTCAGATAATTACTAGCTGTATGACCCAGCGCCTGTCATTTAAATGCTACCTGCCTCAATTTCCTCAACTGTAAAATGGGGATAATAATAGCATTTACCTTCCAGGGTTATTGTGAAGATCAATGAGATGATATTTGTGAAGTGTTTAGTACAGGACCTGACACAGTGCATGGGGAACCCAGGAGCCCTAAACCCAGTGTCAAAGGCTATTCCACTGCATGCCCGGCAGGCCTCTCCCTAGACACACTGAAATATTCTGACTTTTTGCCTTTCAATGATGACCAAGAATCTCTCACTGAGGCATAGGAAGGAAATAGTGTGGCATGGTAGAGAGAACATTAATGTTGGAGACAATGGGTTCGGATGGCATGTCTGACATAAACGCTACCAATGTGATCCTGGGCAAGTCACTTAAATTCTAAGGGTCTCAATTTCCTTATCTGTGAAATTGAAGGGTTGAGTTAGGGGTGGTGACACACACCTCTCATCTCAGTTACTGGAGAGGGTGAGCAGACAGAGTTTGAGTTTGGCAGTTCTTAGCTAGAGTAGGCTAAACCGATTAAGCGTTCTCATTAAGTCCAACGTCAGTCGTGGGTCAGAAGCAGAGCAGAAACTGCCGTGAGGTTTAGGAGTGGGATTGAGCACTTGAGTAGCCTCGCTAGTGCATCTCTAGCCTGGGGGAGTTAGGGAGACCCAATCTATACTAATAGTGATAATGACAATAACGATAAAAGGTTGGACTAGATGGCATCTGACTCCATCTCTATGAACTTTTAGAATTTGCACCAGTGCCCAGATTTTGCCAGTGCCCGGTCTCATTTAGCGGGTTCCTCTGCAAGATTTCCAGTGTTCCCCAGCAATGAAATGTGTTGTAGAGACTCGCTTCATAAGAATCTTATATAGACGACTCATATAATCTCTTCCTGAAGCTGAATTCCCCTAATACAGTTTCTCCTTACCTGGGTCTAATGATCCTGGTATGGCCAACTAACAGGAAAGATGTGGAGAAAGCTCTTTGTAAGCATAGAACACAGAATAAACGGGAGCAATTATTTTTCTTTTTTGGCGACGCAATGAAGGTTAAGTGACTTGCTCAGGGTCACACAGTGTCAAGTGTCTGAGGCAGGATTTGAACTCATGTCCTCCTGAATCCAGGGCCGGTGCTTTATCCACTGCGCCACCTAGCTGCCTCAGGACAATTGTTTTTCTTTAAAAAAAAAATCCACGTTTTTTTGTTTTTGTTTTTGTTTTTAACTGGGTCTTGGGTTTTCTCCTCACCTACTAGAACACATCTCCCGCCCCGCCCCGCCCCGCCTCGTCCCTCCGTGTTTCCTCCTTGACCTCCGGGAGAGTCCTCCCTCATAACAAAGAAGCAATTCTTTGCTCTCCGCAAGGGGCAAGATCAAGGTTAAAGCAGTCCCTCCCTAGTAGAGCTCTCTCTACTCCAGCCTGCGGGTGGGGCACCCAACATCGCTGAGATCGCTGGGAGTCAAGGAGCCGAGTGGTCGGTCTAGGGAATTCTGGATAATGTAGTTCGGGAGTGTCATATGAGCAGGCGTCGTAAGGTTCCTGGCCAGCAGGAGGACGTAGATGAGGGGACCCAGTGACCCCGGTGAATTCCGTTCAGCTCCCAGGAGCTGAGCCTATGGAACGAATCGGCGTGGGCTTTGAGCAGTCGGAGGAAGGCATTGCATGGAGCCGTATGGGACTCTTTCTCACCCTTCAGGCTGGAGGATCCATTTCTAAATCTCCTCCCTCTTCCCTCCTCCTCCTCCTCCCTTCTAAAGCACAACTCAAATACAACCTTCTCCAGGAAACTTTTCCAGATCTCCAGATCTCCACCTTGACAATGACATTCCATCTAGTACTTTATTGGCTTTGTCAACCTCCTCCCGGATCCAACCTCCACTGACTCCCTATTACCTCTAGAATCAAATGTACATTTCTGTTTGCCATTCAAAGCCAGTCACAACCTGGCTCCTTTCAGCTTCTTATACATTACTGCCCCCCATACACGTGTACAATCCAGCTTTGCTGGCCTATTTGCTGTTCCTCACATAAATCACTCCATCTCCTGACTTCGGGCTTTTTTTTTTCTTTTTCCTTTTCACTGGCTGTCCTTCATGCCTGGAATGCTCTCCTCAGCTTTTTCGGATCCCTGGTTTTCTTCAAAATTGAGCTCCAATGCCACCTTCAGTGGGAAGCTTTCCCCAGTTCTTCAAGATGCTAGTATCATTCTCCTCGAGGTTATCTTGTTTCTACTTTATAGGGATCTTGTATACAGATGGTTCCCAAAGTCTTGGTGCAGTCTTAAACATTAGAGCTTAAAATTTCACTAAGACTTTTGGACATCTTATATACCTATTTATGAACCTATCCCTGCAACCCCCAGAACATTAAGTTCTCCAGAGCAGGGGCTGTATCATTTTTTTTATTCAGGGCAATGAGGGTTAAGTGACTTGCCCAGTGTCACACAGCTAGTAAGTGTCAAGTGTCTGAGGCCGGATTTGAACTCAGGTCCTCCTGAATCCAGGGCCGGTGCTCTATCCATTTTGTCACCTAGCTGCCCCCTCATTTTTGTCTTTGCATCCCTAGTGCCTAGCATAATATGAGGCACACATTAGGTACTTAAGTATGTACTTAATTGATTTTTATTGATATTATGTATTTTATTCCCCCTTCCTGGAGTGGAGATACTTTCATATCTTCCTCAGCATCTAACAGTGTTGCGCACACAGTAGGTGCTTAATAAATAACAAATGAAAGAATTAATGCATTTATAACATTTCAATCTAATGTAAATGGGGAACTGGCTAATGTGATGCTCAATCCTTGTAGTATGATATTTATACCAGACTCTTGCTTGAACTCTTGCTTGGCTCCAGTTCAACATGTGTAACTTTGGGGAATCAGGTTTCCTCCATCTGCCAGGATGACTCAAAGTTAGTATTATGTGTAAGGAAAAACCTAACTGGCTTCAAAGACAGATGGACTGATGACTTGTGATTTGTGAGCTGGATCTGAGTGTGTTTAGAAAAGGTTCAGCTGGATCTCTTTTGAGTGAATTGGGTGAATCATTCACACAGCTGTCAAAGGAGTAGCTGGCACCTTTCCCCACCTAGCCAATGGTACTTGTGTTTTGTTCTCCCCTATTCTTAGGTGAATGAGGTAGGAGTGCCCAGGTTATCAGTGAGTTCAGGATGTTCTGAGGTTTATCAGAAATCCTACCAGTGGTCATAATGGAATGGTGGTCAAGGTGTCTACCAAAATGGTATTGGCGGTGGCAGCATCTAAATTAGGCATGGAGGTCTCTGAGGAAAAATGAAAAAGATAGGATAGATGCCAGAGGGAAGACCTGCAGTGGAGATGTCAAGAGGAGCTAGCCCACTAGAGCAAGGGAGTGATTCTTCCTTCATCATTGCTATGCCAGAAGCAAATGACATGTGTGTTCTTTATTTGTGCTTCACTACCTTGTGCTTCAAGTTTGAGCCCACTCTCCTTTGAGATTGTTTATGCAAGGGGAAAGTGTGCCAGTGTTAACTATTCTTTTGTTTGTTTTTGTGGGGCAATGGGGGTTAAGTGACTTGCCCAGGGTCACACAGCTAGTAAGTGCCAAGTGTCTAAGGCCAGATTTGAACTCAGGTCCTCCTGAATTCAGGGCTTGTGCTTTATCCACTGTGCCACCTAGCTGCCCCTGACAGTGTTAACAATTACTCTACTTTCTCACTAAATACCTCTTTGTAAAAACTAATTGATATTAACTGGTCGATCAATATTAGGAACACACCAGATAGGAACTTGTGAGAGACACTGTTACAATCTCCTGGGTACTCAGAGTTATCCAATGATAGACCTCCACTCCCATGACCACCACCCTAGTTCAAGTCCTCATCAACTTTCACCTGTAGTTCTTTAGTAGTTTTATATAATTGGGCTCCCTGACTTCTGATTTTCTCCTTTCTAACCCATCATCCACACAGCTGTCAAACTGAGATTTTTTTTTTTTTGCAGGGCAATGGGGGTTAAATGACTTGCCCAGGGTTACACAGCTAGTAAGTGTCAAGTGTCTGAGGCTGGCTTTGAACTCAGGTCCTCCTGAATCCAGGGCCAGTGCTTTATCCACTGCACCACCTAGCTGCTCCCCAAATTGAGATTTCTAACACAAGTCTGATTGCTATCTACCCTCTGTTCAAAATGTTTTACATCAGGTTTCATGCAGTGAGAATAAACCTAAAATTATAAAGAAGGTGGGGAAAACCTTCTTCAAAGTTTTAACACCTTGTTGATGATCCTAGAGCAGTATTTTCTGCAAGCCAAAATATACTTTGGAACTCTCCAGAGAGCAAGTCTACCCTCCATAACCTTAGTGCAGTGGTCTTCAGGAGCCTCAAGAGGTAAGCACTAGAAGCTAAGACGAAAGGAATAGGATGGAAAGCAAAGGAAGAAAGAGAGAAAGGAGTAAATATGCTGTGGGTTTTTTTTGGGGGGGAGGCAATTGGGGTTAAATGACTTGCCCAGGGTCACACAGCTAGTAAGTGTCAAGTGTCTGAGGCCGGATTTGAACTCAGGTCCTCCTGAATCCAGGGCCGGTTCTCTATCCACTGTGCCACCTAGCTGCCCCGAGGAGTAAATATTTTTAAAAAGTTTTTAGGTTTTAAGAAGAAACAACTTTTTTATAATGTCCTCCAGGATGATTGTGCCTCTTTTACTGCCTCCATGAGGATCCCAATGATCTTGGATAACACACAGAAACAGATTTTAAGACCCTGAAACTGGAAATGGGATTTATCCTTTAGAATCATTTTGATTCCATTGTGATCAAGAGTAGGATCAAAGCCATGGCATCAAGCTAACTACCTCCAGAGACAGACAACTGATGAATTCTGAGAGCAGATTAAATAATGGTTTTTTTCTCATTTTCATTTTCTTTTTGCAACATAGTTAATATAAAAATGTTTTGCACGACTTCATATGGTTTTTATTTGTTTGTTTTTGCAGGGAAATGAAGGTTAAGTGACTTGCTTTTTTAAAAAAAAATTTTTGGGTGGGGCAATGAGGGTTAAGTGATTTGCCCAGGATCACACAGCTAGTTAAGTGTCAAGTGTCTGAGGCCATAATTGAACTCCTCCTGAATCCAGGGCTGGTGCTCTATCCACTGCACCACCTAGCTGCCCCCGGTTAAGTGATTTGCCCAGCTAGTAAGTGTCTGAGCCAGGATTTGAATCCAGGTCCTCCTGAATCCAAGGCTGATGCTTTATCCACTGTACCACCTATCTGCCCCCATGACTTCATATGTATAAGGCATATCATATCTCCCACTTTCTCAAGGGGTAAGGGAGGAACTGGAGGGAGGGAGAGAATTTGTAACTCAAATTTTAAATTAATGTTAAAAAATCACACAGAGACACAAAAGTTAGGATCAAAGAAACATGGCTCTATCTATAGTCTCTTCTTCTAATTGAAACCTCTAAGGGCTTGAAGGAGGAGGAATGCTGAGTGGTAATGGAGCACCTTAGAGTCTTTGAAGACTTAGAACCACTATGATGGACTACACTGATGAGCTGTACAGAGCTTTTCCTGAATTTCATTGTTTCTGAGAAGGGTAGAAAAAGCTCTGCCTTTCCCTTCAACTTCCCCTCTCCTGCCTTTCCCCCCATGACGCTTGGGGTGGCTGGGAAATTTCTCTGTCTGAAGGTAAGATCCTGGAGGGATAAGGATATGGAAGAGATGGTTGGCAATATCCATTTTCACATTATTAAAGAGTTCTATTTTCCTATACATTTTATTCCATGTACAATAAAGCTTCATTCATCAAATGCTGTGTATCTGAACCAATATGGAAATAGAGAAAGGGTGTGGAATAGAATCATAATAACTTCAATAATTTAATATTGTATTTCATTCCCTTAGATTTGAATGGGAGGAGGGGGGAAATAGTGAAGAGGCTTCTGAGCCAAAGGGGAAACTGGCACTATTTTTTGGAGAGTGGAATGGGGAGTGAGACAACTGAGGCATTTTTAATCTTAGTGGCCAACTGTGTATAACAGCCTGTTAAAAGCTCAGCCTATGAGCATGCACTGTTGACAGGGAGGAATAGCTTTAGTCCAATGCCCCTGGTAGCTAACTCAGGTATGGTACTCTTAAGTTAATTCAACCCCCTTTACTGGATTTTAACCTCTGTAACAGCACAAATGAACCACAAAACCCCCAGTATTCCCTCCCCAATCCCTAGGTTATTTTAGAATGAACCTTCTAAATGAAGAAGGAGTATCACCTGGGCCTTAATCTCTGAGAAAACTGGTTCATTCTAAAATAGCCTGGAGATTGAGGAGGGAACACTGGTACTATATTCTGTGTGAGCCCTATTACACATGACACTCCTTGGGCTAGAGATGATACCTTGTTACCTCTAGATTCAACTTTTTTTCCAAAGCGATTTCTGCTCTTGGACCTTTGGGACATTCCTATTGTTTCTAGTCCAAGTTTGGAGGGGGTGAGGAAGAGAGTTGTGATAAAAATTCTAAGACCTTCTTCAAACAGAGAGTTCCCATTTTTACTCTTGTCCACTGATTTAGTCATCCAAGGTAGCTATGTGGGCACTATGGTCTCCTGGGAGGCTATGATGTGACTCCCAGTGTTATATAATTAAAGAATAGGAGGCTGAAAAAGTGGGTTATATCTCACTCTCCCCTCAATTGCCATTCAAGAGGCTGGTCTTCAACATAGTCACACCTACCCTATACACAACATACTCCATCTAGGCAGCAGCCCCTAAGTGAAGATATAACATCATCACCATAGAAACCCACCCCCCAATAGCACCTGCATAAATACTGGTTCAAAAATCCAACCCTAAGCCTCACTGTACATTGGAAAGTACTGGGGACAACATTGACTTAAATTCTGCCTCTGATTTGTACTCTGTGACCTTTAAGTTCTATTATTCATAATTTTTATATTTGCCATTTATCATTTACCCCTCCCAAAGAACACTGATTATTCATCATTCCCCTCTACCAAAAAAGCACTGACTATAGAGACAGAAAACACGGATTCAAATTCAAACTTTCTGTTTGATCTTGGGCAAATCACTTACCCTCTCTGGTCCTCAACTGCTTTGACTGTAAAATGAGGAGACTGAACTAGATGGTCTCTGAGCTCCCTTCAAGCTCTAGGTCCACAATACTCATACTTGTTCCTTGTAATTCCTCAGCCTCACCCCTGATGACCTTGTGGCTGAGGCAGGCTCTAGATTCTGGGTAGTAAGATGAACCCCTCTCCTTTTCATTTTGGGTGGGACAAAGTGAGTCCCAAAGGATGATTAGGCTTGAATGGATTGTTAGTTACACTGCAGAGCTCATTGCATGATCTTTCCTCCAAAAATGGGAAAATCTTTCTTCTGCCAAACTTCATCATTTCTTTCAAGGGCATTACCATCCTTCCAGTCATTCAGGTTCCCAACCTGTGTCATCTTTAATTCCTTACCATCACTCCAGATATCCAAGCACTTGGCAAATCTTTTTGTTTCTGTCTCTTTAATCAATCAAGGGACATTTATGAAGTGGTTACTATGTGCCAGGCACTGGGCTAAGTGCTTAGAAAGAAAAAGAAAACAACTGGCTGTGGAGGCACATGCCTATAAAACTCTTCTACCTGGGAGGTGGAAACTGGTGGATTGCTTGAACTCAGGAATTTTGGACTGCAGTAGACTGAGCTGATTGTGTGTCTACACTAAATCCAGTGCCAATATGGGGAATCCCCAGGAGTAGGGGGCATTGAGTTGCTTAAGGAAGAGAAAGCAGTCTTTGTCTTCAAGGAACTTCCATTTATATCTATATCTATGTTTATATATCCACATGGCTACCACTCTAATTCAGGTCCTCATCACGTCTTGCCTAGATTATTACAATAGTCTCCTAATTGGTCTTATTGCTTCAAATCTCACCTGCCTTAAACCATCCTCCATGTATGTGGCAAAAATGATTTTTTCCTGGGGGCAGCTAGGTGGCGCTAGTGGATAAAGCGCTGGCTCTGGTTTCAGGAGGACCTGAGTTCAAATATGACCTCAGACAATTGACACTAGCTGTGTGACCCTGGGAAAGTCACTTAACCCTTATTGACCCTCAAAAAAGTGATTTTTCCTAAAGTTCAGGTTTGACCATGTTACCTTCCCCCATTCAATAAACTTCAGTAGTTTCCTATTGACTCTAGAATTAAACATATATTTCTCTTTTATTTAAGGCCCTTTATACTGTTTACCTTTCTAGACTTATTATACATTATTTCCTTGTGCTCTATAGTGCAACCAAAATGGCTTTGCTGTTCTTCCACCTCATAGGAAAATATAGCTAAAATATCCATAAATTAATAGGAAGTAAAAGTATGATACCATTCATTACATAGAACACTCTAAACAAAGAACTTAGGAAAGGACTTAAATATGCTTTCAGGGTTCATGATTCTTTAAGCAGGTACCACAAAAACCATCTAATCCATTGATGGTACTACTTCTTCATATCTTTCATGGAAAAGCTTTGACCAGAAACTCAGTTTACTGTACCTCGTTTTGCAGCAAGACTCAGTATTGCATGGACCCGGAGACAAATGAGCTCCTTTCCTTGGAACAGAAGTCAAGGATCATGGGTTTTATGGGGTGGTATCTAGGCCATCTAGTTAAATCCTCTTATTCTTACAGATGATGAAACTGAGGTGCAGAAAAGTTAAGTGCCTTGTTTACATTCACATAAGGAGCAGTCTGGATTCAATGCCTTCCCCCTTCCCCTGACTACAGTTCCAGGGTCCTTTCAACTGTACCACACAGTCTATTCCTAACTTCCTTAACCCAGCAATATGCTTTCTTTCTGCAGCAGGGAGAGTAAGTGAGAGACAAGAAGGTGTTCAGTGTGCCCAGTGTCTGGTGCCCTGGTGTCCAGGAGAGAGAGACAGACAGATCGACGGGGGGAGAGAGAGAGGGAAGGAGGGAAATAGAAATGGAGAGGAAGAAGAAGGAGGAGGAGGAGAAGAAAAAGGAGAAGAGACATGAGAGAGATGGGGGAGGAGGTGGAGGGAGGGAGAGAGAACTTTCTTTCCATTAAAATACCTTCGACAGCACCTCCAGAATTATGACCGGCACAGAAACAAAGCTGTCAGTCAGCTATACAGCAGCGCCACAGATAGCACTTCACCTGTCAGAACCATGGGTAGAGACTCCTCACATTCTTCAGCATCATGGAGTACACCAAAATATAAAAATTGTGATGACATATTTGTTATATTTTAACCCATGGGTGGCTATCCCCACTTCATCTCAGAACATTCAATCAATAAATATTTATTGAGCAGATAGTGCTCCCATCTCTACATCAAGGACAATTCCTCCCCACCTCCAAGTCCCAGAACCCTGTACAGCGCTGCCTTTATTTCAGCACCAAGGTCAGATACTTTCATACTAGGTCCATGGATTGCTCCTCCAGTTCCTGACTGACTGCACATAAGAAATGTTTTTGCTTTGATCACAGAATGATGGAGTGATAGTGTTCCATTCCGTCTTATTATTGACAGACCCACTTTAGCACCAGAGACAGTACTCAAGGCCATTACATCTCTACCAGATATTTTCTTCCTTCCCTAAATATTAAATGTTGAATACCCGGGACTCAGCACTATGGACAGTATCCCCCATCTCCATCAAATATCCTGGATGATGCTCCTGTTATCTTACAGTACCTGCCTCCTCTAACTTCCCCTCCCCTGTCCCTCATAGGTGAACTCAGAAACATGTCCAAAGACAGGGTTCTTATCCTTTTTATGTTATTAACTCCTCTGGCAGTCTGGTGAAGCCTAGGATCTCTTCTCATAATAATTATTTTAAATGCATAAAATAAAACATATAAGATTTTAAAGGAAACCAATTACATTGAAATAAAGTAATCACAATATTTAAATAAAACAAGTGCATAAACCCTTCATCTAAAGGGAAAATACATGAGTTCTGTACTCTTAGGCCTTGGCTTTGACATTCTATGTCTTGAATCATAGACACTCAGAGTTGGAAGTTATTTCAGAGACAAAATATGACCAAGAAGGAATATTATTTATATATATTTTTTATTTTTAAATTTTTTTGTGAGGCAATTGTGGTTAAGTGACTTGCCTAGGGTCATACAGCTAGTAAGTGTTAAGTGCCTGAGGCCGGACTTGAACTCAGGTCCTCCTGACTCCAGGGCCAGTGCTCTATCCACTGTGCCACCTAGTTGCCCTGCCCCATTTATATAATTTTTGATAAGTTACTAGTCAGCTTCCTCATAAAGACTTCTATTGGTAGAAAATTCACTAAATAAATTATATGATATGTGTAAAGTGTTCTTTAAATTATAAATTTCTATATTGACGTGAACTCTTGCTGCCGCCACTGCCACTGCCACCACCACCTTAAATCCAGAGAGCTTATTCCACTTTTGGATAGCTCTAATTGTTAGCCATTTTTACTCAGCTTAAGCTGAACTATACTTCTTTCCAGCCATTGTCCACAATTTCCTCCCTCCTCTGGAAAATTGGACTTTGCTTCTGGGACACTGGGTCATATAGATGAGCTTTTATCTTGTCTTGGGTTTCTACACCTTGCCACTGCACAGTAGTTACTTCCTTTTCCAGGAACCCTTGTGTGTTGTTTTCTACAATAAGAATGTAAGCTCCATGAGGGTAGAGATTGTATTCTATGCTTGCATTTATATTCCTAGTTCTTAGTGCAGTGCCTGGCACAAACAAGCACTTAATAAATTCTCTCCCCCCAACTTCTCTCTAACTTCTAACAATTGCTATGGCAGCCTTACAACTATTTAAATACAACAACATGCCATCCTGTCTCCCAGTTATTTTCTTCTGCAGGATGAATGTTCCCAATTCCTTCACCACATCTTCAGAGGTAATGGTCTTGCATCTTCTCATCATCCTGGTCTCCATCCTCTGGATGCTGTCTCTGCACTGTGTTAGTATTTCCGGAAATATAGTGCCTGGTTGCTATGTTTCTGTTGATGTAGCCTGAGATTGCATTAGTTTTTTAGTTGTTATGTAACACTTCTGACTTAAAACCTACAGGGTTTTTTTACATGAATTGTTGCCTAAATATGGTAGTTACAGCTAAACTTTAACTTTGGCAATGTATTCCATAACATCTTCTTTGTAGTTACTCTACCCCATTTAAATTGCATACAAATATGTGTCTATTATCTATGATATTTTTTGGCAGGGCAATGGGGGTTAAGTGACTTTCCCAGGGTCACACAGCTAGTAAGTGTCAAGTTTCTGAGGCCGGCTTTGAACTCAGGTACTCCTGAATCCAGGGTCAATGCTTTACCCACTGGGCCACCTAGCTGCCCTATTTATGATTTTTAAGAGTTTGTTTTCCCTTTCTCATTTCACATCACTTGGATGCCATCTGCCAATATTTTCTCCTTCACCTCTGTCTCACATGAAGAGGTGGGGGCCCTGTAGTTGGGATTGCCTGAATTCATATCTCACCTCAGGCACCTACTAGCTGTTTGACCTTGGGCAAGTCACTTAACCCCAATTGCCTTAAGCATCCAGGGTCATCTCCAGTCATCCTGATGTATATCTTGCCACTGGACCCAGATGAGTCTGGAGGAGGGAGTCAGGCTGGTGACCTCACACAGCTCTCTCTCATTTAAATTCAATTCAGTACAAGTCATGACATCAGCTCCTGATGTCAAAGTCCTTTTTGAGAATGAAGGACAAGCAACAACAACATGAAGAGGTGATCCTTCTCCTTGCTAAGGTGAACCCCTCTACACTTGTGAAACATTCACATGTGAAGCACATGCGAAACATTGTATCCAGTCTTCCCTAGCAGATTGTCCACTATGTCATCCCCACTCTCTCACTTATCTTCATTCTCTTTTTTTTGGGGGGGGCGGAGGCAATTGGGGTCAAATGACTTGCCCAGGGTCACACAGCTAGTAAATGTTAAGTGTCTGAGGCTGGATCTGAACTCAGGTCCTCCTGACTCCAGGGCCAGTGCTCTATCCACTGCGCTACCTAGTTGCCCCTTCATTCTCTTCTTGTGTACTGGTTGCTTCCCTACAAACATACTTATCTCCTTCATCCTCAAAAAAATCTCACTTGATCTGCCCATACCCCTTGCTATTGTCCTAAATCTCTTCTCCCTTTCATGGCTGAACTTGAGAAGGACATGCATAGTTAGTGTGCCTCCACTTTCTATCCTTTCACCCTCTTAACTCTAGTCTGGTTTCCAACCTCGTTATTCAACTGAAATTAGTCTCTCTAAAATTACCAATGATCTCAATTGTTAAATCTAATGACCTTTTCTCAATCCTCATTCTTCATGACCTTTTTATAGCCCTTCACACTGTTGATCACCTGTTTCTTATTAATACTATCTTCTCTCTAGGTTTTTATGACACTTTTCTTTCTTCATTCTCCTCCTACCTCTCTGATTGATATTTATAATTTCCTTTTGCTAGTTCTTTATCCAGATTATTCCAAATAAAGGTGGGTGCTCCCCAAGGCTCTGTTCTGGGACCTTTTGTCTTTTTCTTTTATACTATTTCACTTGGTGGTCTTATCAACTTCCATGAATTCAATTATCATCTCTAGCTACTATTGTTTGTCCTTCATTATCAAAAAGGACCATGACATCAGGGTGATGTCATGACTTACACTGAATTGGATTTAAGTGAGGAAGGGCTGTGCAAGGTCACCAACCTGACTCCCTCCTCCAGACTCATCTGGGTCCAGTGGCAAGACTTATATCAGGACCACTGGAGATGGCCATGGATGTTTAAGACAGTTTGGGTTAAGTGACTTGCTTAGGGTCGCACAGCTAGTAAGTATCTGAGGTGAGATTTGAACTCAGGTCTTCCTGATTCCAGGGCCAGTGTGCCATCAAGCTAACCCCATCTCTAACTATGATCCTCGGATCAATTTATCCCACCCTAATCTCTCTGCTGACCTCTAGTCTCCCATCTTTAACTCCCTATTGGACATCTCAAACTGGTTGTCTCATAGACATCTTGAACTCAACAAGTTCAAAACTAAACTCATGGGGCAGCTAGGTGGTGCAGTGGATAAAGCACTGGCCCTGGATTCAGGAGGACCTGAGTTCAAATTCGGCCTCAGACGCTTGATACTTACTAGCTGTGTGACCCTGGGCAAGTCACTTAACCCCAATTGCCTCACCAAAACAAACAAACAAACAAAAACAAACTAAACTCATCCCCCCAGGCTTTCTTTCTTCATAACTTACTATCAAAGGTAAAGGTACCATTGTTCTCCAGTCACTCAGGCTCACATTCTACGTGTCATCCCCTACTTTTCACTCTTTCTCACTCCTTCCCCAATCCAATCAGTTGCCAAATTTTGATAATTCTGTCTTCACAGCTCTCATCTAAGCTCCCTTCTCTCCTCTGATATGCTCATTACCCTGGTGCAGGCCTTCAATTTCCAATTCTTTGCCACCACAAAGAGAGCTGCTATATATATTTTTGTACATGTGGGTCCTTTTCCCTTTTCTATGATCTCTTTGGGACACAGACATAGTAGTGGTATTACTGGGTCAAAGGGTATGCACAGTCCCATAACCCTTTGGGCATAGCTCCAAATTGCTCTCCAATTATGTGCATTTTCAATGACTGTACCCAGGAATTCTCTCTCCTCATCTCAAACTCCTGACTTCAATGTCTTCAAGTCCCAGAGAAAATCCAATCTTCTATAGGAATTCTTTCCTGAACACTTTAATTTTAATGCTTTACCTCTGTTGATTATTTCTAATTTATCCTGTATATATATCTTGTTTGTACATGGTTGTTTGCATTTTGTCTCCCTCTTTAGACTGCAAGCTCCTTGAGAGTAGGTATTATCTCTGTCTTTCTTTGTGTCTTCAGTGCTTAGCATATTTCCTGTGTGATGTTTAAAATCTATATTGTGTGATCGCCTTAAATCAGAAGCTTCAGCACCAGTCTTTCGGCATTAAACATTTATTAAAACATACAGGTATTAACATGGAGTTCCGAAAGTTAAGAAAAGGCCTCTCTTGCATAGAGTTCCAGCCTGGTTGGGTTCTTCCTCAAGTCTTCCTCCATGAGCCTGCTTTAATCAGGAACTCCCTAGCAAGCTGATTGTGGAAGCTTTTTATAGGTCTGGAACAGAGGCGGTCCTTACACACTGCTTCAAGCTGATTGGTTGGCATCATCCAAATCCATTGGTTTTGAAGGTGTTCTCAAGTGGAGTTCACAGTCTAGCTTCTGAGAACAATACCTTCTTAAGGGTTAGCCAGGTGTGATTACAATCCAGTTAACTTGAAGTAGGCTAATCAGCAGTCAATCACTCTCACTTGATTCAATCAGTCTAGATTAATCTCCAGGTGGGTCTTTGAGTATCTGTGAAATCCCATTATTTCATCACACCTGGTACCTAATAGGCACTTAATAAATGCTTCTTGACGTGGCTTGTTTAATGTGTTTGGGAATCTCTGTGTGAAAGAGTATGTTTTTCTCCTCCTACCCATATAATTACCTACATCCCCTCTACCTCTAGAACTTGGGACAGGTCCATTCTGTACTCCAAGTGATTAGGATAAGTCAACTCTTGGATTCAGTAGACACTAAATCCAGCCATCCAGCTGCAATCTGGGAGTTTTCCCTACCTAGAAGCAGCTAAAATATGGAAAATCTGTGACTCCTTTTCTCTCCTATTCTCCATTTACCTCTGGCCCACCCAAGGTAAGGTGAGTTCCAGCCTCCCCTACCCCCTGAGGAGTCCATAAAAGGATTAGTTGAAGCATCTGAAGAAGAGCACACTTCCTGAGCCTTTCATGCCTGACTTCCCATTTTTGAAGAACTGAAATATGTAAAAAAGATTCAATTTACTCTGTTCAGCTCCAGAGGGCAGCACTAGTAGGGCTAGGTGGAAGTTACAGGAAGGCCAGCTTTAAATCTATAAAAGGAAAGCCTTTCTAAAAATGAGAACTGTCCCAAAGTGAAATGGGTTGTCTCATAAGGTAGTGAGTGCCCCATTAGTGGAGGTGTTCAAGCAGAGGTTGGATGCCTGTTTGTCAGAGATGTTGCAGAAGGCTTTCTGGGCCATGTTAAAGTTGGATTTGATGGAACAGCTTCTGTAGTTTCCTTTTGGCTCTGAAATCTGTGATGATTTGGATTGAGACTCATAAGCAATGTAGCTCAATCAGGTGCTGTCTATTTTCATTTTGGGAGAGGGGATTCTTGACTCAAAAGGTTGTTTGAAGATGGGCCAGTACATTGACCTATTGATTCTACTTAGGCGAGATCTGTTAAACCTATTTCCTCTTCTTTTCTTGCACTGTCACTGTCAGATCTTATTACTACCTTCTGGGACTATTGAAATCGTTTCCTTTGGGGTCTTCCTGCCTTCACTCTCTCCTTCCTCTCTCATCCTCAAGGCTACCCATTATACTGCCGCAGAAGGGCAGCTAGGTGGTCCAGTGGATAAAACACTGGCCCTGGATTCAGGAAGACCTTAGTTCAAATGTGACCTCATACACTTGACACTTACTAGCTGTGTGACCCTGGGCAAGTCACTTAACCCTCATTGCCCTGCAAAAAAAAATACATATACTGCTGCAGAATAATCTGTCTAATACATATATCTGGTCATATTATTCCTTTTCTCAAAAAATAAAAGATTTCTTATTGGCTACTGACTGAAGTTGTCCTTCTACAATTTAGAAGGGCTTCTCCATTCTGGGGCTGCATTGTCTTTCTTTCTTTTTTTTTTTTTTTTTTTTGCAGGCAATGGGGGTTAAGTGACTTGCCCAGGGTCACACAGCTAGTAAGTGTCAAGTGTCTGAGGCTGGATTTGAACTCAGGTACTCCTGAATCCAGGGCCAGTGCTTTAACCACTGCGCCATCTAGCTGCCCCTGCATTGTCTTTCAAGAATTACCTTATATTGCTCCCTTCTATGTACTGTCCATGCTAGCCAATTTCCCTCAATACCTACTGCTGTGTTCTATATACAGCAAGTGATTTGTCTAAACAAATGGTTGCTTATTTGAATTTCTAGTCCCTCCATATCAGAAAGTCTTTGAGATCCAGTTCTTTTAAAGGCATACTTGCCAATTAATTTCTTTCTGTCTCCAAAATAGTAAAGGCCAGGAATGCTATTGGTTGAAGACAGAGCTAAATATCAAAGGTCTTAGAATTCATTAAATCCAGTGTCCTATGTGAAAGGACCACTATCTACCATGGTTACTCTTACAATATGGGTTAAGGTAGTTTTTCCCTAAAAGATGGCAGTTATCCCTGGGACTTAATTGGCCCATGGGGCCAAGGCTCAAGCCTCCTTGGACAGTTTCCTGCAAGTTTTGGGTCATATTGATCACTCAATCATATTAAAAGGCCCATTGAGGTAGAGTTGGGGCTCTTCAGACTTGGTGGATGTCCTGAGATTATGCAAATCACTACATCCTGCCCTGCTGACCAGACCAATTACATATGGAAAGTGTGCGTGCGTGTGTGTGTGTGTGTGTGTGTGTGTGTGTGTGTGTGTGTGTGTGTACAGGTCTACCCAAGCTTAGTGCTAGAGTATCCTTGTTGGATATCTTTTTCTGCTGTGGCTAAGTAAATCTCCTTTTCATTAACTGTTGAATGACCTACAAGTACATTCTGATATAGAAAATGAGACCTAGAAAGGGGCAGTGACTTGCCCTAAGGCCACAAAACTAATAGATTGTAGAATAGGGACTCAAACCTAGCTCCCCAGTGTCCAGAGGACCCAGAGACACTACTTTACTTCTAAGGGCTGTTGCAAAAATCCAGGTTACCTTAAGGGGTTGAGATGGCAAGTGCCCAGGAGAGTGTGGGGAGGGGGTGGGAGGGCAGGACTAGAATCAGAGGTACACAACTGGAAGGGGCTTCAGCTGACATATGTCTAAACCCCTCATTTTACAGATGAGGGAACAGAGGCCCAAAGAGGCTGGGTAACTTACTCAAGGTCAAACAAATTGTAAATATCAGAGTAGGATGTGAATGTAGGTTTCCTAATTCCAAATCCAGAATTCTTTCCCCTGTAACATTGGGTGGATGGGAAGAGACAGACAGAAAAACAGACAGACAGAGGGAGTGGGAGAGATCCCTTCAAGGAATCTCAGAACCTTTCCTCAGGGAACTCCAGGTCCAAATTGAGCTTAATGTACCCTTTTTCATGTGTTCTTCTTGCCCCAAGACAAGGACTTGGGGGTCAAGGCAGTAGAGTTTTAGGAGGACCCTTGTTGCTTGGAGTGACTACCTGCTGAAATTTCCTTAAAGTCAGCATCAGCTTAACCGCTTTTTGCCTCAGTTTCTTCATCTGAAAAATGGGGGTAATAATTGTACCTATTTCCCAGGGTTATTGTGAGAATCAAATGAGATAATATTTGTAAAATGCTTAGCACAGTGCCCGAAACATAGTAAGCACTCTATAAATATTGGCTCTTAACAGTTTTGTTATCTCATTTGATCCTTACAACAACATTGTGAAGTAGGTGGTATAATTATACCCATTTTATAGATAGGCAAATGGAAGGGGTATGGTGGCATAGTTACATGGCTCACGTTATACAGCTAGACAGGGTCAAAGCCAGGAATAGAACTCACCTGCCTTCATTTCAGGTCCAGAGCTCCCCGTTGCCTCCCAGGAAAGGGGGGTTTATATGTCCCAGGAGAGGACAGAGGGGGAGTGAAACTCTTTATTAGGCTTCCTGGTTCCCAGAGGCAATACAGGAATGTCAGGTGATTATGGACAGTTTTAATAAAAATCTCCACAGACTTCAGATCCAAAAGAGAACTCCAGGGGTCATCTCATCTAGTCCAACCTTAACTGTTCTATAACACCCCTGACCAATGGTCATCTGGGCTCTATTTGAACACCTTGACCTATGGGGAGCTCACTACGTTATGAGGAAACTAATTTCTCTTTTGGGCAGCTCCAATTTTTGGGAAGGTTTTCCTTTCATGCAGTTAAAATCTGCCTTCCCCCAAATTCCATCCAGCCCTGCCAGTGCTAAAGTGCCTACTAGTGCTGCCCTCTGCATCCAAACAGAAACAATGGTATCTCCCTTCACGTGGCAGTTCTTCAACTATGTAAAGTCAGTTATGAAATGCCCAGGAAGTGTTCTCTTCTTCAGATCTTTTAATTGATCTGAGTATCCTCCTAGGTAGGGGCTTTTAACCTGGGGCTGGTGGGCTTGTCTTTTAAATAGGATTTTCATAACTGTCATTCAATAGAATTGGTTTCCTGTGTAATTTTTTGTATTTATGCATTTAAAGATGTGATACTGAGAAGGGGTCCCCAAGGTTTCCCAGACTGGCAGAGGGGTTTATAATACACAAAAAGGTTAAGGAGTCCTGGACCTGAGAGAAATCTAGAGCTACTTCACAGAGTACCAGAATTGTCACGTTAGAGGTCATATAGTTCATCCATCCATTACTTAAACCAGAATCGTCTCCAAATTATGTTCCTCAAGTGGCTCCCTAGCCTTGGCCTCAAGATCTCCAAAGATTCCACAGGCTGCCTGCCTATCTCCTGATAAAGCTCCTTGCCACTGGTGCACAGTTCAAATTGTTCTCTATTTGGCATTAGATGCCCTTCATAGCCTAGGCCCTTCCTACCTTTTCAGTCTTCTTACACCCTACTCCCTGACACATACTCTTTGATCCAGTGACACTGGCCTCCTGCCTGTTTCACAGATACTCCTCTCTCAGCTCTGGGAATTTTCTCTGGTTGCCTTCATACCTAGATTTCTCTTCTTCCTCCACTCTGACTACTGACCTCCCTGGCTTTCTTGAAGTTCCAACTCAAATTCCATCTTTTGCAGGAAGCTTTCCCCAAAACTTCCTAATCCCAATGTCTTCCCTCTGCTGACTATTTCCTATCTATGCCATATATTTACTATGCATATATTTGTTTACTTGTCTCCCTGGTTAGACTGAGCTCTTTGAGTATAGAGACTTTCTTTTGCCTCTTTTTGTATCTTCAGTGCTTAGCACAGTATCTGGCTTAAAAGGTGTTTAATAAATGTTTCTTGGCTGACCAGTCATTCATTCATTCATCTATCTATCTATCTATCTATCTATCTATCTATCTATCTATCTATCTATCTATCTATCTTTCTATCTATCTATCTATCTATTCATTCATTTAATCATTCATTCATTCATCCATCCATCCATCCATTCATTCATTCATTTATTCATCCATCCATTTATTTATCCATTCATCTATTTATTTATTCATTCACTTATTTATTTATTTATTTGTTCGTTCATCCATCCACCTATTTATTATTTATTTATTCATTTATTTAGTTTTTTATTTATTGGGCAGGGCAATGAGGGTTAAGTGACTTGCCTGGGGCAATACAGCTAGTGAGTGTCAAGTGTCTGAGGTCAGTTTGAATTCAGGTCCTCCTGAATCCAGGGCTGCACCACCTAGTTGCCCTTGGCTGACTATTATTGACTGAGGAAGCTTTTCCTTGGACAGAGCCCAAGCCAGCCTCCCTGCCACTTCTTCCCAATGGTTCTAGCCCTATCACCTACAGCCAACCAGAAGGTCTAACCTTCTACCTGTGTCCTTCAGAAACATGAAGAGAGTAAAAATGTCATCTGCCCCTGAGTCTTCTCTTCTTCATTTCAAACATCCCCAGTTCCTTCAAATGATTCTTTTATCTTCAGGTCCTCTCATTATCCATTATCCCCACATTCTCCCTGGCTCAGTTCAAGGAAAGGAAAGGGAAAATAAGGAGCACATAAAACTGCATCATTATTATCAAGGGCAAAAAGTGGTGGCTTTGGGGCTGGGGTATAGAAAAATGGACCAAAGGACTGGAGGCTGTAGGAAGGAGGAGTGAGTAGACCATGGGTGATTGGTGGTAGGGCTGGTGCTTTAGGGCAACTGTGTTCCTTTCATCTAGGTCTTCATGGGGAAAAGGAACTAGACTTGTTCTCCTTGGCCCTGAAGGGCAGAATTGGGAACAATGGGGGAAATTCTAGAGGCAGATTTAGAATCAATATAATGAAACATTTCCCAATAGTTAGTGCTGTACAAAATTGAATGGGCTGCTTTGGAAGGTAACTTCTCTACACAGAAATTGTATGATTAATAAGTCAAGGATGTTCAACTCAACAAATACCTAGTTAGTACCTACCATGAGCAAGGCATATTTGTTGCTGGGATACAAAGGCAAAATGAAACAGGTACTGAATAAGGAGCTTATATATATAAATATATATGTGTGTGTGTGTATGTATACACATATATTTGCAGGACAATGAAGGTTAAGTGAGCTTATATTATTTTTTAAAATTTTATTTTCCCCCAGTTAAATGTAAAGATAATTTTTAACATTCATTTTTTAAAAATTTGAGTTGCTGAGTTGTTGAGTTTTCTTTCTCCCTCCCTTACCTTCCCCTTCCCTGAGACAGTAAGCAATTTGATATAGGTTATACATGTTCAATCATGCAAAACATATTGCCATTTTTGTTCTGTTGTGAAAGAAGACACAGACTGAAAGGGAAAAAAAACAGAAAAATTACATCAAGTGAAAAATGGCATGCTTTGATCTGCATTAAGACTTTATCAAGTCTTTCTCTGGAGGTGGATAGCATTTTTCATCAAGAGTCCTTTGAAATTGTCTTGGATCAGTATATTACTGAGAATAGCTAAGCTGATTATCATATAGTGTTGCTGTTACTGTGTACAGTGTTCTCCTGGTTCTTCTCACTTCACTTTGCATCAGTTCATATAAGTCTTTCCAGGTTTTTCTGAAATCTACCTGCTCATATTATAGCATAGTAATATTCCATTATAATCATATACCAGAACTTGTTCAACCATTCCCCAATTGATGACCATCCCCAATTTCCAATTCTTTGACACCATAAAAAGCTGCTATGAATATTTTTATACAAATATGTCCTTTCCCTCTTTTAAAAAATATCTTTTGCATACTGACCTAGTAGTGGTATTTCTGGATCAAAGGGTATAGTATTTTTTGGGGGGGCAGGGCAATGAGGGTTAAGTGACTTGCCCAAGGTCACACAGCTAGTAAGTGTCAAGTGTGTGAGGCCGGATTTGAATTCAGGTCCTCCTGAATCCAGAGCTGGTGCTTTATCCACTGAGCCACCTAGCTGCCCCTAGGGTATAGTATTTTATATATATTTATATAGTTTTATAGCCTTTTGGGCATGGGAGCTTATATTCAAATGGAGAGATAGATACAACATGGAAAAAAGTAAAAAGTATATGCAAAGTAATTCAAAATACTTCCAAGAGGAAGAAAGTGCTAGCAATTAGGGGGGTGGTGTCAGGAAAGGTCTGAAGGAGTACATATGAGGTCAGCTGTGCTTTTCAGGATGCTGTGAGATTGCAATGATGAAGGAATGTTGTAGAGGGGGTATACTACTGGCTTGGACTTGATCTTTGAGGTCTTTTACAACTCTGACACTCATTGAGTTTATGACTGAGAGTGGGAGGTTGGAGGACTGAGAATGGACTAACCTTAGGATTGGGAGCAGAAGTCCCCCAGCCTAAGTTTTGAAATCCCTGCAGCTTCCCAAGGCTGACTGACAGCAGTGCTGTTGGGTGAAAACCTGGGAGTCCCTGATGAGACTGGATCTTAGATGAGGTTCTGGGTGCAGAACTGTGCAGTCCTCAGAACTCTGTTTCAGGCCGGAAGATGCTCCCCCTGGAAGTCCTGGTTTGATGTCTCAAGAGGACTCTCACAGATGAATTTGTATTTTAATTGACAGTTCTCATCATTCCAGGAAGCAAGTGCCTCCATCTTCATCTCCACGCAGTCTTCTTTTCCCTGGTAGTTGGTGGGTTGCCCTGGCATCCAGAACCTAAGTGATGGATGGAGACAGGGAGTCATTCCAGAGATAGAGATTAATGAACCTTTCTGGCTGGAAATCATATCATTTTGTTGGGGGAACTTGATTTCTGTCTTCTAATGTTCTTAATGTGAGCAAAGAATTCAATTGGTTTTGCTTGGCCTCAGGATAGAACTAGGAGCAGTAGGTGGAGGTAGGTGGCATAGTAGATAGACTCAGAGTCAAGAGGACCTGAGTTCAAATTCAGCCTCAGACACTTATTAGGTGTTACCCTGGGCAAGTCACAATCTCTGTTAGCCTGTCTCTTCATTTGTAAAATGGGGATAATAATAGCACCTACCTGACAGGGTGGCTGTGAGGGTCAAATTTGATAGCTCGTGTAAATTGCTTTGCAAACCTTGAAGCATTAAATAAATGTTAGCTGTTATTATTATTAAGAACAAGGAAGAGTGGCACCAGTGTGGGATGGATTGCTTCTGGAAAAAGTGATGAGCTCTCTGTCATTGGGAATCTTTACATGGAAAATAGATCACCACTTATTGGGGATATTGTAAAGGTAACAGCTTTTTGTGGACAGTGGAATCATTGACCTCTGAGATTCCTTCCAACTCATTTTGTGGTTCTAGAGAAGACCTGAAGAATTACTACAAGCTAGCCAGAGAAGGCAGGAATTAGACCTGGTAAAGATTGAGAGAATCCTAAAACCAGAAGGTTTAGAGCTGGGAAGGGGATTGATTAGGTACCCTCTAATTCTTTTCTTACTCTTGGCAAGGTGGTTACAGGAGCCATGAGTGTTTCTTTCTTTCTTTTTTTTTTTTTGGTGGGGCAATGAGGGTTAAGTGACTTGCCCAGGGTCACACAGCTAGTAAGTGTCAAGTGTCTCAGGCCAGATTTGAACTCAGGTCCTCCTGAATCCAGGGCTGGTGCTTTATCCACTGCGCCACCTAGCTGCCCCCAAATGTTTCTTTTTGCCCCTGGAAAGAACAACTGTGGATGTTCCTGGTGTCTCCCTAGTGCCCTCAGGCTAAACTTCCAGGAAGGACAGCATGTGTCTGTGATGTAACATTATCTCTTTCTGAAACAGTCTAGGGCTGTGTCTCTGAGAGGCAACTGCCTGAGACTCTGCCCCATCAACGTGCGAGAGTATTGAGAGCCTCAGACAGGAATAATAATAATAATAGTAATCCCAAACAACTTTCCTAAGTGTTTTATTGTCTGTTCTGAAGCAGCACTACACACACACACTCACTCTGATATAGCCAGCCATTCTTACAGCCAGACTCCAACTTCTCTCATTACCTCTGAGCTGTTCTTAGAGGGTGGAAGTGGGCTAAGTCCCTGGAATCTCAGCATAGTTGACCGGAGAATGAAGGACTGGGGAGGGCCAGAAATGCCAGACTCACCCTTTGCTTTGGACCGCATCATAAATGGTCCCATCCACCCAGGTCCAGGTGTCTTCTGTGTGTCTGTCATTCAGCCCAATCCAGTGTCTCTCTCCTTTCAATGTCTTATAAAGAAATTCCTTCAGAACAATTTGACACGCTGTTAACATGTGCATGCATGCATGTGCATTTATTGGCCCATGTGTGTTTGTACCTGAGTATTTGCCAGTGGCGAGTGTGTGTGCTGGGGAGTGGAAGGGCTGATAGGACAGTATTTTTCTACCTAGGGCTGACATCACTTATGGCTGCTGCCCCTGCCCCAGAACAAGGAAGACCAATGCAACAGGAGTGAGATGAGAAGGGCAGAGATTAAGCTGGTCCCCTGAGCAGGGGCAAGGAGAGCCCCAGGAAATGATCTCAGGTAATGACCCCAGGTAAATGTCCCCCCTGGGGATAGGAGTCTGTCTCTCTGCCCTATCATGACTGGGGAGTTCCTAGACATTAACAAGCCATTTGTCCCAGCCCCTCACCTAACACCCACACCACAGATTGTGAGGGTATGCCTACCTGCTCTCCCACAGAAGTCACAGATGCCAGGTGGGAACCCTGGGATACACAGAATTTTTCAGCCTCCTCCCAGGACTTGATATCACAGGAGAAATAGTAGAGACTCCCATTGTAAACTTTCCAGGTCTTGGAGACGCTCTTCATGACACTCACTTGGGAGAAGGAGAAGAGAAGAGAGAAGGGGAGGAATTCTTAGCAGAGAGAGGCCAAGAAGTTCGCGGGATTTCAGGTTGGAAGAGACTCTAGGGCTCTTTGGAGTGTAAAAATATGCTAGTGTGAGAAATCTTCATGTCCCATATTGGTATGAATATAAGCAAGTGCTTCCCACCCCCACCTCAGCCTGGTTTGGATGAAAGCTGAGTACAGCCCATTGGAATCAGAACTATTTCCCCCATATATGTCTAGGGCCACACAGCTTCCTCTCCTTTTAGAAAGAAAATAGGTAAGGACTTTCCCATTCTGATGTCTGGCTGTGTCAGTCCCTCACTGAAACAGAAACTTCTGATCTATAAACTAAAAGAGAGAAGTCAGAGTTCACTCCTCATTTGGAAGAAAGACCATGAAATCCTCAGATGAGAACTTCGGTTAAAAAACCACAAGCTGTAGAAGAGGGAAGCCCGCCAGCTACATGTCCAGTGGGTCAGTGTCTAGTAGTACCAAGAAACTCATCACCAATGCTAGCGATGCACAGCAGTTGCCATGAGATCTCTAGAGCAAAGCCTCTTATGCCAAATTTGTAGCAGGTTAAAGCAAGGACAAGAAGATGCATCACTAGGAGATATGGCTGGCCCTGCATTATCATAGGTGTGAGTTGTTTGTACATAAATGGACCTTAGATACATACATATGTTCCCTGTGGGTATGTCCCTCCATTCATTTTCCCTAAATGTATTTGCTATTCCCATGGATGGCTTTTATATTTGTAGGAGGCATGCCCTAGGAGAAAGAGTTCCACTGCTGATCTTTCTATGATTTCATTAAAATACCCTTGATTTGAACCAGTTGTGTCTTCTGGCTGATTAGTAAACATAAACATATCTGTGGGGGTTCATCAGATGTAGTTTTTGAGTGTATGCAGATTCACAAAATACTTTGAACTTCGGAAAGCTCGCCTGGGTGGGTAGTTCATGTACAAGTTGGGGTGATGAATATATAATTGTGCAGGAACTTAATTCACATTAAAATGACTTACTTGAGAGAGCATGGGGCACATGCAAATAGCTGTCATTAGTTTGGGCAGGGGAGGAGCTGCAGTAGCAGCAAGCACAAAAGTGGATATAGAGAGCTCTGGCTGAGGTTTTCCCACTAGGGACCATAAAAAGGAAGACTCACCATGCTGCTGTCTCAGGACATTGTAGGTGGTATTGATCTTCTCCAAAGAGTCCTTCAGGGTCTTGTTTTCCAGGCTCATACTCTTTTTTGCCTGAAAACCTAGAATTACATTCTGAGGGTAGTTGTATGATGGGAAGAGGAGCCCCAGGGGTGAGTCAGGGAAGTTTTTGTCTTTGAAGAGAAACAGGATAAAACTAATGACTTAGGGGCAGCTTGTTGGCACAGTGGATAAAGCACCAGCCCTGGATTCAGGAGTACCTGAGTTCAAATCCAGCCTCAGACACTTGACTAGCTGTGTGACCCTGGGCAAGTCACTTAACCCTCATTGCCCCGCAAAAAAACACCAAAAAAACAAAACACCAAAAAACCAAAACAAACAAAAAAACAACTAATGACCTAACCCCTTCCTTAGCTGGGACTTTAGGAAGGGAGGGGGATATGACTCTTGTCAGGAAAAGACCTTGGACCTCTTCTTGAACCTCCACTTCCCCAGTGGGTGTGGTAACTCCATGGTAGTGACATTTCTGTGTCACCACCAGAAATTGCAGAGCTAGGATGAGACCCAGGCCTTGGTTTCTGCTCCTTTGAGGACATTCACTTTCTTCCCCACTGATAGACGAGTAGCTAGCCATATGTTGCTTTAGGAATCCCTCACTCCAGTTCCCACAGAACGGGCCATCAAAAACTCACACATCCTCCCTCTCCAGGGCCTCTGGACCTTGTGCCTGAGTCACCCAATCAAGGAAATAGGAGAATGATAAAATGAGTTGCAGAAACTGAAAGCAGAATTCTTTCTGTCAGGCAGTGATCATCTAGCACTCTTGGAACAGAGAGCTAGGGACCAAGTATTGCTTTGTGGTCATCAACTATAAGTGATACCTTGCTTATGATCCATGGTTTCCAAAACACTCCTTTATCCACTCTCTCAGACTCAAAGAATGTTAGAGCTAGAAGAAGTATCCCAATTTACAGATGAGGAAACTAAGGGAAGAGACATCTCCAAGGTCACAGTGCTAGTGAAGGAGGAGAAATGAGGTTGGGACCTGGGTCTTCTGCCTGAAGTCAGAAGGTCAGGGTCCTTTCCACTACTTCAGGGAAGGGTTGGACAAAACAACTTCCAAAGTCTCTCCCTACTCTGAGATTCTTTGGTTCCATAATGTTTACAAGAGCCCTAGGAGAGAGGCAGGAAGGGAAGGAAGGATAGATGAAAATGCCCACGATCTCATTTTACAGAGGAGTTCATGGGTCTGGAGAAGGGAAGGTCACACAGCATATTAGCCACAGAGAGGGTGGGGTGAGAGGAGGGTGAAGAGGGGTGAACTTCTTCAGTTGCAGGACCCTGCTGACATTTGTGGGGCGAGGGTGATGAAGAGACAAGACAGGAAAGTATAAAACAGGGAAGGGAGGTTGAGGGGTATGCAGGGGTCCTCGGTGCACAGGCAGCATGGAGGCCTCTGAGCTAGAGAGCTTAGGTGATTTATCCAGAGTTGTGCTACTAGGAAGGGGGAGATTCAGCGCTTGAACCCAGGTGTCCTGATTCCATGTCCAGAGTGCTTCCAATCTCACCATGCTGTCTTGTAGGATTTAGAGCTTGGGGGCAGGGGGAATCTTACAAATCCTTTAGTCCAGCCCTCTCAGTCCCTCTCTGGGGCTCATTTTTCTCATTTCTAAACAAGAGTTTGGGTTAGATCTTCTAGAAGCTTCTTTCTAGCTCTAACATGGTGTGCATGTGTGTGTGCATGTATGTTTGTGTGTTTGCATAAGAGAAAGAGACAGAGAAATAGACACAAAGAGAGAGAGACAGACTGAGTGAGTTTTTTGATTCTGAGTCTTGGGTCCCTAGGTGTGAGACTCCCTTCCATCCCTTACCTATACCCATCAAGGATGAAGCTCAACAAAGGTGCAGATCAAATCCCAAGTTCCTACTGGGACTTCATATACCTTTTCTGGGTTCTGAGCCTCCCTGAGCATTTCTGCTACCACAGCTATATCCTTCTCCCCCAGAGAGAAGCAGTACTCCCTCCCCCCCCACCATTGGAGATAGACAGCCCTATAGAACCATAGCTAGGAACTCTTGGAATTACTTACATTGAGCAGCCACAATCACAAGAGATAGGACTAAGACCAAGGACAGGAGGATCAGCGCTCCATGGATGATCCGCTGCATGCCAGGACTTAATTGTATCTTTGCCTTGGAGAAGAGGCCTTATAGGAGGAGAAAGATTCAGGTCTAGAGCAATGTTTACTGAAACAGGCTACTGCCCTGGTATTGTAAGTTGTTCTTGTTGTTGTTACTACTTAGTTAAATTCATTTTTTTTTTTTTGCAAGGCAATGGGGGTTAAGTGACTTGCCCAGGGTCACACAGCTAGTAAGTGTCAAGTGTCTGAGGCCGGATTTGAACCCGGGTACTCCTGAATCCAAGGCTGGCGCTTTATCCACTGCACCATCTAGCTGCCCCCCTAAATTCATTTTCTACTCACTCCCTCCTTCCCCTCCAAGCAGTACACTCTAGAGACCCATGGCTTCATATACAATTCACCCTTCCACTCCACCAATTTCCTTGTATATTCAAATCCTTGTGTTTATTGATGTTTTTAAGTTAGTCAATTTAAAAAAAATAAATTTAATAATGAAAAAAATACAAAATTTAAAAGTCTTAAAGGGAGGATTCAAACCCAAGTCTTTTCTAATGCTGTCTAGTACTTTTTCTGCATTACCTCTGGCTCAAAGCCTCTTAACCTGGGATCTACGGGCCCCTTAGGGGCCCATGAGTAGGTTTCATGGGATCCATGAAGTTGGATAGCAAAGAACTGGCAATTTTCTGTAGTGATTTTACGCCCTTAAAAACATTGTGAGAACATGGTCAGAGACTTCACTCTGCTTCCCAAGACATACACAAAAGATGAGGAGCCCATGCTGTCTTGTACAAATCTTATCAGCTCCATGAAGCAGTTCAATTCCCTGTATCTTGATTCCCTTGCTCCATTGTCCTATGACTTCTCACACCTCACTAAACACCAACTCTGGGTTATTTCCACCATGTGCTTTCTATGGTCGTACTCCAAAGCCGTCAGATGCTGTTGGAAGAAGTCACGTACTATACCAACTGACTGTATTACAAATTTATGTCATCGAATCTCTACTGGGTCATCACCGCTTTGGAGGAATTATTTTATTCTTCTCTTAGAGTCTCTCAACCAAACTTTTCATAGCAGCTGTTTTAAGCCCTTTCTTTCCCCCTGTTTCCTCCTACACCAGTCCCCACCTCCTTCGCAGCAAACAGAGAACTTTGCCTCCCGATGAGAAAGCTGAAAGTCTGGCATTCTGTTGCACTGATGAGGCTCTGGGACTTATAGATTGGGATGTGGGGGCTTTTCTGGGATGTCAGGGGACAGTGAGCTCCTTGACCCTTGCCTTCAGGCAGAGCATGTCCAGAGTAGGGAACACAAGCCCAACTTTTTCTGTTCCCTACAAGCCAAGCACAGAACCAAGAGTTCCTTGAAATTTTCTGGGACACTTGGTCAAGAAAGGAGAAAGTCACTACTCTCCTTCTTTCTCTAAGATGAGGAAGACATAAGTGGAAGAACCCAGGACTCTTGGCTTCCACACCCCTTTTCCGCCCAAAGAGTAGGAAGTAAGGCTGGAAAGGTACAGTGGGACCACACTACAGAAGGACATCAGCAACCAGGATAGTGAGGGTATCAGAAACCATGTTAAAGGAAGAAGAGGCATTATTTTTGCCTGGAGGAGACCTGGGCTTGGACATTGTAATTATCTCCAAATATTTGAAGGGCTGTCATGTAGAGGGACTTGACTGGCCCTAGAAGGAAGAACTGGAAATGATCAATGGAAATGGCAGAAAGGTAGATTTGGCCTCAGTATTAGGAGGAACTTCCTACCATTGAAAGCTGTCCCAAAGTTGAATAATGAATTGCCTTGGAATGCAGTGGAAGTCTCCCAGAAGAAGCTGGATGACTATTTGCCAGGGATGTGGAATCCCACACCAGCTTAATGATCCCCACATAGTGACCCCATGTTGAATTCCTTCCAGATTTAGGATTCGGGGACTGCCAGGCTGAGGGCTTTGGATTTTTTGCCTTTTGGGGTTGGGAAGCTTTATAGAGAAGTGATTTGGCAATGATGTGGAAAGGTTCTCATCTCAAGCTGGGGAGCCCCAGCATCTGGGGAGAGATTTTGGAATGAGAGTGATGAGAAGGGGCCAGGCTGGGTTGTAGAAAGGTGGCTGCAGTTCCAGGTGGCTCACCTTGGGGCCAGAAGATTGGCCGGTCATCTGCAAAGGCATCAGTAACTTCAGTCTCCATCTGCTCTCCTACTCAGACGGGATTCTGGGCTCCCTGGATAGATGCTGTCAATATAGGTTCTCTACTAATTCACACTCCAAGCAGTGCAGCCCAGTGGAAAGAGCTCTGGATCTGGAATCTGAAGATTGGATTTCAAATCCTGCCTCTCGAGTTTCCTACTCGGGTGACCTATCTGATCTCCAGTTTCCTTATCTATAAACAAGCCAGTTGAATTCTGGTCTCTGAGGTCCCTTCTAGCTCTAAATCTATGACCCTGTGATTCATTTATTTATTGGAAGAAATGGGAAGTATGAACATGACTCCACCCTCAAACTGAGGCTCTAATGCTGAGTTTGCCCTCTCAGACCAGGACTTTACTATGTGAAGGGGTTGTATCTCCCTCCACCTCATATCAGAGCTCCTGGGGCTTGGTCTCTCTGTCAGACCAGGTGCTTCTCTCACAAACCCCTATGAGACACTTGGGCAAATATTATTCTCCCCATTTGACAGATGAGAGACTAGAGACCAAGCAAGCAAAAATGATTTACTCAGAGCAGATATGCTCATAAATGTTTAACAATGGGCTCTCCAGGGGGAAAATAGACCCATGTACAACATGGCATACTTTTAAGTTTAAACTATATTGTTATTATTATTATTATTATTGGTGAGGCAATTGGGGTTAAGTGACTTGCCCAGGGTCACACAGCTAGTAAATGTCAAGTATCTGAGGCCAGATTTGAACTCAGGTCCTCCTGAATTCAGGGCCAATGCTCTATCTACTGTGCCACCTAGCTGTCCCTAAACTATATTATTAACATTTTTTCTTTACTTTCTCTAGTTTAGACAATCTAGATCAAACACTGATTTTGAAATCATCAGCATCTGCTGATTTTGAAATTGCATATGTTCACACTGAAAATTTAACAAGTAGGTCTTAGCCTGTAGAAGCTGACTCCAGCATATCCCTGGCCCAGAGCCACAAAGCTAGTCTCACATTACCATAGGCAAGGTTATGTTTAGTGATTCTGTGGGAATGTGCGATTCTAGCGCCAAAGGTCTGTCTAGGTGGCAGTGAGAGCTTGGGTTGACTTCTTCAATGGACCAATCTGCTAAAGTCTGGAGGGATAGGAACTGAGAAGAGCCAAGGCTAGAATAGAGGGTGTTAGGGGTAGGCAGACTCATACAGGAATGTGTTCATGGCTGGAGTTTTAGGCCCTACAGGAGAGAAAATGGTAGAAGCCACGTGGCTCCATTCTCTGAGGAGGCCAGAGAAATAGAACACCTGGCAATATCCATCAGCCTCTAAACTTCCCAGTTAGGCTGGGTGGATCTTCTTTAGCATGTTCTTTAATTTCATTTTCCCCTTGTCAGATATATGACATTTTTTCTTCGTTCTTGGAAACAAACCTATTCAGAATCCAGTCTTGTTCTGGGTCTCAGGTTTCACTGATTCAAGGACAGTTTCCCAGGGTACTAGCTCCTCCATGGGAATCAGACCAGTGGACTTTGACATTGGCCTCAGGGTTTTCCTCATTCACTACTTTCTAAACACTGCCTAAATTTGTTTACTCCAATGGAATGTGCCAGAGCCTTCTGACTTCCCTGACCCTGGCCTCTTAGGTGCCTGAATTCAGAGATCTGTTTCCTGGTTCCCCTATTGTTTCCATCTTCTTCCTGCCACTCCCCTCAATCCTGCAGCCCTAAAGACAGCACTCACTTCCCTTTTTCCCCTTCCATGAACCACATGAGTGGGGTTATTTAGAGTTTATTTGTAAAGAACAAGAAGGATACAGTAAGGCTATTTCCATCTGGCTGCACTCTCATGATATCTGAGCCCAGATAGCAGTCCCTCATTGGAAGAAACTTCCTGGGATTACATTTCCCATTAGGACTATTATAGCAAGAGGCGAATACTTCTAGCGGAGGATGCTTCTGGGCTGGAGAATGGGAAGAGGAGGGTGCTGGATCTCAACAATCCCAGCACATTCCTAGACTTAAGGAGATTGCAGAGAATTGAAGTGGCAAGGATGGGGGATACTTGAGGTGGAGAGTCAGGTGCTTGTCGATGTTGGGTTGGCTATGTCAGAAGCTTTATCAGACTTTCCCCAACCCTACAGATTGAGTCTTACCAGGGATTGTTGTTTTTTTTTTTACCAGATTTTCCTCATGAAACTATAAAACTATAAGGATAAATCTTAGAAATTATGTATGCTTGTTGACAAAGGACAGATCCACTCTTACTCCATTTTCAGAGAGAGAGGTAGAAGCTTTGCCCCCCATTTCTAGGCATGAAACCTCAAAATTTTTATTTGGGGAATGGGCGCTGAAAGTGTTTTTTAGCATCTTGTATTTCTCTTCTGATTCAATTAAATTATCTTTTAAATTGGTTCTATGTTGCTGTTTGGCTTTGTTTCCATTAACCTAATAATAATAATAATAATAATAATAATGAGTAATGTGAATAATATTATATATTATGTAATAATGAGTAAAATAACATTTATGTATGCTTACTGTGTTCCAGGCGCTGTTCTAAGGGCTTTACTTTATGCCCTATGTGTTATGTATCTAATATATTTGATCCTCACAGCAACCCTGGGAGGTAGGTGCTATTATTATTCTCATTCTCAGATGAAGAAACTGAGGCAGAGATTAAGTGACTTATCTAGTGCTAGTATCTGAGTCTGGTTTTGAGCTCAAGTATTCCTGACTCCAGGCCTGGTTTTCTGTCTGTCCATTCTGCCACCTAGATGTCTAGAAATGTGAGAATGTTGTTCTGTCATTTCAGTCGTCTTTGACTCTTTATGACTCCATTTGGGGCTTTCTCAGCAAAGATACTGGAGTGGTTCTCCATTTCCTTTTCCAGTTCACTTTCCAGATGAGGAAATTGAGGTGAACAGGGTTAAGTGACTTGTCCAGGATCACACTGCTAGTAAGTGTCAGCCAGATTTGAACTCATGAAAATATCTTTTTTGCACAAAATGACTAACATGGAAATATTTTACATGATTGCACATGTATAACCTATATTGGATTGCTTACCATCTCACAGAGTGGGGGAATGAGGAAGTGAGGGATAGAATTTAGAACTCAAAATTTAAAAAAACCCCAAAAGTGAAAATTGTTTTTATATGTAATTGGGAAGAAATAAAACTTTTTTTTTTTTTAAAAAGGGATGTGCTTACCCTGACAGTATCCTCAGAAGTCAGGACTAGTCTCCCATCTCCTCAGATTCCCTTTTGGTGACCTGTTAGAAATCCATGGATTTCTTTAATTTGACTGTGACATTCCTTTACTCAAAAGTCTTGAGTCACACTGGATCTGGTGAAACTTGAGTCATACTTCAGCCTGGTATAAAAGAGGCGTATGGGGAACATTCTAGGGAAACTCCTTGAGACACCTAGTATACGGTGGCTCAGCATTTAGGCACATAGGAGATGTGGAACTCCCTGGGTACTTCTGGCCAGATTGTAGATCAGTACTGAATGACACAACCCTAGATGGACACCCACATCTAACTTTGAGGAACCATTACTGGACCCACAGGGACTAGGGTACTGTACCAACGCTCTTCTTCCGGAGAGACTGAGGGGATAGGATTAAGGGCTAGCCTTGATCTAGAGGAGGGCCACCTCTTCTTCAGAGACAGAACCAAAGCAGGGATGAGGTTAGATGGATGTGATGTGGAGTAGGTAAGATATGCAAAGGGCTTCTATTTTGTTAGGAAAGTAGGAGGCAAGCTTCTGTGCTGAGGGTGTGTGTGTGTGTGTGTGTGTGTGAAGGGATGAGGAAGTTTGGAATAGACAATGTGGGGCATAAGATAGTGAGTAAACCAGGGGACAATTAAAGGATTGTCAAGCAGCACTGACATTCTAGTTAAGCATGGTTAACACATTTGTAGAGGAATCACTACCTGCCTCCCAGGTTTTGTGAGGTTAGGGTGTTGTGATCTTTGAAGGGATATAGAAAGGGGACTGACTGATTATTATTCCTAGCTCCTGGCTCTTCAGGTGAACCTGAACCTGAATCTTCCCTCCCTTCTCTGAGCCTGAGTTTCCTTTTCTGAATGAGTGAGGGAGGATTGGTGGTTCTCTGGGAGGCAAAGAAGCTGATGGATGATGTGTGAAGACAGCTCTGAGTTCCCAGAACCCAGATGACAAGATTCCCTGTCTAAGACAGCTCGCTATGATTCAGGCTATCTCCTCTGAGTCAACTCTACACCCTCTACTGCTACAGTCCTATCTCAGTAGGATAAAGAGAAGTTAATGGGTTTGGAGTTCTCCCCAGATCATGTCCTAGCCAAGCTCCCTAGCAGCTTTAGTCCTTGTTTGTAACTTTATTGGGGTGAGGCTGTGGTAGGAAATGAGTGATCTGTCCAAGAAGGGCCAATTTCAGGAGGGAGGGTTTCCAAGAGGGAGGAGCAGGTCTTGAGAGCCTAGAGGAACTGACTCCAAGTATAGCCAAGGGTGAGGACAGAGAGCTCAGGGTTGTTTCATTTCCAGAAATACCAAATGTGCAGAGCAAGGCAGGATGGGAATAGTTGAGGAAAAGAGTGGCTCAAGGCTCAAGGCTCCCAAGCTAGCAGAACAGGTGTAAGGGGATCAGGGACAGGTTAGCCCTTGAATCTCTGTGTGCCCTTGGGCAAGGATCTTCTCTTTCTACTCCATTTTCCTCCTACATAAAATGAGGAATTTGGAAAAAAGTGATCTCTTCAAGCTGGGATGACCTGTGGTCTGTGTAATCTCTTCTTCTTCTAACATTCTTCTATCCAGCCCATGCCCTGGCCAAGTTCTCTAGCAGCTTTAGTTCTTTTTTGGGGGGGCATTTGGGGTTAAGTGACTTGCCCAGGGTCACACAGCTAGTAAGTGTAAGTGTCTGAGGCTGGATTTGAACTCAGGTACTCCTGAATCCAGGGCCGGTGCTCTACCCACTGTGCCACCTAGCTGCCCCGCAGCTTTAGTTCTTAATGGAGCTTTGCTGGGGGTGGAATTGGGCTAGGATATGGGGGAAATCTTCCCAGGAGAGGGGGATTCTAGTAAAGGAGGGGGCAGTTCTAAGAGTCTAGAGAAATTTAAATGGACTGACTTCCAAGTGTAGCTAAGGGTAGGGAGGGAGAATGTGGAGCTGTTTCATTTCCAGCAATGATAGATGTGCAGAGCAGGACAGAAGGTCAATGGCAGGAATGGTTGTGAGGCAGGAGCCAGAGGTGGAGAAGAGGGAAGGGAAAACGATGACCCTTTCCCTGTCCTCATCCTTTTTGACTTTTCTGCATCATTTGACTTTTCCTCTTGGATCCTCTCTTATCTCAAGGTTTTTCATGACAATCCTCTCTCCTGGTTCTCCTCCAGTCTATCTAATTTCTTCTCTTCAGCCTTCTCAGTCTTGGTGTTGACTTTTCCCCCATGCCTGAAATGCTCTCATGCCTCACTTCCTCTCCTTAGTCTCCCTGACTTCCTTTAAGACTTAGCTCAAATCCTACCCTCTGCAGAACTCCTTACGTAACTTTACTTAGCCCTTTTCCAGCTGCAAATATCTTTTCCCCTTGGATGACTTCTTATCTACTCTGTATACATGTGTGTGCAAATGCACACACACACAGATACATACATGCATATAGGGCATTAAGTTGTACTAAGACTTTTGGGACACCCCGTTTACAGAATGTAGTTGTTTATATGTTGTCTTTCCCATTAGAATGTGAGTTATTTGAGGGCAGGGACCTCTTTTTGTATCCCCAGCACTTCTCACCATTTCTGGCACATAGGAAATGCTTAAATGTTGGTTTGTGATGACTGACTGACTGACCAATGGAACCCCAGACTTTCAGAACTCTTGAACTCAGCTGGTTGCCTCTGAGCTTGGACATGTCTCTTCCAAAAACAATGTTTTGTTACTATTCAGGAAAGGAAACAGAAAACAGAAAAACAAATTGGAGCTTTAAAGCTCTTCTTTTATCATATCCCTCCTTGCTCAAAAACCTTCATTGGCTCCCCACTGCCTATAGACTTCTTAGCTTGGTATTCAAAGCCCTTCACACTTGTCCATGAAGCATTTCCCATAGAATGTGTGGCATGAAATAATATCTGAAATCCCATTTCTTAATCACTTTCCTGTTTAAAAATAGTTTATTTTTACAATATTGGTTGGTAATATGAGATTTTTTAAAAACTGGACCTGTGATTTACCTGGTATAAGGAGCCTCCAGTGAAGAACTTCTTTTTTTTTTTTAAACCAATGTAGGCCTACACTTTCTCTGCAATTTATTTTTTTGAGAGTTGCTTGGGGACACTGAAAGTTTAAATGATTTTTTCAGGGTCATACAACCAGGTAGCACTTGAACTCAGTTTTTTCAAAATCATACAGCTGGTAAGTGGCTGTCAAGAAAGGAATCAAGGTCTTCTGATTCACAATTGAATCTTTGTTGATTCTTCCCTTAGTATTATTAGATTGTTACTACCATCATCTACATAAAATGCTGGAACATTATGAAATTATACTCATTTTGCCTTTTTGGAGATTTTAGTTCCTCCTTCCCTCAAGGACGGAGGGTGAAAGAAAAATTGTAAGTCAGGATTTGAGGAAGGGGCCGCACCCTTAGGAGGAAGGGCAACAACCATCCTGAAAATAAGCAGGCTTATCCTGAGCCCAGGGGAATTGACTTGAGTCAGCAATTAGATTGGAATGATTGCAAAATATTTAGTTATATATGCTTGCTTCCAGTCAGGCACAGTTCCACTCAGAAGACTTACCAAGTGTTTACCTTGGAACATGGTGGGAAGGGTCAACATTGTTGAGTTGAGAGCTGAGAGTAGGGAGAGGTACATGATGAAAGGTCCTTTCCAGAGGCCGAATGGAAGTTGTAGCAACATAGTGAAGCTAGGCCTAGATAAGAGACCAAAGGAAATGAATAATACCACCATATTCACAGCATAGCAGGAGACTGAAGACCACTGTCTATAAGAAGACGTAAAGTTTCCAATGTCTGTCTATGCAAGCTTCTGGGATCCACGCGACTCTGATTGTATCTGAAAAGATAGTTTTTCCCCCACTTTCTATCCTTGAGGAAGAAAGGAGCTGAAATCTCAAAAAAAGGCAAAATGTGTGTGTAAGGGCACTAAAGAATGGTCAAACACTTGACAGGTGTTACCAGTACAATGAATAGGAAAAGATTGCAGCCAAGATGGTGTGTGGAGGAAAGGTGCTGCTAAGTGGCTTCAATCATGGGAATGACTAGAGGCTAGTGGGTCATCTGCTTTCCCAAGGTTCAGTCAAGAAAGAGATGAGAGCAGCTCCTGAGACTGAGCACTACCACTACTTTTGCTCCTGTTACCATGATCAAGGATAAGATACAGTATGACCTGGAGCACCGTAGAAAAGACCGTGACCAAACAAAAAACCTAGAAACAATATTTGAAGAAATCATAAAACTTCCCCAAACTATTAGGACAAGAGAGCAAACTGAAAATAGAAAGACTCCATCTATTACTTCAAGGTAAAAGAAAAAATATCACGAATATCCAGAAAGAAAGAGGAAAAAGTATAAAGAAATCAGTCAGGATAACACAAGACTATGTTGCAACTTCTAGAATGGAAAGTAAGCTTTGGAATACTATCTACCAAAAGGCAAGAGGAAAAAAGCTTACAGGAAAGAATAATTTATTTTGAAAACCTGAGTAATCCTATGGAGGAATTGTTAGAACTTTAATAGAATAAATGACTTGTAAGAATTGTATATGAATATAACTTAAAGCATTTTATGAAAATAAAGACAGATCCAAATAATTGGGGAGATATTAGTTGCTCTTGGTTGGGTCATGCTGAATTTGACACTGTTGGCCAATCTTTCCTCTTGAGTACTTTCTATTCTATGAACTTTTATGGGACTTTTCTATTCTGATTCTTCTCAGTCTTCTTTGTTTGCTCTTCATCCATATCATGTCACCTAACTGTGGGAATTCTCCAAAGTTATGTCCTGGGCTCTCTTATTTTCTCTTTCTAGATTTTTTCTATTGGTGGTCTCATCAGCTTCAATAAGTTTATTTGTTATCTCTTTGTAGATGACTCCTAATCTCTCCCCCAACCTTCAGCACCATATCACTAATTGGCTACTGGATATTTTAAACTGTCCTGTAGGAATCTCAAACTCAACATGTTCAAAATGGGACCCATCTTTCCTGCCAAACCTACCCCTCTTCCAAACATCCCTATTTCTGTTGAAGGTACCACCATCTTTCTAGTCACCCAGGTTCATAACCTCAGTGTTATCCTTGACTTTTCATTCTCATTCACCTCATATATCCAATTAGTTGCCAAATCTTGTTGTTTCTAACTCTACAGTATCTCTTATTTATGCCTCCTTCGCTCTTATACAGGCTCTATCTTAGTTAAGGCTCTCATCCGCTCTCACAATAGCCTTCTAATTGGTCACCTTACCTCAAGTCTCACCTCATTCTAGTCTATCCTTCCACAATGTTGCCAAAGTGATTTTCCTGAAGTATTGGTCGGAACATGTCATTCACATATTCAATAAATCCCAGTGGTTCCCCATTGCCCATAGGATAAAATACAAATTCCTCTGTTTGGCTTTTAAAATCTTTCATAACTTTTTCACAATTTCTCTATCTAGCTTCATTATACATTATTACTTTTCCTGGACTCTACAATCCATCCAAAGAAGTTGCCTTTCAGTTCTCCACATGGCACACCATTTCTTCAAGCCTTTGCACTGGCTGTGTCTTATGTCTGGAATGAATTTCCTCATTACCTTTGCCTCTTAAGAGTCCCTAGTTTCCTTAGAGACATAGCTTCACTTTCTTTTTTTTGTTGTTGTTGTTGAGGCAATTGGGGTTAAGTGACTTGCCCAGGGTCACACAGCTAGTAAGTATCAAGTGTCTGAGGCTGTATTTGAACTCAGGTCCTCCTGCATCCAAGGCCGGTGCTTTATTCATTGCACCACCTAGCTGCCCCCTAAAGCATCACTTTCTACATGGCTTTTCTTTACCCTCCTAATTGCTACTACCTTTCCTAAATACCTTGTCTTTATTCTGTATATGTACATGTCTCCCTGATAGAATGTAAGCTCCTTGAGAACTATGATTGCTTCAGTAAGTATTTGCACCCCCAGTGCCTAGTATTACTATACTGGCACAGAGTGGGTGTTTAATAAATGTTTGTTGACTAATTGGTGTGTCCAACTCAAGTCTCTCCTCACTCCAGTTATCTGGCCTATAGCTGCCCAAATGATTTTCCTTAAGCTCAAGTCTAGAAATGTGACTTCCTCCTTCCCCCCTCAACTCTCTTTTTATTAACTGAAGATCAAATATGTACTCTTCCATTTGGTATTTCAAGCTCTTTACAATCTGGCTCCATCTTCCTTTTCTAGTATTATTGTACACACCTCTCACCTCCCCTACAAACTACTTACTTTTCCTCACAAAAAATACTCTGTCTCCTATCTCTACAGTATTGACTGTCTCACCTGTCTGGAATGAACTCCCTCCTTACCTTTGGCTCTTGGAACCTCTGATTTCCATTAAGACTCAGCTCAACTGTTCAACCATTAGCCTGGTGCCTGGCACATAGTAAATGCTTAATAAGTTCTTCTTTTCCTCTTTCCCTCCCTCCCTTCCTTCCTTCCTCCCTTTCTTTTGTAAAATTTTCTGAATGAACTTCTCCTGGTCCCCTAGCTGCTAGTGCCTTCCCCACACCCAAGATTACCTAATATCTGCTTTATATTTATTTGGTATATACCTGTAAATGTGCATATTGTCTCCCTGATTAAAAAGGAAGCTCCTCATGACCGGAGAGTGTCTTGGTTTTGTCTTTGTAGCTCCAGCATCTAGAGTTAAGCCTGGCTCCTTGTAGTTGTTTAATAAATATTTGTTGATAGAATGTTATTTTTGTGTCTTATTGTGATTGCTATCATCCCTAATACTATTTCAAATGAAAATGGTGAAAAAAGGACACCCTCATCATATACCTGATTTCAGAGAAAACATATATCTCATTTCTATGAAAGTTTGTTACCAACTTCCTTAAAGTCTTGGGTACATGTTACACACACACACGTCATGCCTGGTATTCCCCTCCATGGCCATCACAAACCATAGGATGATGTGTGGTCTTCCAAGATTCCCATATTTTGTATTTCAACCAGCTCTTCCCTGTTGGTCAAGAAAAATCTAAAGAAGTAGTTTCCTTTGTCACTTCTGCTGCTATATAAGAGATGAAATTGTTAGCAAGAAAATGATTTTCCCAAAATAGTATTTTTTAGCTGCTTGGCTTTTAGCACAGAGAAACTAGTTGATATTTCTCTGGATTAAGACATCAAAATCTCATCTCTCCTATTGTCTCTAACCCTGGTGGTCTATGCCAGGATATGTGGTGATTTTGAGTCTCATCTTTGACATTTACTAGCTGTGTGACCTAGGACAAATTATTTCATTTCTGTGAATTATTGGAAACACTAGTTTATTTATTTATAAAATAAGGGTATTAGAATAGATCATGTCTAAATTGCTTTCTACCTCTAAATCCTATGATCATTTTTAGTGCTTCCTTTAAACTTTTCTGTATTTTCTTTGTCTTTCTAGTCAAACACTTGTTAAGCACTGACTATGTGTCAGGCTAAATGATAAGGATCTGAAGAAAGGCCAAAAAAAAATCCCTTTCCTCAAGGAACTCACATTCTATTGTGAAAATAACTGGGTATGGGGCAGCTAGGTGGCACAGTGGATAGAGTACTGTCCCTGGAATCAGGAGGACCTGAGTTCAAATCCGGCCTCAGACACTTGACACTTACTAGCTGTGAGACCCTGGGCAAATCACTTAACCCCAATTGCCTCACAAAAAAAGAAAAAAATAAAATAACTGGGTATGCTTGATTCCAGAAGTCTAGTGATGACATGTGCTATCTGCTAGAGTGCAGAATGAGACTTTCTATGAACACACACACACATACACACACACACACACACACACACACACATCTTTTTTTTCATTTAGAGATGGCCAATGTAGAAATTTGCTTTGCTTGACTATACATGTTTGCTGTGGAGTTTTGTTTTTCTTTTGTTCTCAGTTCAGGAAGGGATGGGAAGGGAGAGAGAGAGGACATATTTTTGTTGATTGAAAAAAATTAATTAAAAATATAAATAAATATTCTAAGGAATAATCAAAGAGAGTAAAAGAAAAAGAAAATAACTAGTTACCTACAAGATACATAGGGATGAAAGAGAGGGAAAAGCCAAGGTTATGCAATAGAAATATACAACTTGTTTCATCTGTTCCTCAAATGATGGGCACTTTTAGTGAGAGATTCAGGACTCTGGTCTAGAGTCTGATTATTATAGTAAGTCTGTGCCTATTGACATTTCCTCAGTACAATACCCTTTTCAGACTAGGAGGGTTATACTTTTCATTCTTTCTTTGGTTAGTTTCAGTAAGTGTCGCTACTGTACCAGCAGCCCCTGAAATGTGTGCTTATCAGAGCTGGACTTACAATCAAGAGAAATTTGGTTCAGTTCCCACTTCTCACACTTGTTAGCTATGCAATCCATGTGACTCAAATCAATTCACTTCTCTAAGACTCAGTTTCTTCATTAGCAAAATAGGAACAATAACACTTGCATTGTTCAAGTCTATTTTTGCTATTTCTTTGTTTGAAATCATGTTTTGTGTTTACCTGAGGTATAACAGATTTTACTCCAACCTCTAATTGTAATCCAACATGAGTCTTTATGTTTCAAGCATGTTTCTAGTGAGCAACATATTGTTGGATTTTGCTTTCTAATCTATTCTGCTAACCTCTTTCATTTATGGATGTCTTCACCATATGAAAAACTTAACCATTCACATTCAAAGTTGACAGTTATTTCCTTCCCTCCATGCTATTCTCTCTCTCTCTCTCTCTCTCTCTCTCTCTCTCTCTCTCTCTCTCTCTCTCTCTCTCTCTCTCTCTTTCTCTCTCTCTCAGCAGGGCAATGAGGGTTAAGTGACTTGCCCAGGGTCACACAGTTAGTAAGTGTCAAGTGTCTGAGGTCAGATTTGAACTCTGGTCCTCCTGAATCCAGGGCCAGTGCTTTATCTACTGAACCACCTAGCTGCCCCCATGATATTCTTTTCTTTTCTTTTTTTTTGGTGAGGCAATTGGGGTTAAGTGACTTGCCTCAGGTCACACAGCTAGTTAAGTGTTAAGTGTCTGAGGCTGGATTTGAACTCAGGTCCTCCTGACTCCAGGGCTGGTGCTCTATCCACTATGACACCTATGCTATTCTCTTATAATTTTTCTTCTCCATATTCCTCTTTCCCTGTTTATTTCCAACTTTTATCCTGTCTTTTTTCTTTTTGACTTTTTCTTCACAATCCCTTCTCCAAATTTAAGGTTTATTTCACTTATGATTAAGCCCTCCCTGAATCTGCCCTCCCTCCTGTATTTCCCTTTCCTTTCTTCTAGTTCCTACTGTATCCCAATGAGGTTAATATATTTCTACACCAAACTCTCTCTCTCTCTCTATCTGTGTGTGTGTGTTCTGCTTTCTTTTGACCAGTTTAGGTAGAAGTGAAGTTCAAGTGATGTCTGCTCTACCTACTTCTTCTATGTTTGCAGATTTGCACAACCTGATTATGTTCCCCCATATTTGCTCCCATTTTCCCTTAACATATTCTTCCCCCACCTTTTTCATATCTTCAATACATAACAAAACTAGTTGTAGGTTTTCTGTGTCAGTTGACTCCCTCTATGATCCCTTGTGATATTAGGATTCTAAAAGAACTTTTAATATCCCCCTCTCCATTAGAATGTAAACAGTTCATTCTTATAATTGCTCACTTGTAGTTACCTTTTTATTTTTCTCTTGACTCCTATATATTTCAACTCTGTTTTTTTCATCAGGAACATTTGAAAATATTCTGTTTCTTTTTTATTTGATAGTATTTTATTTTTTCCAACTACACATAAAGATAGTTTTCAACAATCATTTTTGTAAGATTTTGAGTTCCAAATTTTTTTCCCTCCCTCCCTTCCTTCCTTCCCCCCTCCTGAAGCTAGCAAGCAATCTAATATATAGTTTATACATTACAATCATGTTAAACATATTTCCACATTAGTCAAGTTGTGAGAGAAGAATCAGAACAAAAGGAAATAACACACAAGAAAGAAAACAACAAAAATGAAAATAGTATGCTTCAATCTGCATTCAGATTTTATAGTTCTTTTTCTGGATGTTGAGAGCATTTTCCATTGTGAGTCTTTTAGCATTGTCTTGGATCAATGTATTACTGAGAAAGGTTAAGTCTATCACAGTTGATCATCACGCAATGTTGTTGTTACTGTGTACAACGTCCTCTTCATTCTTCTCAGAAAAATTTCTTTCATTGAAGGTTAATTTTTTTTCCTTGTAGAATTATATTCAGTAGGTAATAACTAGGTAAGTCATTCTTAGTTGTAGTCCCTTGTCTCTTGCACTTATGAATATCTCATTTCACATTTCCCACTTTTTTATAGTGATAGCTCCTAAGTCTTATGCAATCCTGATTGTGTTTCCTTGATGTTTATTTTTTTTTTCTTTCTGACTACTTATAGTGTTTTGTTTTGTTCTAATTTGTTTATAAGCTCTGGATGTTAGCAATGACATTAATGGAGGTTTCATTTTGAGATTTCTTTTAGGAGTTGATTAGTGTATTCTTTCTTTTTCCACATTACTTTCTTTTTCTAATACTTTTGAGCAAGTTTCTTTAACGAGTTAGTGAAATATCATATCCAAGTTCTTTTTTTGTCATGGATTTCAGATAATCTTATGATTTTAAAGTTATTTCTATTTTCCAGGTCAATTTTAAAATATGAAATATCTACATTTTCCTCTATTTTCTCATTCTTTTGATTTTAGTTTAAGAATTCTTGTTATTTCCTGGAGTCATTAATTTACATTTGTTCCATTCTGATTTTTAGGGAGTTTGTTATAACAACAGTAAGGTTTTGCATCTCTTTTGTTAAGCTATTGATTCTTTTCCTATTTCTGTCCTCCATAGTTATTATTTCTTTTATAATTAAAAAAACCTCTTGCATCATTTCTTCAAATAATTCTAATTGTTTTTGTGGACAAGCTGCTTTTTTCTTTGAGGTTTTTGTTATGGGTGTTTTTGAATTATTCTTCTCTCCTGAGTTTGTATCTTGATCATCTCTGGTATCAACTTTTTTTTGGTTTACTCCTTTTTGTTGATGACTCAGGAGTTGAGTCCTAGGTCTCCCCTACTCTGTGGATCTCATCAAGCTGAGGATCCTTTTATTGGTTCCCCTGTGATAGGACATTTGTGTTGCTTCTGCCTACAGCTATTTCCTCATCTGTAAGGTCAAAGAAGTATTGTCATTTTTCCTCATTTCTTCCCTAGAGCCTCATCCAGAACCATAAGTGGGAAGAAGTAGATTCCCAATTCCTCTATTGGCATTTCCTTCTTTTCCTTTCACCTCAATGACTCTCTTTTAAATAGTCAATAGTATGACCAAACAAGAGATAGAGTATATTATAAAATGCAAAATGGATGATTTTGATCACATTAAATTAAAAAATTTTTTGTACAAACAGAAGCAATGCATCTAAAATTAGAAGGGAAATGGAAAGCTGGGAAACAAATTTTGAGGCCAGTACTTCTGATAAAGGCCTCATCTCTAAAATATATAGGGAACTAAATCAAATTTATAAGAACCCAAGTCATTCCCCAATTGAGAAATGGTCAAAGGATATGAACAGGCAGTTTTCTGATGAAGAAACCAAAGCTATCTATTCCCATATGAAAAAATGCTCTAAATCTCTAATGATTAGAGAGATGCAAATAAAAACAACTCTGAGGTACCACCTGACACCTATCAGATTGGCTAAAATGACAAAAAAGGAAAATAATAAATGTTGGAGAAGCTTTGGGAAAATTGGAACACTAATCCATTGTTGGTGGAGCTGTGAACTGATCCAACCATTCTGGAGAGCAATTTGGAATTATGCCCAAAGGGCGATAAAGCTGTGCATACCCTTTGACCCAGCAATACCACTTTTGGGTCTTTTTCCCAAAGAAATCATGGAAAGGGGAAAGGGACCCACATGTACAAAAATATTTATAGCTGCTCTTTACGTGGTGGCAAAGAATTGGAAGTTGAGGGGGTGCCCATCAATTGGGGAATGGCTGGACAAGTTGTGGTATATGAATACAGTGGAATACTATTGTGCTGTAAGAATGATGAGCAGGAGGAGTTCAGAGAAACCTGGAGGGTCTTGCGTGAGCTGATGATGAGTGAGATGAGCAGAACCAGAGGAACATTGTACACAGTATCATCAACATTGAGTGTTGATCTACTGTGATGGACTATATTCTTCTCACCAATGCAATGGCACAGAAGAGTTCCAGGGAACTTGTGATGGAAGAGGATCTCCAAATCCAAGAAAAAAAAAAAGAACTGCGGAGTATAGATGTTGAATGAACCATACTATTTCTTTTGGTTTTGATGCTGTTGTTTTTTTCTATTTTGAGGTTTTCCATCATTGCTCTGATTTTTCTCTTATAACATGACTAATGCAGAAATATGTTTAATGTTATTATGTGTGTGTATATATATATATATATAACCCATATCAGATTACCTGCTGTCTAGGGGAGGGGGGAGGGAGGGGAGGGAGGGAGAAAAGTCTGAAATTGTAAAGCTTGTATAAACAAAAGTTGAGAACTATCTTTACATGTAACGGGAAAAAAATAAAATACTTTATTAATTAAAAAAAATAAATAAATAGTCAATAGTAGGCCCAAAGTATTCCTTCCACTAGAAGGAACTAGTCTTCTCATGAACACAACAGGAGGAGATTGTGGGAGGCTGTGGTTAGAACATATCATCTCTCCATGTTACCTCCTTCTGTTATGTCATTGCACCTCCCTGAACTTCACTTCCCCATCTAAGAAATGTAGATGATAACACTAGAACTGCCTCCCTCACAGGGCTGTTATTGGTTAAGTCCTTCATAAATTGTATTAGAAATATTTTGTTAGCCCATTTTGTTCTTTACGCCACTGTCATTTCCAAGTTGGTTGTTAAGTCTCAAAGTAAAGTCCTCCCTCACAAAAGAGTTGGATCGCTAAGCATAACAATCAGCACGTTGGCCACATCTGATAGCATATGCTTCATTCTGTAACTATGGTTGGGCTACCACCTCTCTGCAAAGAAGGAGATGTGGTTCGGGAAGACTTCTTTGAAGTCACGTTTAGTCACTTCATTGTTAGAATCCTGAAAGCTCTCAATGTTTTCCTTTGTTTTGTTTTGTTTTGGTTTTTTATTTGTTTGTTGTGCTCACCATGTAAACTGTCCTCTGGCTCTGCTCATTTTACTTGTCATCAGATCATAAAAGTTTTCCTGTTTCCCTAAATTCTTTGTTTTTGTCATTTTCATGATGAAAATAATTTCCAATTATAGTCATAGGCCCTGATTTGTTCAGTTATTCTCCAGTCAACAGGTACACAATGTGCTTCCAGTTCTTTGCTATCACAAAAAATGCTACTATAAATGTTTCTGTACACACGCTCAGAAATATGTATGTAATTGGTGATTTGGAATATTCTTTCCCTTTGATCACTATACTTATTGGGGTATAGTTCTTGTTTTTCTATATTTGTATCAATTCCCTATGTATCTTGAATAGCAGACCTTTATCAGAGATATTTGCTTTAAAGTTTTTAATACCCCAATTTATAGCTTCTCATTAATTCTGGATTTTCTTCATGTCAAAACTTTCTAATTTTATGTAATTAAAGTTGTTTCTTTTACCTCTTATGAATATTTCTATTCCTTATTTGATCAAGAATTTATAGTTGTTAAAAAAAGAATTCATAGTTGTAAAAAGCATCTTTTCCCATGCATGTCTTTTTTTAGTGGCATGATCTTTTTGTAGTTTAGGTCATGCATTTGGAGCTTATAGTTATATATGGAATAAGATAACTGGTTTAAACCTAATTTCTGCTAGACTGATTTCTTGTTCTCCTAGCAATTCCTATCAAGTGAGGAATTCTTTTTTTTTCTTCTTTTTTCTTTTTGCGGGGCAATGAGGGTGAAGTGACTTGCCTAGGGACACACAGCTAGTAAGTGTCAAGTGTCAGAGTTCAGATTTGAACTCAGGTCCTCCTGAATCCAGGGCTGGTGCTTTATCCACTGTGCCACCTAGCTGCCCCCACAAGTAAGGAATTCTTAACCCAGTAGTTTGTATCATAGCATTTATCAGATAGTTTATCATCTAGTATATTTGATTGCTTCTGGATCTTATTTACCTAGTCTGTTCTACTGATCAAACTTTCTATTTTTTAAACTAGCACCAAATAGTTTTAATGGTTACTGCTTAATAATGTAGTTTAGGGTCTGGTAATCTTCATAATTTCTGCTCCCCCAATTATTTACCTTGAGATTCTTGCTCTTTTGTTTCTCTATATGGATTTTATTTTTTTGTCTATTAATAGAAATATAATCTTTTACAGGGTAATTATAATCCTCTATGAAGTGATCCCTTGATATTTTGATGGGCAGAGTACTAGACTTGTTAGTTAATTTGGGTAGTATAGTTATTTTTTGTTACATTATGTAAGTCTTTAATTTCTCTAAAGAATGTTTTGTGGTCATATTCATATTAATCTTGAGTGTGTCTTGATAGATAACTATTCAGAAATTTTATGTATTTTGTGACTATTTTCAATGCAAATTTTAAAATTTCTTCCTGATGACTTTTATTAATAATATATAGTAAGGCTAATGATTTTGTGGGTTTATGTTTCAACACCACTTTACTGAAGTTTTTAATTATTTTTAATTTTTTTCATAAAATTTCTGGGACTCCCTAAATTAATTATCATATCATCTGAAAATAGAGATAATTTTCCTTCTCTCGGCCTATGGGGTTTTTTTATGTCTTTTCTTGGATTATTGCTGTAGTTAGCATTTTTAGGATAATATCAAACAGTATGGTAAAAATGGGCATTTTTTTACTTACTCCCATCTTACTAGAAAGATATTAGTAATATCTAATAATTAATTAAGTAAATAAAATAAAACAAATTAATTAATTGAAAATTAAATAAGTAATAACTTAAAATGCTGATAATTTTTGGTTTTAGAAAAATACTGCTTGTCATATTAAGAAAGTTCCATGTATTTCTACACTTTTTTAATGCTTTTAAAAAACATAAATGAATGCTACATTTTGTCTAAGGCTTTCTCCCATATTTTCATATGATCATGTGATTTTATTATTTTTATTATTCATATAATCAGTTATATTTATAGTTGTATTAATATTGAACCATCCCTCTTTTCCTAAAGTAAACTCAACCTGGTCATAGGTTTGTAAATTGTAAAGGAAGGAAAGTTTTAGTTCTCATTCTCTTTCTCCCTCTCCTCATATAGTGGGGAAAGCAATGGATTTTGATTTGGAGAACCTGGTTTTAAATTCTAGTTTTGATACTTATTATCTATGTGATCTTAGGAAACTTACCCTTCTTTTGGCTTCATTTTCCTCCTCTCTTCATTCTCCTTTTCTTTATCCTTCTTCAGATGGGGGTTGTAATAGGGGTAAATAAAAATAAATAGCTTTAAAATGTTGAATGAAAGAAGGAAGGAATGAGTGAATGGGGAAGGAAAGGCACTAAAACCACCCCTCCCTCCCTGAAACTGGGTGATTTATTTCTATATTGAGACTCATACTCTTATGCACACACCTATGCACAGATACACCAAGGTCAAAGTGAACACAGTAGACCAGGTGAGCACCGGGAATTTTTGATGCACAGGCATCAAAAGCCAGAGCAAGAAAAGGCTAGAGACATCATCAGGGTATCCAAAGTTAGAAAAAGGAGACATTCTGGGCTTCAGGGATCAGGAACCCAAGAAAAAGGTCCCAGGGTCACAGGAGGAAGCTGGACCTTGGTGCTTCTCAGGAGTCCCCGTTAAACTTCAGGCAAGTTCAGGGCTATAGCAACAGCATTGGGAATGTAATTAACGTAGCTTTTAAATAGGGGAAACACTAGGGTGGTGGCCTAGTTTAAAATAGGAGTTATTACCCAGGAGTTCCATCTGGGGAAGTAAAAAAGAGAAAAGATGAAAAACAAGCTAAAGATAATCCAGGAAGTTTAAAAAGCATGACAGGGTTAAAAAAGAAAAATGAAGGGCTGTATTGGAGCCTGGGTTTATTCACTTGGCTTTCCACTGGTGGGTGGCTGCTTTTGGGTGGGGCCTAATCACTCTTGGTCTGGAATAATAGGATCATAAATTATCAAGACTTAAAAGAAATTTAGAGAAAACTAGTCTAATTCATTCATTTTATAGACAAACTGAGGCCTAGAAAGATGAAGTGACCGGTCTGAAATTACACTGGTAGCAAGTGATAGAGTCAGTATTTGAGCTCATGTCTTTTGACCTCAAGTCTAGAGGTGTGGTGGTCTTGACATTCCATTAAGTTTCCTCTCTAGATTTCTTTGCTAAATAACACTGACAGTGGAGAGGCCTTATCAAATACCAACAATGGCCCTTTAAATCCATTGGGTCCTGTCAGGCACCTGCAGGTGGGCTGAGTTACTCTAGTTTAAAGGCAGCAGAAACCCTCAGGCAGTTGTCAGATCAACTACTCCCAAGGACATACTACTCCCAAGGACATACTCCTCCCCAGGACATACTCCTCCCCACCACCACCCTTTTCTACACACACCTTGGGGTAAGAAGTTGTCTGGGAGAAACAGTCCTTCATTCAGCTCAAAGGAAACATAAAATTCTCTACTTGTCCCCTCTGTCTTGAGCAACTAATGAAGGCAGAACTTTGTATTAGACACTGGATAAAACAATAGAACCACCCTACCCCAAGTTTAATGAAGGGACATAGAGCTCCCATGCTCTGGCAGACCTTGGTGAATCCAATCAGATAGTCAGACATAACCCTACCTTCAGGTCTAGTGGAAATAGACCACACTGCTTTTAGATATGAGATGGAGTATATTAACAGAGAGGCAGCATGGTGTAGTGGAGAGTCTTAAATGTGGAGTGAGAAAACCTGAGTTCAAATTCTGGTTCTCCTACTTACTACCTGAATGTCCCTGGGCAAGCCACTTAACCTCATGTAGACCTCAGTTTCTTTATTTTAAAAATGAGAAGATGGGATTAGATCAGCTCTAAGGTCTCTTCCAGATCTAAATTCATCTTTGAGACATGTTCCCCTGAAAGATGTTGGTGAGAATTGGGGTGAGGGAGAAGAACTGCTTAGGAAGGAGGTGAGGTGGGGAGCTGGGAACAAGTATAATGAACATGAATCTGAAAAACCTTTAAATTAATTGTTTTTCTAATTATTAAGCTCTTATTTTCTCCCCCTCTCATTTCCCCCATTGAATAAAATTAAAAGAAACTGAAAAAGAAAAAAAAAGCCATGAAATCCTCATAACAAATATACAAAGTCAAGCAAGGCAAATTTCCTCATTGGCCATGTCCAAGAATATTTTGCATTTTGTCCATCTCCTCTCTGTCAGACCATGCTTTGTCCGTGGTCTTCTGGAATTATAGCTTGTCAGTCAGTACATTGATCAGAATTTTCAAATCTTTCAAAGTTTTATTAATAATAATGTTATCGTAGAAATTATTCTCTTGCTTCTATTCATCTCATTCCCCAGCAGTCCATGCACATCTTCCCATTTTTTTTCTTAAGCCATCCATTTTACCATTTCTTACAGCACAATCATTTTCCGTTACATTCCTATACCATAATTTGGTCAACTGTACTCTCAGTTGCTGGGCACTCTCCTAGTTGCCAGCTTTTTTTTGCTCCTACAAAGAGTCTCTGAGCAGCCTTTTGAAGGAGAGGAGAGAGAAGAAGGGGAAGCAGGGATCAGATTTAGGGAGTCTTTTGATGACGGAATCTTTGGTTGGATGGATGACAAGAGGCTCATGCTGACGTCCTTGAGGTCCTGGTCTGGAGGCAAAGGGTGGAATTGTGGTCTAGACCTGGTATCATGAATGTAACATGGACTTTTGGGGTTGAGGTGGGCAAGTATCTTATGAGGTCACTTCCCACTTCTATTTCTAGATAAAGATGCCCTTGAAGCAACAGTTGTGAGTGGTGACTGAGCAAGGACACGGTGTGGCCTGGGCCAAGATGAAGGAAAATGAAAAGGATGTTCAAGTGGCCCATTTCACAGTTGACAACCAGGACATCTCCCTCTGGCCCCGAGGTGAGTCCAGGGGAGTCTGCTCTGTTGTCCTGAACATATAGACCCTCCTCATTTCCTCCTCTCTTGCCCACTCCTGTATTTGGCCTTCTTCCCTAACTAACTTGTATATATTTGCATTTATTCTATATATTCTTACATAGGTACTTTTTGTTCAGTCAGTCAGTCAAGAAGTTATTAAGTCCTTAATATGTATCAGACACTATGTTAAGCATTGGGTATATAAAGAAAGGCAACTAATCTCCCAGTAGAGTGCCAGGTTTTCTTTCTTTCTTTCTTTCTTTCTTTCTTTCTTTCTTTCTTTCTTTCTTTCTTTCTTTCTTTCTTTCTTTCTTTCTTTCTTTCTTTCTTTCTTTCTTTCTTTCTTTCTTTCTTTCTTTCTTTCTTTCTTTCTTTCTTTCTTTCTTTCTTTCTTTCTTTCTTCCTTTCTTCCTTTCTTCCTTCCTTCCTTCCTTCCTTCCTTCCTTCCTTCCTTCCTTCCTTCCTTCCTTCCTTCCTTCCTTCCTTCCTTCCTTCCTTGGTTAAGAAACTTGCCCAGGGTCACACAGCTAGTAAGCGTCTGAGATCAGATTTGAACTCAGGCCCTCCTGATTCTAGGGCCAGTGCTCGATACACTGTGCCACCTAGCTGCCCCAGAACGCCTGCTTCTTGAGAGTAAGGATTGTTTCATTCTTTGCATTTGTATCACCAGCACCCAGCTCAGTGCCTGACACAGAAAGCATTTGGTAAATGTTTATTGATTTGACTAACAGATTTGGGCCTGCTTCTTTCACAGACTTGCTCTCTTTTTTTCTTCTCCCGGCAGACCCTCCTCCAAAGAAGGAGTCACCTACAGCTCCAAGGACCTTGCCCCCTGTCTATGTGGCTATTATTCTATTGACATTGGGTCTGGCTGCCTGTCTCCTGGCCATGACCATTCTCTGTAAGTTAATGGCTTTGAATTCCTCCAATTCTTGGTCTTTCCTCAGCTTAGGAAAGGGAGGAAAGCTTCTTCCTTGCACACTCACAGATGAAGTTACTCCTCACCCCACTTAGGCTTTTCCCTGCTCTTGGTGACTACCCTTTCCCAGGCTCAAGTCTCTCTTTCCTCTCTGCCTATATCTCTGCTTCCTCCTCCTTCTCTTCTTTTTCCGGACTCCTTTCCCAGGTCTGCTCAGATCTGACCCCCCACTGCTCATTCACATCCCACTACACAATAGACTATAAGATCCAGAGCTACAAGGGACGTTAGTGACTATCCAATCTCATTCCTCATCTTACAGATGAGAAAACTGAGGCCCAGAGAGGTTATGATCTATCCTTGTCCACTGGCTCCAAATTCCGATAGTCCCATTTTGCCTTTTTCTCCAGACTCTTCCCCACCCCTTGCCTCCCTCTCCCTATGGCTCTTTCACTAGTTTTTTGTACCCTCATATTCGATTCCTAGCCCATGTCTGTTTCCTGCACCCCGTTTCCATGGCTCCCTAGATTTTCTCCTGGTCCTATGTGTCTGCATTTGGGGACTTGTCATTGATCCTCTAGTGATGCTCCTACCAGCCCCAGTATTAGCTGTTCCTTTGTATGACCCTTTCTACTGTGGTGGGGTATGATGAAAAAAGTACTCTCTCTGAGGTCACAAGACCTGGGTTCAGATCCCACTTCTGACACTATCTGTGGGACTTTGAGCAAATTGCTTAGTCTCCCTGAGCCTCAGTTTCCTCATATGTAAAATGAAGGGGTTGGAGTAGTTGAGTTAACCCTCCAACTGACTTTTGCACTTTCCTCCTCCCCAGATTCCCAGTTACTGGGAAGGGTAGATGATGTCAAGACCTCTGTTGATATGCTCAAAGGCCGTACAGAAAATGGCAGCATCTCTCTCAATTCTGAGATCAGGAATCTTAAAATCAAGTTGGAGGATTCCGGCACCCAGGTCAAGATGCTAAATCGCAGCCTGAGGCATTCAAATGTTCAACAGAGTCTGTTTAATTCTATGTTGGTGCAGCAAACTGGGCAGCTTCAGGAATTAATGAGCAACTGGAAAGAACTTCAGGATTTAAATGCCCAGATTCCAAAACTGAAACAGGATTTGAAGAAAACTGGAGAACTAAATGCTAAGATGGAGCAGCTGAGGAAAGATCTGAAGACCCTGAGTGCATCATTGTCTCAGCAGCGTGAGTGAGCGCAGTTCATGTGTGTGGGAAGATGGGGTGGGGAGAGCTGCTCCTGAAGCTTTGAACACTAAGGAGGCTGGGAGGTCTATGGCTAGCTGAGCTCACACAGGAATTCCCTGGATAGAGAAAGGGACCCAAAGAGGGAAAACGTGGAACCCTGGCATGGGGAAAGAGAACTCCCCAATAGGGGTAGGAGAAGGCCTGGGGATCCTTCGGATGTAGAAGAAAAAAAAAAGACAAGTTGTCTAGTCTTTATCAGCCCTGGCTCTTTTATACCAGATCACATTATTGGGCCGATCATGGGCTATCCCTTGGTGTCTACATTAAGAGCCAAGTTCTTAATATCTCAAGATCTGGGCTCTGCCACTGGCTTGCCATGTAAGCTTGGGCAAGTCCCAGCATCACAGAATCTCAGAGGGAGAAAGGACCTCAGAGGCAGTCCAGCCCAACTCACACCTGAACAATATCCCCTAACAAGCCTTGAATTTGGAGTCAGAAGACCTCAGTTCAAATCCTGTTTCAGTCCTTTACTACCTGTGTGACTGTGGGCAAGTCACTTAACTTCTCTGAGCCTCGGTTTCCTCATAAAATGAGGGGGTTGGACTTGAGGCTCTCTAAACTCCCTTCCAGATCTAAATTGATATCCCATGACCTGCACTGAGGGAACATTCTTGCTCCAAAGGCAACCCATTCTACATTCTCATAACTTTAAATTTTAGGAAAGTTTTCTTTATATCAAGCCTAAATTTTCTTATTTTCAGTTTCTACCCATTTCTTCTTCTTCTTCTTCTTCTTCTTCTTCTTCTTCTTCTTCTTCTTCTTCTTCTTCTTCTTCTTCTTCTTCTTTGTGAGGCAATGAGGGTTAAGTGACTTGCCCAGGGTCACACAGCTAGTAAGTGTTAAGTGTCTGAGGCCAGATTTGAACTCAGGTACTCCTGAATCCAGGGCCGGTGCTCTATCCACTGTGCCACCTAGCTGCCCCTCTACCCAGTGCTTCTTATTCCACACTACTAAATTATCCCCCTGCCCCATCCATCAACTTTTCAAAATACCTTGTCAAAAGACAAAATACAAAATACCTTGTCAAAAGACAAAATACAAAATACCTTGTCAAAAGACAAAAGCCTTGTCTTCTCTTCTCCAGCTCACCTTCCCTAGCTTCTTCAACCAGTCCTCAAAGGACACGATGTGAAGGCCTTTCACCATCCTAGTTGTCTTCCTCAGTTTGTCCTAAATGTTGGTACCCCCAATCAATCACAGCACTCTAGATATAGTCTGATCGACTAAGGCAGAGTACCACAGGGTCAGAAAAGAATGCATTGACCTTGGGATCAGCAAGACTTGTTGTTTGAATCCTGTCTTAGCTACTTACTAGCTGTGTGACCCTGGGCAAGTTAACCCATCTCTGAGCCTCAGTTTCTTCATCTGTAAAATAAAAAGAATAACTAGCATTTACATAGCCTTTTTATCTTGAGTATTAACTTCCTATTAGCCATTTTTGTTCAGTCCTTTCCAGTCCAAAGACCATTTCCCTTGGCAGGGAAAACAAAATAATATATATAGATAACATATATATATATATATATATAATAAAATATAAGTTTGGCAGCTCTGTCTTCTCTCTGTAATTACTTATCATCACCCCATCCACTCATTAAGAGGGGTGGTCCTAGCCTTTCTTTAAGCCTCCACTTTCCCCAAAATGTAGCTTAGAATCATCTCTATTCACCACTCTTTTTGCTGTCCTTACATTTTCTTGCCAGTCTCACCTCAGTCTCAATACATTCATTCCCTGCCTCCTTCTTCTGCCCATGAATTTTTTCAAACTTAGGTTAAATGATGCAAGTATAAAGTTTTCTTTAGGCAAGCCTTCCTTTTCCACCCCATCAGAATCATTCCTCTATATTTTCAGAATTTCATTTTTGAGAACTTCTCATCCTTCCTGAGATGACTTCCCTTGTAGAATTTAGATAACAGGATGCTTAACTATACTTTCTCTGAACCCTTTGAAATGTGCTCTTCCTACAGTGAATGTCAGGCTATACTCAGCTTTCCTCTTATTCTCTATCACAAATTCCAATATGGAGTTCTCATTGCTCCTCAAGGTTCCCATCATTTCCACCCCATTAAATTGTTCCTTCTTGTTGATGAGAATGAGATAAAAGGAATAGAAGATCCCATTACTCATTTCTCCACTTTTTGAAAGATCAAATGATTAAGGCAGATGGCTGGATAATTGAAGTCACCCACATACCATACTTTTGTGGCAGGCTTGGGATCTGTTTCTGGAATGCCCTATCCATTTCTTTTATTTGTCCAGCTGGTCTGTAGAAAATTCCAATGGCAAAAGTACTTCTCTTCTTGTCACAGCTGGTTTTCAATGTCACCCAATATGCTTCTCCACCTCTCTGTCCCTCTGGCTTATGGAATTCTTACCTATCCTCTTCATTTGGAATAAAGTGTATTCTTCTACACTCATATTCCATTCAGAATTTTCATCATACCAAAGCTCAGTGAGAAATATGGGTTTGAATTTGCCTCCTTGCCCTAGGTTCTTTATCTACTTCAACTGTTTTGTTGCCCACTCTTTGTGTATTTGAGGCCATAGGTTTTGAGAGGGGCTCTTTTCTTGGATTCTGGTATCCTGTGAGTTACTGAGGGTCTCTATGGATCTTCTTCTTCCCACACAGTGCCTCCTATGCAGCTTCTTGGGTTTATGGAGGCAGTGTTCTCCTTGGACCCCCTTCCTGTTGAATTTAAAGCTCCTTTGATTGCATTTGCAAGATGCCAGGAAAAGACATTTTGATCAGTCCTCATTAGATGCATCTTATGTCTGTCCAGGAGTGTGCTCTCCTACATTCTAAGCCATTGTCTAGAAAGCTAAATCCCATTTTCAGATACAATCTTCTTAACTAGCTGTTCATTTTCTTCAATCTGCCTTTTTTCTTTGTAAAGGAAGCCTTGCCCTTGATCACCAACAGTAATGGAAGCTCCCCTTATTTCTTCAAGGTCAGTTGATCAGTCAATAAGCATTTATTAAAAGCTTACTATGTGCCAGGAACTGTGGTAAGTGCTGGGGATAAAAGGAAGGACAAAAATAATATCTCTGTCTTCAAGGAGCTCATGTTCTAGTTGGGGAGACAACATGCAAACAAATATGGACTTAAAAGTAATCTAAGGGGATCAGCTAGATGGTGCAATGGATAAAACACTGGCACTGAATTCAGGAGAACCTGAGTTCAAATCCAGCCTCGGATACTTGACACTTACTAGCTGTGTGACCCTGGGCAAGTCACTTAACCCTCATTGCCCTGCAAAAACCAAAAATAAACAAACAAAACCCCAAACAAACAAATAAAAGTAATCTAAGAGGAAAGGCACTGGTGAATTGTTTGGGGGTGATATGGTAGACTGGGCTGAGTACTGAAGGAAGCAAGGGAGGCCAAGAAGAAAAGGAGGTGAAGAGGGAGAGCATTCCAGGAATGAGGGTGTGCCATTGGAAGATGGAGCGACTTATGTGAGAAGGTGAGTGTTGCCTGATTGTAGAGTAGAGCTCCATTGTCTAGATTCTTTCTGGTGGTATCATTTGTATTCATGTAAATCACCACAAGTAGTTGGGGTCATCAGATCTGATGAGTCTTGGGAGCTTTTCTGTTACATCTTGGATACCTGCTTCAGTAGCCTTCAGCAGGGAGTCACCAACCACCAGTTTGTCCCTTCTTCTGCTGGTCTTTTGCTTATCACCTCTTATGACTTTGAGTCACCATTCCTTGAAGGAGGAACAGCAGCTTCTTCCTTCTTGAGGATTCAGCCCCCTCCTTTGGAAGACAATATTCCTATTTGTTGTTTAGCTCCAAGTGTTTAGGAGTCCTCCTTGCACTTCTACTCTGTATCCTGTTCTCCCTCCCATTCTCCAGTCTCCTGACACAGTTCACGACTTTCCTCAGCCTTTTCCAGATCTTTTTTCTCTTTTGTTCTCCCATTGAATCCTCTTTCCCACTCCCCCACCCTGCCTTTTTTTTAACAGAACTTCATTCTCCCTGATAACTGGGAGAAGGCAGAAGCATTCTTTGAGAGTCTTGACCTTATTTTCTAGGGGGAGACCAGTCTGCTCATTGAGTGTGGATAAGTAAGAAATATAAACATCACACACATCACAAGGCACTGCAAAATTCACCCTGCTCTCAATACTTTCTGGAAATGATATTCTCAGTCCTTTCGCCCCCACCCCACCTTTTCTCCCCTTTGGAACATGGTAACAACCTGCTTGAGGGCACTTTTAGCTCCAAAACCCTTTCTTCTCTCCCTATTAGCACCTCCTAACTCCTCACCACAATGACGTGGTCACCACATCCAACTTCCTTTTTCTTAACTTTGTTTTGCCAAATTGTCTTCTCAACTTCCTGGTTCTCTTCATGTTCTTCTCTTTGGTTCCTCCAGTTTTTTTGCTTCACTTCCTTCCATTTAACTTGGAGACTTTCTCCTCCCTCAGCTATAAACCTTCTTCAGTTAGAATTTCCTTCAACCTCTCTTCAAGTGCTCCCTAATTTTCCATCCCAAAAGTCTTTCCTCCTCCATTGGACTCAGTTTCAGCATCTATAAAATAAGATTAGATTAGATCAGGGGTTCTTAATCTGGGGTCCATAGGCTTTAAAAAAATATATATATATATATTGATTAGTGTATTTCAATATAATTGGTTTCCTTTGGAATTCAACATATTTTATTCTATGCATTTTAAAGCATAAGCTTGAGGGGTCCATAGGTTTTATCAGATTGCCAAAGGGACCCATCACAAACACAAAAATGTTAAGACCCTCTAGGCTAAATGATGTAGGGACCAATTTTTAATTGGGGAGTGTTAGCTAGGTGGCTCGCCGCAATACTGGGGCAAGGAAGGAGACTGACAGCCTCCCTCAAAACAGAGCAGGACTTATTTAACAAAAACGAACTTTAAAAAAAACCCACAAACAGGATCAGTAGGATTAAGGGAAAGGAAACAAAATGGGGAAAGGGAAATTATATAACCTGAACAATACCACTGCCCAGGAATCAGCTGAGAACCCACAGCAACATCCTGTTGCTTTCCAGCTTCAAGCTAGAATGGCGAAAAACCTCCCTTCTTCCCAGAAGACCCCAGGCTGACCACACACAGCCTCCAGCCAATTGGCTGGCCACTCTGACAGTCACGTGATTGCCTTCACTGGGCTTCCAATCATTATAATTTTTTTTAAATTTTTTTTTTTTTAGTGAGGCAATTGGGGTTAAGTGACTTGCCCAGGGTCACACAGCTAGTAAGTGTTAAGTGTCTGAGGTCCGATTTGAACTCAGGTACTCCTGACTCCAGGGCCAGTGCTCTATCCACTGCACCACCTAGCTGCCCCCAATCATTATAATTTTGCCAGGCCCATGTAGGCATTGCAAGTGGTGATGACACGAGGAGCCAGCACCATGGCAACGGCTACAACCAGTGGGTGGAGCACCGTGAGGTTTGCGGAGCCCCAGACCAGTATGTGCGCCAAGGTTTTTTAAAAAATTCTAGCCAAAAGATGGGGTCATAAAAATCTCAAATAACAATTAATTCTTTACAATAATAACTTAGGAACTTTCTAGTTCTGATGTTCTATGAGTCTCTTTGGCTCAAGAGGATTCCCCCTTGTTTGCTGGACCACTTAATATTATGGCATGAGAATCAAGGATCCTTGAGAAAATTTTCCACTCCCCCCATATTAGGTTTGTGGGAAAGTTCTGGAGCCTCTTGGAGTCCTGGGGACCATTTGGGTCAACCCCTTTAAGGATAATATTGTTTGTAAGTAGTGAATTCCCCATCTCTGGAGATGGTTCAAGTGGAGGTGGGACGAATATTTGTTGGGCATATTTCAGAGGTCCTTCCTGCCCCAGCGTGAGTTCGCTCTATGTCCTCTTAGATGCCTTTAAGGTTTAAGATCCTGGGCTCCTGACGATGTGATATATCACCTCAACCTTGTTCCCCAGGTTACATCCTGGAGATGGCCGCTCAAGACTGGAAATACTTTGAAGGGAACTTTTACTTTGTTTCTACTGTGAAAAAGTCTTGGTACAGTGCCGAGCAGCTCTGTACCACTCGAAAGTCTCATCTGACTTCAGTGACTTCAGCAAAAGAACAGGTTGGTGCCCAAAGAGGATATTAGACACAGAGGATAATGAAAGGTAGCATGGTGTAAGGGAAAATAGTACTTCATTTAGAGTCAGGAGATTTGAGTTCGAATCCTGACTCTAAAACTCATTAGCTTCATGACCTGGGACAATACTTGCAAATCCTGGGGTTGTTGTGAGAGAATCCCTTTGTAAAATTTTAAATCCTATAGAAGAAGGAATTATTATCAGTACTGGGAAGTGGGAGGGGAGTAGGAGGGAAAGTGTCCCATCTATTCACATGGGGAAAACAGACCCTTCCTTATAAGCACCTATAGGAACATCTACCCAGGGGAGAGATCCTTCTGACTCAGGGCCAAGGCAAGATATCAGCATCAAGCCCTAGGTATCCCTTGCTACAGGAGGCTCTGAGCTTTTGGTGTAACATAGGCCATTTAATTTATTGGCCTTTGAAAATGTTTTTTTTCAGACAATCAATAATGTGGGGGGTTATGACAAAGTCTTTACTATAAAGTGCCTCCCATTTGTTCCTTCCCCCAATGAATTATGTGCCCTAGTTTGCTGCCCAGATCACCTACCCTAGTTGTCCTTTTATTTCCCTAACCAAATTCCCATCTTAAAACCATAGCTGTATTTATCATAAAAGGGATTTGGGGCTCTAGTCTCTGAACTCTGGCCCAATGACAAAACAGAGTCAATGTCATGATCAAGGGCCAGGCTGATCCTAGATCTGCAAGAAACTGCCCACATCACCTAGGGCTCAAGGAAATAGGTGCTAAGTCCTATGTTGGTCCTATGCCAGGTTAGATCCCTAGAGCAAGACTAGAGAATACCATTTTTCTTCCCTTTGTCCCTTGGTATTCAATTCCTTTGTATCTGGGCAGGTCACAAAAGGAGATTCTAAGCTTAGGTGAGATGGAGATCCTACCTCCATAGAGCTCACAGCACAGCAGAGTGGCTAAGACACAAAGATTGGGTTTCACACTATAGAGTGATGAGTGCATTAAAGAGGTGTGAAAAAAGTATTACCTGGAGGTCCCCTGAAGGCCTATACACAGAGGAACATGTGCAGACACAGAAAGAGAGGCACATTACTCTCCACCCAGCCCCAATGCCCCTCACTCAGTTAATGGCACCTCCTTTGTCAATTGCATTTTGTAGGAGTTTCTTTATGGGGTAGCCAAAGGAGCTCCTCATTGGATTGGCCTGACAAAAGTAGGATCTCCTGGCACCTGGCAGTGGGTGGATGAAACCCCATACAACGAGAGGGAGAATGCTCGGTGAGTCCATAATCATGCCTGTGTCCCCCCGCCCCCCCACAGCCATTTCTTTTTCCATGGCCCCTGGTAGATGCCTGGACCCTGAAGGCAGGGCCAAAGGAAAAGTGATCCCATCTTGTCATGCCTGGTGTGTGCAGGCTTTCAGAAGGCAGGGCCCTGTGAGTCAAGAAACAAGGGCTTTGGGCCTAGAACTGGAGCCATCACTGTCTCTGTGATCTTGGCCAAGTCTCCTATCTCTGGGCCGGTCCTGTTTCCTCATTTGGAGAAATGAAGGTTTTGGAGTAAACGATCCCTTCTAGCTCTGAAGTTCTATGCTCAATGTTCTAATGTGCCTTTCATTTCTGAAAGTCTATATATTGTTTGTATGTGTGATGTGTGTATGTGTATAAATATGTGTGTGTATTTGTGTTTAGCATGAAGGTCTGAGTGTTGGAGTCCCAGCTTAGGCCTGATTTTGGTGGGTTTGCTGTACTTAAAGCTAAATTGCTTTTGAGGTATCTCCTGCTCCTTGCTCCCTGGTGCTCTAGGCTTCTGCTTCCCCATTTTGGACCCTCTTCTGAAATCAAAGGCAAGAAATGGGAGGGTGTGTGCTATGATATTCTCTTTTCTCACCAGGTTCTGGATAGAGGGGGAACCCAATGACCGTGGTGAAAATGAACGCTGTGTAACTATAGAGAAGTCAAATTTAATGTCCTGGAATGATGTACCCTGTGACCGTGTACTCCAGTTCATTTGTAAGAAGGACTCAAAGTCATTGGGCATGGAACATGATGGAAGTCCACTTCATCCTTTCAGCTCTTCTCAAACTCAACATAAGGATGATGTCCATCCCTTCAATAGCCACAGGGGATTTTCTCCTTAGATGATTATGTTTTAATGTCATATCAAAACATTCGGGGACCTGCATATATCACCCAGGACTCACTTTGTCTCACCAAGATAGGGAGGGGGAAAATACAGGAAGAGGATGGAGAGAAAAGAATATCAAAGGAGCTGGGCTGGGGTTGTCTAGAGAAGGTCTCAATGTGTCTCCCACTTGAGATTTCACTATTTCTGACAGTGGCACTGCCATTCATCAATCTCCCATGTTCAATAGCTTGTGGTTATTGTTGACTTTTTCCTCTTCATCACCTCTCTCTGTCTAGGTATGTCAATTTCCAACTCCCCAATGACTCTTTCATCTTTACCTTCTTCTCTATGTCCTTTACTATGACCCATACCACTGAAGTATAGGGCCTCATTGTTGCCCATCTAGACCCTTTTAATAGCCTCCTGATTTTTCTACCTCCTCTCACTTGCCCTTTCTAATCATTATTTGTATCTCTGCCCTAGTAATCTTTCTTTGGCATAAATTTTGTGATTTTACTGCTCCACATTGCCTAAAGTAGGCACCTAATAAAATTCCTATTGAGTCAAAATGAAAATCTTCAATGTTTCTTCATTGCCTCCTGAGTAAACATCAAATGTCTTAGCCTTGCTTTCAAGGCCCACTTCCCACCCCACAGATGGGTACCATTCTATCTTTAATGCCTTATCTTATATTCCTCCAAGTATTCTAAGTATCTGTCCAAACTGGTAAACACTCTGTCCCCAGATATGCTCTTTGTTCACCTGGCTCTCTGTGCCTTTGCTTCTACCACTGTCTATGATTAAAATGTCTTGCCTTCACTTCCTTTACTGGATCAGCGATGACTGATGGGACATGAAAGCTGTCTTCAAGTGTTTGAAGGGCTCTTATGTGGAAGAAGGATAGACTAGAGAGCAAAACTAGGGGCAATGGTGATTAGGAGCAAAGAAGCACAAAGACTTCAGATCGATAAAGTAAAGAATTTCTAATAAATAGATCTACCTAAGGTGGAATGGGCCACCTCAAGAGGTGGTGAATTCTCCTTCATGCAAAGTCCTCAAGCTAAAGTATGATTCACTGGGGGTATTATAGAGGGTCTATTGGTTTAGTTGTGGATTGTGCTAGGTGGTGTCATAGTGTCCTTCTAACTCTGAGGTTCTAGGAATTGCTTCCCATTCTTTAAAGCTCTCCTTGATGGTTAACACCCTGGGGAAGCCTTCCCTGATGTTTCCTTTGGGAACAACAGAGGTCTTACCTCTGTGACCTCACAAAACACCTTGCTCTGCCCCCTTTATTGTGTCATATTTTGTTATGTAAAATTCCATATTAGACCTAGCTGTGTTTGTGTTTCTCTCCCTATTAGCACTATACTTTATCTAAACTCTATTTCCTCCAATGCCCAGTATAACCTCTATGTGCAGTAAGTGCTTATTAAAAGTCCACTCAAATTTTGGCATATGAAATTATGAACACATTACTGTGCTATAAGAAACAGGGAACATGGTGAATATAGAGAAGATTGGGAAGAATTACATGAATTGATGCAAAGTGAAGTAAGAAGAACCAGAAAAAAAATATGCACAAGGACTACAACAATGTCGATGGAAACAACAACACAATAGAAACCAAATGCTTCGAAATTACAATGACCAGGCCTGACCCCAAAGAAGAGATATACAAAGACACTTATTACCCCATTTATTTGTAGCAATGTGAATATGAGAGGGGCAGGGAGCATGAGTGTGAAATACTGCATATGTCAAACTTTTTTGATATATTAGTTAATTTCTCCTCCTTCTTTCCTCTTTTAAAATTTTTGTTAAATTTTTTAAAAGGTTAAAAGTTGATTTTACATGTGATTAGGGAAAAATAAAAATTTTTGTTTGTTTGTTTTTTTTGGTTTTGTGGGGCAGTGAGGGTTAAGTGACTTGCCCAGGGTCACACAGCTAGTAAGTGTCAAGTGTCTGAGGCTGGCTTTGAACTCGGGTCCTCCTGAATCCAGGGCCAGTGCTTTATCCACTGTGCCACCTAGCTGCCCCCAAATAAAATATTTTTAAAATAAAATTATTTGTTATAAGGGATGGCTCTCTGTGCAGGGGTGGCATGAGGGATACAATGGGAAATATGGGTGATGTAAGAGAAAAATATATCTCTATAAGTATTTAAAAATTAAATGTTTGCTAAATTAAACTGAAGTATGAGGTCAGAGGAAGTTAGGGAGGAAGGGCATGGAGGTGACCAAGTCTAGTAAGCATGGGAAAGGTTTAAATGTATCTGGTAATACTATATTATTGGTAATACTGGTAATACTAATATTAAATGCTAGTAAATATTGTTTTATGGCCACCCATATCTATGAGCAATATCCCTTGAGTTCTCTCTGGCTTGGCTGGATAGAGAAAGATTCCCTGTCCTCACTGAGTAAATACCATAGATGCTGCTGGTTTCTCCCAAGAATCCAGAATGCTACTAATGTCTTGGTTCAGGAGGGAAGGAACAATTAATTCATCATCAGCTGTCCAAGCATTTGTGATGCTGCTGAAAAAAGGTGGTGGTTTGTGGCCAATAAAGAAGTTTATATATGATGTGACTTCTAAGTATATAACACACACACACACACACACACACACACACACACACACACATTAAATTCGACCCATACTTTGATATGGAGAATTCCTAATGAGGGAACTCCTATCAATGCAAATCAGGACCTACTCTGTTACTTATCATCTTGGGGAGATAAGATGCTTCTGACACTGAGAGGTTAAGTGACTTGCCAAGGGTTACACAGCCAGTCTATGTCAGAGGCAGAAACTGAATCTAGGTCTTCCTGATTTTAAAGCCAGATTTCCATTCACTATGCTAAAAATGTAACTTTAAAATAAAATGTTGCCTAGTGACAGGTGGATTTGAGCCTAAAGAAGAAATATGAGAAGAAACCTCTCCCCATTCCTTTGCAGAGGGGGGAGGTCCATGGGTGTGGAATATTGCCTGTATTAGTATATTTTCATACCTTTGGGATGTATCAATTTGTTTTGCTGATTTTTTCCTTGTCCTTTCCCTTTCCTTTCTTTTTCTTTAAAAACAGTTCTTTGTTACACGGAATGGCTCTCTGGGATTGAGAACAGAAAGGATACTGGGTGAAATGGAGGCAACATAAAAATAAAATACATCGATGAAAATTTATTTAAAAAATACTGTTGGGGTAGCGCAACCCACTTGCAAACACTCCTAATTAGAAGGAAACTTCCTTAGATTATGCTGAAGTCAGTCTTCTTGAACCTTCAACTCAATTTGCCAAACATTTCTTAATCTTCTGGGTGCAGAGCCCTGTGCTTGATATTAGGGAAAGTTTGAAGTTTGGATGGGATACTCATATCCCACATTTTTTCCTATCCTCATGGAGCTTCCAGTCTAGTACAAAATAAGATGAACATACATTTATAGTATATTGAGATGTGTTAAGTGCTGTCCTCACAATAAGGTAGGCAATATAAGTAGTATTACACTCATTTTATAGGTGAGTAAACTGAATCTCAGAGAGGTTATAACTTTATTTTTCAAATTTAAATTTCTGGGGCAGCTAGGTGGCACAGTGCATAAAGGAGGACCTGAGTTCAAATTTAGCCTCAGACACTTGACACTTATTAGCTCTGTGACCTTGGACAAGTCACTTAACCCTTATTGCCCTGCAAAAAAATTTTTTAATTTCTTTATTTTTAACATTCCTTCTTAAAAATTTTGAGTTTCAAATTCTCTCCCTCCCCCAACCATTGAGAAGGCAAGCAATCCAATATCCATTATACATGTGAAATCATGCAAAATGTATTTCCATATTAGCCAAGTTGCCCCCAAAAGCAAGAAAAATAAAGTGAAAAAAAATACACTTCAATCTGCACTTAGAGTTCCTCAGTTCTTTCTCTAGAGATAGATAACATTTTTCATCATGAGTCCTTCAGAATTGTCTTGGATCATTATATTGATCAGAATAGCTAAGTCTCACAGTTGATCATTGTTATAATATTGTGTACAGTGTTCTCCTGGTTCTGCTCATTTCACTTTGCATCAGTTCATATAAGTCTTCCCAGGCTTTTCTGCCCACCAGCCTCTCATCATTTCTTATGGCACAATAGTGTTTTATCACAATCATACCACAACTTGTTTGGCCACTTCCTAATTGACGGATGTCTCCTTAATTTTCAGCTCTCTTTGCCACCACAAAAAGAGATGCTATAAGTATTTTTGAACTTATAAGCCCTTTTCTTTTTTCTTTGATTTCTTTATTATACAAATCTAGTAGTGGTATTGCTGGGTCAAAGGGTTTGCAAAGTATTATAACCCTTTGCGTATAGTTCCAAATTGTTCTCTAGAAGCTGTATCAGTTCACAACTCTACTAACAGTGCAATAGTGTTCTATTTTTTCACATCCTTTCTAGTATTTGTCATTTCCATTTTCTATGATGTTAGCCAGTCTGATAGGTATGAGCTAATAGCTCAGGGCTGTTTTAATTTGCATTTTTCTAATCAATGGGGTAGCTAGGTGGCATAATGGATAAAGTGCTGGGCCTGAAGTCAGGAAGATTCATCTTCCTGTGTTCAAATCCAGCCTCAGACACTTACTATCCATGTAACCCTGGGCAAGCCACTTAAACTTGTTTGCCTCAGTTCCTCATCTGTAAAATGAACTGGAAAAGGAAATGGAAAACTACTTCAGTATTTTTGCCAAGAAAATCCCAAATGGGGTTATAAAGACTTAGGCACAACTGAAAAACAACTGAATAACAACAAAATTAATAGTGATTCAAAGCACTTTTTCATATAACCATAGATAGCTTTGATTTATTTTTTTCTGAAAACTGCCTGTTAGTATCCTTTGACCATTTATTAATTAGAGAATGATTTTTATTTTTATAAATCTGACCCAGTTCCCTATATGAGCCCTTTTCAGAGCAACTTGCTGTAAAAATTTTTCTCCCAGTTGCTTGTTTCCCTTTTAATCTTAACTGCAATGATTTTGTTTGGGCTAAAACTGCTAAATTTCATGTAATCAAAATTATTTATTTTACTTCCTGTGGTCCACTCTATCTCTTGTTTGGCCATAAAATTTTCCTTTATCCATAGGTCTGACCAGTGAAATTATAATAAGAAAAATAGGCAATGAGGAAACAAAACTGTCACTCTTTGCAGACAGTATGATGGTATACTTAGAAAATCCTAGAGAATTGACTAAAAATTAATTTTTCTAAAATTTTATTCATCTCCTTAAATTCTTTCATATTTATTTTAAGGTTAGATTTATCTAATTCTGAGAGGAGAAAGTTGAGGACCCCCACTAGTATAGATTTACTGTTTATTTCCTCCTATAACTCATTTAACTTTTCCCTTAAGAATTTGGATACTCTGTCATTTGGTGCATATATATTTAGCATTGATATTACTTCATTGTCTGTCATACCTTTTAGCAAGATGTAGTTTTCCTTGTTATCTCTTTTGTTTAGGTCTATTTTTGCTTTGTGTGAAATCATGATTGCTACCCTTGCCTTTTTATCTCAGCTGAAACATAGATTCCATTCCAGTTCCTTACTTTAACTCCATGTGACTCTATTTCAATGTGTTTCTTGTATTTATTATTTTTAAAATTTTAATCATAAAAGTATTTTATAATTTTCCAGTTACATGTAAAAATAGTTTTCAACATTTGTTTTAATAAGATTTTTAGTTCCGAATTTTTTCTCCCACCCTCCCTTCCCTCCCCAAGACAAAGAGCAATCTGATATAGGCTATATATGTACAATCACATTAAACACATTTCTGCATTAGTCATGTTGTAAAAGAAGAATCAGAACAAAAGGGAAAAGCCTAGAAAAGGAAAAAAAACAACAAAAAAGTAGAAACAGTATGGTTCAATCTGCATTCAGAATCCACGGTTCTTTTTTCTGGATGTGGAGAATATTTTCCATCATGAGTTCTTTGGAATTGTCTTGGGTCATTGCACTGCTGAGAAGAGCCGAATCTATCACAGTTGATTAGCATACAATGTTGCTGTTACTGTGTTCAGTGTTCTCCTGGTTCTTCTCACTATATATATATATATTTTTTTTTTACATGTGAGTCCTTTTCCCTTTTTATGATCTCTTTGGGATTCAGACCTAGTACTGGTATTACTGGGTCAAAGGGTTTGCACAGTCCCATAGCCCTTTGGGTATAATTCCATATTGCTCTCCAGAATGGTTGGATCAGTTCTCAATGTGTTTCTTGTTAACAACATATTATTGGATTCTGATTTTTGATCCACTCTGCCATCCACTTCCATTTTTATGGGTGACTTCATCCCATTCACATTCAGTTATGATTACCAACTGTCTGTTTCTAGTCCATCCTATTTTTCCCATTTCTTCTTCTTCTTCTTCTTCTTCTTCTTCTTCTTCTTCTTCTTCTTCTTCTCTCTCTCTGTTCTGTCCCTCCTCAAGAGTCTGTTTTGCTTCTGATTACTGCCTTCCTTAATCCATCCCCTGTTCTATCACCATCTCCCTTTCTCTTATCCTCTTTCCCTTCTACTTTTCTGTTGAGTAAGATAGATTTCTGTACCCAACTGAGTGTGTGTGTGTGTATTCTCTCTTTGAACCAACTTCCATTAGAGTGAAGTTTAAGCATTGTCTGCCACTCCCACATCTTCCCCTCCAGTGTAAAAGTTCTTCCTTTTGCACCTCTTTTATGAAAAATAGTTTCCTCCCATTCTTCCTCTTCCTTCCCCCATCTCCCAGTGCATCCTTCTTTATCAACTCTTAATTTTTAAAAAATATCATTTCAACACAATCAACTTATACCTGTGCCCTCTGGCTATGTAGACTCCTTCCAACTGCCTTAATAAAATGATAAAATTCTTAAGAGTTATATGTATCATCTTCCCATATAGGAATGTAAACATTTTAACCTTATTAAATCCTTTATAATTTCTTTCATTTTTCATTCTTTTTTATATCTTTTTATGCTTCTCTTGAATCTTATGTTTTAAAGTCAAATTTTCTATTTAGCTCAGGTCTTTTCATCAGGAATTCTTGAAATCTTCTATTACATTAAATATCCATTTTTCCCCCTGAAATTTTCCCCCTCAGTTTTGCTGGGTAAGTTATTCTTGGGTGCAATCCTAGGTCTTTTGCCTTCTAGAATGTCATACTTGAAGCCCTCCACTTCTGTAATATGAAAGCTGCTAAATTTTGTATAATCCTGACTGTGACTCCATGGTTTCTGAATGATTTCTTTATGGCTGCTTACAATATTTTCTCCTTGACCTGAGAATCTTGCAATTTGGCTATAATATTCCTGGGAGTTTTCATTTTGAGATCTTTTTCAGGAGGTGATCAGTCAGTGGATTCTTTCCATTTCTATTTTACCATCTTCTTCTTTTTAGTTTTAGTTTTAGTTTTAGTTTTAGTTTTTAGTGAGGCAATTGGGGTTAAGTAACTTGCCCAGGGTCACACAGCTAGTAAATGTTGTGTCTGAGGCCAGATTTGAACTCAGGTACTCCTGACTCCAGGGCCGGTGCTCTATCCACTGCGTCACCTAGCTGCACCTTACCTTCTTCTTCAGGACAGTTTTCCTTGATAATTTCCTGAAACATTATGTCTAGATTTTGTCTTGGCTTTCAGGTAGTCCAATAATTCTTAATTTCTTTCTTTTCAATCTATTTTCTTGGTCAGTTGTTTTTCCAATGAAATATTCCACATTTTCTTTCATTTTTCACTCTTTTGACTTTATTTGATTGATTCTTGATGTCTCATGGGGTCAGTAGTTTTGGCTTGCCCAATTCTAATTTTTAAGGACCTATCTTCTTCAGTGAGTCTTTGTATTTTTTCCCAATTCTTCTTTTTTAAGGAATTGTGTCTCTTTTACCAAGTTTTCATTCTCTTTTCATAATTTTCTTGCATAAGTCTTATTTATTTCCCTCAAATTTCCTCTACTACCTTATTTTCTCTTTCACTCTTCCAGGAATTCTTGTTGGGCTTATATACAATTTTTTTTTGGAGGCTTTGCTTGTACCTATCTTTTTGTTGTCTTCTAAGTTTCAGTCTTGATCTTCTGTCACCACAGAACTTTTGGTGGCCAAGTTCTTTGTTGTTATTGTTGTTTACTCATTTTTCCTGCCTATCTCTTGACTTTTAACTTTATGTTAATGTTGTGCTCTGTTCCCATGGTTAAGGGAGAGGGGGGTATTTTCCCAAGCTTCAGGCTTTAACATGATACTGTTTTCAGAGTTAATTGGGAGGGGGTGTCTGTAAGTTTTCAGTGCTTCCAGGGTGATGTGATATGGGGAGAGGTGTGGTCACTGCTCTCTTAGTCTGTGCTCTAGTCTTTACTCAGGAAAGTACCCTGCTCCTCCGCAGTTGCTAGCACTCCTCTTGGCCCTGGGGTGGTGATAAGAACATATGCTTTTCTATAGCCACAAGCACAAGTGGTTCACTCAGCCCTGGAACTGTGACCAGGGCCCCTGATTCCCTGCAACTGCAAGTTTCAGTGCTCATTTTCTCCCTGGAATTGGGGATCTGGAACCATGTATAAGCAATGCAACAGGGTCTTGCCCTTGTAATCTCTTTCTGACAAGTTATCTGACTCCCTTACCATCTCTGGGCTAACAACTACTAAAGTTGCTGCTGTCACTGTCACAGCAGCTCCCAAGGCCTGCTGCTGGTACTGTAGCCTTTTGCTTCAGGCCAGTCTCTATCTTAGTGTTATAGATCTCTCCTTTGGACCTCCTAAGTTGTCTTGTGCTGAACCCATATTAACTGGCCTTTTACCTTGATCTTTTCCTGGCTCTGCTATCAAGAATTCAATTTGGAGGGGAATATTGAGAGAATTCAGCTGGGATCCTGCCTCTCTACTCTGTTGTCTTGGTTCCATTGAAATCATAACTTTCCCAGGGTCATGTAGTTAGCTTCTTAGGTGAGGCCTATTGATTGTTTGAAAAAGCTTTTATTTGTGGGTGTCCTAAAAGCAAAATGTCAAAAATAGAAAATCACTGCAGATAGACTATCACATAATAAAGAAATCTTACCTTTTCCCCTTTCTTTCCCCCCAAAAATGTGTATGATTTTTTTTACTCATTATGAACATTTAAAAGCAGGTTTCTATGTACAGATAAATGATGTTTTAAAAGGCACTCATAAGATTGTTTCAATAAAACCTGGGAAGACTTGTATTAGCTGATGCAGAGAGAAGTGAGCTGAACCAGGAGAACAATTTATCCAATCACAGCAATGTTCTACCAACAAACAACTTTGAAAAATTTAAGAACTCAATATCAACACAATGACCATGCAGGATTCAATGATGAAGTATGCTACCCATTTCCTGAAGATAGCTAATGGACTCAGGATGCAGAATGAAACATATTTTGGACAGAGTTAATGTGAGAATTTTGTTTATTTGACTATGCATATTTGTTACAAATGAATTTTTCTCTTTTTTTTTTCAACAGGGGGGTGAATGGGAGAGAAAAATCACTTTGTGTTCATTGAAAAACTAAAGTTTAATTTTTAGAAAAGACACTCATAACTTTCCCTACCATTCTATACTTTATTGGCAGTTACTACAAGGTTACTCTTTAGCCTCAACTATACATTGTAACATTATTAGAAAGCTCTCTACCTAACATAACAAAATATTTTAAGGCTAGTTTCCTAGATTTCCTGACTATTTAGAATACTCACTACTGAGAAAAACACTGTGAAACATCTAAATTACAAATTATTAGTCCCAAACTTAGAAAGTCCAAGAATCCAGGTAAAGATCAAAACTTGACATGTTAAGTTGGCCTCTCTCAAAACTTGGAATTATGCCCAAAAGGCAATAAAACTATGTACACCCTTTGATCCAGCAACACCACTGCTAGGTGTATATCACAAAGCCATTAACAAGGGGAAAGAACCTATTTGAACAAAAATATTTATAACTGCTCTTTTTGTGGTGGCAAAGAATTGGAAATTGAAGGGATGCCCAACAATTGGGGAATGGTTGAACAAGTTGTGGTATGTGAATATAATGGAATACTATGGTGCTATAAGAAATGATGATCAGGCAGATTTCAGAAACACCTGGAAAGACATACATGAACTGATGCTAAGTGAAGTGAACAGAACCAGGAGAATGTTGTACACAGTAACAGCAAAATTGTATGAAGAATTATGAATGACTTAGCTATTCTCAGCAACACAATGATCCAAGATAACCCCAAAATATTTATGATAAAGAATGCTATCCACCTCCAGAGAAAGAACTGATACTGGGGCAGCTAGGTGGCACAGTGGATAGAGCACCGGCCCTGGATTCAGGAGTACCTGAGTTCAAATCCGGCCTCAGACACTTACTAGCTGTGTGACCCTGGGCAAGTTACTTAACCCCAATTGCCCAGCAAAAAAAAAAAAAAGAACTGATACTGTCTGAATACAGATTAAGGCATGCTATTTTCTCTTTCTTATTCTTTTTTTCTTGGAGTTTTCTTGTACAAAATGACTAATATGGAAATGTTTTATATGATTACACATATATGAACTATATTGGATTGCTTACCATCTCAAGAAGCAGGGAGGGAAGGGACGGAGGGATAGAATTTGGAACTCAAAACTTTAAAAGAAGTTTTAAAATTATTTTAACATGTAATTGGGGAAAAAAATAAAACATTATTTTTAAATTATCCTCTGCCCCCCCACCCCCTCACATGAGTAATTAGAAAAAGGGATGACTTACTCAATAAGGTTAAGGAAATCATACTCCTACAAAACTCCTAAGTAACTTCTCTCAAAAGCCAAAAATACTAGTTTGCTAATGATGCAGATTGCCACACATTTAGCAAGAATTTAAGTCTTAAATAGCACATTCCAAAGATAACCAGCAGAGCACCAAGGTGGTTTAACCGCATGAAAAGAATGCTGATACAGGCACAAGGAAAGGAATCATGGGCTGTTGCTCTTTTCATTTAACAAGCTCTTTGCAGAACTGCCCAAACACTTCTAACTTTAATTACATCAGAAAGTTTGTACTCATTTTGTGATTGTTATAGGAATTGTTAATTAAAGTTGTAATTATTATAAGAAGATAGGATTGGCAGGCTGATATCCCTTAAATTCAAAGTGTTGTCCCAACATTGTATTAATGGAGTGACTTAAGAGTGGGAAATATAGTGTAAGTATTTCTTACCTAAAGTGAGCACTTTAGTGGAGACTCCTTTAGGAAGCAGCTTTTTGACCATCTTTCCAGAAATATTGTTTCCAGCTTTCCAGGAGGACCAGCAAGTTTCTTTTATTCTGTCAACTGAATGGAATAAATTATTCTGAGTTGAAGGTACTGCCAGTAGTTGATGGGTAGAGCGATAGGGTGCCTTGATTTCTTATTTGGACCAAAAATCAATACCATGCTAGTTGTCACAGGCATGCCTTCATCCCTCAGCACATCCAGGTCCAACATCAACTTGATGGCAAGGCCTTGTTTGTGTCATCAGTGATGGTGGGAGGAAGTTTCTCTGTTGTATGCATTGATATCCATATTCTAGGCAACATGGTCCTAGACATGGTCAATGGAAAGAGAAATCCTCTTAACATTTTTCTTGGCCAATTCTGATGCCAGCTTTGCAACTTAGCCTATCTCTGTTTGTAAACTATGGTAAAGTTCAGAGAGTGGGAGAAGAGAATGTTCCCTATGAGTGTCCTAGAAAGCCATGGAAAAAGGGGGCGGCTAGGTGGTTCAATGGATGAAGCACTGACCCTGGATTTGGGAGGACCTGAGTTCAAATCCGGCCTCAGACACTTGACATTTGCTGGCTGTGTGACCCTGGGCAAGTCACTTGTCTCTCATTGCCCCGCCCAAGAAAAAAAGAAAAGAAAAGAAAAAAGAAAGTCATGGAAATGGATGAAGCTGACTTGGTTTCTGCATTGAAGCTGGCTGCAATGTGTCCTGAGCAGCAGTCTTCTAACCTGGTGATAGCAACAGCAAGGAGGAGGAAAGAGAGTGGCAGCAGCAGCAGCATTGACAGGCAGAACCAAAGTAAACATTTGCACTAGCAATGGTAACCATCAAGAGGTGAGATTTAAACCTAGATCACTACACTAGAAGTTCTCAAAGTGTGGCACACTTACCTCCTCGGGAGTCTTGAGACTTTTTCAGAGGGTGCACAAGTCAAAACTATTTTCATAATAATACCCAGATGTTATCTTCTTATTTAAATAACTTCTTATCTTTGTGAATTTGGATTTTTTTTCATATACTTCAACCAAAACAACATATCACACCAAACTGACTGCAAAAGTCAGTAGAAGAATCTAGCTAGACATTAAAGAGACTAAACTAGACATTAAAGAGATTTGTAAAAAATATGTAGAACACCACTCCTCATTAATTTTGTGCTAGAAAATATAGGTATTTGTCATAAAATGTCATGTCAACACATATGGACTCATTGTTATGATTAAGGAATTAAATATTTTCAAAATTGATCAGTTTTAATTCCTAATATGGTGAATATTGATAGATATAACTCACATAAGCCAAAGTTCTTTGGGGGCCTTAGTAATTTTTAGGACTGTAAAGGGGTCCTAATGACCAAAAAGTATGAGAACCACCTCTCCTTACATAGTTGCCCTTCCAGTAATGGCTGACATTTATAGTCTTCTTTATAGTTTATATTTTCTATACACTTGGTAATCTTCCCCTGATGATTCCAGTTCTCTCATCTGGAGCTAAGTAGGAAAAATCTAATCCATTTCCTACCTTTTAACCTTCAAGGGGCAGCTAGGGGGCTCAGTGGATAGAGCACTGGTCCTGAAGTTGGGAGGACCTGAGTTCAAATCTGACCTCAGATATTTACTAGCTGTGTGACCCTGGGCAAGTCACTTAACCCCAATTGCCTTAAACATCCAAGGCCATTTCCAATCATCCTGATATATATATATATATATATATATGTGTGTGTGTGTGTGTGTATACATATATGTATACAAACATATAAATGCATATGTGTGTATATATATATACACACATACATATGCACATACACACATATATACTTTGCACAGCTCTGTCTCACTTAAATCCAATTCACTACAAGTCATGACCACTTCCTGATGTCATGGTCTTCTTCAAAAATAAAGGACCAACAATAACTTTCAAACACTTGAAGTCAGCTCTCATGATCCTAGGCTACATACTCCAGTTTCTTCAGGAGATTCTCACATGGTACCGTCTTCTCATATTCTTATTCAGGTTGCCCTCTTCTAGACATACTCCAATTTTCATTGTCCCTCCAAAAATGTGGTACCTAGAACTGAACCCAATACTCCAGGTGGAGTCTTATTAGAGCAAAGAACAGTGAGACTAGTATGTATGGGTGAGCAATACTATACTCATTGAAGAGTGACGTGCTAGGAGGGGCCAGAGCATTTTATCTTCAAAGGATGAGCGTGAGTTCATTGATAAGAGTGTGGCAAACCATCCCCTACCCTGTGCCTGGCCTCTAGCCCTATATACAGGATTATGTGATGCTGATCATGCCCCATCTTCTTTGCATGAGTCAAAGGGTCGTTGGTAATGGGTAAGCAAAGATTGCCCCCATAGTTCTTTCCTGAGGAACCAAGTGTCTTTGGATTTGAAGGAATGAACTATCAAACCCAGGCATTAAGGAAACATAGAAGGCAAGGCAAAAAGCACTTATTAAGCACTTACTGTGTGTAAATACAAGCAAAAATAAAAATAGGAAAGGTTTTAGATTCAGCACAACCTGGACCAGGTTCAATCTGGAAGAGAACTTAGAACACTGAACAAAGAATGTCAGAGCCGCTGTCTCAATTAACTAGGTATGGAGGTTTACAGAGAAAAGAAACCCTGGAAGCGGGGGAGAGGCTAGAGCCAAGATTATTGTAGAGATGACTATTTTTAATATTTTCACACCCTATAGGAATTAGCATTTGGGAAGCAGTAGTTTGCACAGTGGATACACTCTGCAAAAAAAAAAAAACAAAAAAAACCACCGGAAATGAAAAGCGAGAAGGGGAGGGTGGTGGTGGGGGCAGAAATTGCAGCTAACAAAGGGAAACAACACAAGCCTTGAACGCCACCTGGTGTCTGTCTCAGATTTTGCATAGTGCCTGGCTCATATCAAGCATGTAACAAATACTTGTTGATTGACTGAGTTCACATCTTCACTGGATTTTGACCTATGTAACAACAGTACTCATCCTCTATGACCAAACCAATAATAATATAAACCAAACCAAACCAAACCAAACCAAACATAAATGTCACATACAGATGATGAAAATAAGTCCTGAAGAAGTGAAGAAATTTGCTCATGGTCACAACAGGTAGTGACAAAGTTGGGAACTGTACAAATATCTCAGGGAACCATCCTGAGTCACTATTGAAGGGAATAGGCTTAAAGTAGTGAGTTCCCCATCACTGGAGGTCTTTAAGCTAAGGCTGGATGATCACTTGCTGGGGATATTGTAGAAAGGATTGATGATGAGACTTTATGACTTCTTAATGTCTCTTCCAACTTTGATATTTTGTGATCTAATTAAATTTTATTTTAACAAATATGTGTTAAGTTCTGTGAAAGCATATTTAAGACGTCTTTTTGAGTTTCTCTAGAAATATCAAGGAATAACATTTCTCCAGCCTAAAATCTTCCCCAGACCTTTCTTTTAGGAAAGTGGGTAGAACTAAAGTGAAGGTATTTCTTGGGAAATGGATTCTTCATTGTCCCTCCAAAAATGCGGTACCTAGAACTGAACCCAATACTCCAGATGGAGTCTTATCAGAGCAAAGAACAGTGAGACTAGTATGTATGGGTGAGCAATACTATACTCATTGAAGAGTGACGTGCTAGGAGGGGCCAGAGCATTTTATCTTCAAAGGATGAGCGTGAGTTCATTGATAAGAGTGTGGCAAACCATCCCCTACCCTGTGCCTGGCCTCTAGCCCTATATACAGGATTATGTGATACTGATCATGCCCCATCTTCTTTGCATGAGTCAAAGGGTCGTTGGTAATGGGTAAGCAAAGATTGCCCCCACAGGTCAGATCAGCATAGTCTAAGAATATTTTAAGAGGCATGGAACACTGACGTCTGAAGGGATCTGGAGAGGCTATGCAGGGAAGGTGGCATCTGAGCTGTAGCTTACAGGAAGATCAGGTTGCTGATTGGTGGAGATGCGGAAGGTACATATTCCAGGCATGAGATATGATTGGTGTGAGTGCACAGAGCTAAGAGACTGCTTGCTGTCTTTGGGAAAAGTGAATGGGCTATTTTGTCTGAAACATAAACTTGTACCAAGATGTAGACTATGAATGGCTTTAAATGCCAGGCCAGGGAGTGTATAGTTTTTTCTTGGAGGAAACAGGGAACTACTTAAGGGTTTTTGTTGTTGTTGTTGTTGTTTGTTTGTTTTCCAGAAGGGGAGTGATCTAATTAGACTTGGTGGAGGACTGATTTTTAGGGGGAGAGATGGATTCTGGGCCTTCTCTTTGTTTGGCACCTGACTTGTCTCATTCACTTACTGTGAAAGAGCTAGAGAACCCTCAATCTCAAACATAAGGATCCCTGGATTATCAGCTGATTGCAGTGCTCTTGTCACCACCCAAGGTCTCCACCCTAAATGCCACCATGAGGTTCTTATGCCTCATTTTATTGATCCAATAAAAAAATTCTGGATTAGAATGGAAGGAAACAAGTATTTGTTAATCTTCTGTTATGCACACTTTACAAATATTATTTCAGTTGATCCTCACAACAACCCTGGGAGCTAGAAGCTGTTATTGTCCTCATTTTATAATTGAGGAAACTGAGGCAGATATAGGTTAAGTGACTTGCCCAAGGTCACAGAACTAGTGTCTTAGGTGGAATTTGAAATCAGGTCTTCAGAAAAAAAATTTTAATTAAAATTTTTTTTAAAAATATCATTGTGGGCAATGAGGGTTAAGTGACTTGCCCAAGGTCACACAGCTAGTAAGTGTCAAGTGTCTGAGTCTGGATTTGAACTCAGATTCTCCTGAATCCAGGGTCAGTGCCTTATCCACTGTGTCATATAGCTGCCTAAAAATTAAAAAAAAAAAAAAGAAATCAGGTCTTTGAGATTCTAGACTGAACACTCTACCCACTATGCCACCTAGCTGCCTCTAATGGAATGGAACTAGCATAGCATCCAAATCTAATCCCTCCCCATGTCACCAGTAAAATATATGCCTAATTAGTAAGCCTAGACAAAAATTTCATTCCTTACCAATGTGTAAAGAGATTTGAGGGTTCAAGTTCCATATAAGGAAGAAAATTCCAGAAACACAGTTCAACCACTAAGCCCAGCTGGGCCCAGTTTAACCCAGAAGTCTGGCTTCTACAGCTCCACCTTCAATTCCCTTAGCTATCACCATAGAATCACAGAGGTGGGAGGAACCTGAGAGGTCAGCGAATCCAGCCTGTACCTGAACAAGACTCTCTTCTTGTGGTGACCCAGGCTACACAAAGCCTTTCAGGGTTGGGGAGCTGACTACCTCCGAAGGCTGCCCATTCCATTTTTGGGAAGCTGTTGTTGTCAGGAAATCTTGCCTTATATGGAGGTGAAAACTGCCACTTTCTATCCATTACTCAGTTTGCCCTCTAGAGCCAAGCATTTTCCACACGATCATCCTGAAAATGCTTAAATACAACAATTCTTCACGCCCCCAACCCCCATCATACCAGGCTTCACACCCTCTTTTCCTTTTTTTTTTTTTAAAAACTTCTGGGGAAGCTAGGTGGCACAGTGGATAGAGCATCGGCCCTGGAGTCAGGAGGACCTGAATTCAAATTTGACCTCAGACACTTGACACTTACTAGCTGTGTGACCTTGGGCAAGTCACTTAACCCGAATTGCCTCACCAAAAAAAAACAACACCAAACATCTCTTGAATTGTCAGAGCTAGAATGGCCCTCAGGAGGCATCATGTCAATAGCCTTCCCAGTTCATGAATCCCTTCTACAGCCTTCTCCCCACCTAAAAGAATCATCCAGATTCTTTTATAACCATCACTAGAACAAGAGAGACAATGGCATAGAACCAAGAGGATGCTGAGAGATGGGAGATACATGGACTTGAATCTTTCCAGTAATGCTTGCTATGTGACCATACCAAGTTGCTCCCTCTCTCTGAGTCCCAGTTTGCTCATCTGTAAAATGAAGATAAAGAGGCAGGTAGGTGACTCAGTGGGTAAAGCACCAGGCCTGGAGTCAGGAAGACCTGAGTTTAAATGTGGCCTCAGACACTTAGTAGCTGTGTGACCCTAGGCAAGTCACTTAACCTCTGTTTGCCTTAATTCACTGGAGAAGGAAATGGCAGACTACTCCAGTATATTTGTTAAGAAAACCAAGGACAGTATGGTTCACGGGGTCACAAAAAGTCAGACATGACTGAATAACTGAACAGCAATAAGGACAACAACAAAATGGGGATAATAATACTTGCACTACTACCTTTTTCATAGACTTGTGAGGAGAGTACTTTGCAAATCTTAAACAGTGATAGAAATAGAAGCCATTGCTACTATATACTCTTTAACAGGGGTCCTTTGGTCCTTTGACAGTCTGGCGAAACCTATCTTGGTGAACAATTATCAGAACCTTGTCGCTAAATGCATAAAACAAAATAATTAGGGTTACAAAGGAACTAAGTTCTAAGGATGGTAAAAAATCGAGGTGTCACTATTTCCCTTCCAAATTCAGAGACCTCTTGAAATTTATCCACAGACATCTGTGGACCCCAAATTAAGAACATTCCATCTATTAAAAAAACCAGGACTATGTCACAAATGAAAGTAAAACTAGACAGCACAAGTGAGGGTCAGAGTGTGACCCTCATATGTGTAGGACTCTGACTTCTTCCAGCTACTCCTATAGTGCCTTAGCAGAAACATGGGTTCACTTACCTACCTGCCTAGCCCCAACTGCATTCAGCTGGTTCTTAGCTTTCCTGTTACCTCTCCGAGGCCTAAGGATCTTTCTGAGGGTCGCAGCTTCCAAAATGTCACTCCATAACTCATCAGACATGTCAGGTGAATGATGTGACTGTGACCCACTCGTGGACTACTTGTCTTCGATGCAGCTGAAACCACTTTACGACACACGGTGTGGATGTGAGGGAAAACAGAACATATGTAGGAAATTACTGAGATGTAAAATCATTACTGAATCCCCTTCTGTTTATGTTGGGCTCCTTTTTGCTGGGTCTCTAAACTGTCCCCAAATGCACAAACACCTTCAGTTCAGCACTGTGTTCTGGTCCAAGCTTTCTTCCCTAGGTTGCTCAAAAGGTCTTTTTCTTCTGGACTCCTGCCTCTTAATTCTCAGATCAATTTAAACTTCCATTACTGCACTGGAAAGAACTCAGAACTGGGCACTGAGAGACCTGAGTTCTGCTCTTGATTTTGCTGCTAATTCTCTGTGAACTTGGACGAAACTTCCCTTCTCTGGGACTCAGTTTACTCATTTATAAAATGAGGGAGAGATGAGGAAGAGATTGAACTAGATAACCTCTAACATCCCTCTCAGTTTCTAACATTCTCTGTTCTCTGTTGTAAGAACCCTCCCAACTCTGACATTCTATGTTCTAAGGGCACTCCAGCTTCTAATATTCTATGTTTTAAGGCTCTCTCCTAGCTGTGAAATCCTGTAAGTCTATTATTTATTGTTTCCTTACATTGAACTGAAATCTGTCTCCTTGTAATGATTCCTATTGCTCTTAGTTCTGGGAGCTATTTTAAGCAAAACTAGCCCAGTGCTTAGCAAAGAGCAGTCCAGCTCATTCAATTTAGAAGAACATACATACATCAGTCTCAGGGAAATACCCAACAAAATTTCCTTTTCCACCCATCATCCTCATCTTTCCTTCTTTGTATGGATTTCTTCCTTCTGCTCCAATCCAGTGGGCCCCGCACTTAGATAGACTCTGATCTAAAAAGAGATTGATAAGGGCTGCTCACACAAATTGTGACCTTAGCTGAACCTGCCATGTTTAGCTTTGATTCCCACTTCCCCCACTTCTATATTTAATGTTATTTAAAATGTTTCTTGTTATCTTTCATTTTTGCATTACCTTCCTTTCAAAATATGTTCTTTTGCCTCCCCAGCCTATCAAGCTATCCATTGTAACAAAAAGGAATTTTAAGAGAAAAAGAAAAATAAATAGTTCAGCAAAAACTAAACATCACACCAACTGATTCTGGCAGTATGTTTAGTTTTCCATAACCTCTGTAAAGAAGTGGAGGAATATTTTCTCATTTCTTCTCTAAAGCCAATCTTGGTTATTATAATCACATAGCACTCAGTTTCATTTTTCTCTTGCTTTTATTCTTTCCATTTACATCATTGTGGCCCATGAATATTGCTTTTTTGGAGAGGGGGTTAAAAATTTTAATTCGTATCAGTTCATATAAGTCTTTCTGTGCTTCTCTGAATTCTTCATATTTGTCACTTCTCACCTCAAAGTCCTCTACATTCGCACATGGCAATTTGTTTAGGTATTTCCAGATATGTGCATCTCCTTTTCCTCCTGATTCTTTGTTACCACAAAAATATTGCTAGGAATATTTTGGTGCATATGGACTCAGGAAGACCCGAGTTCCAATCTAGCCTCAGACATTATTTGCATGACCCTAGGTTCAAACATTTAGTGGGAACTTGATGCCTGAACATGGAACTGAACATCCCTAGGGGGGGAACTAGAAAGGGTCCAGTTCAAGATGTACTTGGGGTATGAGCCTTGGGTGCAAATATGAGACATACGGCTTATGATTTTATGGAATGCCTCAATATTGAGCCCAGTGCATCTGTCAATGGAGAAGGTTCTGGAAGCCTCAACTGACATATGAGTTCCAAAAACAAGATACAAGAAAAAGTGTGATAGGATAAAACAGAGGTGAAGACAAAGCATTCTAAGAACATTTGAAGATGAAGGGAACACTTTTTGTTGGGAGCACTTGAGGAGACCTTCATGGAAGAGGTAGCATCTGAGCAAGATCCTGAAGGAAGATAGGAATTTCAATAGGTGCCAAGTGGGTAAGTCATCATTTCATCCTTCCTTGTGCTTCCATTTTGCGGAACACTGTGAGCAAAAATCTATGTTTGTTTTATACATCTGTCCAAGCATTCTGTGGTGCAGCATAATGACTGTTTCTCCTTTGAATTACTGTTAGTTCTTTGTGTCTTCTGGATTTTTGTAGGTGTGTGTTTTTGCAGCAATAAAGTGTAATCATCTTGAAGGCTTCACTTATTGTTCTTCCTCAACTATTATCAGTGATCTTTGAACAATTGTAGAAAAGGGACAAATGTTATAGGATTGGGGCAGCTGGGTGGTGCAGTGGATGGAGCACCGGCCCTGGAGTCAGAGGGGCCTGAGTTTGGGTCTGGCCTCAGACACATATCACTTACTGGCTGTGTGACCTTGGGCAAGTCACTTAACCCCAATTGCCTCACTAAAAAAAGATGTTATAGGATTGTGCCTTCCTTTGGTTGATTGTTTCTAATTTAATCTACATATATCTTGTTTGTATATAGTGGTTTGAATGTTGTCTCTCCAATTACATTGTGTTTTCCTTGAGAACAAAGACTATTTTTTTTTGCCTTTCTTTGTATCATCAGTACTTAGCACGGAGCCTGGCACATAGCAGGCATTTTAAAATGCTTATTAGCTGACTGATGGGTGTAGATAGGCTGCAGTCAATCATCAGTGATGACTCCCATGTGAAAAACAGCACAAAAAAAAGCATCTAAGAAATGTGTTCAGAAAAAGAAATGGGCCCGTCACAAAATAGTATTAAGGGATATTAGGTTGGTAGTTTGAGTGTTTCTCTAGTAACTACATGTTAAGTCTAGTCCTCCAACACATTAAGTGAAATGACTTGGTACTGTCCACTGCCTCAGTGCTGAACCAGACAGCAACACCCAGTTTTGCACCTTGTTGAGGTGCTAACAACTTCTCTGCTAGCAATAGTGTTAACAGATTCATTCATTCAACAAATATTTAGTAGTGACTACTGTGTGCAGATCTCCCCATAATGAGCATGATGAGGAAGAGACAATGCCTTGTTCCCTCTGGGACCTCACAGTTTCATTCAAGAGATGAGACAAGCGCATAGATGAGATACAAACAACACAGTTCGGATGTAGTAAGCTCAACACCTTCCCCTGCAGGTTACTTTTATTAGCTTCCCCCTTTCTGTGGCCATGTTACTGATATTTCTAGCAAGGCTAGAAATGATATGGGGGCCAGGTTTATAACCACAGGAAGGAGTTCTAAGCCTGGGATCAATAGCAACATCAGAGAGCCTGACTTTTGAAACAATCCTGCCTTGGCAAGTTTTCATTTTGGAATATATAGTGATGTCACTCAGAAACACACTTAGTATTAAGATTCTGTGTGGTTTACCAGGTCAGTACATGCTAAGTGTGGGGAAGACACATGAGAGGCACCTGTTTAGAAAGAATGAGGATGGAGAGAGTATAGTGGCAAGAATACTTAATTTAGAGAATCAGAGGATGTGGATTTGAAATCCAGGCCTGCCAATTTGCTAAATGTCTGATCTTGGATGAGTAATTTCCCTCCTTTGAGTATCAGTTTCTTCATCTATAAAATGAGGTGGGGGGGGAAGTTATGATCATTAATGAAGGAGAAATTTCAGAACCTATTTAAATTAAAATAGAGGGGTCTTGGATGAGTTGGGAATTGAGGAAGTAAAGGATTCCATTGGATGTTTGGCCCCAGGCACCTTCAGCACATTTCTCTGAGAAAGGACAATGCTGGCTGTCAAGGAGGAGAATAAAAAGTGCATTGAAGGAGCAGCTAGGTGGTGCAGTGGATAGAGCACCGGCCCTGGATTCAGGAGGACCTGAGTTCAAATCTGGCCTCAGACACTTAACACTTACTAGCTGTGTGACTCTGGGCAAGTCACTTAACCCCAATTGCCTCCCTAAAAAAAAGTGCATTGAAGACTTTGAAGCCTAAGGACAGTACCCCCAACAGCCACTTGATCTCCTTTCCATGGTTACTTTCCTTTTAAATGACTCTTCAATAATAGCAAACAGGGAAGTGAGTTCCACTATGTGGTTTTTTCTTGGTTCCTGGTCCCTTTTCAATTCCTCTTAGAATATAACCTTGGCTAGGTAAGAGATCTATTTCCTGAACTGTAGTACCACATGTCCATCTACCTGCTGAATATCTAAAAGACTCTGTCTCTGACTATCATAATCAGATGTTCTGATACCTCAAACTCACCAGGTCCAAAGCCAAATTCCTCATTTGGGTTCCCACCTCCTTTTCTTGTTTCTTTTCATCTTTCCAGTCACGCTTAACATCCCAGCATCAGCTTTCATTTGTGCCCCCTCCTTCAATTCACCAACCAGTTGCCAGGCCCTATGTATTCTTCCTCTCCAGAAATATGGGAATTTGGGTGAACTACATTTTTCTTTCTTTCTTTCTTTCTTTCTTTCTTTCTTTCTTTCTTTCTTTCTTTCTTTCTTTCTTTCTTTCTTTCTTTCTTTCTTTCTTTCAGGGCAATGAGGGTTAAGTGACTTGCCCAGGGTCCCACAGCTAGTAAGTATCAAGTGTCTGAGTCAGGATTTGAACTGAGGTCCTCCTGAATCCAGGGCCAGTGCTCTATCCACTGCGCCACCTAGCTGCCCCATGAACTACATTTTTCAATGTAAGTTTACAGCATGACATGACAGAGATTTCATGAAGGCAAAATCAGCAGGCCTGGGCAGCAGACTGAGTATGGGAGTGTGTGAAAGAATGAGGAGTCAGGGAGGACACCTAGGTTTCAAGCCTGGGGGATTGGGGGTACCCTCAAAAGTATTAAGGTATTCAGGAAGAAGAGAAGGCTTTTTTGGGGGTGGTGGAAGAAAATGATTAGTTCAGTTTTGGACATGTTGAATTTAAGATGTCTATAGGACCTCTAGCTTTAAATATTCAATTGGCAGTTGGAGATCTGAAGCAAACTTCTCTTCTCAATCACTCAGCCTTCTCATGAATGAAAGGAAATGGGGAGGGGGCTGCTAGGGGGCTCAGTAGATAAAGCACAGGCCCTGGATTCAGGAGAACCTGAGTTCAAATCTGACTTCAGACACTTGACACTTACTAGCTGTGTGACTGAGCAACTCACTTAACCCTTGTTGCCCTGCAAAAAAAAATGAGATGGAGAGGGGTTTGGACTACATAATCTCTAACATCCCTCCCATCTCTGAAGTTATGTGTTCTAAAGTTTCTTTAGCCTCTAATATTCCGTGTTCTAAGATCTGTTCCTAGCTATGAAATTCTGTGATTCTATTGTTTTTCCTTAGAGTTAACTGATATCTGCATCCTTGCATTGATTCTCAACCTTCCTAGTTCTGGGAAGTTTTTAAAGCAAAGGCAGCTCAGAGCTTAGGGAAAGTTTTAGAGGAAGACTAAGTAGGCAGAGATTTACCACAGAATTCCAAGATAACTGGATATGCCCTAGAAGAAAGACCACTTATTCTAGAAGGAAGGAAAGAAAAAAGGAAGAAAGAAAGAAAGAAAGAAAGAAAGAAAGAAAGAAAGAAAGAAAGAAAGAAAGAAAGAAAGAAAGAAAGAAAGAAAGAAAGGAGGGGTTGGGGAGGGAAGGAAGGAGGGAGGGGTGGAAAGAAGGAAGGAAGAAAGGAAGGAAGAGGGAGGGAGAGAAGAAAGTAAAGAAAGAAGGAGGGAGGGAAGGAACTAAGAAAGAAAGGGAAGAAGAGAAAAAAAAGGAAGGGAAGAAGAGAGGAAGGAAGGAAAGAAGGAAGTCTTCATAAATTCTCACATTGGCCATGACCCAAAATATCACTCATTCTGTACTATGTCTCTCCATCACTTATCCAGCAGGAGGTGGGTAGCAACTTAATTTTCTGTCCTTTAGAACAGTAGATGGTCATTTAATTGATCAAAGTTCTAAAGGGACAGACCTACTTGTGCCAGAGGTACAAGGGAGTCAGCTTCCAGAACCACAGAGATAATTGCTAAATTCTCAGTGAGCATTTACACCTAAGAAATTGATAAGCTACAAATCAGGGCTTGAATTATTGTTGTTGTTGTTGTTGTTGTTGTTCATTGCTTAGATTGAAGGAAAAGATTGAGAAAAGTTAATAATGCAGATAAACTTAAAAGTGTGCCATGCTTTTCAGAGAGCTGATTGTAAAATATTTGCCAGCACATCCCTGTATGCAGCAATAAGGTTATCAAGAAGCCTAAGTAAAGAGTGAAATAATCCTCTTTTGCTGTACCAGCTCCTCCCTGGTTTTAGCTGAGAAGTTCTGAATGTTCTCCCTTCTCTGTTCTGTCTTCTGCCAGTCACTATGAGACTAGGAGAACAGTTTGAATCCAAAGCAACCATTGTCAGAGAAATGATTATTAAAAACGAATGATTTGAGGAGGTTGAGGCCCCCTTTCTTTTTTATTTTCAAGACCTCAGTCTCTGAAGAGTTAAACTTCTCTATCTGACCCAACCCAAACCTAGGAGGAAACTCTAGTTTCAGGTGAATTCCATTCAATCCAACTTGAGTGGAGACAGATCGAATTGTCTAGACAGCCCAAGGCTGGGGGTGGTTTGAGTATAGAGATGGTTTCTCTGTCCAAGGGTAACATGATGTCACTCTCAGCCCCTCATTTTAAAATAACCCCCCTCCTCTTGTATTAACCAATCAGAGTTGATTGCCACTCCTCTTCCAAAAAATATAAGCTCTGAGCCCACCACCATGACTGTCTTTAGTCTAAGAGAGATGGCCAAATGGCCATCCTTTTATTAATAATGTGCTGGCCTTGTTAATAAAATAATTAAATTACCCCAAACTATGTCTCTCAACCCTTTTTAATCACCACAATGGAGATGTTGGGTTTCTTAGATTTCATTCTCTTTTGGTTGATGATTCTAAATCGATCAACCAGAGTTCCCAGGGAAAAAAACTGGATCAGTTCCCCTTGTGAGCATCATCCTTTCAGCTAGTATTTTCTTAAAACTATTTGAGCTTATGAGGCAGCTAGGTGGCACAGCGGATAGAGCACTGGCCCTGGATTCAGGAGGACCTGAGTTCAAATCTAGCCTCAGACCCTTGACACTTACTAGCTGTGTGATCCTGGGCAAGTCACTTAACCCCAATTGTCTCACCAAAAAACAAAAACAAAAAGAACTACTTGAGCTTGGATACAAGCTTTTTCTGCTCTGCCAGGCTGGCATCTTCATTATCCATCATATTGTCCCCTCACTCATCTCTGCTCTATCTTGATTCTCCATCCTTTCCCTAGTGATCAGTTCCTTCCCTAGTGTCTTCAAACATCCCCAACTTCTCCCATTTTAATGGACATTTTCATCACTTTATTTACATAATTCCAAATTGCTTTCTTTTTTAATGTGAGATTTATTTTTATTTTAAGCAGGTTAATTTTCTTTTTTTATTTAATAGTATTTTTTCCAGTTACATGTAAAGATCATTTTCAACATTCAATTTTGTAAGATTTTGAGTTCTAAATTTTTTCCCTCCCTTCCCAACCCCCCCAAAGACAGCAAGTAATTGGATATATGTTATACAGTATAGTCATGTTAAATATATTTCTACATTTGTCATGTTGCAAAAGAAAAATCAGGACAAAAGGGAGAAACCACAAGAAAGAAAAAACAAAAAATACCAACAAAAGTGAAAATAGTATACCTCAATCTTCATTCAGACTCTTTAGTTCTTTCTCTGGATGTGGAAAGCATTTTCCATCATGAGTCCTTTGGAATTGTCTTGGATTATTGTATTGCTGAGAAGAGCTAAGTCTGTCCTAATTGATCATCACACAGTGTTGCCATTAATGTGTATAATGTTCTTCTGGTTCTGCTTACTTTACTCAGCATCCATTCATGTAAGTGTTTCCAGGTTTTTCTGAAATCTGCCTGCTCATCATTTCTTATGGCATACTATTCCATTACATTCATTTATCACAACTTGTTCAGCCATTCCCCAATTGATGGACATCCTCTCAATTTCCAATTCTTTGCCATCTCCCATCTTTTTTTTTAAACTTCAATTGTTGTTGTTTTGTCAGTTAGTCATGTTTGACTCTTTGTGACCCCATTTGGGGTTTTCTTGGCAAAGATATGGGAGTGGTTTGTCATTTCCTTCTCCAGATCACTTTACAGATGAGAAACTGGGGCAAAAAGGGTTAAGTGACCTGCCCAGGGTCACACAGCCAGTCTATACTTGAGGCCAGATTTGAACTTAGGTCCTCCCAGCACCAGGACCAGCCTTTTATCCACTGCACCACCTAGCTACCCTAATTAGACCCACCATCCCTCCAAATTATTGTCCTATCTCTTCTCCCTTTCTCAGCCAAAGTCCTTGAAAAGACTGGCTACATTTGCTTTCTCCACTTCCTCTCTTCTCACTGATCCTTCAGCACTTTGCAATCTGGCTTCCAACATCGTCATTCAGCTTAAACTGTTCTCTTTAAAGTTACCACTGATTTCATAATTGCCAAATCTGATGGTCTTTTCTTAATCTGCATCCTTCTCAACCTGTCTGCTGCATATGCCACTTAGGGTTGCCCTCTCCTCCTGACTAGTCTCTCCTTTCTGTGTTTTCGTAATGAGTCTCTCTCCTGGTTTACCTCCCACCTCTCTGACTATGTCTCCTCAGTCTCCTTTGCTGGCTGATCATCCCTATCACTCCACCTGACTGTGGGTGTTCCTCAAACATTTTCCTCCCTCTAGCTTCTCATCAGTTCTCTTGGATTTAGCATCTTTATGCAATTGACTTCCAAACGTAAGTCTGCAACACATCCAGAGACACTTCCAATGTGGGGGAGGAAAAAAAAGTACTCGATGTACAATATGAGTCAGGTATGGGTCAGATAATTTATTCTTACACCTATACATACACAACGCAAACCACAGTTTAACAGAAGATTGCTCATACAATATGCTGAGAGAACGGTGCTAAAACTCTGTCAGAACATAAGCCACTTGGTCAGATTGGTCACGACCTCCATCAGACTCAGCTCTGCAATATCCATCCTGCTTTCACTTACTTCAGAAAAGGAGATAAAAGGCAGCCAGGAGCCTTGGCACAAACTTTCCCTGTGGAGCCCACACCTTATGTTGGGAGCAGAAGTGGAATAAGGGGAATGACCAGCATGAAGCTCGGAACCTACCCTGGCTTGTCTAGCTCAGATTCTCCACAGGACTTAGGGGTCCCTCTCTTTCATTCCTGAGTTAGGTAGGGGAAGCTAGAGGTTATTCCTTCCATATCTCACCACAATGGTGCCTCTCTCAGCCCTAATGAATTGCTGAAGGGAATCTGGGTTCTTCCATGGCCTAGCATTCTGTTATTTTCCCACAATTTCCTTACCAAATCTTTGTCACATGAATGCAAACTAAGCAAATGTGCCCAGTCAGCCACTACTTAAAATAGCTCATTTGTTTAACTCAAGTATAAGACTAGATGATTTTTGCAGTTCTTTTCAGTTCCCATAATCCATGAACTTATTTTCCTCTTTTTCTTCTCCTGAGTCTAAGGGGCCCTAATGTGTTTACATGTTAACATTTCTTCTTGATCCCTTGTGAGATCCTGTTTTTGCCTTTAGAGTTGAAACCCTGATGAGTGTCTTGGGTGAGCTGGTATGCTGGGAGGGCGCTGCCTGGGCGTGGCTACTGCTGATCTCCTCTGTGGCACCATTGCTGGGCTCCTCGCCTCTCATGGCCCATTTTCTCTCCTCAGCATCATTTCCAAGCTCATTTCTGCCTTTGGGTTCTCCACCGCCCCCCCTTGAAAACTTGATCCCTTTTCTCATCTCACTTCAAGTTAAATAAGAAACCCCACCTGCTTCTTTGAAACTTCTGAGAAGGTGATACAGGAAGGATGCTTCCACCAAGATAAGCTTCCTTCCTGCCAAGCACTCACTATGCTCCAGGAAATGTACCAAGTGTGGGCGATGCAAAGAAAGGCAAAAATATGGTCCCTGCTCTAAAGGCGCTCACATTATAATGGTGGGGGGAAAGGGGGATAACATGCAAATAACCATGTGCATGCAAAAGACAGAGTAGATGGAAGGTGTTTTCAGAGGGAAGGTAATTGGGCCAGGGAAGAAGGAACACCAGGAAAGGCCTCCTGCAGAAGGTAAGGTTTAAGTGGAGTCTTGAAGGAAGATTTTGTTCAAAGACAAGCTCTTAATGGATATGTGACCTAGATAGAAAAGATCACATCATGAACAAATTAGAGAAACATGAAAAAATTACCCATCAGATCTTTGGATAGGAGGAAAGTTCATGACCAAACAAGGAATAGAGAGGCTCACAGAAGAGAAAAGAGGTCATTTTGATTGCATAAAATGAAGAAATTTTCTGCACAAACAAGATTAAAAGGGGAACAACGGGGGGGGGGAATTTTGTGGGAAGTTTCTCTGATAAAGGTATCATTTTTCAGAAACATAAGGAAATCATTCACATTTGTAAGAAAAAATGATTTGCTCATTTATAAATGGTATAAGGATGTGACGAAACAGTTTTCAAGGGAAGAAACTCAGGCTATAGTCATAGCTGGGCTTTGAGAAGATTGCTCTGGGGGCTGTGTGGAAGATGGACTGGAGGCAGGGAGACCAACTAGGAGACTATTGTAATAGTCCAGGCAGGAGCCAGGGATGTTAATAGCGATGTTTAGGAGATGGGAAGGTTTGTAGGAAAAGAAAATGAGTTCTGTGAGGTACATGTTACTTTATTTATGCCTATATTTGGTTGGAGATGTTTAATAGAACAGGGCTTCTTAAATTTTTCCCACTCGTGATCCCTTTTTTTTTAAACTTTTTTTTTCTTTTTATTCTTTTTAGGGCAATGAGGGTTAAGTGACTTGCCCAGGGTCACACAGCTAGTAAGTGTTAAGAGTCTGAGGCCGGATTTGAACTCAGGTACTCCTGACTCCAGGGTCGGTGCTTTATCCACTGCACCACCTAGCTGCCACCGATCCCTTTTTGCTGAAGAAATTTTTATGCAATTCCAGGCATATAGATTTATAAAATAGGTATACAAGGGGCAACTAGGTGGCGCAGTGGATAGAGCACCGGCCCTGGATTCAGGAGGACCTGAGTTCAAATCCGACTTCAAACACTTAACAATTACTAGCTGTGTGACCCTGGGCAAGTCACTTAACCCCAATTGCCTCACCAAAAAAAAAAAAAAAAAAAAGGTATACATAACCTTTTACTGTGGCCAAATTTTTCATGATCCCCACATTCAGTTACATGGCCCCATATGGGGTCACACCCCATAGTTAGGAAGCTTGATAATAGACTGTTGTTGATGTGAGAGAGACAGGAGCTCAGAGAAGAGGTTAGGGATGAATAAATGGAACTGAGAATCACTTGCATAGAGATGATAATTGGATCCATGGTAGCTGATGATATCACCAAGCAAGACAGTATGGAGGTAGAGATTCCTGACTACTGCTTCTTTACTTCTGGTATTCAAAAGGCAGCTATGACACACCTAAATGGGGGGCTATGTGGTACAGTGGATAGAATGCCAGGCCTGAAGTCAAGAAGACTCATCTTCCTAAATTTAAGTATGACCTCAAACACTTGCTGGCTGTGGACCCTGGGCAAGTCACTTAACTCTTTTTTGCCTCAGTTTCCTCACCTGTCAAATGAGTTGGAAAAGGAAATGGCAAGTCTTATAAGTATCTTTGCCAAGAAAACCCTAAATAGGGTCATGGAGGGTTAGACATGACTGAACAACAAATGCTGTTAGAAGTTTTCTTGGTTTTGAAGCTCATCTTGGTGAAGTTTGTTAAGTGTGTGTGTGTGTGTGTGTGTGTGTGTGTGTGTGTTTGGGAGAGTGTTGTTTCTTTGTGTTTCAATTTTTTTCAGTTGTTTTTTAGTTGAGTATGCTCCCTGCCTTACTGCTTTCTTCCTGTTCTATCTCCCCAGTAGTCAGAATTCAGTGTTAAAAAGTGTTAAATGCTGGCCGCAGCCCACATGTTTGTGTCAGACAAATCACGCTTAGAGCACAGCAATGATGAACATTTTTGGTGCTAACTGTATACTTTATGATACAGTCAATAGGATGGGGACTGCATCTGTGATTTTATTAGCATAGGGAACACCTAGCTTAGGAAATCATCCACCATTTCTGCCAATGAATTTCAGCACCTTTTCTAAAACTTAATTTTCTTAGAAAATTGCCTGAGGCACCAAAAGGTGAAATGACTTGCTCAGAGTCCCATAGCCAGTATGTGTCAGAGACTGGACTTGAATCTTCCAAATGCCTGGTTCCTAGGCTATCCACAGTACCACACAGCCATTTGCTTGACACAAACAAAAACGAAATTTTATGCCTTCTGTGTGAAGTGTCCTTCCTTGGTGCTGGGAACACAACAATGGAAAAATGATATAGCTTCATAGAAGTTAGAGCTGGCAAATGTCTCAGAGGTCATCTACTCTAAGTCAATTATTTTAGAGGTGGGGAAACTCAGGAGCCATGACCTCAGACCAAATTCAGTGTTCTTTCTACTACATTACACTGTCTCTTGGTTCCTCCACTCAAGAAGCTTACTGTGAGGGAAAAATTCATCCTCTTCTCAATAATTCTCAGAAACTCAGCAGCGAGGTGACAAAGGCTTTATTTTCTTCTCATGCGAAGGAGGCACCCTAGTGTGCAGCTAGTGGGTGCCCAGAAAGGAGGCTCGCAGGCCCTGTTTTATTCCCTAGTTCCTAATGCGAATGGACCTTCCCCTTTTTCATCACTGGTCAGGGTTACAATCTACATGCAAAAACTAGCTAATCGGAATGCAGTATTCCCACCCCTCTTCCTTGTATGGGCATAACTCAGGAGTGGACCTTATACTTCCTTATATGGCACAACTCTGGAGAGGACCTAATTGAGACCAGGGCTCCTTGAACCATGTGACCTTGCTAACCTGAGGGGGAGGAGGGGATCTGAGACCTTTGTCCCACAAACAGGTCAGGAGAGTATGACTGACTGTTATATCCACATAGAGAGGAGACAACTACCCATTTCTCACACTTACAATCTAAGGAAGTTGGGTGTAGATAAGACAACAAACACAAGATAGAATGTGATAAAGACAAAGCAAAGGTTCCATTTACAGGACTCTAAGAAAATATGAGGAGGCAGTATAACCAGGTGTTGCCATGGAGATGTCACCAAGCATCCATCAGCTACTAGAGTATTGGAACTAGGACTGCTGGGAAGTTTCACAGAGGATTCTTGTAGAAAGATGCAAGAAGGAGGAGAGTAAAGAAGCAGGATCAGGATTTATGTGGCATCCCACATCTTGGAATTGTATATGGAAATACCATGTACCAGAGTGTTTTGCCTCTTCATTCCCAGATCTTTCCTTCATTAAAAACCTGCTGTTGGCTAAGAAATAGTGTGGTGGATCAGTGGAATAGGTTAGGCACACAAAATGGGTTAGGCAATCTCCTATTTGATAAACCCAAAGACTCCAGCTTCTGGGATAAGAACTCACTATTTGACAAAAACTGCTGGGAAAAGTGGAAGATATTATGGCAGAAACCAACATCTTACACTGTATACCAAAGTAAAGTCAAAATGGGTACATGATTTAGACATAAAGGGTGATACCATAGGCAAATTAGAAAAGGAAGGAATAGTTTACCTCTCAGATCTATGGAGAGGGGAAGAATTTATAACCAAAGATGATAGAGAACATTATGAATTGCAAAATGGATCATTTTGATTATATTAAATTAAAAAGGTTTTGCACAAACCAAACCAATGCAACTAAGATTAGAAGGAAAGAAGAAAGCTAGGAAACAATTTTTTATGGCTAGTGTTTCTGATAAAAGCCTCATTTCTCAAATATATAGAGAATTTAATCAAATTTATAAGAATACAAGTCATTTTTCAATTGAGAAATGGTCAAAGGATATGAATAGACAGTTCTCAGATTAAGAAATTAAAGCTTTCCATAGCCATATTAAAAATGTTCTCAATCACTATTGATTAAAAAAATGCAAATTAAAACTATCCTGAACTTAACATAAAGTGATGCTGAGTGAGATGAGCAGAACCAGGAGAATATTGTACACAGTATAAATAACATTGCTCGATGATCAATTGTAAAAGACTTAACTCTTCTCAGCAATACAATGATCAAAGATAATTCCAAAGGACTCATGATGGAAAATGCTTTCCAAATCCAGAAAAAAGAACTGTGGATCTAGATGCAGGTTGAACCATACTGTTTCTACTTTTTTGTTTTTGTTTTTTCTTTTTTGAGGTTTTTCCTTTTTGTTCTGATTTTTCTTTCACAACATGACTAATGCAGAAATATGTTTAATATGATTGTACATATATAACCTATATCAGATTGCTTGCTGTCTTGGGGATGGGGAAGGGAAGAGAGGGAGGGGAAAAATTTGAAACTAGAAATCTTATAAAAACAAATGTTGAAAACTATCTCTACATGTAGCTAGAAAATAATAAAATACTTTTATGATAAAAAACCTATTGTGAGGTGACACCTTATACCTATCAGATTAGCTAATATGACAAAAAGGGAAAATGATAAATGTTGGAGAAGATGTGGAAAAATTGGAACTCTAATGCATTTTTGGTGGAGTTGTGAACTGATCCAACCATTCTGGAGAGTAATTTGGAACTATGCCCCAAAGGCTATAAAACTGCTTATCCCTTGACCTAGCAATACCACTACCAGGCCTAGATTCCAAAGAGATCAAAAAAAAAAGGGGGAAAGGACCCACATATACAAAAATATTTATAGCTGTTCTTTTTGTGGTATTAAAGAATTAGAAATTGAGGGGATGCCCATCAATTAGGGAATTGCTGAACAAGATGTGTTATATTAATTTGATGAAATGATATTGTACTTTCTGCCAGCTCTGCCATATTCCAGTGAGTTGCCAAAATGACGAACACAAAAGGAAAAAGGAGAGGGACATGTTACATGTTTTCTAGGCCCTTTAGAAAACATGGTGTTGTCCTTTTGGCTATGTATATACAAGAAAGGTGATATTGTAGATATCAAGGGTATGGGCACAATTCAGCAAGGAATGCCCCACAAATGTTACCATGGCAAGACTGGATGGGTCTATAATGTTCCTCAACATGCTGTAGGCATTGTTGTAAACAAACAGGTTAAGGGCAAGATTCTAGCCAAGAGAATTAATGTGCATATTGAGCACATTAAGCATTCTAAGAGCAGAGATAGCTTCCTGAAGAGAGTGAAAGAAAATGACCAGAAGAAGAAGGAAGCCAAAGAAAAAGGCACCTGGGTTCAACTGAAAGGTCAGCCTGCTCCACCCAGAGAAACACACTTTGTGAGGACCAATGGCAAGGAACCCGAGCTGTTGGAACCAATCCCTTACAAATTCATGGCATAAATGACTAAAAAACATAATAAAAAGATTCTTGGATTATAAAAAAAAAGAAAAAAGAAATGATACTGTACTATAAGAAAAGATGTGCAGAAAGATTTCATAAAAACCTGCAAAGGCTTACAGTAACTGATGCTGAATGAAGTGAGTAGAACCAAGAGAACATCATACACAGTAACAGCAACATTGTGTGATGATCAACTGTGATAGACTTAGCTCTTCTCAGCAATACAATGATCCAAGACAATGCCAAAAGACTCACAATGGAAAATGTTCTCCACATACAGAAAAAGAACTGATGGAGTCTGAATGCAAATAGAAGCATACTATTTTCACTTTGGGTTTTTTTTTTGTTGTTGTTTGTTTTTTGTTTCTTCTTTCTTGTGGCTTTTCCCTTTTGTTCTGATTTTTCTCTCACAGCATAACTAATATGGAAATATGTTTCACATGATTGTAATGTATAAACCATATATCAGATTGCTTGCTAGCTTCAGGAGGGGGGAAGGAAGGAAGGAAGGGAGGGAGAAAAATTTGGAACTCAAAATCTTACAAAAATTAATGTTGAAAATTATATTTACATGTAATTAGAAAAAATAAAAATAAAATACTATTTTTTTTAAAAACCTGCTGTCTTCGGCAATTTGTCTGGGGTACTTTTGAACTTACTGTCCATATTGCCAATAGAAAATTATTCTCTGGAGTCCCAAGGAGGCTTCTCCATTGTTCTTTTTTTTTAATTTTTAAATTATTTTTACCGGGCAATGAGGGTTAAGTGACTTGCCAAAAGTCACACAGCTAGTGTCAAGAGTCTGAGGCTGGATTTGAACTCAGGTCCTCCTGAATCCAGGGCTGGTGCTTTATCCACTGTGCCACCTCGCTGCCCCTCATTGTTCTTTTTAGATCTCTTTCCCAGGGTCTTCTACTAAAGAATCTCAGCAAAGGCCATGTGGCACAAATCTTATACTACCTCAAACTTACAGATGGAAATTGCAATTGCCCTCAAATAAAGAGTTATGGAGATTGAACAAAGAATGTTTTTTAAAGCTTATGTGGACAAATTGGAAATTGGAAATCTTATGTAAACAAATGTTGACAACTAGCTCTACATGTAACTGGAAAATAATAAAATACTTTTATTTGAAAAAAAAAAGCTTATGTGGTGGGGGGGGGCAGGTAGGTGTCACAGGGGATAAAGTACCAGCCCTGGATTCAGGAGGACCTGAGTTCAAATACAGCCTCAGACACTTGACACTTACTAGTTGTATGACCCTGGGCAAGTCACTTAACTCTCATTGCCCCACCCTCATCCCAAAAAAAGCTTATCAGGGGTTACTTTTTTGCTTAGTACTCATAAAGGATCTATCTTGGGTCTTGAAAAGATGTTCCCCAAAAGAGAACCAAGTTTCCTACCTCAGAAGGAAAGCCTGGTTTCCACAGAGCTTCTTGAACTCTCGGCTATCTCTCCAGAGGGATTATGGATGATAGTAGTGGGGTGGAACTCAACCAGAAGTCACCTGTTAATCTTTCAGGTGTGAGACAAAACAGCTTTCATTTGCAAAATTCTCTTGGGTCCCAGCAATAGCATAGGGCATGCAAAATCTCCCTAGAGAATCTAATTGGAGATCAAGATGAAGCACATCCTGGTATCCCATCACACACAAGACACACAATAAATTCTATGAATCCCTCAAACAACACAGGATATCCAAAATTTCTCCAGAGATCGCTGTGATACCCAGGGAATTCTAACAAAAGGTCTGAACTTGTCCCTAACTAGGATAAGCAGGCTCAGTTCCAAAAGAAAGAAATTAGCACCAGGCAAGCCTCAAATATGTATGAAGTTTCCAAAAGGGATTAAACATTTGGAATTGATTACTTGCCACTTCTAAGGCAGAAGGAAACCAAATCCTATGGACCTACAGACTATAAGAATCTCACAATAAGGCAAGCAATCTAGGTGTGCTTAAAGGCAAAAAAAAAAAAAAGAATATTCATGAGCTATAATAAATAGCATGTTCTATGTCAAGTGCTGGACACCAGTATTTTAGTGATGCAAAATCCATTTGACTCACAGCATAATGACTAAGTAATTGAATGATCTTGAACAAAATAGCTCAGTGATACAAGATATATCGATATATAAAGCATTCAAATAAGCACAAGTTAGCTCAAAGGCATTTGCAAATGGAACACACTGGAAAATGGACTTGAATTACAGTCTAAAATTAAAAAGAACAAAAATGATCATTTTCCCCCTTTGGATCCCTGCAAAATCAGAGTGCCCTGTGGTTGGTATTTTGGGGTTTTTTTTCACAGTGACTCAGAGTACTTGGGTGTGTCCTGTGTGTGATAGGACACCTGGAAATGTTTTGTTCTCCCCTCCGGTTGGATTCCCTATAAATTCCAATAATCAATCAGTGAGTTTATATACAACCTGGAGAATGTAACTATCTCAATATTGACATTCTTGCTGAGACATAACCAGGAGACATAAAAAGGGTGGAGCCAAATGAAAGCTCAGCTCACAGGATTTGGAAGAGCAAATAAAAGAGTTGATAGAGTTTGTTTCACTGTGTACCAAAGGGCATTAAGAAGCACCATTCTGTGGGATCCTTGGTGCTGACCTTGCATTATCGATGATTAGCACGAGCAAAACAAAAAGGAAGTGAGCAAACAAAAAACAAATACCATGAAGATAATTGCAGCTTATGTACCCAACATCTGTGGCAGAGAATGAGGAGGTGGGAGAATTCTATGAAGAATCCTAACTCTTGAATGGTAGGTGCCAGATGTGGTATACTGATACCACCACAAAATAATGAAGTCTCAATACCCTCCAGCACCTCATAACCACCATCACATCTAGTTCAACCCTCTGGGCAAGGGTTCCAACACCAATCCCAGATCTCCTGGGTCCACCTCCCTGCATCTCAAATGCTTTGCTGACTGAACTCGATTTCTCAGTATCAATTTTTCTGGAGGGGAGAAGGCAATTTGAAGGGAAGCCATTGAATGGCTTTGACAGTGAGAAGATGTGGACAGCAGGGGGCACAAGGGACCCATATTGGCTAATCCAGTAGACCCCCAAACAAGAACTCAGTCATAGATTCCTTATGAAGAGAATCATAGAACAGAGGTACTTAAGGAATGTAGAATTTTAGAAGAGGAGATTTTTAAGAACCTAGAACATCAGAACTTAAAGGGCTCTTAAAATATAGATCATCCCAGGTGGAAGAAACCATTTTGTCCAAATTGTTCATTTTCTATAGGAGAAAAATGGGGTAGAAAGAGAAGAGCCTTGTCTGAGGGCACACAAAGACTCAGTGGAAGAGTCCACCTGCCCCTGATCCCTAGCTTGCTAGTTTGGGAGCCTTGATCTACTCTGTTCCTCGACTATTGACATCCCATGTCTCAAAGAATCTTCTGCTCTGCTCTCCACATCTGGTATTGCTGGAAATGAAACAGCCCTGGGCCCTTTGTCCCTATCCTTGGTGACACTTAGAAGTCAGTTTCTCAAGGCACTGAAGACCTGCTCCTCCCTCACTGGAGTACTTCATCCTGGAATTGGCCTTTCTTGTACTGATCCCCACCATTTCCTATCACATCTTCACCCCAATAAAATCCCAACCAAGGATCAAAACTGCTAGGGAGCTTGGCCGGGGCATGATCTGGGGAAAAGAACTCCACGCCCATTAACTTCTCTTTGTCCTGCTGAGATAGGACTAGCAGAGGAGCGTGTAGAGCTGACACAGAGGGCTGGGCTGGATCAAAGTGAGCTGTCTTAGACTGGGAATCTGAACAGCTGAGTTCTGGGAACTCAGGGCTATCTCCACACATCATCCATCGGCTTCTTTTTGCACCCAAAGAACCACCTGTTCTCCTTCACTTCTTCAGAAAGGGAAACTTGAGACTCAGAGAGGGGAGGGAATGTTCAGGTTTGCCTAGAGAGCCAGCAGCTGGGAATAATAAGCAGTTCCATTTCTATAGTCCTTTAAGGGTCACATGATGCTTTACTAACCCCCCAACCCTGGGAGGGAGGCAGAAGTGGGTCCACTACAAATGTGTTGTCTAATATTAACTGAATCCTTACTGCTATTTAGCAATCCTTTTCTTTTTCCCTGGTTTACTCACTCTACCATACTCCATACTAACTGTTCCAGACCTTCTCTTCTCTTTTTAAACCTCCTCAGTTGAGGGATTTGTCTCCTACTTTACTGAGAAAATACAGACCTTTTACCCATCTCCCTTACTCCACATCACATCCCTCTACCTCATCCTCCCTTTACTTCTGTCTGTGAAGTAGAAGTGGTCCTCCACCAGGCCAAGGCCAACCCTTGATCCTATCCCCTTGTTGGCTTCCAGGGGCTTGCTTCTTCAATTGCTACAATAGCTTCCTCTTTCTTTTTTCAATTTAATAATCTCTCCTTAACCTCTGACTCCTCCCCACCCCCTGCTGCTTCCAAATATGTCCAGGTCTCCCCAGCCTTCCCAAACCCTACACTCAGCCCTGTTATTCCCTCAGACCATCCCTCTCCTTTTCACAGCCAAATTCCTGGAAAGAGTTGTCAACCTTTGTTGCCTTCATTCCTATACCTGCTACCCTCTTGGCAACCTCTTGCAATCCGGCCTCAGACCCCCCCACACAGTGAAACTGCTCCCTCCAAGTTTACTAATGATCTCTTCATTGCTAAATCCAAGGGTCTTTTCTAGGTCCTCATCCTCTGGGCAGCTTTTGACACCCTCATCTGCTCCCTTCTTCTTAGGTTCTCTATCCTGTAGCTTCTCGGAAACTGTTATCTCTTGGTTCTCCCCCAACTTGTCAGACTGATCTAGTTCAGTTTCCTTTTCTGAGTCATCAATTGGCTCCTTTCCCCTACTGCCTTGGGCCATCCTTTCTTCTTTTCTCTCTCTACAATTAGCTCTTATGGGTTCAATTATAATCTCTACACAAGTGACTCCCAAATCTCTCTCTCTCTCTCTCTCTCTCTCTCTCTCTCTCTCTCTCTCTCTCTCTCTCATCTATCTATATCTATCTATCTATCTATCTATCTATCTATCTATCTATCTATCTATCTATCTATCTATCTATCTATCTATCTATCATCTATCCCATCCTACTCTGTCCTGAACTCAAGTGTTGAATTGCCAACTGTCTGACAGTTCAATTAAATTCATCTAAATTCCTGTACACAGGACAGAGGCAGCATGGAGTAGGGGAATGAGTGCTAGAAATGGAATTGGAAGTCCTGGGTTCAAATCCTGACCATTCCATCTACTACCTTCCTAGGAAAATCACTTCTCTCTCTCTCTCCCTCCCCCACCCCCCCATCTGTATTTTGTCACCCCCATCAGATTGTAAATTCCTTGAGGCAGAGACTGTCTCTTTTGTATACCCAGTGCTTATCTTGCTGCCTGACACCAGGGACTTAATAAGTGTTTATTGGTTGGTTGTCAGGTATTTGTAGGGGGAATTCTTTTTCACATATGGTTGCCCTAGATGTCTGCTGAGGTCCATTTCAAGAATATTACCTGGGGGGGCGACTAGGTGGCGCAGTGGATAAAGCACCGGCCTTGGATTCAGGAGTACCTGAGTTCAAATCCGGCCTCAGACACTTGACTTACTAGCTGTGTGACCCTGGGCAAGTCACTTAACCCCCATTTCCCAGCAAAAAAAAAAAAAAAGAATATTACCTGGGATAGCATGTGGGTCTCCCTAAGGAGATGAGAGGAGCCTGAGGTGCCTGAATCTGTCTTTACAGCCTCAGGTGCACAGCTGCAATCTGTCTGCACAGAAGTTGTTGAAACATGTTCCTGGGGATGTAATCTCTGCTATCAAAAATTTAATGGAGCATTTGGCACAGTAACCTCTTCGCTTTCCCCAATCCTATTTTGGATTTCTCTTTCTAAGACTCTATTTCTTCATTTGTAAAAGATTGCATAGTATATTCAAGAGAGTATTAGATTTGGAGTCAAAAGACATGGACTTGATACCTTCATCTGATGCTAGTTATGCGACCCTGGACTAGTCATTTTCCCACCAATCCTATTTTCCTCATGTGGACTGGACTTGTAGATTGAATATCCTTCTGATTGTTTTCCTCACTTCCAATCTCTCCTCTCTCTCCTTTTTCTAGTCTATCCTCCTCATTGCCACCAAATTGATGATACTAAAACATGGGTCTGACCATATCCCTCCCCTGCTCAAAAACCTTCAGTAGCTCCCTATTGAATCTAAACCAAAATATAAACTACTTTGAGTAACAGGATGGTGGGACAAAGTAAAATGATTACATCTATTAACATACAGTAATGCTTACATTTTTTTTTTTTTTTAGTGAGGCAATTGGGGTTAGGTGACTTGCCCAGGGTCACACAGCTAAATATTAAGTGTCTGAGGCCGGATTTGAACTCAGGTACTCCTGACTCCAGGGCCGGTGCTCTATCCACTGCGCCACCTAGTGGCCCCAATGCTTACATTTAAAAAGGAAGCTTGTGGTTTTAAACTCTTGCTGCCACCCCACCTCCCATGTAGGTAACCCTCTTCTACCTCAAAGAACTATGATGCTCAGGGGCATCCTGTCTCTTTCTAGTTCAAGGACTCTTAAATTTTTTTTTTTTTTTGCGGGGCAATGGGGCTTAAGTGACTTGCCCAGGGTCATACAGCTAGTAAGTGTCAAGTGTCTGAGATCGGAGTTGAACTCGGGTCCTCCTGAATCCAGGGCTGATGCTTTATCCACCTAGCTGCCCCGACTCTTAAATTTTTTATAAATGTCATGGGCTCTTTTGATGACCTAGTGAACCTACTAGACCCATTCTCCAAATAATGTTTTGTTTTTGTTTTGCGGAGCAATGAGGGTTAAGTGACAACGTTTTTAATGCATGAAATAAAACACATAACACTACAAAAGGAAACAATTACACTGAAATACAAATTACCAGGAGAGGGGAATTCTTGGACAATGGGCCTGTATCTCACCTTCCTGGTTAGAGATGGGAAAATTTCCTAGTTGGGCAGATAGGTAGCATAGTGGACAGACTCCTCTTTCTGAGTACAAATCTGGCCTTGGACACTTACTTAGCTATATGACCCTGGGCAAGTCACTTAACCCTGCTTGCCCCTGTTTCCTCATCTGTAAAATGAGTTGGAGAAGGAAATGGCAAACGACTTCAGTGTCTCTGCCAAAAAAACCCCAAATAGGGTCATGAGGAGTAAGACATGACTGAAAAATGACTGAACAACAACACATTTTCTAGTCATTGTGATAGTGAATTCAAACCTACCAAGGAAGGGAGTTTCCTTGGGCAGGGCTACCCTTAAAGGTTGTCTCACCAAGAAGGCAAAGTTTGAAGATTAGGTCCTTGGGCGCCCAAAGAAGTAAAGAGTTCCTAAGTAACAGACTTCTTCAACAGGGGATTATCTACTTTGCTACTGCAACAAGAAAGCAAAGCCACACCATGGCAGAGGCAATAAATTTGGACCTTGTCAAGCTATTATGAGTGGAGGTCTGATGCAAAGAAAGTTGCCAATCTAGCAGTTCCTAAGTGTATTTGCTTTCCTGGGGGAAATCCAAACCACCAGAACAGCATACATCTTAAAAGAATTATGTAGGATCTTATGGGAGAGCTAGGCAATTACCCAAATGTCAGTATTGTTGGAACCTCAGAAGAAACCAGTGGTTCCTTCTGAGATGAATTAATTAGAGTACTTTAAGTCTTCCTAAATCTGTTTATGGGTTCCTATGAGTTCTTGGTGTCTAATACATTTGTGGTGAAATAAAAAGTGGTTCTCTATCTGATATGTATATGTTACCATTAGTGCTTTTATGGGAGCTGGGAACCCTGTGACCCACATCTATGGAAACCTAGATGTGAGCTATAATTGGAAATTTTCACAGAGTAAATTCCAGATAAGGGCTGATAGCCAAAGAGTATATATGATCCTCTTATGTCTTTTGTCTACGTGAGCCTGGAGTCTTGTGTGTGTTTGGGGGTAAGGAGCTGTGCTCTGTGCCATGAATTATAGACATAAAGAGCTCTGGGATTGTTTCCCCTTCCTGGGACATGTTTCCAGGACCTGGTAGATAGCCTCTGAGACTTGTGTAATCAGCTCTGGTGTTACATTTGGGAATAAATATTGCCAGTGAAAGATGATAGAAGACCTTCTAACATGAAATTCTGGGCAAGACAATGAAGACTTCAGGGAAGGGCACAGGTGGTGTTTTTATCACTGCTGCAAATTGCACAAAGATCTTACACTTGCAAATATCAACAGTCAAAATGATACTTATAGATGGTCTAAAAACTGCATAATTTTTAGTTCTCCCTCCCCTCCCCCATCTTCATTTCCATCATTCTGCAAAAAAGGAAAGGGACTGTCATGGCCAAATTGTTCTTTGCCTGACTACCATTCTACTGATATACATCTCTGTACTCACACTGGTTCTCAGACAGCAGATACACCAATCAACAAGCATCTATTAAGTCTCCACCACATAAATGACATAAATGACATATTACTGTGCTAGGCTCTAGAGATGGCAAAATGAAATAGTTCCTTCCCTCAAGGAGCTCCCATTATAATGGGAGGACAACATGTACAAATACAAGACACATTGAAAATAGATACAAGGTTAAAAGAAAGAAAGAAAGAAAATTTAAAATAAAACAAAAACAAAAAACAAAAAATTGATACAAGGTAACTTTGGTAGAGAGGAAGACAATAACAGGGAGGGGAGGAACCGGGAAGGTCCTGATGGAAAGCATGGTTCTTGAGGTGAATCTTGAAAGAAGCCAGAGATTCTAAAGGGAGATGAAAGGGAGCAAGGGCATTCTAGGCATGAAAGACAGCTTGTTCAAGGGCATGGAGATGGGAGATGGAGCATCTTGTGTAAGGACCAACAAAAAAAAGCCAGTTTTGCTGGGTCACAGAGGAAGAGAGTAATGTTTATTGGGCCAGCGTCACTTGGGGAAAGGCTGAACAAATTGTGGGATGAGATTAGAATGGAACACTATTGTGCTGTAAGAAATGATGATCAGAATGCTATCAGAAAGACTTATGAAAAATACATTCCAACTACAGAGAAAGAACTAATGGTAGCTGAATACAGATTAAAGTATTTTTTGTTAGTTCCTCTTTCTAAAGTTTTTTTTGTCTGTTTTCTTTCACAACTTGACTAATGTGGAAATGTTTTGCATGACTGCACATGTATAGCTTATGTTGAATTGCTTGGGTTCTTGAGAATTTAGAACACAAAGTTTTAAAAGCCGATGTGAAAATTTCTTTATACATGTAACTCGGGGGGAAATTCTAAATAAATAAATAAATAGTTTTAAAAAATGTTTATTGGGGCCAGGAAAAGTGGGATGGAGCCCATTTGTGAAAAGTGTTACATGACATGTTGTTGTTCTGTCATGTCCAAATCTCCATGAGCCCATTTGGGGTTTTCTTGACAAAGATAACTGCAGTGGTTTGCCATTTCCTTCTCCAGCTCATTTTACAAATGAGCAAAGGAGGCAAACAGGGTTAAGTGACTTGGCCAGGGTCACATGACTTGTTTCTGAAGCTACATTTGAACTCAGGTCTTCCTGACTCCACTTTGACACCTAGGTGACCTTTACTTGCCACACAGAGGAGTTTGCGTTTGATCCTGGAGATAATAGGGAGTTCCTGGAGTTTAGTGAATGGAGGTTGACATAGTCTGTCCCTGGGACCACCTCTGAAGTATTTCTAGCTTGGTAAGACCATGTAAGGCAACCACCAGAGTCAGTGTGGTGCAGTGGAAAGAATATTGGCCCTGGATTCAGGGAACCTGGGTTCAGATCCTGCCTTGGTCATTCACTGACTGTATGATCTTGGGCAAGTCATTTAAATTCCCTTGGCCTCAGTTTCCTCATCTGTAAAATGGGAGAGGGGGCTTATATGGCCTCTAAGGTCCCTTCCGTCTCTAAATAAAGTAGGACTTTATGGAGGGACTTAGTTTCTTCTAAGTTTCCTTCTGACGTCCAAAGTCCCTTCCAGGCCTTTGTTGTGTGTCCTGAAAAACCTTTTTATGTGGAACTTTTTTCTGCTTTGAGTCCTGATCTCCTAAGTTCTAGGTTTTAACCGTGTCAGTAACGAAGAACTCCCCGCCTTCTACCCCCAACCCACCCCCACCCCAGTGTAAAAGGAGGGCGGTTGGGGTCGGTCAGGGACTGGCCTGACTAGGGACTGGGCCAGACTGGGTGGGGTGGGGCTGGAGAGGCGGAGAAAGGGGGAGGGACTGGGAGAAGGGCCAGGTCTAGCTGGGGGCTCGAGGCTGCCGTGGGCTGGGGGCTGGCCGGATGGACAGCGAGAAAGCAAAGAGCCGCGGCGGGCAGGCGGGCAGGGGGCGGGAGTCCTGGAGAGGGCGGGCGGGATGGAAGGTGGGAGGGGCGAGGGGCGGGGGCTGGAGGCTGAAGGGGAGAGAAGGGGGTAGGGACAACCGAGGCGGGGGCCGAGGAACTGGAGTTGGACAGGCATGGGCTGGGGCTCGGACGGGGCCTCGGGCTCGCCGGGCCCTGGGACAGCCCGCTGGCCCCCGGGACTCCTTCTCCTCTTCCTCCTTCCACTGGGGGCCGGAACCCGGGTACGAGAGCCAGGAGGTGAGGAGGGGTCGGACGGGCAGAAGAGATCGGGGATGCAAGGGCGGGGGAAGAGAAAAGGGGTCCAGAGACCATCCTGGTCCTGTAAGCCCTGGTTGGGGCTGGAGTGGAGGTCTGCACTTTGAGGGGAACCCCAGTGGGTCTCAAGTAGGGGAAAGGGATTCGGAGGGGAAGAGGGAATCGAGGCCGGGGCCTGGGAGGGCAGGAACCGGGTAGGGCTGGCCAGAGGGAGCGGGGCGCTCCAGGACCTAAGTGAATCCAAAGCGCCGCGTCTGGGACAGATGAAGGCTTGGGCACTAGGGCTGACTGTCACTCAGGATGAGATTTGCCATCTCAGGAACACTTGGGATCTGTGTCTCTGAATAGGGTTAGTGGGAAGCAGAATCCATCCCTTCTGGGGACGGGGCCTGCTATTCTCCTGCCAACTCAAAGAATGGAGCTGGAAAGCACCTCAGAACACAGAACATGAAATGTCTGAGCTGGAAAAGGACCTTCGAACATGGGGCAGGCAAAGGAGATAGAGCTGGCAGGGAACTTGGGACTCAGAAGAATTCTGTAGGCTTGAACAAACATAGATTGAACTATTCCAGGAGGAAGACAATTTAGATAAGACAGGAGCCTTAGCCCCAGGAAATTGGGGTGGGGGAAATAATATACCCTGAGGCTGGAAAGGTAGGTACCACCAGATTGTGGAGATCCTTGAACATCCATCCAGCAAAGGAAGTCAGACTTTGCTTGGTTGACTTTCTGGTGTCCTGACAAATAGGGATGGATGGGGAGTCAGGAAGAACTGAGTTCAAATCCTACCCCTGACCATGGACATATCACTCAACCTTACTGAGCATTAGTTTCTTCATGTGTAAATTCTTGCAGTAGCTATCCTTCCAGAGTTAGTTCCTGGCTCAAATGAGAGAATGTATATAAAATGCCAGATAAATGCCAGTCATTATTAATTTTTACCAGGAGGACCCACTTAAGGTTAATATATATATTAAGTGAAAGACATGACTAAATGTGTAAGTGAAAGACGACTAAATGTGGAGATAAGAAAGAATATTCTGGGAGAGGAATTGGAGACAAGATGACTTATTAGGTAGTTATTGCAATGGTCCAGGGACAAGGTAATGAAGGTTTCTCCTGGAGTAGGAGGGGGAATAGGGGGGAAGGTGGATGAGAGAGATGTGGAAATGGACCAAACTGGACCCTAGTAATTGATTGGATAGGAGAAGTGAAGGAGAAGTAAGGATCTAAGGGAACACCATGGTTGCAAACATGGGCAACTGGGTATATGATGATGATGCCAGACAGAAATAATGATAGCAGAAGGAAGAGGGGGTTAGGGCATAACGATTTTTAGGGAAGAAAGATAATGTGCTTAATTTGGGATATACTGGGCCAGGAAGACATTCAGGTATAGATGTCCCATGAGGAGTTAAATATGCAGGTCTGGAGCTCATAAAACAGATGTGGGAATCAGTACAGAGAAATAATCATAGAAGGTACGGAATGGAATGAGGTTGCCCAGGGAGAGATTTTAGACAGAAGAGAAGAGGGCTAACTAGGGAGCAAAAAACACCCACAATAAGGAGTAAAGGATGAGCAACAAGCTGAGGAGATTGGGGAGCAGTTAGAGTCAGGAAATCCAGGAGAATGTGCTGTTTCTGAAAGCCAGGGGAATAGAAAATGTTTGGCAGGAAGTGGTGGTCAAAAGTGTTTAAAGCTGGGAGAAGGTAAACAGAATGAGGACTGAAAGAAGGCCAATTGCATTTGTCAATTAGTAGCTTAGGAGTGACTTGAGAAAAAGCAGTTTCAGTAGAGTGGTAGAAACAGAAACCTGGTTGCTAGGGCCTGTATGTGAAGTCTGGTTTTGCTCTACTGAGTCAAATACTTTTTCCCCCTTTTGGTAATTGACCATCATTAAACAAACTGGCTCAGTTAATGATATGACTTTAAAAAAATGATCTGTAAAAAATCCACCCAGTTCCCTTCTCATATTTTCATCAATTTTTATTTGTGTATGTACTATTCTCAGAAAGATTTTATAGAAATAGAAAAGTTGTCATAGTCTATAGTTGTTAATGTATTCTTTGGTCATCTTCTTTGGGTAATTAATAATACTGTCTATGATCTTCTTTCCTTTGGAATCTCCTCGAGTTAGTTTGAAAATCAACCCCAGCTGCTTTTAAAAATTATTTTTTTTTATGTATGAGGTATTTTATTTTTTCCATTACATGTAAAGATAGTTCTCAATTTTTGTTTATACATGCTTTACAATTTCAGATTTTTCTCCCTCCCACCCCTCCCTCCCCCCTCCCCTAGACAGCAGGTAATCTGATATAGGTTATATCTATATATCTCTATACATATACATATACATATATATATATATACACACACACATATATATACACATAATAACATTAATCTTATTTCTGCATTAATCCTGTTACAAGAGAAAGAATCAGAGCAGTGATGCAAAACCTCAAAATAGAAAGAAAAAAAAAAACCAACAGCACCCAAAACAAAAGAAATAATATGGTTCAATCAGCATCTATACTCCACAGTTCTTTCTTTCTTTTTTTTCCTTGGATTTGGAGATCCTCTTCTATCATGAGTTCCCTGGAACTCTTCTGTACCATTGCATTGGTGAGAAGAATATAGTCCATCACAGTAGGTCAACACTCAATGTTGATGATACTGTGTACAATGTTCTTCTGGTTCTGCTCATCTCACTCATCATCAGCTCATGCAAGACCCTCCAGGTTTCTCTGAACTCTTCCTGCTCATCATTTCTTACAGCATAATAGTATTCCATTGTATTCATATACCACAACTTGTCCAGCCATTCCCCAATTGATGGGCACCCCCTCAACTTCCAATTCCTTGCTACCACGTAAAGAGCAGCTATAAACATTTTAAAAATTATTTTTAAAAATTATTTTGTCGGGGCAGCTAGGTGGCGCAGAGGATAGAGCACTGGCCCTGGAGTCGGGAGGACCTGAGTTCAAATTTGGCCTCAGACACTTAACACTTACTAGCTGTGTGACCCTGGGCAAGTCACTTAATCCCAATTGCCTCACAAAAAAAAAAAAAAAAGATTTTGTCTCCAGTATGGATTTTTTCTGGGTATTTGGTTAGGTTTAGCTACCCTTTGCAACACCATCTTCTTGAATACCATTTCTTTTTTCTCACAAAGGCATGATGGTAGTTCCATTTTCATTAATGATGAGAATAAATCACTAGAAAAAAGAAAATTTCAACGAGTTGTCTCTTATGTAAATGTTAAAATCATACAAGATTCTCTGATATATGCAACAGAGAATACTTTGTTCAAAGTTAATGGTTACTATTATTAATAATAACAATAATAATAGTAATAATTAGCTAACATTAAAATAAAACTTTAAGATTTGCAAAGTGCCTTCCATGTATTATATCATTTGATCCTCACAACAATCCTGGGAGGTAGGTGCTGCTATTATCCTCATTTTACATTAAAGAAACTAAGACAGAGATGTGTGATATGGATCATACAGCTAGTAAGTTTCCATGGCAGGATTCAAGTCCAGGTCTTTGTGACTCTCAATTCAACCTATTCACTTTGCCACATGGCAAGACATAAAACAGGGAAACATATGATCAATGAGGGTATTTGTCAGTGTCATGTCTTGAGCAAAGTCCAAATGGAAGGATTCCCTATAGATGGTGAAGCCCTCCAGATGATCTGGTTTGCAGATAATTTGTGGAAGATTACATCAAGTCCCAGTGTCCTAGAGAGCCTCCTCATTGAGATCTATGACCATTTAAAAGCTAACAATCCACAAAGGAAAAATCAAATGGATGAAGAATTCCTATTGTAAAAATTATGTCATTCAAGTTGGATGAGAAGCCCCTGTAGTGAGTTAGTCCATCACAACATATTTTAGAAAGGCATTTCAGATGAGCAAAGCAACTGACACACAATTGAATAGAAAGGCAGGATGAATCAGTTTGGGGAAATTGCTGAGCACTTTCAGTGACAAGCCCCCCCCCCCAGCTTCTCCCTGCAACATCAGTCCACCTTTTCAACAATATTCTCCTGATGATATTCTATGACTATAAATCATAGAATATCACTGTCTCCAAGGAATCAAAATTGCAGATGACTCAAAGGCCAGGGAAAGGCAACTGCTGGACATAAGTAAGTGGCAGTATATTGCCAAAGATGTCTTAGACAATAAGTAGTATAAAACATTCCATTGAGAATACCTCTGAGAAGGAGACAGACCAATCTTGTGGAGAGAGTAAGTGATAACAGATAGAGAACCTAAGTGTTTCAGTGGCACCCACAAAGTTTTTTTTGTTTTTGGTTTTGGTTTTGGTTTTTTGCGGGGCAATGGGGGTTAAGTGACTTGCCCAGGGTCACACAGCTAGTAAGTGTCAAGTGTCTGAGGCCAGATTTGAACTCAGGTACTCCTGAATCCAGGGCTGGTGCTTTATCCACTGCGCCACCTAGCCGCCGCCCCCCCCCCACAAAGTTTTAAAAGATCCAGAGAAAAGTCTCTAGTTTGTTGAGTAGACATCCTATGAAGGATTTATGGGAGGAAATGGATAAGAATGATAGCACAACTTAGAAAGTATGAATGAGTTGTGATTTGTACCAGTGAAGTGAGTAAAGTAGTGGGGCTGGACTAGATGATTTCTATTATCTCTTCCAATTTTTTTTTAAGTGAGGCAATTGGGGTTAAGTGACTTGCCCAGGGTCACACAGCTAGTAAGTGTTAAGTGTCTGAGGCCAGATTTGAACTCAGGTCCTCCTGAATCCAGGGCCGGTGTTCTATCCACTGTGCCACCTAGCTGTCCCATCTCTTCCAATTCTAAGTCCTATGATCTTTTTTCATCAATTCTGAACCCTTTGAGGATTCACATAGATTCCTCAAAGGACTAGAGTAAGGGTAATAAAGTTCAGTTTCATTAACCAGACATGAAGCATTCTCTAGAATCTGAATCCAACTTTGTCTCTGTTTCTCTCTTTATTGGTTTATTCATTCATTCACCAACTAATTCTTAAGTACATTTGCCAGACTCTTGATACAAATATAAATTAAGGCATGGGGGGCAGCTAGGTGGCGCAGTGGCTAAAGCACGGCCCTGGATTCAGAAGGACCTGAGTTCAAATCTGGCCTCAGACACTTGACACTTACTAGCTGTGTGACCCTGGGCATGTCACTTAACCCCCATTGCCTCACACACACACAAAAAAAGACAAATTAAGGCATGGTCCCTGACCTCTAGGAGGTTTCTATCTCATGAGGTTGGAGGTAGGAGATAAGGCATCTACAGCAATAGTATCATACAAATTAGGATGTGATAAGTAGATAGGAATGGCCAGTATTATTATGAAACATTCTAGAAGGGAGAATTTTTAGCCAGGGACTAGGAAGGAAGAAGGGAGAAGCAGAGAAAACTTAATAGAAACCTTGAGCTGGATCTTCAAGGAAGGAAATAATGTTAATAGGCAAAAATGGGAAGGAGCTTATTCCAGATGCGTGGAAGAGTCTTGTAATGGACAAAAGAAGGAGAGGGCAAGACAAAATATGGAACAGTTCATATTTTAGTGGATTAAAAGTTAGAATGTTTGAAGGGAATAAGTAGTGTGAAATAAACCTGGTAAAACTGATTAGAAACAAAATGAATGAAGATACACTAAGAAGAGAAGTTGTTGAGTGGGAAGAAATCTTTCTACCAAATGTCACTGATAAATGTCTAATTCACAATATAGAGGGAATTGACACATTTATCAGGCCAAGAACCATTCCTCAATAGACAAGATATCAAAAGATAGGAACAGTTTTCAAAAGAATTGCAAACAGTAATGACCTTATAAAGTATGCTCCAAATTACTAATGCAAATTAAAAGAATTCTGAGGTTTTATTTCACACCCTGAAAATTGTCAAGTATTAAAGAAAAACACATGAACAGTCCATGCTGGAGGGTCTGTGGGAAGGAAGGCTCACTAATATAACTTGTATGAGCTGATAGAGAGGGAAATAAGGGGAACCAAAAGAACAACATATGCAATACAACAATGTCAATGGGGCAGGGTGGGGGTGGGGGGAGGAAATCTCTAAAAGGAAACCTGATTTAGTAACTGAAAAATCAACGATGCATTTGGGGAACAGGTTACAAAATGTAACTCTTTCCTTTCACGGAGACTAATAGCATAGAATGTTTTTCAGTTGCAGTTACTCTATTAGTTGTCTTTGCTTAAATGTTTTCTTTGTTTCATGAGAGGATCAATTTCAAGAGGGAAGGGGAACAGTATTTACTGTTTCTGATAGAAATGGCCATAATGTAAAAACAAAAAAAAATCATTAAAATTTTTTTAAAATATTTTAGAAGATAGATTGGAGTCAGATTGTGGAGAGTCTTAAATGACAGGCTAAGATATTTATATTTTGTCCTTTTTTTGAATCAGGGAATCCACTTGGGTCAGACCTATGCATTAGGGAGATTATTTTGAAAGATGTTTGAAGGATAGATGGTAGAGATGAGAGGCAAGGAAACCAATTAGAATACTATTACAATCATCCAGGCAAAAAGCGATGAGGACTTAACTAGGGAGGAAGATGTTCAAGTGGAGAAGAGGAAGATTTAAAAAAATATTTTGTAAAAGTAGAATTGACAGGACTTGGTTCCTAATTGGTTAGGGGAGGAGGAGAAGTCAATTATGACTTTGAAGGGTCGAGGGTGAGTGACTAAGGATGTTAGTGTTCTCAACAAAAATAGAGAAGTTGGGGGGAGAGGCAGGTCTAAGAGAGATGATGATGGGCTCAGTTTAGGATCTTTTGAGTTGAAAGGGCCTACAGGACATTCAATTAGAGATATCCAGTAGCTAACTGAATATTGAGAAGTAGAACTTGTAAAAAAGCTCAGGAGACTAGAAATGTAAGTTTGAGAGCTATCTACAACAGATGTGTTGAATATGCTGCCAGCAACACTCCCAAGTAGAAAGGAACCAGATTAAACTGTAATTGAGAAATATTTAACAAAATAAATAAAAATGCAACACAACATAGATAATGTTAATATGAGTTTTTCTAAGTCAATATGCATAAACAGAAATCCTGTGAAAGGTTTAGTGACTTCAGTTTCTATTTGAGTTGGATACCATTGGTCTAAAAGTTCCCAGTCTTGTAAGTGCCATATCCCAAATCTGTATAGTGCCTAGCACAATGCTCTGTATGAAACAGTATGTAATAAATGGTCATTTTTATTTCTTGCATGAAAGTCATAATTGAAGCAATGAGATTGGATGAGAGAAATCTCCATGAAGTCTTATGTGGCCATGTGCCTAGTCATAATCTCTTGCATTGTTATTTCCCTTTGGGGTGCCTTGTCTCTACAGCCTTGCTGTGAGTTACCCAAGGTCAAGGACCAAGTCTTCTCTTGCTATTAACCCCATAGCAGAACCAGCCACAGAATGGAGTTCAGAGGCTGCATGGTGTCGTGGAAACTGCATAGTTTAAGAGGACCTGGATCCCCCTTTGGGCCTGGACTTCCTCCTGTCTAAGATGAGGGGACAGGGTGGACTGGATGACCCCCAAGGTCTCTTTCAGCTCTGAATCATCCCATGATCCTCTCTGTGTGATTTCCCTTCCCTTCCATACAGGGAGGGGGTTGGAGGAAACGAGCCCTAAGCTTCCTTTAAGCTCCCAAAGCCTGCCTGTTCTACAAGCGGTGTATCATGTGAAATAGGCTAGATTGGGAATCAGAGACCCTGGATTCGAATCTCAGCACTGCCACTGCTTATCATGTGGCCTTGGACAAATTACAAATCCTGTGTATAATTCTATTTACCCTATGAGAGTTTTGAGCAGGGGAGAGAGATGACTCTGGCCATGTCCAAACAGGATTGGAGGGGAAAGACTGGAGGCCTAGAAACCAGTAAGGAGGTTGGTGCTGAGAAAAGTCCAGGCCTGAGGGTCTTCCCCCATAGTCAGCCCCTCCCCCATTCCTGGAGCTTCATTTCCACCCCCCCTCCAACCGGATAGGGGAGGGAGAGAGGGTCAGGGGTTAGGACTGAGAGCCCCAAGGGCCTTGGTGGAGCCTGGGAATGATCTGGGGATGCCCCTTCCTCTCCTGGCTTCCCTCCCTCCCTCCTGTCACTTCCCAAGGAGAATCGAATGAAGTCATTGCTCAGGGGGTTGATTTTAGACAGTTCCCACATCTCCAACATCCCACGTCCCCTCCTCCTCCCCCAGGCTTTCTGGAGCCTAGCCTCAGTCCCCTCCTGACCGAAAAATGCTGCAGGGAAGTCACTGCCTTCTCTTTCTCTCTGGCCTTTGCTTTTTGGAGGGAAGTTTGAGTTCTTCTGGGTGGCAACAGGACCCACCGGTTGGGCTTCAGACCCCTGGAATTGCTGTGGGTGTCATATATTCTCATTCCCCACCCCCAGTCTTTTTGCCAGTCATTTCTCCTTGGTTGAGGCTGCTGTCCCTCTGCCCAGGGGCTCTAGGAGTTTCCATTTTTCTGCTTCTCCCTCTCTTGGAGTCTCCCCATCTCTCCTGGGTTCTCTGTATATGTTTTCTTTTTTCCAAAGCCCCTGGGGATCAAGGGACGAACACACTTCCTGCCAGATGTGGACTTTCGAGGTGGAAAATCATTTGGGAGAAGGGCTCAGACTCTCCTAGTATCTCTTGCCCATACTTCCCTGGTATCCCATCACCTCCCCTACCCCCCCCCCCAGTGCGCTGCAGAGAGAAGGGGAGTGAAATATGTGTAAAACTGATCACTCATCTGTTCTCTCATGTGATCCTCATATTAGCACCAAGAGAGTGGGAAGACAGGGCTTATTATACCCATTTTACAGAGGGAAAAACTGAGGCTCAGAGGGACAAGAGCACAGTTCCCACAGTGAGTTAGAGGTGAAGTGGACTCTTTTCCCTACCAGGCAGCAGCATGACCATTGGGTGCATCTTGAGGCCTCATGTAATGTCTGTATGGGGGCTTCCTGAATCCTTCTTACCCAGAGGCAGTCCTCAGCAGAGGTACTAGAGACCCCTCTTGGGTTGAACACAGGGAGATTATAATCATAATAAGAATGCCTTTAGGACAGGAGTGGGAACTCAGGTTCCTGCATGGAGGAGGTGCTCAGTAAGTAGAATGATATAACCCCACCCCCAAATCCCTGTAACCATCTTATTCTACCTGCTTCTCTTCTTCTTTTGTATCTCGATCAGTCTTCCCAGACTCTGCTGCGTCTTCTTCCTTAGTGTGCTTGGCTTTTGTCTCTTTGCTTTGCCCCGATCATATTCTACAAGGAATCACACTTAGGTCTGTCATAGCACTTCTCCCCTCCTCTCCCATGCCTTCCCTTATCTGACTATAATAAGCTCACGGTAGCCTCTCCCCATCCTCCCCCCACCCCGTTCATTTTGTGTGCCTTCTAGATAGATTTGTTTGGTTCATGTTGTCTCCCTGGTTAGAACAAAAGCTCCTTTAGGACAGGCCCTGCTTTGCTTTTGCCTGTGTATCCCCTAGGCCTGGCACAATGCTTTGCACAGACACAGTAAGCATTTAATAAAAACTTGGTGATTGACCAGAACTTCTTTAAGAAGGGAACTATGTCATTGCCCACTTTTACGTTCCCATTACTGTGCTTCAAATGTTTGTTGAATTGAATTGAATTCTTCCTAATCTCTAGCCTCTCCTCTGCCTCATCCTTTTCTCATCTCAGATTGGATGGGGAACAGCAGACCTTCCCCTCCCCGAAACCAAGTCTTCTCTTCCTCAGGCAAAATTTTTCCATCTTTCCCCTTCTCCTTATTCCTCTCTATAAACTCCCAATGCCAGTTCCTAGATCTTTTCCTTGGCCTGCCCCCTTACACCTCTGAGATGGGAGGCCTCAGACAATTCAGTTTGACATTTTCTCATCTTAAAAACATAATGGATAAGAAATAGAACTCAAAGTCAGAAAGACCCTGGTTCAAGTCCCACCTTACGTGCCTGCTGGCTCTGTGACCTGGGCCAAATCAATTGACCACACTCTGTTCCAAGAAGCTCTCCACCCCCTTAATTCAGACAACAGTGAGCTGTCGATCTGCATCAGTCGAGTTTCTCATGCTGGTGAAATCTCATCCCTGGACCACATACAAGGCCATGGACTCGGGGATTAGGATACAAAGACAAAAGCACTCTCTGCCTTCAAAGAACAGAAATCCAAATAAGAGCAACATGAGTCAGATACCAATTAGCATAATTCCATGTAGAAGATGATAGGGGCAAAGTATAGGTGGGGTTGGGGGAAACAAGAAAGGCTTCATTTTTGTTTCTCCAATGCCAAGCACAGTACTTGGTGCATAATAAGTGCTTCATTAATACTTGTTGTTTAAGGAGTGTTTAATGGGCATAGTTAGCCTTCCCCCCTCTCCCTCTGCCCCCTAACACACACACACACACACACACACACACACACACACACACACACACACTCCTGGGCTCTGGCTAGGACATGCCCCACTGAGGGTGCATGGAGCTGCCTTCTTGGAGGAGCTGGGAGCAGTCTTGGGGGAAGTGAAAGATTTTGACAGATAGAGATTCAGGACTTGGGGTGAGGGGGGAAGTACATTACAGTGGTGGGGGGTGATGCAGAGGCACTGAAATAAGAGAGGGTAGGACTACCACAAGAGGTGGAGGAGCATTTCCTTTGGTTGAAACAGAGAATGTATGAAGGAGAGCGGTGTTTATTACGGCTAGAAAGGCAGAGGGCTGTCTGATTGTAGAGATTCTTGAATGCCATTTTCTTTCTTTAAATTTAGCATTTTATTTTCCCCAATTACATGTAAAAAACTATTTTAACATCCATTAAAAATTTTTTGTGTTCCAAATTCTCTCCCTCCTTCACCACCCCCCACCTTTGAGAAGGCAAGCAATTCAATATGTTATACATGTGCAGTAATGCAAAATGTTTCCAAAGGTGAGGATCTTCTGCTTTCTTTGGTGGGCAGTGGGGAGCCACTGGAGGTTTTTGAGCTAGGGAGTGACTGGGTCCAATCAGTGCAGTATATTTTGGAGAGGAGAGAAAGTCAATACAGGGGGCCAGTAAGGAGGCTATTCTATGTCTAAGTAAAAAAGGCCTGGAGTAAGGCCATGGAGTAGTACAGTACCCTTCCACCTACACCATTTACCTGCCCATCATGGCCCCCTCCTTTGGGTGTTAAAGTGATAGCTCAGTGAGTAGAAACAAGGGGTCAGTGAGGGGAATAGAGATAGAGATAGATATGTGGGAGGATAAGGGATCACTGAGAGGATGGGAGTTCAGTAAGGGGATCAGTGCTTAATGAGGGGATAGGGGCTCAGTGAGAAGGATAGAGGTTCACAGTGACAGAACAGGGTTCAGTGAAGGGATTGGGGTTCAGTGAAATGGTGAAGGCTTAGTGAGAAGGTTGGAGGGGTCAGGGTTTAGCTGAGGAGAAGAGGAGAAGGTGGGGTCAGGAAACCTGAGTCTTGCTGAGGCCAATGCTTAACCCCCCCCCCATTTCCTTTTCTGCTCTGCATGCTAAGAGCTGGGAGACACTGGAGCTGTAGGTGGGGAGGGGCTTCAGACTGAGCTCAGCTCTGAGTTCCTCCTTGAAGGAGATGCAGTTGTGGGGGAGGGGAGCAGCCACAGAGCCTTGGATTCAGCCCCAGGAGTTTTATGAGTTTCCTGTGTGAGAATGAGCCGGTTGATGTGAGGAGATAAGCTGAGGCAACCTCAGAGTTTATTTTGTCCAAGAAGCCTGGTTTGAATCAATCCCACATGCCCAAGGCGGGTGGGGCATCTCTCCTCTTTCCCTTCGTTTTCAGCTATGAGGTTTGTGCCCTAGAGAACTAGGGTGCAACCTGGGGAAGATAAAGAGGTGAATGCCCTAATTGGGCGTGAGGGAGGGCAGCAACTCTTTTTATGAGGGAGGTCTTTCTGGAGGTAGGGAACTTTCTAGGAGGTTCCTAGATGTATGGAGGATGGTACCATCTGGGTGACAGAGTTGGGATGGGAAGAAGGTTGAACAAGTTACTGAGGGCTGACAAGAGTCATTTGCTCCTGAGCCTTTTGTCAACCCCACTTTCCCTCCTAAAAGCCTCCTAGGATGGCCCCAGTCCTCAGGAAAGTCAGTCCATCCAAGTGAATGTGGCCTGGGCGACGTGCTTCTGGAAACTATGGACATTTCTGGCTTTAGGTAACCATCTAGGTGCCAGGATGGCATTCTTTCTGGAGGCTACTTCTAGGAACTCAGTACCCAGAGAGGGTCTGATAGACTAGATATGATTCTAGGGGTGGCCATAAGGTATTTCTAGGCTTCCCATGCAGTTCAGCATCCCAAAGGTTCTGGTAGCCTGAACAATTGGGTGAGTGTGCTTGCTCTTGTTTCCATTGTAGGACCCAAACCCTTGGGTCTTGGCTTGGTAGTTGTTGGAACATCATGGAAGATGTGCCTCATTTCTTGGTGCCTTGAGGGACGGGGGACAGATGGCTAGAGGTTCAGGAGACACTGACGTAGGCATGTTTTGCTGGCTCAAGAATGAGGGTTGAGCTGGAGATCCCTTTGGGACATCCAGTTCAAAATGTCCAGTAGGAAGTTAGTTGGTGATAAAAGACTAGCTCAGGAGAGAGAACGAGGATGAAATTGTGGCTGCTGATTTGGGCCACCAAGTGAGAGCACAGAGAGGAAAGGACTGAGTCTTAGGACAACCGCAAGGGAAAGATTTATGATCTGGGCAATAAGCCAACAAAGCAGACTGTAGGAGAACCAAGAGATCAGTGTCATAGAAACCCAGAAAGAAGAGGGTATCCAAGAAGAGAACATGCTCTAGTCTCAAATACTGCAGAGGACTCAAGTTTGGGAGGCTTTCTACCACACTCATGTGCTTCTCTCCCCTACTCCACTAGCTTTGTCTGAGGCTGGATACTGGGCTGCCAGCCAGGCATCATGGCATTTGAGGCCCCATAAGGCTCAGTGGGTCAGTGGGAAGCCTCAGATGGATAGAGGTTTAGTTGGTGGTGTTTAGAGAGGCTAAACCAAAGAGGGTTAAGATTCCGGGCATTTTGGCCTGGTGACTAACTTCCTTTCTCCTGTGACTCACTAGGAGCCCTCTTAGCTTGCTTCTCCAACCCCCCTCCCCAACTGAGGGAGGGTCTAGGTCTAACCATCCCCCTCCCTTTCCCTAAGATCATGACATGCACTCCTGGACTATAAACAACTTGGGGAAGTTAGAGGCACAAAGGGGAATTAAGGGCCGTATAGACCCCTCTCCCCCCCCACATCTGGAGCAGCAGCTGCTTCCCCTGGGGAGGAGGGGTAGGCTTGGCCTAGGGTGGAGGAGGGCTGGACTTGGGACTTGGGTGGAGCTGGGGAAGGGTAATGTGGTGTGGAGTCAGGGGGATGGCCTAAATCCCCAGTCAGGGATTGCTAGGCTGTCCTTTCCTTTGGGCCCTCTATTTCTAATTGTTTCTTCCTCCAGTGGTGTCCCTATCTAGTTCTTGTCTTTTTCAGCATTTCTGTCTCTCAACTTATCTCTGTTTCTCTCTCTACCTCTCTGTATTTAATTCTGCCTATCTCTGTCTCTGTCTTTCCTTCTCTGTTAATTTCTCCATCTTCTCTTTCTCTCTGTCTCTCTCTGTCCCTCTGTCTCTGTCTCTCTGTCTCTGTCTCTGTCTCTCTCATTTCCTCATGCCTCGGACTGTTTTTCTGCGTGTGTATCTTTGTCTCTTAGTATCTCTGTTCCTCTTTTTCTCTGTCTCACTTTTTCATTGGCTCCTCCTCAGCATCCCCTTGTTTCTGAGACTGACTTTCAGTACCTGTTCCCCACCTCCTCTCAAACCCCACCCCACCCCGTGTCTCTCTTTACTTGTCTCTCAGTCAGTGTTTCTGTCTCCCTCACAGTATATCTCCACATCTCTGTGACTCAGGCTGTGACTTGGAGTCAGTCATGTTGATCAGTTTCCTTTTGTGGGAGATATTGGGACCAAAAATGCTCATTGGTCCTTGTCCCTTCCTTCCTGTTCACTCTCCCATCCTCCAAGTGACCTGTGCTAGCCTTCCTCTAGATCCTTCCTCCAGAGCCATGGTTGGGGGGAGGGATATCCCAGAACCCCGAGGGCTCAAGCAGGCCACCGGCTGCCTCTAAGCCTGCTGTCACTTCTCCCAAACTCCATTCATTCAAACAAAGAAACATGAATTAAGCACATTTGTTCAGAATCTGGTAATGGGTAATAATCATGGTATTTTCTCCCCTTTTAAAAAAATGTCTGTCTCCTCTTTCTCGATCCATGCTGTTGTCTCTTTTCAACCCCTTTCTCCTGTTTTCAATTCATTCACACACACATTCACATCCACACACACTTACACACACACACACACACACACTGGCCTAAGGACACAACACTCCCTTTCTTTATGGGCCTCCCCTCCTCCCTCTTCTCTGAAACCACCTTCTTCCAGTGCAGAAATCTGCCTTGGCATCAAACCTCAGTCCTTCTTGCTGCAAGACGAGCCTCTGTGCTTTCACCGCAGCCCTAGTCATCTCTCAGGAATCTCCCCTCACCCTTTGCTCTGTATCCCCCTCCCAGGACCTCCCTTTGGAGAGCCAGTCACCCCCCACTGGGTGCTGGGCAGCCGGAGCCGTCGGGAGATCACCACAGAAGAGACGGTCAGTGCCACAGCAGGGTCCCCTGCCCCTGGGAAGGAACCATTTTGGAGGCAGGGAGCTGGTTGGAATGACTTCTGCCCCCATTTCTTAGGGGCCCAAGAGGGCAGCAGCTGTCTTCTCTCACCCTCAGTGGGCACTGTGCCCATGGCCATCACTTCCTTTGCTCTTGTTGGGCTCCAGATGTCTTATGTAGTCCTGAAAACCCCCTGTCTTCACACCACTACCAGCATTCTACATTCATCAGTGCCAAGATGCTGTGGTGCCCAGTGGGGAGGGCAGACTCCAGATTCTCTTCTCTCTCTCTCTCATCTCTCTCTCTCATCTTCTCTCCTTCATTTTCTGTCATAGTATCCTAGGAAGCTCCCAAACTTCCCTGTTCCTTGGCTTTCCTTGTCCTCTTCTTCTATTTTCCCTTCTCTGTCTTAGTTTCCCTGAGGGGTCTGCCATCTGACTCCCCAGGATTTTCCCTAGCTCTGTGGTCTCCTTGGTCTCCAAACTACTCACTATCCCAGAGGAAAGAGGTGTATGTATGTGCATGTGGGGGTGCCCATCTGGATTACAACCTTCTCCCTCCTTCAGGGTTATTCATCACCCCCTGGGGGCTTTTGACTCAGTGTCACCTGTCCCCACCTCAGAGCAGAGTCCCTGGTGGGAAAGTGAGCCATAGACACCTTGGTCTCTAGGCTGAGCAGGAGGGGAGCTAGTGCCAAGAAAGGCGGGGATCCAAGCAAGCCAGAAACATGTGGATCTCATTATCCGAGGCCACCGATACACACACATGGAAGTCATTTCCATCCCCTGCCCCAGTCCCCAGTCAGATCAGGTTCCCCCTCCCACCACCCCTCCTTTCCCTTCCAGGAACTCGGCCCAGCCCTGACCCTGGCTGCTGCCACCCCCCCATACCCCTCCAGGGCAGGAAAATGTTTAGTCTCCCAAACAAAACTCCCAGGAATTCTACCCTGGCTCCCCCAAACTCCCTCCCCTTGCCCCTTGTTCTGTGCCCCCAACATTGTCCCGCCCTCCTTCCAATGAAGGGAGGATCTTTCTACACACATCCTAGCCAGTTCCCACAACCCTTCCATCCCCAGGGACCTCCCTTCTCAGCTCGTCTGTCAACATTAACGCCTACTCTGCTTACAGGGATGAGATTCCTGCCTCCCTTCTTACTCTTTTCAGAGGCTCCAGACCCGAAGAGATTTGTCTCGTGGACTACCAGAGCCAGACTGGACCTTAGAAACCATTTGGTCCAGTCCTTGCACTTTACAAAGGGTGAAACTGAGACCCAGAGACAGACTTTATCATGGAGTTAGGAATCTGATGCTGGGTCTCCTTGAGCCATCCTTGGCTCAGGGCTTGTCTTTCTTTTGACCACAATGCATCTCCTCCCCACCATTATTGACCAGAAAAGTGAACCAGACAATCAATTCAGAACAGGGAAAGAGGAGTGTCGTGGGAAGAGACAAATAGTCAAGGCCACTTTCCTGCCCTCTCTTTTTAGGGGGCCAAGGATTGCCTGAAAGGGGCAGGAACTTAGGTAGCAAGTCAACAACCACCTGCCCCACCATACACTATGATCCCCTGCCTTTCTAGGGACCTCTATACACACACAGCTCTCCTGTTTATACTGCTAGCCTGGACTCATCCCCAGTAAGGGGGAATACTCAAAGTCTCCAGGGAGTCAAACATTCCCCTCTCCTTCCCCCTGCTCCAACCAGGATCCAATATGGTAACCTAGACCTATACCACCCTAGGGCAGCCCAGTGGTTTGGTGGATAGAGTCCTGGGACTGGAGTTCAAATCTGACCTCGGATGCTTATTAGCTCTGTGACCCTGGGCAAATCACTTAACTTCTATCTGCCTGAACTTCCTCATCTGTAAAATGAGGATAATCACAAATAATACTTGTGAAGTGTTTTGCACATTTTAGAGCATGATATAGACATTATTATTATTATCAATATTATTACAAGCTTGTCCCTTTCCAGCTTCATGATCTCAGAGAAGTATTTGCTCCTTTCAAGGCCTCAGTGTCAATGATGGGGTTGAATGAGGTGGTCTCAAGGGGCCCTTCCATCTTTGCCATTCTGTGACTCTGGTTGATTTTCCGGGTGTCAGAAAGGTAATGCCCTCTCTTTCCAGCTTAGAGTAGGGGAGAAGCAGAGTGTGGGGGCTGAGAGGGAAAAGCCAGGTAGTGTTCCGGCTCCTCAGCTGTCAAGTGGGGATGATAAGAGCACCCAGCCCAGAGGGTTGTTATGAGGATTGAATGAGCTGATATTTATAAAGTGCTTAGCCCAGCACCTGTCATGTAGTAGACACTATACAGAAGCTTATTCCTTTCCCTTCCCCCTCCCAAATTCTGCTTCCTCTAGATGAGGCCTCACTGCCTGGGGTGATGGGACTGCTCTCTTGTCAGTGGCCCCTGTGTGCAGAGCCAGACACCTAGCCAGAGGTGATGGGGAGCCAAAGATGGCTGGGTCACAGGCAGAGAGTGAAAGGGGAGGTCGTGCTTAGCCCCTAGAGTATTCTGTTTATTGCTGGTCAAACTTAGTCCTGTGTCTGGAAGGCGCTGATGGCAGAGTCCATCCATTCAGATCCTTGCCAGCTATGGGGCCCTGGTCCCATTTAACCTCTCTCACTATAACCTCAATTTCCTCATCTGTAAAATGGGAACATGAAGGCACCTACCTTACACAGTTATTGTGAAGATCAAATGAGATAGCATATTGAGGGAAATGATTATTTTTCTATATTAATAACCAAATTATGATTGAGGGGAAAAAACTTGCCCTGTGAAAACAACTCCTCAATAAATTCAGGGGTGGGGGCCGAGATGGAGAAGGAATCAGAGAAGGAGAGAGACCAAGTAGTGGAAAATCAAGGGGAAGAAACAGGGTCAGTCTGAGAGAGCAGAGGGAAAGAGAAAGGGAAAGAAAGAGGCCAAGAGGAGAGGCTGCCCCTCAGGAACACGCCCCACCCCTAAGGGGAGAGCAGGGCAAGGCAGGACAGATGGGGAGCTGGGTCCTAGAAAAGGAATTTGCCCAGGGCTGTCCAGAATGTGGCCATGAAGGTCTGAGTGGTGGAGACCAGACAGACAGAGGCAGGTGGGGTCAGTCCAGAGAGAGAAAGTACAGACCACAAAGATGATCCCAGGGGAAGAAAGGCAGAGGGGGAGGGGTAACAAAAATGTAAACTGAAAGAGTGGCCGGGAGCTAGAGTCAAGAAAGCGAGACCTAGGAAAGCGGAAAGACAGAAACAGAGTCAAAGGGATGAATGAGAGGGGGAGAAAAAGGGGAGGAGGGGAGAAAAGAGAGACAGAAAGACATACTGGGAGGGAATGAGTCAAGATGTGAGATACCAGAGACCAAGAAAGTGAGAAATAAGGACAGACAGACCATAATACACCAACAGGAAGAGACAGAGACTTGCAGAGTGGCAGAGGGAGAAGAGAATGAGTGGGCAGAGATGAGGGGTAACACCATTTTTGGACTTCCCCTCCCAACTCCAGGGTACATGTTTCCCAAAAAAGCCTTGGCCAGCCTGGTGACCTCATCCTTTGGGCATTGGGAAGGGAGGGGGGGAAGAGAAGGGGGCTGGACTTGGGACTGTCCTGTCCTGTCCTTCAACACCCTAAGCTGAGAGAGGAGGCCCTAGGATCTGGTCCAGGGCCTCCACTGGAACTCGCCAGAGACAGAGGCCTTTTGCCTTCTCCCACCCTGCCTGGGAAGAAGGGGGGCGAGGGGGCAGTGTATAATGGCATATAATGGATAGCACAAACATTCCAGTCCCTGATGTAATGGTGAAATTTAGGATTAGCGGGCTCAAATGACTTTCCCAGGGTCACACAGTCAGAGAGCAGCCTGGGGAAGGGGATGGTATTTTTGGCTCCCAGCCTAACCAGAGGAGAGACTTTCCTCTACCCTCAGCCTCTGAAATTGTGTGAGATTTCACCCCATCCTACCTTTCTCCTTTCCCCTCCTCCAGTGCATTCCTCTTCCCCTTCAATTTTACCCTAAAAAAGTCATCCATCATGGGGCAGCTAGGTGACACAGTGGACAAAGCACCCGCCCTGGACCCAGGAGGACCCAAGCCCAAATCTGGCCTCAGCCAGCCTCTGAAATCCAAGGCCATTGACAGGGAGCTATGGCAGAAGGGAGTGAAATTAGACTCAAGAGAGTAAGAGGGGAGAGAAGGGAGAGAAGAGGAGCAAGAAGAACCGAAGACAGGAAGGGGATCAGAGCTAAAGATGAGATACAGAGCAATGGTGAGAGATGACGACAGAGGCAAAGCAATATAGACCCAGAAGGACGGAGGAAGAAAAAGGAAAGAGAGAAAACCAGAAGAGTAAAGACAGAAGTAAAGGGACAGAAAAAAAAAGTAAAGGAACAGAACGAGGAGAGAGGCAGAGGGGGCAGAGATAGAGAGGAGAAAGCTCCATTGATCCAGCTAGAAATGGAGAAAAAACAGAGAGAAAAGTAACAGGGGAGAGAGAACAATGAATGACTGAGTCAGAAAAGATCCCATCCCCAGCTTCACTGACATGTGCTTATTCCACCCACCATGCCGCAGCCCAGATTCATTCCTGTGTTGGGGACCTCCTTAGTGTCCCGTGCTGCCCATTTCATTCACTCGGGGGCAGTTATCATTGTGAAATTCTTCCTTAAATCTGCCTTTCGGGAATTTCCACCTCCTGCCCCCAGCTCAGCCCCAGAGGACCTAGCAGAATAAGCCTCTTCTTCATGAAGCATCTTTCAGATGCTTGTTGATAGTGATCACCCTGCCCCCCCCAATCTGAAGTCTTCAAGTTAAGCGACTTGAGTCTCTTCAGTTGTTCTTGCTTTGACTTGGCCAGTCCCCTAACCACCGTGGGTGCCCTTCTCAGGTAGTGCCCCACTTTGTCAGGCTTTTCTAAAAATATGGTGCCCAGGCCTGAGCAAAGTATTCTGGGTTTATTATGAGCAGGGCAGAGATCAGCAGGACCACCCCCTTTTTCATGGCCTTCCTCTCTTAATGCTTCTCAGACCAGCATTGGCTCCATGTGGGGAGTTGGGGTGTACAGACTTACAGTCCACCAAAGCCCTCACATCTTTTTCACAGAAATTGATGTCTGGCTAAGCCTTCCCTATCCTCCATTTTGGAAGCTGACTTTTTGAACCCAATCATAAGACTCAGATGCAGGAGAAGCAACTTGGCATAGTGAATAGGGAGCCAGCCCAAGAGTCAGGAAGACCCGTGTTCAAGACTCACCTCTTACGTGTATTAGTTGTGTTAACCTTGGCAAGTCAACCTCTCAGTGCCATACAACTCTCTAAGTCTAAGTTACAGAAGAGCTGCCCATCAACACTGGTATCAAGGGATTTCCTACACCAGCAAAATCACAAATCACCACCCCCCCCATAGGACTTTAATCATTTAGCCTTTGTTCTCTATCACTTACCCAGTACTCCTCATAAACAGTCTGGTGCTGTGCCTTCTTTGTTGTTGTTTTATTTTCTGGAGAACAGTCTCTCTCTCTCTCTCTCTCTCTCTCTCTCTCTCTCTCTCTCTCTCTCTCTCTCTCTCTCTCTCTCTGCCTTCCTCCCTCTTTCCCTCTCCCTTTCTTTCCTCCACATTTCAGAGGGGAAAGAGAAGCCAAAAGAAAGACATCCATCAGAGAGGCATACAGAGGAGAGGGGAAGGTGAGAGGCAGGAGACTAGCCAGAGTGACCTCAGCTAAGGGACAAAGAAAGCTGAATTTCCCTTTCAGAAGACCAGGAGTAAAGCTTGTTTATTTAACAGTGGGGAAAGGATAGGGGTGGGACCAGAGGAGAAAGGGAAAAGAAAAATAGCTTGATCTATGAACTTAACCAGAAATAGGACTTGGGGACAGGTTGAAAGGGGAAGAGCAGAGCAGAGATAGAAGAACCAGGTGGAGATAGAGGGAGATAAAGACATGACCAGAAAGCTAGAGAAGTGACAGATCTATACACAGGGAGTTAGAGGAAGAATTAGAGAGAGGGAGAGATGTAGAACAGATATAGTCAGAGAGGCTCAGAGTGAGGAGGTAAGAACTGAGACATCTGGAACATCTGGATCCCAACCTCCCCAACAGCCTGTCTCATCTAATCTACAGTCTCCCCCCCTCCCCAATCAGCTCCCCACAGCCCTCATTCTCCTCTCTTCAGTCAAGTCCTGCCCCCCTCCCCCTAAAATCTAAAATCTTCCCACTCTGGAAGGATGGGAAAGGGGAACTTGGAGCAGAGATATGTTTGGGTAATACTGTGGTCCATGTGCTTGGATGTTATGGGTCTCCTCTCCAAACTCCCCCACTCTTACACCAACCAAGCATATCTCATCTCTGGATAGGAAAAGATGAGAGAAGAAGCTCAGACAGGTCAAGCAAATGCCCCAAATCACATAACATACATGGTGGGCAGGGTGGTTGTGTCTATCTGTTCCTATCCTAGCTTCACCCTCTCCTGACTTTCCCCCCACCCAGGTCAGAAGTCCAGATGAGGCCCTGTTGTCAGTGAGGGCTGAAGGCAAGGAACTTCTCCTCTCCCTGAAGAAAAACCTGTGAGTCTGGGAGAGATTGGGAAATCTGGGATTTGTGGGTAGTGGCCCACTGAGTACTGGTGAGCCTTAGAGGAAGGTGGTGCTGAAGTCAGATAAGGGGGGCAGAAAACTTAGTTCCTCTTCAATAAAAACAAATAATCACAAGCATATACCAGGAATTGTAAGAATGTGCTTGTAGACATCAATAGGAAGGAAGCAATAGGGGAGTCATTCAAGGAAGGCTTCCTGGTGGAGGTGGTGCAAAGCCAGTTATCTCTCCTCTCTCTACTCTAATTTCCTTAGCTTGCTGCTGGCTCAAGGTTACACGGAAACCCACTATGATCCAGATGGGCAGCCAGTGACCTTAGCCCCTAACCACACGGTGAGACCAGGTCCTTGGGTTGGGAGTGGGAGGGAAGAGGGCTGGAAGTTATGGGATCTTCAGAGATGGGGAGAAGTTGGGGGAGTTTTCTGGATTCTTTCCAGGAGTAGCAGAGATCCTTAATCCTGACTGTGAGAGAGACCTTACCACCCAACTGGGTGAGGGGCATCAACCTCATTCCCTCAGGGTCCCCAACAAATGAGATCTGTCACTAAAATGGAGCGATCGAGGCGGACCGGAGGCCGAGGCTAATGCTGAATACTACCCCCGCCCCCCGCCCCCCCCCCCCCCCCCCGCTCAGGACCACTGTTACTATCACGGCCACGTGCAAGGATTCCCGGACTCCTGGGTCGCTCTGAGCTCCTGCTCCGGGATCAGGTAAAGGGGTGCTTCTGGGAGGGGGATCGGTGTGAAAGGAAGAGCCTCTTTGGGGAGAAGGGATCCGAGCTGGGTGATGCCCCCTGCTCACTTCCTCGCTAACCCCGCCCCCCTCCAGCGGGCTGATAGTGCTCAGCGCCAACCGCAGCTACTACGTGCAGCCTCCACGGACTCCAGCGTCTGGACCGCCTGGCCCCCACCTCCTCTTTCGGACGGAGCAGCTGCCCAGAGGGGATGGGACCTGTGGCCACGGGCTGCCTGGGACCTTAGAACGTGCACGCATACTCCGCCAAAATCGGGCACCCAGGGTGAGGGCATCTACCTAAATTCCCACCGCGAAGACTCCGCCTCCCGGTCAGGCCTCGCCCACTCACAATTGGGCTCCGCCCCATATTGGCCCACTGTCTCCTGGGATCTCTTCTTCTTTTTTTAAGTGAGGCAATTGGGGTTAAGTGACTTTCCCAGGGTCACACAGCTAGTAAGTGTTAAGTGTCTGAGGCCGGATTTGAACTCAGGTACTCCTGACTCCAGGGCCGGTGCTCTATCCACTGCGCCACCTAGCTGCCCCTCCTGGGACCTCTTCTTCAAGTTGCACCTCCCCGCCATCCCTTTTTAGGTCGCCCTTTTATCTCAGGCCCCCATCCCTCTCTCAGGCCCCTCCTCTCCACTGAGGCTCTTCCCATGACTTCCCCCATCCCTTCTCAGGTGAGACGCGACTCGAGGCGGGCTCTGAAGTACCTGGAACTATTCATTGTAGCAGACCATGCTTTGGTGAGGGGGTGGGATGGATTGGGCCAGGGCGAGTCTGGGGACGGGGCTGGAGAAGATGGGGGCGGTGTTCTGGGGCTTCTAGACTTCCCCTCCCTGCTTCTCAATGACTCCCCCCTCTCCCGCCTTCATGTCCTCTAGTACCTGAGGCAGCAGAGGGATCTGGGTCGCACCAAGCAGCGACTCCTCGAGATAGCCAACTACGTGGACAAGGTAAGAGGGGAAATAGGAAGGTGGCCCGACCGGAGGGGGACGGGGGAAGGGTCTGGATCCCTGAGGTGGTTAGGAGGTTCGCGACTGCGTGGAGGGCCGGAGGTGCTGATGGTAATGGGCCTTGGCCTACGCGGGGCGGGGTGGAGTGCTGAACCCTAGAAGGGAGCTAGATCCGAGTGGATTCCCCCTCGAGTGCGGGGAAGTGGACTGTTGGCTTACAGCCCATCCTCATCTCCCCTTTCCCCTTGCCCCACCTCACCCAGTTTTACAGATCCCTCAACATCAAGGTGGCTCTGACCGGCCTGGAGGTGTGGACCGAGCGAGACCAGAGCCGAGTCACAGGAGATGCCAACGCCACGCTCTGGGCCTTCCTGCAGTGGCGCCGGGGGCTGCGAGCCCGGCGGCCCCACGACACGGCCCAGCTCCTCACGTAGGTTTCTCTTGGCCTGGGACCAGGGGAACTGAGGACTGCGGTGGAAGAGGCTCCCTTTAACCCTCCCCTTCCTTCTTCTGTCTGCTGTGAGCAGGGGCCGAACTTTTCAGGGCACCACCATCGGCATGGCGCCCTTGGAGGGCATGTGTAGTGCAGACAACTCGGGGGGAGTGAGTGCGGTGAGTATGCACTGCCTGGGGCTATGACCTTGCCCGGCTCCTCTGGCTCCCCATGGACCTATGACCCTAACTCTCCCTGCTCCCTTCCCCCCAGCTCTTCACTGACCTTCCTAACTTCCCATCAAGCTTAGAACTCTGCCTGGTACCCCTTTCCCTGGGTGGCCCCACAACCCTGTGCCAGGACACTTTATTTCCCTGAGAATCATGTATACTCTTACAGGATAAGCTTGCTGCTTGCTATAGAAGAATTATCCTTTCTCAACACCCTGCCCCCTCCACTTCTGCCCCTTTCCTTCACCTGTAGGTCTGTGGTGGGTAGATGGGAAGATCAAGGAGAGAAGGAGAACACTAAGGGTGAAGAAGGAGTAGGATCCAAGCTGACTCTTTCTGTCCTACCCAGGATCACTCTGAGTTGCCTATTGGTGCAGCGGCCACAATGGCCCACGAGATTGGCCACAGCTTCGGGATGAGCCATGATGCTGATGGCTGCTGTGCAGAGGCCTTGCCTGAAGAGGGGGGTTGTGTGATGGCAGCAGCCACTGGGTGAGTGAGGTCAGAGCCAGGGCATGGCAGCACTGGCTTGGGAGGAAGGTGTCTTTGAGGTGGGGTGGAAACAACTCTTAGTGGGGTTTGGTGGTGAGGGAATGTCAAGAGATCTGAGTTCTAGTCTGTACTACATTCCTAAGAAGAGATGAGCAAATAACTTCCTCTCACTGGCCCTCTATTTCCTTATCAGTAAAAGGGGAGGGTTGGGTTAGATCTGGGGTTCTTAACATTTTTTATCTAATGGACACTGACAGTCTGGTGAAGCCTGTGGGCCCCTTCTCAGAGTCATTTTCCCTCCCTCTGGGCAATGAGGGTTGAGTGACTTGCCCAGGGTCACACAGCTAGTAAATGTCAAGTGTCTGAGACTGGATTTGAACTCGGTCCTCCTGAATCCAGGGCCAGTGCTTTATCCACCGCGCCACCTAGCTGCCTGAAGTAATGTTATCTTAAAAAAATACAACCAAACTGACAACCCTCTGATGGATCCAGGTTAAGAACCTCTACGCTATATAGTTTCAAAGATCCATCTCTGCTTTGACATTCTGGGTTCTAAGGACCTCCCCAGCTCTGCCATCCGATGTGCCTCTGTCTAATGCTAATGTGTCTAGATACAAACTTATTTCAGTGGGTCTGTGTTTATATCTGTAGCACATATTACCACTATCTCACTGGGCTGTTCCAAGTCAGTCGAGAAGCCTTTATTAAGCACTTACTATGTGCCAGGCACTTCACAGAGAATTGGGGATACAAAGAAAGGCAAAAGCCAAGTTCCTTGGCTGGTAGTGTAATGGGGGAGACAACATGTAAAAAACTATGTACAAATAAGTTGTATACAAGAGAAACTGAGAATAGTCTCAGAGGAAAGGGACCAAGATGAAGGAGGACTGGGAAAGGTGGGATTTGGGGGAAATTCAGGGAAGTCAGGATTGGAAATGAAGAGGGAGAGAGTTCCAACCATAGAAAAACCACTGGAAATGTTTAGAGCTAGCTGCTTGGTAGAATCCTCAAGGCCCAGTGTCACTGGATTATTAAGTATGGGGAGAGGAGTTAAGAGAATAAGAATACTGGAAAGGGGGGCAGCTAGGTGGCTCAGTGGATAGAGCACCGGCCCTGGAGTCAGGAGGACCTGAGTTCAAATCTAGCCTCAGACACTTGACACTAGCTGTATGACCCTGGGCAAGTCACTTAACCCCAATTGCCTCACTTAAAAAAAAAAAAAAGAATACTGGAAAGGTAGGATGAGGCAGATTATGAAAAGCTTTAACATAGCCAAACAGAGGATATTTGTACACAACCCTAGAAGTGATAGATAGGGAGGCACTGGAGTCTGTTGAATAGAGGGGGACATGGTCAGATCTATGCTTTAGGGAGATCTCTGATAGCTGAGAGGAAGACAGAATGGAGTGGGGAGAGACTTGAGGAGGGGAGATCAGGCAGCAGGCTATTGCAGTAGTCCAGGCATGAGGTGATGAGGGCCTGCACCAGGATAGACAGCCCTTTGGAAACTTTAAAGAGCTTTATGTCAGCTGCTAGGCTGAGGAGGGGCAGAAGATGCTTCCAGCTGGGTCAGTTTCCTCCTTGTCTCAGTCCCACATGATGGGTTGGTCTGTGTGACCACAGTGCCCCCTTCTGGTCAGAGCTTGCTGGGCTCAGCTTTTGCTGAGACAGTGTGGTGTCCCAGTATCTAACTCTCCCACCCTCTGCAGACACCCTTTTCCACGCGTGTTCAGTGCCTGTAGCCGCCAGCAGCTGCTCCACTTCTTCCAAAAGGGAGGGGGCATGTGCCTCTTCAACCCTCCTGACCCTCGCTTGCTGGTGTTGGGAGGCCGCTGTGGGAACGGCTTCTTGGAAGATGGGGAGGAGTGCGACTGCGGGGACATTGAGGTGAGGCTCTGACTCCTCTACCCCAATCCTGACACCAGTGCACCCCTCAGGATCTCCCCAGACTTGGACATCTCCCTGGACTGCCACCTTGGATCCTGGTTTCTCCTAGAGATTCCTCCAATACCCAATCTGGGATTCTCAGTGCTCTCCACATAGCTCAGACTCCTAGATTCTCAGATAGGGCCTTCATTCCACAGGACCCAGCAAGCCTCCAGTGTCCTGTGACCCTTAGGGCAGGATTCCCAGCTTCTCTCTAGCCCCATGGATCTTTCAGTATCCCCTGCAGTCCCCAGTGCTTGAGACCCAGAAGTTGTCCCCAGGTTTCTTGGGATTATCTGTCTTTCAAGGGAATTCTCTCCCAGTTAGGAGTCTCTCTGCCTAAGGAAGTCCCCAGTCTGTTGACTTCCCAGAATTAGGCTGGGACCTTGATATTGGCTCTTCACTTCTTCTTTCTGTCTGTTTTGGGGATCCAGGAGTGCACTGACCCCTGCTGTCATGCCAACAACTGTACACTTCGGGAAGGAGCCCAGTGTGCCCAGGGGGACTGCTGCGCCCATTGCTCGGTGAGAAGGTGGGATGAGGGGGTGGAGAGGAGAAGTGAGGAGGCTACACCAGAGGGCTAGGAGTAGGCTGGGCTTGAACAGGGGGAAAGAGGGGAGAGAGGGGAGAGAGGGGAGAGGCGAGCAAAGGCCAGAGGACTGACATGCTTGGCTTGTGCTGTGGGACCTGACTTGTTTCCACTTCCCTCTTCTTTGGTTCTGTACTTGGCTCTCCTCTGACTCTCCACCCATCTCTCTGTGTGTCCCCCGTGCCCACACTACTATAGCTGAAGCCAGCTGGGACATTGTGCCGAGAAGGAGCCGGGGACTGTGACCTGCCTGAATTCTGCACTGGAGCTTCTCCCCACTGCCCAGCCAACGTCTACCTCCTTGATGGCTCTCCCTGTGCTGGGGGCACTGCTTACTGCCGAGATGGCATGTGTCCCACCCATGAGGGGCAGTGCCAACAGCTCTGGGGGCCTGGTGAGAGCCCAGCCTGGCAGGGCAACACCCCTTTCTCCTTGCACTCTTCCCATCTCTCAAACTTGAGTCACTCATGTCCCAGTTCTCCCTTGGGCACACCTCTCTCTTCAGAACTCTTTCCCCCATCAGTCAGATAACTACACACACAGACACACTCTCCCCTCCCCTCCCCCAGAGGTCATCCCTCTTTCCCAGATCCTGGTTCCCTGCCTCTGCACCTAGCTAACCCTATTCCCAACCTGCAGGTGCCCACCCAGCCCCTGATGCCTGTTTCCAGGATGTGAATTCAGCTGGGGACCCCTATGGGAACTGTGGTCAGGACAGTGAAGGCCACTATGTCCCATGTAATCGGAGGTGAGAGTAAGGACAGAGGGAGGCGAAGAAAGGACAGGCCAGGATCTTCAGGACAAGGTGTCAGGGGAGTGAGGGGCCAGGGGAACAAGATTTAAGGCAGACAGTGAATAAGTGGGATGAGCGGTCTGAAGAAGGAACAGAACAAGGGTTAGGGAAATGAGGGGGTTAGGAATTTTATGGTACAAAGAATATCTGGGACAAGAAGTTAGTGGGGACAAGGGTCAGAGGTCAGGGATGTGGGTAAGGATCTTAGATAGGGTGCCGGATTTGGGTTCAGGAAGTTCTGAGCTGGACTCCTGCCTCTGACACTTACTGGCTACCATAGCCAAAGCACTTAAGTCTAAGTTTCCTCATCTGTTAAATGGGGATGATAACATTTGTAGAAGCTAACCCTCGGGGGTGTAGTGAGGACTTTAGAAAATGCTATCTGTAAAAAAAAATATGATAAAATTGAAAGTGCTAAAGAAATGGCAGCCGTTCCTAGATCTACGTGAGCACTTGGAAAGGCTTCTGGGCTGGCTGCTCCCTTGACACGCCCCCCTGTCCCTGCCCCTGCAGGGATGCCAAATGTGGGAAGCTTCAGTGTCAGAGTGGGGCAGATAAGCCCCGGGGGCCACACACTGTTTCCATGGAGACCACCATCCGTCTGGGTGGCAGAGAGGTGACATGCCGAGGAGCCTTCATGTACCGTGTACCCCGACCTGACTCATCTGCCGACTTGCCAGACCCTGGTCTTGTGCTGCCTGGTACTAAGTGTGGAGATGGCATGGTGAGCCAGCCTCACCAGTCCCAGAGACAGTGAAGGGAGGGACTCCCTAGGAGTATTGGCCACTAGTGGGGAGCTTTCTGTGGGTCTTTGGGACTTTTAAGATGATCAACCTCCTCCCCAGCAGATGCCCTGGGACTCCTTTCCCTTAGCCTGCCCTACCTTGCCCAGGATGCCCTGGGTCCATCTACGTCATCTGTTTCCATCATTCCCATCCACCATCACTAGGTGTGTCATGATCGAAGATGCCAGAATGCCTCCTTCCCTGACCTTCAGAGGTGCCTGGACACGTGCAATGGCCATGGGGTGAGTGATCCCTGGCTCTGGGTCCTGGGAACTGAGAGACCCTGGGTGGAGAATGTCATTCTCTTCCAATCGCTTAGCTTTCCATCTTCTGTTCTCTTATCCTTCTAGGTCTGTAACAGCAATAGGAACTGCCACTGTGACCCAGGCTGGGCCCCCCCAACTTGTGAGAAGCCAGGACTGGGGGGGCAGTGTGGATAGTGGTCCTGTGCAGTATGACAGTGAGTGTCAAGCAGGAACTGGCTCCAGCCCAGGCAGGGAACAAGGAGGGAAAAAAAGAGGGGGATCCTCATCTTTGGACTGACCCTCTCTCTCCACCCCACAGACCATGATGCCACGCTGCTGGCCCTGATTCTTGTCTTCATGCTGTTAGTGCTTCCGATTGCTGGGCTGACTCTCTGCTACTACTGTTTCCCAAACTCATTGCTGCACCAGGCCCTTCGAGGGCTGAGGAAAGGACAAGAGAGCTGCCGGTGAGCATGTCTCCACACCCTTCATTTATGTTCCTTCTGTCCCCAGAATCACCCATGTGTCCTCCTATCACATAATGATTGGGCCACATGAGCAGACCATCATATCTCATCCCATCATTTAACTGGGGGAAAAATTGAGGCCCATCCCCTAGAAAATGGAGTCATGCCCAGGGCGTTAGGACACTTCAGGGGCAGAACTGAGAACACAAGCCTTCTGGATCCAAGTCCAAGATTCCCTCCTCTCTTCCACAATGTCAATCATAAGAGTATGAGATCTAGAACTTGGAGGAATGTTAGCCACCATCTAGCTTAACCCTTTCTTTCCACAGAGGTCAAATGACTTGCCCAAAGTATGTGACAGAGTTCCTGTGTTTAAGGAGCATCCTCTGTTAGGATTGGAAGCCAGGTCTTGCAATTCCAAATCCAGTACCCTTGCACTAAGTTATATTACTTCTCTCTACATCTCAAAAACATTTATTAAGCAGAATTATAGAATTTCAGAGTTGGAAGTGACATCGGTGGTCATTTGGCTTAGCCTGTACCCAGAAAATCATTTCCTTTACAACATGCTATAAATGGTTATTTAGCTTCTGAGCATTCCCAGTGAGAGGGAGCCAGCTACCTCCTAAGTGAGCCCATCAGTCACTTTGGGACAGCTTTAATGATTGGGCAGTTTTTCTTTACATGAAACTACTTTGAACTCTCTCCAACTTCTACCCACTGATCCTCCTCCTCCTGATAATAATAACAAAAACAACAGGTGAAATTTATATAGCACTTTAAGCTTTGCACTTTGCATATATTATCTCATTTGCTCTTACTTCTGCTCTTTAGGGCCAAAGAGAACAAGTCTAATCCTTCTTCCAGGTGATAGCCAATGAAACATTTGCAGACAGCTGTTCTGTCCTGTTAAGTTCTCTTTTCTCTAAGCTAAGCACCTACTATGTGTCCCCACTCTAATCCCTCATAACAGAAAGGAGTAGAAAATAGGGATGTGAAGATGACCTAATCCTACAGTTGGCCTCAACAGCTTCATACACACTTACTTTCTTGGCTGCTCCTCTTCCTGAGCCCCCTCCCTCAGTTCATCGACTCTAGGGATGCACCACTCCCCTCCTCTGTATTGAAGCCCGGAAGAGATCTGTGTATATATGTATATGTAGACCTACACACATATACATACAGAGTTACTAAAAAAAACTTTGGTAAAAGCCAACAAATGAAGTCACAGGGTTATAGGATGGTGGCATTTAGAGGGGGAAAGGGATGCTGAAGAACAAATCCTTTATTTTTATAGATGGACAAAGTGAAGCCTGGACAGGAAAAGTCAACTTATCCAAGGTTGTGCCATTAGCAAGTTGCGGAGCCAGGAAGTCCTAGTAAGGGGCCTTTACAGAGTTTGAGTTCATGAAACTGGAGTTACAATTATTTGGGGCTGGCAGAGTCTCTAGGTCTGGACAGGTTCTCTGTCTGACCCAGGGCCCAATCTTTCTTAAGTCTATCACACAGAATCTCAGAATTGCAAGGGTCCTCAGATGTCATCACATCCAAACCACACCTAATGAGAATACCAGAAGAAGCATTTTATTAAGCTTTTGCTGTGTACCAGGCAATGTTTTAGGTGCCAGGATATAAACACAAAATTTAGCACCTGCCCTCAGGGAACTTCTATTTGATTAGGAGAAAACAACTTGTATAAACACAATTAAATTCCAAACATATTCAATGTAGATACAAAACAATTTCTTTGGGGGAAGAATTCTAACAACTGGCAGGAATCAAGATTGCCTTACTGTAGGAGCTGAGTCTGGAAGGAATCCTTGTAGTCTGAGGCAGAGGGGTTTTTTGTTTGTTTGTTTTTAAATCATAAAATTATTTTATTATTTTCCAGTTACATGTAAAGATAGTTTTCAACATTTGTTTTCATAAAATTTTTAGTTCCAAATTTTTCTTCTTCCCTCCCCCTGCCCCAAGAGAGAAAGCAATCTGATGTAGGTTATATATGTACAGTCACATTAAACATATTTCTGCATTAGTCATGCTGTGAAAGAAGAATCAGAACAAAAGGGGGAAACCTCAAAAAAGAAAAAACAAAAACAAAAGTAGAAACAGTATGGTTCAATCTGCATTCAGAATCCACACTCCTTTTTTCTGGATGTGAAGAACATTTTCCATCATGAGTTCTTTGGAATTGTCTTGGATCATTGAATTGCTGAGAAGAGCCAAGTCTATCACAGTTGATTATCACACAATGCTGCTGTTACTGTGAACAATGTTCTCCTGGTTCTGGTCACTTCACTCAGCATCAGTCCACCATTCTTTCCAAGTTTTTTTGAAATACACCGGCTCATCATTTCTTACAGCACAATAGTATTCCATTACATTCATATACCACAACTTGTTCAGCCATTCCCCAATTTATGGGCATTCTCTCGATTTCCAGTTCTTTGTGAGGCAAAGGTTTTGAGGGCATTCAAAGCATGGGAGACAGCCTCTGCAAAGGCATGGAGCTGGGAGGTGGCAGTCTCGAATTCCCATATCCAACCTTCCCTTTTTCCAGGTACCGCACAAGGGCCACCAGAAGTTCCAGGAGTGGGGCCCAATCGGGCTTAACTTTGCAGAGCCTACCCCTACGTCAACCTGATCGTCCTGCCCCAGGGGTGAGTAAGGGGAGGAGGATGAGGGGAAGGCCAACTGTGGGTATAGGAGGAAGTATCAAGAGGGTGGGTAAGGGGTTCAAGGGAGGAACCCTTGGAAGACCCTGGTGGGTGGAAGTGGTCGAGGGACTTGTGAACCCCTCTGACCCAAGGTTTCTCTGCAGGGAGTGCGGGGGCCTCTCTCTCCGAAACCCGGACCGTCCCAGCCAGTCAACGTGGTTCGTCCCCTGCGCCCCAACCCTTCCAAACCCCGCGACTCTCGACCTGCACGCCCACCACCCCCTCTGAGTCACTCCCCACGGCCTGGCTTCCCCCGAAGGGACCCAGGGGATCGAGGGGACCGAGAAGATGGAACCCGCCGCTTGTTGCCCCCCAAGAGACCCCTGCCGGTCAGCCCGTCCCGAGGCCCTAAGGTGAGTGAGGTGTGAGGAGTACAATCGCTTTACACCTGAGGGAAGGGGGAAGATACAATGCCCAGTACTCATTTCTAATCCCTTTGCCCCCAGACCCCCCAGAAGAAGGATCCCCCGAGCCGTCCCCTGCCTGGGGACCCCGTCCTGGTCAAACAGGTCCCGCCGCGAGGTCCCCGCCTCCTCGTCATGGTGCCACCCAATCCCGCTCGCTCTCCTAGGTGAGTGAGCTTGCTGCTCACTCCCTTCTGGCTGTTACAGGGCTGGGAGGTCCTACTTCTAGCCTCACCCATAAAAAATGTTTTACCGCGCCCCCTCCAGACCCAGGCCCTCCCCACCCCCACCCCCACCCCCCAGCAGAGAGCGGCCCGGCAGCCTCCTACTTCTACCGGGATTCTCATTCACTCTGGCTACTTCCTCTACTATCCCCCAACCTCTAGTCTAGCTGTTGGAGGGAGGGGTAGAGGAAAGACGACGGAGAAGTTGGGAGGTGGGGCGGGGAGGAGGTTAGGAGAAGATGGCCCCGGAAGGGGAGGTGGAAGAAACGGAGATGAGGCCAAGGCCCAGAGAAGGAGCTGGGGCCGAGGCCAGAGATGAGTACTGAGGGATACGGGGAGCTAATTTCACACCGTATTCTCCTTGTCCGTTCTCCAGGCCTAGCCCGGGGAAAACCTCCCTAACTTTTAAGAAATGACCTGACCAGGTCCTCGCGGGAGCTGCTGGCCTAAGGGCAGGAGCAGAAGACCCTGACCTCCCCAGGTGTGGGGGACCGTTGGGTACGAGCAATCAACACTTCTCTTCGTGCCTCAATTTCTCCACCCGAGACCACCCTACAGAGCCACGTCTTGGCCTGGGGCGAAGATGCCTTAACTAACTGCCTGGGGACGGGGATGGGGGAGGAGGAAAGGAACGGGTTCAGAACACTCGGGCTCCCTGTCACCCCTGCCTCGCTTACCCTTCGGCTTGTGTGACCCCAGGAGGGTCACTGTCTCTTGGTCTTGGATCTGAGGGACAGAACCATACTTGTCACCAACCTACCTCAGAAATGGCCCGGAGCCAGCGCAGTGGCCAGACAGGTGGACAGGATTGGGTCTGAGGAGCTGGGGTGTTCAGTAGGGTGGGAGGGGCTTCAAGGAGACACTGGTGTTTGTAACACAGACGTTTACATGGATCTGGCTCGGTTTCCCCTTCTTACTATAGGCCATGGTTGTGGGAGAAGATAGGACTCCGGGGGTTTCCTCCCAGTTTTCCTTCTGCGGTCGTACCTAATATGGCCCTCAACTTTCCCACTTGTTCACTTCAAAAATAACATTCTTTCCTCTCTTTGATGGAAATCGGGAAGAGGGGAGCGAGAGGGGCGTTTGCACCAAGTCAGACCACGAGGGGGCGGTGTGGGCCCACTGTGCATACCTGTGTCGAATCATTTTATAGAACTTGGAGGGATCGTTTAGAAATTTTAGAGGAACTGAAATCCAGGAAAGGGCGGGACTGACCCAAGGTCGCCCAGTTATTAAATAGCAGAACTGGAATACGAACTCAGGTCCTCTGACATTAAATCCAGGTCCTTTGCCACACCATGCCTCCTCTCTTAGGACATTTTCCTCAGCAACCAGTTTATCCCTGGGGATTCAGACCAGGGATGGAAGAGGGACCATAGGAGAGAGACCAGATAACCCTAAGAGTGGAATTTGGGGCCTTCCGTACTCAGGGACCTCTTTGATGAGGAAGGGAGTCACCCTAAGATTAAGATGTGCTACATTTGTAGGGCTCTGTCCCAGACCAGGGAACCACTCCACACCCCTTGGAAAACTGGGCTGTAGAATCATAAAATCTCAGTTAGGAGTATCAGAGGGCACCCACCCAATGTCTGCTGCCTTAGCAAAAGTTCCTTCTACAATATCCTACCAGCATTTATCAGCCTCCATTTGAACACCTTCAGTGATAGGGTGCTCACTACTTTGATTGGCTTCCCATTCTGTTGATCAGGTTTCATTGTCTATGTTCGATGAGGTCCATAACCCATTTTCTTTTCAGTTCTATGGAATTGTGTAGTCTGGTAATAAGTCCATGGCAGGCTCTCTGTCACTCATTTTAGGGTAACTCCCTTCCCAGATCTGTGTGAGATTCAGGCAGTGACTACTTTATTAGAGGATTTCTCTGGGATCAGTGTGGGGAATTGTTTTAATCAGGACTCCTGAGCACCTGAACCTTGATGATAGCTTTAACACCCTGTCCGACAACAATGAACAATGGACTCGTTCTGTTTGCTCTTTTTGGACTGACAGCCTCTTATTACACCAGCTCCTAGCCAACAAAAGGAGGAGGTCCTTCAGTGTGGGATCAGAGGTTTTGGGGAAATACAACTTGGGGTCCCTTCACCTTGAATATTGCCCACAAATAGCCCCTTTTGGAGAGCAATGTGGAGAGAGCCTTGGCCTGTGGGTCAGGAGACCTGGCTGTGTGATCTTAGGAAACTCTTGCTTTCTCTCAATTAAAGACAAAAGATATTTGTTAAGTATCTACTATGTGGGGGCAGCTAGGTGGCACAGTGGATAAAGCACCGGCCCTGGATTCAGGAGGACCTGAGTTCAAATCCTGCCTCAGAAACTTGACACTTACTAGCTGTGTGACCTTGGGCAAGTTACTTAACCCCCATTGCCCCATGCCCCCCCCAAAAAGTATCTACTATGAGCTCCATTCTATGCACTAAGAAAATCCTGAGTAAAAAAAAGGCAGGTCCTGCTTTCAAGGATTTAACAATTCTCTGTGCTTCAGTTTTCTCATCTATAGAATAAAGTTTTAATTCCTGCACTGTGTACCTTAGTTGGTGTAAGGAACAAATGAAATAATGGATGGGAAAGTAAATGGTAAGGCTGTTTGTCTACTGCTAATATTAAACAGGTGGTGCAGTGGCTTAAAAAGTGCCAGGCCTGGAGGCAGGAAATTCAAATTGGGCCTCAAACACTTACTAGCTGTGTGACCCTGGGCAAGTCACTTAATCCTGTTTGCCTGTTTCCTCATCTGTAAAATGAGCTGGAGAAGAAAATGTCAAATCACTCCTGTCTCTTTGCCAAGAAAACTCCAAATGGGGTCATGAAGAGTTGAATACAACTGAACAACCATAGTGTCCTTCAGTTACAAATCACTGTCCCATCCATTATCTCATCTTTCCCTTTCTAAATCCTAGAGGAGGCCTGGCAGGGATTGTTATTTCTATTTTTTCCAAACAGGAAGCTGAGATACAGAGAGTAACTTGCCCAGAGTTCCATATGAAAAGATGCTTACAACTCTTGCAGAGACACCCATCTAGGGGTAGAAGTGTATGCTTAGATGTTCTTATGTACACTAAGGTGTATGTATATGGTTTCTCTAACAACTTCTAGCATAGTGGGTCCCCTTTTCTCCCACAATGATCAGGCTCACCAGAAAAAAAAAAGAAGAATCCATTTATGGAATTCAATTACAAGAAGATCGACATTCTATTTCTGGGTGTTTTATTTGTAGACATTTCATTCACAGTCTATTCATAGACATTATGTTCTATTTATGGAAGATCTCAAAATTTAATCTCAGAAGTAGCCTCAGAGGGCTCTTCTAGTATCTGAGAAGGGATACCCTCTACAAACTTCACTGATCATTCATTAGTTACTACTACATGCATGAAGAGTTGGACACAACTGAACAACACCAATAACACACAGAGTGCTCTGTTAGGAACTTAGGATAGATACAAAATAAAAAAACAACCATTCCTGTCCTAAAGTAATTTACATTCTACTTAGGGATACAAGTAAATAAATGGATGCAGTAAGAAGGGAAGGCATTTAAGGCATAATACAGCCTCTACAAAAGCATGGAGGTGGGAGATGGAATGTAGAATCTAGGGAACAGCAAGTAAACCATTTTTTAATGGAACATGGTGTGTGGAAGATAGCAATGAGAAATGTAAGCCTAGAAAGGTAGTCTGGAGTATGAAGTGCTTTAAATACCAAGCTCAGGAATTTTTATTTTGTCCTAGAGCCAATAGGGAGCAAATAAAGATTCTTGAGGAGGGGAATAACAAGATTCATACTTTAGGAAGATTATTTTGGCCCTTTGTGGAGAGGATTTGTAATTTGTAAATTGTAAAGAGGAGATACTGGAAACAGGAGCCCAATTAGGAACCTATTACAATAGAGGCTAGGGTAATGAGTTAGTGGAGAGAAAGGGTAGGGACCAATTTTTAATTGAGGAGTGTTAGCTAGGCAGCTTGCAGCAATATTGGGGCAAGGAAGGAGACAGTCAGCCTCCCTCAAAACAGAACAGGATTTATTTAACAAGAACGAACTTAAAAAAACACAAACAGGATCAGTAGGATTAAGGGAAAGGAAATAAAATGGGGAAAGGGAAATTATACAACCTAAACACCACCACCACCCAGGAATCAGCTGAGAACACACAGCAGTGTCCTGTCACTTTCTCTTGTGCTTTAAATACCAAGCTCAGGAATTTTTATTTTGTCCTAGAGCCAATAGGGAGCAAATGAAGATTAAAGACAATATGGCTAAGCAAAGCATTCTGGCAGCAGCACTTTCAGGTCAGGCATTTAAAGGCCAGTACATAATCCCTAAGGTGTGTCAGTACTGTGAAAAACAAGGACATTCATTGAGAGAATGCAGAATTAGAAAGCAAAAACTCAGGTGGGCAGTAACTGAGGGTCTGGAATATTTTTTCAGGAGAATCCAGAATAATTATGGAAATTTTTACCAGAAAGGAAACAACCAAGGTAATTACAGGCCTTATTACAACCAGAATCAGTATAATCACAGATTCTATCAGGGAGGTACAGAAGGACAGAATCAGAATCAGGGTAACTCCAAAATCCCTCAGAGGGAGACACAGGACTGATGGTGTCCAGGGGAGGAGTGGAAAATAAATATAGAAGGATTTACTTTTCCAGATCCTGAATTTTTGAACCCCCTTGTACCAATCCACTCACCTCCCCAGAGTAACAAACCCCATGTGACCCTCAAAGTTGGGGACACATATTATGATTGTCTGTTAGATACAGGAGCCTCTAAGTCAGTCTTGGTGCAAAAACCAGACCCTGGATGCAATGCTATTGGATCTGTAAATGTAATAGGAGTCTCAGGTAAGGCCCAAAGAGTGGAAGAATTAACATGGTATCTATGGGGCCTTTAACTGTAGAACATTCATTTTTACTTATGCCTGATGCCCCTGTAAATGTATTAGGTTGTGATCTCCTTTGTAAACTTAGAGCAACCATATCTTGTGCTCCAGTATGAAGTCTGAAAAATATCTCATCAGATTTAGCAATTATAAACTCATCAATAGCCTCAGAGAGAGCAGTTTCAATTAAGTGGTGGGATTGAAAACCAGATTGCAAAGAATTGAGAAGTAAGTGGGAGGTGAGAAAGTAAATGTCTTTTTCTAGAAGCTTGACTGTGAAAAGGAAGAGAGATATTGGAATAAACGAAGGAATAACAGGGTTATTTTAAACAAGGGCTATTCTAGGAGAGGAGTCTGAGTATATTTATTGGCAGGAAGGAAAGAGCCAGTAGAAAAGGAGAGATTGAAGTGGTCACATGACCTTTATTTGAAGGCTTCCAGTGATAGAGAAGTCATTACTTCCCAAAACAACCTCTTCTACTTTGGGATAGTTCTCAGTGGAAGAAAGTTACTACAATGTGTATATCTGTTCACAGACATTCTATTTAAATGCTATATTGCAAGAACACATATAACATCTGTCAGGGGATATAAGGATGTTTTGAAAATAGGGATTGTTTCATTTTTTGTAGTTGTATTCCCAGTGCCTGGCCTAGTGCCTGGAATATAGTAGGTGCTTAATAAATGCTTGTTGATTGATTGTCTGACCCACAGATGAAAATGCTTTGCATCCTTTAAAGGGACTGTTTATGTCTGAGATAATATTATTAGCAAAAATGGGCCTAGGAACTGGTAGAGGCCACCCCAGCAGCTAGAGAGGTTACTTCTCTGCCAGGGTGCTGAATAAGGTACTCTTACTTCAGACATAGTCTGAATTAAATGATGTCACACAAAAAATACAGTCATCATGAATTAAATGATGTTCAATATCCTAAGATTTCATCCTTCTAGGATTATAGGACCTATACCTGAAAAGATCCTTGGAAATATTTGAGCCATCTCCACATTTTAAAGAAATGCAAGGGGCAGCTAGGTGACACAGTGGATAGAGCACTGGCCCTGGAGTCAGGAGGACCTGAGTTCAAATCCAGCCTCAAACACTTGACACTTACTAGCTGTGGGACCCTGGGAAAGTCACTTAACCATAACTGCCTCACCAAAAAAAAATGCAGACTGAAATAGAGAGAAGAGAAGTGACTCTTCCAAGGCCATACTCATGGTGGTAGAGCCAGGATTCAAACCCTGACCCTTTTATTCCAAATCCAGGACTCTGTCCACAAAAGTAGGGCCAGGGTCCTCAGCTCTGCTTGGGAGTTGGGTCCCCAAGGTCCAAGTCAAGGGTATATCATTATCCTCTTGCTTTATACTATGTCCCTGAATGAAGAGGAGAAAATAAGGAGAAGTCCCAAAAGTGAGACTTTTCCCACCTCCAATATTCTGTGATTCTGTGATGATAATTTAAAGAGACTGAGTGCAATTCACACACTTATCCATGCATAGCCCTCACAAATGAGGGGAGCCCAAATCTGGATTCAATTATAGTTGAGGAAGTCTTCTGGAGAGGGGCAGGAAGCCCTGCCCCTCTCTGACAAAATGGCTAGAGCAGCTATGGTTGCAGCCTTAAATACACTTGCTTTTTAATCCTTTAGATATTTGATTTGAGCACACTCCCCAAAAAACTCTTAAGAGGATCATCCAAATTTCCCCCCTAGACACAGAGTTTGCCATAGGAAAAGGTGGCTTGATCTGTCCACTCCCTCTCTCAACTAAGGATCTACCTCCCTCAGACTATGTCTCTCCCTCCTTCCTTCGCTGGCATCATCTTATTCTGGACACAAAATTTCATCAGTCATTAATGGGTGAGGCTGCATTGTCTTCAGAGGGCAGATGGTACAATGCCTTGAGAGATGCCTCACCCTATTCCTATTAGCATGGGTTCACAACTGAACGGGAACAGCCTGGTGTATTGAACTGAAATCCTGGGGTTCCTAGTTTCCAGTTTGACTTGCTACTTATTTAACTTACTGTGACATTGGGCTACTCCCTTAACCTCTTTGGATCTCAGTTTATCTGTAGACTGTATTAGTGGATCTCTAAGGTCTCTTCCAACTCTTATTCTCACCCCAACCTTATTTTGAGACTCATTCTACCTTTCCCAAGCTGGAAGTGTGACCACTATTCAAGGACCCAATAGCCCCGCTGACTGGTATGGGAGCTCGGACCTGCTCTGTTTCTGAACTGGGCCAGTTTACCCCTCCTTAGGCATCCTGGTAGTCCACTGCTATGGGAGGGGCTCCACTTATTGGTGCCATGCTTAGTACAGACACCCTATCTATTTCCTTAGGCTACTGCAGTTTAGAACACTGAACTTAAGTGATCCACCAGCCTCAGCTTCTCCAATGGCAGGGGTTAGCAGGGATTATATGCACAAATCCAAGAAATTTTAAGAAGTGGGGAAAGGGGGAAGTACAATCCTATGAAAACTTGAGATTAGTAGAAGGGACTCGGGACAATGAAACCCCCGGAGTCATCAGAAAAAGGGAAAACACCTCTACAGACACTAGTCAATTTGTCTGGAGCTGTCCGCGGTCCTGAACAGCCTCAGAACTCAGGAGCAGAGATCTATGGAAGAGCAACCCGCAAGTCTAGGGGAAAATATCACCTCTGCCCTGGTCTGAGGGGGAAATACAGCTTCTACCCTCCAATAACTTCTTTCCCTTGATTCTTCCTCCCTTTCTTGCCACTACTGCTGGAACTGGAAGTCTGATGCTGTTTTCTACTACCTCTTCCCCTTCATAGTTTCACACAGAGTCTAAGAGTTGGGAGAGATTTTAGAGTTTATTTCAAACCCGAATAAACATAGATCACCTCCACAAGCATCACTGATAACTGGTCATATATTCCTTGTTTGAAGACTCCTATCCCTCAATCCCTGTCAGTAGATGGGAACTCACCACATCTCAGGAAAGTCCATTTCCCTTTTGGACAATTTGTTGTTAGGAAGTTTTTCCCTTATATTAAGTAAAACCTGTCTCTCTGAAACTTCTTCCCCTTCCCTCTGGAACTAATCAGAACAACTCTAATGCTGCTTCCACAAGACAGTCTTTCAAATACTTGACAGATATCTGACAAGTTTTCTCTCCTGGAAAAAAATAGTTCTAGGTTCTTTTGACAATCACCAGTTCCTTCAACTGATACTCCTACAGTATGGTCTACAATCCTCTTACCATAGTGATTTCTTTCTCACAGATGCTCCACAACTTGTATGTATCCTTCCTAAAATGTAGATGTGGCCCAAATGAAATACCATTCCCTAGATATCTGACCAGAGCATGAAACAGAAAAATGATCACCTCCTCCATTTAGGACATCCTGTCAGTCTTAACATAACCTAGGATACCAATTAATCTTTTAGGCTGCTATCACATAGTAAGAACTCAAATTAAGCTTACAGTCCACAAAAAATTCTCCAGATTTCTTTCACAGGAACCATGGTCTAGTCATATCTCCCCCATCCTGTAGTTGGGAAGATCATTTTTTGAAGCTCAATGCAGACGTTCATGTTTGGCCCTATTTTGTTTCATCTTTATTAGATTTGGTTCATTGGTCTAACCTGTCAAGATTTTTTGGATCCTAATTTTCATATAGTGTCATATAATGCCATGCTATTTGCTAACTCTCATTTAATATCTTTTGATTAACTATCTCTCCCAGCTTTGTGTCACCTGCAAATTTGATAAATATAATTTTTCTGGTTTCATGCAATGATCTGATAAAAATGATGAACAGGAACATCCAAAGGACAAATACTAAGGACATTGCAGTAGACTTTCCAAGTTGCCATCAACCCCTTAAAGTCTACTCTTGTGATCAGCCATTCAGTTAGCTGTTACTGTACTATTATTTCCAAATTGTCTGTTAGTTATTCTATCTACACCGGAAGGGATGGGTGGTGTGCTGAATGATTGTGGCAGCCGCCAGATGAACCAGGTCAAGGGCATTGGCCATTGCTCTATTTTGACTTAAACTGTGCCCTCTGAAATCAACTTTCCCCATATGTAGGGGGCACATCAGATTATACTCATCTTTTCTATCCCTTCTCTTATCTCAGTCCTATTATGGAGTGGCCACTTCCTCCCAAAGTTTCCTACCTTTTTTACTCCAGCAGCTAGTTCCTCTGTTGATCAGAATTGAGCCCAGAAGAGCAGTTTTCCTTGTCAACTTGTCAACTTTTGGAAGGATGAAATTATCATTAAGGCAAGTCACAATTTCTCGCTGCTCTGCTTTTGGCAGAAAATATCCAGATGGTTGGAGTCCCCCATCATTACATTATCAGGCCTCTGAGCCAGATCTGTTTCCTGAATTCCTTGTCTAATTGTTCCTGTCCAAGTTTGTTGTAGTACACTCCAAAGACATCATTCCTTTTTCTCCCTCCATTGAGCTTCACCCAAATGCCCTTCACTATTTTTCCACATATTGTGGTTCTTGGATTTTCTAGGATGCATACAATTTTTATATGTGTATATGATATGTACATATACAGTATGCAATATAAATAAGCATTTATTAAGTACTTACTAGGTGCTAAGCATTCTGCTAGGCACTAGGGATGCAAATATAATGAACGAAAAAATCCTGACTCACAGGGATAATATTTACATATATGTCAAGAGGAGATATACACACATATACATATACACACATATTTTTGTGTATATATATATATTAAATTTTAAATATCAGGCAGTTTGGGAGGGAAGGCCCTAGTAGTTGGGGGGAGGGTCAGGAAAGGCTTCATTTAGAAAGAGGAGCTTGAGCTGAGTCTTGAAGGAAGAGGTGGAGGTGAAAAGGGAGTGCATTACAGGCATGGGAACAGTCAAAGCAAGACAGAGAGACAGGTAGGAAAGAGAGTGTTTTGTGTAAGGAACAAAGAGGCCAGCTTGCTTGACTTACTGTGGTGCTTAATTGTCTTTTTTAATGTCCATTTTAAAAACTTTATGTTCCAAATTCTCTTCTTCCCTCCCTTCCCACCCCCCTTAAGAAGGCAAGCTATTCAATATAAGTTATATATGTGCAGCCATGTAAAACATTTCCACATTAGTCAGGTTGTGAAAGAAAACAGACAAAAAAAACCTTAAGAAAAAGAAACTAAAAAAAATTATACTTCAATCTGTATAACTGACACCATCAGTTCTTTCTCTGGAGATGGATTGCATTCTTCATAGGTCTTTCAGAGTTGTTTTGGATCCTTGTCCTTAATTGTCTTTTGCTGTGAACTTATATATCCTCTGATTTGAAGCCCAGAGCTCTATCCATTGTGCTACATAGATACTAGTTGTGTGACCCTGGGCAAGTCACTTAAGCCTGTTAGCCTCAGTTTCCTCATCTATAAAATGAGCTAGAGAAGGAAATGATAAACCACTCTAGCATCTTTGCCAATGAAACCCCAACCCGGGTCACAAAGAGTCAGACATGACTGAAAAATTACTAAACAATTTCATGTCCTCTGGTTGGATGGTAAAATAAACATGTCGATGGGGGCTAATGAAGTCTATGTTTTAGTGATGTGTGGAGGGGCACATATCTGTGTGTGTATTTATGTATATGTGTGTTTGTTGGGGTGGGGATAAGATGCTACATAGGGAATACCAGCTCAGAGGTTCAAATTCTTTATTCCTTTAAATGCTCTATTCAGGAAGCCTCAAAGTGGAAGAAAGGCATATGTCTTCCCAGGACCATAGCAGCAGCTGCTGCCTTCCTCTGCCTACAACTTAGCTGTCCTGTCTTCCTTGTGCCAGTCCTGAGGAAGACTGCCTACAAGGAAACAGGGAGAGTTCGAAGTCAGGCCATGATGCTGGGAAAAGGAAGCCCTGCCCAGGAAGAGAAACACTAGTCTCACACTAGCAAATCTGGATGGTGGCATCAGTTGTAAGGAAATGGGGGAGGGGATAGAGGAGGACAAGTCCCCTTTCTTCCCTCTAACTGATAAATTCCAAGTGCAGATCTAAGGATATTTTTTTCACTTTATTTTTCTTGCCTTTTTTCCCAACATGGCTAATATGGAAATATGTTTTGCATGACTTCACATGTATAATGGGTATTGGATTGCTTGCCTTCTTAATGGTTGGGGGAGGAGGTGGAAGAAAAGAGAGAATTTGGAACTCAAAATAAAAAATGAATATTAAGAAATTTTAAAATGCTTTAAAACAAATTTTTAATTAGCAATTAAAAATAAAAAATCATGGTATTTAGATGTTGGGGGATGGTGGTAGAGAGTGTTAGACTTGAGTTGAGGCTTTAAACCTCAGCTTTGCTACTTTCTACTAGGTGAGATCGTGGATATATTGATGAAATTGGAGTCAGGAAGGCCTAAGTTTGAATCCTGCTTCAGATACTAGCATGAGTAATTCATTATTTTTTTTTTGGCAGGGCAATGAGGGTTAAGTGACTTGTCCAGGGTCACACAGCTAGTAAGTGTCAAGTGTCTGAGGCTGGATTTGAATTCAGGCCCTCCTGATGCTCTGATCCACTGTGCCACCCAACTGCCTCCCCCTCGGGTAATTAATTAATTTATCTAAAGCTCTGTTTCTTTATTTATAAAATGAATGGTTGAACTCGATGACCTCTGAGGTCTCTTCCAGCTTTAAATGTATATGGTCCTATGATCCTACTTGGGTGACCTTGGATCATGCTTAACTTTTCTGGGTCTCAGTTTCCTTCACGACAAAATGTGGAAATAATACCTGCACTCTCTCCTTCATAGGGTTGTCATCAGAAATGCATTGTATAAACCTGAAAGTGCCATAGAAATAGGAGTTATTATTAATTCTGTCTGCACCACCCTCCACCCCCAATATTCTGGCAGTGGGAGGAGAGAGACAGCCCAGAATAGAAACACTAGAGCTATTGCCCTTCATAAAAATAGCATGGGAGTGGAGGAGACCTGGTATAGAATGGGCAGTGGAGGGGGAAGACTTAGTCATGTGGCCTTGGGAAGGGGGATAATAATTCAGTGATACCTGTCTGCACATGGCCACCCCATTCAGTTCCTGGAGGGAAGGCATCTTTCTTTGATCTGACTTCCCTCTGTTGCTTCACATTGGGAAATCCTCAATGCCATCTAGCTTGAATCCCTCTCCTTATTTCCTGCTCATCTCTCCTCCTTGGTAACTCCATGAAGATTTTTCCAGCACAGAGGGGTAAAACTTTCTCCGAAGACTTTACAGCAACATCAATCTACCCTGCTTGTCCTAAATTATTCCAGCTCCTCTCCAATCAATCAATCAATCCCAAACCCACAACTCCCTCCATTCCTCTTCCTTATCCCCTCTACCTCCCACAGCAGCAGGACTGGTCTTTTCTTTCTTTTTTTCCCTCAGGGCAATGAGGATTAAGTGACTTGCCCAGGGTCACAAAGCTAGTAAGTGTCAAATGTCTGAGGTCAAATTTGAACTCAGGTCCTCCTGAATCCAGGACCCATGCTTTATCCACTGGACCACCTAGCTGCTCCCAGAACTAGTCTTCTAATAATAGATCTCAGGTTAGAGCTGGAAGAGACCTTGGATATCATCCCATCCAAGCCCATCATTTTACAGAAGAGAAATAGCAAAATTCTCAGACTGACAGAGCAAGATTGAGTCAAGTCAGGGAGTTCATCATAAGGGGCAAGGGGAAGAGGAGAAAGGAGGTGATAAAAGTGTGGAATCTGGCTTTGAAAGAAGTTCCAAGATAATTTTGATTACATTAGATTAAAAAGGTTTTTCACAAACAAAACCAATGCAGCCGAGATTAGAAGGAAGGTGGAAAACTAGGAGGAAATTTTTTACAGCAAGTTTCTCTGATAAAGGCCTCATTTCTCAAACATAGAGAACTGAGTCAAATGTATAAAAATACAAGTCATTCCCTACTCATGTATAACTTATTTTGAATTGCTTGAGTTCTTGTTGGGGGGGGAGGGAGGGAGGAAGAGAAGTTGGAACACAAAGTTTTAAAAAATTGATGTGAACATTTGTTTTTAACATATATTTTGGAAAATAAAATTCTATTCAATTAAAAAAAAAGAAAGTGAATGTCAAGGTGATGCAGTGGATAGAGTGCTGGCCCTGGATTCAGTAGGACCTGAGTTCAAATCCAGCCTCAGACACTTAACACTTACTAGCTGTGTGACCCTGGGCAAATCACTTAAGCCCAATTGCCTCACCAAAAAAAAAGAAAAAAAAGAAAGTGAATGTCAAATACTTCTGAGAAACAAGGTTTTGTATTTTCTTTCTAATCTATTCTGGGTTTTACACTGTGCTCCTCTCCTGGCCATGATGATAATTAAAGCGGGTTCTCTAATTACCTCTAGCTGCAAATACATATAATATCTTTATCAATCCCAGTAATGAAATCAAACCTATTTAACTATCTTCTTTATTTCAATTAAAAAAAGACTTCTTACAAAAAAAAGAATGTAAGTCATTCCTGAATTGATAAATGGTCAAGGATATGAACAGGAAGTTTTCAGAAAAAGAAATTAGAGCTATCTGAAGTGATGTGAAAAAAACCTTCTAAATCACTATTGATTGATTGATTATCACATATTATTACATATATAATCACCATCATTTCAGTTATTTCCAGCTCTTCATGGGTTTTCTTTGTAAGGGTACTAGAGTGGTTTGCCATTTCCTTCCCCAGCCCATTTTACAGGAAATGAGGCAATGGAGGCAAAAGGATTAAGTGACTTGCCCAGGGTCACACAGCTAGTAAGTGTCTGAGGCTGGATTTGAACTCAGGTCCTTCTGATTCCAGGCCCAGTGCTCTATCCACTGTGCCACCTAGCAGCCCCCACTATTGATTAGAGAAATGCAAATTAAACAACTCTGAGGTATTACCTTATATTTATCATTGCTAATATGACAGAAAAGGAAAATTATCAATGTTGGAATGGATATAGGAAAATTGGGACACTAATTGTCAGAGTTGTGTGCTGCTCCAACCATTCTGGAGAATAACTTGGAACTATGCTCAAAAGGCCATAAAACTGGGCATACTCTTTCACCTAGCAATGGCATTACTTGGTCTGTATCCCAAAGAGATTAAACAAAAAGGAAAAGGACCTGTATGTACAAAAATATTCATAGCAGCTCTTTTTGTGGTGGTAAAAAATTGGAAACTGAGGGGATGCCCATCAATTGGGGAATGGCTGAACAAGTTTTGGCATATGATTGTTGTGGAATATATATATATATGTATATATATATATATATATATAAGAAATGATGAGCAGGGGGCAGCTAGGTGACACAGTGGATAGAGCACCAGTCCTGGATTCAGGAGGACCTGAGTTCAAATCTGACCTCAGACACTTAACACTTACTAGCTATGTCACCCTGGGCAAGTCACTTAACCCCAATTGCCTCACCAAAAAAAAAAAAAGAAAGAAAAAAAGGAAGGAAGGAAGAGAGAGAGAGAAAGAAAGAAAGAAAGAAAGAAAGAAAGAAAGAAAGAAAGAAAGAAAGAAATGATGAACAGGATGCTTTCAGAAAAATCTGGAAAGGTTTACATGAACTGATGCAAAGTCAAGTGAGCAGAATCAGGAGAACTTTGTACACAGTAACAGCAATATTGTATAGTGATCAGCTGTGAATGACTTAGCTGTTCTCAGCAATACAACAATCCAAGACAATTTCAAAGGAATTATGATGGAAAATGCTATCCACCTCCAGAGAAAGAACTGATGGTGTCTGAATGCAGATCGAAGCATACTTTTTTCCATTACTTTTTTGAATTTTTTTGTCTCTATTTTCTTTCACAACATGAGTAATTTGGAAATCTGTTTTGCATGGTTGCACATGTATAACCTATGCCAAATTGCTTGCTTTCTCAATGAGGGGGGAGGAGGAAGGAGAAAATTTGGAACTCGAAATTTTTTTTAAATGAATGTTAAATATTTTTTACATGTAATTGGAAAAATATTTTTTAAAAGAAAGAAGTTCCAAATTCTGAAAGGGAACAAGTTCCATTAAGAAGTCTACGTGAAAAGAAGAAGAAGAAGAAGAAGTCTGTGCAGTGTAAGAAGTTCCAGGGAGCCCTCCCAGTTTGGGAGGAAATGACAAAGCATTCCTAATAAGGCTGAGGCATCAACATCGAGGTCATTTAGTCCTTAATGAACTTGCAAAGCACTTTACATATATTTGCTCACTTAGTCCTCAAAAAAACTCCTGTGAGTTAAGTACTATTATTATCCCCTTTTTACAGTGGAGGAAAGGGGTTAAGTCACTAGCCTTAAGGCACATAGCTAGTAAATGACTTAAGTGCTATTCAGACCCATTTCTTCCTAACTCCAAATCCTGTACTTTCCACCAGGTTTGGAAATATTCCTCCTATGTATGAAATATGTTGGCTGGATGAAGGAATTTTTGAAGTCCAATCAGTATAATAGGAGCCAAGTACACTGCTCTGCACAATGTCAACTCTTAGTAAATATTTCTTGTTTGATCAGTAGAATGATTAAGCTTCATTCATGGGACCAACAACCAGGAGAGGTGGAAAAAATATTGGATTTGTGGTTAGAAGGCAGAGGTTCAAATTTGAGCTTTGTCACTTACTGCCTGGATAACCTTGACAAGTCACCACCAAGCTGAGTCTCAGCCTTATCATCTGAGGGAATTGGAAGTCCTCTAAGGTCCTTTCTAGCTCTAAATCTATGGTAACCTATGAACATAAATGCTCAAATTAGGGAAGAAATTATTTTCCATAAAAGGAATGAATGGAACTCTTAAGAGACATCTGTATAGGGGCAGCTAGGTGGCGTAATGGAAAAAGCTCTGGCCCCGGATTCAGGAGAACCTGAGTTCAAATTTGACCTCAGACACTTGACACTTACTAGCTGTGTGATCCTGGGCAAGTCACTTAACCCTCATTGCCCCACAAAAAAAAAAAAAAAAGAGACATCTGCATAACTAACCACTAATAGAATCCAAGGCTCTGTCCCTTATCTGCTCTAATGTCTCGGTTTCCCTAAATTCTGCGGTGAAATTTAATTTCTCTGCAAATTAAAATTACTCTGAGGTACCACCTCACACCTATCCAATTGGCCAATATGACAAAAAAGGAAAATGATAAATGTTGGAGAAGATGTGGGAAAATTGAAACTCTAATGCATTGTTGGTGGAGTTGTGAATTGATCCAGCCATTCTGGAGAGTAATTTAGAACTATGTCCAAAAGGTTATAAAACTGTGCATACCCTTTGATCCAGCAATACCACTACTAGGTCTATACCCAAAAGAGTAATAATAATAAAGGGAAAATGACCCACGTGTACAAAAGTATTTATAACAGCTCTTTTGTAGTGGCAAAGAATTGGAAATCATGGGTATACTCATCAATTGGGGAATGATTAAACAAGTTTTGGGTATATGAATGTAATGGAATACTATTGTGCTGTAAGAAATTATGAGTAAGCAGATTTCAGAAAAATGTGGAAAGACTTACATGAACTGATGCTGAGTGAAATTAGCAGAACCAAGATGACATTGTACACAGTAACAGCAACATTGTGTGATGAACAACTGTGATAGACTTAGCTCAGTAATACAATGATCCAAGACAATGCCAAAACATTCATGATGGAAAATGCTCTCCACATCCTGAGAAAGAACTATGGAGTCTGAACGCAGATTTCACTTTTTTGTTTCTTTTTTCTTGTGTTTTTTTTCCTTTTGTTCTGATTCTTCTCTCACAACATGACTAATGTGGAAATACATTCAAAATGATTGTAATGTGTAGCCTATATCAGATTGCTTCTTGGCTTCAGCAGGGAGGGAGAAAAATTTGAAACTCAAAATCTTACAAAAATGAATGTTGAAAACTATCTTAACATATAATTGGAAAGAAATAAACTAAAATACCATTTTAAAAAATTCATTTCTCACATCATTGAGCCTCTAGGGAGTTAAAGGAAGAGAGATTCATAGCTTCTCCTTAAGTCCTGAGATCTGGAGGATCCAGGGATCCCAAGGGCCAGAAAGGAGCTGAGAGGGATAGCACAAGCAGACAGACCATCCCCTTGTAAATGAATTAAGTGTTCCAGATGATTTGGGACCAAGGGAATTTGGATCAAATCCAGGGTTAGTTCCAAGGATGGCTGCCTTTCTTAAAGGACAGGTCTAGCTTCTTCCAGAGGAAATAGAACCCTGCCAACAAGGAGGGTTCCTACTGAGGAAAGAAAGAGAACGGGGGCAGCTAGGTGGCATAGTGGATAGAGCACTGGCCCTGGATTCAGGAGGACCTGAGTTCAAATCCGATCTCAGACACTTAACACTTACTAGCTTTGTGACCCTGGGCATGTCACTTAACCCCAATTGCCTCACAAAAAAAAAAGAAAGAAAGAAAAGAAAAAAAAAGAAAAAAGAAAGAAAGAAAGAAAGAGAACCCACTCCACCAGGAAGGGAAATACTTGTTATGAAGAAACACTCTCCCTCCTGATCCCCACCTTCTCAACCCCTGGAGACAGATCCTGTCAGGGAGAAAGATGCCACTGAATCCCCAGATAATGTGTAAGAAAATGGATCTCAAAGACAATGTTTAGGATACCTGGATGTCTGATTATTCTCTTTGCTTAGTGACCTTTGTCTTTTTCTGTTGCGGGGGTGGGGGGAGACCCACAGCCTGGATTTGGAGAATCAGGGATGTCAACACTAAATATATTCATACCCACTTGTATGTAGCTGAGAGAGGAGTGGATTTTTGGAGGGGAACAGCAATTAAGTTAGTCCTCCTGGGACAGAGATTCTTAACTTTCTTTTGGTATCAGGGATCCCTTTGATAGTCTGGTGAGGCCCATGACCCCTTCTCAGAACTATGTTTTTAAATGCATAAAATAAAATACAAATTACAAAGGAACCAATTCTATTGAGATACAGTCTATAGACATGAAGATAGCAATCATGGGAAATCTAGCTATGTTGGCTTAATAGCTCTAGTCATTTCAAATGAGCAATGAGCATAAATGTTTCAATATTTTGAGATATCAGCAATAACTGTACAAAATGTCTGATTTCTGTTGATGACAAAGTCACAGGTACGGATAAAACTACTTGTAGTTTGTTACTGACATTCATAATTGAAAGAAATCCTACATTTCAGTTAGTGAAAATGAAGCTGTAATTTTCTTCCCATCCAAGTTCACAGACTCCCTGCAGTCTATCCAAAGACATATTGAGAGTCCATGGATTCCAAGCTAAGAACCTTAGGTCTAGGAGGAATGAGATTTTGGAGGCACCAGTTATTATTGGGGTTTTTTTGGGGGGGGTGTTGGGGTTTTTTGCAGGGCAATGGGGGTTAAGTGACTTGCCCAGGGTCACACAGCTAGTAAGTGTCAAGTGTCTGAGGTCGGATTTGAACTCAGGGAGTCCTGAATCCAGGGCTGGTGCTTTATCCACTGCACCACCTAGCCACCCCCAGCACCAGTTATTATTAAAAATGAAGATTATATAATATAATAACAGTCATTTGGGTAGCACTTTAAAGTTGGCCAAGCCCTTTAAATATAATGTCCCATTTGGTCTTCACAACATTTCTCATATACACATGACAGGTATTATTATCTTCATTTTACAGGTGAGGAATCTGAGGTTCAGAAAGTTTGAGTGACTTGCTAATGCTCACAAGCAGTAAACACCAGGGGCAGCATCTGAACACAGGTCTCTGTTGACTCCAGGTCCCTTACTCAATTACACCGTGCTATATATAACATATGATATCATCTCTCTCCCTCTCCCACTTTCACACTAGAGGCAATTGAATGGTGAGGTAACTAGAGTGGGCCCAGAGTGAGGAAGACCTGGATTTAACTATGCCCTCAGACAGACACTTATGAGCTTTGTGGCCCTAGGCATGTCACTTTACTCTGCCTCAGTTTCCCTAATTGTAAAATAGGCATAATAACAGTACCTACTTTATTCTCTGTGTCTGTGTCTCTGTCTGTCTCTCTCTCTCCCCCTCTTTGTGTGTGTGTGTCTTTTCCCATGTTCTTTCAGGGACAGGTGATCCGGTGAGGGGTCTTACTGCTTTATAATCACAATCCTTTCTTTCCTTCTCTTACTGCTTTCACCTCCTACTTCCAGTCCTTGTATCTGAAGTGAAGTAGTTGCTAGGATAGAAAATGGAGATAGACCATAAGCACTGTCCACAGCCTCTTCTTATCTAAATGACCCATGTTTCCTGAGTTCTAAGTCTAAAGCCTCAACTTTAAATAACCCTCAGCCACCAGACACCTGTCTCTCTACCCTCCTGTCCCCCCCCCCCCGCCCCCCACAAACACACCTGCTCAACTGGAGACGAAGGGGGCAGGGACAGTGGAATATTCCCAAATGGCTGGTTCCTTCACACGTTGGTGGATCAGCCCCAACTTTGTTCTTGCTCCCTTACAAGGACACAGAGTTCAGTTAGATATGGTTCAGGTTTGGAGGCCTCTCCTACCCCTCACCCTAGACAAGGCTTTTTAAAGCTCAGAACTTTTCTATTCCAGGCCCCCAAATGGGGTGGCCTATATTTTCTTCTCTGTCCCCACAATGCTCCTCTGGCTCAGCTTAGGTTCTCTCTCTGCCCCAAATACTCCTTTAGTTTCCCATGACTGGAAGTCAGGAGACTTGGGTTCCAGTCTTGCCCCTGACTTATTCTGTAACCAAATCCTCACTCCTCTTTGGGTCTACATTTCTTCATCTGTATAATGAGGGGGTTGAATTAAATAATAACAATAGTTATTGTAGTTGTGGTGGTGGTGTTAGTAGTGGCAGTAGTGTACTTGTTAAGAAGTTCTAACTACCCCAGTGTGATCATCTCCTTGAGATGGTGCCATTCCAGGCAGCCATCACCCTTACCTGGCCCAGCCAGGGAAAGGAACTCCATTTTCTCTTGAAGGAAGCCAGGCAAGGCTGATGTTTCTCATAATGCTCTTTCCCTAAGAAACTGAAGGAAAGCAAAAAGACAGGCCCCAAGTCCCAAAGGCATCAGGCACAGACTCAGTTCCAGCTGAGCTCACATCAACTTTGAGAGACCCTCTTTCTTCTCATCCCCCATTTCCATCCTTATCCCACCATTTACCTCCAAGCCCAGGGCCTAGGAGCTTGGAGCTTGGCCATATCCCTCCCCTCCCCTTTCCTTCATAGAACAGTAAAGCTCTGGCTCCCTGAACTATTCTTTCAAACCATGATCAGAGATTCCCTCTTCCTTGGAGTGTGGAGTACAGGGGAAGAAGGAGCTCGGGGTCTTCAGCCAACAGGCCCAGGTTCAAATTTCAGCTCTGCTGCTCCATACCTGTGTGGCTTTGGGCAAGTCCCTTCCATTCTCCGGCCCTTGGTTTTTTCATTTGTAAATGTTGAGTTCGACTAAACTATCACTAAAAACCCTTCTGGTCCTATGAACCCAAACTTTAAGCTGAAGGGATGAAACGGTGTGTGAAAGGGAAGACTGGCACTTCCCCTGCTGAAGCATCCCAGTATCCACTCTAGGATGCTGTTCTCTATTATCTCTGTCTGTCTCTGTGTCTCTCTTTGTCTATCTCTCTGTGTCTCTGTCTGTCTCTGTGTCTCTGTCTCTTTCTGTCTCTATCTCTCCCTCTCTTTGTGTCTCTGTCTCTGTTCATCTGTCTGTCTGTCTCTGTCCCCCACCCTCAGGCAAAGCATCAAGGCCAAACTGTGTTTGGAGTTATTGACCTATCTTCCAGGTGCTGGAGCCCCATCAGGAATGGGAGGTGGTACCTGGCAGCTTCCCCAGCCCAAACATAGTAATAGCTAGCCATTCCCCTCCACCCCTTTGTCTTTCACTCCCCCCCCCCCAACACACACACACACACCTTGCTTTTCCTGTGCTCAGTTGAGTGATGGCGACTTTGAGGGGGATGTGAGGCCAGAGCCAAGAGTATGAGCAACCCAAGCCCAGATCGGGGCAGAGGAGAGAGTCAGAAGGATTGGGCCTCAGGTGGGTGGGAAGGAGAAGGACACGGAGATTCTTCGAGCTGTGCCAACCCCAGCTTCCCAGTCTCTCTGTGTGGCCCGCCCTCCTAGGGTGTTCTCCCCAACCCTCCCCACCAATTCATGCACCCTAAGAGCTATGGGGCAGGGGCGGGGACGGGGGCGTGGCGGGGACCTGGAGCTGCAAGGAGTCCTTCCAAATGCGGGGACTAGGGGTGGGGGAGTCTTCGCGGCCCCTTTAAGACAGCTCCCGCTGTGGTGGGGTGGCGGACGGGACAGGAGCGCATTTGGGGCTGGGCGCACTGAGCTGGGGGCTGCTGCAGGAGAACCCAGAGGAGGTCGCGGGCTCCGGGCGCGCAGAGCGCGGCGTGGTGCTCTCGGAGGGGGCGTCCCGGGGCAGAGGGGGTAGCAGAGCAGGGGCACCCGTACAGAAACGTCAGAAGAAGGGGTGAGCACAGGGACGGGGACGCCCGGAGCCAGAGGAAGGCGCGGGGCCCCGGGGCGCACGGAGATCTGGCAGAGCCGCGGCCAGGGTTTGAGGAGCCGGCTCCGCCGGGGGCGCGAGGAGCCGCCCCTGGGCTGAGGCCCGGCCAGCCCGGGCTGGGACCGAGGGGCTCGGAGCGGCCGGCGGGATCTAGCCAGCATGGCAGCGGAGCTGTGGTGTCTCCTGTCCGCGCTGCTGCTGCTCGGTGAGTCCGTGCGTCTCCACGTCTATCTGGGGCTGAGTCCGGCACCCTTCCCCTCGCCCCTGCCGTCCAGCAGTCCATCTGTCCTGCCCCCCTCGTCTCGTCCCCTGCCTTACTTCCTGCCTCTTTCCACGTCTCTTTCTCTGAATTGTTTCTGAATCTCTTCTGACAGAGCTGAAAGACATTAGACGCCAGCTAACCCGACTGCCCCTTTTCACAGATGGTGAAACTGAAGCTTTTATAGAGGAAAGTACTTGCTCAAGGTCATACTGAGAGTTGATGTTAGTCAGAATTTGAACTCAGGTCACCTGCCTGGAGATGCATGAGCATATTTGGCATCTCCGTTACCAGTCTTCTCTATTATTGATCCAATTTGTAAAGCACTTAGCACAGTGCCTGGAACATTGATGTTCAGTCGTTTTCCATCGTGTCTGATTTTTGGTGACCCCATGGAGTTTTCTTGGCAAAGATACTGGAGTGCTTTGTCATTTCCTTCTCCAGCTCATTTTATAGATGAGGAAACTGAGCCAAAAAGGGTTAAGTGACTTGCCCAGGGTCACACAGCCAGTAGGCATCTGAGGATGGATTTGAACTCAGAAAAAATTAATCTTCCTGACTCTGGGCTCAGCACTCCCCCCCACACCCCCAGCTGCCCACTGGGACATAGTAAGTGCTTAATAAATGTTTCTTCCTTCCTCCTTCCCAATCCTCTGAAACTACTTTGTTCTCTACCTTGCCTCCTTCTGTGGTTTTTACTCATCTTCTCTTTCTGTCAGTGTCTTTCAGTCTCTGCCTCTCCCCTTGTCTCTTACTCTCTTTGCCTCTCCTTTCTTCCATCATCCACTCTTCCCTGCCTCCCATTCAGGTTTCCCCATCTGCCTCCACCCAGTAGGTGGAGGGCCTTCAGCTGTCTGCCCTTGGCATGTCTGTGTTCTGTTGCGGGGAGAGAGAAGGAGGAAGGAGGAAGGAGGAAGGAGGAAGGAGGAAGGAGGAAATGGCCCTCCAGATCCCTTTGATTCCTTATGGCCTGGACACCAGCCTCCCCAGGACATCAGAGAGACTGAAGTTCTGGTAAAAGCCCCTCACTTCCTGAGGTCAGACTTTGGTGTGCTGAAGGCAGGACAGCAGGTGCTTTTCAGAGACACAGAAAGAGCAGAAGTCAGGCAGAGGACAGGTGGGTTACTGTACCCACCCCCTGCCCAAAGAGCCTTAGTGATTGACTCCCCATCTCTTCCATTGACATGAGGTTTCTAGTAGCTAGAGAAGGGGGCTCTTATTTTAGGGATGGCTAACATCTGTGTCTTTGGATCTATCTGCCTCTGCTGAAGTCTGTGTGTCCTCCATCAGTCTGTATGGCATCTTCCTTGGGGATAAAGGGAGGTAAATGGGATGGGAAAGAATAATAGATTCTCAGGACTGGAAGGGACCCCTAAGTTTCATAGGATTTAGAGGTGAGGATTCTCTAGATGAGGATCCTGGGGCCCAGAGAGGTAAGTGACTTGCCCAAGGACACCCAGGAAGTAAATAGAAGAGAAATGACCAACCCAGGCAATCAGGATTCCAAATCTAATGCTCTTTCTCCATACCGTGTTTCTAGTCCAATCCCCAACCAAACAGGAATCCTTTCTGCACAACACTCAATATATAAGTAGCATTATATATAAAGGGCATCTAATAAATGCTAATTTTAGTAAAATGAACTGCTCAACCAGCTTGGAGAGCTCCAGGGATGGAGAACTCATTCCCTTCTAAGACAGTTTCTTCTATTCTAGGACTTCTCTAATCTTTAAGACGCCTAAATCTGTTTTTTTCTGCACCTTCCACCCATCAATCCTCATTCTACCCCCCTGGGGCCATGGAAAATGAAGCCTTCTTTCCCAAGAAAGAACATAGGGGATTGAGGGAAGCCCAGAGGTCATCCTGGAAAGCTTAATAGGTGGGTGTATTTGATTTATAGCTGAAAGCAATCTTAGTGGTCCTCTGAGCCAACCCCCTCATTTAATAGATAAGAAAACTGAGGTCCAGAGAAGCAAATCCAAGGTCATATGCGTAATAGGGGGTAAAGCTGGGATTTGAATCCATATGCTCTACTGTCTGTCTCTAGAGGCAGACATCAAGTATTGGAGGGAAGAAACAGTCCTGCCTATGTGACCTGACAATCTCCACCCCTTACTGCTACATATACACACTGACATACCTTGCTGTTTCCATTTCACAGACACTCTCCTCTTCCTTCAGTGTAACATGGTATAAAGGAAGGCTATGGAATCAGGAGACCTGGAGTTCAAATTCTGACTCTGCTCTGTATTAACTGTGTGACCTTGGTCAAGTCACTCAATTTCTCTGAGCCTCAGTTTCCCCATCTGTAAAGAAGTAGTGAATATCTGTACTATCTATTCTCATAAGGTTGTGATGAGGATCAGATGGAGGTAATTTACTGAAAGAACTTTAAGTGTATAAAGTATGCATACCATTAGTGTATAAGCCAGCTCTAATTATTACTACTCAATATACTTTGATTAAGGGTCTGTTCATTAGAATGTAAACTCCTTGAGGACAGGGACAGTGCTTGGCACAGTGAGTGGCACAAAGTAGGGGCTTTATAAATGCCTGTTGATTTGATGACTTGCAGGTACCCATGTTGTACCTTGAGGATGTAGAGATGAAAAACAATGGTAGCCCCTTCCTTCCCTCAAGGAGTTGAGAGTCTAATACTCCATGTGAAAATATGAGGAGCAAAAAAAGAGAGCAAATTGAAGTGAGATATCCAGATTAGATGATGCAGGAAAATCTGAGGAAAGAAGTGACTTGCTGAGAGGAAGAGGTACATCTGGGTAAGCTTCCTGGAGGAGGCAGGACTACTTGAGTTTGGCCTTGTAAGAAGAGATGGTGGATTTGAGGGAGTACATGACAGTCAGGGAAAGAGGAAAGAGTGAGTACATAAAGGCAAAAGAGGGAACAATTTGTAGTCTGGAATGACTGGGATGGGAAGAACAGATAAGGTTAGAAGGGTAGATTGTAGCAAGATTGCTCAAGGCCTTGATTGCCAGGGTCAGAATTTTATGTAAGGAATGGGAGGGACCATTGAAAGTATTTGAGTGAGGGAAGTGATGTGGTCAGAATCGTGGTTTATGTAGATTATATGGGCAACGACATGAAAGATAGATGGGAGAGAGGAGAGGATGGAGGCAAGGAGACTGATTAGGTTATTAACACAATAGCCCAGGAAAAAACGGAATGAGAGATTGAACTAAGATGATGGTGACAGGAGTAAAGAGTCAGGGATGGATGAAAGAGTTGCTGAGGTAGAATCTACAGGGCTTGGCAAATTAAGTGGAGGTGGGTGAAGGAGAGGGAAGTTTCAGAGATGACTCAATCAACCATCGCTCAACCAACAACCATTTATTAAGCTCCTACTATGTGCCAGGCACTGTTCTAGGCACCCAGGATTCAAATATAAAGAAGCAATCCCTACTCTCCAGGAGTCCATGTTCTAAATGGATCTTGAACCCCAATCAATCTCATTGAGTCTAATCCCATCCCTTAGAAAAAGATCAAGCAGGAATTCTTGATGCTATTTTGTGGATGGGGAAACTGAGACCAACCAAGAGAGGGTGAAGCTTCTCCCACACACTTTTCCAACCTTTCCTGTGCTCTCTTCCCTTCCCTCCCCCAACTCAGCTTCTTCTCCCTTTCCTGTTCAGATCCCTGGTCACTGAAGATCTAGAGGAAACCATCTGGGGAGGAGATACAAGCCATTATTCTCAGGTCTGAAGGAGGGTCACAGGCTTTCAAACATAAAAGGGCAAATGAATAATGGATAAACTGAGTCCATGAAAGCTGGAAGGGATGTTAGAAACTCAGTCCAGGAGTCTCCCCTATAACGTCCCTGAGTGATGAGCATCCAGCATCTGCTTGGATGGTGAGAGGCTGGGTGGTAGAGTGGAAAGTGCCTGATCCTGGGAATCAGACCTGGGTTCTAATCCTGAACCTGCCTGATTTCTTGCACGAACTTGGTCAAGTTCTTTGTTTCAAGACTCAGTTTCCTCGCCTGTAAAATGAAGGGCTTGGTCATCTAGACCCTGAAGCTCTCTTCCAGTTCTGAAACCCATGACTTCCCGGGGGAGGGAACTTGGTATTCATAAAACAACCCATTCTGGTACTGGACAGCTCCACTTGGGTTACAAGTCTATGAACCAAAAACAGCTTCCTTGGGATTGCCTTCTTTGTTCTGGGTTCTGCCAGGTGGGGCCACAAAGAACAGCTAATCCTGCTTTCACATGATAGCTTTCCCAATTTGGTGATCAGGTGGTGCCCAGAACTGGACACAAGACTCTAGATGTGGTCTGGCCAGGGCAGAGTCCAGCAATCTATGGGTAGGGATAGGGACTGGACCAATGGGTTCACTGACATAGGGAACTCAGTGGTGAGGAATCTCCCTCTGCTCATATAGATAGGCACCATCTTTGTAACCTGGAATCTTAAGAGAGTTGCTTGGATCCCTCAGAAGTTATGTGACTTGACCAGGGTCTTACAACCAGTATGTGTCAGAAATTTGGGACTTGAGCACCCCTCCACCCCACCCCTGGCTCCATGACTGGCTCCCTCCCTATTAAACTACACTGCTTCTCATGACTTCTGGACACTCTGCCCCTATTAATGAATGCAGATAAAGATCACTTTCCGTTGTTTTGGCTGATATGTCACACTGTTGAATCGCACTGAGCTTGCAGTCCACTAAAACCCTCAGATCTTTCTCACCCAAACTGTGTAGGCATGCCTCACCCATATGAAACATGTGAAATAAGCTTATTGAATCCAAGTTAGAAGGATATTATATTTACCTCTATTAAACCCTATTAAACCTTATGCTGCAAGCTTCTGGCCTGAGGAGATCTTTTTGGATCCTGACTTCCACCCAACACCTTAGCTCTGAGTCTAGCTTTGTGTCATCTACAGATGTGATGTATGCATCATCTTATGCCTTCATCCTTGATCAATCCTTCACCCTTGTGCCAGGTCCTTGATAAAAATGCTGAGTAACCCGGTACTATGCCAACCCCCTTTGGGGTTACCAGTTCTAGGGTTACTTAGGTGTGGACATCTCCTAGCTGTTTCCTTAAAAAAGAGCTTCACCAGGTAAATGAGGAAAAATTCCAATCAGGCAAAATAAAATGAGACAAAGCTTTTGTGAAGGATGTGTATGGCAGGCACTTTGCAGATATTTTCCCATTTGATCTAAAGGGCCCTGGTTGACAGTTCATCTCCCTCCATGGCCCCAGGTACTACTGACATCAAGACAAATCTCTAGGTCAGTGTTGGAGCTGGTCAAGATCTTGGAGATCACCTGAAAAGGTTTTAACTCAGGGTCTACAAACCATAGGTTAAAGAGAGATTGTAAACTTGTATGTGAAAAATTACATCTTCCCCTCCCCACTAACTTTTTTTTTTGTTAGTGAGGCAATTGGGGTTAAGTGACTTGCCCAGGGTCACACAGCTAGTAAGTGTTAAGTGTCTGAGGCTGGATTTGAACTCAGGTACTCCTGACTCCAGAGTCGGTGCTCTATCCACTGCACCATCTAGCTGCCCCTCCCCACTAACTTTTAACTAAGATTAAGCATTTTCTTCAATTATGAATTATTTTTGTTTTTTGAAAATTATGATTCTGGAGAGAGGTCCATAGGTTATAGTAGACTGCCAAAGGATCTATAACACAAAAAATCAAGAACCTCTGCACTTTACGAAATCTCCCACTTTACAGAGGGATAAACTAAGGTTTACGGAAGGGATTGGATTTGCTCATGAGGTCACTAGTAAGTCACATGGACCTGAGAAAAAGCTAAGGCTCAAATTTCCATATTCAAGGAGCTTTCCACTTTCTTCAATTTAATTCAAAGAGCATTTATTAAGTGCTTGTTATATGTTATGCCATAGCAATAGTGAATAGATATCCTAGGAGCTGGAAGACCTGTGTTTGAATCCTGCCTCTGATACATATTGGCTATGTGACCCTGGGCAAGCCATTTAGCCTCTGTACCTTATCTTATCTCATCTTATCTCAGTTTCCATATCTGTCAAGTGATGGCTTCTCAATCCATTATCCAAAAACCGTGTCTGAGCCCTGCGTCTCACATACTTGTCTGTATCACTCCATATGGTCATGTGATCTTGTCTGTGTGACAGTATGACCCTGCTCACTTAACCTTTCAGGGGCCTATACTTAGAGACTTTGAGACTATCAGGTGCTGACCTCCCCTCTTCCGGTGAAATTATAGGTTCAAACCCTTATCCTCTATTATATGCCATGTCCCATGCAACAACTTCATAACAACCGGGAGAGCTAAGTAGTTGCAGGCATTATCTCCATTTTAACAGATCAGAAACCCAAGCCGCTGAGAGGTAACGTTATTTGCTGAGGTCAGAAGATTCCATTTAAGTGTGATATTGGTCATAGGAACCTCCAAGTTCTGAGTCTTTTCATGTTTTCCTACTTGCCTCTCCCACCTTATAACAACCATCTCCTTCACGTTGCTTAATTTCCTTGAGTTTCCTCATAACTAAAGTGGAAGTAGGGGAGGAAGATCGATGGGCCTGCTGATTACTAAGCTCCTTTCTAGCTCTGGCATTCTGAGTCTAGGATCACAAGTATTTCCACCAGTTTTTGTAGTCAGAAAATTGGGTTTAAGTCGTTGATCTTCGATCTGCTAGTTCTGTGGCCTGAGACAAGTTACACTCTCTCTGGACATGTGCTGTCATCTGTGAAATTTGGGGGTTGGACTGGGTGATCTCTACTGACCTTTGTGGCACTAAGAGTTTATGATCCTGTGACAGTGACAATAGAACGGGGTGTTTCCTTGGCGGGGGAGGGGGGGACCTTTCCTATCCCTCCCCTCCCCTTCAGACCAGGCAGACTTCTAGGTCCCTCTTATCACTTTTCACAGGGCCCCCGATTTCGATATGATCAACTTATACATCTACTATGAAAAAATTTCTTACCAATCACGCTAGCCCTCTGTCTCTGGTTTATTTCCATCCCAATTGCATTAAACTCCTGGGCATCTTCCACACCCACAGCAGCATGTTTCCTAAGAAACCATCTATCCATCTTCCTGTAGCTTCTTACTCAACCTGTACCCAGTGGTTTTTTGTTCCTGGTCCCTCTGGGGTCTGCTAATCTGGTCCCACTTTAGGCGGGAAGAGTTTGAAGGGCCACACAGAAGCCATTCCCTGGATGTGGTGAGAGGGAGGTGCTCAGATTTGAGGTAATTCTTTCCTTAGGTCTTTTAGTGCTTCTCCCCTCTTCCCTCCTTCCTTTGTCCCAGACCTTGAGTCATCAGCATCTGTCTGTCTGTCAGAGCAGATGGCTGAAATACTGGCTGTGTGGCAAGTTTCTCTGCAGTGGAATGTAGGGAAGGGAGAAATGCATTCTGGGAACAGAGCTTCTCCTCAGTGCTCTCAACCCTACCGCAAACACAAATGCCTACAAGCCCGGCCATGTCTCAGTTGGGTAGAGGGGAGCCTGAGTGTCAAGTACTCTACTCAGGGGACCCTTTCCTGGGAGAGATGTAGGAAACAAGAGGACCACATATTCTGCCTGGCCTCCTGGTGGGGGTGGGGGTGGGGTTTGCCTGGGCCTGGAATCCTTCCCTCCAATCTGCTGGGTCCCAAGGATGGAAGGATGGGACCTGTTGACCTTTATCTTCTCTGAGGCCAGAGGCACAGGTCACAACTGATGCTGCAGCAAGAGGGAATAGACACAACTTTAAACTGCTGGTCAGGATGGGGAATTAAGAACCTTTTTTCTGGGGGGTGGCAGCTAGGCAGGGGGATGCTAGTTTTTACTGACACTTCCAGAAACACCAAATGAGGTCTTGGTGGGGGGTGTTCCTTCATGAGAGCTATAGCAGAATCCTCTTCTAGATGGTGTCCTGACCACCTCAGGGCATCAAAGGATTTATATCTGAGAAAGACCTTAGAGATCCATCTAGTACACTTCCTGATGGGAAACTGAGACTCAGCTAGGTAAAGTGACTTGTCCAAAGTCACATAAGTAACGTGTGGCAAAGCAGGGATTTGAACCCAAGCCCCCTTATTCCATGTCCAGTGTACATTTTTCATCACCACATGAGGATTTTTTTTTTTACCATTACTCATTATCGCCTAAATGCCTCTATCTCTGCCCAGCATTCCCCTGTCATATGTTCTGTGAAGGCCCTCCCCACATGCATATGTGCTCTCTGTCTCTATTTCTCTCTCTGTCTCTGTCTTTCTCTCTCTGTCTCTGTCTCTGTCTCTCTGTCTCTCTCTGTCTCTGTCTCTGTCTCTCTCTGTCTCTCTCTCCCTCTCTCTCTGTCTCTGTCTCTCTCTCCCTCTCTCTCTGTCTCTGTCTCTCTGTCTCTCTCTCTGTCTCTGTCTTTCTCTCTGTCTCTCTGTCTCTCTGTCTCTCTGTCTCTCTCTCACAAACACACACACACACACACACACACACACACACCCCTAGCATCTGCTTCCATTTTCCCAGATCTGAGGAGGGGGCAGACATAGCTCCTGCCCTTTGGGGATGGGGTGTGGTGTGGTGTCGGGGAAACTGAGAAGCTGGGCTTGAGGGGAAGGAAAGCTGGAAAGGGGGAATACCATCTATAGGGTCTCTGTGCCCTGAAAGCATCTCCTCCCTCCAACTCCTTCTTTCTCCTCAGGACTGGAAGCCTGCCCCCTCCCCCACCTCCTAGGTCAGTGTTTCCATTGACTCTAATAGTCTGGTTTCCATCCTCTCCCCATTAGAAATCTTTTCACCCCAGCAAAAACCTTACTTCTAGCTTTGTTTCTTTCACTCTCCTCTTCTGCTTCACTTTCTCCCCCCTCCCCTTCTGCCTGTCTCTTCCCATTCTTATAGGTTCATAGAATGTCAGAGTTGGAAGGGACCTTAGATAACATCCATCTACTTGTTACCCCATGACCTAGAACCTGATTAGACTGATTTAATCTTCACAGTCTATGGATTTTGCTTTTGGGTGGGTTTCCCCCTAGAAACATCAATATTTAGCTCGTATTTAGATCTCTACAGGGAAGGTAAAAGAGCCCTGAGCTTCCCTGAAGTCAGTTCCTGGAATCAACTGAGTCTGTGCCTCCGCCTCAGCATTAAACCCAGGGTCGTGCACACAGTAAGTATTTAAGAAATGTTTGAACAGGGGCAGCTAGATGGCACAGTGGATAGAGCACCAGCCCTGGATTCAGGAGGACCTGAGTGCAAATCCGGCCTCAGACACTTAACACTTACTAGCTGTGTGACCCTGGGCAAGTCACTTAACCCCAATTGCCTCACCAAAAAAAAAAAAAAAAGAAATGTTTGAACAAATGGAAGGAGTATAAGGTAAAGCAGATGTTCCTAGCACAGCAGTACAGATAGGAAGGAGAATAAGGGAGCGGGTAGCTCAGGAGTCTCCTTCTTTGAGAGATTCAATCTGTCATATGTTCTGTGAAGGCCCAATGAAACTAAAGGAGAGATGGCCAGACTGAAGAGGAGAGAGACAGAGGCACAGAAAGAGACAGAGAGAAAACAAGTAAGGGAGGACAGACCAGAGACATAGAAAGAGAGAGGGAGACAGAAAGACAAAGACAGAGAGATAGATTGGGACAGGTACAGGTCTCCCTCCAGGAAACTGGAGTCTCTGCATCTGCCCTGTTGGTTTCTCTCTGCCTGGCTCTGTTTTGGTCTATCCCAATCACAGGTCTCCTGCTCTCCAAGACTTTCTTTTAAAGATCAAGTCCGGGGCAGCTAGGTGGCGCAGTGGATAAAGCACTGGCCCTGGAGTCAGGAGTACCTGAGTTCAAATCCGGCCTCAGACACTTAACACTAGCTGTGTGACCCTGGGCAAGTCACTTAACCCCAATTGCCTCACTAAAAAAAAAAAAAAAAAAGATCAAGTCCAAGCCAAGGGTAGGACTAGCCACATCCTATCCTTAATGTGCTGTTAAAGGCAAAGGTACAGAGGCGGGAAGAGCAAACCCAACCAGGTGACCCAGAGGGGGTGAATGGAGAATCTGAAATCAGTTTCTCTCTGTCTCTGTCTCTCTGTCTCTGTCTCTCTTTCTATGTCTCTGATATGTCCTCCCTTTCTTGTTTTCTCTCTGTCTGTCCCAGTCTTCAGGGAGTCTCCAGTCTGGTAGGAGAATAATAGAGACAGGTAACATAAGGAATCAGAAGGAAGGAAGCTGACCACCAGTGAGGGTGCTACCTCTGCCAGGTGGCATCTGATTGGGGTTTGGAAGGAGGGGGTGCATTTTTTTGCGGGGCAATGGGGGTTAAGTGACTTGCCCAGGGTCACACAGCTAGTAAGTGTCAAGTGTCTGAGGCTGGATTTGAACTCAGGTATTCCTGAATCCAGGGCTGGTGCTTTATCCACTGGGCCACCTAGCTGCCCCAGGAGGGGGTGCATTTTGACAGGGGTGGGGGGAAACATTCTAGGAAGAAGATACATGAGCAAAGACTGAATTATTTTCCATGAAGAGCAGAGTATGGGAAGTGGTCCTGGCCCATCCTTCTGCCCTCCTCTCAGTGCTATGCCTAGCCCCATAGACCCTTAGAGCTGGAAGGGACCTCAGAGGTCACCTCATCCAATCTCTAATGAAATAAGATCCTCCCTCCTGCATTCTGGACAAGTGGCTGAGCAGTCTTGGATTCTTTTTTGTTTGTTTGTTTTATTTTGTGGGCCAGTGACGGTTAAGTGACTTGCCCAGGGTCACACAACTAGTAAGTGTCAAGTGTCTGAGACCAGATTTGAACTCAGGTCCTCCTGAATCCAGGGCTGGTGCTTTATCCACCCCGCCATTTAGCTGACCCTGAGCAGTCTTGACTCAAAGGCCTCCGGGGTGAGGAAGGGGCACACTCCCCCCCCTCCAAGAGGCCACCCCTTTTCAGGACATTAATCTTAATTGTTAAGAAGCCTTTTCCTGATATCAAACTTGAATTTGCTTCTTCCACAAGACAATCCTTCAAATGTCCTCCCTAAATCTTCTTTTCTTCAGTTCTTGCTTTTGTTTCATTGGACCACATATGTGATTTCAGAGTGACTTCTGAGGAAGGAACTTCCTTAATCAAAGCAGACCAACATCTTTTCTTCAACTTGGAGTCTTAGGGAGTTGGTTGAGAGCAATGAGAGGTCAAGAGACTTGCCCACAGGCACATGGACATCGTATGGTGCCTGGAACCCAGGTCCTCATTGCCAAGGCCAGCCTTGTATTCAATACTCCACCTGGTCTCTATCAATTGTTCTCTGTATGGCATGGCCTACAGTTCTCCCATCCTGACTGCTTTGCTCTGGAGAGGCCCCAGCTTTTATGTCCTTCCTTAATAGACACGATGCTCAGGACCTGAGTTCAAATCTAGCCTCAGACTCCTGACACTTACTAGCTGTGTGACCCTGGGCAAGTCACAACCCTCATTGCCCTGCAAAAAACAAACAAAAAGCTCCTAATAAACTCGATGCTCCATATGTGGTCTGGACAGGACAGAGTACAGTATAGCCCTCATTTTCTACAACTTGGACAATACTTTATTATGGAGATATTTAGGTCAGTGTAGATGGTCCACCTGAGAACAAATACTGGTTTCTGCAGCTACCACGTAGACATATATTGGTGAGTTGGTGGGTGGGTGGGTAGGGAGTGGTCACTTTCCTGTCATCTTTCGCCCTGCACCACCCCCAGATTCTTCCTGGAAAATGACTCGTTTTTATTTCCCTTCTCCCTCATCACCTACACACATCCTAAACATGATCTGTCCAGCTGGCCCAACCATCTTTACTTCTGTTTCTTCATCATACCAGGGGCTCGTCAAGAGAAGGATCCTTAAAAAAACAAAACAAAAAAGAGTAGGATCCTGCCCCGTCCCCGACTGGAGGGCTCTTGTGGATCACTTCTATCTCCTCTTGATGCTAAGGATTCTCTAGGCATGGGAGGTGGGGGATGTGTGGAAAGACCATTTGCAATGAGAATAGCAATGTTAGTTGAAGAGTTGGTCAGGCATAGGGGAAAGGGACTGGTGGAATGGGTCTGCCTTCATGGTGCTAACTGATCTCCTCTCCTCTCCTTCCCACTCTTTCTCTCCCCCTATTTTTCTCCCCCTTCCTCTCTCTCTCTCTCTCTCTCTCTCTCTCTCTCTCTCTCTCTCTCTCTCTCTCTTTCTCTTACTCCCTTCTTTTCCTTCTCTCTTTCCCCTGTCTTTCCTCCTCCATCTCCCTGTCTTTGTCTGTTTCTCCCTGTTTCTCCTTTCTTTTTCCCACTCCTTTCCCTTCCTTTTCTCCTCCCTCCCCACTCCCTGTGTGTCGTCTCCTTGACTCTTGTTCTTCTTTTTTACTCCCTCTCCCACAGAGACCTTTGCAAGTTCCGGTTTCCTGAGCTCAAACCAAGACCCTAGACTGGAGGGGGAACAGGATTGCCTGAGGGCCAGTGAGCATTGTGCCCGGGATGCTGGCTGCAGTGCCCGGCTCCGCACCCTTCGCCAGTGTGTGGCAGGAGATGGTGCCGCCAAGCTGGGGCCTGATGCCCGGAGTCAATGCCAAAGCACAGTCCAAGCCTTGCTGTCCAGCAGTCTCTATGGCTGCCGATGTCGTAGGGGCATGAAACGGGAGAAGGACTGCCTGGGTGTGTATTGGAGCCTGCGCCACACCTTCCCACAAGGTCAGTGTAGGCCAGTTGTCCGGTTGCCTCTGGTGTCAGGGACAGGTCTTTCCATCTCCCAGGGTCACTGAGGGTCATTCTGGTCCACTGCCTCCAAGTATCATTGTCCAAACAGATAGCCCTGGCTCCACCATGGCTTTTCTCTCCTCCTTCCCTGGAGCAGCAACTATTTCTCCTGATCCCACGCACTGCCTACTTCTTGCTCTTAAAAGGGGCTCGGGGGCAGCTAGATGGCACAGTGGATAAAGCACTGGCCCTGGATTCAGGAGGACCTGAATTCAAATCCGGACTCAGACACTTGACACTTACTAGCTGTGTGACTCTGGGCAAGTCACTTAACCCTCATTGCCCCACAAAAAAAGGGGGGCTCATTCCCTCTCAAGTCATTTCCTACCACTGCTCATCTTCTTCAGTTCATTCTGTACAAACTCATGAGTGCTGCCCTTAGAAAACCCATTTTCATTAAGCTTGTCCTGACTTTTTCTGTACAAACTCATGAGTGCTGCCCTTAGAAAACCCATTTTCTTTTTTTTTGTAAGGCAATTGGGGTCAAGTGACTTGCCCAGGGTCACACAGCTACTAAGTGTCAAGTGTCTGAGACTGGATTTGAACTCAGGTACTCCTGAATCCAAGGCCAATGCTTTATCCGCTGTGCCACCTAGCTGCCCCTAGAAAACCCATTTTCATTAAGCTTCTCCTGACTTCATTTTCTTCGATAGCAAATTCTTTCCCTCTCTTTTTCCTCTCTGTCTGCCCAGCCATGTGCCTAGCCACCCTGTAGGAGATTTAAAGGGGAGCTCACAGTCAGAGAAAGACAGGGGAGAAACAGAACCAGGCTCTGCCTTCAGAAACCTCAGTCTTGGGGGAGAGAAAGGGGGAGCAGACCCAGGCCCCACCTACAGGAAACCCATTGTTGTCGGTGGGGTGGGGGAACAGAAGAGGAGAAGATCTGGGACCTGCCAGTTGGAGACTGGCCACATGAAAAACAAAATGGATGGAAAACTATCTCTGTCTTGAAGAAGATCTATCTTCAAGAATTTGAAGGGCTGTCATATATATGTATATGTATGTATATATATATATGTATGTGTGTGTATATATACATATATACATATACATACACACACACACACACACACACATATATATATATATATATATATATATATATATATATATATATGTATGTATGTATGAGGGATTAGAATTGTTTTTCTTTGCCCTGGAAGTCAGAGTCAGGAACAATGATAATAACTGACATTCATATAGCTTTTACTGCCCTTTGCATATGTTTGCTCATTTAAGCCTTCTAGCAGCCCTGTGATTGATGAAAATTCTAAAAGTATTATCCCCATTTTATGGATGAGCCTACTGAGGCTCAGAAAAGTTGACTTGTCTATGGGCAGACAACTACTAAGTGTCAGAGGTGGGATTCCAATCCAGGTCTTTGCTGATTGCCAGGCTAGCACTTTAGGCTTCTCTGGTGGAGATTGGGAGCATTAGAAAGGGAGATTTTGTCTCCATGTAAAGACAAACATTCCAAAAATGAGAGATATGCAATGTGTTGCCTTGGTAAGTAGCAAGTTTCTTGTCTGTTGAGGTCTCCAAGCAGAGGTGAGTCAACCACTTTAAGGGGTAGTGTTGTCATTAAAGTAGATGCCTGCTGAGGTCCATTCTGCTTCTTCAGTTCTTGGAGCTGATGACTCTGAAGGTAGCACTCTTTACTTGTGCTTTGAGGTGAGCCATCCCAGTGGAGATGGATGGTTGTGAGAGAAGAGGAATGACGAATGAGCCTTGAGGGATGCCCACAATTAGGGGGTGGGAAGAGGAAGATGAACCAGTAAAGGAAATGAAGAAGGATGTAGGAAGTCATTGCTTGAAGAAGAGAATAAAGACAGAACCTTCTGCCCATATCCCAGAAATGAAAGGAGTGAGTATTTAGGTATTGAGAGTTGTCAACAATCACCGAATGCTTCAGAGAGGTCAAGAATGAGAACTGAAAAGGGCCCAGGGGTTTGCTGTCCCTTCCTCTCAACACATTTGGCAATGTACTGGGATTGAATGTTTCCCTGCTGAGTCCATAGGTGTCCAGCTTCTCCCTCAGACCCAGGGCTCCCCAGAGCAAGGACTGTGCACACCTCTCCCTCTGGGTCTGCTCCTATTCTGGGGAGGTTGCAAGAAGACTCAACCAGGGTGGGGGTGGGAGGTGGGGTTCAGAGCTCTGAGAAAGATGATAGATAATGGCAACAGCAGGACAGAATTGGGTGGGGGGAGGCAAGAGTCATGCAGCAGCCTCAGAAGCTCAAAAATCTCTCTTTCCTCATCTCTCTCCATCTCTCTTCCCTCCCCCTTTTCCCCTCCATGAATCCAAGGGCTGATGCTAGAAAGCTCCCCTTATGAGCCTTTCAACAGAGGCCTCGAGTACGTCGGATTGGCAGCTATTACAGCAGGTACTTACCTCACCAAAGTCCTTGACCATCCCCAAGAACCTGGATCTCCCCAGTCTCCCAAATTCAGAATGAGCCCCCAACAACTTTCCCCAGGCCTACCTAGTCTAAGGAAGCACCCAACTTTCCTTAGGCCAGACACCTTTGTTCCTCCCACCCTGGTCTTTTGCTAGAGTCCCAGGGCTCAGGGTCACTTCAGGGAGTCACTCAAAGTTACTTGAGAAAGACCTGAGTTCAAATTTAGCTTTAGATACTTATTAGATTGTGACCCTGTGAGCAAATCCTTTAATCTTTGTTTGCTACAGGTTCCCCATCTGTAAAAGGGGACGATAGCAACACTTACTTAAGGTTGTTGTGAGAAGCAAATGAGATAATCTTTGTAAAGCACTTAGCACAGTGCTTGGCACATAGTAGGTATTATATTAAAATGCTTATTCCCTCCTGTCCTCACTGCTCTGTGCTCTTCTTTCATGGTGATGAAGGCAAAGAGAACTAGTGTTGGATTATCCACTCTGTCTCATTCATTAAACATAATCGGGGGAGGGGGCAGCTAGGTGGTGCAGTGGATAAAGCACCAACCCTGGAGTCAGGAGGAGACCTGAGTTCAAATCCAGCCTCAGACACTTGATACTTACTAGCTGTGTGATCCTGGACAAGTCACTTAACCCTTATTGTCCAGCAAACATAAATAAATAAATAAAATAAACATAATCTGTCTTTTGGATCTTCTAGCCCAGTTCTTAACTTCTTTTGGTGCCATGGGCCCCTTTTGAATCTGGTGAGGCCTAGGGATGCCTTCTCAGAATAATTATTTTTTAAAAAACCAACTTAATAGTATTTTATTTTTCCCCAATTACATATAAAGATGGTTATCAACATTCATTTTTGTAAGATTTTGAGTTCCAAATTTTTCTCCCCCCTCTCTAAGGCAGCAAGCAGTCTGATATAAGTTACACAGGTACCATCACGTTAAACAAACTTCCACATTAGTCATGTTATGAAAGAAGAATGATGCTTTTTAAATGCATCTAGTCATATTGAAATACTGTAATTAAAAAAAAATTAAACCAAGTTAATGAATCCCAAGTTAACTTAGCTCCCCTGAGCTAAGATTGGGGAGATCTATTTGGCTACCCTCCTGTTGGGGAATAATGAGCCTTTCGCAGGGGCCCATGACCTGACTTCAGTGTACTTTGCGTTCCTGCCGTTGGAGTTACTCACCCCACTGTGCCCATCCTTGATGTTCTCTCCCGCTGTGAACGTCAGTGGCTGGCAAATGTCATTCCTCCCTGCTCCACTCCCGGTCCACCCCAGTGGGAAGAAGCGTCTTCCTGCCCTGGAGCTAGAGCCCCCCGGGGAGGGTTTTCAGAAGAGTGGAGCGGGTGGATCATACAGCTGGCCTCGCTCCGTCCCCACCTTTCCCACCCAGGGTCCGAGGGCGAGAGCCCGTCCCCGCGGGGCAACCGCTGCCTGGACGCGGCCAAGGCTTGCAACGTGGACGGGCTGTGCCAGAGGCTGCGCGCGGACTACGCGGCCCTGTGCCTGCGGGCCGGGCCCCGCGGCTGCCCCCGCGCCCGCTGCCACCGGGCCCTGCGCCGCTTCTTCGACCGGGTGCGTCCCGCGCTCAGCCACGCGCTGCTCTTCTGCCCCTGCGGGCCCGGGGACGCGGCGTGCGGAGAGCGCCGGAGGCAGACCATTGTGCCGGCCTGCTCCTACGGCCCCGGCCCCCAGCCTGGGCCCCGCGCCGCCCCCGCAGCCGCAGCCGCTGGCCAGCCCAACTGCCTGGCGCCGCTGGACACCTGCCGCCGGGGCTACGTCTGCAGGTGAGCTGGGCGGGGAAAGGGAGAGAGGGGGCCACGGGGGCGGCCACAGCCAGGCCACGCAGAGCGCGGCCACGGGCGCAGACAGCGCAGAGCCCGACTTGGTCCTCGCCTCCCACCAGGTCCCGCTTGGCTGAGTTCCAGGCAGCCTGCCAGCCATCCCTGCTCACTCCCAGTGGATGCATCCATGAAGATTCCCCCAGCTGCCTATGGGCCTACACTGGCATTCTGGGTATGGACTAGCAGTGTCTACACAAGCTTCCTGGATCTGGGTGACCCGGGTACAGGAAGGAGGTAGCATCTGCATCAGGCTCCGAGATAAAGGGAGGGAAAGATGTCTCTAGAGAGCCTTGTTAGGGGTAGGGATGGGTGGGGAGCATCCTGCTTCCACTCACATCCTGCATCTACTCGTCTTTCTTGTATATGGGAAGGTGAGCTAAGTAAAGGGTGAGTGTGTTTACATAGGCACTACACATAATGCTACCTCCAGGGGCATCCTGGGTATGAGGAGGGAGGATGGATATTGGCAAAATGGATATTTGAAGGGAGCATTTACATGGGTGTCCTGAATACAAGTGGGGGCCCATCCTAAGTGTGGAGATGAGTGCATTCTATTGAGTACCCTGGAAGGGTACTCTGTGCATGGGCGTCCTGGGGGTTAAGAGTATGGGGAGGCTGGGCATCTACAGTTTTTATGGGTTTGAGAATGCCTTATGGGTGAGCATCCCAGAGATAAGGGAAAAGTCTCTATTCAGACATCCTGGATATAGAGAGTGGAGCACCTCCAGGGTCATCCTGGTTGTGGGAAAGAGGTGTCTTAGGTGCAAGGTGAGGACAGCTGTCTTGGACCTTTTTTTCTCCCCTTCTCAGGGACTCCCATCACACCCAACTACGTGGACAATGTAAGCACTGCTGTGGCACCTTGGTGTGGCTGCAGCTCCAGTGGGAACAGGCTTGAAGAATGTGAGACCTTCCTGGGGCTCTTCGTGGGGAACCCCTGTCTCCGTAAGTGCTCTGAGCCTAGAGGTGGGGGCTGGGGGCTAGAACAGAAGCAGAGAAAACAGAAGAGGCTGCAGACAATGGGGCAGAACAGAAGGCAGAGAGGGAAGAGGCTGGCTCAGATCCTGACCAAGTATCCCCATCTTTCTCACCAGAAAATGCTATCCTGGCTTTTGGCAACCAGACAGCACAAAGCTGGGCCCCCTCTGCCTTCCCACCTGGAACATACCTGCAGGAAGCCCCTGGTCCCGGGCACAGCCTTTTCAACCAACTAAAGCCCCCACCACCTACCCAGGTATGCATTTCCTGAGGTTCTCCAGGCCTCAAGTCTCCCTCACTGGCCTCCCAGCACCCCCAGCCTGAGTCCCTCTCCCTCTTCAAAGAATTACCTTGTTACAAGCAGCCTGAAACTCCCAAATTGCAGCCCACCCCAAACCAGAGCTGACCTTTTACTTGGGAAGCCTAGGTCCCTTCTGTATGGGGAAGTAGTTTCCCCAAACAGTTCCATCAACTGCCTTACCTTCCTGAGGAGAAAACACACACACACACACACACACACACACACACACACACACACACACACACAAGCACACAAAGATTCTATCTTCCTATAGTATCCTCCTTTTGGTTTATTTCAACCAGAATTTATTAACCATTTACTATTTACAAGCCAATTCAGTATTTACAAGATGCAAACAACAGAGTCCCCACCCTGAAGGAGCTTATAATCTAATAGGCATCATATGGCATGCAGATAAATAAATGTGATACAAGGGAGATGGTGATGGGTGCAAAGTGCTCCAGGAAAAGATGAGGAAGAGAGGCCACTTTTCCCTGTGGGGAGGTGAGGGAAGAGTTGTGGGAAACTGATTCATGGAGATGAGGAGGGATGGGAAGGGGGACCTGAGGGTCTGAGCAGATGCTCAGGAGAGAGACCAGGATGAGATGGGGGTGGGGGGAACAGGGCAGAATTAATGTTCGTGGAAATTAATGCAGACTAAGACTGGAAAGGAATAGGATGGAGCCAGTTGGTGGAGAATCTGAACCATCAAGTTCAGGAGTTTGTATTTCTCCTGCCACCCTACAGGGAACCACTAAAGGTTTCTGCTTAATATTGTGGAGACACTTTTGGGTTTGAAATAACCCTCACATGCAAAGCCAGGTGAAATGACACCAGAATGTGTCAAGGACTTTGGTGCCTGAGCTAAGGCTGAGCCAATAGAATCTCTCCACCTGTAGACCCCGTGCCCTAAATGGTCCATCCAGATTTGCTTTTGGTTTTCTTCCCTTTTTTAAAGCCCTGTACATTCCCATTCCCACCAGGACTGACACCTCGGGCCAATTCTCCCAGAAGCTTCTGGCCTCTTTTGAACACCACAATATATAGGTTTAACTATTCTTTTCTTCTTTCCCATATCAAATGTGTAGAGTACTCTTGTTGGTCACCAGGGAAATTTTAACATTCGGTCCTCATTAACAAAGGCTCTGAAATCCAGACATTCAAGATAGAATTTGACCTCTCTCCTCTACCTGGTGGCTTCTCCTCCCTTCCTGCACTCCTCCTTCATGTCGAGTTGGAAAAAAAAGCAGTCTGAGCTCCAACCTAGTGTTTTGATGAGGAAGGGGACCCCTTGCAGCCATTGCCGGGGAATGGGGGTGGGTGGGTTTTGTGTGTAGTTTTCAGAGGCTGTGGTCCCGGGTCCTATCAATCAACAAGCAACTAGGTGGTATGGTGAATAGAGCACTAGTCCTGGAGTCAGGAAGACCTGAGTTCAAATTTACCTTTAGAGACTTAGTGGTGGTACCCTGGGCAATTTGCTTAACCTCTGTTTGCCTCAATTTCTTTGACTGTAAAATGAGCATGATAACAGCACCTACCTCATAGTGTTCTTTGACATATAAAGCCTTTCCTTAATCTGCCCCCAGACTGTCTTTTCCCATTAATCTCACACTATTCCCACTGATACACACACAAAATTCCAGCCCGACTGGTTTTAACTTAGTATCCTCTTAACCTAGTCATATCTATCTCCAGCCCCCAGGCCCCAGGATAGACCTGGAATGCATTGCCTCATTCTTCAAGCTCAGCTTGTCCACCACTTTCTAAGGGAAGCCTTTTCTGATTCCAGAACTGTTAGTGTTTCCTCCTCAAATGACCTGGTTTTTATTTATCTGTTTCCATGTAGAGTGTAAACACCTTGAGGGCAGACCTGTTTTTTTGTTTTTGTCCTTGCAACCCCATGGACTTGCCCGTGGTAGACACTTAATAAGTGTTGATTGAGTTCCTCTCTTCCTTGCAGGTATCCAGAGAAGGCCCTTCCACGGGGTGCTCTCCCAGGCTTTGTGGGGCTCAAGGCTTGACCGTCCCCAGGGATCAAATGCTTCTTACAGCCCTAGTCCTCTGGTTCCTGCCCTGAGTAGGACAGCAGGCAGAGGACAGAATGAACGATCCTGTTTGTATGCATCCTCTTCCAGTGGGGGTGGCATAGTGGGAACCTGAGTCAAAGAGAAGTAGGGACCTAGTGGGTCACCTTTGAGTTGGCCCCAACTCTCCCTAACCTCAGACCTCTGCAGGTCTGTGACCCAGACCCTTCCTGCCCTTCTTTCCTGACCCAGTACAGAGAGAAAGGGCTGGGGGACTGTGGGGAATGACTCAGAGGGCAGAGAAGACATCCCATCCTAGAGACTGCTAGATCTGACATGCTGTGAACCACTTGCCTCCTAGCATGGAGTACTGGCCTTAAACCTTGAGGTCTGAGGTCTTAGGTATCTATAGAACTTCAGCTCATTGATTGAGGTGATAGCTTGTTGGGATTTTAGAAATGGAGGGAATTTTAGAGATCATAGAATCCAACTTCCTCACTTCACAGATGAGGAAATTGAGATGTTTCTGGCTTTGGTGTAACACAAAAAGCTGTGGACAGTCAGGAGACCAAGGCCCTGCCTCTCATTGACTGTGTGACCTTGGGCAAGTCAATCTATCTTTCTTGGTCTCAATTTCCTCATTTTTTAAAAATGGGTATAACCTTTGATGACATCTAAAGCCCCTCTGCTCAGCTCTATAGTCCTATGACCTAATAACAATTCCCACCTCACAGGACTGTTGTGAGGAAAGTACTTTGTAAACCTTAAAGCTCTCTAGAAAACACAGCCATTTGGATCCTGTTGGGAGTGGACTGGGGAGAGAGCGAGCTGGCACATGGGATGAAGAGACAATTGCACAAATAGAGGAGGAGGCAGGTCTAGGCAACAGGTGCCCTGAAAAAAGATCTGGAGGGTTTAGTAGAATCACTGAGTCAGTAGTGTGACACAGTGGACAAAAATGCTAATTCTATCCAAGCCCCCAGAACAAAGGTGGGGGTGGCCTCATGGACTTAGCCCCGGTGGGATCCCTCTGCCCCCCTGCAATAGAAGAGGGCATTAGATTCTGGGCAGACATGGATGAGCTCAAAGTGGTGTAAGGGAGGGTGCCCGGGATAGATTTATTCTGCTTATTCTCCAAAGGTAGAATTAGGAGCAGGGGAGTAGGATGGGGGGGGGGGAGGAGAGGGGAAAGGAGAGGGCATTACCGGGAGGCGGATTTCAGCTCATCACAAGGAAAAACAAATGATTCTGGCCACTAAAAAGAGATGAGCTACCGCAATAGTCTGGGTGTTCTTTTTCACTGGACCTTTTTAAAGCATAGGCCAGGCGACCACAGGTGTGGGATTTTTTTAGAAAGGGCCCCTGTTCAGGACCAAAAACCTCCTCAGTCCCTTCCAGGTGATGAGTGAGAGGGTGAGGACGATGAGCCACCTGCCTCCTTTGGGGGTGACTCCTCTGAAGGGTGTGGGATTGAGAGGAAAGGGAGAGCAGGAGAGTGAAAGGTGGGACTGGGAGGAAGTACTGGCATTGATAACAGTGAAAGGGGGAAAAGATGAAGGTGGAACAGAAGAGGGGACTTGTAATTTTTGATTTGTTCTTTCTAGTTGAGGGTGTTATTTTTTATTTGTATTACTTGTAAAGCAGGGGGACTTTCTTAGTCTTTGTATTTTTGTTTGTTTTTTTGGTGAGGCAATTGGGGTTAAGTGACTTGCCCAGGGTCACCCAGCTAGTAAGTGTCAAGTGTCTGAAGCTGGATTTGAACTCAGGTCCTTCTGAATCCAGGGCCAGTGCTCTATCCACTGCACCACCTAGCTGCCCCTAGTCTTTGTTTTTCAGTTCCAGATTTGGGGACTTTTTTTAAATAAGGAAAATAAACAAAAACCTTAGCACTCCACCAAATAGAATCAAATTAATTAAGACAACTAAGGATAGCTACAATTCCGGTATAGCTGATGTTGATTTTCTTTACTCACTCCCTTTTCATTTCATTAATGCTTTGATGAGCCTTCCTCAGAACAGCTGCATCAGGTGATCAGGGTCACAGTTATTATCCCCATTTCACTGATGGGGCAACTGAGACCCAGGGATGGGTCTGTCCCCAAGTGAGTCATGGCAGAAACCAGGACTTGTCTACCACATTGTTTTATCCCCTTTGAGGCTTGGGCCCTTCTTCATCTGTCTCACACTCCCCAGCCTCCTTCTGAATGATCGTGTAATCATTCACACGTGGGCACCCAAACTCACCAGCCTGAAGGTAGGACTCCCTGAGTGCTGGTGACAATCCCTTGTACACAGGTGACTTCTAAGTTCACACACTCACATTCTCTTTCTCTCCCCACTCCACAAACACAGTGCTTCTTATTCCAGGTGGGGTGCCAGTCATGCTATCCTGCGGCAGTTTTGTGGCGATAAGACGAGCTAACTTTTATCTCATCCTTATTATGTACCAGGAACTGTGCTTACTTCTTATAATTATAAGCTCATTTGATTCTCACAACAACCCTGGGAGGTGTGCTTATTATTACTCCCATTGTACTAATGAAGAAACTGAGGCAAACAGAAATTAAATGACCTACCCAGTCACCCAGCTACTAAGTGTCTGAAGCAGGATTTGAACTCAGGTGTTCCTGACTCCAGAGCTGGCATTCTATCCACTGCACCACCTAACCTGTTATAGTCCCAGGACAGTAGGTGAGGGAGAAGAGGGAATCATAGGGTTTGGAACTGGAAGCGCCCTTCCTTACTTTACAGATGAAGAAACTGTGGCTTCAAGAGAGCTGGCAATCCAGTTCATTAATCATTTATTAAGCACCTACTGTATGCAAGGATGATGGGAAAACCAAGACAAAACTGAAACAGTCCCTACCCTAGAGTTGGGGGTTACAACATATACGCCAGTAAATAAGTATAAAGCATCTGTGAGAGAGTACAAAATAATTTCAAGAGGGAGAGAGTGTTAGTGACAGAGAGAATCAGGAGAGATCTCCTGGAGGAGGTGGGCCCTTCTGTGGTGCTTTGGAAGAAACTAGAGATTCTCTGGGGCAGAGATAAGGAGGGCACACCTTCTCTACCTGGATAAAGGCAGGTAGGACATGGAGGCTCATGGGCAGGGAGCAGTTTAATTGGGACAGTTTTTTTTTAAGAGGCTAAAAGGAAACTGGAGTCATTCTGGGGAGAACTTTAAATAGCAGGTGGAGAAATTTGCATTTTATCCTGGAGGTAATAGGGAGCCATGGAAGGTTTCTGGGTAGGTAATTAATGAGGTCAGAGCTGTGCTTTAGGCATGTGAGAGATTTGGCAGCTGTGTGGAAGTGAAGAAACCAAATGGGAGGTGAGACTCTGAGTTCTGAAGGGGGTTTGTCTAGGATCACCCCAGGCTGTCAAAACTATTAGAATTAGGTGAGGAGGGGGAGGAGAGGGAGGAGGGGGAGAAGAGCACTGGGAAGTGGGAGGGATAGCTTGGCCTGACCTTCCTGTTCCCCACATCAACCTCAGATAAAGTCTGGGATAGAATTTAGGACGGGGAGCAGAGAGAAAGTGGGTTCGATTTAGGGCAGTTATTTCCAAGGGCTCAGGACAGATACAGGTTCCTTTTGGCTTCAGGCTAGGTTCCTCAGCTCTGGAGGGAGGGGCTGACCATTCAGGTGAAAGGGGAGGGCTAGGGATGGAGTCCAAGCCAGGAAGGGAGTGGAAGAAACAGGATGAATACAAGCTGACATTGAAAAGCACTTTAAGGGGGCAGCTAGGTGGTGCAGTGGAGAGGGCACCGGCCCTGGAGTCAGGAGGACCTGAGTTCAAATTTGGCCTCAGACACTTAACACTTACTAGCTGTGTAACCTTAGGCAAGTCACTTAACCCCAATTGCCTCACAAGAAAAAAAAGAAAAGAAAAGCACTTTAAGGTTTGCTAAGGGCTTTATAGACCCTCTCATTTTATCCTTACAACACCCCTGCTAGGGAACACCTCCTACCAACATTTTACAACATTCCCACTTTATGGAGGAAGAAACTGAGGCTGATGCCCATGGTTAGTTAGTTGAAGAGTCAAAGACTTATGACTCCAAATTCAGTACTCTATCCATGGAACCATACAGCCTTTAGCAAGGAACTGAGGCACAGGCTCCATCTGTGTGTATCTCCCCATCTCCCCTCAATAAAGCATTTGAATTTCTGCAGGGTATATATGTGTGTTTGTGTGGCTGTGTGTATACAAAGACACTTGGGGGAAAGAAAGAGAGAGACAGAGAGAAACAGAGAGAGACAGTGAGACACAGAGAGAGAAGGGGAGGGAACATCAAGAAACCTGAGGGTACAAAATTTATAGACAGTTCCTGCTCTCACAGAACTCAGTCTAGTAGTGGGAAAACCAAAAACAACTATATAATTTGCAATATCACACATGCGTATTTAGAAGAGCAAACAAATGACTATGGCTCAGTGGATAGAAAACCGGGCCTGGAGTCAGGAAGACCTGAGTTCAAATCTAACCTCAGACACTAGATGTGATCCTGGATGAGTCATTTAACCCTGTTTGCCTCAGTTCCTTATCTGTAACATGAGCTGGAGAAGGAAATGGCAAACTACTCTAGTATCTTTGCCAAGAAAACCCCAAATGGGGTCATGAAGCGTCGGACACTAATAAAATGACTGAACAACAAATTGTGTAAAAATGGCTCAAGGTTTATTAATCCATAATCCACTCCTGACCCCTAAACTAGCTGAGACCACCTGGAAATTGGCTTCCTTTTATAACTAATAGTGACATATGGAATTTCAGTAGGCTCAAAGGATGGCAGCACATTGAACCAACACAGGCTGCCATTGCTACTGCAGGACCTTCAAGTCATGGGCACAAAGTGGTGCATAGAGCACCCCAAGTGCCACACTCACCAAGGAGCAAGGTGACACTAAGACCCAACCTCTCCATCTCCCTACTGATTCAAAGGGAACACATACTTCCCTCTGCTTTCACTCCAATGTTGGTGATAACAGAATTGTCTCTGTTTGGGGGAAAAGCAGTCCTCTGCTGTTACCATTCCCTGATCTCATCCTATACTCATCTACTTCAGCCCTACTCCATCCTAGTCCGCATCAAACTCCCCCCTCCCTTTCCCTGTGCGGAAACACAGTTCCAGTGCTAATCAAACAATGGCCAGTTATTAAGGAAATGCAAAGACAAAAATGAAACCATCCCTGTTCTCAAGGAACAAAAAAATGCTCTCTTTTGTTCTTTGAAAATGTTTTTGTACTGATAATTTTTGGTGGAGTGGGGTGGAGTGGGGGAGAAGGTAATTCAACAAAATTAAGCAGCACATTTTCAGACCCAGTATTATACACAAAGTTCCAAACCCATAGTTCCAACTCTGCAAAGAAGGGTGGGAGGTGCATTCACACATCTCTTTAAAAAAATTATTGACTATATGTAATCTTTAATATACTTTATTTTAACATTCATTTTAAAAATAATAAACATTTTTATTTAAAGTTTTGAGTTCCACATTCTCTCCCTCCCTTCCTCCCTCTCCCTTCCCAGAGGTGATAAGCAATCAGATACAGGTTATACATGTGCAATTATGTAAAACCATATTAATTTTCACATTAGTTATTTTGTATAAGAAAACTTGAATAAAAGAAAAAATGAAAGGAAGTGAAAAATAGCATGCTTCAGTCTGTATTCAATCAGTATCAGCTCTTTTTTTGGAGGTGGATAGTATGCTTTATCATTAATCCTTTGGGATTGTCTTGGATCACTGTATTGCTGAGAATAGTCACAGTTCTTCATCAAACAATATTGCTGTCACGGTGCACAACATTCTCTTGGTTCTGCTCACTTCACGCTACATCAGTTCATACAAATCTTTTCAGGCCTTTCTGAACTCATCCTGCTTGTCATTTCTCATAGAACAATAATATTCCATCACCATCATATACCACAGTTTGTTTTCCCATTCCCCAATTGATGGACATTCTTTTGATTTCCAGTTCTTAGCCACCACAAAAAGAGCTGCTATAAATATTTCTGTACAAATAGATATTTTCTCTTTTGGGGGAGATTTTTTGGGATCGAAACCCTAGCAGTGGTATTGCTGGATCTAAAGGGTATACAGAGCTTTATAGTCCTTTGGGCATAATTTCAAATTGCTCTCCAGAATGGTTGGATATGTTCACAACTCCAACAGTGGATTAGCCTCTCAGTTTTCCCACATCTCCTCCAACATTCAATAGTTTGCTTTTTTGTTATATTTGCCACACCTCTTCTTTAAGGCCAAGACTGGAGTCCCAGTATTGAGATGAAGCTTGAAGGGAGCTAGGGATTCTCATGGGGGAGGTAAGGAGGGAGGGGATTACAGGCGTGGGAGACAGTCTGTGTTAAAGTGCAGAGAACAGTGAGGTTTAAGTTTCACTGGACCAGAGTGTGTGAAAGGGAGCAATGTATATATTAAGCTTGGAAAGGCAGGTCAGGGACTGGCTGCGAGGGGCTTTAAATGCCAGAGAAGTTCTTGTTTGAGGTAATAAGGAATTCTGGGAGTTCATGGAATGGGAGGGGCAATGGTCAGACTTATGCATCAGACATTTTACTTTGGTATCCATGAGGGGGATGGATTGGGGAGAGGAGAGACAGGGCGGGAATATTTATCAGGAGTAAGTGCAACAGTCTTGGGTGAGAGGTGATAAGGGTATGAACGATGGTGGTGGGCACGGGAGTGGAAAGATACAGATGTTGAGGTATAACAGACAAGAGTTAGCAACTGAGTAATCATGTGGGGTGAGGAAGGATGGAGAATTGAAGATGACTAGAAGGTCAGTGATGCCTTCAACAGAAATAGGCAGGCCAGGAAGGGTAGTGGGTTTGGGGAGAAATCTAATGAGTTCTCTTTTGGCCATATTGAATTAGATGTCTTACAGAACATCAAAGTGTCTAAAAGGCAGTTGGCAGTATTAGACTGGAATTCAGGAGACACTAGGGCTAGCCATATAGGTCTGGATGTCATCTGCGTAGAGATGGGGAGGGATATATTGAAAAATGAAATTAAAGGGGCAGCTAGGTGGCAGTGGATAAAGCACTGGTCCTGGATTCAGGAGGCCCTGAGTTAAAATCCAGCCTCAGACACTTGACACTAGTTGTGTGACCCTGAACAAGTCACTTAACCCCAATTACCTCAAACCCGCCCCCCCCAAAAAAGAAAGAAAAATGAAAGTGAAACAAAAAGGCAATGGAGCCTCTGTGGGAATTGATGAAGTCACCAATAGAATGCACACTCACAGTCAGGGGGCATAATACAGATGATGGGCTAGCAAAAGAGACTGAGGAAGAACAGTCAGACATGAAGGAGAAGCAAGGGAACAGGGTGATGGAAATACAGAGAGGAGAGAGTATTCAAGAGGTGGCGAATAGTGCCAAAGGATGCTGAGGGTTCAAGAAGGATCAAGATTGAGAAGTCATTAGATTTGGCAATCAGGTAATTTTGGAGAGAGCAGTTTAGGGACCTGGGTCAGAAGCCAGAGTGCAGACAGTTTAGGAGAGGTGAGGAAGTAGAGGCAAGTGCAGACAGCTTTTGTTGTTTTAAGGAGTTTGTGAAATGTTGGAGATATAGGATGACGGCTTGAAGGGAAGGTAGGATCAAGTGAGAGGGTTTTTGTTTTTTTTTAAGGAGGGGGAGAGACATGGATGCTTTTGTAGGCAGCAAGTTAAGGATCCAGTATACAGGGAGAGGTTGAAGACTAAATACAGCTGGGGGCAATGTCAGAGAATGCAGAAGGGATGGGTCCAAGGGTACAAGTGGAGGGGCTGGTCTTGGTCAGCAGACATGTCACCCTCTCAGGGAAGGAAACAAAGGAGAAGAGTAGGGGATGGTATCAAGGGGTTTTGAGATATAGAGGAGAGAAGAGGGTACTCAAGGGAAATAGTCTTTCTCATTAAAATGAGCTGAGATTTTTCTGCTGAGAGAATGGGAACAGGGGCTGCAGTGGAGGTGTGTGGAGAGAAGACCTTTGTCTCGAACAACCCTTGTGGGGAGAGTAATCCCAAATAAAAGAACTGAATTACTGCGGTGAGGATCCAGCAAAGATCAGACAACAACTCTGGAGCGGGCAGAATAAGGCAACTTCCCACAGCACCACTCAGAGTCAGAGCAGAGGAGCTGGTTGATGGGAGGGTGTTGTATGTTGGGTCTGGGGAAGGGATGAGTACTATTAGGACAAGGACCAAGTGGTTCAAGAGGACAGGACAGTGAAGGGCTGAACTGCTTAACTAAATGGCAAAGATTGGGAAGTGAAGTCAGAGCAGGAGGAAAAGGAAGTGATATAGCCTGGGAGAGTATTGAGGAGTGGAGGGCTCAGAGATCACTGTGAGAATGAAGAAGTTTAGGAGGAGGGGGTTACAGGGAGAGATGGAATGACAGGAGGCTAGGTTCAGCTAAAGGGATGTTAGAATTTGTGATCATGAAAGTGGAACACTTGTGGGCCACGGCTACATCCAGGATGTGTCCTTTCCCACGTGTGGCTGAGGTTGAATGAAGCAGCGGGCCATGGGCATTGAAGGAACATCAATAGGCATACTCAAGTCCCTCATAAAGGGAGGAGCCGTTTTGGGCCTTCTATCCCCATCTCTGCAATGCAGCCATGAAGAAGCCTTGGGAGGATCTTTGTTCCCCATGGCCACTTTCTGACCCTCACTGCAGTCACCACTAAGCAAGCCCTCTTCTTGTGAATCTTACTCCACCCAGAACTATCAGTGTCCAGAACATGGTTTTAGTCTGCTACAGGCCACAAGGTCAATCCATCATTTATTAGGGATCTACTACTATGTGCCAGCAACTATGTTGGGGCTGAACATAGAGACTAAAAGTAAGCAGTCCCTGACCTCAAGGAGGCTTTGAAGGAAATAAAGGATTCTAAGAGGCTGGGGAGAGAGTTCAATCCAGGCTTGGGGGTCAGCCGTGCAAAGACCCAGCTGTGAGCTGGGGAATAATGTATAACAAGTCGGGAAGGAGTGGCTGGGGACAGGCATTAAGCACTTCAAAGTCAAAGGAGCAGTTATAGTTACTGAGGCTAAGGGCAGTGAGGAGGTTCTAGAATTCCAGCTGGGGAGTGACATGGTCCGACCTATGTTTAGTGCCTGGCTCCTAAGTATTCCTCTCCAACTGAAGCCTTAACCTTATATTTGGGGATTTCATGACACATGTGACACTTCCATAGAAGTGCTGACATCCCATCAAATACCCTCAGTTCAAGAGCTTCCTCAACTCCCACAATTGACACCTTCGATCTATTCCAAGCATACACAAGAAGGCCATTCCTTTTGTGCTATCTATGAGCCTTCTCCCCTCTGGCCTTGTGACCTGATCATACAGCTAGAACTCAGGTCTTCCTGCCTGCAAGGGCCAGCCCACTATCCAAAACAACAGGTGGTTTTGCAGCTGAGATTACCCCACAGTGAAGATTCACAATTTAGGGATGGGAGGTCAGGGATTAAGGGATTCTAAGGTGGTAGTTAGTGAAACATTAATGTGGCTGGTTATGGGGTCAAGTTTGGGTTTGGAGGGGAATAAGCTAGTGTGGGAGAAATGAATTGAGAGAAAAGGGATGGTATAGGGGATCAGAAGATGCAATATGGGCAAAAAAGTCTTAGTCTGAGTGGAAAAGGTCAAGTCAAGAAGGTGATATTGGAGAAGGGAATTTTGTATCTTCAGATCTTGGAGGTGGTAATTTTTAAGAGGGGCCAGGCTCTTAAACAAGTGTGTGTGCCTGAGGTGGGGATGGTGGAGACAGTTGAGAAATTCAGTGGTAAGGTTGCTAGAAGGGACCTTAAGAGGAATAAAGGATAAAGATGATGGCATGCATGGGGTGGAGAAGACCATGAAGCAAATAATGAAGCTGTGAAAAAAGCTGGGAAAAGAAGTCAAAGACAGAAAGAGAGGCACTATATATGCTAAACAATTCATAGCAGTACTGCTCGTGGTAGTGAATAACTGGAAATACAGTAGATGTCTGTTGACTGTGGGAACACCGAACAAATTGTGGCCCATAAGTGTAAGGGAAAAAGATGTCATGAAATGTAAGAAGAAATTCAGAGAATCATGGGAAGATATGAACTGATGCAGTGACACAAGGAGAAGTACTTACTGTGTTAGACGAGGAAGCCATCGATCTCTCCTTTTCATCTTCTTTTCTACCTGTAAACAACCGTTTTGACAATCCTGTGTCCCTCCCAGCCACGTGTCTCACAGTTTGACAGGGGGTCACATACATATAAACAAATTAATTTCATTTGATCCTCAAAATTTTTGGCTGCCGTGCCACACTGCTCACCAATACTGAGCTTCTGGTTGCTGTTTAGTCATTTTCAGCCACATCCAACTCTTTGCAACCCCATTTGGGGTTTTCTTGACAAAGGTACTGGAGTGGCTTGTCATTTCCTTCTCCAGCTCATCTGACAGATGAGGAAACTAAAGCAAACAGGGTTAAGTGGCTTGCCCAGGGTCACCTAGCTAGTAGTGTCTGAGGCCAGATTTGAACTCAGGAAGAGGAGTCTTCTTGACTACATGCCCAGCACACTGTGCCACCTAGCTCCCCATATTAAGCTTACAGCTCATTAAAACAACCATATATTTTTCATAGCAACTGTCTAGCCCCATCTCTCCCATTCTGTATCTCTAGTTTTTAAAAATCTGAGTGTAGAACTTTACTCTTAATCTTTTAAAATTTAATCTTAGGGGCAGCCAGCTGGCACAGTGGATAGAGCACCAGCCCTGGAGTCACAAGGATCTGAGTTCAAATCCAGCCTCAGACACTTGACATTTACTAGCTGTGTGACCCTGGGCAAGTCACTTAACCCCAACTGCCACATAAAAAAAAGATTTAAATTTAATCTTGTTTTGGCCCATTGTTTTACCCTGTCAAGATATATTTGAATTCCATAATCCACAATGTTTATTTATTTATTTTAAAGGTAATTGGGGTTAAGTGACTTGCCCAGGGTCACACAGCTAGTAAGTGTCTGAGATGAGATTTGAACTCAGGTCCCATCATCCACAAATCCTGCAAATTTGACATGTTTGACATGTTATCTATGCCTTCATTCAAGTCATAAAAGTATCGAACAGCACAGGGCCAAGGAAAAATTCTTTGGCTATTGTACTGGAGGCTATTCAAAGGGTTGTTATCCTATTACTCTTCTGGGCCTGGTTATTCCACCAGCTCCACCTCTGTATTATAAGCCAATGCACATCTCTCCATGCTATTTGTCAAGTGCTTTGGTGAAATCCACAGTGAGTACTGCAGATACAGTGCTCACACTGCAGCTAGGATACCCTCTCAAAAAAGAAAGTGAGATCAGTCTGGCATAGCCTGCCTTCTTCACCCTCTTAATGATGTGCTCCCCAGACCATCAAGCTCATTGGTGTATAGTTTATGGGTTCCACCTTCTTTCTTTTGTGGAAAATGGCAATGTCCAGTTTTCTCCTTCACTTCCGTGGCACTTCTCCCATTTTCCAAGGTTGTTCAAAGGCATCCCACTGGGATTTTCAGCCCCCACTCCTGTTTACTTCCCCCATCCTCTTCATCCTCCAAGGCCCAGCCCAGTCCTTCCCTGTGAAGCCTTCCCCAGGCCCCAGCTTTCATTTCCTCTCAATCCCGACAGCACTTCCGGTCTGCACCCTTCAACTGGTCAGGTTATCACACCCTGCCTTATTTTAGTGAACTGTTTAACACAACAAACTTGATCTCTCTGATGAAAGCATGGACTGCTGAGCAGAGGCTGTCAATGCTCTCACTAGACTGTGCCACGTTGGGCAATGACTGCATCTGGCCTTGGGCTCTCTCGGCCTCTAAGCCTGAACCAAGCACAGAAATTGGAGGGTGGCCTGTAGGTGCTCAATAAGTGGTTTCTGTTTGGTTTTTTTTTTAGTGAGGCAATTGGGGTTAAGTGACTTGCCCAAGGTCACACAGCTAGTAAGTGTTAAGTGTCTGAGGTCGGATTTGAACTCAGGTCCTCCTGAATCCAAGGCCAGTGCTCTATCTACTGCACCACCTAGCTGCCCCAATAAGTGGTTTCTGAAAGAACAGCAGTAAGATAACGGGGGGGGGGGAAGCCACAAGCTCTCTTGGCCTTGCTTTCCTTATCTGCAAAATAGCACAAAGATGGAGTGCTGCCTCTAAAGCTTATGAAGTACTTCATTATCTGACTCCAACTTTGCAAGCCTCCCTGAGAAGTTAGTACTGATATGTTATTATTCCTCTTTTTATGGATGAAGACATTGAAGCTCAGAAAGGTAGTCATTTGTCCATGACAACAAAGAGTGAGTAAATGTCAGAAGCAGAGTTTGAATCCAGGCCTTCTGACTGAGCTCTGAATTCTTTCCACTACATCACACTGCCCCATCAGGAATACTGTTCCTTTGTCCCCTATAATGCATGAAGAACATCATGTTATTCGAATGGAATGAACAAAGTGGGGAGATCATGAGTGGCAATGGCTGGAAAAGGTGGTTTTCTTGGGCCAAACTCTGATGCTTCATGATCAGCTCAAGTGGAGACCTGTGAGACCTCCCCATTCTGCTCCTCACTGGCACTGTGGGAAAGCACTTTGGACTCTTGGAGAAGAGGGGAAGCCAAGGAAGAGCCAGAGGGCCTTCTTTCAGGGGGCGGGCCAGGGACATGGCACCTCTCCTTTCTGCAGCACTGAAAAACTCACCAAGTATTCTCCCTTACACCCACCTCTGTGAGGTAGGTGATACAAATGCTTTTGAAACACTGTAAGATTCTCTTGTACCGCCCTGCCTCAGAACACATTCCTCTGAACAATTCAGCTTTTTCTGGCTTGTAGTGGAATTCATTAAGGCACACACAGGAAAGCTGTGTTCTGGGGGTAGGGAGGAGGGTTTTAATGGGTTGCAGCAGAAAACAGAAGTAGAGAGTTGACATGTTTTCTCATTGGGTCATAATCCCCTGAGGGTTTATTCTGTCAGGAATAATTCTTTACATTTTTAGAGCACTATCTAGCTTCACAAAGCTCTTTCCCCATAACGCTCTGATGAGGTAGGTACCCAAGTATTTTTATCTCCATTTTATGGAGGAGGAAACTGAGGCACAGAGAGATGAAGTCACTTAAGACTAGCTAGCTTTTATAGAAAAGTGATTAACATATGCTATCTCAGTTGAAGACCTTGCCCAGGCCACTTGCTAGTAAGTACCACAGGGGCTCACACTGTTCATCTGGTTGGGGATCAAGGGCACTCACTTTCCAATGTAGGGAATTCATGACTCCCAGAACTAACTGTACCGAGATGCCTCCACACAGGTGGGCATATGAAGACTGAGCAAAATCTGTGGGTGGGACTGAAGGCACCCTTTTTCCACTGGATTTTTTTTTTTTTTGCTTTAGTATCTTAAAACTTCTGGTGATCAAAACTCTAAGATAAGATAGAGATAAGATAAGAGATAAGATAGAAACATGAGAGCAAATACTTGGAACCAAAAGCCCCACTTTAACCAGATCTTCTACTTTTATTTCCGAAGGAAATTTTGTATTACAGTATTTACTTTTTGTTTATATACATGTACTTCACATTTGTGTTTAAAATGCACAGACCTCCCAGAATTTTCTTGTTCCGGCTTAAGTTAGCTGTTATCTTACAATACAAAAAATACCCAAAAGTTGCAGTCCTAACTTGTGTATGTATAACACCCACGATCCCCAGAAATGAAATAGTTTACAATACTTACTCCGTATTTACATATGAGTGCAATCAATGCTAAATTATACATATTAACAAACTAAGCTGGAGTCCGAACACATAAGAACTGGAAATAACCGCAGACCCAAGGAGTTTCCAAAGACAGAATTAGTTCAAGGAAATAGGTTTCACTAGTGTTAATGTGTGCTAGGTCCAAATTCAGAGTAAGTGGGAATCTCTCTCAGGATTTCTTGTAAAAGGGTGGACTGACAGATTTTACAAGCTATTACACAGTTTTTCCTCCCTGGCAGAGTTTTTATTAGTGTGAATTACTAATCAGGGGGAAAGTGTCTCTTGGGGACAATTACAGTACCTGGAAGACATGCATAAGAATTTTTATGGTTGAAGAAAAGTTCAGTAAATTGGGTAACTGTCATTTGAGCCCCAAAGTGGAAGAGACAGCAAGAGCACAGTTTGCCTCTGATCAGTCTATCTCTTCCCTCTGTTCATACCCCTGCCCTTGAGTCTGGTTTGTCGGGGGAAGGAATGTGTCTCTCCCAGGCCTTCTCTATACATAGTAAGTTAGAAGTGAAAAGCCAATTCTATGGTTTGGTGGTTGACCTTCCAACTGAACAGATCTCAGGACTAGAGGGCATCTAGTGCCAACTGGACAAAAATCCCCTCTACAACCCTACACCTGATCATCTGTGCTCTCGTTCAGCCTCTCCTTCGAGACCTCCTGTCACAGGGAATATCTATCTCACTCTTCTTCAATCAACGCCACATCACTTGCTTAATCTCTACACACAGTACCTGTGGAAATGCACGTCTGATAAAGTTAAGGAAGTTGAAAACCCATCTCTTTGCCTTAACCGTGTGCTTGGTTGGCAGAAAACCCCCAATAAACTTGAACTTTACCACAAAAGATAAAAAGCTGTGGAGTAGCTGTTTAAAGTAAAAAATCTATTCCTAATGGTTGGTTTGATGATCCTCTAGGCCATGCCAACCTCCTCTTCCCAGTCACTCCAATTCCAAGGTGAGTGCATATGATCTACACTAAGCTAATGACGACTTTCCCAGGAGAGGGACTAGAAGAAGCTTCACTTGTTTTTTTGTTTTTTTTTTTTTTAGTGAGGCAGTTGGGGTTAAGTGACTTGCCCAGGGTCACACAGCTAGTAAGTGTTAAGTGTCTGAGGCTGGATTTGAACTCAGGTCCTCCTGACTCCAGGGCTGGTGCTCTTTCCACTGTGTCACCTAGCTGCCCCTCAGAAGCTTCACTTTTAATTCAAGGGTCAGTGACTCAATGTCCTGGTCCTCTTTACCCACAGACCTCCCTGCCCAGCCCTGTTTTCTCCCCTGCACACATGACCTGGGAAAATCTGTGGGCCCAGGATTCTCTTCCAGCGCATCTCACAGCAATCAGGTTACCCTCATCTCGGGCAGATGGGCCTTGGGGAAGAGTTGGAAGGGACCTCAGTCTCTCTGTAGCCAGAGAACAGACTGCAGGTTCCTGGACAAATAAAGACATGGGAAGGAGTAACAGAGGAAACAAACAGGGGTGTTACTGGCTGCTGCACATAATGACTACAAACATTTATGAAATTTTTTCTGGAAAAATAGGAGCTATTTGCAAACAAAAAAATCAAATAAAAATAACCCTTATTATTCAGTGCCCAAAGGCATCATTCATGTTATAAACTAAAAGGCTGGAAAATTTCCATCAGAAACCTAAACGAAGCCACAACCACAATTTCAACTAAGACATGGCTCTGGAATTTTTGCTTCCATGTCTCACAATATTTCGGCGGTCAAAACCAAGGGAAATATTTCTAGGGCTGAAACTCAGGGCGTCCAACCTCTGCCCTGAAGCCAAGGCTCCCTGCAAATGGAGATGTGGGCAAATTCTAATGACAAGAGGCTAAACGGCTTCATTTTAACATTCTCCTGAGGAACAGCTGCATAAAGCTGACTTATTGCCTGATTCTTCCTGACTTTTTTTTTTTTTAAGTAGGAGAAAAGCTTTATTTTGAGATATTTTGTTTATTTCATTGAAATGAGTTGCATTTAAATGCATCAACATGTTGGGGATATTTTTCCTGCTCAATTGGCAGAGCATCAGGATCTAATTGGATGATCCCTCTGAGCTCTGAAAGATATCCAGTACTTGGCACGGGGGCATGTTATTAAGACAAAACTCAGGCATCATTTAAAATGCATAAAAAATACACGAGCAGTTTCTCAGTTTTATGTGCATTTTCAAAGATTGGGCATTTTGTACATGATGCCACTGTATTATTTAGCTGAATTATTAAAATGGTTTTCATTTATTCACAGGCTCTTTAGTGACATAATGGGCCTATTTCCAGGGCCTGGAAGCTGGTTTAGAAGTGAGACACACCAGCGATCAGAGACTTTGCTTCTCCCCATTCCAGCTGAACTCTAAGTCTGTCTGAAGCCGTTTGCGGAAGGTAGCAGGGCTGAGGCAGAGATGTGACAAAAGCACAGACATCCCACCTGTTCCCCTGAAGTGATTCTTACTTCTTGGGCTGTTGCCTTGCCTTCTACTTTCTGCCTCCTTTTAATGACTGAAGAGCTAGCCTGGGAGTCCATGTCTGTGGCTCACAGTCACTTATTTATTGTGCAGGACTTCTCCAACAATGACATTAGCGGGGAAGGGGCAGTGTTGGGGGAGAGGTGAAGAAAGAATATCTTAGCAAAGGGAAAATCAGTCCTTGAGGCAATGCTGAGGCTACTTCCTTGCAAGAAGCAGCTCCCACAGTCTTTTTCCCCACCTCCTTTCCCACTCCTAAAATAGAACTGCATCACGCTCAAGGTCTCTACATAAATGGCACCTCCTGGAGAAGCTGGATGGACAATCTTAGGCAGAGGGGGCTGTGGGGTCTCCTTCTCTGCGTTCACCTAGAAACAGAGTCAGAGTTGAAAGGGACCATCAGAGGTTATATACCCTTGCTCTGGGCCAGTACTGTGTGAAGGGGAAAGTGTCTATTCTAGGGAAACTGAGTCTATTGGAGGTAATTCATTTGTATGTTAGTGTTATTGGGTTTTTTTTCCCCAAAAAACTTCTAGGAAAAAAGCATTCCAGGAGATCTTACCCCTGGGACAAAGAATAGGGTTATAAGGGTGGGAGAAGAGAAAAAGCTCTTTCTGAAGGACTGAATTTCTTCAGGGTTGCATCTCAAAGAGACAATTCCTAAGGCATTTGTTCTCACAGGTCTTAGGCTACCTGAATGCCCAAAGGTGCCCCTCCCTCACCACCACAGTTATTCTGAGATAAAGCTGGGAGAGAAGTTCTTCTAGCTCATTGTCAGAGCCTAGGCCTTGCTGAGGCAGTATAGGAGTGATTTCCCCACTGGCTACTATGGATATTGAGACAGAGCATAAGAAAATGGGGGGGAAAAGATGCAATACTTCCAGTTTCTAAGAGTCCTTTCCTCCTGCCCCTCTTAAAATTATTCTTTATTGCTCACTCTGTTTGGCAAACCTGAGTTTCTCCTTTTCAGACTTCTGGATGTGCTGATTCTCTGTGAGTCCTCATCAAGGGCTCTAGATGGTAGAGAAGAGCCTCCCACAACTGGGGAGACTGAGGTTGGGAGGTTCCTTGTGATGAGAAAGAAGGCAAATGCTGCATGTCATGGCAGGCTCTGGACTTTGGCCCTGGGTGGAAGGCCCAGCTGGAAGCAACCTCCGCCTCCTCACAGCTTCCCACAGTAGCATCTGAATTTGGGTCTTGGTCTCATCCTCCCTATTAGATTGCAAGGTCCTTCCTTGTAGGGCCTCTGCCTTACTTCATATTTACAGGGCCAAACAAAGGGCCTCACACATATCTCAAGTGAACTGAAGATAATCCCAGCAGGGATCTCCAGACAGATGCCTGAGTCCACTAACCTGGACCCTGAAGGAAACAGACACTCAAGGCAGATGAGGCTAAAATGGAAATGGACACAGGAAACTGAGCTGTGTCTGGCTCCCAGGAGCCAAAGAACACCCAGTGCGGTGCCCCCAATCCTTTTTGTTCCCAGGGTGGGTATGGAGGATGAGGAACCTCCACTTTCGTGCCTTGAGAGTAAACACAGGAAGGGCCGAGAGAAACACTCAAGTAGAGACCTAGAAGGTTATGGGCACACACAAGGGATACTCCACACTCACACCTTTGACTTGGGACAAGAGGTGAGAACAGCAGCTTTTACACAGGATATTTTAGTTCAATTCCACTTTCCCTTCCAGGTACTGCTACCAGGTTAAGCATGTGCTTGGGTGGGAAAATTCTGTCATCTTTTCTGGCTGCAAATTAGGTTTAGAAAAGAGCACAGATTGCCTAGGGTAACCATTTAAATTTTACAGGAATATAGGAATGCAATTATGTAAAAACCTATGTATACTAATTTCCCAATTGCTAGATCTATTTAAAGTCTAGGCACTTCGTGTGTGTGTGCACGTGTGTGTTCTAAATGGGTTAAGACTATATTAGCCAAGATTCCTTAGAAAACCACAATAATCTGCATTCTCTCCAAGTGACATTTCTGATCTTTATATTAAAATAGTCTCATTCTATTCTACTTTGACATGATTCCAAAGAGATGGACTGTAAATAATTCTCAACTAGAAAAATACCACTCCATGGAAGAGAGAGATCTCTGCCTAGATGGTTCAAGAATAAACAGCATTTTTTTAAGAGAGAGAATGCACTTCAGATGAAAACTAAGTCACTTCACCTGAAGGTTCTCTAAAAGCCTGCATTGGTGAGTTATCGATGACTAACATTTACCTGTAAACACTGCATCTTTTTTTTTTTTTTTTGCACAGTTGAGAAATACAAGTCCCCAGGAACAGTTCTCCATGTGTAAACCTGAGTGTCATTCATTCCTAACTGTTCTCCTGGCTTTATTTACACTGACTTCCCATAATGATGACGAGATCATTATTGGACCTGGAATTAAATTAAATGAATCTGACGAGAAAAAAAAGGGTGAACTCTGAACACAAACTGGAGCAACTTCCAGACAAAGCAAACGACCATGCAGACAAGGTTGGGCTCAAGGACGCTGCCTTCTCCGAGTATCTCCAGGCGTTTGCACCGTGACTGTAAAATCTGTGGCCCTCCCTCCCCCCGCCCTCTCTCCCTTTCCAACTGTTCTTGCGTGTTAAAACCCTCACAGGGACAGTCCTCCTGCTCCAGCATCAGATGCAGGTTCCAGGCTGTGCAGGTGGCTGCTGTTTCCGATTTCGCATGGCTCCTGATTTCTCTTTGTAAGCGATTGGCATCTGCTGAGAAATGTCCACCAGTGCGCTGGCCACAGCAAGTCCTGAAAAGAGAGCCCAAGAGCATGAGCACCAATAAGCAGCCTGCCTGCCAGAGAGCATGAACCTGTGCCCCAGCAACACTGCTACTAGGTCTGTACCCCAAAGAGATCAGAGACGAAGGAAATGGACCCATCTGTATACAGATACTGACAGCAGCTCTCTTTGTGGTGGCATGCCCATCAATAGGGGAATGGCTGAACAAGCTAAGGCACATGAATGTGATGGAATACTGTACTAGTGTGCTGTAAGAAACGAAGAGGGGGAGGGCTTCAGAAAAACCTGGGAGGATCTATGTGAACGGATACAAAGAGAAGTGAGCAGAATCAGGAGAACAATTTATATTTTGAAGATAAAAAACTGTGAAAAACTTAGTAACTCTGATCAACACAGTGACCCACTAGAATTCCAGAGGACTCATGAAGAAACAAGCTATCTTCAAATAGGGAAGTGATGGACTCAGAGTGAAGATTGAAGTGCATTTTCTTCTTTTCCTTTCTTTTTTGGGACATGGTTAATGTGGCAATTTGTTTTGTATGACTATACATATTTGTAATAAGCTTTGCTTTTCTTGCTCTCTAAATGGGTGGGAAAAAGGAAGGGGAGAGAATTAGGAATTAAAAATCAATTAGTATGTTTTTTATGGGCTACTTAACTATCTGTCCAGTATCTGAGATGATACCAGACATTGATGGAAGGAAACTGAACCCTCTATTTTTATAATTCCCTAAGAAAAAGCATTTCATGCCATTGTTTCACTTTGCCAGACTCCGGATGCCTATCCAAGGCCTTTGGTGAAGCCCCATGGAGACAAGGACGCAGGAAGCGGCAGAGGCCCTACTTGAGCTTACCTCTTTCCTGAGTGTGGGTCTGTGTGGGCTCACTCACCATGTGTAAGAAATGTGGGCCAAGGCAGGGTGTGGCAGTTGAAAGGGAGTCTGAAAACCCTGGGGTGAGCAGGAAGGCCCCGAAGAGGTGGTGGCCTGAGGAAGATGAGGGGTGAGCTGGCAGTGGACAGAGGTGGGTGATGGAGTGTGCTCTTCAGGAACAGGTCTCACTTCCTAATGATGGGAGAGCCTTCCAAGAAGGCCAGGCCTGGTGGGGAAGGCACTGCCCTTCTCTGACATCACTGCCCAAAGCCACACTCCCATGTGCTCCCCCTCCACACCCCTGTGCTGCAAGGAATCAGTGGGCTCTGTACCCACAATCATCCCTCCTGCTTTGTGAGGAGGGCGCTGCTAAGAAATACTATTCTATTAACACTTCCTTGAGGAGCTCAGGGCCAGGCCGGACAAACTGCAAAGGGAGAGCCAGAGAAGAAGAGACTGGGCCAAATTCTCCTCAGGGAGCCAAGCTGAAGCACCTTAAACTAACACAGAGAAGATCTGGAAATCCCTCTGGGATTGAAGTTTTCTGTGTCCCCTTTGTGTGTATAGTGGGGAGAGGGATGGAAACCAAGGTCACACTGGGAAAAACCACTGCCCACTGCCCTGTGCTCTCCTGCCCCCGCTCCACACCCTGTTTCTGTGGGGTGGGGGTGTCCCTTGTCCTTCAAAGAGCAGTAACAACAGCTCCTACTTCCCTTGAGTCCTAACAGCTGTAGAATGATTCATCACAACAGCCTTGCAAGGGAAGGATTATGACGAAGGTGACCTCCCCAGGGGCACCCAGCTAGGAAGGTGCCTCTGAACTCTCCCTGCCTGCCTGCATCCATCGGGGAAGCTAAATCACAGCTCACTCAGCGTGTTCCCCTTGGGCCGGCCGCTGCTCCTAGCCCTTGCTCCCTGAGCTTCTGGTCGCGGCTCTCAGGTTGTCTTTTGAGCCTTGGAGTTGGAGTCTGGGGTCCAGCTCGGATGCCAGCTGTGTGACTTGGGTCAGGTCCTTTCCCTTCTCTGAGCTCCTCCTATCCCTCTGTAAAATAGGGGTCGTCAGTCGGGCTCGTCCAGCTTGCTCCACATCACGGGTATGAAGAAGGGGCTTTGTGAACCCTAAGGCCCCTGGACAGGGGCTCCTGTTTGTATGTGGCCTCTGTGGGCTCTTAGACCGGGGCCAGCACTATTTACCCCCAGGAGAGGGGGTGCCTGGAGGGGGCTGGACAGGCCCCTTCACTTCTCTGCACCTCAGCCGTCTCTTCTCTGCCATGGATCAAGTTCCACTCAATTCAATAACGCTTATCAAGTTCTTGTCATTTGTCCTTCATTCTCAAAGAGGACGACGACATCGGGGTAATATCATGACTTGCAGTGAATTGGATGTGAGGGAGGGAGGACTTTGCAAAGTCACCAACCTCACTCTCTCCTCCAGAGCCATCTGGGTGCAGTGGCAAGATAGATATCAGGATGACTGGAGATGGCCCTGGATGTTTGAGTCAACTGGGGTTAGGTGACTTGCCCAGGGTCACACAGCTAATAAGTGTCTTTGGTGAAATTTTAATTTAGGTTCTCCTGTCTCTGGGGGTCAGTGCTTTATCCACTGAACCACCTAGCCGCTCCCCTTATTAAGTACTTACTATATGCAAGCACTGAACTACATACTGGGGGTGCAAAGGCAAATATGAGACAGTGCCTGTCTTCAGTGAGCTTACACTCTCCTGGGAGGAGAGAATTGAGCATTTCTATAGAACCTTACATGCCAGGAACTGTGCTAAGGGCTTTTTTTTTTAAACAAATATCATCTCAACTGATCCTTACAACAACCCTGGGAGGTAAAGTACTGTTATTATCCCCATTTGACAGTTGAGGAAACTGAGACAAAGTACTATTAAATGACCAGTCCAGGGTCATCTAGCTGTTATGCATCTGAGTCTGGCTCTGAACTTAGGATTCCAGGTACTGGGCCCTATCTCCTGCACCACTTTGGAAAGGTAAAAGAGTTCAACAGGTACATAAGTAAATAAACACAACACACATACAAAATGTCTGCAAGGCATTTCAAGAGAGGGAGATGGCTAATGACCTTGCTGAGGGATGGGAGATGAGGAAAACCCCTCTGGAGGTGGCCCCTCATTTATATTTTAAAGGAAGCTGGGGATTCTCTATGGTAAAATGAGTAAGGAATAGAGGGAGTGGCATTTGTATAAATCTCCCAGATGGCTTATGGGTCATGTGTACACTGGACCAGCAGACCAGGCTGAATGCAACAGAGAGCATGAAGGGGAATGCTATGAAATGGCATTGGAGACGTGAGCTGGAGCCAGACTATGGAAAGCTATAAAGGTCAGGGGGAACAGGTCTGCATTCTATTGTAGAGAGAGGACAGTCAAGGATGACTCACAGCTGTGAACCTCGAATGACTGGAAGGATGATGCCATCAACAGAATGGGGAATTCTGGAGGAGGAATGGGTTCTTGGAGAAATAGGAGTTCCATTCTGGACACAATCTCTAAGATCTCTTCTCTACCTGACACTTTACCTTCTAAGGTCCCTCCCAGCTCTGACATTCTGTGTTCTGTAAACCTTCTTGCCCTGGGCCTAGCCAGGTGTTCTTACCAACTAAGTATGAAGAGATGCTTAAGAGATGTTTCCTGGCCAGGTCCTGTATTCTAAGGTCCCTTTCAGCACTGACATCTCTCAGGAAAGGTCAAGGCTCCCACCTGTTTTAGCTCTCTTTCTCAGAGCCAAAGGCAGGTTTCTGCTTTCACATCAGCTGATGGGGAACATGCACTCACCTGACTGTCCTGGCGGTGGAATTCCACCCAGGCCTCGAGGCAGCCTCACAAACACTGAAAGGACCGCAGCTCTGTTACCAAAACAGGGCTCCAATGCGATGGGCTTGGGAACAGCCTGTGCAAGGAAGAAAGCACAAAAGGGCTAATGATGGTTTCTTAAAGGATCACTGAACAACATTCCAGCCCTCCTTTTTCTGATCTACCCCCTGGGGGCCAGGGGAGTTAGGGACTAGGTAGAGACTGGCCTCTCCTCGAAATAAGAGTAGCCCTGGCATTCTCTAAGATCAGAAACCATTCCAAGAACACAAACAACAATAGGGCTGGCATGCACACCAAAGATTACAGATGGGTTAATTTTCAGCGGCAGGAGGGCTCCCCTTCCAGTTGTTTGTGAAAGCTTTCCCTTCCCTGCCCTGTTAAAAATCCCATTCCATGCTGCACCCGCCCTGGCTTAAGTGTCAGTAACCCAACACACACACACACACACACACACACACACACACACACACACACACACAAAACCAATCCACAAGCATTTATTAATTGCCTACTATGTGCCAGATTCTGTGCTAGGTGCAAAGGCACACACTTTTCCACTCAAGAGAATCCATACTTTGTTATCAACACACATCATCCTTCTCCTGCCAGTGGTCTAGGTACAATGGCTCTGCACCATGGCTGGCCACTTCTGAAAGGCTGCTGGCCCCTAACCTAAAATGAGAGGGGTGAAAGTGACTGTTTGTTCTCTTGGCTCTTTTGGTTCCATTCATTAACAAAATCATTTCCATTTGGAAGTATATATCAGGACATTCCCAGACACTCAACACTTTGTACAAGTGAAGACCTTTCCGAGTCACCTCATGGACACGTGGACATAAGCAGTTGTGCCACTGGTAATATATTCCGGGCCACAACTCTTATGGCCACTTTGGATCTTGCTTTAATAGATTTACAATGGAACTATCTAAGACCTGGGAAGCTGGCTGCACCAATAAAGAGTCGGCTCGAACATGACTAATGGAAATACCACTAAATACAACTGCTCACTGGTGATGAGACACCCCCAAAGTCAGTTGTTCCCCTACCAGCAGACAGGGAGAGCACCTGTTACATTATAGTCCCCAGATGCCAACATGGGTCATATAGCTGTGAGGCTGAGACTCGATCTCCATTTATCTGCTATTGACTACGTATTTATCCCAAAGTGCAGAGGACTAGTTTGATATGCTGAGCAGTAATTATCACTTCCAAATTCTTCTCCCTTAAGATTATACAAAAGTACCATCCCCATTTCATGCTCTGATATCATCTTCATTGATACTAATCAAATAGTTGCTACTCATTCATTTAACTTAAAGCTGTCACAGTATACTTTTGTGTGTGTGTGTGGGGGGGCAATGGGGGTTAAGTGACTTGCCCAGGGTCACACAGCTAGTGTCAAGTGTCTGAGGCTGGATTTGAACTCAGGTCCTCCTGAATCCAGGGCCAGTGCTTTATCCACTGCACCACCTAGCTGTCCCTGTCACAGTATACTTTAATGAGGCCCAGAGACATGTCCTTGTAAACTAGAAAGGGAAGAATCAAATATCACAATTACATTATTAGCACCCAATAAAACATAGCATAGTGAGCTAAACAAATTGAACTTAAAATCATTTCATGCTCAGAAGAAACTAGCATCATTACAACAGGGCCTTATTTGTCATCTGTTCAGGGTAATAGAAATTGGACTTTCACAGCTTAGGAAGATAAAAATCCAGTCTGGGTATGTTTATGACCACATAGTTTTCCTATTAGGTTCTTTCAATAAAATCACAGAAGTTCACAATAATTCCTTTTCCACAAAGTATGTATACAGGCTATATTCTATTCCCCGTGCTGATGGCTATAGCATCAGAAAGCCGAGAAGCAGCTGAAGTCATCCTCCTGTTCCCAACCTTCTGTTCTAGTGAAGGGACTGTATTGTCTCACCCCTGCCTCTTGTAACCTTCTATTCTATATTTTACCCTCCATTCTCTCTCCACCTCTCACCCTTTGTTTCTGTTATCTCCTTCTGCCCTATACAATTTTCTGTCCTATTAGAGTTCCAGAAGGACCTTAAAGATCACATAGTGCTAACATAAACATGAAACAGGAAACTCCCTACCTGCGGCCCCTCCACTCCCCCCATCACAATTCCTCTCAGGTGGTGGTGGTGGCCCATTCAATTGCTGGACAGTCCACATTCTCAGGCTGCTTAATATCTATAAGACCTAGAATAAGAAGATATCTTAGAGATCACCAAGTCCAAACCTGTCATTTTACAGAAGAGGAAGCAAGTCCAGAGCTTAAATAACTTGTCCAAAGTTACAGCAACAGTAGAACTGAAACTTGAACCCAAGTCTTCTGACTCATGCTCTCATTTTACCTTTTCTTTTTATTAAATTATTTATTCTACACTGCAACATCAATTCAACTAATTAGACGTGCTTTTTAGCCACTTATATTTAAATAAATTAATTTCAACATCTAAAATGTTATAACAATTCTAAGTATCCATCAAGATTCCATGCTTGTAGGGGCAGCTAGGTGGCGCAGTGGATAGAGCACTGGCCCTGGATTCAGGAGGACCTGAGTTCAAATCCAGCCTCAGACACTTGACACTTACAAGCTATGTGACCCTGGGCAAGTCACTTAACCCCAAATGCCTCACCAAAAAAAAAAAAAAAAAAAAGATTCCATGCTTGTTCATTCATTACCATTCCATCTTATACAGTCATAGTTAGTTTTGCTTTTTTTTTTTACTTTGTATAATTTCATAAAGATCTTTTCATCTTTATGTTCCTTATCCCAATCAACCTTAACTATATTATAATACAGCATGATATCGATGTAATGTCATTTATTTACCACTGCCCCAAAATTAGACATTAGGGTACTTTGATGATTATTTTAGGGGTGGGGCAATGAGGGTTAATTCACTTGCTTAGGGTCATACATCTAGTGTCAAGTGTCTGAGGTTGGATTTGAACTCAGGTCCTCCTGAATCCAGGGCCAATGCTTTATCCACTGCACCACCTAGCTGCCCCCCAGGGTACTTTGATTTTGTTTTGTTTTGGGCAATTAAAGATAATATTGAAAATCTCTGAACGGCTCTTTAAAAAATTTTGCCTTTGTTAACATGTTCAAGCTATATTCCCAACTGAATTACTGGGTCAAAAGGTATGATTATTTCTATGATTTTATACTGAATATTGCCAGACTGACCTCCAAAAAGACCTACAAGTTTGCAATTCCATTAGCAAGGAACAAATGTACTGATTTTAATTATTTTGGACAATTTATTGGGTATTGCCTTAAAGTTGTTTTAATTTGCATATCTTTTTATTATTGGTGAGTCTGAACACTTTTCAAGTCTTTGTAAAACCACCTGTTTATGTCCTTTGACCATTTATCCACTGTGGACTGAGTTAATTCTGTACATTAAAAAAAAAAAAGAATTTCTTATGTGTTTTAGATGTCAAATCTGTATGTCACTTTTACAATAGCTATTTCCTACAGTCTTCTATTTTCCATTTCCTTTTGATTGCATTGAGGTTTTTTGTACAGTAAAAGTTATTTCTTTTCCCCATCTAAGATACATTATTATGCTTTCTTTCATCACACAGCTAAAAATCATTAATATATATATATATATACACACATACACACACATAGGAGATATAGGTCTAAATTCATTTCCCACAAATTGTTAACCAATCTCCCAAAGAATATTTGTTAAATAATGAATTTCTACCCATGATTTTATTTCTATAGGTTGATCAAACACTTTGAGGAGCCTTTCACTCATGCTGCCTCTGGACAGAGTCCTGGCTCTTCTCTAGTTGTGCTGGGAGGTAAAAGATTTATTTGCTTGTGCTGAGTGCTTATCTACTTTCCTATCACCTGGGGATTGCTGGCTGACTTTCTGTGCACTTTTTGGATAGAAGTCACTTACTATAATTTCTCACTGGATTTAATGACTCGTTTAGTCTGGTGGTGGAATTTCAGGTTTTTATTGAACTAGGGATGAGAGAGTTGGATAGCCTACTTCTATTCAGGTAACCATCTTGGCTGGAAGTCTACCTATCCCATTGATCTTAATATGTAGTATTATTTTTGTCATTGTATTTAAATATTTTGGCTTTTTTCTGATTTCTTCTTCAACCCGTTCATTTAAAAGATTATTTTTTCAGTTTCTACAGAGAAGCAGCATAGTATACGAGTTAGAATATTTTCTCAAATACTAGCCATATGGCAACTGGTCAAATAACTTAAACTTTCTGGGGTTTGGTTTCCTCATAAGTAAAATGAGGGTGTTAGACTTGATAAAGCCCTTCCCAAGGTCTTTTTAGCTCTAAATCTATGATCTTCTTTTATGACTTTTACTTAAATTATTAAAATTTAATTCTAATTTTACTACATATGCAGGTTTGTATCATTTATGAAGGACCTCTCTATGATCTAGTATGTGATTCATTTTTGTGAGCATTCCATGTGTACTTGAAAAGAAAGTGTATGCCAAAAAATAAAAGAAAAGAAAATGTATTCCTTGTTTCATTCATTCAGTTCTTTCTAAGGGTTGGGGACATAAAATTTGACTTATTAAACAATTAGTTCAAGTTTGTGATTTCTTTACTGCTAACTTTTTTGCAATGATGTATAAAAAGTTCCCTAGGATTGGTTTTTAAAATATATTTCTTCTTCTATTGCTGCTAAACTTTCTTTTATTAATTTAACTGCTGAATTGTTTGGGGCATATAAATGGAAAGTCGTTACACATTTGTTATTCATTTTTCCTGTCTCTATTATGAAGTATCATTTCCTGTCTCCTAGTTTAAATTCTACTTTGCCAATATCATTCATAGACTTCCTTTTTCTGAACCTGCGGTTGGACAATATATTTTAGATGAAATGTTACTTTTAATCCAGTTATGTCTTTTTTGCATTATGTGCTTCCTATAAGCAACATATTGATGGATTTTGTCTCTTGATCCTGCATGATTGTGAGAAAGTCACCTTACTTTTCTGGGATTCAGTTGCCTCATTTGTAAAATGAAAGGTTTGGATTACATTCCTCCTAAAGTTCCCTTCCAGTACTAAACTTATAACCCCTGATTTTGTTATTTGCTATTTACATGCTTTAAGTTCTTATATTTAAAAAACTGATATTTCAATTTGCAATTTCCCTAATTTTTCTTCATCTCATGTTTCTTCTAAACAATGTTCTTAGTTCTTTTTAAAATATTTATTCTCCAACCTAATTTATCATTAATACTTCAAACATGTATTTCTGAAGGAATTTTATGATCTGTAACTTTTATGGAATTTCCTTGCTGTACCATTAACAAATTTACCACTCAGATTTCTGTTCAAGAATGGAATGGGTAGAAAGAATAGGCTCGTCCAGCATGGCCCCAGTGTAAGCTGGAGGTACCACTGTGGTGCAGCTCAGGGTGGGGGATCTGGGTGACCTGAGCTCTAGTCTAGCTGCTGGTGAGTAGTTAGAGAGTCTTTGCAGCTTGCTTTGGCGGGAGGTGGGTGGAGTACAGAAGAGAAGGCAGGAGTGATAAAACCTTTCAGTTAAGGGGAAAGGCTTGGCAATCCTTTCCTCTAAATGTTATTTCCTTCTCCACAGCTACTTTCAGCAGGTGCAAGACTGAATGGCCAGGCCTCTTTCACGAGGGGGAGCTTTTAGCTCCTAGGCAGTATCAATTTTGGGGGGAGTTGGCAGGAGGGAATTCCCTCTTCTCAATACTAGTTCTGCATAGGAGGAGTTAGAGGGGGAGACAACTATTCTGATAAAGGACCAGGCAGCTCCCTTGAGCTTTCACCAGGCTCTGGAACATCCATTAATGGGAGGTTTGATGGATCAAGGCGTTCTCTCAGCCAAGGCTAGGTATTGGGATTGGAAAGCTGGAAAGAAACCCCAGGATCCAGGGGTGGAGAAAAGCTATCCTGCTGACTGCCTGAGGTTTATACAAAGAGTAGAGACAATCATTAAAATGGCCATGGTTTAGACTTCAATAGCAAGTGGATGCAAGACAGGAGTAGGAAACCTTAGTAACTGTTGAGGGCAATACCATGCAATGGACTTGGGGTAGGATCCTTCCAAATGATGACACATGGGCACTGTCTTCTCAGGGAAACTAGAGATACCAAAGAAAGTCAACACCTAACAGCTAGATAAGAGGTTCCATCATTTTGTGCCTACAAGGCAATCAGCTCCTGCAGCCATGTAACAGTCAGGATTATGTATTTTAATTCACTTAGCTGAGCATAAAGAGAAACTGCCTCACTCTGGTGGGGCCATTAGGGATGAAGAAAGCTGCTTTTTCAATGAGTGAGGGTAAAAGAAAAGTAAATGCACAATGTTCATGTGCATGCACATGGACAGACTCAAGACAGTAGGCCAAAGGTATTATTTAAATGTCAAAATGATTCATCTGTCTTCAGCCTTCAGGCCTTAAACATAACAAGGGTGATTTCAAATATCTGCCTAAGTCCTATATTTGTTCATCAGCCTATGCCCACAGACATCTGCACTGACAGAAATCAATAAATCTCAGAGAAATGAAGTTAGGGGCAAGAGTGGTCCTCCATGTGGGTGGCACTTCAGAAAGAAGCAATGTCCTTGAAGGGCTCACGACACCTACTCCCTGGTCAGGTGACCTCATCTCAGTCCAGTCTGATCACCCTTTTCAATCATCATGTACAATTCACTCTGAATATATTTGTTATACATGACCATTATGGTATTGGGTTTACTTAACTAGCCTTACAGAAGTGACAGTGATATGTATGTGTATACACACACACACACACACACACACACACACACACACACACACACACACACACACACACAGTTACCTCCATGTCATGAGGAGGCATCAAAAGAAGATGTTAAGGGGGGCGGCTAGGTGGCGCAGTGGATAAAGCACCGGCCCTGGATTCAGGAGTTCCTGAGTTCAAATCCGGCCTCAGACACTTGATACTTATAGCTGTGTGACCTTGGGCAAGTCACTTAAACCCCGCAAAAAAAAAGATGTTAAGTGGAGGTCTACTCTGAAAGTGGCCTTAAGTGCTTTTCACGTAGGTGTGCTCTTTCTTATTGGACTATGAGATCCCTGACAACAAGAGATGATAACACTTCTATTATCTACTTCCAGATGCTGTATGGAAAAAGTGTTTCAGTGAAACTAGATGGTCCAGTGGATAAAGCACTAGCACTGGATTCAGGAGGACCTGAGTTCAAATCCGGCCTTAGACACTTGACACTTACTTGCTGCATGACCCTGGGAAAGTCACTTAACCCTCACTGCCCCACCTCCCCCCCAAAAAGAAAGAAAGAAAGAAAGAAAAAGTACTTTATAAATCTTTAAAGGGGCTTTAAAATAATTCCTATGGCCTTTCCTCACATTGGAACAGGTGATTAGCTATCATGATCTCCAACTTCCCCTTCAATCCTGTGAGAACAAGTTGGTGACACCTTCTACATGAAGTCTGACCTGATTCTCCAAACTGCTTCTGCCCTCTTCCATATGGCTCTTATTGATAAATGATTAATTGATAAATGGTCAAAACATATAAATGGGCAGTTTTTTCAGAGGAAGAAATAAAAGGTATCAATAGCCATATTTAAAAACACTCTAAATCATTAATAATTAGAGAACTGCAAATTAAAACAACTCTGGGGTACCACCTCATATCCATCAGATTGGCTAAGATGACAAAAAAAAATGACAAATGCTAGAGGAGATGTGGGAAAATAGGTAAACTAATGCACTGTTGATAGGGCTAAGAACTAGTCTACTGTGGAAAAGAATTTGGAATTACGCCCAAAAGGCTACTGAATTGTGTATACCCAGAAATAGTGCTATTAGGTCTATACCATAAAGAGATCAAAGAAGGAAAAAAAAAGGACTATATGTAAATATATATATATATGTGTGTGTGTGTGTGTGTGTGTGTGTGTGTGTGTGTGTGTGTATGTGTATATATATATATATATATATATATATATATATAATATATCAGCTCTTTTGTGCTGTCAAAGAACTGGACATTGAGGGGATACCCATAAACTGGGGAATGGCTGAACAAATTATGGTATATGAAGGTGATATAAGAAATGATGAAGGGGATGGTTTTAGAAAAACCCAGGAAGATTTGTATGAACTTGATGCAAAGTGAAGTGAGTAGAACCAGGAGAATAATCTACCAATAAAAGCAATATTATGAAGATAAGCAATTATGAAAGACTTAGTAACTCTGATCAATATAATAACAAATCACAATTCTAAAGGACCCATGATGAAATATGCTATCCACCTACAGGTAGAGAACTGACAGACTTAGAGTACAGATTGAATCATATTTTTTCTCTATTCCACCCCGTGCCACCCCCCTCCCCCCAGGGACACAGCTAATGCAGAAATTTGTCTTGCATGATTATACATATTTGTAATAGGTTTTGTATTTCTTGCCTTAATGTGATTAACATTGGGTGGAGGAGGGATAAGGAGGGGAGAAAGAATTTGGAACTGAAGAAAAAAGTCTCTGTCTTTAAAAAGATTGAATTTTTTAAAATATAAGAAAATGGCTTGTGCTGGATTCTCCTAAAGCTTAGTAGAAAATATGGGAAATATAAGGTTTGTCATTCCTTGATTATTCTTAATTTTCTCTCTTCTCCTTTCTTCCTTTCCCTCATCCCTTCCCCACTCCCTCTCCTCCTCTCTCTCCCCCAGGAGACCATAGCCCAGCCATAGGAGCTGTTTCCTAAAAGAAGTCCAGGAAGCTCTGCTTCCACTTAGCACATGGTCTAACCTATTCTTTGGCCAACTGGGCTGATGTTTTTGTAATAAGGTCCTAGCTCTAGGCATGGCACAGTATGAATTGTACTACTAAATTTAGTGACTGGTAGAAAATGTTAATCCATTTAGATAGGAATAGTAAAATGACTTACTGAGTAGCTAAATGGACAAGGAAAAATACATCTTTATTCTTACTAACCTCTAACTGAAATTTAGCATCTCCTTCCTTTATGAATGCAGGTTAACAAAGTATGATTCTAAGGAGTTCATGGGCTTCATCAGACCCCAGAAAAGGTTAAGTCTGTAGCCTCGGGGCCATGATGTTTCTTTAACTCTGGAGAGGGGACTCGGGCTCAGGACAGAAGCAAAGAATGCAGGTAAAGCAGTTGCTCTGCCAGCATAGGCAGAACTTTCTCCTTAGCTGACAGGGGTTTAGGCCAGCAAATCTCTATTTGGGCTTCAACCAGAGGCAAGCCTGTAGCTATTTGCCAAGGTCCAAACCCAGGTCTGGCACCTAGAAAACCCAACATCTCATGCCCTTGATCACATCACAGATTGTTCACTGAAAGTTTGAAGCTTCCTGACCAGAGCCACCCCTGTGATCCTTGAAGAATACAACAAACATGTAATACCCAGAGTAACAGGACACTAGGTGAGACAGGCCAGGATCATACAAGGCTATGATAATCCATTAGAAATACAAAGAGTCTGACTTTAACAAGAAGGTAGAGGAAGAGAGGGAGAATTTATTATCTCACATAACTAGGCTGTGCAGATAGAAACCTATCTGACTGTGGAAGGGGTAAGGAGAGTGAGTATCATGTAGACCTTACTTTCATCTAAGCCAGTTAAAGGAAGGTGGCACACAGATACACACAGAGACTGTGGTGTAGAAATGCATTTGTTTCAACAGGGAAAAGGAGGGAACAGGGAGGAGTGAAAGGGAAGAATAAGAGGAAGAGTATATTCATGGAGAGATTAGTTATAAGTAAAACAAACCCTACACTCAAAAAAAAATCATGAAGAGAAATTTAAAAAGAAAGAGTAAGAACCTGTGATTAACAAGGAGCAGGGAATAAAGAGCATAAAATATTAGACTATGTTGGAGGGGAATACACAACTAAAGACCAAAACTATAAATGGGAATGGGAAGAATATACCCACAAATGCAAGAGGGTAGTAGAATAGATTAGAAAAAAGAATCCAACAATATGTTGTTTACAAGAAACACACTTAAAACATAAAGACTCACAGAGATTTAAAAATAAGGGGCTGAGGGAGAAGGAGCATGCATTTATTAAGCACATGCCAAGGTCTTTACAAGTGTTATCTGATTTGATCCTCACAACAACCCTGGAAGGTAGCTGCTATTGTTATCTCCATTTTACAAATGAGGAAACTAAGGCACATGGAGGACTTTCAAAGCTAGTGACTGTCTGAGGATGGATTTGAACTTAGGTCTTCCTGACTCTAGGCCCAGCACTCTACCACTTGTCCCAGCTGCTTCTAGGCATAACCGATTATGCCAGAACTTTAAAAAAAAAAAAAAAGCAGTTGGCAGCAGTCATGATCTCAGACAAGGTAAAAGCAAAAGAAGACTTAATTAAAGAGATGAATAGAGAAATTATTTTGTTTAAAGGTACTATTAATGATGAATTAATTTCAGTGATTAACATATATGCCCTGAATAGCCTAGCATATAAATACTTAAAGGAAAAGTAGAATGAATTACAGGGAAAAAGACAGGAGAAGTAGATAGCAACATTATAGTAGTGGGGGGCCCCATTGTGCCCCTTTCAGAGTTAAACAAATATAATAGAAACTATGAACATTTGTTAGAAGAGTTTTCTTTTTTTTAGATTGGGGGGAGTGTGGTGTGAAAGAGAAATCACATGCAATGATCAGAATTCTTGCTATAGAAAATGCCTCTCTTAAAGTTCACCCAGGCCAGGTCATAGAATTTCAAAATGTGTCTTTGTTGTTCATTTGTTTTTAGTTGTGTCCGACCCTCTGAAACTCCATTTAGGATTTTCTTGGCAAAGATACTGGGGTGGTTTGCCATTTCCTTCTCCAGCTCATTTTATAGATGAGGAAACTGAGGCAAAAAGGGTTAAGTGATTTGCCCAGGGTTACACAGCTAATAAGTGTCAAGTCTAGAATATGTCTAGTCTAACCCATAACCAACAAAGAATCCCTTCTGCAACAATCACAAAAAGCAGTCATTCAGTCTTTGCTCCAATACCTCCAGTGATGAGGAACCAACTAACCCAACCTCCCAAAGTAGCCCATTCTATTTTCTGACAGCTCCAGGTTTTTGGCAACTTTTTCTTACATGGAGCTGAAATCTCCCTATCAGGAACTCGTATCATTCCTAGTTCTGCCCTGTGAGGTCAAACAGAACAAGTCTAATCCCTCCTTCCATGTGACAGGCCTTAAACACATGAAAACAACAATGCTATTTCTTGCCACATTCTCAGTTCATCAAACTAATCTTTGCAGGGCAATCTCCAGTTGCTTCTCTATTCTGTATTAATCAGGACTGGAAACATGTCTGATCAGATGTATCTGAAAGACATTCTCCAAAACAATGGCTGCTGATGGTCATACATTTCTCAACTCAATTTCTCCTACAATATGAATGAGGAATTAAACATAACAGTCATTTGATCTGCACCTTGAAAAGATTTGACTGTGCTATCTGGGGAGTAACATCTGTGTGTTTACTAATTCCATGGAAAACCTATCAAGTGGTAGTGAGTTTTGGAGTAGCAAATAGACAGAGCTCTTGGCAATATAGGCCATGCTAGGTTTTTTCCTCACAAGCCTCCAAGTCTCAGCCCTTTTCCTTATGTATATTTGCCTGAAGAACACAGCTGTCTTTTTTTGTCACCCCATGCATCATAAACAGAAGGATATTTCAACCTCCACTGAGGAGCAAGCACTACCACCTCTCCTTCATTTGTTTGTATGTATCGCTTTTCATAACCATTTTTTGGTAGAAAATATTTGTCTTCATAGAAGACACAGCAATTACTATTCTGCTCCTTTTTAGACCTCAAAAAATACGATTGTGAACAGAAATGATTTCCATTAGCAGCACCCACATCTATTTCCAACCAAATGTTCTTCAGTATTAAACTGCAAGCGAGAAAACCAAACAAATGGCTTATTCTTTTAAAACCAATAGAACCCAAGACTTAACTGCATACTCTGGAGTAATGAAAATTAAGTCAAAACAAGACCTTACAGTTTCAGCATTTTGGCTTAGAGGAAAAGGAGAAAAAGAGGTCACTAGAATATTGAGACTCCTTGTCTTGGGCTTTCCCCTAGGCCCAGGGGAACAAGGGGCCATATGGATAAAGTACCCCAGGGTCTACTCTCCAAGATGCTCTCTCACCTTTATGCTTCCTCCAATAAGATCAGGTGGTTCTTCATCTGTTTCCAAGGCAACATTGATGGAGGCAAAGGGACGACTGGCCATCTGTTGCATCTCACGAAGAAGTTGCTAACAAATAAATAAATAAATAAATAAATACAACAGTATGAATACTATGCTCCAAGATCAAAGGTGGGAGACAGGGGCAGTGATGTGGACAGGAGAGGAATAGGAGAACCAATGAAAGGCTAAGAACTTTTAACCAAGTATGATGTAGGTTTAAAGACATTATTTAATGAATAATATTTTAATCTACTGGGTAAGAAGCTAATTGATACTGAAGAAAAAGTTTAAAGATGAAGTTATCACCATCTCAGTTACACAGGCTAAGAGAAAACACTGTTAGTTTGGTGGTGGTTTTTCTCCTTGCCATAACAGTATCAAAACATATAATGAGAGGGGATGAAAAAGCTGTAAGGAACACTGTATAAAGAGCTTGAACCACACTAATGCAATGTTGGTGGAACTGTAAATTGGTTCAATTGTTCTGGAAAATAATTTGGACTGTTGTGAGAAAAATGACTAAACTGTCATACTCAGTGATTTAATTCCTAGGCAAATACCCTAAGAAAGTCAAAGACAGAAAGAAAGGTCTCTCATATACTAAAATAGTCACAGTAGCATTTTTGTAGTAGAAAAAAATAGAAATAAAGCAAGCAACTGTCAATTTGGGAACAGCTGAACAAATTGTGATATGTCAATGTGATGGAGTATTATTATGTTGAAAGAAATGTAAATATAATGAAGAAATCAGAGAAACATGAGGAAAAAGTGTTAACTGATGCAAAAATGAGGAATGAAGTAAAAATACAATATACACAATGACTACAATAAAGTAAATAAAGCTGAACTCAAATGAAATTTGACGATCAATTTTGGTTCCAGAAAACAGTTGATGAAACATATACTTCTCTCCTTCTGGAGGGTGCTAAATGCTGAAATGATGACAGATATGGTTGCTGTGTTGGTCAGTTTTTCTTAATTGTTTTTCCTTTGCTACAAAGGAGGGTTTTTGGCAGGGGGATATGAATGCAGTATAACCCCCCACCCCTTACACACACACACACACACACACACACACACACACACACACCCCTCATCAATAACATTTTTGTTTGTTTGTTTGTTTTTTAGTGAGGCAATTGGGATTAAGTGACTTGCCCAGGGTCACACAGTTACTAAGTGTTAAGTGTTTGAGGCTGGATTTGAACTCAGGTACTCCTGACTCCAGGGCTGGTGCTCTATCCACTGCGCCACCTAGCTGCCCCATCAATAACATTTTTTTTTCATCAATAACATTTTTAAAAAGGGAAACAGGGTGATAAAACAAAGATCCTGAGTGTTCACAGAATTTTGAGTAAGAAAAGACCTTAAGGGTCATATAATCTAAATGTTCAGATTGATGAGGAGAACTGAGGCTCAGAGAGGTGAGCTGACTTATTCAATGTCATATAAAAAACAATGAGCTGAGCTGGGATTTGAACTGTGGGAATCCCTCTGCAGATGGTTCCCAGATCTACTTATCCATTCCTAACCTTTCTCCTGACTTCCAATGGACATCCCTATCTCAGCATTTCCAAAACAGTCCTAGTTATCGTTTCCCCAACATCTTCCTCCCCTATGAACTCCCCTATTATTTTGTGGGTACCACCATTCTTCCACTCAGACTCACAACGTTAGTGTCATCCTGGACTCTTCACTTACATTCATTCTACATATCCATTGTGTTGCCAAATTTCAACCTTTCAAACCTTCACAACGTCTCTCTTCTATGACCCCTTCTCTCTACTTACATAGCTATATCCACAGGGTGGAGGTTCACATCACCTCCTCCATGCCTAGACCATTGAAATATTCTTCTGGTTGGTCTCCCTGCCTCAAGTCTCTCCTCCCTTCAATCTACTGTCCACTAAACTGCTGAAATGACCATGATAGCCCCCTACTCAAAATTCCAACTCCTTCTATTACTTCCAGGATTAAATATAAAAATGCTCTGATTTTTAAAGTTGTTCACAATCTGGCCCTTTCCTACTTTTTCAGTCTTATATTTTACTCCCCGCAATGTACTTGATGACTCAGCACCACCCGCCTCCTCACTCTATCTCCTGACTGCCTTTTCATCGGCTGTTCCCCATGCCTAGAATGCTCTCCCTCATCAACTTCACCTCTTGGCTTTCTTCAACACTCAACTCAAGTCCTATCTTCTGCTGGAGTTCTTTCTTTGTCTCCCCCTAACCCCTCCAACTGATAGTTATATTCCCTTAAAATTACCTCCCATTTACAATATACATATCTTGCATGTATTTTATTTTGAGGGGGTGGTGGGGCAATGAGGGTTAAGTGACTTGCCCAGGGTCACACAGCTAGTGTCAAACGTCTGAGACTGGATTTGAACCCAGGTCCTCCTGAATCCAGGGCTGGTGCTTTATCCACTGTGCCACCTAGTTGCCCCCGCATGTATTTTTTTTTAATACATTTTGTCTCCCCCATTAGAATGTGAACTTCTTGAGGGCAGGAGACATTTTTTTGCTTTCTCTGTATCACCAACATTGAGCACAGTGCCTGGCATACAACATTTAATAAATGTTTGTTGATTGTTGACAAAATAAATGGCCAAAGGAAATGGCTAGGAACAGTAGCAACTAAAGGAATCAGGAAAGCCCTCTTGTCAGAGGTCACACTGGAGATAAGTCTTGAAGAGAATGAGGGATTCCAAGAGGCAGGAGATGTATCAGGAGGAATAGCAAATAGGTCACTTTGGCAGGAATGCCGCATATGTACAGGAAAATAATGTATAGTCTGCCTGGAAAGCTATTTTGGAATAGAATGTGAAGAGTTTTAATTGCTAAATAGAAGTATTTGTCTCCTAGAGAGAAGAGGGAGCCACTGAAGCCTCCTGGGAAGGGATGTGACATGGTCAGACCTATGCTTTAGGAATATAAATCTGGCAACTGTCTATCAAGGACAGACTGAAGAGGGAGTCAATGAAAGTAGGGAGACCAATTCAGTTATCATACCAGTCCAAGTAACAGGTAATAGAGGCATGAACTAGGGTACTTACATTTAAAGGAGGCAGAGACATGGCATGGTAGAGAGGTTGAACTGAAAAAACTGCTTAGATACTGGAAGTGGAGAGGGTGTGCGAGAGAAGGAGTAAAGGGTGATGCCTGAGATGACAAGAACCTAGGCAACAGATAATAGGCAAGCTTGGAGGAAGGGCAGGGTTAGATTGAAATACACATTCTGTTTTTGGACATAGTAAGTTCAAAATATGGATGGAACATCCGGGTAGAGTTGTCCAGTAGGCAGCTTGTAATGTGGAACTGGGGTTCAGGAGATTTATTGGTGATGAGTAACACAGGATCTGGCCATTAATAAATGCTTGTTGGATTGAATTGTTGAACAGAGAGATGTGGGAGTCACCTAAACTGAAGAGCTGATGCTTGAACTTTGGGGAGCTGATAAGATCAACAAAGGATAGAATATAAAGAAAGGAGATTCCAAACAGACCTTGGATGAATACCCATGAGTGGGGATTGGGTGTGGGGGATAAGATGAAAACCAAAGAAGAGTGAGGACAAAACAAAAAAAGGAGAGAACAATAGTATCACATAAACCAACTATCAAGCTGCAAGGAGTGGTCAGCAATGGTTGCTGCAGAGAGGTCAAGGAGGATAAGGAAGACTGGGAAAAGGCTATCAGATCCATTAGTTTAGAGCTCAATGGGAGGTTTGGGAACACAATTTCAGAGTGAAGGGGTCTAGAAGCTGCCTGTAAGGTGTGAAGGAGATAACACCTAAGTTGAACTAGGTGGAGTGACTTGTCCAGTGTCACAGAGATGCCAGTACTGAAGCCAGTTCTCCTATTTTCAAATGCAATACTCTTTCTCTTATACCACAGTGAGTCTCCTACAAAGGTGTTTGATTACAGCACCTCTACCTTCAAATACCCTCACATATGTATCCATCCAACAACACTCTGTTCAAACAGCGTTCCTGTTGGGCAAATCTACGTTCAGATATGCACATGGGAAATGGGACACAAGGCCACTTGATATGGATGTTCAGTAATGATGGATTCAGACACAAGGCGCTTTAAACAAAACCCTACTGTATTTTATAATCATCTGCAAAAATAAAACACTAAAAAAGCCATAAAAGGTTCACAATTGAGAGATGCTGAATATAGATATGTCAAAATCAGGAACAAGATGAAAATTCATGAAAATAAAAACCTAGCCAGGTTTCTGTCCATTAAAGGCAATAAAATGAACAAATGTCCATGTCTGGATACAAAAATCTCCTTTGGTCTTATGTGCAATCCAAGGTGTTCATCCCCTAATGGATAGATAACTGATAACCACAGACATGTGTTGTTAAGCTATTTTATGTCCCGATTCAATTTGGCTCTAAGGCACTGTCTGGGATTTATTCCTTAGCCACAAAGTAACTCTGATTAGCATTTTGTTTCAGAAACCAAAAGGAAAGATGCCAATGCAATTTCAACCTTTGACAATTAAGACAAAATTGGGAAAGAATAATCATTGAGGTCCTGCCTGTATACTCCTTGCCCTAAGTGGAGTTTTCATATAAAAGTGGGAAGGACAGAGAAAAACAGAAGCAGAGAAAGTCCAGCGTTTATCCTTTTTTTTCTTTTTTTTTTGGTGAGGTAATTGGGGTTAAGTGACTTGCCCAAGGTCACACAGCCAGTAAGTGTCAAGTGTCTGAGGCTGGACCTGAACTCAGGTCCTCCTGACTCCAGGGCCAGTGCTCCATCCACTGTGCCACCCAGCTGCCCCTAGCATTTATCCTTGCATACAAAGGTTTGATGAACTGAGTTTAATGCTTCCTCCAAGGAAAGAATGCTGCAACCTCCAGAGGCAGAACTGAAGGACAGATCTCTCATTGGAGCCTGTGCAAAGAAGACATAGGTGAAAGTACGACAGAACTGTGAGCCATCAGTGGAAGCTATTTTTTCCCTCAGTAATTCGCCTTCTTGAGAGAGACGGATGTTTCTTCCTTGCCTCTAGTCAGTTCCACAGGCTTCAGTCATGAATTGAACTTAACATCCTGTAATGTGAGTGTTCAGCAGGGTCCAATGGAGCCCCTGGTATCTACTCCAAGGACTCACTGGGAGGGTTCAGTGGGAAGGGTGTTTTTTAGGTCTTGCTCTAAGGGGAGAGTCAGTTCTGCACTTCCTCCTGTGCTTTAATGGAAGGAGCCTAGGACGGGGATTCCAAAGACTTAGCTAAGCCTAGTCCTGGCTCTCCCACTGATTCACTGAGTCCTTGCTTTTTCTGCATCTCGGCTTTTCCATGCAAAATGGGATGGTTTGAGTATCTTTCTAAGGTGCCTTCCAGCTCTGACATCCTGTGATTTCACAAGGAAAAATCTTTAATATCAACAAACACTCATTACATTAAGGACAGTGAAAAGGGAGGGATAACTAAAGAAACAGATGGCCCTGTGAAAAACACATACACACGCATATGAGAGGATGCCCAGAAACCTGCAAACACCTACAAAGAGAAGCACAAGGAATGTTAAGGAATACACAATACAATTAGGAAGCTGTTCACTAGCTAACTTCCCGTGACTGTATGGACTCCTCTCAAGAAGACTGTTTTATAAAAGTGCTGTTTTATGAGAACCAGTAACCTTGCCTATTCTTCTGACTTGACTCCTTCAGCGTCACTATTCTTCCAAGTTTTCTGCTATTAACAAAAGTCAGATTTCCTCAGGTGTCACGTCTCTGCCAGCAGTGGCTGTGGCTTCTATACTCTAGCATCATTTTTTAGACAGCAACTACTTCAACTCAAATTTTATGGATGCAAATGACATAAAGACATGACCAGTTCCTGTTACAGATGGGAAAATTGGGGCCAAGGGAAGGCAGTGACTTGTCCAAAGTTTTACAGATACTGTTAAAAGGCAGGGTGGTGTAACAGAAAGATGGGTTTGAATCCCCCGCCCCCCCCCCCCGCCCCCCCCCTGCAATTCTGAGCAAGTTACTTAACCCCTGTTTGGGCCTTAGTTTCTTCTATCATCTGTTGTCATCGTTGAGTTGTTTTGAGTTGTTGTGTCTGATTCTTTGTGACCCTATTCGGGAGTTTCTTGGCAGAGATAGTGGAGTGGTTTTGCCATTTCCTTCTTCAGCTCACTTTACAGATGAGCAACTGAAGCAAACAGGGTTAAGTGACTTGCCCAAGGTCACACAGTTAGTAAGTATCTGAGGTTGGATTTGAACTCAAGTCCTCCTGACTCCAGGGCCAGCACTCTATCCACCATGCCACCTAGCTGACCATTTCTTCTATCTATAAAATGGGAAAAACACATATACTACTTAATCTCACACTGCTGTTGTGAGAAAGACATTTTGTAAGCCTTAACTGTAGAAATAGGAGGTATTGTTTATAGTAAGTAGCAGAGCCAAGATTCAAACTTCAGGTCTTCTAATTCCTTATTCAGTACTCTTTCCTTTATATGACGCTTTGTACTCAGACTGTTGCTTGTCCTTAGTTCTGGAAGAGGACCAATGATATCATGAGGGTGATGTCTTGACTTGCAAGTGAATTGGATTGAAATGAGGCAGAGCAGTGCAAAGTCATCAAACTCACTCTCTCCTCCAAAGTCATCAGAGTCATGTCAAGATGACTGGCAATGGCCCAACACCCTGCCTACTTGATTCCTCTGGCTAGCCCCTGATAAGATACAGGCTTCCTGAAGAACCTGTCTTCTGGGCACTAAGGACACTCTCTCTTGGTTCTCCTCCTACTTGTCTGACTCCTCTGTTTTCTTTGCTGAATGATCAACCATGTCATACCCCCTAATTGTAGGTGTGCCCTGAAGCGCCATCCTGGGTTCTCTACACTCTATCAGTGATTTCTTCAGTTCTCTTGGGTTTCATAATCATCTCTACAACAGATAATAAGCATCTCTACTCTACAGAGTAATACATATGGCCAAATGTGTCTCCCTGCTCTTCCTCATATCTTCCATTGTTCCCAGATCTAGAATGCCACTCAGAACCCCACATTTCCTTGAAACTCAATTGGAACACCTCCAGGAAGCCTTCCTTGATGTCTCCAAGAAGTAGTATCCCCCCCCCCAATCTGCTTAGTCTTTCTTTTGTATACACTTCAACACTGTCTCCCCGACAAAGTGTAAGCTCTGCTCTCCGTCTTTGTATCTTGAGCTCCCAGCACAGTGCCTGGGGCATGGCAGAAGCTTAACAGAAGCTGTCTGACTGCCTGGGTACTTTGTGCCTACTGCTGGGCTGTCACAAGAACTTAGGGAAAATGTATTTGAACCCTATTGCTTTATCTTCTACCAGGGAAGGGCTGAGGCTCTCCACTAGTCTTTAGATGGGAAAGAAAACTCCCTTTAGGTAGCAGTCAAATAGAAGCAGTCTCAGGAGAGCTAATCAGTTACTATTTAACTTTTTCTCCCAAGAAAATCCCTAGAGAAAATTACAGAACATTAACAGAGATGCCCCAAGTGATAATTCCCATTAATGATAATTCCCCTTCCCTGAAAATAAAGCTGTTATCACATTGAGTAAAATTATGTACAACACTTTGCCAATTACTGAGAAATAGAAATTTCAGCAAGAAATTAAATATGAGAAAAGGTCTAAAAGGTCAGGGAGAAGAGAACTATGCCTCCTTAAGGAAGCTTTCTGCTCCTCAGGAGTACATAGCACTCCTCCAAGAGAACTGGAAGGACACTCTAGTATTTAAATTCTAAGACCATGATGGGAGCGATTGGTTCTGATGCAAATGTCTTTGCAGATCTAACAGAGCATTAGTCCCAGAAGGCCTTGAATAAAAAGTATGGCTCCACAGATAACAGGGCAATTAGTGTCTATCTTCCTCTGAACCAAAGCATTAAATAGAAATTAGTCTGTCCTAAAGCTAGCTTTGAATGAAGCCCATAAGATAGCTGTAAAACTCAAAAGTAACGTAAAGTTGATGGTAAAAAGCAGGCACACAGTATGGGGGTGAGGGGAGGGGGAGAAGAATTACCATTTCAGTAACCATCCTCCTGTGTGCCATGTGGTATGAAAGCATTCTAGTACTACTAAACAGGAAAAATCTGGACCCTGGAAATGCAGAAGGAAACAGGGAGAAACTAGGTACTCTAAGCCTTATTCACCTGCTCTGTCCTAAATAGAATCTCTCCTACTGTGTTCCCTCACTCCTTCCATCCATTAAAGTATTTATCTTCCCACTTTCTCCCTCCTCATTACATCCTACAAATACCCCTTTCTCTTCTTTGCCTCATTCCGGCTTACATAACACTTCTATATTTATCTCCTTATTCCATTCCACTCCACACAGACCTTTACTTTTAAGCTCTCTCCCTGTTTCATCCTAAACAACACATCCTTCTACCTTTCTCCTTCTTGTCTATTGCAGTGTAAGCTACTTGAGATCAGAGACATTTTACCTTTTCTTTGTATTCTCTGCACAGAGCTGGGCAGGCAATAAACATATAAATATTTGCTGATTGATTTGTTTGACTGTCCTTCATATCATCTCCCTTCACCTTTTCTCTCCTTTCTATCCTATACAAAATCTCTCCTGCTACCCTGTCCTCAATTCTATTATATAAAAAAATCTTTCTTGGAATCCGTTCCTTTTGGTCCTATGTAATATACTTCAATTAAATTTAGTAAATATTATTGGATGTGAAATCCTGTGCTAGGAACTTTTCCACCTTTATTCACCTAATATTTAATGAATGCCTTCTAAATGCAAGATTGTGGGGAATGCAAAGATAAAGAAAACATTCTCTGTTGTTCAAGGAGCTTATGGGATAGGAGAAGACATGACTAGCATAATGATAATAATATAATGTGATAAGTGTTATCAGAAAGATGTCTCTGAAGCTTTACAGGATGGGTAAGTGGGAGGGCAGTGATGCCAACAATAGGGTAATCAAGAAGAGGCATGGGGGTTAGGGGATAGAGGAGAGTAAAAAAAAGATGAAGAGGCTTCCCAGAAACAGTCTTCTGTCTGAGGATGAACTTAGCTATGTAAAGGGAGACTCGCCAGCAGTAAGCTAACTATTGGGTGATGAATCCTTAGTCCACTGCAAGCCAAGATACTAAGAAAAAAAAAGGGCACTCAATCCTGTGGATCTCTCTTATATGTCTATAGTGGTGGGGGAAAGGGCAGAAAGTGCTTTGGATCAGTTTTTAAACTACTATAACTTATCTATAGGTATTGTAAATACAAAAGTTAGTCCAGGGGCAGCTAGGTGGTGCAGTGGATAGAGCACTGGCCCTGGAGTCAGGAGTACTTGAGTTCAAATCTGGCCTCAGACACTTAACACTTACTAGCTGTGTGACCCTGGGCAAGTCACTTAACCCCAATTGCCTCACTAAAAAAAAAAAAAAAGTTAGTCCAATGGCCATATCAATATATCAACAATGACATTCTCTTGATAAAGACAAAGAAAAAAGGAAGGTCTAGCTAGATTAAATGAGGGCTTATGGATTTTCTTTTGCGGGGGAGGGCAAAAGGGTTGGACAATCAACGGAATCAAGAAACAGTTACATGGAACATATGGTAATTCTGTCCTGGAGTGCTCATGATGAGCATAAACAAAAGGACTATCATAAAGGTAAATGAAGCTTGTGAAACACGAGTACAGAGAAAAATGTTACAAAGAACTTGACAAGATTCTCCAAATCTAGTCCAATATATACTTTGACATGAGTCATCTTCAATTCAAAGATAGGGATGATGGTGAAAAGTAAGTTGGAAAGTATGGATCAGGACTGAGAAATAAGATTTATAAACTACTTCAAAGACTCATACCTATATACCATGAATACTTTATTTCAGAAAAGAGTCCGAAAATGCTGGACATGCTAAACACATCATAATAAATGAAACTAACCATAACTTAATGGACAGGAAGTGACTGGTTCCTGATGTGGGAATCATATGAGAATCAGCTGAATGTAGTATACTGACCAAAAAGAACAAAGATAAAAATCAACATCAATTTAGAAAAGAGAATAACTATGAGGTGACATTGTAAACAAGGGTACAAGCTAAAAACTGACTTATTCATGTGAGCTGTCATTGCTGGAACAAAAATAGGTACTAGAGAAAAGCAAATAATTGATTTGATCATCATCAGTTTCTGCAAAAGTTTAAGCTCTATTCTCTTCAAACATTTCAATAAAGATGTGGATGAAGTTTGTGAAGGCTCAATGTGATACAAAACTAGGAAGCACAGTTACTACTGACAGAAACAGGTTCCAATATACTCACAACTGAATTCCCCATAATATATAATTCCCTCAAACAGATGAACAAACCAGGATAAAAGAAAGACTGTAACAGTGCATGAAACCTAAGCTTTCATAGTACGCTATCTGGTAAAAAAAGAAAAAACAGGTGTGAGCTTTACAAGTTAGTACCTATATCAGCCAATGCCTTTTATTTGTTTTTACTTAATAGTATTTTATTTTTTCCAATTACATGTTAAGATAGTTTTCAACATTCATCTTTTCTTTTCTTTTCTTTTCTTTTTTTTTGCGGGGCAATGAGGGTTAAGTGACGTGCCCAGGGTTACACAGCTAGTAAGTGTCAAATGTCTGAGGTTGAGTTTGAACTCAGGTCCTCATGAATCCAGGGCTGGTGCTTTATTCACTATGCCACCTAGCTGCCCCAACATTCATCTTTATAAGATTTTGATTTTATAAGATTTTTCTCCCTCTCCTCTCTCCTCCCTAAGACAACAACCAATCTGATATAGGTTATATATGTACAATCATGTTAATCAGATTCCCACATTAGTGTTGTGAAAGAAGAATCAAACAAAAGTAGTCAATGCCTTTTATTTGAGTTATGTTACTTAACCATGAGTCAATCCCTAGCTTTCTACATTTTGCATTGCATTAGAAAGATTAATTCATAATTATTTGAATTCTTCATATCTATTTTTCCTTATGGCAAATGTGGAGATTAAAGTAACTGCTTCCCTTGTCCATCAGCCTTCCATGTTCTCAGGCACAAATGGGGAATCAAGAAAGACTATATTAAACAACAATTGTGGCTGAACATTTTATAGTGCCCACAGAAACACTGGCAAAAGTGAGTCTGTTTCAGACATCACACAATGAACAGATTTTACCCCTTTGTCCTTGAATAAATATAATGTATAAATCACTGGACCAGCTGCAATCAACCCTGGAAGAAGTGGTAGGAAATACATACTTTGCCAGCTGCAAATGGTTAGCCAGGTTTGTTTTTTTTTCCCTCTGGATAAGTACCCTCTAAATCTTTGCTTGACAGGGAAAGGTTCTGTCCTTGGCATAGAAGACTGTGTCACTGCCATTAGCAGCTGGAACAGCAACTCTCTGAGGCAGGAAAGTCCTTTATTTCTGCAGTGGGAAAGCTCTCGGGACCCACAGGTCAAGATATTGCTTTTTCTTGAAACAAAATGACGCTTACCAACCCTTTCTTTCTCCTCCACCAAAACATTATGTGAACTAGTGTTTCTCAGGGTTTCTGGTGTGGTGAGGTGTCAGGAAAAAACACCAAAACTTTTGATTTTCTTTGTTAGAAGCAATACAGAGGATAGAGCACTGGCCCCAGAGTCAGGAGGACCTGAGTTCAAATCCAGCATCAAACACTTGACACTTACTAGTTGTGTGACCCTGGGCAAGTCACTTAAACCCCAATTGCCTTCAAAAAAAAAAGGGGGAAAAAAAGCAACACAGAGAATAAGTTCCCAGAATTTATTCATCTCAAGCTTAGTTATGTTGAATGTTTTTTGTTTTGGGGTTTTTTTTTTGGTGGAGCAATGGGGGTTAAGTGACTTGCCCAGGAGTCACACAGCTAGTAAGTGTCAAGTGTCTGAGGCGTGTCTTGAGGCCAGATTTGAACTCAGGTACTCTTGAATCCAGGGCCAGTGCTTTATCCACTGCTCCACCTAGCTGCCCCCCTGTTGAATGTTTTTAAAGAAAGGATTTCATACATTGATTTTTTTTCTTGAAGAACACAAATTTTAAGAATAAAACAATAATGTACTTCATTGTTCCACAGAGGATCAAATCTAAGAGAAGAACCTCTCATCCAGGCTGAAAAATAGGACCTGAGAGGCCAGACTGAAAGAACTGGGGTCATCAAGCCATGTGAGATGAGCACTGAGCTCACATATGTACTGCTGTACAGATGGATGCTGAAGAATAGATGTTCAGAGGTCAGAAGACAGGGACTTAAGCCAATACAAGGGAAAATTTCAGTTACATATGAGGAAGAGTTTTCTGACTTCAAGGTTCCCAAATCAAAAAGAAATTGGGGGAGTGGGCAGAGTTGTAATTTCATTGGTGCAGGGAATTCCGAACAAAGAAACCCCCCTTTACCCATGACAGGTTTGTCGAGAGTTGCCTGGGGTGTCAAGAAGTAAGTGATTCGTCAAGAGTCACACCATCAGGATGTGTCAGAGGCTAATTGAACCCAGCTCTTCCTGACCTAGGCCAGTTCTTCATCTAGTATAATTCAAAGCCTCTCATTGAGATCAGAATTCAGAAAATACATCCTACTATCAGGTTCTGCTGAGGATGAGGAGGAAGGAGAAACAGAAAATGCGGAAGGGAAAAAGGAAGAAGAAAATGAAGAAATACAGGAGAGAAGTAGGGGAGAAAAGAGGGAAGGAGAAGGTAAGGAAAAAGAGAGGGAAAAGAAGAATGAAGAAGAGAAAGAATGGAAGGGAAGAAGGTGGGAGAAAGGGGAGAAGGGAAGAGGGAAGGGGGAGAGGAAGAATAGAGGAGGGTGGAAGAAGTAGAGGAAGCAGCCTATCTACTGAAAGCTTTAAGGTTTACAGTGTGGTTTCTTCACAATAACCCTATGCTAGATAGTTAAAGGATTACATTTTACAATAGAAGTATAACTGATTTTTAAACTAATTTTAATTAAATTTTATTTTTTTAATTGTCAAGCATTTTTCTTCCTTCCACCACAAAAAAAAAATCAAAACTTTGCAAAACTCAAGTATAATGAAGCAAAACAAGTGGCCAAAGCAGATAAAGGCCAGGGTTCCTGTAGCCCTATGACCTCAGGAAGGCAATGTAGACATTATCCCTGAAGAGGAATAGCTTGAAAATCTCTTAGAAATCTCTTGTTTTCTATTTTACCAAGGACTCAGTGACTTTCTGGTGAATTTTTGTTCTGGTTTCTTCTAAGTGCACCAGCACCTTACTCCTTAGTGATGGTGACTATGCATGACCAGTAAGAAAGTATACCCTGGGGCAGCTAGGTGGCGCAGTGGATAAAGCACCGGCCCTGGATTCAGGAGGACCTGAGTTTAAATCTGGCCTCAGACCCATGACACTTACTAGCTGTGTGACCCTAGGCAAGTCACTTAACCCCAACTGCCTCACACACACTCAAAAAAAGTGTACTCTGGTGTACATGATGTCTCCCTGTTGCCTTTCTCTACAGCCCTCAGCAACTCTCCTGAAGCACAGATCTTCAGGGCTCACATATTTCATCAGTGTGGAGCTCCTTCCACTGATGAAGACCATCGCTCCTCTGTGCCACGTTGGACTAACTCTGTGTATGTGCTGCTGGGGCTGAAAAAAGACACCGAGGCCCCAGTAGGCAGGCCTGCCCAGTAGGCAAAGCACATGCAAACCCAGTCATCTCCATGCCACAGTGAGGCATCAGACAAAGCCATTAAGTAGAGGAAACAGAAGAAACCTGGATTTGAATAAGGAGGAGAAAAGGCAAAAACATTTTCCTCTCCTGACTTCTTTAGGGAAGAAATAAAAACCACACTGCCTCAGGAATGAGCCGACTTGAGGAGGAGTTGAAGGCTTTGCCTGAAACACTCCCTCAGTTCTCCAGCTCTTTCTCTCCAAAAAGCAAAAGCAATATAGTAGATCTTGCCTTTGGAGAAATAAAACCTTATGCTTCAGGCTGCACTCGGGACTTTCCCTTTTAGCTCAAATAAAAACCCTCTTGGTCATAAGTTGTTGGGAAAGAAAATGCTGCCTGGCTTTTTAAGGTAGTCACATGTATGTGTCATTTATCACAAAGAGATAAAAGCAAAGGACAAAGAAGGAATGATCTGGCGAACGACTCTGGCTTACCTCTCTCCGCCTGGAAGCCCAACAGCTTTGCTTGATCTTCCAAACCACAGCAGCCACAAGCAGCAAAGAGAGGAAACAACTGGAGGAAAGAAAGCATCGGGTTATTCACCTTGGCCAGAATAGTGCAGGATCAGAATAGCAGACTCTTAGGTCTCCCTCTGCCAGGACTCCACACAAGTACCACCCCCGCCAGAGGGGCTCTTCCCCCTTTCCTCCACTTTCCCAAGAAAGATGTGGCCACTTTATTGCTCCATTGCTTCTTAAGGTGTCAGAAAACACACAGGGCAAAGCAAGGAGAGGCTTTGGAAAGGGCAAGTTGCTGGCTTTTCCAGAAGGTGACATAGCCTTCTCCATGGAAAAAAAGCAAGATTGGAAAGAAGACGCAGACTGACTGCATGGCCAGTAATAACTTAGATGAAAGAAGAAACATTTGGAGAAAAGCATGGTAAATAAGTAGGTGATGCTGTCAACAGTAAATATGAAAATACCTTTTAGAGCAACCATGAGTGATTATGGAAGGAAGTGGTAACTTAAGGTTTAGTAAATATAGACCAAAGTCAGGGCAAAAAAAATCACAGATATTAATTTTTACATAGTAAAATGCATTAAGCTGTGAGCCAACAATTCTCTCAAACCCATAACCCAACACTGACCAAGGCTCTGGTGCCCTCAGCTGCACCCAAAGCAGATGATGGCTCTAACAGCCACTATGGCAGATGAGGCTAAAACAAAGCAGAATGTTCACTTTTGCTGAAGGATGCAGGACTGACCCTATTTAAAGAAGTCAACTTACTTTAAAGCAAAAGTAAACCTGGCATTTTATGTGCTTTTAAAAAAGCAATTTAAATAAATAGTTTGACAGCTAGCATTTATTGTTATTTCTTCTTAAAGGAGAGCACAATATGTTGGCAGATTCACTGAATCTCCAGATAACACTCAGCTTCCTGTCAATACTAATGCAAACCTGATGTTGGTTTTCCTGGAGAGAAGTCAGATCTACATAGAACCATTCTAACCCAATTCTTCTTGTGTCAAATGGCATAGATCTGTGACATGAGGAGGGGGAGGGACTAGTGTCTTGAGAAAATAAGTTTCATTGTCCAGAGTTACTTGCCTGGATGGGGATCGTCTATGCATATTGATTTCACTAGCACCTACACCTTAATTTTCTTTTTGCAAGGCAATCAGGGTTCAGTGACTTGCCCAGGGTCATACAGCTACTAAGTGCCAAGTGTCAGAGGCCAGATTTGAATTTGGGTCCTCTTGACTACAGGGCCCATGCTTTATCCACTAAGCCACTTAGCTGCCCTGACACCTACACCTTAATTGCTGGAAAAAAAAATCAGCCCAAGCAGGAAACTGCTTAGAAAAACAGCCACTTGTTAATTAAATCTTTGCTCCAAGACCTGGGCTTAAGTCTTCTGTTAAAAGCCCATGTCTTGTATGACTTAGGAGGCACACGATCTCTATTTGTAGGATTTGGAATGGAATTTTGGTTCTGCTACTTATGTGGCCCTGAGCAAGCCAAGTAACCTACTGGGCCTCAAGTTCCTTGTCTATTAAAATCATATGACCTCTAAGATCTTTCTAGTTCTAATTCTTATGCAGAACTAGAAGTAACAGGTGCAAGTTGAAGAGGCAGATTTTAGTTGAACATGAGAAAAAATTTCTAACCATCAGAGCTGTCCAAGAGTAGGACTGGCTAACCCAGGAGCCAGTGAATTTACTCAGTACTGGAAAATTTCAAGCAGAAGATGGTCAGTCAATTGTTAGGCATGTCATGGGAGGGGTTGTTTGCTTAGAGACTAGAAGATTTCTGGGGTCCTCTTCAATTTTGTGATATTGTGATCCCTTGATTTTCTAATTTTGCCAATTATTTTTCTATCACACTAATGTGATCTTTCACCCCTTCTCTAAATTCAAACCAACAGACTTCCCACACTTCTTTTTCTGTGTAGCATTCACCTAGTGAACCTGCCCTCAGACAGACACATATCTGGGCCCTGTGGGGTGGATGACTTGTTGAAGTCACTTTTCCTCCTTGCACCCTATAAAATGAAAGAGTTGGTACAGTTGGTATTCTAAGGTACCTTCAAACCCTGACATTCTAAATTCGAAAGTCATTTCTTGGTCTGTTACCCTAGGAATAGAAAGGCAATGCAGTATGGCGGAAAGAGTGACGAACCCAGGGTCAGGAGAAACCTGGGTTCAAATATGTCCTTTCACACTTCCTGGTTGGACTAGCAAGGCCAAGTCACTTAATGTCTCTGAGCCTCATATGTAAAATGGGGATAATACCCAGAATACTTACTGCATACGGGTGTTATCAAGTGAATCAAGTGAAATAAGGTACAGGAAGCACTTTGCAAACCTTAAGGTGCTTTATGTCAGTTGAGATTAATATTCTGTGGATTTTATGCTGTGTCAGAATGAAAAATAGGAACTTGTTTTTTAAGTGATGATTTAGTCTATCTGCTTTTTCTACATCTTCTTTACTAAAACTAGGACAATAAAGGGTAAAGGCTGCAACTGCAACAGATGGATATAAAACAAGAGCTGGTGGTCCTGAATACACTTTGAATGACTATGCCAATCAAGAAGTGAAGGGATGTCCAGGCAGGGAGGTGGCACTTAATTCAGACTAATATTCTGGAAGAACATCACTCATTACTAAAAATTAGGAATGTGACTGCAAGATCAGCTTTAAAAATAATACTGTGTTGAACTAAACTTAATCACTATTACACTCAGGAAGAAAACTGCTGTTGTTTTTAAAGAGACACAAGGAGGCAGCAAATCACATGGAAAACCAGGAAGTCAAAAAGGAGACAAGCTCTTTGCAAAGGGCTTAAACCTGACAAGCAAATACTTTAATGGGGTAAAATACAACAGTGTTTACATGTTTAATCATGTCAGTCCAACAACACAGCCCCAGACCTTGATGTAATCCAGCTCTGTCTCTGAGGGCTGCTCTCAGTGATGGATTCTGAAATAGGTATTAAAAGCGTTACACAGCTACTTTGGGATGCTGCCAACACTTGTCTCAATGCCAACAGCTCAGTTCATTCCATCTGCATAAGAAGCAGTACCACAAAAAGTAGACTAACAGATTAAGCCTGTTCCTCCAAATATGAGCCTTTAGGTTCTTTGTCCCTTAGAGAGTATGTAGAAGTGGGGAAAGGGAGGGGGGTCTATGCTGACAGGCTGAATGGCCAACCTCTTCTTAAAGACTGCCTTCCATTACTGGATAGCTCTTCTCCTTCTTAAGGTGAATGGAGTCTGCTTCTTTGCAGCCCCTGTTCCTCCCACCTCTTTTCTCTGGGGCCCAGTAAAATAAGCCTGATTCTTCTTCCATGTGACAGTCTCTCAGATATTTCAAGTCACCTCTAATGAACAACCCTATCCTGGTCCTACGAAATCTTTTCTTCCTCAAGATAAACATCTCTAGTTCTTTCAATCAATTCCCACTTGCCAATATCCAAGATCTTTCTACCTCCTCTAGACACGTATTAGTTTGCTAATAGTCCCTGCTAAAATGTGGCCCCCAGAATTGGACATAATACTGCTGATGGGTCTGGTCAAAGCAAAAGGTAACAGAACTACCATCTCCACCACTTTAGACAGCATGTTTGAATTGATAGTCTATGGTCAACTTTGCTTTTTTGGCTTTAATGTCAAACTGTTAACTCATATTAAGCTTGCTGTCTACTAAAATCCCCTCATATTTTTAAATGAACTGCTGTCCAGCTATGCCTCTCTGACCCTATACTTGAGTCTTTGGGAACCTATGGTAGTGGAATTACAAAGACAAAAATGAATGAAACAGCTCCTGCCTTGAAGAGTTTACTTCCTATTTTGGAGGCAACACATACACAAAGAATACAAAATAAATACAAGGTAATCTTTTTTCTTGGGCGGGGGGAGGGGGTTGGGGTTAAGCATGGAAGCAGTATTGGTGGGTGGACAGCAGAACCTGGCAGGATAAAGAAAGGCTTCATGTTGAAGGTGGACCTTGAGTTGAATTTGGAAGGAAATTAGGGATTCTAAGAAGTGTAGGTAGAGAGGGGCTGCATTCTAGGAACAGCAGACTGTGCAGAACCACAGAGATGTGAAGCAGTGGGTTGTGTTTAAAGAAGACCCAAGAAGGCCAGTTTGGCTAAACCACAGAATTAATGAAGAAGAGTAACCATCATTGGCAAGATAATCTTCCTAAGGATTTGCATGAATTGATGATGAGTGAGATGAGCAGAACCAGAAGAACATTGTACACAATATCATCAACATTATGTATTGATCAACTGTGATAGACTAGATTCTTCTCATCAATACAATGGTACAATTAAGTTCCAAAGGACTCATGATGGAAAAGGCTCTCCAAATCCAGGGTGGGGAAAAAAAAGGAACTGTGGAATATGGATGCTCATTGGATCATACTATTTCTTTTGCTTTTGGTGCTGTTGTTTTTCTTTTTTGAGGTTTTTCCTTTTTGCTCTGATTCTTATCGTATAACATGACCAATGCAGAAATGTGTTTGATGTTATTGTATATATATAACCTATATCAGATTACCTGCTGTCTAGGGGAGGGAAGGAGAGAGGAGAGGGAGGGAGAAAAATTTGAAATTTGAAATCTTATATAAACAAATGTTGAAAACTATCTCTACATGTAACTGGAAAATAATAAAATACTTTTATTTAAGAAAAAAATAAGATAATCTTCCTAATGCCCAAATATACATCCATGCCATTCCCTTGGTCACAACCCCTTGGCTGCTCCTGATTTCTTTGCAGGATAAAATGCAAACTCCTTAGACTAGTATTAAAGGCCTTCTACAGCCTGATCCCAACTATTCTTTTCAACCTAATTTCACACTATTCACCTTTAAACATTATGCATCACAGCCAGAGGGATTGTTAGCTGGACTATTGTTTCCAGAATGTCACGTGCTGCAGGGAGTCAATAGATCCATAACCACCAAGGTGTTTACTGTGCATCAGGCAACATGCCAGATACTGGGTATACAAAAGTGAAACAGACCATGCCCTCCAGTAGCCAATGCTCTAATGGGGGAAATATATGCACACACATATGTATATACATACATTTACATGTATAGGTGTTCTACAAGGCACACATAAAGCATCTGGGATGGGTTTGAAGGGAACTTGGGATTCTAGGAGGTAGAAGGACAGCATTAGAAGCCCGGGGGAGGGGATAGTCAATGAAAAGGTATAGAGATGGGGGATAAGCATCGTGTGTGAGATGTGACAAGGAGGCTAATGTGGCTGGTCCACAGAAGGCATGCAGACTAAAGTGGGAGGAAGGGACCAAATTGCATACAGCTTTCAATGCCAAATGGAGGTCTATATTTGAAATAATAGAAAAATTAGGGAGTCATTACAGTATGGAGAGGTAAGCTCTCACTCTCATTCCTCACAAGAGTGATGGTCAGACCCATGCTTTAAGAAAATCACTTTAGGATTTCCAGCTAAGAAGATTGGCTGAATGGAGGCAGACATCCCAACTCTCATAGATAGACTTCAGCAAATAGCTAAAAAGTGCACATGATTGAATACTGATCAAGAAATCCAATGATTCCAATTCCACTATAATAAGTGACTTCTTTTACCCCAGAACTACATAAAAAGTCAGCTAGAAGCCCATAGAAATAAGGAGATGGGCTGCCAGAGAAGGCAGAGCAAAACAAAATAGTAGCTTCTCAGCGTGACCATTGACTGGCCCCAAGAGAAAGCCGAAGGGTGGTGAGAAACCCACCATAGGGATCAGCGAGGTGAATGAGAGGAGTAGCAACCACTTTTGGGATACTCCCAGGCCCACAGATTCGGAGGTCTTTAGTACTCTGTCCTGAGACACAGCAATCTTAACCTCAGCATTCTACTGGAAACTAACTCTGGGAGCTGAAGATAAATGCAGGAACTCTACCTAAAAGCAGTAGAAGGCAGAGCCTGAACCTGGCACAAAGCCTCATTTCAGGAACTAAGGCTGAAGAAATGAGTAAATACGGGAAGATATAGAACACTATTAAGAATTATAATAGATTGAAAGATAAGCAAAATTCCAATCTAGAAGGACTGATTCCATAACAACTGCAAAGACTCAAAGGAAAAAACAGAATTTTCCACAGGGACTATATGGATACCCAGAAGAAATGAAGCAAAAGAAAAAAATGAAAGAAAATTTCTGGAGGAAAGAGCTGAAAGTATAAATAGCTTAGAACAGAAAGAGATAAACCTTACCTAAGTAATGGATACCTTGAAAACTAGAATAGGCCAAACAGAAATCAATGACTTAATGAAAGAGCAAGAATATTACAACAAAATCAAAAGACCGGAAAATTAGGACATCTAAGGCATCTTACTGCAACAAAAACTGACTTGAAAACCAGAATCTAAGAATCAGACTCCATCAAAACCATGAATTTTTTAAAAAAGACTGGATTATATATTTATATAAAAAATCACAGATAGAACTATTTGAACCCATTATCTATCAAATCTATTAGAACTAAAGAACAAAGTGAAGAGAATTGCCTCCTAAAAGAAACCCCAAAAGGAAAATTCTGGAATATCAAAAAAACAAACAAACCAGGACTCTTATGTAATTAAGAAATATTCTATATGCAAATTAAAACAACTCTGAGGTACCACCTGACACCTATCAGATTGGCTAAAATGACAAAAAAGGAAGATAATAAATGTTGGAGAGGCTGTGGGAAAATTGGAACACTAATGCATTGTTGGTGGAGCTGTGAGCTGATCCAACCATTCTGGAGAGCAATTTGGAATTATGCCCAAAAGGGCGATAAAGCTGTGCATACCCTTTGACCCAGCAATCCCACTTTTAGGTCTTTTGACTAAAGAATCATGGAAGGGGGGAAAGGGACCACATGTACAAAAATATTTATAGCTGCTCTTTACGTGGTAGCAAGGAATTGGAAGTTGAGGGGGTGCCCATCAATTGGGGAATGGCTGGACAAGTGGTGGTATATAAATACAATGGAATACTATTGTGCTGTAAGAAATGATGAGCAGGAAGAGTTCAGAGAAACCTGGAGGGTCTTACGTGAGCTGATGATGAGTGAGATGAGCAGAACCAGAAGAACATTGTACACAGTATCAATCAACATTGAGTGTTGACCTACTGTGATGGACTATATTCTTCTCACCAATGCAATGGTACAGAAGAGTTCCAGGGAACTCATGATAGAAGAGGATCTCCAAATCCAAGAAAGAAAAAGAAAGAAAGAACTGTGGAGTATAGATGCTGATTGAACCATATTATTTCTTTTGTTTGGGTGCTGTTGGTTTTTTTTTTTTCTATTTTGAGGTTTTGCATCACTGCTCTGATTTTTTCTCTTGTAACAGGATTAATGCAGAATAGGATTAATGTTATTATGTGTATATATATATATATATGTGTGTATATATCTATATCTATATCTATATGTATAGAGATATATAGATATAACCTATTATCAGATTACCTGCTGTCTAGGGGAGGGGGGAGGGAGGGGAGAAAAATCTGAAATTGTAAAGCATGTATAAACAAAAGATGAGAACTATCTTTACATGTAACGGAAAAAATAAAATACCTTATACATAAAAAAAAAGAAATATTCTATAAATAGCCAGAAAGAGTTCAAGTGCAAAGAAGCCACAGTCAGGAACTGTCAGCTCATAGTGTAAACCAAAGAAGATTATGATAACAACAGCTCCAACAACAATAGCTAACACTTACATGGTGCTTACTTGATGCTAGGCACAGTGCCAAGTGCTTTACAAATATGATTTCATTTGATCCTCCCCAATAACCCCTGGGAAAGTAGGTATTATTATTATCCTCATTTTACAGAAGAAGACCTGAAGCAAATAGAGGTGAAAGGATTTGCCCAGGGTCCCATAGCTAGTAAGAGCCTGAGGTTGGGAGTCGGCAACTTTTTGGTGCACACACCAAGTTGGTGTGATCCTGAGAGAGATCTGGTCCCCTGCAGCCACCAGCACCAGCACTCCTCTCTGCTTTGGAACTGTGACCTGGGCTCCTGCTCCCTTGTGTCTGACCACAGCACTCCTCTCTACCCTGGAACCGTAACCCAGAACTGCATATGCATAGAGTTATCAATCAGTGCCAGCTATACCCAGTGCCAGCAAAGGGTTCCCTCCAATCTCTTTCTGTCCAGTTTTCTGACTCCCACACTGTATCTATGCTGAGAGCTCCTGAAGCTGCTGCTGCTATTTCTGCTGCTCCATATGTGGGCTCCAGATAGGCCTTCACCCTAGTATCACAGACTTCTCCTGCCCACCTCTTAAGTTTTCTTCGGCCAAAAAAAGTGACTCTGCCACTCCAAAATTTGACTTGAGGCTGAATTGGAAATAAAGGATTATGGGAAAGATCCTCCAAAAATCAAGGCATAGGCTTGCATTGGGCCTATGCTACATTAGGATGAGCGGCCCTTTCTGTAATAACTTGTACTGTTTTCACTATTATATTTCATTCCCATAGACACAGCAACTGCTTCCCAGATGAAACACATTCCTTGGCTAGGAATATGCCTCCTTGATGGTCTGACCCACCACCACCAGGGAATCATAACACCCTGCATAAACAAGGATGTGCTTCACACTGATCATGCCTTATGCAAGCTCTATTGTTTGTGAAAGAGCATAAAAAGTGGGTATTCCCTTCATAGCCTCTGAAGTCTCACCTGTGGAGTGGATGCATGGCCCAAGCCTTCCCAATCGGGACTTTGGAGGCTGTAACAGAACTTCCCTGCCACATGACCCAGATATAGGTATTCCCCCGATTTAGTGATGTATATTCTATTTCTTATTCTTATTATATACTATTTTTATTCTTGTTACCTCTATTAAATAAACTGTAATTACTTAAAACTAATTTTCTGCTATCTGAACCAAAACAAAAAATCTCAGTCACAGCAATTGCTCATTAACAATACAGAGGTATTATTCTAAAGTTGTTTAGAGGGAAATGTTGGAAGAGTTCAGCTGGGTGGATGCCCCAACCATCTTGGCTCCATTATCCTCACTCTTATCTAAAACACATGCACATACACACTCACTCACTCTCTGGTGTAGAAATACATCAAACTCATAGGGAAACAAGTGGATATTGTATAGGGGGAGGGTTAAGAGGGAAGATAACACCAGTGAGGGAATATCTGCAAGCAAAACAAACTTCCAGATATTGAAGTGAGGATTAAAAAGCGGGGCAGGGAGGCAAAGACTTGGAAACTAAGGGAATATCAATCAAACGGAGAATAGCTGAATGAATTGTGGAATATTAACATAATGGAATATTATTGTACCACAAGAAATTATGAAAGAGACAATTTCAGATAACACTAGGAACTATGAAATGATGCAAAGTGAGCAGAATTATGAGAAGAATATATACAAGGACAACAACTTGTAAAGAAAAACAACTGTGAAAGACTAAAGAGTTCTGTTTAAATCAATGTCCAACCTTTGTAGAGTACTGAGAATGAAGTATGACAACATACACCTGACAAGAGAGGTGAGGGTCTCAAGGTTTCTGAAGGAGACATATTTTTGGATATGGACACTATGTGGATTTGTTTTATTATGCTTGTTACAAGGGTTTGTTTGGTATTTTTCTGTTTAACTTGGGAAAAGGAGGTGGCAGTGGAGAACTGGCTTCTTCATTGTGGCATGGAGGTGACTCTGGATCTTGAAGGTTATGTGAGCCCTTAGGTTATGGCCTCACATGTTATGTTAAAAGTTATGGAGCCCTTGCTCCAAAAGGTATCACTAAGATGAAGAGGCCCAGAATAGACAGTAAAATTTTGCACCTGAGGATGAGCCCAATTAAGTCTGTCATCAGAAATATGACTGCCTTTTGATGAATTTTTTTCAGCCTGAGCAATATACTAACACTTTCTATAATGACACAGTGATTATGAACTATATCAGTGAGAGGAAAAACCAATAAAACCAGGAATCCTTACAATATTAAAATAATATCACTTTTCATTTGTAAAGTATCATTAACTTTTTTGCATTGCATTAGTGTTTATTAAGTTTTTTTATAATATATAGAAATAACAAAGAATTCATTCTTTCTGACAAACCAAATAATTAACAGAGAATGTTACACAAATCAAATTTAATAATGGATATAACAACATTTCCACAGATGAACAGAATTTCTGAGTTGAAAGTGATAGAGGAGGCTAAAAAGGGTTAACAGATAAACTAAGGCTTGAGTTCTTATTCACAGTAGCTAAAAAGGGTTAACAGGGAAACTAAAGACCTGAGTTCTTATCAACCAGAGGGTTTGAGTCCCTACCTACCAACACTATCAACAGAAGCTTAAACAGTAGCCAAGCATTAATATTCCTAGATGACAGGAAACAGAAACTGTATCTAGAAACAAAATCTTAAAGTAAAGAGATATCCTAAACAGAAAGACCTTTGGGATCTGACAAGTCTAAATATGTTTTAGGAAACATGCACAGAAAGACCAAATGTGTCCTTAGGTTTACCTTATGATGTTTATTTGTTTACAATTTTATTTTCCAAATTACATGTAAAAGCAAATTTTGACAGCAATTTTGGAACTTTGTGTTCCAACTTCTCTTCCTCCCTCCCTTCCCAGCCCCCATCCCAAGAACTCAAGCAATTCAATTTAAGTTATATATGAGATATATGAGTAGTCATGGAAAACATCTCTACATTAGCTAGGTTGTGAGAGAAAACAGATAAAAACACGACTTCAGATTAAGGAGTTGTCCAAAAAAAAAAAAAAGTGTGTTTCAGTCTGTTTTCAGATACCATCAGTTCTTTCTCTGTAGGTGTATTGCAATTTTCATAAGTCCTTCAGAGTTATATTGGATCATTGCCTTGCTGAAAATAACCATGTGTTTCCCAGCAGATCATCTTACACTATTGCTGTTATTTTGTATACATTTCTCTCTGCCTCAGTTCATGTGGGTCTTTCCAAGTTTTTCTGATGGCATCCTGTTCATCATAACTTTTATATAGTACCTTAAACTTGACAAAGTTTTCTTCACACTATCCCATCAGAGTAGGTACCATGTTTTGCCACTGTAGTCAATCATCATAATTATTTCCCTCCATCCTATTCCCTTCCAATGATATTTACTCTATTTTCTATCTTATTTTGCCCTATTCCTCCTTAAAAGTGTTTTGCTACTGACTGCCCCCTCCCCTGCTCTATCCTCCCTTCATTCACCCTTCCCTCCTTATCCTCTTCCCCTCCTACTTTCCTGTAGGGTTAAATAGATTATTCCTCCCAATTGGGTGTATGTGTTATTCCCTCCTTGAGCCCACTCTGATGAGGTTAAAGTCTTTGAGCTAATTCTGTTTTCTTAAATTTTTCTTCCTCCCTCCCTCCTCAACTCTCCCTATGAAATCAAGCAATTCTATATATGTCATACATGTGCTGTTATGCAGAACATCTTCACCTTCTTTGAAAGTGTTTTGCTTTTTACAGCTCCCTCCCCCAAACTCCCCTTCTCTCCTTCTCCCACCCCCCTTATCTCCTTCCCCACCCACTTTTCCACAGGGCAAAATATATTACTATACCCACTTGAGTATGTATGTTATTCCCTTTGAGCAATTCTGATGATAGTAAGGTTCACTCACTGCCCTATTCCTTCCCCCCTTCCCTCCTCTCCTTAAGTTTTTTTCTTGTTTCCTTCATGTGAGCTACCTCTCCCCAGTCCACCTCTCTCCTTCCCCTTCCCCAGTCTATTCCTCCTACCCCTTAACCTATTTTAAAGATGTCATCATGGGTTAGCTACATGGCACAGTGGACAAAGCACCAGCCCTGGACCCAGAGGCCCAGAGCCACAATCCAGCCCAGCATAAGACACCCCACCCTGTTTGCCCACAAAGAACAAGGATAAACAAAAAATAAATGCTTTAGAGACATCATCCCTTCATATTCAGTTCAGACCTGTGTTCTCTGTGTATTCCTTACTGAGTTCGAAGTATTATCTTCCCATGTAGGAATGTAAACAGTTTAATCTTTTAATATTCTTCCTGATTTCTTTTTCCTGTTTACCTTTTTATGCTTCTCCAGGGTCTTGTATTTGAAAGTCAAATTTTCTATTCAGTTCAGGTATTTTCATCACAAATGCCTGAAAGTCCTCTTTTTCATTGAAATCCCATTTTTTCCTCTGAAAGATTATACTCAGTTTTGCTGGGTACGTGATTCTTGGCTGTAGTCCCAGTTCCTTTGCCCTTTGGAATACCATATTCCATGCCCTCCAGTCCTTTAATGTAGATGCTGCTAGATCTTGTTTTAGCCTTATTGGAGCTCCACAGTATTTGATTCCTTTTTTTAGCTGCAATGCAATATTTTCTCCTTGACCTGGGAGTTCTAGATTTGGCTATAATATTCCTGGAAGTTTTCCTTTTGGGATCTCTTTCAGGAGGTGATTGGTGGATTCTTTCCAATTTCTATTTTACCTTCTTCTTCTAGAATATCAGGGCATTTTCCCTTACAATTTCTTGGAAGATGATGTCTAGGCTCTTATTTTAGTCATGGTTTTCAGGTAATCCAGTGATTTTCAAATTAACTCTCTGGATTTGTTTTCCTGGTCAGCTGTTTTTCCAAGGAGATATTTCACATCGCCCTATATTTTTTCATTCAATTGGATTTGATTTACTGTGTCTTGGTTTCTCATAAGGTCACTAGCTTCCATTTGTTCAATCCTAATTCTTAGGCAATAATTTTCTTCAGACAGCGTTTTTATCTCCTTTTCCATTTGACTTTCAAGCTAGTTGACTTTTTTCTCATGACTTTCCTGCATTGTTCTCATTTCTCTTTCCATTCTTTCCTCTCTCTCCCTAAATCATCCTTCTATCTCTCCTATTTCTCTTCAAAGTCCCTTTTGAGAGCTTCCATGGCCTGAGATCAGTTTCATATTTTTCTTAGAAGCTTTGGATGTAGGAGCCCTGAGCTTGTTTTCCTCTTCTGAGGGTGCACCTTGATCTTCCTTGTGCTGAAGAAACTTTCTATAGTTTTCAACTTTCTTTGCTTGCTCATCTTGCAGTCTTTTTTTTTTTTTTTGGGTGTGAGGCAATTGGGGTTAAGTGCTTTGCCCAAGGTCACACAGCTAGTAAGTGTTAAGTGTCTGAGGCTGGCTTTGAACTCAGGTCCTCCTGACTCCAGGGCCAGTGCTCTATCCACTGCGCCACCTAGCTGCCCCTGCAGTCTTTTACTTGAATTTTACTCCCCACTGGAGGGCCCTGCTTCTAGGCTATTTATAGTCCCAGCTTCAGAGGGTCCCAGGTGTTTTGGTTTGAGGGAAGGCAGGTTTTTCTCCCACCTGGCCTGAAGATAACCTCAAGCCTACTTACTAAACAACCAACCAGCAAAGCTTTCTGTGGTGTGGGTTTTAGCTTCGACGAGCCTGCGCCCCTCCCTACCTGGGCCTCCCACCACTCAGAGATTTCTTCCTGGTTGCCATCAGGGTGGGACAGCCAAATTTCCTCCCTAGGTTCTGCTGGTCACCCCTGCAACTCCCCCCCCCCTCCAGCCAGCTGTTCAGCCCTCTCACCCCGACCTCAAGCTCAATTCCAGAGATGCTGGTGCTACAGCTGATTTGGAGGCTTGGGGGTTTAAGTTCCTTTGGTGCAGCATGCCTGGGGTCTTTGTCAACGTGAAAGTATCATTAACTTGTCAAAGCACATCATATGGTTTAGAAAAGCCCCTGGGAAGATTTATATGAACTTATATAAAGTGAAGTGAGCAGTACCAAGAGAACAATTTACACAATAATAGAACATTGTAATGTAATCAACTGTGAAAGACTTCCAATCAATACAATGATCAAAGACAATTCAAAGATTCATGATGAAAAAATGTCATTCACCTCAGATGGAAAACTGATGGACTCAGTGCAGACTGAAGCATATTTATTCTCTTTATTTTTCTTGTGCCGCCCCCCCCCCCCACAACATAGCAAATGTGAAAATGTTTCTTATACATAATAGGTATTGTATTTCTTGCATTCTTAATGGGTGGGGGAAGAAGGGAAGGGAGAGGGAAAGAATTTGAAACTGAAAATAAAGATTTTTATAAAGCAATATCATATCATTTCATTTTACTACTATAAGACCCTTCAAAGCTATCATGAACACCACACTCAAGTCCTGGTTTGGTTTTCCTATACTTACAGAAAGTTACTGTAGGCCTGTGTGCTATAAAAGCAGCATAAGGAAAAAGTCCTATCTCAGAGACTCCTCTCTTCCTCCCTAAGCTTTCCTATTCACCAGCTGGCTGATGGCCCATTTATCTTGTAGTGGAAAGAATACTAACCTCAAATCAGAAGTCTTACTTCTTTCTGAAAGTCATTAAGTCCATTCCCCTCTCCCTAAAATGAAGGTGCTGAATTAGAGCAGGGGTTCATAACCTTTTTGGTTATGGACTTCTTTGGCATTCTGGCAAAGCCTATGAACCCTATTTCTAAATAACCTTTTGTTTTGTTTGTTTTTGTTTGTTTTGCAGGCAATGGGGGTTAAGTGACTTGCCCAGGGTCACACAGCTAGTAAGTGTCAAGTGTCTGAGGCCGGATTTGAACGCAGGTACTCCTGAATCCAGGGCTGGTGCTTTAACCACTGCACCATCTAGCTGCCCCCCAAATAACCTTTTTTTTGGGGGGGGGCAGGGCAATGAGGGTTTAGTGACTTGCCCAGGGTCACAAAGTTAGTACCCGTCAAGTGTCTGAGGCCACATTTGAATTCAGATCCTCCTGAATCCTGGGCTAGTGCTTTATCCACTGCACCACCTAGCTGCCCCCAATTCCAAATAACTTTAAAATGCGTAAAATAAAATACATACGATTACAAAGAAACACAGCTGTATCAAAATATAGTTAGCAAAATAATTTTAAAAAGCCAAGTTTACAGATCTCAGGCTAGGATCTCCTAGACTAGATGATCTTTAGAGTCTTATCCATCTCTAAAATTTGGTGATTCTGTGATCTTCAACTAAAAGTTTGTTAACCATCAAGAAAACCTTTGAGTCACTGGTTCAAGCCTCCACTAACTTAGAATAACAAATTTACCAAGCCAAGCTCCCCAGCCCGCTCCCTCCGCCCACCAGTTTTGCTGAAGACCTTTTTCATTTCTTTTAGTTCAGTGTTCTTAGATATAAAATTCCCACTTTGGTTCTTGTGTGTAATACATAAAGACCATTCCTTAAGTCTATTTTTCTCCTGGGTAAGGGACACCATCATACCATGACAGTATCAAAAATAAAAAATGACAAAACCATGCCATTTTATTAGACATTAACACAGTTACTAAAAAAGTGGCAGTCTTACTGGGGAAACACATTATATCAACTGTTACAGTTTGAAAAATTTTAAAACTCCCCTCTGATGATCAAAACACACCATCTCAAATCATTCTGATGAAGTTGGAATTGTTTAAGTACTGTATGCATGTTATTATTAATACTTTGGTGCATCATAGCTCATATGCAACTTCTCAGAATATTATAGCTGCAAATGCATGAAGTTAATCCAGTAAATCTCAGGGATCACCGTGCTCAGCAATCCCACTAGGGAGCCCATCTTCGGTAAGGGACCATTTTGCCTTTTCCTGAATCCCCAGTGCTTAGAACAGTGCCTAGCACACAGCAGGTGCTTAATAAATGTTCATTGACTGACTACTGCACAACTCACCAGGTACAAGAATGCCCATATAAACTAATTCCCACTCCTTTCTACCAGATCCACAAAACCTTTGCCTCCTTTTGCCTAAGATGGCTATCAGAACCCAGAATCTCCCTTAATTTCCAAAATGCCTAACCCAGGAAAGAGAAAGACTGAAAAATAGTTTTTGCTTTCAGCTTCATCTACAAGAAAATTCCAGGTATGTTTTTAAACCTGAGATGTGTAATTTTCTGGTATTTAAAAATAAAGACCTTTTGCTTGTGGATTGCAGATATTCTGATTTATAAACATTATAGTTAAACTTTCTAATACAAGAGGATTGCTACTGAAAAGGTTAAAATTTCCTGTGGGGCTTAGTTTTTGTTTTCTCTGAACTCTAAAATGACTACTTGAGGAGTTTAAACAACACTTCTTTCTTAACCCTTCAGTTGTTTTTCCTGGTGGGAAAAGTGAACTTTGAAACAAAATCCTTTTCATAATCAGACTATGATTTTGGTCAGGAGAATTTTCTTTGATTCAGGAGGTTGGACTATAAAATGACTTCTAAAGTTCCTTTTACCTTTTAAAAAAAATTTTTCCCCAATTACAGGTAAAAATTAAGTTTTTTTTTTTAATTTTGAGTTCCAAATTTTCTCCCTCTCTCTCCTTCCCCCCTCATTGAGAAGGAAAGCAATTTGATATAGATTATACATGTGTAATCATGCAAAATATAAGTCCATATTGGTTGTGTTCTGAAAGAAAACATAGATTGCCCCACCCAAAAACCCAAGAAAAATAAAGTTTTTAAAAAGTAAGTTTCAATCTGCATTCAAATACTATCAGTTCTTTCTCTGGAGGCAGATAGTATGCTTCATCATGAGTTCTTTGGATTGTCTTGGATCACTTGTATTGCTGAGAATAAACGAAGTCATTCACAGTTGATCATTGTACCAATATTGCTATTACTGTGTACTCCTAGATTCTGTTCAATTTTAAGTCTTTCCAGGTTTTTTCTGAAATCAGCCTGCTCATCATTTTTATAGCACAATAATATTCTATTACATTCATATACTACGACTTATTCAGCCATTTCCCAATTGATGGGCATCTCCTCAATTTCCAATTCTTTGCCAGCACAAAAAGAGCTGCCATAAATATTTTTTTTTTGGTACACATAGGTCCTTTTTCTCCACCCCCCCCCCCCCCAAATCTCTTTGGTATTACATACCTAGTAGTGGTACGCTGAGTCAAACCGTTTTATTACCCTTAGGGCATAGCTCCAAATTGCTCTCAGGAATGCTCCTGGATCAGTTCACAACTCCACCAACAGTGCATCAGTGTACAATTTCCCCACATCCCCTCCAGCATTTGTCATTAGCCAATCTGGTTAGGTATGAGGTAGTACCTCAGAGTTGTTTTAATCTGCATTACTCTAATCAATAAGTGTTTAGAGCACTTTTTTCATATGTGTGAGAATCAGAGCGCTACCAACCTGCTGAGAAAGATATTGCAGGGAGGCTCCGTCATGAGGAGAAAGCATGAGGTGACCTTTCTGTGGTATTGAAGGTTGGATTGGCATCTGGAAGTGATGTCTGCTGCCTGTGGGTCGTGTCAATTGGTGCTACAACCCCAATTAGCTTAGAGCTGTGTTGAGGACACGCCCTACTTTCGTGTTTGACAGGGTGCTTCTGGGGGAAGCCTTGGAGAAATGAGGTCTTGTGGGTCCTAGACTTCGGGCTTGGTGTGAGGATGGAGGCTCGCTCTTAGATAACTAGATGAAGGCCCGCCCCTCTCTTCACTTTAATAAATACTTAAATAAATACTTTAATAAATACTTAAAAGCCTAAACTCTTGCTAAAGCTTCTCATTTAAGGCAACTACTCATTAGATTTTAGCCCATCACAGCTAGAATTTTAAGACTTTACATATGACTATAGATAGCTTGGATTTCTTCTTCTGGAAATTGCCTATTTATGTCCTATAAACCATTTATCAATTGGGGAATGACTTACATTCTTATCAATTTGATTCAGTTTTCTATATATTTGAGAAATGGACAGAGGTTGGGAAGCTATGATGATGGTGATCATTATGGCATTGCTCTAAGTGTGCCCATGTATGCGGAATGGCAATGACTAGAGGAGATGGAACTGGTCGAAACCAGCAGCCCAGCCCTGCGGCCCCCCCCCCCCCCCCCAACACACTTACTATGGCCTGAAATATGACTGGCCACTGGGATTATGTGAAGACTCTGGCACAGGTGCCATCCTTCTACATCTCTTTAAAAAGTATAAACTTCATCTAAGACCTGGTAAGTGAGGAAGGAGCCCAGGATTGGGCTATGGCTAATAAAGTACTCTAAGCAGGGTAAAGTCACTGACCCAGGACACCGGCATTTTAAATCATGAGCAGGCCCTAAAAATCTCTGCTTCCCAGGCTTTCCCAAGGCTCTGACTCATTTTGTCTCATATTTTCCCAACGAACCTCTTCATTTTTCCAAAGGGAAGGCATACATTTTTCTTATTCTTCCTAAAGCACATAAACAGCAATCATGCCCTTGATCTGCATCACATGCCTGACTCATAAATATTAATTTTTATTGCATTAATTCAACAAGCAGCAGTGTCTGTTGCGTGCGGCGCATCAGGCTTGGTACTGCAGGAGACAGAAAAGACACGGTGCCTGCTTCATGGAGCTTGGCACGAGGAATTTTCCTTCATGACCAACATGCCTCACTTTCTGCTATTCCCTTTTCTGTGTCTATGAGGGTTGTCCTGCTCGGATTTTTAGCTCCTAAAGGTTTTGTGGGAGTTCAGTGTGTTGAACTGGATCCTGGGTTTTGAACTGATTTTTATCACACATGAATCTTCTGGAAGACAGACTTTTTTTTTCAAGTACTTTTCTACCTACAGTGAAGGAAACTAAAAGGGTAAATCAGTCCAACTCATCATTTTATAGCTGCTACTAACAAGTAGCATTTATAAAGCAGCTTAAGGTTTGAGAAGCACTGTATGTATGTTATCTCATTTAATTAATACAACAACTCTGTGGGGGACGTACTATCATTAATCCCCATTTTACAGATAAAGAAACTGAGGTTGACATTCATTTATTTGCCCAAAGTCACACAGCAACGAGTTGGCCAGGATTTGAAATCAGGTACTCACGGTTCCAATTCCAGCATTATCTAAGCTGCTCACGTGAGGAAGCTGAGGACCCAGAGAGCAGAAGCACCTTGTTCCATTTGTCAATGTTTCCTTACTGGACAGTACGTTGCCTGGAGAGCAGAATGTAGCAAGTGCTCAAAGAAGTATGTCACAGGTAAAGCAAACCAAGACTGTACTCAGGGAGAGCACACTGATGACTGTCACACAGGTTGTGATTCTTCATGTTTCCTGCTGTGTACTTCTTGAGCAAATCATCAGCCTGAGTGGATGATGAGACTCCAGATCTGGGATAATGCTTACAGCCTATATGTTTTAAGTATTTGTACATGGACCAGTTTCTTGCTGAGACCTCAAGTGTAGCGCATGAAAAAACAAAACAGCAAATGCTGCCCTTTCTAGGTGACTCTTCCTTCCCCAAATTTCACCAAGCATGGGGAGACCATCTTCTTCTCTTCCGTTTTCACTCAATGGCAGCAAAGAGGGGAGCCTTTTTAGTTTGATTTATAGTTTCTTCTCTTTCTGGATTTTGTGTTAATGTAAGTCACACTAGGGGACCACATCTGGTAGGAGCAAATTTGTATGTTCAACTAGTCCTAAGAGGTCACTGAAAATTCTGCTCTATTCTACTTAATATTGTGATCGGGTTTTTCCTCAGCAAATGTTTTGCTTCATTTCAGACTAAAACTTGGTCCAAGATAACATGCAGTAAGAAAGATGACAGGAACTGAAAAAGAAAAGGCACTAAAAGGTGTGAATTTGTTTTGCATGAGACTTTTTTTTTTTGTGGGAAGGAGTATGAAGGGGGTGTGTGAGTAAATAATGATAATTATACAAAGAAAGAAAATGCAAAGAAGAGAGCAGAAGGATGGTTTCGAAGGGGACAGAAAAGAGCAACAGTGTGGTACAGCATGTTAAATTCATATGTGGGGGAAGCTAGGTGGTGGCAGTGGATAGAGCACCGGCCCTGGATTCAGGAGGACTGACTGCAAATTCCAGCCTCAGACACTTTACACCTTACTAGTTGTATGACCCTGGGCAAGGTACTTAACCCCAATTGCCTCACCCCCCCCCCAAAAAATTCATATGTGCATGGTGTGTGTGTATAAGCTGTACATAATAAGAAATTCATGGTTTTATACTGTCTATGGAAATATACAGTATCTATATAGATGATGCATTTCAATAATTCAGAAAATATACAATCCACACATAAAACTTTATAATAAAAAGTTCATGTTTGTTGATATTCTTAAGGTCATAGTAAAAAAATAGAAAAAAAGAAAAGGCAGATAAAAGGCAAGGGTTATGGAGAGAGAGAGAAAAAGAATAAGTCAACGGAAAGGAAAGTAACAAGATAGCTGGACTTTACAGGCTTAAGAGCCAAGATTCAAAAGAAGACAAAGAAAGAGAACCTGGAATAGAAAGAAGTTAATAGGCTCTCTGAGGAAAGTAAACTGGGTTGGGAATGGAGGAGTAGGGGAGAGGGGGAAGGCTGATTGCTGCTATCTGCTGCAGAGTGTGTGTACCATAGGTCTATGGCCTAACTATGGTAAGGGCACTGAAGCTCAAGTTCTACCCTGTGGGAGCTAAATTAGTCACAGATGGCTAAAAGTCTTAAGTTTCCACAACAAAATTATACCACTAAACATAGTGACAGGGAGAAGGTGTAGGGCAGGAAAGAACTTTTAAAAACTGTTACTAATCTGCAAAAAAAACAAACCAAAAACCCCTCTTTCTAATACCTTTACTTGCAATATGGCAGGAGCTGAGGAAGAAGAAGAGGGGACAAGATTCCCTTTTAACTGAGGCCACACAATGCTTTGGGCCAGATTACAAACTTATTGGGGTATAAGCTTCAGAAATGAAGGGAGGGATATTGGGGAAATTACACAAGGAGAGTGTTATAACAAATACCTGAGTAGGTATGAGAAAAGAACACTTCCCTGGCCCCAGGCTGGTCCTTTCCATGCCTTCCTTCAGAATCTACTGGGAGGACAGGACTGCTGGGGAGCATGAGCCCACTTTCCTATTCCACTGCAACCTCCCTTTCTTCCCTCCTTTCCTACCAATTCCAGTCACCCCCAGGAAGCAGGTCCACTCATTCCTACCCACTGTGAGCAGAACGCGCATCATCTCCACCTGGACACTGGTGCCTTTTCTCCTTTCTCGAATAGTGCTCCTAAGTGACTCTTTCCCTTTAGGCAATAGGGGTAGACATGGCCACTCTGCTTTAATAAGATGCTGCTAATTCCAAACATTCCAGTGAGATGGAGGCTCATCAGGCCTCACCATGTGCTTTGCCACCACACCCCCAGCTATCAGGCCTCACCATGTGCTCTGCTTATGCGCTTGCCTGCCTGAAGTATCCTGTAGTCTTGCTATCCATTTTGTTCTAAGTCCTACAGACCTTCATGCCTTTCCATCCTCCTGAAGCTAACCCTTCTTTGAACACAAAGACTGTCTCCATTTTCTTTTTGCATTTAAGCACTCAGTTCAGTGCTTCAGTGCATGGTAAAATAAATGCATTCACAGAAAGAGAAAGTAGAGTGACTTCTAGTGAGGTTTCTGGTAGGTAGTGTTGGTAGAAAAAGTGGAATAGGAGGAAGGAATCTCAGGGTGATTCACAGAAGCTGGGATTCTATGGCCAGTGAGCTATCTTGAATTCTTACAGAATAAAGCATTTGGCTCCCACTGACACAGAAAGGTGATTCAGTTCAGCTTATCCTTCCCTTTTTGGATTTGCATGTATGTGATTGAAGACTGTCATAAACATTATACTATCACAAATACCAGCAAAAGTCAGTAGGAGGACAAATAGCTTTTTTTTTGGGGGGGGGGCAATGAGGGGTAAGTGACTTGCCCAGGGTCACACAGCTAGTAAGTGGTCAAATGTCCGAGGCCGGATTTGAACTCAGTCCTCACTGAATCCAGGGCCCAGTGCTTATCCACTGCACCACCTAGCTGCTCGAGACAAATGCTTTTTACCAGATACCTAGCCTCACAAATTTTACTCTTGCACTAGGGATCACTATGTATGTGCCAATTTCACCACTTAATCCCATGACCTATGGCTAGCAGAGGCTATACTGAATGTGTATTTTAGAAAGAGCAGAAATTTTAATGATCATCTTTTAAAAAAAATAAGTCTTGAAAAGATGACATGAACTTTTTGTAGGAAAGTAACAGTATGATACAATGAACCAATAGAAGTATTTTTGGAGAACCTTCTTCCAAAATCACACATAATGTGGCATAAACCAGGTCAATGAACATAAGGTACAATTTCTTACAACTTCCCTGAATAGATGAATGGCCCAAGGCCAATACATAATCCAAATGAGAGTCTTGTTGTTCTGTAGCTTTATTAGAGCATTTATGGGGCCTCCGAGGAAGAAAAAGTTACTAGTTCAGGGTCACCAGTCTAACTATAATTTGAGCACAGAGGTTCCATTGACATCATGAGCAGTTTGCAGCAAGCTGGTAGGAATGCATAGTCTAGTGCTAGCATTTCAAACATATCCAATTGAAATGTACTCAACACTAACCACAGAATAGGTCTGAAACCCCAGGAATACAATGCTTCAATGTCCAGGTTATAAACATTCAATCGGTCACTTGTAGCTACAATGCAAAGGAAATATGGTTTTCATTAATATAACATTTTATGAAAATACATTTATTATACTAGTTTTGAAAAACCTCCTATGTTTCCAAATTCAGGAAATGTAGAACTCACATCCTTTAAGTGACCTCTCCCAAATCCAGCAAATCTTTTGGTTTCTCTCAAATGCCTCAAGCAAGCTGGCCATTACAGGGGCATATTAATACTTAACTGTTGCAATGAGCTACATTTGCAGTTAGTATAAAAATGTAGACAAATAGAAGTGTATGTTATTCCCTCAAATGTATTTCTACATGGGATAATAAAAAAATTGTAAATCAAACACCACAACAAGAATCAGTGATTCTTCTTATCCTGTCCCCCCTCCCAATTATCCTCCAATGTTCATAAGAAAACCAACATATCCAGTTGCTATGTCTCACCTCCCCCCAGGAAAAAAAAAAAGATCCAGAAAACATAGTTAATGACATGGGGGTTGGGACTATTAAAATGTAAACAGGCCAACTCGATATCAGGATGGACACACCTAAGAAGTAGGGGGAGATTTAAATTCTATAGCACGAAGTCAGTTAGGTGCAGCTACTACCTGAGCTAGGAGACAGAGAGAACTCCAGAGGTCAGGACTATCATTCCAAAAGAAAATTCTTCCTGACTCCCAGAAATCCTTCCTCACCCTACCCCCAAAGGGAAACTTTCCACAATCAGTGGTCATCCCATCTGTCCCCCCCCACCACCTGTCCTCTATAAAGGCTTTGGCCTCCTTCCTGGTTGGGGAGAAAGGTATCTCAGAGAATCAAGTTCTCTGAACATCTCCCCCTTGAGGCAAAGTCTTTGATCTCCCTCTTGGTCACTTTTCTCTAAGGGCTCAAATAAAAGATTATTTTATTCTAATTGGATTGTGTGTGATGAGGGTTGTAAAATTCTTTAAAAAGGAATACCTAGGAAGCAGCTAGGTGGAGCAGTGGATAAAGTACTGGCCCTGGATTCAAGAGGACCTGAGTTCAAATCCAACCTCAGACACCTGACACTTACTAGTTATGTGACCCTGGGCAAGTCACTTAACCCCAATCACCTCACAAAAAAAAAAAAAAAAGGAATACCTAAGGATCCCACCACCTATTTCCCGTGACAGTTAATACAGAAAGTTTTATGACATTGAAAAAAAAGAGGAAGGCACATCTTTAAAAAAACTCTAATGATTGTAGCAACTAAAACTTTGACTACAGTTTCTTAAGCAACAGACAGAAGAGAATGAGTCCTGATGACATGCCATAAAGAAAGAATATGAATCTTCCTGACACCAGGTCCTGGTGCTCTATCCCTGTACCAACTTATTGGCAGGACTAGAGAGTACTAATATCGATCCTAACATGCTAAAAACACCACTTCCCTGTTTTAGTTCCCTGTCTATACATTTTTTTCTTTTCTTTTTTTTACAACCAACATTTATTTATTTTCCATTTACATGTAAGGGTAGTTTTCAACATTCATTTTTCATAAGATTTAGAGTTCCAAATTTTTCTCTCTCCCTCCCTCCCTTTCTTCCCCCCTCCACAAGATTGCCATCAGGTTAATATATGTACAATCCACAAGTGTTCTTTTTATCAGTTCTTTCTATAGGGGTGCATAGTAAGCTTCCTCCCCTGTCTATCCATTTCTGAGCAGATGACTACATTTATAATGCTGAAATATTAAATCATATAAATTACTTTATATGCTATAGCTTCAGTAAAAAAACATAATTACTAAAGAATGAGACCTTAACTGGAGGAATATCATTTATACAACTTAAGAATCAAGAGAGAGAGGGAGGGGGAGAGAGAGAGAAAGGGAAAAGAGGGAGGGAAGAAGGGAGAGAAAGAGAGCGGGAGGGAGGAAGGGAGGGAGAGAGAGAGAGAGAGAGAGGAAAAAGAAGGGGTAAAGAGTATGTATGTTTAAACTCAGTTTAATTTATTTTCCTTTTCTGAGGTTTGAACTAGAAATATTAAGATTAATTTTCATAAAGATAAGTGATTACTTGGTGTTCTGAACAGTTCAGAGAGGATCAAGTAACTCACATCAGTAGAAAGACCAAAAAATATTAAGGATTACGTATCATAAATTGATGGGCTAGAACAAAATAATATTGTAGGTTACTTAAGTGGTTTTTTTTTCTTTTTACAGCTAGAAATTACATTTTAAGATGTTTAGTTTCTTTAAGACATTTACTCCCATTTCACATCTTGGGACTAAGGCTCAAAAAAGTTTTGTTCACTTGACTAAGGTCATATAAGCTAGTTAGAGACAAAAGATATAGCTAGGATTAAAACCTAGAACTTTTGAGTTCTAGTCTGAGACTCTTTCTACCAAATTGTTCATTTTTTCTTTGTTTTTCCTTATGCTGGCGTCCTGAATGAGCAAGGAAAATCGTGCCAAAGGAGATGTGGAGGAAAAGGAAGTAAGGAGGGTATAAATAATCCAGTGTTGATTTAAGCTTTAGTTTGTGGTCTTTTAAAAACATGTGTGAGATATGGTTTTACTCAGACCAGTCCTGTTGGACTATGCCTTACTGGCAAAATACCAGCGTTCTGACTAACAGATACACTAACGCTTAGATGATTTAACTACTTACTTTCCTTTAGCTAGTATTACTAAATTTATAAGGGGGTGCAGAATACAGTATAAGCTTCAACGCAAAGCAGTCAGAAGTCAGGATTCCTCCATGCTTCTTCAAATTATTTTTTCTTTATTTTTACAACGAAGCCTGTTTTAATTTTTTTTTTTTAATCAGCAAAATTCTATCCTCTCTGTCCCCCTCCCCCACGCCCTCTCCAGTTGGGAAAAAAAGAAAAACAAAACCCCTGTTATAAACATGTATGGTCAAGCAAAACAAATCTATACAATGACTTATGTCCTAAGGGAAATATATATAGATAGGAAAAATATACACACACACACACATAAGGAAAAGTATATAAACACATATATAAATGGAAATATAGACACACACAGATCTGAAAATTTAAAGCTAAGCAATATATAATCAACCTTGTTCCAAATCAGAGTGATTTGGGCTCCCTAAGAAAGAAACAGCTGCTTGTTCTTCATGGAATGAGGTGTGGATTCACAGATGCCATAAGATTAGTTCATCAGAAAGGATTTTCTAACTTTCCTTTCTCTCTGCTCTCCACCTCCAATATACTCCCCCTTCCCCTTCTTTACATTCTTCTAAAATCAATAAGGCATAAGAGAACCACTCCCAGGCCTTCTGTCTAATGAGACTCCCTCTATGACCACTGCTAAGGTTCAGAGGGGCACATATATCATCTCCTCATATCATAAATAAGTCATTTGTACTTGTATAATCCTTTTATGATTGTTACCATTTTCTGTTTCTCTTAACTTTGAGCTTGAATTTCAAAGTTTCATTAAGAAAGCTTGGAGGGGCAGCTAGGTGGGGCAATGGATAGAGAACCGGCCCTGGAGTCAGGAGTACCGAGTTCAAATCGGCCTCAGACACTTAAACACTTATAGCTGTGTGACCCTGGGCAAGTCACTTAACCCCAATTGCCTCACGAAAAAATAAAAAATAAAAAACAAAAAAACACCAAAAAAAAGAAAGCTTGGAAGTCTTGCTATTTCATTAAAGACCCATTTCCCCCCAAAAAGAATTATACTCAATTTTCTGGGTAAGTTTTTCTTGGTTATAAGCTTACATAATCTGCCATAAGGCAGATCCTTCAAAGTTGTGGCTGTTATGTTCCTATGTGATCCTGACAGTGGCTCCCTGCCACTTGCAGTATTTTTTCTTTGACCTGGAAGCTCTGGATTTTGGCTATGCTATTCCTAGTGATTTTTGTTTGGGGATTTCATTTGGGGTTCCAAGAGAACTGGACAATTTTCTTAATAATTTCTTGAAATAAGATGTTTATTTTGGTCATGGCATTTAGGTAGTCAAAGATTCTTAAGTTTTTTTCTCCTTGAATCTGTTTTTCCAGCGTCAGTTGTTTTGCTATGAAAATACTTCAACATTTTCTTCTTTTTTTTTTTTCCCAGTCTTTTGACTTTGTTTTACAGGTCCTCATTACTACTAGCTTGGACTACCCTTTAACAGATTTCCATATCTTCATTTTCTCTCTATCCATCTTTAATTTTGCAAGAATAATCTTTCTTATGAAAAGATTATCTTTGTGTCACGTCTTTTATCCATGAACAAATCTTAATTGGTTAATTATCTATCCCCCCCCCCCCCCCCCCCCTAAGAAAACTCAAACTCCTTTGCTTGTCATTCAAGGCCCTCTAGAACCTGGTACCACTGTACTTTTCCAGACTTATCTAATATTGCTCTGCTCCAGCCAAACTATATTGTTTCTGTACTCTCATTGAAAATACTCTGGGGTTTTTCTCATTATGTGAATTTACTCACACTATTCTCTATATATAGAATATTCTCTTCTTCCCCCTTTTTGCTTGTTCAATTCCCACCCAACTTTTAAAACTGAACTCAATGGGAAGCTAGGTGGTACAGTGGATCAAGCACTGGCCTTGGATTCAGGAGGACCTGAGTTCAAATCTGCCTCAGACGCTTGACACTTACTACCTGTGTGACCCTGGGCAAAGTCACTTAACCCTCATTACCCAAAAAAAGAAAAAGAAAAACTGAACTCAAAGGTCACATCTTCCATGAGGTACTTCCTGATTCCTAACAATAATAATAACTTCTCTCTTTCCCATCCCAAACATCACACAAAACTTTATTTTGCTCATTCCCCTAATGTACTTATCATCTTTAACTTATATTGAAGTTAAAGGATGGCTATAGAGTGGTGAGTTTTTCCAGCCTTGGCATCTTTAAAAGACCATTTCCTAAGCTGTGAAGACACTTTGGAAATAGTGTAGGATTTAATAGGCATTACATTTATTAAAATACAGATGCTTTAAGGGTCTGTCCTTATATTTTACCTAAATTTGTTTCAACAACTTCTACCTACTTATCCCAATTTTGCATCATGAGGCCACGCATAAAATTTATACATATCTGTGCTATTTTTTTTTTTGGTGTGTGTGAGGCAGCTGGGGTTAAGTGACTTGCCCAGGGTCACACAGCTAGTAAGTGTTAAGTGTCTGAGGCCAGATTTGAACTCAGGTCCTCTGGAATCCAGGGCCGGTGCTCTATCCACTGCGCCACCTAGCTGCCCCATCTGTGGTATTTTATTCCTTGAAAGGTCCACAAGGGGCAAGAACTTCATGTTATCTAAACTTTGTACCTCTATAATGACATATAACATCATGTACTACACATAGTAATTTCTTTTTTTTTTTTTTTTGCAGGCAATGGGGGTTAAGTGACTTGCCCAGGGTCACACAGCTAGGTAATTTCTTAATAAATATTTGTTGAATGAGTGAATATAGTCCTAATTCTGGTATTCAAACAACTGAAACTCTTACTACCATATATATAGTTATAAAATCTCAAAAGAAAGTATGGATGTGGAAAAAATTTGGATTGGTGGGAAGAAAGAGAAAAAAGGGATACCTATCAAATCATTAGAGTGGACGGCACTTGTAAAGGGAGGGAAAATACGCAAGGGACTGAAAAAGGAGAACGCTGAGTGTCAACAGAGAATCTTTTGGAAGAATACTGGGGAGGAGAAATAAGTGCTGATATGGCACGAGCCTTAAGGATTGAAAATGAAGCCAAAATGATTAAGAAGCATGCTTTATAAGGTTAGAGCAGTATCTCTCTACTTTGTGAAAATTCAATGTCTTAGGTGGTATATAAGAATGTACAGATTGTTACACCAACAATAAACAATCACAATGACTTTTTATCAGAGGAGCTAAACTATCTATCTTTCAGCTATCTAAGTTATAAATACTACACACATTATACTTAAGTAAAAAGGCTTTAATGAACTTAAGGAAAGAAGGTAATTAGCATTTATATAGTGCCAACTGTGTGCCAGGCACTGTGCTAAGCACTTCACAAATATCTTATCTGATCCTCACAACAACCTAAACAAGCAGTGCTGTTATTATCCCCATTTTTGAGTTGAAGGAAACTAACGCAATGATGTTAAGTGGCTTGCCCAGGGTCACCTGGCTAGCATAAAATGTCTGATTTGAACTTAGGCCTTCTGATTCCAGGTCAGTGCTCTATCCACTGCATTACCTAGCTGCCAACAAAGAAAACAATTTAGGTTACAAAAGGACCCATACCATCTGCTGATAAAGATAGAGGCCAAGGGAGCCAAGATGGTGGAGGAAAGGCAGTGAGCTCCTGAACTCATGACACGATAGCCCAAAAAAAACTCCAAATAATGCCACAGGACAATGCCCAGAGCAGCAAAACTCACAGAAGAATATGCTGAAATCATCCTTCTAACCAAGAACAGCTTGGAAGGTAAGAAGGAGGGAGCTGCTGTGCTGATACAGGAGTGGAGCCCAAACCCATAGTCATCCTGACACAGATCCAGTCCCAGGAGGCCTCACCAGAGAAGGAGACCCCCAGAGCCTCTGAATCAGCTAAAATGCCAGTGTCGTCTGGAACTAAGCACACATCTGGTGAGTGGGCTGAGCCCTGGGCAGGGGGGAGACTACAGGGGTCTATGCTGGTGCTAAGGCAGAACTTGGATTTGACACCCCTTGCTGAGAACCAGGAGGTAGGCTTGAGTAGCAGTGGCCCAGGTGGGGGAGGGGCACAGGCTCGTTGGAGCTGACAACCACATCACACCAAAGCCGGTTGATCAGCAAGTTGATCTGGGGTCATCCAGGACCAGGAAACAGTCCGGGAGAGTGAAGAACCTGATTCTCCTTAAATCATACCACCTGGGACTTCTTAAGCTTGGGATACTGCAGCCTGGAACAGTGCCCCACTTTAAGGAGCTAAAAGTCAAGTAAAAGAAGGGCAAGATGAGCCGACAGAGAAAGGTGAGGACCACAGAAGTTTCTTCAGTAACCAGGAAGACCAAAGGGGCACCCTCAGAGGAAGATGTCAAACATCAGGGCCCCTATATCGAAAGCTTCCAAGAAAAATACGAATTGGTCTCAGGCCATAGAGGTGCTCAAAAAGGACTTTGAAGATAAAGTTAGAGAGGTAGAGGAAAAAATGGAAAGAGAAATGAGGGTGATGCAGGAAAGACATGAGAAAATAAAAAGATACAGCCAAGGAAAGACAGAGCCACCTGAATCGTACTAATTTTTCCTGGAGTTTGGGTAGTGAGAGTATGGATGGGATGCTGCCTTCCAAGTCCAAACTTGTTACTGTGGTTTTATGTCCATGCAATTTTAGAGGAAGTAAAGTCCTGAATAAAACTCCCAAAGTCATCTAACGCAGAGAAATAACTCCTCTTCTGACAGTGCCTTACAGTCAGTCAGCAGCTTTAGATCTTCAGAAAGTAGTAGTCATTTGTGTGTGGATGATTTGTATGCATTTTCATGTCTTTTATTTGTTGAGTAAACACACACATGTCATGTATTCATAGAACAAATATACATAACATGTCTGTATACATAAACACAAAATAAAGAGAATGAAAGCAGTATCAGTGTCAGGGTCTCGCAGTCTTATGCTAGGCTTCCCTGGATGTACTCGGCTTCTGTTGTTTATCTTGGGATTTAGTAAACTAAAAACCCCACACGGGGTCGCATGAAGTAGTATAATATTTGGTGACAGGAAAGTGAGATCTATGATCTGCTAATCAATTTCAAGTCTCGCATAGGAGAAGAAAGAGAGGCTGCTGAGAGTCAGGAAACTGATTTTTCTGAATCAGAGAAACTGCAAATGCTCTTCAGGTTTTGTATTTTAAAGATCACCTTGAAATTAACATGCACGCTTATGTTATTAAAAATTGAAATATTTTCCCTCAATTGAGGAAATATTCTAATCATTTAAATTTAGAGCAGGTGTGCTCATCCAATGTTATGAAAAACTGACTTCCAAAATTTGCAAACCATCCTGAAGGAAATTATTCACATTCCAAAAGATTCTTCATTTTATAAAGAACAAGCATTTTTCAAATTGGATTGGGTTTATTTTTGTCTCTTTTAAATTCCAGCTCAAAACATCCCATTTTCCAAGAACACACCTACTCTACACAGTTAAGACCCACCTGCCATGGAGAGAAAGAGTAATTATTCTTTTCTTAATTAAGTCATTCTGTTTAAGAACCCCAATTGCCCAACATCCAAAAAGCAGAATTTTAGTATTCATAAATACAAGTACCTGAAGAAGGTCACCAAGAACTGTACCAAGTCCATGAAAGTTGCTGTGCTGAGAGAATGCAATCTGCAAAGAGAAAACAAACAGTGTTGGTTACTGTTCCAGGAAGGATAAAAAATAGGGTCCAGCTCAGCATTGCTATTCTCACTCACATCCAAACTAAAGGGAGGATATTTTCAAAGGAACAACTCAGTTAATGTTTCAAAGTTTCGTTTTTTAATTCTGCTTAGTTGCTAATCCAAATGATTCCCAAAGACGGAAAGTAGCTAACAGACATAAACCTGTGTTTGCTTCTTGCATAGCTTTCATAATACATAAAAACAGCTAGTAAGTGTCAAATGTCTGAGGCCAGATTTGAACTCAGGTCCTCCTGAATCCAGGGCTGGTGCTCTATCCACTGTGCCACCTAGATGCCCCTCCCCGATATAAATTTTAACCCCTTCAATTCAGTATATTGAAGATATACAACTAACTTGTTCCTCATCACAAATTTCTTCTCACTCATACTGAGATCTGCATCCAAATGAATCCAATAACTCTTAAATAAAGCCTATTTAATACTGATTCTGTGCCTTTGCACACATCCTTTTTATTCCCTTTGATCAGATTTCAGCATTTTAAATTCTCTCCCATCCCCACCCACCCATGACTCTGCTACTAATGGTCCATGCTGTTCTAGTTCCTTCAAATGCCAGTTACAAGTTCTTCCTCTTTCAGGAAGCCTCCTCTGATCACTCTCTCTGACTCTAGGCATTCCTGTAGCTTAGAAACCTAGATTAAGCAGTTACTACCAACAGATTCAGTTTCTTGAAATGGTGATAAGAGAAATGATCAGTTTGGTAAAATGGCAAATAATTGTTAATTTTTACGTATATGAAAAGCTAATGCAAGAAACAAAAGCACATGGATTTTGTCTGCTAGCTACTTTCCCTCTCGGTCTGCTGTGATGAAAGTGCTTTGGAAACAGTTTAGTGCTAGAGAATAGAAGTTAATAGAAACAGCCCTGTAAAATGTGGTTAATTTTAAAAATGGAAAGTGGACATTAATTCAACACTTATTGAGCACCTGCTATATGTATGTCAGTCACTATGACAGTATTTCTAAGAGGCTATGCAATGGAAAAAGAATGGGATTGGAAGGCAGTAAACCCACATTCTAGTTCGGGCTCTAATTGTATTACTCATTGTATGTTCTTGAATAAATCCCCTGACCTCAGTGTTCTTACCAAATGTTCTTAACCTGGGATTTGGGAACTTGATTTGTTTTTTAAACAGTATTTCCTTAACTATATTCCAATGTAGAGGCAGCTAGGTGGCAGCAGTGGATAAAGCACCGGCCCTGGATTCAGGAGGACCTGAGTTCAAATGCAAGCCTCAGACACTTGACACTTACTAGCTGTGTGACCCTGGGCAAGTCACTTAACCCTCATTGCCCCGCAAAACAAAAAACAAAATCCATGTAATTGGTTTCCATTAATCCTATGTATTTTATTTTATGCATTTAAACATATAGTTTGGAGGAGTCCATTGGCTCCACCAACCTTTCAATGGAGGGTCCTTGACATAAAATGGGTTAAGAATAGGTGATCTAAAAAAGTCCTCATTAGTTCTAATATTCTAGGCTTCGATGGGTCTTATGCTACATTCATCTCCATCTTAAAACAGGAATTATGAGCTTACAGCTATGAGTTGGTACCCAGAGTAGTCCATTCTGTGGCCATGAACTTTTTGTTGTCTTAAGCTTTGGAAAGAATCTAAATCAAGGGCCACAGACCATCATGAGGATGTATACTCCAGGTGCATGGAAGATGAGGCAATGCCTAAGTAGGTCTGATGCTTTTTAAAAAACTCATACTCTTTTAAAGGCACACATTCTTCATAATAAAAATCTGGAACCCCAAGTAATTTTATTAATTAAAAAGGCAGGATTGTTTCTAAAAGGTAGACTAACATGGACTCTAGCCCTATCTCTGCTTCTTAACTATAAGATCTTGGACAAATTACTTCGGTATTGGTATAGCAGAATATGGTGATATAGTGTAGTAATGGTACAGAAGAAAACCTGGATTTTGGATCAGAGAATTTAGTTTCAAGTCTTAGCTTTACTCTTTCTACCATGTAAACTTCAGCAAGTTACTTCCTTTTGGATTTAAGTTTCTCCTAGTGTATAATGAGGTTGGATTAAGATAATCCCCAAGAATGCTTCCTGCTAAAACATTCTATAATATGCTAGATCAGCAAGATAGCTTGCATATTGTATAGAATGTCAGTAAAAACAGGAAGTCACTGAATCATGCTGTGGAAAGTGGAGGATGAGAGATGGCCTAGCCAAAGCCCTATCATCTAAGATGGGAAAATAGAGGCCCCAGAGAAGGGGAAGTGATTTAAGGTTATAAGGTAAGCTTCTTGACAAAGTTGTTCCTAGAACCAAGATTCCTGAATGAGACTAAAGTTTTTTCCATTATATGATATCCTCAATGAAGTAGCTCTCAGTGAGATAGTATAAATTCTACTGATGTCTCTGGATCAACTCCAAAGGACAAAGGTACTATTGGCAACGGGGCCAAACAAGGGGAATTTGTAAGCCATTTCTTTTAGACTTCACCACCTCCCCACACACACACACCCACAATCAAAATAACCAACCAAAATAATGACAAAAACAAGAAGTTGGATTAAATCTGAGCATGTTCCAAAACGAGAACCTCTCTTGTAAAGTGTTGATATGTTCCCCCTTGACCATCTGCTCCCATTTTAACTTTTTTGTTACTGGTATTGGCAGAAGTTGTTCCCTGATCTCATTATGCCATCTTCTCCCCACATAAATTTATATAAGGTGATCTCCATCCTAGCACATACTTTCTCATCTCTGCTTGCTTAAATCATTCTTTTTCTTAAAGTTCAACTCAGCTGTCACTTTCTCTCTGAAATTTTACCTACTTCCTGAAGCTGAAAGTGACTTAGGGTTAGGTTTCACTCCCTCTAGAAATTTTCTTCTAGCACATTAGGATAGAAGAACCCATTTTTGCCTTATTACGGCCAACCTTATATCATGCTTATTTGTTGGGAACTAGTATACACCCTTACTTGATTGTAAACTCCTCGAGGGCTGAGACACTAAATGTTTTACAAATTTGTGTGCTTGCCCCAATGCCCTAAATGTAGAAAGCTTTAAAATAGTTATTGAATTGAACTGAATAGTCTAGGCGAGAGATAATGAAGGTAGTAGCAATGGGAACAGAAAAGGGAGTGATGGAAAGAGAGACTACATAAAAAATGAACGATTAGGACCCGGCAGCTAACTCAGTGTACAGAGGGAGAAGTGAATGATAACTCCAAATATGGATGACAGGGAAGAATGGTGGTGGTGCTATGAAAATAAATAAGTGAATGAGGCAGAAGTCTCAGGTGTTTTTTTTTCCTATTTCCATATTAGTCATTTTGTGAAAGAAGCAGTTTGCAAAAAGAAAAAACCCCACAAAAAATAAAGTGAAAACAGTATGCTTTGATCTGGATTCAGACTCCATCGGTGCTTTCTCTGAATGTGATTTACCATCATGACTCTTTGGAATTGTCTTGGATCGCTGTATTTTTTTTTCTCTTCAGCTTTCACCTGTGTTCCAACCCAGTTTTATTTTTTTTCAGTCTTAAAAGTATTTTATTATTTTCCAGTTACATGGAAAGATAGTTTTCAACATTTGTTTTTATAAGATTTTGAGTTCCAATTTTTCTCCCTTCCCCAAGACAGAAAGCAATCCAACACAGGTCATATATGTACCATCGCATGAAACATATTTCTGCATTAGTCATGTTGTGAAAGAAGAATCAGAACAAAAGGGAACAATCTTTTTTAAAAAAGTGGAAATAGTATGGTTCAGGCTGCATTCAGATTCCACATTTCTTTTTTCTGGATGTGGAGAGCATTTTCCATCATGAATCCTTTGAAATTATCTTGGATCAATGCATTGCTGAGAAGAGCCAAGTCTATCACAGTTGATCATCACACAATGAATGCTCCTGTTACTGTGTACAATGTTCTCCTGGTTCTGCTCACTTCACTCAGCATCAGTCCGCTTCTTTCCAGGTTTTTCTGAAATCTGCCTGCTCGTCATTTCTTATAGCACATCAGTATTCCATGACATTCATATGACATAACTTGTTCAGCCATTCCCCAATTTATGGGCATCCCTTCGATTTCCAAATCTTTGCCACCACAAAAAGAGATGCCATAAATATTTTTGTACATGTAGGTTCTTGGTAAGCCCAAGAGACCCAGAAATAGTAGTGCCCCACCCCATGCCCTTAGGGCCTCCAACTCTGCTACCAGCCCAGACTTCACAGCCACCTTTGAGGGAGGCAACCCTTATGGGATGTGACTTTTTTCACTTTTTCTGCAGATGCTGTAATCTCCATCCTTCTCTGCAGCTACAGGTTACTGACGACCCAAGGGGTGGGGGAAGGTCTTGCCACCAAGTCCTTGGCACTTTAAAATGCTTCAACATCAGAAAGAAATATAGTTCTTAATAAATGGAAATGACATTAAAGAAGAATTGCCATCTATCTGGACACTGTGTCCTAAGAACCACTGGAACCTTTCATCTAACTTACAGCAGAAACTTTTTACAAGTGGTTTTCTCCCTATGAGAATGAGCAGAGACTGCCCTTCCCTTTCTTTTTCTATTTCCAGCACTTAATATAGTGCTCTGTACACAGTACTGCAAGGTAAGTATTTGTAAACCTTTTATACATTGAAAGTTAGTACAGCTTTGGGCATTTTCTGTCTACCCTCCATGCTTGGGATATTCTCTCTCCTCTCTCCACCTCCTGATTTCCAGAAAACCCACCTTCTACACAAACTTCCCCAATCCCTCTGTGGCTCATCTCCAATCAATCCTATCTAAAACTTGTTTATATATGGCTATATGCCTGTTGTCTCCCCCATTAGACTGTCAGCTCCTGGAGATCAGGGCCTCTCTTTTGCTCTTTGTATTTCCAGTGCTAAGCACAATGTCTGGCACACAGTAAGTGCTTAATAAATGTTTACTGACTGACTGACTATTGTTGGTCATGTCACAGATCTGGACAATCAAATATATTTCCAGTTCAAAGCAACAAAAGACAAATGATATTTTAAGTCCATTCCTACTTTAGGTCTTATAGACAAAAGGAGGTTTAAACAGATACATCAGAGGTTTTTTTGTTAAGCTTCAACTGCTACTGCTCAATAAATTAACAGCCATAATCACAGTCCGAGTATCATACTGAAGTGTTTGCTACCAAAGAAACATGTTTAAGGCTGACTTATCTTTTGGTTGAGATTCTCTGAAAAGGTTCTAAGTTAAGTGATCATCTAGAGTTGGTACCATACAATATGCACAACAGCATTTGTTAATTTTCAAACTTAGTTTTGATTTCTCCATTAAACTGACTCATCCATTATTTAGTATCATGTTCCATCATAACTACAATTCTCCATGAAGCCATCTGCCTTAAAGAATGAATGATATGGTTGGGAGGGAGGGAAGTTTTCCATCCAAAATGTTATTTTAAAACCTAATAGTTAGGCATTCTTGCTACCACACACAGATTTCAACTGGGATATGCCAAAGATTTGAAGTGAAAACACACCTTAATGTGAAACCTAAAATTCATATTTTCCACAGTTCAGATTTAAAATATTTGAATTACTAGCTAGGAAACTTCCTGAGAGTCCTTAAAAATATCCTCCCTTCTCCAGGCCCTCAAACACATTTATGCTGGTGAGCTGTTTCAAGTTATCTTGAGTTTGGCAGCAGGAATACTAAAATCAACAGAGCAAAGTTTTAGCCTGCAAGCCACTTGGCTACATGTTTGCTAAATGAGTTGAAGCACTCAGTAACTAATGTCTCCGAAAGAAAAAAAAGTTAACTTTCCAGATAAAAGACAGAAAGACAGGAAAGGGGCAGTAAAGTATGAATGCTCATTAAATCTTGCTTTACTAATAACCACCTTCAATTTCTCCAAGCCAAAATGAGTGGTAAAAGCCCATTTTGTTTGTTTTCTATAACAGAACATCAATTTGTATATTTCTACATCAGTATAAAAATGCATAGCAAAAGCACTAAGGCTCAAGAGACACCTAACTGGCTAAACACAAGCAGCTCAGGAATCTTCCTTGGAGACCTAGAGGTGAAGACAGATCCCAAAACTGACTGGCATAAGCTGAGATAAACATGTAGGGGAACAGAAGAGTCAATTCAATAGAGCTGGACCTTAGAGGTCATCTCATCTAAATTCACCTTAGAGCTAAGAAAACAAGGGCCACAAACCAGAGTGACTTGTCCAAAGTCACACTAGACTTATGTGACAGAAATGAAATCTGAAATCTTTCTATGACACCACTTCTGACTTCTGACAGGGGCCTTCTTGGCTACAAACCTTTATGAAACTTCCCTATGATCAAACTGTGCTTAGCAATTCAAATACTTAAAAACATCAAGCCATTATCCTCCACAAGTAAGGCATAAATGAGAGAAAGTTTTTATTCCCTTAAGCAAGGGTTGTTGATTCTTTATTTCCCCTATTCTTTTGATGCTAGCCACCCAGATGGAGTCATTATTCCACAGATGTCAGACCTCCACCTGCCCAAAGAGCAACCTCTCTAAGCTTCCTAGCTTATGTCAACATCATCCATACCTCTCCACAAATCTTTCACACAGGGGACTAGTATAGCGCCTGAGGTTTTTATTTACTATAATCCTCCCCCACCCCCCATTCACACATTCCCTTTCAAAGTCAAGTTTGAGAATGTTCATTAAAATAACAACGAACTATTAGTACATCATCTATAGGTCCTTAGAGAGCAGATGCTATGTTTTAAAAAACCCTAAAAATTAATATAACAAAAGCATTTTGGAAAAAGCTACTTCTTTCTATGACAAATATGAGCACATCTTGAACAGCCTATTATAATTTACACAATATTACTAAAATGTGGAGATGTTTTGCTATGACTACTCACATATAACATACTGAATTGCTCGAGTTCTTGGGAAGGGTGGGGAGGGAGGGAGGAAGAGAAGTTGGAACACAAAGTTTTAAAAAATTGATGTCAAAATTTGTTTTTACATGTAATTTGGAAAAATAAAATTCTAAACAAATACACAATATTACTAAGCCTCTCATTTGCTCATTTAGGTATCTTAGAAGCTGGGAAGCTCTCCCTGTTATTGTCCTGACCTGATATATTAACCTATCCATCTAATATATTAACCTGCCCAGCTCATTGGAACTGAGTTACAATATACTCATGGTGTTAAATTTTAGGAAATTAAATTTAAAATATATTTCTTAAGTACCTAATATGTTTGCAGTTCTGTGTTTGGTGCTGTGGATATAAAGGTGACAGACACCATAGTCAATACCCCCAAGGAGTTTCAATCCAATATCAGTGCACAGATACACACACACACAAGCAGGATACAAGAAAGAAAGTGACAAAGCCAAAAGAAAGCTCCAGACTAAATGTTAATAGGAAAATTTTAGGAGGAAGTAATCACTATAAGCTGAGTGTATCAGAGGTGGCTTTGTGAAAAATGTGATACCTGAGATAGACCCTGAAGGTAAAGGATTTCAAGAGGCATCAATGAAGAGGGACCATACACTAGAATTAGGGTTAGCCTTCACAAAAGTAGAGAAGAGGAGAGTAGGATGACATTAAGGAATAGCAGTAGTTTAGTTTAGCCAAATGAGAGTGCTCTGAGGGATACTGGTGTGAAAAAGGAGTAGAAAGTTAGACTGAAAGCCAGTTTTGGGATGGAGCTAAGGAGATCTTACATACCGGACTAAGTATATATTTTATTCTTTAGAAAATTAGTATCTACTTAAAAGGATTCTGAGCTGGGGAGTAACATAGAAAGACCTCTACCTTAGCAGTGAAAAGGACAGGGAGACCAGTTACATGGCTATTATAATATTGCAGGTAAGAGGTGATGAGTGCCTGAATTAATGTGGAGGTTATATATGTACAAGTAACTTTAAAACAAAGGAGACTATGTTAGGGGCAAAGAAGAAATCTGGGGTAAAGAACAATTCAGTGAGAAGGGATTATTTACAGTTGAGGTATTTCTCCCCTCCTGTCCAATTTTTTTATCTAGGAATATTTGCATAATGAAAATATGCTAAGAAATGAAAATATGCAAAGGGATAATAGGAAGTGAGGTAACCTGGCCTCCAAATCATTGCTACTGCTCTGTCTCAAATAATCTCCCTGTTAGAAATTCTATGTGGAGACTAAGGCTGAGAACTTGAAACCAGGATCTTGGGATTTGAGGGCCTTGTTTCTTCCTACAATCAGATGAAAAAGGCAGAACCAAGTAGCTAGTTTGGCTAGTCTTCTACTCCTCAGATATAATGGAAAATGGTAGTAAATTAGGAGAGTAGAATGAAATCTATCCCAAAATAATCAAATTAAACCTTTAGACAATTATAGTTCATGTAAGGTCCAAGCAGATAAGAAAAAAATTGGCCAACAGGAGGGACTGTAATTACAGCTATAAAAGATACAAGAGGCAGAAATGTATGAAATACTTTTGACACAATTCTGTGACCAGTGCAACATTTGAAAATACCATTAATTCAAAGAGCCATACTACTAAGATTTGTCCTGTAGAGTTAAGAAGATAGAATATTCTAATATAGAAACCAAAGAAGCCCAGGAGAGTCACAGGTTGCACAAAAGAGTAGGACAGACTATGTTTTGGATAGCCCACTGCTGATAAGTAGGATCAATGTATCAATCAAGGTTTAAACAATCTCTCGTTCACAGCTGGTGCCCTGGGAGAGAGCTCCCCCAATATGTATGCAAATTGCATGGAGTGGTGAGGCAGAAAGGATCAAATTAGAAGTTGAACTCTCAAATAAGCAGTCTAAAAAAGAATGGTAGGTTTCTAAAGAAGTCAACTATTTTTTGCCTCATGGGAAAGAAGAGAAAACATGAAGAAAAAGGAGCAGGTACTATTGTACCCTAGTCTATTTGTTGACATCTCAGTAAGAAGATTCAGTTCTTGGCATATGGGGATTTCCCAGAAGGAAAATTTTTTCCTTCCCCTTAAATCCCCACATGCTGCCCAGAAGCTATTAGGCTTCCTGGAATTTTTATTGAGAATTTCAGATATTCCAGCAATAATTTTTATACACCACAAACTCTGCTAACAACCCTTCTTGCCAAACCCCTTTCAAACACAAGGCTCACCTTCCAGATGAAGCCTTCCCAGACTAGTTTCTATGTTTCTCTGGAAAATTGAGATTTAGAGTCCTAAATATCTGATATTTGTATTCAAATATTCATCTCTCTTTGAATTTTAAGTTCTCTTGGGGCAAAAGCTATGCCTTTCCATTTGCACTCAGAAAATCATGACCATATTGTGCTGACCTTAATCAAAAAGAACAAATTAATCTAAAGGTATATCAATTTAGGAGCTACACGCCTACAAGCATAGAAGCCTGGAGAATGGTCTTCTGCTAGGTATTACTGCCCCCCTCTTCTACTTAACCTGGGAAACAAGCAAACCAACCTTACCTAGAGCTGCCAGTGTAAATCTCTTCCTCTCCCTGGGCCTCAGTTTTCTTCTGTATAAACAAGGGGGCATGGGCTAGAACATCAATCATGTTCCTTTCAACTCCAAAACCTATGGTTCTAGGACCATGGTCCAACTCATAACTACTGTTTGGTTCTGATCTCTAGCCATGAAGCAAAGGAAATGACCCACAAAAAAATCAAACTGATGTCCTGAGCATTATAAGCGTTGTACTCTATTTACAGTAGAAAGAATGCTGGGTTTAGAGACAGAGAACCTCGGTGAGAATCCCAACTCTCTGCTCTGTGAACTTGAGCAAGTCATTTAACTTTTCAATGCCTTGGTTTCACAAGTAAAATGAGGGGGTTTGGACCAGAGTAGGAGTTCTTCAATATTTTTGTGTCATTTTTCCCTTTGACCATCTGATGAAGCTTTTTCTCATAGGCTTTTCCTCAGAATAATGTTTTAAAATGAATAAAATAAGATATATTGGATTTCAAAAGAAACCAACTATGCTGAAAAGAAAAGATTTGATTTTTTCCCATCCAAGTTCATGAATCCTCTGAAATGTAAAAGTAAGCATACCACAGGTAAAGAATCTCTATACTGGGGGCAGCTAGGTGGCGCAGTGGATAGAGCACCGGCCCTGGATTCAGGACGACCTGGGTTCAAATCTGACCTCAGACACTTAACATTTACTAGCTGTGTGATCCTGGGCAAGTCACTTAACCTTCATTGCCCCTCCCCCCCAAAAGAATCTCTGTACTAAATGATATTTAAGGTTCTCTTGACCTATGAACCTCATTAAATTTGGGCAAATGTCAGTTATCTGCAAATAACAAAACCTTTTAGAAAGGCATTATCCAAAGATAGCTGAAAACAAATGTAAATAATTCAAATGAGGTTAAGATTATTCATAACCTGGTTCCTGCCCTCTCTCCCACACCTTTCCAGTATTCTTCTTTTATAGCCCATCCCCTCTCCTGGTATTCTTGGGCCAGTGTCACTGACCTCCTTCCTGTTCCCTCCACAAGACACTCCATCTACCAAATGCAGACACCTTCACAGGGAATTCTTTTCCTCCGCATTTCTCTTTCCCAGTCTCCCTAACTTCTTTCAAGTCTCAGCTAAAATACCGCTCTCTACAAGAAACCTTTCCCAATCCCCCTTAGTTCTAGTGCTTTCCTTCTGTTGCTTCCTGTTTAGCCTTGATGTGGCTTGTTTGTACATGGCTGTTTGCATGTTGTCTCCCCCACTGGACCACGAGCTCCTCGAGAGCTTTGTATCCCTGTACTTAGCACAGCACCGGGCACATGGTAGGCCCTTAATACATATTTACTGACTGACTCAAAAAACTAGAGAGGAAAAATGGAACAATTTGACATAAAAAGGCATGTTACTGAATTCACATATAGGAAAATTCCCATGTTCACACAGAGATTATTTATAAAACTGAAGAGCGTAATCACCTACAAAAACCCCAAGTTGTGTGTCTTCTTCCCAACCCTGAAATTATTTTTGATTAGCATGTATAGTGATTATTTTTTCCTTCCTGTAAAATATGAGCTTCTTGAGTAAAAGGGGATGGTTTCAGTCTTTGTCCAACACCTCATACATATCTCTAAATAAATGTTTGTCACATTGAACTAATCCACAAAGGTAAAAAGGAAAAGTGTAAATAAAAACAGTATCTTAGCCATCCTTTTAAATATCACCTTTTGACCTAAAAAAAAAACCAGCATCCATATAGCACTTTACAAATGTAATCTGGTTTTCATCCTAAAAAAAAACCCTGGAAGATTAGGTCCAATTATTATCCCCATTTTACAGATGAGGAAAATGAGACAGAGTTTATTTGTACCTAGTTTGTACATAGTAGATAGTGACTTGCCCAGGGGTCACACAGTTAGCAAATGTCTGAGGCCATATTTGAACTCAGGTCTTTCTGGCTCCAGGTTTAGAATGAGATCAACTGAGCTAGCTAGCTTTCTTCTAACTATGAAAAAAAAATCCCTAAACATAAAAATAAGTTCCCTTTTAATTATTTATTTTTAAAAATTTGTAATAAAGTATTTTATTTTTTCCCCGTTACATGTAAAGATAGTTCTCAACTTCTGTTGATACAAGCTTTCCAATTTCAGATTTTTCTCCCTCCCCCCTCCCCTAGACAGCAGGTAATCTAATATAGGTTTTATACACACACACACACACACACACACACACACACACACACTAACATTAAAACATATTTCGGCATTAGTCATGTTATAAGAGAAAAATCAGAGCAATGACAAAAAAACCTCAAAATAAAAAAACAACAGCACCAAAGATTAAAGAAATAGTATGGTTCATTCAGCATCTATACTCCACAGTTCTTTTTTTTTTTTTTCCTGGATTTGGAGATCCTCTTCTATCATGAGTTCCCTGGAACTCTTCTGTACCATTGCATTGGTGAGAAGAATATAGTCCATCACAGTAGATCAACACTCAATGTTGATGATACTGTGTACAATGTTCTTCTGGTTCTAGTCATCTCACTCATCATCAGCTCACGTAAGACCCTCCAGGTTTCTCTAAACTCCTCCTGCTTATCGTTTCTTATAGCAAAATAGTATTCCATTACATTCATACGCCACAAATTGTCCAGCCATTCCCCAATTGATGGGCATCCCCATAACTTCCAATTCCTTGAAACCACAAAAAGAACAGCTATAAATATTTTTGTACATGTGGGCCCCTCTCCCCTTTCCATGATCTCTTTGGTTCCCTTTTATTTTTAAGGGGCTTTTCTGTTCTAAGAAATAATTATATTCCACACTTCTCACTGTTTCAATTGAAATAGAGAAGAAAATAGGATTGTCTTAGCTCAAGAACAACTGAATTCTAGATTATTAGGAAATTTCTAAAGGTCCTTAACTAAGGAAGACTGATGATATCTGGGAAAGCCATGACCCAACTCACAGCTTACATGAAGAACAATGCCCTACTATGTTGAAGAGAAAGTCCCATAGTTCCCTGGGAGAAAAACAGCATGGTGCCACGGTTGTGGGGGAGGGGGGTAGCAGGAAAACAGAGAGAAGAGACAGTTTAGAAGGGAGGCAAGTTACAAATTTTCAGGACCTCCTGAAACATGGAAAGTGCAAGGCATCACCTACTGGATAATTCCTTGTCTTCAAGGTTTGAAGAAGTAGAATTTTGCAAAATAATCTCAAAACATCACCAATGGGTGTTGAACAAAAACCCAAAACAAACAAACAAAAAAAGAAAACCAAGAATCTTCAGAGAGGAAGATACTTCTGTGTTGTTGTTTTTTGTTTTTGTTTTTAAAAAAAACTTTTAACAATTCTGTTTTTAATCTTACCATCTCCAATAGGAGAAAACAATTTGTCCCCTCTAGCCCACGTCAGGAAATAATTATTTTCACTAATTACTTCCACTGTAACTAGAACAAGGTAATCATTGATTAAAGTGCTTCAACAATGCCTATATTTGGGTGAGAAGCAGATGAAAATTCTAGCCATCCATTTACTGAAGAACAAGCAAAGTTACAACCCATAAAAACAAAGTATAGATAAATAAGATATTCCAGATAGCTCTTTTTGGGGGGGGGCGGGGAGCAATGAGGGTTAAGTGACTTGCCCAGGGTCATACAGCTGGTAAGTGTCGAGTGTCTGAGGCCAGATTTGAACTCAGGTCCTCCTGAATCCAGAGCTGGTGTTTTATCCACTGCACCACCTAGCTGCCTCTGAGATAGCTCTTTTTGCAAGGCAGCCTGTGAACGACAACTTGCTGTTCCACAGAAGTCATAACATCCCACAGGGACCTTTCCCTGTGCTATGTCTGTCTACTCAGATTAAGAAGAGGCTCAGGGAATGAAGAACAATTGCAACATATTAATCTGCTTACAACTGACCTGAGGGATATTTGCTGGGGGTAGGAGGTGGAATGGGGAAGGTTAAATCCTGTAACGGCCTTCCACAGTCATTTATGCGTGGTCTGATTTGTGGTTTGGATGAGTGTATCCCTGCCCTGGCGCAGATGGCTGATGACCCTGCAAGAACCCATATGTACTAGGTCAACTAGGCCATTCTCCTAGATTCCACGGGGCAGAGCTGGGCACTGGGGGGGGGGGCAGACAATGCACATGGAATCAAGAGATATGGGTGCCCAGCTAAGCTCCCTCACTTACTGGCTCTCTGATGTTAAGCAAGTCACAACCTTTCAGGTTTTACAGCTTTACGTGCATGAGGAGGTGATCTCTAAAACACTCTGAGCACTGGTCAAGAGTTCCTTCTAGCTCTTATATTAAGTGGTTCTACTGGGAACAGGGTGAATGAAACATGGCTGACCAGATTTGCTTCCTGAGTGTCTAAGTACCTGGAGATACGCTTGAGGAATATGAGAAAGTAATCAATTCTGAAACACACACTCAGGGAGCCAATGATCTAACTGTGGGGTCAAAATTTCTGCACACAAAACCATAAAGTACACAAGACAACATGAGATTAAGATCATGAGATATGGGGGGCGGCTAGGTGGTGCAGTGGATAAAGCACCGGCCCTGGATTCAGGAGTTCCTGAGTTCAAATCCAGCCTCAGACACTTAACACTTACTAGCTGTGTGACCCTGGGCAAGTCACTTAACCCCATTGCCCCATTTAAAAAAAAAAGATCGTAAGATATGGCTACAAGAGGACACAGAGTGTCAGAAAAGGGAGATAAGTGCAAATTGGAATGAGACAGAGTAGAGTAAGGAGAAAAGACACTGGATTTGGAGTCAGAAGACCTGAGTTCAAGTCCTGAGCCTATCACTTGCTAGATGTGTGTCCTTCAGCAAGTTTGTCTCACTGAGCCTATTTCCTCATTTGTGAATGTCAATACTTCACAATAGCAATAATTTCATCAGTATGGGGGCTCCATCAATCAAGAGATTCCAACACATCCATAGCTTAGAAGAGAATCTGCATGAGTTGATATGGTTAAAAAAAAAAGAAAAAGAAAACAAATAAACTCTAATTCCATGATAATCACTTTTCTAGTGAGCATGTGCTAGAACACATCTAAGAACTTTTCATTCCCTTCTGTTCCTCAAGCACAGTGTGAAAGCCCTCTTGAAGTTAGTTCTTGTGAGAATCTGGGTGCCACCCCCTGCTGAGAAAGACATTGTGAGAACAAGGGCAAACGTCCCCCTGAGGAGAAAGCATGTGACTAGTATCCAGAAGTTACATCTATTCAGCGAACCATTACATCTATTCATAGAACCTCTTTTAAGTCATTTCAATCAGTGCTACCAGCCAATTAGCTTGGAGCTGTGTGTGGGGACCACCCCTCTTGCAGTCCCGCAGGGAGCTTCCACTCTAAGAGAACGGAGGACCCTCTTTTTGTCTGGAGGTCTCGATGGAGGATGCAGGGCCAGGGTAGCTAGGCTTTTTCTTTCTGAACTCCACGTGTTCTTCCTCTCTCTTTTGTTAACTTCTAAATACTTTAATAAATGCTTAATGCCCAAAAACTGGTGCTATAAGCTTCTAATTTAAGGTGACCACACATTAGATTTTTAGTAATAACAGTTAAACATCACACTATTCTAGTTCTCGGGGGACAAGGATACACACATGGGCTGCTGTTGTCAGGTACGTACTTATGGCTTTTCCAGCATGCCAAACTATGTAATATGTCAAGTCGGGAAGTCACCAACATTTATTGTGTACCTCCTATGGTTTAGACACCGAGCTAAGGACTAGGGATACAAAGAAAGGTCAACAAGTCTCCTTTCTTTCTATCGCTACAGATTTGGAATATCTAAGGCCATCTCTATAATATGCTGAGGCAGGATTGTGAATATCACAGGAGATAGTGTATCCTAAAACTCTTTATAACAAAATGCTAGATAATCATATATTATTATCATCATTGTACATAAGGGAAGATATAGCTTTTGTGTTCATTACAGTTCTGGTCAAGAGAAGGAGGCAAACTGCCTCTAGAAAATTTTTTCTATGTCATTCAGCAGTATTCAAAAGAACAAATGCAAAATATCAGCAAGTATGTGAAAGGATGCTATAAATCATGAAAAATAAGAGAAATGCCTATTAAAACAACTCTAGAGGTTTCACTTCATATTCATCAGAGTGGTAAAAATGATAAAAGACAAAGATGGTAAATGATGAAGTCAGTGAGAAGACAAGTATGTTAAGGCCCTGTTTGGTGAAGCTGTGAACTAGTCTAACCATTTTGGAAAACACTTTGGAGCTACGCTAGAAAAATCAATAAACTGTGACCCAATGACACCCTACTAATTCACACATACCTCAAGAAAGTCAGAGACAGAAAAAAATTGACTCTATATACAAGAATATTTATAGTCAATCAATTTGGGGAATGGCTGGATAAGTTTTAGCATATAGATGTAATAGAATACGACTGTACATAGAACAACAAGGAATAACCAATATGAAGAATTCAGAAAAATTTGAGAAGACTTATATGAGCTGATGAAGGGCAAAGTAAGCCAAACAAAAAGAACTGTTTACACAATGAACACAATAATGTAAAGTAAAACAATAATGAAAAGTATTATTAAAAGAAAGCACTAACAACATTAAAAGACTTATGAAAACAGTTATATATTTATGCATCCATTTATGAGAAAAAGACCACTGACCAGTAAACTGACATTAGGAATTTATTCAAAGGACATTTCTACAGCTCAGCAGAGTCAACAAATCTGCACAAACAGTAACGAATGATAAGAAATTATGTTGCTACAGATAACCTAGGACCACTGGGAGAATCTCAAATTCCTTCTTAATCCTCAAAGAGCTATTTTGCTGAGTATAGTTTGAGAGTTATTTTTCTTGACCCTAATTCTTTAAATGTGAAGCCTGGGTTTGAGTTCCAGCACGGACCTGCACTATGTAAGCACTGGCAAGACAGTCACTAGTCACTTTCAATCTGAATTTCCCCATCTGTAAAGTAAGGATAAAACATTTGCTCAGGGCTGACAGTAGAAAAACTGTATAAATGGTAAAATGCTACATATCTATTTTTTTTACATCCGTCTGGTAGAAACAACTATGCTCAGAAGCAAATAGTTTCACTTGTAGGAATGAGTAAAGAGCATTCCGGTAAAGAACTCAATGCCATACAACACAATTGTCTTCCTGCTTGGAACAACCATAAGAGAAGGCTTTCTAGACATCAATCCCAACAAGTCCAAAAAGAAAAGGTTTCATCTTTAGTTTGAATGGATATTTTAGTGAATAAAATCTAGGCTCTGCTGGCCTAAAAACACAGATATCTTAGACAGACAGCAAAGTTAAGAGAGACTCCATGAATAGGGTTTCAATACTAGCTGCACATTCAGAAAGCAATTTCCATTGCTGAGACAATCATTCATTTCCACCTCTTTGACACACTTTTATGTCATGCCCGCTATGTACAGAGTAGAGTTCCTGAACTACTTTCTGACCTAACCAAGTAAGTTCATTTGTCTCTCTCTGTCCTTTAGCCTAGAACTGACCTACACAAATCAGGAGCAGGCTCAAGTCCTTTGACTTCCAAGAATCAAGTCTGGGTTACTGAGATGTGACGAAGAAGCATGTCTATATTAGTCTTTCAAAAACAGACACAGTTAAACACACACTCTTTTTACTTAAAGAGCAAAACCACAGAACCATTGTCTGCAGAGATGCTAGAGTCAGTTTCAAATTCCCTCTTTTAAGCAGTTCTTCATCTGAACTGTTTCTAATGATGAAAAACCATTTGGGGCTTTGTAGCAAAGGTCCTTCACTTAAGGATTACCAATTTAAAAGTATGAGTGTTTAGACACATTTCGAGGCAGCGATTCAGGTTCCTTTGGTTAGCTGCATGGCCAGGACTATTTTCATTTTTAATAAATGAGAATGCAGGGCAGAAATAAACTCTGACTGTTTGAGTGTGTTGCTGTCAATTTCTCACTGTCTTCCTGGGATTTGTAGGGCTACTTATTTCTAAGGCCAGCTACACAAGGGCAGGTATATGAGTGAAACAGCACCTGAAGATCACTGCATCTCTTTTTCATGCCTTTCTGAGTGCTGCTGACACCTGAACGATGATCACTAATCACAAGAAGAGGACGAGCAAACAGAGCCATTCTGAACACTTCATACCATACAAGTCCTAAAAGCCAAGACCTAATGGGCTGCAAAAGGAACTAATACTAACCAGCTTCTCTTCCAAGGTCAAGCACACATACAATGGTAATGCTACCCCATCTAGGAAAACTGCCCCAGCATACTTACAGCAGTTGTCCCAGAGCAACAAGACTTACCTGATTTCTCAAAGAAGCTTGGCAAAACTAAATGGTTAGCACATCATGGTTTATTTTCTAATATGCTCCCTCCTGTATGTTGCTTTCCTAAGTGATTCTTAATCTGCATAGCGATCCAACCGGGGCACAGGCACCGACAAATTAAAGAGAAAAACGATCTGCCTCCATGGTGCAAGCTTTGATTCTTAAATTCAAAATGATTATTTTCCAAAAGTGTGTATGGGGGGGGGCACAGAAGAGACACCCTAAACCAATATACTCTCTAAAAACCACTTCAGTTACTTTTAAGAGGTGGAGCAACAGGGTATGAAAAAACACACACCCCAGAACTCAGCATTGGCAAAAGCACAGCTATCTCTGGTACAAAAGCCCATTTATATGCACAGCGTCCTCTTTCCAAGGGGGAAAAAAAGCCAGTAGTATAAGGCAAGATTTTCAACAAGAATCTTAAAAATAATGATCACGTTTCAGTAATAATGAACAAAGTTGAAAGTTCAATTTGATGATTATTTAAAAGAGATATTAGATACTCTGCTGAAATAGAACCAACAATGGAGCTATAAATTGGTAAAGCTGTTCTGGAAAGCAATTTGGAACTTTACCCGAAATGTCACTAAACTCTGCTTTTTCCCTTTGATCCAGTGATACCACTACAAGGCCTATAACCCAAAGAGATCAAAGAAAGAGCAAGAGGACCCATGTGTATACAAAGATTTATAGCAGCTTTTTATAGTAGTAAGAACTAGAAACCATGGGGGTGTCCACCAATTTAGGAAGAGTTGAACAAATTATCGTAATGGAATACTGCTGCCCCTTAAGAAATAACAGAGGGATAGTTTCAGACAAACCAGGGAAGACTCGTGAACTGATACAAAGTGAAATGAGTAGAACCCAAAGAAAAATTATATGATAACAAGCTTTGTAAAGAAAAATGACCAAAAGAGTTAAGAATGCTGATCACTGCAATGATCAACCATGATTTCAGAAGCAGAGATACAACATGCTACTCACCTTCTAACAATAAGGTAATGAATTCAAGGTACAGAACAAGACATTTTGGGACAATGCCAATTTGGGGACCAGTTTTGAGTTGGATACAAAGGTTTTGTTTTCTTCAATTTGGGGAGAAGAGAGGGGGGAGGACAACAGAGTTACTAAAATTTTTTAAAAATTAAGGATAATTGTAGTGTTTTTTTAATGCACAGAAGGAAACACAGATAAGGAAGGCTTTGAAAATAACTTACATGAGCTGATGCAGAGGGAAATGTCCTGTATACAAAATCACAGCAATACTGTAAGATTAGCTGCTGGAATGACTTAGTTATTCACAGCAATGCAATGAGCCAAGACAACTCTGAAGGACTTATGAAAAGTGCAATCCATCTGCAGAGAAAGAACTGATGGTATCTGAATACAGATGGAAGTAAATTTTTTGTTGTTGTTAGTTCCTTTTTCTAAAGTTTTTCTGTCTGCTATGTTTTGCACATGTATAACATTGAATTGGTTGAGTTCTTAAGGGGGGAGTAGGGAGGGAGGAAGAGAATTTGGAACACAAAGTTTTAAAAATCGATGTTACAATTTGTTTTTACATGTAAAGTGGGGAAAAATTCTAAATAAACAAATCTTTTAAAAAAAGAAAAAAGAAAGAAAATAACATCTAAATGTGTTGTACACTTAAGGAGAGAAGCAAGCAGCACCTGGGGTAGATGTGGCTACACATGCAGTCCTCTTTTTCCTTTTCTGCTTTGTATAGAAAATGGCCCATCTTATTTGGTGTTTGTTAGGTTCAAAATAACAGATTTAATTTTTTAAATGTTTAAAGAAATAGAACCAACAATTTTCAAATGGGACTTGGCACAAAAATATACATCAATCCTTAAAAGATAAAAATGAGACAAATAAAGTCCTAATTCCTAAAACCACAGAGGAATAAGGCAAAGACCTAAAGGCCAAAAGCATTCACAAATATCAATTAAACATTTTAAAGTAAATGTTGTAAAATACTATGGCAATACATTCAAGAAATCAATCATTATCCATGTTGTATTTATACTAGGAATTCAAGGATGGTTGAACATTAGGAAAATAATCGACATAAGTAATAGAGTTAGAAAAAGAAACATCCAAAGGGGTAGCTAGACAGCAATGTCTCAGCAGTGGATAAAGCACCGGCCCTGGATTCAGGAGTACCTGAGTTCAAATCCGGCCTCAGACACTTGACACTTACTAGCTGTGTGACCCTGGACAAGTCACTTAACCCCCACTCTGCCCCAGAAAAACAACAAAAAACAAACAAACAAGAAAAAAAAAAGAAAAAGAAACAACCAAAACCACACTTTTGTCTTGATATTTTAAAAAAGCCATTGACAAAGTAGAACATATACTTATGCCCCCTCCCCCCCAAAAAAAACCCTCTATAAAGTACAGGCAAAAAGGGATCTTTGTAATCAGAAAAAAACTATCTAAAATCAAAAGCAAGCATCTTTTAAAACAGGCAAACATCACTGACACAGATCCAGTCCCAGGAAGGCCTCACCAGAGAAGGAGACCCCCCCAGAGCCTCTGAATCAGCTGAAGCACCAGTGTTGTCCTGGAACTAAGCTCACAGTCTGGTGAGAGGGCTGAGCCCTGGGCCAGGAGAAGACTACAGGGGTCTATGCTGGTGCTAAGGCAGAACTTGGGTTTTTTCATCCCTGCTGGGAACCAGGAGGCAGGCTTGAGTAGCAGTGGCCCAGGTGGGGGAGGGGCACAGGCTCGTCAGAGCTGACAAACCACATCACACAAAGCTGGTAGATTAAGCAAGTTGGTCTGGGGTCATCTAGGACCAAGGAACAGGCCAGGCAAGTGAAGAACCTGATCCCTCCTTAATTCATACCACGTGGGACTTCTTAAGCTTGGATACTGCAGCCTGGAAACAGTGCCCCACTTTAAGGAGCTAAAAGTCAAGTAAAAGAAGGGCAAAGATGAGCAGATAGAGAAAGGTGAGGACCACAGAAAGTTTCTCAGTAACAAGGAAGACCAAGGTGTACTCTCAGAGGAAGATGTCAACATCAGGGGCCCCTATAGCTAAAGCTTCCAAGAAAACTATGAATTGGTCTCAGGCCACAGAGGTGCTCAAAAAGGACTTTGAAGATAAAGTTAGAGAGGGTAGAGGAAAAAATGGAAAGAGAAATTGAGGGTGATGCAGGAAAGACATGAAAAAAAAGTCAACAGCTTGAAAAGCCAAATGGAAAAGCTCTCCAATGAAAATAATTGCCTAAGAATTAGGAATGAACAACTGGAAGCCAATGACTTTATAAGAAACCAAGACACAATAAAGCAAATCCAAATGAATAAAAAAATAGAGGGCAATGTGAAATATCTTCTGGGAAAAACTGCTGACCTGGAAAATAGGTCCAGGAGAGATAATCTGAAAATTATTGGTCTACCTGAAAACCATGATCAAGGAAAGAACTTAGACACCATCTTCCAAGATATTCTCAGGGAAAATTGCCCTGAAATTCTAGAAGCAGAAGCTAAAATAGAAATTGAAAGAATTCACTGATCACCTCCAGAAAGAGATCCCATAAGAAAAACTCCTAGGAATATTATTGCCAAATTCCAGAGCTCTCAAGTCAAGGAGAAAATATTGCAAGCTGCCAAAAAGAAAGAATTCAAGTACTGTAGAGCCCCAGTCAGGATAACACAGGATCTAGCAGTTTCAACATTAAAGGACAGGAGAGCATGGAATATGATATTCCAGAGGGCAAAGGAAATGGGATTACAACCAAGAATCACCTACCCAGCAAAACTGAGCATAATCTTTCGGAGGAAAAAATGGGACTTTAACGAAAAAGAAGACTTTCAGATATTTGTGATGAAAAGACCTGAACTGAATGGCAAATTTGACTTTCAAATACAAGACCCTAGAGAACTATAAAAAATTGGAGTTGGGGGACATACCTGGGATCATAGACTAGGTGACTGTCTTGTGTCTGAGGCTGGGTTTTGGCTGGGATCCCCCTGGGTCTAGGGGTGGTGCTTTGTCCACTGCGTCACCTAGCTGCCCCGTGATAACATCCTTAGTGAGGGGTAAGGGGAATGCACTGGGGGAGGGGGAAGGGCAGAGGTGAAATCCTACATGAAAAAAACAGGAAAAGGCTTACGGAAGTGGGGGAAGAGATGGGGGAGGAGCAGGTCAGTAAATGAATTTTACACTCATCAGAAAAGGCTCAAGACCTTAAATTTTATCAGAGTTGCCTCAAGGAGGGACTAACACACACACACCCAACTGGGTGGAGTAATCTATTTAATCTGGGCAGTAAATGAGCCTAACACTCATCAGAATTGGCTCCCCCACCCCTGCCAGCTTCACGCACACACCCTTTAAAAAAAGTACTGCTATGAAAATTTTGGCATATATAGTGCCCTTGTGTCTTTTACCACCTTGGAGTAAATATTCAATGGTAGAGAAAGTAGTATGAATAGTAGGTCAAAGGGTATGAATAGTTAATTTCTTTTATATAACTTTTTCACAGTGATAGGACTAATTTATAGCTCCACCAATTAATTGTATTATTATTAATTGTATTAATATTGTGCCTGCTTTCCCACAGCCCCTCCAACAGTATTTCATCTTTATATATTCTTTGCTGATATGATGGGGGTAGAGAAACCTTTTGAGTAGTTTAAGTTTCACATTTCTTATTAGTAGAATCACTGGAGTATGTTTTTTGAATGGTTATTGAAAACTGCTGTAATCTTTTCCCTTACAGTTTTCTAAGTGCCTGCCTGGTAGATCACTCCTCGATAACTTAAGTATTTGGTGTTTTGAGTCCATATGAAGGACAGGCAACTTTTCAAAAGAAGAAGAGCCCACATTTTCAATATTCTGAGAACTTTTGAAGAGACATATACTTTACATTCATAAATTTTTATAGCAACATTCTGATGCTATTATGTGTTTTGAAATTGAATTTGTTTTTGCAAATTAATACATAGAAAACAAAACAAAAAAATTAATATAATAGAAGGCCTAATAATATTTGTTCCAAAAGCTGTTGCTGTGATGTACATGTGGCCCAGGAAGTAAAGGAAGAGCTTTTAAAGACTTTTTTTCCTACTGTATAAGGGAGAGGGAAGCTATTCCATGGACAAAGAGCAGCATGAGCAAAGGCATGGAATTGGTAAAGTACAGAACAATATCAGACAGAGAATCATTCAGACTGGCTAGAATGTGGCATGCATAGAGGTGAGATTAAACAAGCCTGAAAAGTTAAAGCAGCACTAGATTGCAATCTGATTTTAAGACAAAGGAGTGGTATGAAGGATAGTTCCCGAAGAGGAGGACCTGGGAGAAGAGTGGAGATGGAAGACTTGATTATGTGGGGTAAAGCAACTACAAGTAGGTCTAAGCTGGAGACTACTAACCCCTGCCCTAGTTTATATACATTTGGACATCCTTATCTAGGAAGGGCTGACAATATCTAAGAGTTGTGTACACTGAAAAACTCGTTAACCAATCCCAAACAACACCAACTCTTCTGCTCTTGGAGTGGTGGAGTGCCACAGTCTTCTGTTCTATCATAATCCCTTCCTGGTCCCTAGTAATATCTACTATGGGTCCTTTATAAACCCATAAGGAGAGCTCGTTTCAGGTATATAGATATGCAATGCAGACAGGTCTAGCCTTTCTGAAATTTCTCCTGAGCTCCTCCATGACTTGTTACCCTCCTACACTAAGTAAGAATTGTAAGAGGTTCTTTGGTAAGACTAAAGTAGAATAAACATGTAAAATCTTTTGAACTTATAATGAGAAGGATCCTGAAAAGAATAGGGAAGGGGAAAGGTTTACATAACAAGTGACCTTCAAAAGTCACTGGAACTGGAGCTACCTCAAGAAGCCATAGGATCACACTGTTCTAGAACTACTCTATTCTGAGAGCTCTCTGGTGATAGTCTTGAAACTCACTTTTAGTCATTCATTTCAGGATGATTAACTTCTATTTCTGGAGGCACTTCAAAATTTGCTGAGAGGCTTCTTCACAAAAACCCTGTGAGGCAGGTTGCTCAATTATCATCTTGATTTTACAGATGAGGAAACAAGGCTTACAAGAGTGAAATGAGGGCATGTTCGCCCCTAACATTAACTAATACTCACCTCTAAACAGCCTTTCAAGACAAGGAGCAGCCTCATTACAGATTCACCAGCCAGGTGAAGCAGTTTTGCCACAGTCACACAGAGAGTTAATGGCAATGCATCAGTGACGACTTAATAGATACCTACCACATGTTAGGCTCTGTATTAGGGGCTCCAGACACAAAGGAAAGAAAAGTCTCCCCCTCTGCTTTCTATCCAGGGGTTAATTTGACATGATGGGGCAAGGGGGGAGAGGATAAAGGAGAAAATCCAACATGATCCAAGAAAATACCAAGTCTACACAAAAATAAAGAGAAGGTAGTTTTGTGAGAGGGATATACAAACATAGGGCATCAGAAAAGGTAGCATGCTGGAAGCTGTATTAAGTTGAGTTTTGAAGAATAATAGGATTCTAGGTGTCCAAGGAAAGGACCAGCACACATTTGTACTGCACTGTGTCTATATACAGACACCAAGGATAGGACCACCAAGCAGGTCAACAGGGATGAAAAGCAGACTGCATGAGTCGGAGGAGTGTGCAATAAGTGTAGAAAGGTGGACAGAAGAAGCAAGATTCAAGCCCAAGGTCTGAAAATTTACATCAATATGTGATGCTTACTCTCCTAATTCTACTTCTAATTATCTGCCTCCAGAAATTACCTGACAAGGCTTAGCTCACCTCCTGAATGATGCCTTTCCAGCTTCCCTCAATTAAACCATTTCCTTACTCAGCATTTTGTTACTTCCTTATCATGTAAGCGTCTATATACATGTCTTTATCTCTCCTACTGCAACATAAGTGCCTCAAGGGCAGAGACCTTGTCTCAAATATCTCTGTATTAGCACCAGTAGCATCATGATAATGAATAAAAGTTGTTGTTCAGTCATTTCAGTCACACCTGACTTCATGATCCCATTTGGAATTTTCTTGACAAAGATATTGGAGTGATTCGCTATTTCCTTCTCCAGATCATTTTATAGATGAGGAAACTGAGGCAAACAGGGTGAAGTGACTTGCCCAGAATCCCACAGTTAGGTATCTGAGGTCAGATCTGAAATCAGCTCTTCCTGACTCCAGGCACAGTACTACTGTGCCACCTAGCTGCCCAATAATAAATAACAATAAAAAATAATAAACCAAAATAAGGAGCCCTAAAGGAAGAAAAACAAAACCATGTGGAAACAAGATGAGTTGCATATTCCCATTATTTTATCTGCTACTGGAGTTCTTCCAAAAATATTTCCAGTGATGCTATTAGTAGTTCAGTAGAATGGGAACTGGCTTTGTAATCAGAGGACCTGGATTCAAATCCTGCCTCTGTCTCTTAACTTAGGTGACCTTGAATAAGTCACTTAACCTAGGCAGTAAGGAAGGAATGGGGATGCTTCCTCATCTACAAAATGAAAGCACTGATTAAAGGAACTTGTCAAAATCTTTTAAAACTATAATCAGTGATGAGGCTACAAGAACAAAGACAGTCCCTGCCTCCAAGGAGCTTCTTTTCTAAAGAAAGAGACAATGTTTAGAGGAAGATGATGATCAAGAAAGGATATTTTGTTTCTGAAAGTAACAGTGATGGTGAGTGGAGGCATAAGACAATAGGATGATACACTATTTTCTGAACCAAAGCTAGATTTGATTAATTATGGTTATAAAATTGGAAAGTCACGGTGTCAGGAGTGCAGAAGGTCAATGTTTGGTGGCACTTCGTCTCTCAAGGAGATTACCAGGGAATGGAGTGATATGTGGCTGAAGCCTAACCTACATGTTAACTGGTGACTGAGGCAACCACCTGAGACAGAGAGGCTCAGGGCCAGGGCTGTGGGGATGGAAGGCTGAGTGTTCCAAGGCACGGTTTATAATCTGAGTGGGTCTACTCTGAAACACAGCCTTAGAGAGGTGCCCAGGGCACTGAGAGGTCACATAAGGAACACATGGCAGGGGCAGTCAGGTATGCTGACTTATGGCTAGCTCAGTACCCTTTCTACCATGTGGTCTCTTTTGTAGATGTTTTTCTAAAAGTTAAAAGGAGGATAAATCACCTTGAACAAGGCCTGTCTTGAGGGAAGGCAAGATGGTAAAATGCCTTTTACATTCTAGAGATCAACATGAAATGCAATAGACTTTCATTCCCCGCCCCCAACATAATCTTTAAAAATTTAATATTTGTTTTTATCATTCTTTTCTTTTTAAATTTTGAGTTCCAAATTCTTTCCCTCCCTCCAACCTCTCTCCCAACCTACTGAGAAGGAAAGCGATAGGATATCAATTATACATGTGAAATACTGCAAAACGTATTTCCATATTAGCCATATTTTTTTAAAAGCAAGAAAAATAAAGAAAGTGAGAAAACTATACTTTAATCTGCACTCAAAATTCATCAGTTCTCTCTCTGGAGGTGGATACCATTTTTCATCATGAATCCTCTGGAACTGTCTTAGATCATTGCATTGATCAAAGTACCCAAGTCTAGGGGCAGCTAGGTGGTGCAGTGGATAGAGCACCAGCCCTGGATTCAGAAGGACCTGAGTTCAAATCTGGCCTTAGACACTTGACACTTACTAGTTGTGTGACCCTGGGCAAGTCACTTAACCCCCATTGCCCAACAAAACAAAACAAAACAAAAAAAAAGTACCCAAGTCTTCCATGGTTGATCAACATTACAGTACTGATGTTACTCTACACAATGATCTCACAATTCTTCTCACTTCACTTTGTATCAGTTCCTATAAGTCTTCTCATGTTTTTCTGAAATATCCCCCTCATCATTTCCCATAAGCATCCCTTTGATTTCCAATTCTTTACCACCATAAAAAGAACTGCTATAAATATTTTTGGTACATATAGCTCCTTTTTCTTTTTCTTTGATCTCTTTGGGATGTAGACCTAACAGCAGTATTGTTGGGTCAAAGGGTATACACAGTTTTGAAAGCCCTTTGGCCATAGTTCAAATTGTTCTCCAGAATGGACCAGTTCACCACTCCACCAACAATTCATTAGTGCACCTATTTTCCCCTCATTCTCTCCAGCATGCCATTTATGATAGGTATGAGGTGGTAACTCAAAATTGTTTTAATTTGCATTTTTCTAATCAAGTGATTTGTAGCATTTTTTTTCATTTGACTATAGATAGCTTTGATTTCTTTTGGAAACTACCCATTTATATCCTTTGACTATTTATCAATTGGGGAATAGCTCTTATTTTTACAAATTTGACTCAGTTCTATACTCAGTATATACTTGAGAAAGGAGCCTTTTATCACAAAAACTTGCTGTAAAATTTTTTTGATGTTACTTCATTGTTTATGGTACCTTTTAGCAAAATGTAATTTTCCCTGCTTGTCTCTTTTAATTAGGTCTATTTTTGCTTTTGCTTTGCTGTGATCATGATTGCTACCCCTACCCTTTTTACTTCTTAAGTATAACAGATTCTGCTCCAGCCCTTTATTTTAACTCTGTGTGTCTTTCTATTTCAAGTGTGTCTCTTGTAAACAACATATTATTAGATTCTGGTTTCTAATCCATTCTATCTGCTTCTGTTTTAAGGGTATTTATCCTATTCACAGGTATGATTACTAACTGTATTTCCCTCTATCTCATTTTCTTCTGTTTCTTCCCTCCTTCCCTCCCTCTCTCTCTCTTTACACACACACACATATATCCCGTCCCTCCTCAAAAGTTTATTTTGTTTCTAACCACTACCTCCCTTAATCTGTCCTCCCTTTTATCATCCCATCCCACCCTCCCTTCCTCTTATCCTCTTTCCCTACTATTTCCCTACTGAGTAAGTTAGATTTCTATACACAACTCTGTGTGTGTACACACATATACACACTCAGCTGAATAGAAATACACATGTGTATATATAAATATATAAAAATATAATATAAAAATATTCTGACGAGAATAAGGTTCAAGTATTACCCACTACTCCTCTCCACTATAAATGCTCTTCCTTGCATTCCTTTTTGTTTTTGTTTTTGTTCTGGTTTTTTTGCAGGGCAATGAGGATTAAGTGACTTGCCCAGGGTCACACAGCTAGTAAGTGTCAAGTGTCTGAGGCCGGATTTGAACTCAGGTCCTCCTGAATCCAGGGCCAGTGCTTTACTACTGCGCCATCTAGCTGCCCCTTGCATTCCTTTTTTATGTGAGAAAATTCTCCTCATCCTACCTCTCCCTTCCCACTAAGTTCTTATTAAAAAGATCATGCCTAATACAGTGTCATAAATTTTGTCATTTCACCACAAATCTCAGGAATAAGAGTCTTTTCCTATTTGTTTGTATTATCCTCCTCCATGGTAGCTGCATCTTCTCTGCTTCTGTCAAACAGCCGTACTGGGTTTTTTTTTAAACAGCTGTCGTTTTAAATCTTCTCAAAGAACAGAGGTCAGCCTTGAGATGTCTTCCTGACAGAACATAACCTCTTTAAGGACAGAGACCTCTTCATTTTTGTCACTGCATCCCCAGTGCTTAGCAATGTGCGTAGTTAGCACTTAAAAAACAGTTATGGACTGATGGACATCTATAAGTATCACCTACTTCCAGAATAGTGGCCTTTGTGCTCTAAAAGTTCAAAAAGGGGCAGCTAGGTGGCGCAGTGGAGAGAGCACCAGCCCTGGAGTCAGAGGGACCTGAGTTCAAATCCGGCCTCAGATACTTAACACTTACTAGCTGTGTGACCCTAGGCAAGTCACTTAACCCCAACTGCCTCACCCCCCCCCCAAATATATATATATAAAAGTTCAAAAAGGCAGGTCTCTGGGCTCGTTTATTTTGTTGTGCTTCTAGAGAACAGTATGTTACCAAAACGGATAGGGTATAGTAGATATCACTACTTGAAGGGACTAAACATTATTTTTTTTCATGAGAAATCTTACTACCTCCAGGCAGAATAGAAAAGCTTATAGTAATAAAGTTATCTGTTAAAATGTTACTTGTTTCCAGAATGTTTCAATTACAATTCAGTCACTTTGTCACTAACTCAACTTTAAATACTCTCATTTTCTCTCCCGATTTTGTATGCCCTCTTTTATTTCCTCTAAATACCCCTGTTTGATCTTAGTTTCTTCAAAGAACATAAGAATGAAAGCCTCAGAGGCAGCTACATGGCACAGTGGATAGAGCACTGGCCCTGGATGCAGGAAGACCTGAGTTCAAATCCAGCCTCAGACACTTAACATCTACTAGCTATGTGACCCTGGGTAAGTCACTTAACCAATTGTCTCACCAAAAACCAAAAACCAAAACCAAACAAACAAAAAAGAATGAAAGCCTCATGCAACTCAGGAAAGAGCTTCATCAGGGCACTCAGACTCTGTGTCTGAAACACTTCCTTCCCTTGCATGGCTGTAATAAAAAATTTTGACTAAGCCAAAAATGCTGAGTATGGAGTCACCTCCAGTAAGTGTCCAAAGGAGGTTTGAACCCTAAATCTCTGACTCCACTAAACACTACTGCCTTTTTATGACATTTTAAGCGCCTAATGCTTGTTGAATGGGATGAATGTCACCTTTTGACACCTTCATTACAGTCTGAGAGCTAACCATGATATGGAGGTGACTCTGGGCTCCTGAAGGCTCTACAAGCACAGCCCAAGCATTATCAGGCCCAACTATGCTTGGAAAGCTTTCAGGAAGAGACCTGAAGGATGGACTGTGGGGCGGCTAGGTGGCGCAGTGGATAAAGCACCGGCCCTGGATTCAGGAGTACCTGAGTTCAAATCCGGCCTCAGACACTTGACACTTACTAGCTGTGTGACCCTGGGCAAGTCACTTAACCCCAATTGCCTCACTAAAAAAAAAAAAAAAAAAAGGATGGACTGTGGGTTTGTCATCTGTCCCAGCTGTCTGCATTACCATTAGAAGACTGGCTGTCAGCTAATCAAAATTTTGCAACAACAACAACAACAACAAATTTGGTGGGGCAAAGAGGGTTAAGTGACTTGCCCAGGGTCACACAGCTAGTAAGTGTCAAGTGTCCCAAATTCAAGGCCAGTGCTTTATCTACTGCGCCACCTAGCTGCTCTGCAGTAATAATAAATTTATAGAGACCATTTATACCAAGGAAATCATAGACTATTTAAAGTATCAGAAAAATAACTTTATTTTTGGTTTGGCTGATTGTACATACAGTAGTCATCTTTATCAGAAGCCCTTCTCTAGAGGTCTACTACAACTAGCTACCTCCATACAATAATTCTAAGAAATGTCATGTCACCCAGACTCCTCCTTTTTCTACCCAATGCACTGAAAGGAGGAATTTAATTCAATTCCTCAAACCATTTCTAAGCATGTAATATATGATAGTCACTGCACCACAGAATTTGCCGACAACAGTATGAGGTGACCATTTTAGGTCCTTTTTGTTCAATGAAAAATAAAATGAATATGAGAGAAAATGGAGTCAGTCCATTCCTCTGCTCTTGTGTTAAAATGGCTAACTAATCTACCATGCACTTAAAAAAATCTAGTCAGAAAACCATTGTAAGCAAAGGAAAATTACAAGAATGCAATTTCCTTTAATGTGTCTAATTAGACCACAGCCTTATTATTAATACAAAATAAAGGGTAGGCCTAGAATTATGCAATATTAAAAAAAACACCTACTTTTCAGTTCATACCTATACCAGGTTAATACGATTAGAGCACTTAGAATCTGTTATTAATTTCTGCATGATAATGTTATGTACCAGATCAAGATCTATAAATCAATTAAAAATAGTTCATTCTATTAAGTGGCTCAAACCTACCGTTCTTTCACTTTTTGTTAGACTATTTGCCCAGAACACACTTTTCCCCAAAACATTACAAAAGTAAACCTAATTTTCCCAAATTAAACTTTCACAAATTCCAGATGAGCTAAATTTAGCTTAATGACCAGAAGCAACTGTTACCTGAATTTTGATGGGCCAGGTAAAATTGCTGACATAAACAAAGAAAGTGATATTTGGGTGGCTTCGGAAATCAAATTTCTCATTGGAAAAGCTATCTTTGTATTCTTTAATGTTGGTTTTTGAAACAACAGGCATCTCTTCTCCAGCTTGTGTTCCAGCTGTTGGGGTGAGAAATGAGAATAAGTACATTTGTAGACTATGGTCTACCATAGATTATCTTCAGATATAAGCACCTCTACTACTTCCTAACTACATCATACTGAAAAATAACCAAAAGAACAAATGTTTTTGGGGTGACACTTCTAATATATATTTCTTTCAGGTTAAAAAGCACTTTATATTCTTTACCACAGAAACCAAATTGAAAAGTTTTTCAAAATACTATTAAATTGAGACATCAACACTATTTTTTTTGCAATATTTCAAGTCAAATTTTCTACTTTCAACTTATTTTACTCTCAATTGTCTAAAAAAATCCTTAAAATGTGTATGTTGGTCTCTGAGTCCATCTGTATTCCTCAAACTGACAACTGTAAAGAAGACAGAAGGGATTAGCTTGAGGTGGGACCTAATCTATTCTTCAGTTTACATGCAAAAAGTATGCTTGAATCTTCCCAGATGGATAAAAATCCATTTCCAAGACTCCCTCTCATGAATTCCAACTAAATACCCCAGTAATTAAACCCTCCCAGGACACAAAAGAGCTGGAAGGAGTCTGAAACCATCTTGTTTAACCTCTCATTTTACAGGAGGAAACTGTGGCCCAGAGAGCTTGAAAGCTGATTTTCCGTGTTTCTCTCCCGCTCTTCCCATATCTCCTCCTCCTCCCCCACTCGTTCTCTCAATTTTTCTTATCTTTACATTGCCTATATTTCCCCTGTATTCTTCCTCCCCACCCTCCTACAGGGCCACCTCTTATGATAAAAAAGGAAAGAAAAAAAGAAGAAAAAAAATTCAGGAAAGCCAATTAATGTATTAAAAAAAAATCTGACACTATATGTAATACCCGTGGACTTCCCACCTCTGCAAAGGATTGGAAGAAAGGGTCTTTTCATCTCTCTTCTTCTTGTCAAGCTTGTTCTTTCTAATTTTGCAATATTTACTTTCAATTATTTTGTGGATATTTTTTTCCATTTATGTTCTGAAGATCACTTTCCCAGCTCTGTTTACTTCACTTTGCATTAGTTCATGTTTTTCCATGCCTCTCTGTATTCATCCTACTCAGAATTTCTTAGAGTATAATAATATTCCATTACCTTCATGAACCAAAATTTGCTTTGCCATTCCCTATTTTATTTCAAGTTCTCTGCTACCACAAAAAGTGCTACTATTAATATTTTGGTGTATACAGATTTTCTTTTTGTCTCTGACTACCCTGTGGTTTTTCCCTTACTGCGAACTCTCTGGTTAAAGGATATGGATATTTTAGTTACTTTATCTACATAATTCCAAATTGTTTGCCAGAATAATTGTACCAATTCACAGCTCCACTTACAATGCAATAGTATGACTTTCCACAGCTCTTCCAACACTACTCACTCACATTTTTTGTCACCTTTGCCAATTTACAGGGGGTGAGGCAAAACCTCAGGGCTGTTTTAATTTGAGTTTTTCTTATTATTAGTGATTTGGAGCATGTCCTCATGAGATTAATAGTTTACAATTCTTCTTGAGCACTGTTTGTTCATATCTTTTGAACATTTATCTATTGAGAAGTTCTAGTTATAAATTTCTGTTAGCTGATATCCTTTATAGCAAAGATAACTGATACAAAGATTTTTTTTCCAATTGACCACTTCCCTTTTTATACTGGGTACACTAATTTTGTTAATGCAAAAGATTTTAAAATGAATTTCATCAAAAGTCTACCTTTTATCTTTTGAAAGCACCTGTCTCTATTCCTTATTTGATTAAAATCTCATCCCCTAACTTACTCATAACTGTGAAAGGTATAACATATGTTACTATTCTAATTTTTTATAGGGTGGTGTTTAATATTCAGGTAATGTATCCATTTTGTATTTATTGTGGCATATCACATAAAGTGTTTGTCTAAGTCTGATTTCTTCCAGATAGTTTTCCAGTTTTCCCAATGGTTCTTACAAATAGGGAGTCTTTTCCTAGGTAATTTATGTTTAAAGATTTTTTTTCAACACTGGGTTAGTGAGTTCAATTATTTTGGATTCTTTCTTGCCTAGTCTAAGCTGATCTGTTTTTCTATTTTTTTAACCAGTACTAAATGGTTTTGATGATTGCTTCTTTATAATATAGTTTGAGGTCTGAAAGTGCAATTTGCCTTTCATTTCTATCTTTTAAAAAATGATTCTTTTGATTCTTTTACATATTTTGCTCCTCCAAATGAAGTCTGTTATTATTTTGTCTGAGTCAATGAAAGTGTTATTTTGGTAGTTTGACAGGTATAACACTAAATCCGTAAATTAACTTTGGTGACATTCTCAGTTTTATTATGTTGGCATAGCACAGCCATAAACACTGAATAGTCCTCCACGTTTTTTACTTCTTTAAACAAATTTTGTAATTCACTTTATATGGGTAGTTTATAAAGGTGTGTGCTTAGGCAGAATGATTCCTAACAACTCTCTGCATTTTGCAGTTATTTTGAATGTGATTTCCCTCCCTATTATTAACTCCTGGGCTCTGTCATTATTACATAGACTATATAGCATTTTAAGGCTGAGAAAGTTCTCTCTCTCTCTCTCTCTCTCTCTCACACACACACACACACACACAGCGTTTGCATGTATTGTGTATGTATATATGCATATATACATACAAACACACACACATATACATATAAATCCTCAAAATAACAATATGAGGAAGGTACTACAGGTGCTTTTATTGCTGCTTAGAGTAATAAAGCAAAGACGCAGAGGTAAGTGATTTGCCTCAAAATGAGAAGAATCAGAATGGGGACCCAGGAGTTCTGAATTTTTAATCCAAACTTCTTTCTCCTGAACCACTTTACAGTTGCTTTGGTTTCTGATAATTTGATCATTCCTGTCCTCTGAACGGTAAATACTGTCTTCAGGCTCTGAAGTTACTATAGCTTCCTTTTCAAGGGCAAATAAGCCCAGTTGCTCACAGCTTTGTTCATAGGCATCTTTCACCATCTAGCTCCTCCTGCTCCCTAAGCTCTCCAGAACTGCTACACAATCTTCTATAACGATGCAAGCACTGGGTGATTCGGACTACGTGGGACAGCCGCAGACAAGTTTTTGGATACCACCAGTGCGCTATGGAAGCTTTGTCTGGACTAACTCCATATGGCCACACACCTTTAAGTTCACATATATTTTTCTGCACAGGAAAGCATATTCCTGCTAGGTGTTAACATGTATTAAACCAGTCTTTGTTATGTACCAAACCTGTCTGTTCTGTCTTTTGTTAGTTTGGGTCCCCATCCCTCCAACCCAAGAATTAGCCTGAAGCTAACCCCTCCAAACTTCTTTGCCTTTAGAATCATTCCATACCTCCATCTTGCCTGAACATATAAGTCTCCTCCTCTCAAGCCACATCAGAAACCATTACTGCATGGTTAGAATGTGCTACTCATATAACAGCCTATGGTGCATGGAAGTAAGCTATCAGCCCAGTCTCTCATCCTAAGTAACCACAGTAGGGGATGGTAATTCAGGGGAAAACCTTAGGCTCTGGAGAGTTTGGAATGAAAGGATCACTGTATAGCAGTACAGGAAAAGGAAAGCTATGCTAACTTTTCAATCCAATAGAAATAGTTATTTCTATAGTGATAGTACTTTCCTCTTAAAAACCTGGTGAGATGCGTAGCCCATGTATTAATTAGCCTGTCTATTTTATAGATGAGAAAACTGAGGCTCACTAATGGTGATTTGCTTCTGGCCACAAAGTTAGTGTCAATACCAGAAATGGAACTTGGGAGTCCCAACTCCTCACTCCGGTACTCTTCCCAGCAGCCTGTGTCTTCTATCTTTATTCCTTTTATCACTTTCCAGCCTTCAAAACAACTTCACAACTGGGCACATTTCTAGGTTCTAAAGCCAAACACATTCTAATCCTTTGCAGTAACCAAGAGTTTTACTTACCTGCAAAGCTTGTTGCCCAAGTAATGTTGAGGTTGAAGTTTTTTGAGGCATTGATAAACATATCCAAGTCCCTGTTTTGCTGATTGAAAAGAAAAAGTCATGTTACTAAGTAATATTAGAACAATTCTGAGATTTTACAGGAAAGCTATAGTTAAATTTCATTACCATCAACTTTCTCAATTACAGATGAACTTACATTTTACTAGGGTCTCATAAGAAACCTAAAACTTTCGAGAAGAGCAAGTGTTGACAGGGAGAGGGCAATTCCCAGGTGATTTTCCTTAAGCCAAGCTACAAATCCAAGATAAAATTCAATTTCCCTGCCATAAAGGTATGAAGGACTTATTGCTCCATAAAATGTACATATGGTCCGAGAAAGCATTTTAAAAACAAGGTTCCAGGTGATGACAGAAGCAGTACCTCTAACCAGAGTTCTATCTTTTTTAATCTAATGGAACCATTACATCACACTGCATCTACCATTGGCCTCATACAAACAAGAATCATCACAAACACCCAGAGAGACATTAGGTGATGTTGATCATACTTCTTCCGGTGTAGCCACGAAATTGATAGCTGTGTAATAACGGTCATCCTCTTGGGATAGACTAAAGGTGAACTGATAGTCAATAAGAAGTGTATCTGTGGAGGGAAAAATTATGCAGTTTTAGAAACAATGAAACCCAAAGAGTAACAAATTGGAAAGTAAGCCAACTAGCCAGTATTTAAAGGAAAACAATACTCATCAAGTCTCTCATTCATAAAACCTAAAAGTTCTAACTAAATGCAATGATTTTTGATACAAAAGTGAAAAAGGAAAGGCAGTTCAAATATGCTGGAGTTGAGACTGATAAAAACAGTCTTTAGGGCTGTGTTTGACAGGCAGAACACAAACTGAGCTCATGAGCTCTGCGCTCTGCTTAGAGTAGGCCCTGAATAAATGCTAACCTGAAGTGAACCTAGTAATTCAGGTGACAATTCCTGCTTTGTACTTACGTGGCATTTTTCTTCCAAAAAAATGAATATATTTCATAGAGGCTCTTATCCATCGACACCCTCCAGAGAATTCCCAAAGTTTCTGTTTCATCATCTAGTGGGGCCAAATAGTGTTCCATGGACTTTATATTTATAAACACAATTTTAAGTAACCTTAAGTGTGGTTGTTTATTTTTTGCATCTTAAGGCTTATTTTGGTTTCTGATGTTGTTCCCCAAAGTTTCAATCAGCAAGCAGAATTACAAGCAACAGAAGAAAAATAAAGAACCCAGAGTGTCAGCAGATAGTGATCACCATCCTTCAAACCAAGAGCCATCATAAAGATCTATTAAGACTTAGGGCACTCAGGGCAGCTAGGCGGCACAGTGGATAAAGCACCGACCCTGGATTCTGGAGGACCTGAGTTCAAATCCGGCCTCAGATGCTTGACACTTACTAGCTATGTGACTCTGGGCAAGTCACTTAACCCCAACTGCCTCGCAAAAAAAAAAAAAAAAAAAAAGGACTTAGGGCATTGGCCTTTAGTAGAGAGGCCAATCGTCCCTATATTCAGACTCTTGCTAGAGCCCCTTGTGCTGCTGACTTCTAAAAGAAATGCCTGGTCAGCATTCAGACCCATGCTACAGCACCACCTACACTGTTCCCAGACAAGTAGGAAAGTAGAAGTACTTACAGTAACACGTCCCTTTGAGAGGGTTGCCTTGGTAACGATTTTCTACTTCACATCTAGAAAAATTTTATGATTGATTATTTTTTTCGTTGAAAAATTGTTTTTATATTATATTGTATTATAATATTTGAAATTAAACAGACTCAGAACTCAAATCAAACAAGTAAAAACTATTTTTCAAGTCAATAAAGTCACTTTTTTCACTTATGTCCCACTCTTGCTCATGTAAGACTACGGTCACCATTCTGCTTCTTGCCTCTTTCTATAACTATCCCTCCACCAGCCCAGACAAATATGTATTCTCTGAGAGAACATCTAGCAGAGCACTATTAAAAAAAACAAACCCACTGTATGTTAAACAAATACTGAAAAACCAAAACAGCCTAATGCAAACTGAATAAAAAAGAGAAATTTAAATTACAAATGGACTTTACTACAGCCTTGAAAGTCATTTTTTTGCCCTTTGGGAAATCAATACCATTTCCAAAAGTAGACTATTACACAGTGAAAATACTTTCCAACTTGCCATTTCTAAATTACTTTATATGCTCCCTAAGTAGTTTGTTCTTATTTCCATAAATGTCAAGTGAAAAAAATTATCTTATATTTCATTTTAATTCAAGTCTGTTTCCCCTTTGAAAATTAACTTGAAGGGCAGCTAGGTGGTACAGTGGATAAAGCACTGGCTGTGGATTCAGGAGGACCTGAATTCAAATCCAGCCTCAGACACTTGACACTTACTAGCTGTATGACCCTGGGGAAGTCACTTAACCCATACTGCCTCCCGCGCAAAAAGAAAAAAAAAAGATAAACTTGAATACAGGATTTCAATAGAAATCTCAATATCAACTAGTCTATCACAAATCACTAATTCTTATTTAAAACTTGTTCAGTGTGGCAAACTGAGTAGTCTGCAAAGCACATCTACGAAGGCCAAGATGGGAAATGCTCTCTATTCTTCTACAACTGCCATCTTATACAATGCCAAAGCTATGGGTTAAGATCCCTTCTGGCAAGAACCAGGGGTTAGCCTGTGCTCACAACAACTTAGAGGGGTACAGATTGCCTTGAAAAAATGATCTTGTCCCATTTTTAAAGAGGATCCAGGATGAAGATAATAGAATTCTATAAAGAACCTCTTTGAGTGAAAATTTTAATTCTACAGATATTCAGTTCAACTAGCCTCAACATTTTATTACTTTGTACCCAATCCTGGGGAAGAGATGCATGGTGGGTTTTACTTTTATTTTAGTCTTGGCTTCAAAAACCAAAATGGAACCTTCCAGTAGCTTTCTCTTCAGAAATTATTAGCAATGTATAGCATGCAGGTAATAGACTTTAGTAAATACTAAAACCAAACCAATTAATTCTGCTATAACATAGACCCTAAGCCTAATAAAGGGAGCTGATAGTGCATTATGGTGACAGTTTCATTTTCTGTACAATAACAGCAAGTTCGACTAATACATGTTTATTTATAAGATACCAGCTAGATGTTATGGCAGCCATAAATATTTCTTTTCATCCTTGAGACCCTCTTTGTAAAGAAAAAAGAGAAAAAATAATTTGCTGAATGAGATTTTCCTCTAAAACAGTCTTCCCCCAAGTATTATGCTAGTGAGGCACCATCACAAAGAGGTGGGAAGTCTCTTCTTTGACCCATTTATTCCAAAGCCTCCACTCTATGGTTCTTCTACCTTCAGGAAATGAGAGATGGGGCAAGCAGAAATGTTTTAAAGAAAAGTTAGTCTTTCTTCCTCTCCTTGATTCAGGTGGAGATCCTGGTTGGCTAAAAAGCATGTTCTAAAAAGCAGAATAGTCATTCTAATGAGCACAGGTTAATGAATACTACATTTTGGTGGACTGTGATTTCTGGTTTAAAAAGGTCATTTTCTGTTTTGTTTTGTTTTGGTTTGGTTTGGTTTTTTTAGTGAGGCAATTGGGGTTAAGTGACTTGCCCAGGGTCACACAGCTAGTAAGTGTTAAGTGTCTGAGACCGGATTTGAACTCAGGTACTCCTGACTCCAGTGCCGGTGCTCTATCCACTGTGCCACCTAGCTGCCCCTAAAAAGGTCATTTTCACTTGGAGGAACTGAAGAGGAACAATGGGAGCCCTCAGCCAGGAACTCAATCACTTTTCAGTATCTTTAATATAGATGTTGAATGATCTTACTCTTATAGATGAATTCTGCATTTAATGCTCTTTCCTTGTGAATAAGCCCTAGAGAATACACTCTCATGATCTAAAATAGGTAGCAGCAGGGGTGAGATGGAAAAGAGGGAGTGAACACCTTAACCTGGGTAAGGCTCACCAGGATGGTGGCAGCAGTAGTAGAAGGGAGGGCAGATAAGGGATGGTAAGTCTCTGAACCCAAGAAATCAAGTAAGTTCAGGAATCAATAGGGTCAGAGTTCCATATCTAAAACTGGATTTTAGATTTCAGTAAGGTTTAAAGCATGGTAAAAAGGAAGTCCAAGACCAAAAGTTATCAAACTTGTTGGTTTTGGGACCCCTTTATACTCTTAAAAATTACTGAAGACCACCTCCCCAAAAAGCTTTTATCTATATGAGTTAAATCTATCAATATTGACCATACTAGAAATTAAAATGCCTTAGGATTATTATGAAAATAGTTTTGACCTCAGAGACCTTTGAAAGGGTCTTGGGAATCTTTTGGGGTCCCTGATCATTTTTTGAGAATGCTGTCATAGGCCAAAAAGGGAACTGGCCCTGCCCTCTCTAAATCCGCTGTAGACCAGAGTCCAGGAGAAGCTGGGCTCCTTAGGAGGACCAGTGGGCTAGGATGAATCTTTCATGCTGCTATACTGGAAGGTAACCACTCCCTTTCTTTCCCTGAACAAGAGAATTAGCCAATTCAACCATGGCTAGGGGTGACAGTCAATAGAAAAGTTCTCTAGATATGGAATATGTAATTTATGGATTGCCCAGGATTAACGCTACCCACTTTGTGACCAGCTCTACTAGAGTTTAGTATCCTCAACTGAAGCTGAGAATAAAGTATAGGTGAAACTTCGAATCAGTCAATTTGTCAGGAAAGACTGCTGGACTTGAAGTAAAGGGATGGGATCAAATCTTGGCTGTGTCACTTAATACCTCTTTGACCTTGGGCATGTAATTTAAGCTGTTTGGGCCTCAGTTTCTCAGCTGTCAAATGTGAAGACTAAACTAAACAGTCGGTCGCTCTAGCCTCTTTCAACTCTACATCTATGCTCCTATGACTACATTTTGGTCAGGTTTTTGAACAAATATGGTGAAAGGAGGCAAATCTTAAGTCTAAAGGGACTCTATTGCTTCGCAGACCTCTGCTTTGTCTTCCCATCATTAGCAAAGATCATTTAAATTTAGCTGACTGTAAATGCAGAATCACTGTGTGAAAAATCAATTTCCCCATTCAACATTCAATATAAGGCACAAGGAGGAGATACTTACAATTGGCATTCGTCTCCTTTGATTCCTTTGGTGGTGCAGAAACACTTGCCTGTGTTTGTATTACAGAGGGAAGCATGACCATTACACTTGCAAGCTGTGAAAATGAAAGAAAACACAGTTTACACTGGGCTAAAAAAATTAAACCACTTTCACTGGAAAATGGACAAGAAGGAAGGATAGCAACTGGATGATGAAGTTTTCAATCAATAAATTCACCACAAATATAATTTCTTATTTTAACAATGGCAGAAAGTACTGAAATAAGTTGAGAACTTAAAGACTGACTCATTCTCAGGAGGCATGATCAACTTTTATCAGCATTACTACAAGCTTCCAACTCTATACTCTTTCAGGACCTTTTCAATTCCTTCATTCATTGATCTCCTGCTGTTGTTTTTACTGTAAACTTTAAATGTAAATATTTCAATACGCAAAGAACAGAAAAGAACTATATATAAAACCAAACTTCTATTATAGTTTTTAAAAGTATAAATTAAACTAAACATGATACAAAACTGTTTTTCTGTGTGTCCTTTTGAACTTTCTTCTGCTATCTACTATGTACTTTTTTGCGTGTGTGTATCTTTTTTTTTTTTGGGTGGGGCAATGAGGGTTAAGTGACTTGTCCAGGGTCACACAGCAAGTAAGTGTCAAGTATCTGAGGCAGGATTTAAACTCAGGTCCTCTTGAATCCAGGGCCAATGCTTTATCCACTGCACCACCTAGCTGCCCCTACTATGTACTTTTTAATGTTTCACTGACCCTTTTGTTCCTTTTTTTTTTTTATCATTATCTCTATCTTTTCCTCCTACAACATTTATCCCTTCTCCCAAATAAAAGCTTTCCCTTGTAACAAATAAGAGAGTTAAGCAAAACAAATTTATACACCAGCAATGTCTAAAAACATCTCATTCTGCATCTTTAGTACATTGACCTCTCTGCCAAGAGATAGTAGCAAGCAGGCTTCACTATCAGTCTTCTGGGGTGATGAATGATCATTCATCATAGTTATTCATTCTTTCAAAATCATTTCCTTTATGATACTATAATCATTGTATGAAATGTTCCCCTGGCTCTGTTCACTTCAATCTGTATCAATTCATGTAAGTCCTCTCTTGTTTCTCTGAATCTGTCCCATTCATTTTCTTTTATGGTGTAATGATTCCATTACATACATATACATATACACACACACACACACACACACACACACACACACACACACACACACGGTCTCTTTCCTCTAGTGACTCAATAAGGTTCAACTATATACCTTCAAAGAGCACAAAAGGCTCCAAGAGGACCTCCCAAAAGTAATGGTTTCTTTCACCAACTTGACACGCTGTAGGAAGCAACTCCTGGTTTTGGAAAAATGTGAATGTTGACAAATATGGCAAAACGTGAATCAGTAGTACTATTCACTACAAAGAAACATCTGATTGCAGTCTGAGTTTACTCCTAATAACAACTCAAGATGAAAACAAAAAATTGAAGCTATATTCCCTCATCTTCAGAACTGAGGTGGGAAGAATATTCCAGGTCTACTTAGCAACATCTTAGGAAATGTAGAAATTGGATTCTCTCTAGAGGATTCTAGGAGGAAGTGAGAACCAGGACATGTGGAAGACAAGCCCATAGAGGAAGCGACTAGCATTTCTGCTTTTTTAATCATCTATGATTTCTCTGTGCCCTGATACATGGTCTGTCTTTATAAAGGGGTCATGAGAATTACCTTAAAAATATAAACTACTCAAATAAAGAGAATACCATATAAAGATCTTCAAGAATCTAATTTCAGAAATGGAAGCTCAACTAGCTATAAAGGAAATACCAAAGAAAAAAAGCTCCTAGACCAGATGAACTTAAAGTTATATAAAAATGTAAAGAACTATTGATATTCTATAATAGAAGTTATTCTCAAAAATTAAGAAAACACTCTACCAAACAAGTTTTATGAGAAAATATAGTCCTCATTTGTAAATCAAGAAAAGATAAAGCAAAGAAAGAGAACGATAAAATCATTAGTGTTAATGAATACTGATTAAAAATCTAAAATAAAATCCTATCTTAAAAAACTTATTTTAAAAATCTTATTTTAAAAAATCATTCACTGTAAGCAACTAGGATTTATATCAGGGATGCAAGTTTGTATCAACATTAGGAAAATAATATCATTAATTCATACTATTAATTGATATTCGTATAATTATCATATTGAAAGCAAAAATATCCAAAATCACATATTTTTTTTGTTTTTTTTTTGTTTGTTTTTGCGGGGCAATGGGGGCCAAGTGACTTGCCCAGGGTCACACAGCTAGTAAGTGTCAAGTGTCTGAGGCCAGATCTGAACTCAGATACTACTGAATCCAGGGCGGGTGCTTCACCACTGCGCCACCTACCTGCCCCCCAAAATCACATATTTTAGTCAATAGATTTATAAAAAGCTTTTGAAAAACTGCAATCCCCTCTTTATGCTGAAAACTCTATAAATAATCAATGAGCATTTATTAAACAACTACTGTGTGTCAGGTACTGTTAGATCTAGGTGAAAAGATAAAAGGAAAAACATCTGACTGAAAGTGTTCTCTTCAAGATCAGCATTGATTTCTTTATTGTTAAATTGAATAGCATTTTCTCAAGTCTTGTCCTCCTTGACCTTTCTGCAGCATTTGACACTGCCAACCACCTCACTTCTCTAGATCAGGAGCTCTTAAAAGATTTTTGTCAGGGCAGCTAGGTGGGGCAGTGGATAGAGTACCGGCCCTGGAGTCAGGAGGACCTGAGTTCAAATTCGACCTCAGACACTTGACACTTATTAGCTGTGTGACCCTGGGCAAGTCACTTAACCTTCATTGCCCCACCCCCAAAAAATTATTTTTAAAAAAAAGTTTTTTGTGTCATGGACCATTTTGGTGGTCTATGGACCACTTTCTCAGAATGTTTTAAATGCATAAAATAAAATATATTGCATTACAAAGAAAAACAACCATACTGAAATAGTTATCAATATACATATTAAAATATATCTTAAAATGTATAGGGGCAGCTAGGTGGTGCAGTGGATAAAGTACAGGCCCTGGATTCAGGAGGTCCTGAGTTCTCATCCAGCCTTAGACACTTGACACTTACTAACTGTGTGACCTTGGGCAAGTCACTTTACCCTCAATGCCCCACAAAAACAAACAAAAATGTAAATGTATATTTTAAAATTTCATGAACTCTAGGTTCAAAACTCATGTTCTAGATACTCTCTCTTTTGGTGACTGTGTTCTTGTGGTATTCTTCCTATCTGTCTAATCAATTCTCAGTGTCCTTCACCTGTTCATCCATTGTATAATAGCTAGCATTTCTACAGTGCTTTAAGGTTTACAAAGCATTTTATAAATATTTTCTCTTTTGATCTTTACAACAACTCTGGGAGGTTAGAGCTATTATTACAGTTGAGGAATCTGAAACAAATAGGTTAAGTGGTATGGCCAGGGTCACAAAGCTAAAAAGAGTCTGAGGCTAGATTTAAGTTGAGGTCTTCTTGATTCAAGTTCCAGTGAAAGACCCTCATATATTCCAACTTCAATTCTGAGTGAAAGCCTCAAATGATACATTTACCTGTCCTATAAATGATTTCCTTTATCTGGAATGCCTTCTCAATTCCTCTCTCTATCCAAATCCTACCTAACCGTTTAAAGTCTTTCACATCATGTTTCCTTCATCAAGTCTTACCTGACCAGTTCAGGCCACATTTATCTCCTTTGCTTCTAAATTTCCAGGACAATTAGAGTCATGATCATGGAACATTAGATCTTAAAGGAGGCTACAAGCCTCTACCCCTTTGTGAGAGCTTCTTAAAAGACATAATAGGCTAAGTCAACACCAATATTAACAACTATACTAGATTTACACATCATTGGCATCACTACAGACACACATCTCAAGGCATCTCAGACATGACTACTAGACGACTTAGAATTTTCTAAGCCACAAAGTCATACTTTCTTCCTGCCTCACATTTAAAAGGCTTGCAAAAGTATTTTCATTTAGCACATTTATACTATTACAAGTAACAGGAGCAAAAATGCAACTTAAATAGAGTTCTAGTGAAACATCTCACACTATCAGGAAAAGCAATACAGTATTTAAATACTGGAGGACTCAGACTTACATGAGTGTTATAGTTAATATAAAACCAGAATCCAGCTAATATTATTTTACAATTTTACATGCTAACAAATGAACTGTGAATTCTCTTTCTCCTCCAAATATAAAATTGTTATTGCTTTTATACTTTTCATCATCATGGATGGGAAAACTCAATGATTTCAAAGTTTACTGAAAATAGCAAATGCTTACTAAGAAATGTAGCATTCATTTACTTTGTCCACCTCAACTTGATAATTTAATAAATACAACATTAGTAATTAGAATGGTATTTAGCAGAGCTAGATTTCACTTACGCTGACACGTTCCTCCATTAGTAGGATCCCCATAGAAGCCTGATATACACGTCTCACAATGTTTGCCGGTTGTCAGATTCTCACATTTCTCACAGATGCTTTCATTGATACATTTACTGTGTCCATTACATTGGCATGCTTGGGGAAGAAAAGAGATTAGGGATACTAACAACTTCACAGACAAGTTGCAACAAATCCTCAAAAATTATGTACTTGGGCTACCTAGGTCTTCCAAAGTTATAGCTCTCTGAAGCATCTTGCTGGATAAACTACTTGTTATGAGAACAAAAAGCAAAAAATAAAGGACTAGTTCATTAAAAAAAATGCAGCCCTTGTACACAGGATCATCAACATTGACTGTTGATCTACTGTGATGGACTATATTCTTCTCACCAATGCAATGGTACAGAAGAGTTCCAGGGAACTCATGATAGAAGAGGATCTCCAAATCCAGGGGAAAAAAAAAAAGAACTGCAGAGTATAGATGCTGAATGAACCATAGTATTTCTTTTGTTTTTGGTGCTGATGTTTTTCTATTTTGAGGTTTTTCGTCATTGCTCTGATTTTTCTCTTATAGCATGACTAATGCAGAAATATGTTTAATATTGTTATATGTATGTGTGTGTATGTATGTATGTGTATATATATATGTGTATATATATATATGTGTGTGTGTGTGTGTATATATGTATATATATATATATATATAAAACCTATATCAGATTACCTGCTGTCTAGGGGAGGGGGGGAGGGAAGGGAGGGAGGGAGAAAAATCTGAAATTGGAAAGCTTGTAAAAACAAAAGTTGAGAACTATACATGTAAGGGGAAAAAATACTTTATTAATTTAAAAAAAATTTTTTTAAATTAAAGATAAAAAAAAATGCAGCCCAATCACCATAGGGAGAGATTTCAAAGAGAAAACATACCGAATGCAGCTTTTATCTAGGTTGGAACGTAGAAATCTGAAGAGACTGTTTTATTATACTACAGAACACCAAAGGAAAAGGGGAAATAGATTAAGAGTTTGGGCACCATAAGCAGCTGACAGAGCCATGACATGGTAATGATGATTGGATAATTAGATTATCTAGACATCTGCTGAAGCTCTCTTGGATAAAAGCAAAACAGCTATTTCTTGGCTTGCCTTCATGACAGTTTCAACCTTCAAAAGTGAAAGAAATAATTAAAGGAGGTGTGATTCTCTATTTCATTTTCACCAACAAAGAACTTATTGATGGGTGGAGATGATAGGAACCCTAGGTAAGAAGTCAGTCAACTAGTATTTATTAATTACCTGCTATGTTCTGGGGACTGTGATAAGTACTAGGGATACAAAGAAAGGCAAAAAAACCCCCAAAACAAAACAAAACAAAACAAACAAGCACCAAAAAAACCCTGCTCTCCAGAAGCTCATAGTCAACCAGAAGAGACAACATGCAAACAAGTACATACAAACAAGATCTATACAGGATAAATTGGGGAAAGAAGGTACAGAGGGAAGGCACTTAGATTAAGGAGGACTGGGACAGAGTTCTTGCACAAAGTCAGAGTTCAGTTGAGACTTGAAGGAAGCCAGGGAAGCAGGAGGAAGAAACTTCCAGGCATGGGGGCAGTCAGGAAAAACTGCTTGGAGTCAGGAGACTGGGTGGCATGTGAAAGGACCAGAAAGGATCCAGTCTCACTGGATCACCACGTATAGGGAGGGGAGCAGGGTATAGCAAAATTGGAAAAGTGGGAAGGGGGAGGGTTAGGAAAGGCTTTAATGACCAACAGAGGGCCATGTATCTGATCCTGGAGACAACAGGGAGTCACGAGAGTTTATCCACAGAGGAGAGGTGATAGATGCAGTCAGGCCTGTGCTTTGGGAAGGTATCTCTGACAGCTGAGTGGAGGGTGGACTAGAGTGGGGAGAGACCTGAGGCAGGGAGACCAACCAATAGGTGACTGTAGCAGTCTAAGCATGGGAAGAGGAGGGCCTGTAGTAGAGTGGTGGCAGAGTCAGAGGAGAGGAGGAGGCAAAACAAAAGGAAGTGACAACTGACTGGATAGGAGGGAGTGACAGACTACAAGGAGTGGAGGATGACACCTGTGGTGTGGCCCTGGGTGACCAGTCCAAGCATTAGCATCTGAGATACAGAAAGAGGAGACTGTTGGGCATAGTCGGGCATTCACCCTAGAGGTGGAGAGAAAAGATTTAAAAGTATTCAGAGAAAGGATAGACAGGATCTTGTCACCTAAAATGTCACAGCAAAGTCAACTCCGGAGAGATGGATACCTCTCAAGAATGAAATTTTGGAGCCACAAAAGAGAAACAATTTTGCTGAAAAGAAAAAAAGGGTGTTGCCTCAAGAGAATACTTTGGAAGCAAAGGGAGCTCACCAACTGATTTACATTTTTTTTTTGTTTGTTTTTTTAAGGCAATGGGGGATAAGTGACTTGCCCAGGGTCACACAGCTAGTAAGTGTCAAGTGTCTGAGGCTGGATTTGAACTCAGGTACTCCTGAATCCAGGGCCGGTGCTTTAACCACTGAGCCATCTAGCTGCCCCCTCTGATTTACATTTTAAAAAGGCATATGCAGATGGAAGCAAGGGTAGGTAATAAAGAATGAATAAAAAGGGATGTAGAAATAATGTCAGAAACACTAAATGTAAGACTGAGCTAAGGCTCGTAAGAAAAGTCAATGACCCTATTTTTGTTTTTAGTTATACTGGAGAAATGAAAGAGGAGAAAAACTACTCAGGATGAATAAGATAAAAACTATTGATGGAAAAACAGCAGAACTACTCAAGCAATATTTTGCTTCTATTTTCTCAGGGAAAAAAAATGCTTAATCAGGAGTGGATACCCGATGTAAGTAAGGAGATACTAGGATTCTAAATCTTAGGATTCAAAATTTAGAGGTGAAAGGGACTTTGGTAGCTATCTAGCCCAAACTCTTCATTTTTCAGGTAAGGAACTAAGGCCCAGAGTTATGTGACATGCTGAAGATAACCGAGGCAGCAGGGCCAGGATTTGAACCCTAGTCTTCTAAGTCTAAATCCAATGCTCTTTCTACTGTGAAATGTTGCCCTTGATCTCACCAGTGTCAGTCAGATAAACTATATTCCAGGGTTCCGACACAACCTGGCAAATGCCAAGTCATTGCTCATCAACAATTTTTGAAAGTCAGTAGAGAAGGAAAGAGGTGTGGGCAAATTTCCCAATTTTCAAAAGCAAAATAATTGAGTCAGCAAACTATAGACCAATGAATCTAATTTCAAATGTTGGCAAAATTCTAATTATTAAAGGAATGGGTAATTAACAGAAAATGAAGCCCTCATTACAAAAGCTCAGCATGGCTTTATCAAGAACAATTCATGTCAGACAAACCTCATTTCCTTCTAGACTAACAGACTGGGGAATGCTGTACACATAGTTTAGTTCCATAATAGTAAAGCATTTGACAAAGTCTTTCCTGTGAGATTTGAAGACAAGAGAGATATGGGATTAGATGACCCTAGGATAACAGATTCGGCGATAGAAGACACGCTAGTGATCATCTAGTCTTTCACCTGATTCAACATATGAGGAAGTGAGGAAAGAAAGGTTAACTGCCTGATGATGAAGCCAAGATTCAAATCTAGGGGGCAGAGGAAAGGCAATGAGCTCTCGAACTCATGACATGATCACTCCAAAAAACATCCAAATAATGCCAAAGGACAATGCCTGGAGCAGCAAAACCCACAGAAGAATGTGCTGAAATCATCTTCTAACCAAGAACGGCTTGGAAGGTCAGAAGGAGGGAGCTGCTGTGCTGATACAGGAGTGGAGCCCAACCCCATAGCCATCCTGACACAGATCCAGTCCCAGGAAGGCCTCACCAGAGAAGGAGACCCCCCCCAGAGCCTCTGAATCAGCTGAAGCACCAGTGTCGCCTAGAACCAAGCTCACAGTCTGGTAAGAGGGCTAAGCTCTTGGCAGGGGGGAGACTATAGGGGGTCTATGCTGGTGCGGAGGCAGAACTTGGGTTTTTCACCCCTGCTGGGAACCAGGAGGTAGGCTTGAGTAGCAGTGGCCCAGGTTGGGGAGAGGCACAGGCTCCTCAGAGCTGACAACCACAACACACAAAGCTGGTTGATTAGCAAATTGGTCTGGGGTCATCTACGGACCAGGGAACAGGCCAGGGGAGTGAAGAACCTGATTCTCCTTAAATCATACCACCTGGGACTTCTTAAGCTTGGGATACTGCAGCCTGGAAACAGTGCCCCACTTTAAGGAGCTAAAAGTCAAGTAAAAGAAAAGCAAGATGAGCCGACAGAGAAAAGTGAGGACCATAGAAAGTTTCTTCAGTGACAAGGAAGATCTAGGTCCACCCTCAGAGGAAGATGTCAATGTCAGGGCCCCTATATCTAAAGCTTCCAAGAAAAATATTAATTGGTCTCAGGCCATAGAGGCCTGAGAAGAAAGTCAACAGCTTGAAAAGTCAAATTGGCCAAATGGAAAAGGAGGTACAAAAGCTCTCTGATGAAAATAATTGCCTAAGAATTAGGATTGAACAAATGGAAGCTAGTGACTTTATAAGAAACCAAGACACAATAAAGCAAATCCAAATGAATAAAAAAATAGAGGGCAATGTGAAATATCTTCTGGGAAAAACTGCTGACCTGGAAAATAGGTCCAGGAGAGATAATCTGAAAATTATTGGTCTACCTGAAAACCATGATCAAGGAAAGAACTTAGACACCATCTTCCAAGATATTCTCAGGGAAAATTGCCCTGATATTCTAGAAGCAGAAGCTAAAATAGAAATGGATAGAATCTACCAATCACCTCCAGAAAGAGATCCCAAAAGGAAAACTCCTAGGAATATTATAGCCAAATTCCAGAGCTCTCAGGTCAAGAAGAAAATATTGCAAGCTGCCAGAAAGAAAGAATTCAAGTACTATGGAGCCCCAGTCAGGATAGCACAAGATCTAGCAGCTTCTACACTAAAAGACAGGAGGGCATGGAATATGATATTCCAGAGGGCAAAGGAATTGGGATTTCAACCAAGAATCACCTACCCAGCAAAACTTATCATAATCTTTCAGAGGGAAAAAAGGGACTTTAATGAAAAAGAGGACTTTCAGGTATTTGTGATGAAAAGACCTGAACTGAATGGTAAATTTGACTTTCAAATACAAGACCCTAGAGAACCATAAAAAACTGGAGTTGGGAGACATACCTGAGGTCATGAAGTGGGTGACTGTCTTGTGTCTGAGGCCGGGTTTTGGCTGGGATCCCCCTGGGTCCAGGGTGGATGCTTTGTCCACTGTGTCACCTAGCTGCCCCATGATGACATCTTTAGGGTTAAATTGAGGGGTGAGGGGAATGCACTGGGGGAGGGGGAGGGCAGAGGTGAAATCCTACATCAAAGAAACAGGAAAGGGCTTTTGGAGTGGGGGAAGAGATGGGAGAGGAGCAGGCCAGTAAATGAATCTTACACTCATTAGAAAAGGCTCAAAGACCTTAAACTCATCAGAGTTAGCTCAAGGAGGGATTAACACACACACACACACACACACACACACACACCCAACTGGGTGGAGTAATCTATTTAATCTGGATAGTAAATGAGCCTAACACTCATCAGAATTGGCTCAAGGAGGGAATAACATACACACTCAATTGGATGGAGTAATCTATCCAAACCTGCAGGAAAGTAGGAGGGGAGGGGGATAAAGAGAGAGGGGCAAAAGAAGGAAGGGCAGAGTGGGGGAGGGGACAGACAGAAGCAAATCCCTTTTGAAGAAGGATAGGATGAAAGAAGATGGATAATATCATGGGGAAAGGAATAGGATATAAGGGAAACAGTTAACAATAGTACCCACGAAAAAGAGAAAAGGGGGAAAAGTTGTACAAAAAATATTTATAGCAACTCTTTGTGGTGGCTAAGAATTGAGAATCAAGGGAATGTCCATCAATTGAGGAATGACGGAAGAAGCTGTGGTATATGATTGCAGTGGAATGGGATTGTGCTATAGGAAATGACAAACAGGATGATACCAGAAAAACCTAGAAAGACTCATAAACTGATGTTTAGTGAAGTGAGCAGAGCTGGGAGGACATTGTGCATAGTGACAGCAGTATTATTCAATGAGCAATTGTGAATGACTTAACTACTCTCAGCAATGCAATGATCCAAGACAATCCCAAGGCACTAATGATGAAGCATACTATCCACCCCCATAGAAAAAACGGATAAAAAGAGCCCCTGTGGATTGTACATATATAACCTGGTTGCTGTCTTGTGGAGGGGGGAGGAAAGGGAAGGAAGGAGGGAGGGAGAAAAATTTGGAACTCTAAATCTTATGAAAATGAATGTTGAAAACTACCCTTACATGTAACTAGAAAAAATAAATGTTTGTTTCAAAAAAAAAAAAAGATTCAAATCTAGGTCCCTTTAATGACAAGTATAGCACTGTTGCCACTGCAGCACACTGCCTCTGCCAACGCCAGTAGCTAGATCCAGAATGGACTGACTGGCTGGACCTGAAAAGGAGTCATTAACGGCTTGAAGTCAGCTTGGAAAGCTCAGGACGGTGCCCAGACACTTGCACTTGGCCCTGTGCTTTTTATGATTTTTGCCAAAGATTTGGCTAAAGGCAGAGACAATAAGCTTTCAAGTGTGCAGAGGGCACAAAGCTGGGGGACAGACCACAGAGCAAGAAAGGGGAGATGGAGAAAACATGAAATGACCAAATCAGATACAAAGAGACCTTGACAGTCTTTGGCCAGAGTCCCCTAGGATTGTAGCTGAATAGGAATAAATGTCAACACATACTTTGGTTTAAAAAAAAATAACTTCATGGTTACAGTATTAGGGAAATACAGAAGAGAGCTTCACACAAGAGAGCTTCACTTTGGGGAGATTATGTAGGGGGGAATTCTTGCTCAGCTACAAGTTGAATGAGATAGCCTTTGGCAACCCTTCTATTTCTCTGAAAATACTGAATAACAAACAGAATTGAAAATGGGAGAAGAGGATTTTTACTCAAGTAGTCTTCACATTGGTCTACAACAAAAGTCTCTAATAAAACTGAAGGTAATGGATACATGCAAAGAACCCTTCCTAAACTATTACACAGTAACACATTCCAAAACTTTATGGACCATTTTTAATACAAACCAAATTCTCTTATAATTAAAAGATGTCATTTACATGATTGTCGATAATTTGGTGTGTTTTTTGGAATTCTGTCAAACTGAAAATGACTCCCATATAGTCTGACCATCACCTAGGACTTGGGGGAAGGAAAAGGAATAAGTATTTATAGATAGATAGATATAGATAGCTAGAGAGAGAGAGAGCGCGCGCGCCTGCTAGACATTGGGCCAAGTACTTTTGGACAAACATCTCATGTGAGATAGGTGCTGTTCATAACCCCATTTTGCAGTTGAGGAAACTGAGGTTAAGTGGTTTTTCCCAGGGTCATAGATAGCAAGTATCCGAGGCCATATTTCAACTCAGGTTTTCCTGACTCCAGGCTCAGAGCTCCATCACTATACCACCCTAGCTCACTTAAATATCTTGTACTTGGTGCAGATTTCTTTTCTTTTCTTTTCTTCTCCTTCTCTCTCTCTCCTTCCCTCCCTTCCTCCTCCCTTTCTCCCTCCTTTCCTTTCATGAGATTTGACCTCTCAAAAGGTTACATCAGACTTACTGATGGGGTATTACCTAGGGAAGGTGCAAATGACATCATCTTGCTCATGTGCTCATGCAGAAAATATGCACAAGTAGATAGCAGAAAAAAATTGGCAGTTTTTCTACAATAGGGCAAACAGAAGGGCTAAGCTCTTATTAAAATGTATCATCACTTGTCACAAGGGGAAACCAATCTTACATGAAATAAATTCTCCAAAATTGAGTTGAACCATTCTTCCATTACCAAATGTAGTCTAGGTAAGTAACATTGCTTTTACATCCCCAACTTTTAAAAGACATAAGACAAGGAATGGTTTTTTTGTGTAAGTTGCAAAAAAGAGAATGTATCTGTTACCTGGACATTGGATGAAAGACCAGTTGTATCTGTTCTCTTCTAGACACATGCTAGAATTAAGAAGCGGCTGTGGGTAGTGATTCCCTGTGGGTGGCTGGAATGGCATCTTCACTGGCCCTTTGAAGGAGCCCTCAATGCACTTGCCCTTGCCAGTATTGCTCGGATCAGTACACCAGCCACAGCCAGGCTGCTCCAAACAGTGACCACAAGTACAATAGCCAGAACAATTTTCTGCTATAAAAACAATAGACCAGGTTACAAAAAGTACCACATGCTACTTAGTAAAAGGTGCTTATGGTGAAAAGTAGAGACTGGTTTAAAAATAGAAGATCAAGATTGAAAGGGACAAATAGCTTGGCAGAAATCTGGAAATTGTTTCTAAATGTCTCAATAGAAATGTTTTATAACGGTCAATGTCAGAACGTCTAACCTTAAAGGAATGTTACAGACCAAACATAAACTACTCCATTCTACAAAGAAGGAAACTGAGGTCCACAACCTGGAAGTGACTTGCTCATGGTCTCAAGGGAAACCAACAGTAATGCTGAGAACAGAAGCAAGGATTTCTAATCTCAGGACCATCTTCTTGTCTATTGTACCTACATAGACAGGAAATAATTCTATTAGAAAATTCTATAATTATTTTAGCTGGACGGGCCATTAGAGATCATATATGCCAAGTCAGTAATTTTACATATATGGAAATTGAGGCTATGATTTTTCTGTTCTTTATATCTAATTCCCTTAGTCTATTTCAGACTAAGATTCCTTCCTTAGTCCTTAGTGCAGGTGGAGAACAATTAATCCCATAAAAAACAAACAAAACAGATCTTAGAAGAAAATGATCCAGTCTCTCATGGGCTTCTCTTCTCTAGAAGTGAACACCAAATTCCTTTATTTTTCCTCACAAACATCATTTACTAGGTCTAGAATTCTCTTTTCACCCTTCCCTATGTTCTTAATGTCTACTATAATTACAATACTCAGATCTATGTTGGGGAATTTAGTGAAAGGTCTAAGGATAGAAGATTTTCTCATTCCTTCTACATGCTATGATATTCTATCTCCCACACTCATCTAGCTTCTTACTATCTTGGGATACAAGTATCACCAGAACCCCCTAACCAAATTCATCTTTCATGATCGTGTTCACTATTCCAGCTTGCTTTCCTACTGTCAACCAAGCTATTACCTATTCCCAGAGTTCATCAATAAGATAAAAGTTTTAAAAATCACTAAGTATCTTGATATCCAATTGTATTCAAATCAAGAGTATTAGCATTGTGATAATAATGAACTTAAGCTACTACCAGGCTTCCTAGGGATACTGAAATAAATCTAGGTTAAAAAATCTGCCCCAAAAGAGAAATAAATATACTTTATTCTAACTTAATAGTAAACTATCCTCTAAGTAAGGAAGTCAAAGAACTACTGAAAAAAAATTTTTTAAAAACATGCATACATACAGAAGACTAATAATTTCAAGGATGGGGGAATATACCAAAATGATAACATCATTAGTTATAAGTAAAATGCATAAAACACTACTTGTTAACATATATGACCATTTCATTTTCTTTTTTTTTCTTTTCTTTTTTGACCATTTCATTTTAACTTGAAAGCAAATTATACATTTGATAAGTTAACAGTCTTCAAAGCCTTTCCAGTACTGTAGAATCTGCTGTACCTTATACTCCTTCCAGGGTAATCATGGGGAATCACAGGGAGAGGACTTTGCAGAGATAGAGTACTACATAAAAAACCTCTATCATTTTAACCAATTATAAGAATATGGTTATTGGGGTTTTTTTAAGTTTATAGATTTTTCTGAGAGGGTCTGCTTTATTTTCAACAAATCTAGACCAACCAGTGGGTCCCCACCATACTGTGAGGCCAACAAATCTCTCAGGGCAACACATCTCTGTCAGGTGGGGCAGATAGAAATTTCTTATCAAAGATCACTAAAAAATCACCTATTTCACAAGCCCCTGAAATGATCACAACTGTGACAATAGCGCCTTACTGTACTCTGCAAAAATGTCACATTCCAATGGTTGTCCTCAATGATTACTAGACCAATTGCATACTCTCCTCATAAACCCTAAAATGTATCTGTCCCAGACTTATGTATGATGTAGACTATTCATTTAGTAGATTTATTATGATCTCTTTCAGATATTTATCTACCTATGACAGGCGGCCAATTTAATAGTAAGCTTCTACAAGACAGGAGTGGGACTTTAGGGTCATCTCTGAATAATAAGAGACAATTAGATCGGGAAGAAGACCTTCAGAGGCAAACAACTTTAACCTATAGCCATATTTTGCCCATAGTTAGTTTATGGCTTCATGTGAATATATTTGTATGCACAAACATATACATAAACCCACAAACACATACATATGACCACACACACACACACACACACACACACACACACACACACACACACACATGCACATGCTGTAAGTCAAGAGTTCATTTTATAAACTGAACAGATTACTTACGGGGACAGCTGCTCATGGTGTACCACTCCATACACTGGCCAAATGGAAAAGAGGCCACATAAGCATTTGAATCCACACATTGCTTCATGTTACTACACCACATGCACTCTGAGCTGCCACTGGTACACTCTCCACACATCGTCCTCAAGGCACAGGGGGTACGACACTGTTTGGCACTGTGGTTGGCTGGAGGAAGGAGAAAAATAGAGAAAATTACATCAGCTCTACATTTGCTGCTTCCAGCACTTACAGTCAGCTAAGTTCTGGCCACGTATTTCACAGTCCCAATTTGTTATGGCCAAAATGGGGCTGAGGGATGAGAGGTAGTACAAGAGGAGAAAGGAGGGAAAGGAGGGAGGATGAAGACAAGAAGAAAGGGAGGAGAAGGAGGAGGAAGGCTGTTCTGGAGTAGGCATGGACCTTCAATAATAGAACACATAGTAACCCAACAAAATAAAAAATGGAACTTTAATCAGAACAGAGTGACTTGGCTAGCAAGATCCCAGAAAGTAGGCAGTATATTTCTTCTATAGGTTTGGTACGGTACTAGCAAATGTTAACATATGTGAGTCAGATTTTCCCCATCCCTTAGTTATAAGAGATTTAAAGTGATTTAATTATGATAATAAACAACATATTAATTGAAAAATTGTGATTTATTATATTTAGCTATCTTATTTTGATTGTATTAATAGATTAAGTCTCTCTTCTTACTATTTAATAATGTCAGATGATACTTTCCAATGTCAAGCATTAAGTAATATCACAAGATACAATAGTCAGCAATATTATATTTTAGAAACCATGAGTGTTATGCTTGACTCAAGGGGATCATGCAGCTCACTAGTGATATACTTGATTAGAAAGGGTCATGCAGCAGAATTATGACCCTGTTGCCACAAGAAGGCTGATAAGAGTATTGGAAAATGCTGACATTTGTCATGTAGGCAGTTTCTCTATTTCCTAAGAAGATGCTTTAATTTTAGACACTTCTAATTAGTATGGTATAAAAGCATACAAGCTCTGTAGCGGTATAAAAACCCATTGGTTCTGTAACTCAAGGTTTTTCAGGTCCATCCCCTGACTGACCGACTGGCTTTACTGTGAGGCCTTCTCTCAATAAACCTATGTTCTATGGGTTGGAGACTTTGCTATTTCTGTTCTTCTGTCAGACTTAGAAATTTTCCCGACACATAATAGCAAGCTAGAAGCAACCAACACATAAAAACTACACTTAATTACAAGACACATGGCAAAATCCACAAATGAGATGCCATATGTTTTTTTTGTTTGTTTTTTTGTTTTTGAAAAAGGATGAAGGTTCCAAAGTTAGGTCACTTTCAAATAGTAAATTTCAGGATTTTTTTATTAGAGGTAAAACTTTGATACTGTTTGAACACAGACTGAAGCATGCTATTTTTCACTTTCATTTTTTTTCTTTTATTCAATTTTTCTTATACAAAATGACTAATATGGTAATGTTTTAAATAATTGCACATGTTTAATCTATATCTGATTGCTTACTGCTTTAGGGAGAGAAGAGGAGAAGTAGAGGAAGGGAGGAATAGAATTTTTAAAAAGAGGAATTCAAATCCTTGAACTTTCACATTCCAAGTCCAAAACTATCCACTGTTTTTGCTACCTCTATAAAAGGTATGGATGGGCTCCAACCTACTTCACTGGAAGAAGTATCCACGAGATCAAAGAGCCACCAAGGTATATACCATGTTCTTTATCCTCTTATCTGTCATATAGATTCCTCCTATACCTCTTATCTACTGTACATACCACTACACTTTCTGATCATCTTAGTCTTTCAATGATTTAAAATCATTCAATAATTGCATGTTTTCTGCTAAAGGACTTCATTTGAAAATTCCAGTTTACTTTTCTAGCCTTCTCATCTACCATCTCCCCGAAGGCCATTCATGGAAGGGCCTAGACAATTTCTACCTCCTCTTGTCTCTGGACACTTGTCCACCTGGAGCAATATTATTCTCCTGTCAAAATGTTAATCATCCTTTAAAGGACAGTTTAAATGCCCCCTATATTTCATGAAGTGTTTCAAGTTTCCCATTAAATTTCTGATTCTACTCTATATATATCTTATATGTACTTAGTTATTTACATGCTTTTTTCCCCCTTTAGAATACGACCTCTTTGATGAAAGAGACAATGTTTTAGCTCAACGTGTGGCACACAGTAAGCATTTAATAAATGCTTGCTGACTGAGTGAACTTCCCTAGCACTTTGCTCCTCCCTTATGTCATCTATCATATTCTAACACTTAACCCTCCCTTCTCTCTAAACACACTCTAAATTATAAGTTCTTTGAGGGCTTTGTATTTTATTCCTTTTTGTACTCCTTGTAGCTCCTAACACCGGGCCTCTACATAAGCACTAGATTAACATCTATTATATTCTAAATAATATCTAAGCTTATAGTTAAATCAAGGAGGAAGGTCAGAAGATGGCAAAGATGTTACAAGACATTAACTCTGCTGAGGGAGTGGGGAAGAGGTGAAAGCAAGGGCGGGGAAGCACATGATCATCACTGAGAAGTAGAATAGTTACTCTCCTTCCATAAGTTTTCTTGAAGGTTCAGGAATATGTTAGAACCAAGGGGAAAGTCTGAGTCCATTTATAAGTCCAACTGGACCCTTTAAGACAGAAGTAAATCGATCAGCTTTCTGAGAGCCCCAGAACTATGACAGAGTCTAATCACGCATCACATACGATGGCTCGATCTGGCCTTGTTCTGCTTGGATCTTCAGGAGCTTCATTTTCCAGCACTTACTAAAGAAGGCACCTGTTCAAACAACCTCTGTGTTGTCCTGGTCTCCTTAGCTCTCGCTCACCCCATATATCCAGTTGCCAAATCTCCTTGTTTCTACCTCCACCAAATTCTCTCATCCATTCTTTTCTCTCTGCTCCCACCAAAACCAGGCCTAGTTCACGACCCTCACCTCTTTCTTGGACCACTGCAATAGCCTCCTAGTTGGTTTTCCTGCCTCAAGTCTTGCTCCCCTCCAAGCGATGCTCCATCCAGTTGCCTAAGTGACTTTTCTAAAGCACAGGTCTGCTTATGTCACCACACTACTCAGCTCACTCTGATGGCACCATATCTCTCTCTCTCTCTCACACACACACACACACACACACACACACACACACACACCAGTCCAGCCAAACTGACCTGCTGCTTCTCACACAGAGCCCCTGCGTCTCTCATTTCTGTGCCTTGCCACTCACTGCCTAAAATGCTTTGTCTTCTCGCCTGGCTGCGAATACCCTAAATCCACTGGGCATCTCTTTTCTACACGCTAGCTTTCACAGCTAGAATATAACCTCCTCAAGAGGAAGAACTACTCATGTTTCTCTTGGCATCTCCAGGCTTTGGCACAGTGCCTGGCACTCAGCAGGCCCTTAGTAAAGGCTTATTGATGAGTTAGTTGATTGGTGTAACAAGAAGTTGTGACATCCATGCCATGAGGCATATGAATAGAAAGTTAATGAGAGAGGGTGGATCTGTGTACACACACACACACACACACACACACACACACACGCACACGCACACGCACACGCACACGCACACGCACGCACACACACATACACTCTCCCCCCCATCTCTACTAGGCTGTAAGTCTAGGAGAAAGTTCATGTTTATTCCGGACTTTCTATCTATCTCAGTACTGTGCATAGTGCATAACAAATAGTACAATCAAAGGCTCATAGATTTAGAGCTGGATAGGAGGGTCATTTAGGCCAATCTCTCCGGATAAGAGTAGTTCAGTGAATTGCCCATGGTCACACAGGGAGTGAGGGGCAAAGAGAGGATTGAAATATACCCTCCATCCCCAAAGCTAATACCCTTTTTGCTGCAACAGGTTAGTAGATACCCAACCAATGGTTTTTGAAAAATATACACACATATATATACACACAGGTCCTATCTATCTATACACACACACACACACACACACACACACACACACACACTCCCAGTAGGACAAAAACCACTTGAAGGAGAAATAGGAGGTCTTATTTGTCTCTAGGGTTAGCTAGGTAGCACAGTAGATAGAGCACTCTGGCCCTCAGATACTAACTAGCTGTGTGACCCCTGGGCAAGTCACTTAACCTTAGTTGATTTAAACACATGGGCCATCTCCAGTCGTCCTGATCTATATCTTGCCACTGGGCCCAGATGGCTCTGGAGGAGAGTGAGGCTAGTAACTTTGCACAGCCCTGATTCTGACATCACCACAATGTCATGGCCCTCTTTGAGAATGAAGGACAAAACAACAACAACAAGCCACCTAGCACAAAGCCCTCCATAGAGTAGGTATCTAAACAATTACAGAAAGAGGAAGAGAGAAGGAAGGAATGAATGAACTGCATACTGACCAGGCCTTTCACAGATACTTCCATTAAGTGGATTAATACAGGTTGCAGCCTTCAAGCCTCTGACATTGGGCTCTGACAAGATTCCACAGAATCCAGCATCACTTGGTTCTGATGGTAGCCACTGAAGTAGGCTATTTGTAAATGGGGACATGTCTTCCCAGCACCAGTAAGACACATTGATCTTCCGGAGTCCTACCCATGGAGTCAAGGTTGTTTTGGACTACAGATAAAACAAATACAATTGTTATTCCATCTGATCTCTGCAGGGGGTGGGGGTTGTTAATTAGATCTCAAATTCTATTACTTTCCTCCACTGGGATTAGAGTGAAGGAGAAAACCAACCAGAATGCTCTGGAAAAGAGATGGATTCCTTTGTCCAGATTGCTGGAGGCACCGAGTCACATGATCAAGTCCTGTTCTCAGCAAGAGGAGCTTTCCAGCCCACCTCCTCATTTGAAAGTCCACCCCCTCATTAATTGTTCACAAATCAGGGTTGATTTTCACCTGCTAGGGGCACTTCCTTTTCCAAAGATATTTAAGCATTTGGTGATCTTCATGGTTTTGTCTTCGGATACCAAGAAAAACCACTTACTAGCAATTCACTGATTATCAGTTAGCCTAATTAATAAGCTGATTATTAATTACCCAGAAACTGTCTCTTGGGCTTTTCATTCATCTCAATCTCAATTAGTTTAAAACAGCTCCAAAGCTTAAAATTAGCATCAGGAAAACAGTAATGTGACTGGTAGTAAAAATAACATGAAAAATGAAAAGAATTGTTAATACTGGATAAAAAAAAGGATGGAATTCCTCAAAGATAATCAGCTATTGCCAAGACCTTCAAGTAGCCCTGTGGATAGAATGTGAGATCATAAGATGGAAGGACTGTAGAAATCTAGACCAATCTTTTCATTATGTAGGTGAGAAAATTATGAATGATCATCCTTGCACATCTCTTGTGTCACTCATCTTTCCTGTCACTGACAAAATAAATGCATAGCTATTGACATATAATAGTTTTTTTTCTTCAAAGGTTCTAGGCCATAAACCAACAGTAAGGATGCTATCCTATCTGGTTGGGAGACAAGCCTGGAGTACTAGCCTCTCCAATGGGCAAAGGGACAAAAATAGAGAAGCAGCAGCAAATGGGTATAAGGGTGGATAACATTCAACGATGAAAGAAAAGGGTTTTCAGAGCTGAAGAAAGGAAAAGGACTTAGAGACTAAGATCCTGGTAAGCTAAGAATTTAATCAAACCTATTGCTAGGCTTTAGTTAAAGTAGGAACAGGAAACATCTACCAATTACCCATTTTTATGCTTTTGTGTTTTTTACTTTCTTGATAAAAGTCCATTTTAAGAAAGCTTAAACTTTGTCTCTGATGAACCCTGAGAAAATGGGATTTAAAGCATACTATTATTAAAACGCTGCTCTTGGCACTGGAATTCCTTGAGGAAATAAAAGAACTGTTGAACCTCCAAAAATGTCTTAGTCATAACTAGGGTCAGGACCAATATAGGAAAATTGTTTTCTGGGAAAGATTTTGCCCAAAGATTGTCCCCTTTCCCTGCCTGAGGTAACCAGTGTCCTTATGTTTGCTTCCTTTCATCCCTGCCTCCTCAAGCCTCCTCTCAGGAAGTCCAGTTACGTTAAAAGCCTGTCCGAGGGGGATCTGAACTTTTATAGGCATAGAAGGACTACTATCAAAGAGGATAAGTCCCCAGAGAGATGCATTTTTATGGTTAGAAATGTCATCACCAGAAGCGCTGGGATATAAATTCTAGCATGTGAATACCTTTCCTTGGCTGTGGTGAGAGACTCCTTCCTTTCCCAGAACGGTTATATGCAGTCAGAGGAGCATTTCCCCTACCTAGTGACCAGGATTTGTGAGGTGACTATTAGTCTTCTGCTCAGCCAGAACAAGAAGCTGGCATACTGTTAAGAGCTTAGCATCACAGCTGCCTTCTTCGCAGTTTCCATGGCGACTGCCAGGCAATGACAAAATGTAGGCTATTCAGTCTGATTTTGTTAAAAGGAGGTTTATTCCTAGAAAATTGGTTAACTGAATCATCACTATATTAAAGTTTTAAAGAAATGGGATGAAGCTCTGACATGGAATTTTAGAGTGGCAGTCAATTGGATTTGGAGAGATATGGTAAATTAGGGAGAAGAGGATGGAGTCTTCCTGGGGTAACTTGTCAATATGGCTTTCTCTGTCCAAGAAGGAGCTTCTGACCCTGCTGAATCTTGTCTCAACGGCAGCATTGCTACCACTACAGTAGTCTCAGAGAACTTTTAATCTGAAAAACTCTAGATTAGCTCAATACAAAAGATCATGAGTTAACCTGCCATCCCACCCAGGAGAACCTTGGAAGGAAACATATAAAAGTTATCATCTACCACCAAAAAAAAAAAGATGTTAATACATCCTGATTCTTCTATAACATGCAATTCATTTAAACCATTTCTCAGTTTTAAACATTATATACAAGGTAAATGAAGTCACAGTTTCTAAGACCTTTGATCAGAACATCTTAAAAGAAGTGTCACATAGAGGGAAATATCAAATTAAAACATAACTGCATGTCAGTCTACTGTACAACCTAAAAAACTGGAGTAAAACCCTCCAGTTCTCCTGCTAAGCCCCTTGGCAGCAGAGTGCCATCTACCACACCCCAAACCAGTACATGAAGTGGGTGTCCCAGGACTCACCAGTGATTGTGCTGATTGCATTAAGCGCAACTGTTTAAGAACGAACTCCACCTTCTTCTGGGTGGTTAGAGAAGCCAGGAAGGCGTTCATGCTCCTGCAGGACAATTTAGCATTGTCGTAATTGTCTTTTGTGGTCGTAATTTTTAAACATGAATTTCCAACCAAATGCCAGCCAGCGCCACAGATATTTTCTTGTGTTAAGAAAAGGGAAAAAAAGTTTCACAAAAGCAGGAAAAATTCATGTATACTTAGGGAAATTTTGAAAAATTTCCAATAATGTGTTTTCAGAGGAAGGGGATAAGTGGGAGAGGACAAGGAAATTTTAAGAATAAAAATGGGGAAACCCCCCCCCCAGCAATATTTGAAACCACCACTGCTAGATTTTGATTGTTTGGCCCCAATTTTGAAACCAGCTCAAGAGCAAGGCTAGTTTTATACTATAAAGAACTGTACTGACCTCTATACAGAAATCAGAGAAGATAACACACTCACACACTGCTCTCTGTAACCCAAATTGGATCATTTTTGGTTTCTCCTGCTAAGGCTGCCTACGAGTTGGAAGAATCCAGTTTGAAGGACTACAGAGAATTGGTGGTACAATATGATTCTTGAAATTGAGTAATTCAGTACTTCTAATCCCCTTGAGCATAGAGAAAGCATTAAACAGAAGATATTTCTCTGTTGGGTGATGTGGAGATGAGAGGGGCCAAGTAGGCTAAATCATCTCTGAAGAACTAGAATTGTTACCAAGAAGAACACGCCTCTGAAATAATACAAGCAATCCAGATAGGTATAGGTTACTATGAGAAAAAGAAAAGTTACTCAGGGACAAGAGAAATGAGACCCATTACGGCAAGGCAAGGTGAGCATGCTAAGTCTAAAGTATATTCATTCAACAAACTAGATGAAGCAGCTAGATGGAACAACAGATACAGCACTGGTGCTGGAGCCAGGAGGACCTGAGTTCAAATCCAGCTTCAGACACTTAATAGCTGTGTGACTGGGCAAGTCATTTATTCTTGATTGCACCCCGCCCCCCAAACAACAACAATAACAACAAACAAAAAACCAACCTATATGTTAGAACTCAGGCCAGGTCAGAACCACAGTGAAGCCCAGATTTATCCTCCTGGTTCACTGTCTCTACAATAACCAGAGGTGTGAAGACTAGTCACAAAACTCTCTTTTCTGGATATCTGAAGGGGTTTGCTCAATTATAGAGGCTCCAATACTTGCCAGAACAGCCTGGAGTTTTGAGTAAAAGCAGATGCCCAAAGACACTGGGTAATACACCAAATCCGCAGAATTCTTCAAAGTAATCTAGTCATTTTCAAGGCCTCCAGAACAGAAATAGTACTGTGTCTCTTTCCCTGCCTCCACTTCACTCCATCAGAGAAACCTCTGGCCACTCAAACCGCAAACTGGTGCAAACCTAACAGAGCAAAAGTACTGAAGAGACTGACTGCTAGCACCAGTATTTTCTATTTCCTACTGGTCAAAAGAGGGGAAAAGTAGAGCCAAAGGGTTATTTTTCACAGGTTAAGAAAAACACACCTAGTTTCCAGTATTACTGGGCTGCACAGACTATTTAACAGGTAATACAGAGATCATGGGAGTTAGGATAAGTGATGCTTTCCAAAAGACAGTAGCCTCACAAAGTAAAAAGTTATTTTTTATTAAGAAATACAGGAATTAAGTCTTCCCTCCCCTATAGTTCAATCTAAAATCTATGGGACAAGCAAAGTACCTAGGATTACGTCAGTGGCTACCTAGGCAGGCAGTTACCTCCATCCATACATACCAGGCAAGGCAACACACTCTTGATTCCTGGGTTCCCACTGGCAGTTCTGGTCCATGGCACAGCTCTTACAACTTGTCTTCTTGTTACAGTAATACGTTGGATTATCCTTTGGACAATTCTCATATTTGGAAATAGAAACCTAAAATACAAGTCAGGCTTAAGCATTTTCCTAGAATAACTGTTCACAAATTTAATGGTTAGTGTATAATTCTGCAGAAAATTAGAGTCTGAAAGAAAAGGTGAGGGGCAGCTAGGTGGCACAGTGGATAGAGCGCCGGCCCTGGATTCAAGAGGACCTGAGTTCAAATCTGGCCTCAGACACTTAACACTTACTAGCTGTGTGACCCTGGGCAAGTCACTTAACCCCAATTGCCTCACCAAAAAAAAAAAGAAAAAGTGAGGGCAGGATAGAGGGTGCATGCCCAGCAGGAGAAGTAAATAATGAAAGAATCAGGAAATGGACAGGAATAAGTCATAGCAGAAAGACGACTGTAACAAAAATCAAGAGACCTAGGTCCTAGTGTTGACACTCTTACTAACTTGTGTGACTTCGAACAAATCACATGGCCTCCCTGGGATTCAGTTTACTCAAATCTAGAAAAGGAAAGGGTTAAACAGAATGACCTCTAAGGTCCCTTCCAATTCTTAAAGGTGTGGTTCTATGAAATACATGACATTTTAACAACTACTATTTTACAAAAGAGCATTTCTAGTTTTCAGTAACAACCATCAAACATCATGTAATATAGCAAAACAATAAGTATCAGATCATCTTTATAAAAGTGTCAGGTCCTTTTCTCTTACTGCCAAAATACCTTCTATTTTCAAACTCATCTCCTCTTCCCTCACTCTGTGATCTTGTCAAACTGGCCTTTCTGCCCCTCACATACAACACACTATCTGCTGTATCCAAATCTAATTGTCATTCCTGGAATGCACTCCTTTCTTTCATCTGTCCCGTAAGAGGTTACATATATAATACAAATGTTATTATTCCATCTCACAGAATAGAAAACAAAGGAAGAGAAGGGGGAATGACTTGCCCATAATTATGTAGCAAATACCACAAAAGACAAGACTCAGATCCTCGTTCCTAATTCTACAGCAGCCACTGCAACTAAGCTCCAGCAGTCGACAGGGATGAGCCAAAAATACTTCCCGAAAAAGAAACATGGGGAAATTGAAAACATATATTCATGTCTTACATATTTTAAAAATAACTCTGTAGCTTTGGCTACAGTACTACCACCAACAAAGCAGGTATGCTAGAGTAAAAACTGCTACCCTGAGGAAGTCTGAAGTCTTTGCTGATGTACAAGCCCGAAGACACTGTAACTGGAAACGGGGTTAGGAATTTCTTACCTGGCCTTCAGTACAGTTGCTATTCATGGAGATACAATGATCACTACACCACTGGCAGTCATTCGTGTTGGCTGTGCAGCTGTAACAGTCTATGTGCTGATCACATTTGTCAGGATCGGCAGCTATTAAGAAAATAAGTTTATTTCACTAGAGATAGTTCTATTCTCCTGGCATAAAATCACCAGAGGAGATCAAAAGCTTGATCCTATAATTCACACAAAAGTGAATTTGTTCACCTTACAAATCTGGAATTTTTCCCACCACTCTAAGAAACTGAATGTCATTCTTCACACTCTCTGCATTATTAACTTGAAAATTTCCACACTTAATTTAAGTAGTTCATATTTTTATCTCAGACAAATTCTGTAATTTTGTCCCTTTATGTCAGTGATAGGAGGCTAATTCACTTCAATTCACCTTTCAACTACTCAGTGATTATAGATAAAAAGGTAACAAGGGAGTCTGGGGTTTTGGTTTGTTTTTCCAGGATTAGTTTTATCTCTGGGTTTGTGTAATTTATCACTAGAACATAAACGGTCTTCAGAATTCCATAAACACTCAGGAGGGGGCTCTGCACATAGTAAGAACCAATTGTTTAGCCTCAAAAGGGAAGAAAAAGATTGCATAATGACTTGTCAGGATGATAACACCAAATGATGTTTTCTTTTTTAAAAGAAGGGGAGCCATGAAGAGGTTTGTAGGAAAAAGAGGAGGAGCCAGTAGACATGAAGAGACTGGAGATTGCAGATGATAGTGGGATCAACATGCCAAGGCAAAAGGGAAGGGATGGGATCAAGCACGCATAAACAGAGGTTGGCTTTTGCAAGGAGAAAGGCAACCTCTTTGCTGGAAAATGGACCCAACTGATAAACTGTCAGGGGATATGAAGAGAGGAAGACATCAAAACTATCAAAAATCATATGGAAAAAATACTCTAAATCACTAACAAGAGGAAAATGCAAGTTAAAACAGTTCTGAGGTACTAGCTGGCATCCATCAGATTAGCTAAAAGAAAAATAACAAATGCTTGAGGGGATGTGAGAAAACAGGTACACTAATGTGTTAGGAAATGTGAACTAGTGCAACCATTCTGGAAAGCAATTTGGAACTATACCCCAAAAGCTATAAAACATGCATACATTTGGCCCAGCAAACAACCCATATGTAAAAAAAGAATAGATAGATAGATAGTAGTTCTTTTTGTGGTGGCAAAGAATAAAAAACTGAAGGAATGCTCATCAATTGGTGAATCACTGAACAAGTTGGAGTATATGAGTGGGATGTAATAATACCATGCAATAAGAAATGATGATGGGGATGGTTTCAGAAAAAACCAGGAAGACTTACATGAACTGATGTAAAGTGAAGTGAGCTGAACCAGGAGAATAATTTATACAATAACAGCAATATTGTAGAGATAATGAATTGTGAAAGACTATTAGTAACCTTGATCAACACAATGACCCACTACAATTCCAAAGGACTTATGATAAAAAATGCTACCCACCTCCAAATAGAGAACTGATGGACTCAGAAAAGAGACTGAAGCATACTTCTTTCTCTTTCTTTTTCTTTTTTTCTGGAACATGGCTAATATGGAAATACATTTTGCATGATTGCATATATGTAATGACTTTCTTGCTTTCTCAGTGTTTGGGGCATGGGAGTGCAGAGAGGGAGAGAATTTGGAATTGAAAATAATACTGAATAAAAAATTTAAAAAAGAAAATGGAATGATGAGATAAGATGTCTGAATGATTTATAAGACAAGGAGGAGGGAAAACAGGGAGTGCTCAGTGAATGGCTTCATTTTTTTCAGTGAAGTGTGAGGCAAGGTCATTAACTGAGAAGCTGAGGTCAGGGAGTCCTGTGTTAAGCTTAAGGAGAGATAAGAAGATATGGAACAGACATTTTAGGGAGTAGAATGACAAATCAATGAGGGAGGGATAGAATGCTTGTTTTGTTGGATTTCGGATATATATGTGTGTGTGTGTGTGTGTGTGTGTGTGTGTGTGTGTGTGTGTGTGTGTGTGTGTTCATTGTGGACTCAATCAATGTGGTTTCATAATTTTCTCTACTTCCAATAATTAGCACATGAATAAGAAAACAGGGAGCTGGATCATGGGAGTAATCCAAAATTAGGGCTTTGACAAGATGTGATGTGTGATAAGCCAGGGAAGGGAAGGGATGTGAGAGTGGAAGATAATGAACAACTGATTTGGTTCACCAAGGAGTCAAAAAAGAGAAGGGAATGATAGGAAGGGAGTTCATGGTAAAAATGAAAAGCAGAGTCAGGGCTCATAAGACAGAGGGAAAGAAGGAATGATAAAAGATTATGATCATATAAAGCAATTTCAGGGTTTGTGAACAAGGAAGTAAAACACTTGTGAGTGATGGTATGATCAAGAACATGACCCTCTCTCTGGGTAGAGCTGAATTGCAATGAAGAATTAGGGCGTGGAGTTGAGTAGACTAAGGAAGGGGAAGTTAGGGTATTTGAGGAAACATCAATATGTAAACTAAAACCCCCTAGTATGAGAGCAGGTTATGGGGAGGAAAGAAAGATTATGAATCAGGGGGCAGCTACATGGTGCAGTAGATAAAGCACTGGCCCTGGATTCAGGAGGACCTGAGTTCAAATTCAACCTCAGACACTCGATACTTACTAGCTGTGTGACTCTGGGCAAGTCACTTAACCCTCATTGTCAGGCAAAAAGGAAAAAAGAGAAAAAACAACAACACTATGAGTCGGGCACTTAATTCAGTGAAGAAAAAAGAATGCCCTGGGCATCTGTAGTGATAACAGATACCAGGGTCTGGATTGAGTGATAAATATGGACTGAATGGACCTCAAAGGAAGAAAGGTTGCTTAGTGAAGGTGGTAGAGGAGGAGTCTACTATATTTATTATTTATGCTTTTTAAAAAATCTATTTATAATTTCTCTATGTTCAAGTACATGGTCCATTTTTGTAAAGGTATTATGTAGTTCTGAGAAAGGTGCATTCTTTAATGTTCTTATTCAAAAGATCCACAGATCCTTCAGATCTAAATTGTCCAAGTTTTTTCAGGTCTATATATATATATATATATATATATATATATATATATATTTTTTTTTATATTCCTTCTTTTAGATTTATCTTTCTGTTAGATTTTTCTAGCTCTGAAAGAACCACCATGAATTTCTGAAAATTCTATTAATATCTACATGTTTTTGCAATCCATTTAAACTTTCCTTTATGAATTTAGATATTGTGCCATTTGATGCATACATTTAATACTGATATTGGCTCACTGTCTAAATAGTTTCTTCAAGGAACAATGCAGTTCCCAGTTCCACTATGTGTACACTATAATATTTATTTTATCACTGTGAATTTTTACTATCAGATAGTAAGATTACAACTTCTCTTAAAAAACAAAAAAACTTGATTCAAAGTAAATTCTACCCCAATCCCTCATTTTCCATTTTTTAAAATGCCTTTATATTTTAGAAATGTTTCTTATATATGGAAAAATGTTGGGTTTTAATCTCTTATCCATTCTTCAACTTTCATTTTATTGGGCTGTTTGATGTGTTCGCATTTAAAGTTATAAAATACCAATAAAAACTTATTAAAAAGTAAAAAAAAAATAACTCAGTACTTTGTTATTATCCTACTTTGCTAGTTTATCTCCATAGGGTTTCCCTCCCCAAACTCATTTATCTGATCTATCCCAAATTTTAAACAGTTAATTTTTTATTTTAGTGAGGCAATTGGGGTTAAGTGACTTGCCCAAGGTCACACAGCTAGTAAGTGTTAAGTGTGTGAGGTCAGATTTGAACTCAGGTACTCCTGACTCCAGGGCCAGTGCTCTATCCACTGTGCCACCTAGCTGCCCCCAGTTAATTAATTTTTAAATTGAATTTTAAAAAATTTACTTTTCCCCCTTACATTTGCCTATTTTTCCCAATCTTTGGCCCTTCCCTTTCCCTATCCACTTAAGTGAGTTAAAAAAATCTTCCCTATTCATCTCCTTTCCAATCTCTTATTTTAAGTAACATTTTTTTGGCTGTGTTCTTTTCTAAGAAGTTTTTCTTTAGCTCTCTGCTATTTCTCTTCTCTATTATTATTTTATTTTCTGACTCACAGATTGTACCTTCAGCTGGTCCTTCTTTATTTTCTGCATGCTTAATAAGGGTAAAGAACATGAAGGGCCAAATCTGATCTCCCTCTTATATACTATTCCTTTGTTATTTCCTTTGTAGATTACCCCATCATCTATTTTCTGCTAGGCCCCAATCTCAGAAATATGAGTTCATGAAGAAAGTAACAACAGATGGACACAATGCTGTGTGGTTGTAGCCATTTGGAACCTGAGCTCTTTGCTTTTTGAAATATAACATTTCATTCTCTCCCCTGAGTTCTCATTACTGCGGATTAATTCTCGGTTATTCAGATAGCTTTCCTTTACATCTAAAGCTTTTTTTCATAGGTATTTGCAAAATTGGCTTGATTTTTTTTATCCATATTTTAATATTCAAAGTTTTTTAAAATTTCCTTCTCTCAAATTCTACCTACTTCTCTGAAATGATTCTCTCATATGTGATTTTTTCCCCCAACTCTGGGGTGTGTGGGTGTGTGTGTGTGTGTGTGTGTGTGTGTGTGTGTGTGTGTGTGTGTGTGTTTGGCAGGGCAATGATGATTAAGTGACTTGCTCAGGGTCACACAGCTAGTAAGTGTCAAGTGTCTGAAGGCAGATTTGAACCCGGGTCCTCCTGACTCCAGGGCCAGTGCTTTATCTACTGTGCCACCTAGCTGCTCCTGTGGTCTATTTTTTAATCCTGCATTGAAAACAACAATTCCTATACTGAACTTATTCCTAATTTCTTCTTCTAAAAGTTTTATTTCTCTTTTGAAGTTCCTGGCCTTTTGCCAAAAAAAAAACTTTTGGAGGAGTTGGTTTCATTATCTTTCAGTGGTCCAGAAGGTTCAAGTCAGGTAAATTTTTATTGTTTTCCTTCATCATAAAATACTGGCTAGTGGTTTGGGTTTTCTTTGAGGCTTTACTCATTCTCTTTTATAATCCTCTCAGTTTTTATGCCTGTGAACTACATATTTATTCAAGTCTTCTTTTATATTCCGAGTCACTTGCCTTTGGCTTCTGTCCTCACTCTTTAGTCTCTCTCCCCTCCACTGCTACTCAAACCTCTGAAACCCGGGCCTGATGATTATCCTTAGCCTTGTCAATTTGAGGGTTATAAAGGTCAGTTTGGTTGAGTCTCTGCCAGTAAACTCTGGAAAAATAAGAGGGATGAGGGAAAAACTGGTCCCAGCTCATTTTCAAACTCCTATTTCCTCAGGAGTTAACGCTCTTTCCCTTGAAACCTGTGGCTCTGGCATGGATCAGGTTGTGGTCAGGGAGCACAAAGTCAGAACTACAAGAATTTCAGTTCTCCTGTTATTTCATGAGGTTTTCTTACTTTCTGGGCTATCTCTTCTTATCTCTTGAATTCATCTTCACTCACTCTATTTTCTGAGGCTTTTGGATTATGGGGAGTTGCTTAAGGCAACTACTCTGCCATCCAGCCAATCATGAGCTCCCACAACACTGTTCAAAGCTGCCTTTATCTTAAACTGAGACCAAGTACTCGGGGCTGCTGCGGTGACCTGTAATATTCTCAGAGCCATGCTAATTCACAACGGTTAGGCATTGTCTCCATCATGTAGTTGTAGTCACCATTCTAAAGAGCTTAGGAATAGTTTCCGGGAACCTTGGTGTATACACATATCTTGAACCTTCCTTTCCTTTATATTCCAGCTTTCAGGGCTTTTTGACTACTTTTGCCACTCTTACTTCAGTTAAAATACAAGAACCAATGGGAAATTTCTAGGAGAGCTTATTTTATTAAACAAAGATGTTTCTAAATTTAGTTTTAGAGACACAAAGATGACTTCAAGCATCATATGGTGTCTCAGTATACAACACAAATGTACCAATATTAAACTGCTTCATAATTTTAAAGAAAGAGCCTATAAAGGAGATTCTATAAGTTAATATACAAAAAACCCCTAAAAAACCCCCAAACCCAAGAATAAAAAACCCCAACGACAACCACCAAGAAATAAAACTGAACTAGTTATATTTTTAAGCAAAGAAGCAGTACGTACTTCTTTTTGAAAAGCATTCTGCTCTGGTCTTCTCTTCTTGCACTTCAGTTGCCAATTCCCAAGGGATACACTGAGTCATATTCCACACACACCGCACTCCAGGTCCTGCTCCTACACAGGTGTCCTCACTTTGATGTGCTTCACACCTTTCTGCTGTAAACATCAGGATATCGCTGAGCAGAAGGCTGTTGAAACCTCCAAATACATACATAGTGCTAAACAAAAAGAAAAAAGTGTTTTTATCTCGAATTTGCTATGTGCAGAGGACATACTATATTAGTTAACTGAAGTCATTTTACCAAATGATACTTATGGGCACCATAACTTAGAAAAGGCATTTACAAGCAGGGTGGTAAGGGAATGGGAGATCTAGGACTGAATGAAGGAATTAGCAATGTTCATCCTATAGATGATGTCTTGGGGCAGAGGGTGGAGGGTAGTAAGGTTTGAATGAATGTAGTTTTGAAATTACTGAAAAACTGTCAAGTGGGAGAAGGATTCAACTTGTTCTGCTTGACTCTCAGAAAGAACTAGGAGTAACAAAGAAGCACATTAAGCTCAATATAATATATATATATATATATGTATATATATATATTTTTTTTTTTTAGTGAGGCAATTGAGGTGAAGTGACTTGCCCAGGGTCACACAGCTAGTAAGTGTTAAGTCTCTGAGGTGGGATTTGAACTTAGGTCCTCCTGACTCCAGGGCCGGTGCTCTATCCACTGCGCCACCTAGCTGCCCCTATATATAATTTTCTAACAATACTATCCATGAACAAAATGGGATACATTGGTAGGTAGAGAAACCAACTTGTTAGCAATACTGAAGGAAACAAACACATGTACTGGGTTGAACTAGATCAGGGCTCCTTAAACTTTTTCTACTTGCAACCCCTTTTCACCAGAGAAATTTTTACATAACCTTTTACTGTTGCCAAATTTTTCATGATCTCCATATTCAATTACTTGACCTCATATGGGGTTTCGACCCACAGTTTAAGAAGCTAGGAACTAGATGACCTCTAATTCAAGATTTTTTGTGTATTAAAACTCAATATGTGACTAAATCAAGAAGGATCAAGAAACCTTATTAAAACATAGAGCTTTTCCAGGGGAAAAAATAAATCAACTTTTTATTTTTGTGTTATCAGAATGGATAATTTTACTCTCCTTCCAATCCCTAATGTTGGAAAGGGCCAAGAAGAGGTATTCTCAGATCTAGACCTCTACATTACTAAGGACAGATGTTTTCTAAGGACTTCCTGCTTGAAGCATGGGGTGGATGGCTTGCTCATGTAACCCTGTAGTTAGTTGTCACAGGTTCCAGGATCACCAGGTTTGGCCAGCCTCAGTCACCTCTCCTAAGCGTGCTGCTCCTCTGGTAACTCCAAACCATGCCCCACCCACCACCTTCAGAGGTAGCCTAGGAATCCAGTCATACAGGCGACCCAGAGCATCTCAGGAAAGTGACTTGGCCTGGCCTTGGCTGTCTTGGCTGGTCAGTTGGGCCAATATTTCTTGCAGGAGTTAGTGTGCTTGCAGAAGGAAGGTAATAATGGGGGTATCAGTTCACTACCATCTCTGAGTTCTAGAACTGAACCCTTGAATAGCTTCCCCTCTCCCTCACATTTAGCTCCTGCCCATCAAGAGAAAACAGGAGGTACAGGGAGAGACGGGGTAAAGTAGCAGCTCATAGCTGTTTACAGCTGTTTTCCTTAATCATCTTAGTTCTTGGAGATCCCAGGAGAATTGTGGACCTGGCTCTCTCCTGAATCACTTTCAACCAGTGCCCAGATAAACAAGCGAAACTCAGAGCCAAAAGTGAAGGGGGACCCCAGGGCACCTGAAAACACCTTGGGCTGCTCACAGAGGCTCTCAGGTACCTCCCACTTCATGTAGGATGGGCATGTTCTAGTGGAGTAAGTATTGGACCTAGGAGTGAGAAGACCTGGGCCAAGTGTCAGCTTCACCACGAAGGAGCTGTGTGACCTTGAGCAAATCAGTCCCCTCAGCCTCAGTTTTCTCCTATCAAATGAGGAAGTGGACTAGCTGATCTCCAAGATCCTGCTTTTCTCTTGAGCTTGATCTATGAGACTTAAAGGAGAGCCTGACTCTTTGCTTGGTGACTAGAAAAGGGGAGGGAGGGGAGAAGGAGGACTGGTCTTGAAAAAGATTTGACTCCATCACACTAACGTCCCTCTCAGGCCATACTCCAAACCTCCTCCTTCCCGTAGCTTTCAGAATTCACACTTGGGGTGCTTACTGTTTAGCCAGGCCAGGCTGTTTGTCCCTTCCCACAGCCTGCCAACCTGTGGCTTGTCTCATGGGTCTGAGTGCATCACGTAAGTGCCACAGCCCCACCATTCAAAATGTTTTCCTAATCCCAGTTGAAGGACCAGCCAATTCCTCACCACCACCCCTTGACCTTCCCCTCACCACCTTGCCCCTGTATCATAGTCTTGTCTTAGCTGTACATATTTCAGATTAGTTTTTATTCCTTGTGAAGATGATATACTATTTTTGTTAAGCGTGTCTGTATTTATGTGAGGCTCTGCAGGGCTGCCGTGTGGTGAATGCATGAGGTGATGGTTCCCCCTCCCCTATTCAACCCCACCCTCCCTCTTTGGTGCCCCTTGGGGTACAGGAGGCTGATTACTCCCCAGCCCAGGCCTAAGGGTCTTCCATCCCCCATATCCTGGCTCTCTGAAGTAGTCTGTGTGATGGTGGAAGTGCAGTTCAACTAATAAACTGTTTGATTTGCTAAAAAAACAAAACAAACTAAAAAACTCAATATGAACCCAGAGCTTGATGTAACAACTTGAAAAGAGATTATTTTCCCACTGTGACCTTAGGCTATATGGAAAAAAGTACATTATCTAAAACAAGGGAAATAATAATATACTGCATAGTACCCTGCTCAGACCTCAGTATAATGTATTCAGTTCTGAGCCTCACATATTAGGAGTGATACTGACAAACTGGATCAGGTCTAGAGGGAGGCAACCAGTATGATAATGTGTTCAGAAAACCATACCAAAGGAAGATCAGCTGAAGGAACTGGTTTAGTCTAAAGAAGAGAAGAATTAGGGGAAATCTGATCGCTGCCTTTATGTTCCTAAATGGCTGTCATGAGGAAAGGGAAGCAATTATTCTGCTTAGCTGCAGATAACAGAATCAGGACCAAAGGGTACACACTGAGTCAAGAGCCAGGCACTACATAAGAATTTGAGATACAGGGAAAGGCAAAAACAGTCCCTACCCTCAAGGAGTTCACAAAGCTAAAGGAAGACAACACATGCAAACAACTATTTACAAACAAGATATATGCCGGATCAACTAGAGATAATCTTAGAGGGAAGGTATCAGCATTAAGGGGGAGCAGGAAAGGTTTCTCACAGAAAATGGGATTTTAGCTGAGACCTGAAGGAAGCCAGGAAGCAGGTATCAGGAGGGAGTGTATTACAGGTATGGAGGTTGGCCAGTGAAAAGTCATGGAGTCAGGACATGTTATTACATGGAGACAGATTTAAACTCATTCAAAAGGAAGAACTTAATCATTAGAGCCCTCCACAGATGGGAATGGCTGCCTCAGGAAAAGCTCCCCATCGTGAGAACAGCTCAGGGAATGGATGGTCATTTGTCAGAACGCTGCAGAAGGTTCTATTGCTTAAGGCAGAACCAGATGACTTCAGAGGCCCCTTTGAAATCTTTCAAGTTCTGCAATAGATGCCTCTTGCCCATGGGTATGTATACATGGAAAGAGTAACTGTACTTTTCACAACTCTTTAAAAATATCTTTCTCGATGTGTATCCTGTTTCCACCTTCCATTCTTATTGATCTTTAGCTACCACACACACACTCTTTCTTAACACTAAGAAGCATCCCTTGGTATAGTTAAGAAAACACTTCAAAATCCATTAAAATGTATTGTAAAAGCACATGGTGTACTGAATTATTGCCTAAACTCATCATTCCTGCATCTCAGATCACATCCAGTCTAGAGAACACCCAGCACTATAGTACTAATAGCACTAATAGCATGAAGGATTCATGATCCCCTAGTTTTCAAGACAGAGTCATGAATGGAATGTAGAATTCGAGGGGAAGAAGTGATTCTCCATGGTCATTCAGTGTGTCATTCAGATATCCGATTCTAGGAAAAGAATCCTCTAGAGGCAAGAAGGAACAGCGGACTTCCAGAGTCCCTACAATATCATCAGAACCTGAACAAGTAGGAAATGACAAAAGAGAAGATATGTTTCTGGGTGTCTGGGATCCCTGCATCCTCCTAGTGCTAATCTTGATTGTTATTCATAGTCTAGGAAGGAGAGACTTCATTCCTCTGGTTTTCTCAGAGGACAATGGAATGGAAGCACTCCTCATTTAGGTAATTAGACCACAGTTCCCTTATTAATATTGTTTTTAGCAAAAGATTTCTAGGGAGACCCCCTCTAGCCTGCTTACAAGTTAAACATAGGGAACTACTCCAGTAAAGTGCTTCTTTAAAAGGAAACGGGTAGCTAGGTGGCACAGTGGATAAAGCACTGGCCCTGGATTCAGGAGGACCTGAGTTCAAATCTGGCTTCAGACACTTGACACTTAGTAGCTGTGTGACCCTGGGCAAGTCACTTCACCCTCATTGCCCTGCAAAAAACAAACAAAAAAAGGTAGATTGAACCTTGACCTTTAGGGGCAGCTAGGTGACATAGTGGGTAGAGCACCAGCCCTGGAGTCAAGGGTACCTGAGTTCAAATCCGGCCTCAGACACTTAACACTTATTAGCTGTGTGACCCTGGGCAAGTCACTTCACCCCAATTGCCTCACTAAAAAAAAAAAAAAAAAAAAAGGTAAATGGCAGGGGGGCAGCTAGTTGGCACAGTGGATAAAGCACCAGCCCTGAATTCAGGAGGACCTGAGTTCAAATTCAGCCTCAGATACTTGACACTTACTAGCTGTGTGACCCTGGGCAAGTCACTTAACCCCAATTGCCTCACCCCCCCCCAAAAAAAGGAAATGGCAAATCCCAGGGAATTCACAGCAAGTGAGCCATTATCTCCAAAGAGATATCAAACATTAGTTGCAGCTACTGCATAGTGTATAAAACTGCCAGGCACTGCTAGGCTTTAGCAGCTTACTGCCACATGAATGAAACAACTGAGGTTCAACAATTCTTTGTTTCCTGGGAAAGGGAAAAGGGGAAGGACATTTTTATAGTGCACACTATTTGCCAGGCACCATGCTAAGCACTTTCCAATACATTATCTTATTGGATCCTCACAACAACTCTAGAAGGCAAGTGCTATTATTCATTTTTACAGTTGAGGAAACTGAAGCAAAAAGAGGCTAAGTGACTTACCCAGAGTCATAAAACTGTTAAGTGTCTGAGGCTTGATTTGAATTCAGGTCTTCCTGACTCCAGGACAAAAGCAGCAAGAGGCTATAAGAAGCTACAGAAGGATTATGGAATCTCTAGCCAGAAGGGATTAAAAAAAAAAATTTTTGTGGGGCAACAGAGGTTAAGTGACTTGCCCAAGGACAGCTAGTAAGTGTCAAGTGTCTGAGGCTGGATTTGAACTCAGGTCCTCCTGAATCCAAGGCCAGTGCTCTATCCACTGTGCCACCTAGCTGCCCCTGCCAGAAGGGATTTTAAAAAATCATTTAGTCTAACCCCCAAGGAAGAAATGACTTGGCCATAAAAGTAGTTGGTAGCAAAACAAGAATTCATCCTCAGGCCTTCTGACTGCTGAACTAATCAATGGTCTTTCTATAGTACCACTGAATATGATCAAATAACTGGTCTTCAGTATAGATTTATTGAATTAATGATGATAATAAAATTTCACACTTGGTGATGATGATGACCTACATTTATAGAGCGCTTTAAGGCTGGCAATGCAGCTTACAAATATCACGTCATCTTATCCTCACAATAACTCTAAGAGGAGGGTGCTATTATTTATCCCCATTTACAGATGAGGAAATTAGGCAAACAGAGGCAAAGTGACTTGCTCAGGATCACACAGCTAATAAGTGTCTGAGGGCAGCTTTGGGTCTTTCTGACTCCAGGCCTAGCACTCTGTCCACTGTGCCAGTAGGTGCTACAAGGAAGGCTCAACTGAGACAATGTACATAAAATACTTTGCAAACTTTAAGGGCCTCAGGGAATGATGTCAGTAAGGAAAGAGGTCTCCTGATTCCAAGTCCAACATTCCATCCTCTGTGCCCTGCCACTGAAATATCTGCCCAGGATTTTCTACTAGTAAGGCATAACTGTAAATAAATCATTCCATTTTGGCGCCCCAAGTAGCCCAGATGCAACAAGACCTAAATAAAACCCGGGCAGAGTTATATAGATTTAGATCGAGAAGGGATTTCACAGGCCATCCAGTCCAATCCCTTCATTCCAAATACAAAGTCATTCAGATCATGAAGCTTATGGGATTTGCCAGTAGAGATACACGCTGAGGCCCTGCGACTCCAAAGCTAGCACTTCTCCTACCTATGTGCGACACTGCATCCACCCTTAATGAAATCCGGCCACCAGGCTGAGTTGGCAAGAAGGGTGGCTTTAAAGAGTAAGAATGAGCTCTGTCTTTAAGATGTCTATGGGCCATCCAGCAAGCAGCCGAGGACATGGAAAGAAAATGCGGAGAGAAATTCAGGCAGGATCTCTTAATTTAGGAGACGATCATTAAACCTGTAAGACCTAAGCTCACCAAGGGAACAAATATAATAACAAAAGGGTCCAAGACAGAATTCTGGGGTACACCCAAATTAAGGGAACAGAAAAGGAGTGATAGCCTTGCAAATGAAACTACAGAATGATCAGACAGGAACAGGAGGGACCAGGCAAAAGCATTATCCCTGAAACCAAGGAAAAGGGATGAGTTCACTGAGAAAGATGAACATTATTCAAAGCTTTAGCAGGGTCAAGAAGGAAGAAGACAGGGAAGAGGCCGCCAGACTGGGGAGTAAGGAAAGCAAGGATGACAAACTCACTGTCAATACCTACAAAACTCTCCCTACTTTTTATAGATGAAAGAGCAATTACAGTAGAGCGATAGGGAGAGAAGTCAGACTACAAGGGTCTGGGTGGTAGAAGAAGTAGGTGTGGATAATTCTTCCTAAGAATCTGGCAGTGAAAGAAAAGGGAAATGCAGAACAACAGCCCTAGGGTGCTGGCAGAGAAATAAGGCTTCTGTCCTGGTGGAATCAACTTGAGTAAGTGCATAGGCAGAAAGAGGAAGAGGGAAAGAAAGGAAACTGAGAGATGGGGAGGAGTAAATGGAAGAGAGAGAAGATTTAATGGAACTGACTCAACACTCCAAGAGGGAGTGATGGGATCAAGGACACAAGGAGAAGATAAGTTTGGCGTAGGCAAGAAGGATCATGTTGTCCTTAGAAGCAGGAGGAAAGGAAAAGAAGATGAAGATGTATTTAGGCAAGAAAAAAGAAAAATGCACCTTCCTTCTTTCACTGGAGAGGTGAAGGGCAAATAAATGTGAAATATTCCATATGCTGTCAAGACACATTTATATAACAGCTAATTTTGCTCAATACTGTTCTAAGCTCCTTGAGAGTAATGATTGTTTCATTATTTGTATTTGTACCACCAACTAACAAGGAGTGGGCAGTTAATAAATGCTTATCAATTAATTTACTGAATGATTAGCTTCTCTCTACAATACAGCTAACACCTGAGGGGAAAACTCACATGCCTACATGTAGCCCTACCAAACATGTGTCCTACCCACAAATTAGTTTTTAAAAGTCATAATAAAAGTAATTGTAATATGACATTATCTCCCTCTTGTTGCTTAGAAAAATAAAATGTCTCTTACTTCCTAATACCAATACTTTTGAAATAATCAAAATATAAATAACAGAAATTCACAATTTTGTAATACTGTAAGAAAAATCAGTGGAATATATAAGCCTGAAAATAGCAAAACTTTAACCCAAATGTATATATTTACAATACTTTTACCATTTTCCCTCCATTTGTTTTAAACTTTTTTTTTAAGTGAGGCAATTAGGGTTAAGTGACTTGCCCAGGGTCACACAGCTAGAAATTGTTAAGTGTCTGAGGCCGGATTTGAACTCAGGTCCTCCTGAATCCAGGGGCAGTGCTCAATCCACTGCACCACCTAGCTGCCCTCCTCCATTTGTTTTAAAGCACAGTTTTAAAATTTGATGTTATAAAGCTGTGCCTTTAGTCCCATTCAACATCATGAAATTTCATTTTAGGTCATGATCTGAAAAAGGATGAAATTAGCAAACACTTTTAGTCTGATTACCTGTTATACAAGACTGCTGAGTGGCCAAATCTGTTAACATCATGATGAAGATCAGGTCTTCGAAGTACTGACCAACGATCACAAGCTAGGATTAAGAAAGACATTTCAGAAGTGCCTGTCATTTATGATATCCAGAGTCTGACATTGCTTTTTTGGGGTGGAAAGGCTAGAACAATCTCAGTACCTCAAAAATGTCTCTTTCAATAATTAACTGATGATGAATTCATCTACTTTTGAAATAGGTAAAGGGCATTCAAGTTCATATATGAACAAACACTACCCTCTACTGGTCATTAAAAGTAACCACATTCAGTAACTTTTAATCTGGGTAGGATGGGTTTGAAGAACTCTGTTAAAGTATATTTATTTGCCCCAATAAAACATCATAACTGTAACAGTCTATTGAAAAGAGATTAGTCCTTACAGAAGAATAACAGGTGCATTTCACAGTATAGGACATTTTAAATCCAGACAGAAAAGGTCCCATCCAACAGCTAACTCAATGCCCTCTCAAAACATTACCAACACTACTCGACCCAAAGTAATGTCAGAAAGAGAGGACTAGGCTACCAGGGCCTTGCTGAAAATGTGAAAACTGTTAAGTAAATCTAAAAAAGTAACCTCAAATGTCTCTTCTCTATACTGTCTTATCCAATATCCAAAGCCTAAAAAGTGAGGAAGAAGAAGAAAAGGAAACGTGTGTTTATTAAACGCCTACCCTGTGTCAGGCACTGTGCTCAGCATTTTATAAAGATTATCTCATTTGGTCCCCACAGAAGGCCCTAGGAGGGGTGTGCTGTTGTTATCCCATTTTGCAGTGGAGGAAACTGTAAAGAAGCTTCTTTAATGCTAAATTAGCTCTGGAAAACTTACCAATATCATAGGCCATGAAATCTGATGAAAAGCACTTGGCACCATGGCTCATAGAGGTATCATTGTGTGTGTTTCCTCCAAATACCAGCATGGTTCCACTGATTATCACAGCCGTATGCAAATATCGGAAAAAACGGCTATCCTTAAGAATGGTCCTTTTAAGTTAAGGGAAGGAAAAGGCATTTGAAAAATACTTGTTACCCACTGACAAATGCATAAAACCATTTTGTTAATTTATAACAAAAATACATGATAATTGCACAGCTTCTCCATTGTCCTGACATTTCATATTTACAATAAAGTTTCACATGAATGTGAATCACTCCCATGGTCCTGTAAACTTATTGCATTCAGCAGTTACCTTTTCCTCCAAAGATTTAGCTCAAAGGGTTTAGAACTGAAAAGGGCCTTCCAGACCATCTGACCCTTTCCCCTGATTTTACAGAAACTGAGGCCCAGAGAAAGGAAGCGACTAACCCAAAGTCCTACAGATAGTAAGTAGCCAACCCAGGAATCAAAACCCAGGGTCTTTGACTGGTCCTTCTTCTATATGATGCTGTGTCTTGTTTGTCCTGTTTTCCCTTCCTCCTAAAATCAAATTCCGTCTATTCAAGGACAGAAAATATTAATCCAGTTGAAAGTTCCTATAAAAGCAAACTAAATATTTCCTCCTTGACTAACATAAGTTATAGGAACTCAACCCTCTTCCCATTACTAAAGTCATGAAACCTATCTATAGCTTTTGAAAAATAAATGGAAATCAGACGTGCACTTAATAACTTTTTTGGGTTTTTTTGCGGGACAATGGGGGTTAAGTGACTTACTCAGGGTCACACAGCTAGTAAGTGTCAAGTGTCTGAGGCCGGATTTGAACTCAGGTACTCCTGAATCCAGGGCCGGTGCATTATCCACTGTACCACTTAGCTGCCCCCAATAACTTTTTAATGGAATTTCAAAATTCCAAAATATTGTGCCAGTTCTGTTCAATACCCACATGATATAACTGTTATAACTAGATTTCATATCTCAAATTAGTCACTTTATACTTCTTCTAATGCTCAAAATTTTATCATCACATACATTTTATGAGGTAAGAGTAAATATTCTGCTTATCTAGAACATAGATTACAGTCTAATCTAGATTGAATAACAGAATCCCAGTTACCCATGGAGAAAATGCAAAGAAAAAGGCTCCTGAGTGGACACAAAGTTTATTCAAAGAAGCTCCTGTACAAGTGTAAAGTCCTTGGGCCCAGACTCAGAGTTCATTTATCCTTACTTTATCAATGGTTTTGACAAACTCAAGAATGTGTTTTCAAATCCTTGATGTGAATGAGGAGAATAGAATAAAATGAGCTGTAGAAGCAGACTGACAGACAAGAGCAAAAACTGATAGCCAAAATCTCAGAGAAGAATTCAAAAAGCACACCCCCCTCAAGCCATTTAGTGAAGAGGCCAATAGGACAATTATATTTTAACAGCCTCTGAAAACATAACTTTATTAAAGCACAGAAAAAATAACAGATGCTTAAAGTAATGACCCTGAGACTAAGTCAACAAGAAAACTGATTAAACTGCCTGACTGTGATGGTACACACCTCTAATTCCTGTTCCTCTAGTAGGAAGTTCCAAGCTTTAGTGGGCTAAGCCACTGGGTGTCTGCACTAAATCTGGCATTAATAAAATGAGGGTGAAGGGCTACCAGGTAGTCTAAGGAAGGATGGAATTGGCACCAAGGTAAGAAATAGAGCAGGTGAAAGCTCTGGTGCTGATGGGAGTGGGACTGGGCAGTGAGTGGTCCCCACACAGTCTTTAAGAAAAAACAAAACCCCAAACATTAAATTGTGTTCAGAAAATACTACTTAAGGAAGGGATATTGTGACTGACCCTAGGAAAATTTCCTTTCCAAAACACTAAATAAAAATACCCGAGGACAAAGGGTTGAAAACCTGTTTGAGTACGTGAAAGGGTAAAATTTTGTCCATCCAAAACACTCAACTATCTACAATAATGTCAATCTCCAAGAATTCCAGTCAGCCAGGGGTTTGCTCTGGCACTACAGAGATATTGAAAACCAAACATAAAGCAGACGCTTCAGGTGGGCTTTCTTCATTTTCCTACATAATATGCAGTCAAGGGAAATATGAAGTTACTGTATACTTCCTAACTTATTCTGTGCAATATTATATACATCAAGGTAGGAAATCAACAATTATATTAAAGAAGAAAATACCTACCAACATCTGAGTATCCACATCATATTTATATAAATCATCAGCGAGTCTATATTTGTTGGCACTGAAAGCCTTATAACCGCCATGTATGTAGAGGGAATTTGTCTTGGCATCATAAACACTACTGTGGCCATAACCTCCTTGTACAAGAGCACCCTGAGTTTGTAAAATACTCCATGTATTCTTATCTAAAAAAGGAAATGCATTTAAAGTCAAATACTACAGATGACTCAACTTTGGAATCTTAATATACAATAGCCAAAGAGAAAAGACATAAGGAGACAATTCAGCGGACCAATTTTCATTTTTAAATTACTGTTAATGATAAGAAAAGCAACTGCAACAGAAATAGTAGACGATTCAGGTGGATTAGACAATGCCAACTTGTTAAATACTCAAATTTTAATTTTAATAGCTCTCATCTATAGGGAGCATCTAAGCAAAACAAACTCCCAATTTATTACAAATGTTTACTTAATGCCCACGACTTTTCATGAGGTCTTCAGTCTATAGTAAAAGGGAAAAGGGATGAAATCACTGGTGGGCTTTTTTTTCTTTTTAAAACAATAGTTTTTATTTTCAAAACCCTAAATAATAAAATGATGACAAATTATAAAATTGCTAATGGCAATTTGGTTACATTACCAAATACCCTACCCCTGAACTATGCCAAAAGTTAAGGAATCAAAACTGATCAGGTTCCAGGCAGAACAGGCAATCTATTTTCCTACTCTTTATATCTGGCATATTCAGCAAGAATTACAAAGGCAACTGAGGTTAAATGGGTAAGTATAGAGTAACCCCAACCCCTAAGCCCAAACTATGAGATAGAGTACAGCCAATGAAAGGTAAAATCTCTGTCAGAGAACACTAAGCCAGGTACAGTAGAAAACCCATGAAAAGATGACAGAATATAAAGGAATAACCTTACATATTTTCCCATTATTGCCTACTTAGAGTCAGAAAACAGACCGACTTCAGAACTCTAAGGCCATGTCCACTGTCAAAACCTTTTCCCCTCAAGGAGGTGTACAAAGTATTGCCTAAGGGTAAAGGGGAGAAAAACCTGACAGGACTAAGCTGAACCAGGTTAGGATGGACATTCTGGGAATTTAAGTAGAAAAGAAAGGAGAAAGAATTTGGAATTTGTGGCTGAAACCCCAAGCAAATCCATTTTCTATTCTTGCCAGTTAAATGGCCTGGGCTGCTCTGCTAACAAGCCTTAAAACCAAACTAAAGTGGTCGTGTTTTACCCTATTTGTCTCATGTGTGGCCTGCTGGGGTAACTATCTAGACAATATCTACCTGCTCCTTAGGACTAGTTTCTCAGTGGAATGGACCATGTGCTCAATGATGAACTGCAACTAAAATAAAACATCACCTAGAAAAACGAAATGATTTTGTGTTAACAACCTGGATTATAATGTCCTTCCCTAGTAGCCACGTCCTCAAAGTTTCATCATGAGAGGCTACACCAGGGAGGTACTGGTTGCAGAGACCAAGGGGAGGGGTAAGGTGCTGGTGCTGAGATGGTGAGAAAGCTGGCATGCATTTAGGACTCTAACCTAGACCTACGTGAAAAGCTAACATGTGAAACAGTCATTAGACTTGGAGACAAAGGGACCAGCTAGGAATAACAAATAAAAGTTGCAAAGAAAATACCTCCTCAATGTAAAAACAGGGAAAAATCCTGACGAGCAACTGGAGGTATCCAAAAGTAGAATTAGCAACATCAAAAAATAGTTGTTTCCCCACACTGGAGGTATTCAAGTAGGATTTCAGATAATCAACTGTCAAAGATGATGTTATACAGGGAACTCCTTTAGGAGTTGGCCTGGAGGACCTGTTTTAACCCTTCTGAGTTTAAGATTCTGTGATTCTAAAGATTTAAAGATTCAGCAAGGCTAGAATGATGGGTAAAGTGATTAAGATTCATTGTAATATAAAGAAGCGTGAATTCTATACTTTGCTTTTTTAAGAAATGAATTGTACAAATTTGTTTTTTAAAGCTCTAAACTGAGTTCACTTTGAATACTATATTTTAAGAGGGACACTGATAAATGGAACTGCATGCAAGAAAGCATGGCCTGGATCCTAAGAAATCTGCAAACCGTCATATAAAGCTCAGTTAAAGATATTGAGACAGCTTTAGCTGGGAAAGAAACTTCAGAGGAGACTTGCTAGATGCCTTCAAATAATTAAAAGGGAGAGGATGGATCAAGACATAAGGAGATAGTGGAATTCAAGTACTACCTTCTTCTATATGGAGTCTTGTCCTGAGCCCAAATGCTCCTACCTTCCTCCTCTAGATAATTTGTGTTTTCTTCTGAAGGTATTCAGTTTGTGCCAATATAGTATACAGCAGCTCTGCTGAGAGAATGTAGATTCCTAGAAGTCAGCAGAACTTTCTTTTTGTCACTACATCCCCAGCACCCAGAACAGTGCTAATTTAACAAACAGATGTTTGCTGATTGACTGTAAGGATTGTTCAGTTATGGGGGGGGGGGAGAACCCTAAGCTGTATCCACTGTAGCTCCAGAGAGCAGAAGTAGCCTTACCAATAATACAGAACAGATACTTCTGGGATTTTGAGCGATCAGGGTTCCTCTACTACAGCAGGAACAGACTACTGCTTCTTAAGCACACTAAGAAGCTAGGAATACAAAGATGACTTTCTTCACAGTCAATTCAATCTCTTAAAATTCCAACCAGGTGATGTGAATAGAAGAAACAGCCTTTCTTCACAGAATACCTGAGAGTACAACAGTGTTAAACCTCATTAGTGCTAAACTAAAGACAAATCAGGATACCCTGGCTGGCTTCTCTTTATCACTTACATAACAGAAGGCAGGGGCAGCTAGGTGGCACAATGGATAGAGCACCAGCCCTGGATTCAGAAGGACCTGAGTTCAAATCTGGCCTCAGACACTTGACACTTACTAGTTGTGTGACCCTGGGCAAGTCACTTAACCCCAATTGCCTCACCAAATTTTTTTTTTTAATTTAAAAAAAATCATAACAGAAGGCAGTCTAAGCTCCCCTTGGAAGTAATCTCAAAGGGCAAGTTTATGGTATTGCAATATGTCAGCCTCTCTGAATTGGGCTGTCACAACTTCTCTGATCTCTGTTGGTCCTGGAATATAGCAAGAACCTGTGGGTTTGGGGATAGGTTTTTGGTTTGGAATCAGGGAACAATATAGGGGACAGATCTAAAAGAAAAGGGAAAGGAAAATATGATGTCAATGCAATACTGGCTTATTCAATCCATACTTAATGGAGTCCTGTGCTGGGAGTCAGAAAGACCTGAGCTCATTCAAGTCCTACTTGAAATAATGCTTAGCTGTGAGGTTGTGGGCAAGTTATTTAACCTCTCAAGCCCTAGTTTTCTCATCTATAAAATAAGGATAATAATAACAACCACCTTGCAACAGGGTTGTAAGCATTAAATAAGATAAAATACATAAAATACTCTGCAGACTTTAAAGTGCTATATAAATTATAACTATTATTACCTTTTAGTCAATTCCCTATGTGAGGAGGGATTCCTCCCTAAAAGGTGATCATTCAGCCTCCATTTGAGGGTTGGTGATGAGGCCTTCACTCCACACCAATAGAGTCTATTACACTTTTGCACAGCTCTAAAGGTCAGCAAGTTTTTCCTGACATCAGATCAAAAGCTCCCTCATTGAAACTTCCATCCATTGCTCCTGGTCCTACTTTCTGGGGCTAAGTGGAGAATATCTCTTTATATACTTCCAAGAGAGCAGTAATGCTTCTCTTCTCTACGCTAAACATATGCAGTTCCTTCCATTAATCCTCATATGATATGGTCTCCAGTCTTCTTGTTCCTCCTCCCTCTGGATAATGCACCTATGTCAATATCCTTCCTAAAATAGAACGAGAACTTAATACAATAGTCCAGAAGAAAGCTGATCAGGGCAGAAAAAAGCAGGCCTATTTCCTGCCTAAATGTATTCATTCAGTCTAATATCAGAATGGTTTTTTTGGCTGTAATTTCACCTTGAGGGAAAAAAAAGTTCCAACCTTCAAGAAGGTTACAAAGCTTTCTTCACTAATTTCTAAGTAATTCCAATTTCTAAATTGTGGTTCAAGGTGCCAATCTGAGCCTTTGTGGCTTCCTGAGCTAGAAATCAGCCATACTCATTTTCAGATTACCTCCTTTCTCACTGCTACTCTGTTTTTAGTATTCATTCCCCTTTTCATACCTTCCCCTGCTGTCACACACTCTGGACCAGAGAAGTGTCTTTGTTTTGTTTTAGGATTTATTCAAAAAGGAAAACATCATATACAGAAAAATCAAGAATATAGTGTATAGAAGACTATCTAGTTCATGATTTTCTGCTTGTTGTGCTAATCCATAATCCAGTTTCACAGACAGAGTCCAAGGCCTGCAAGATTTCCTCCTGACTATGCTACAGAATATCTAGTCTTCAGAGAATGGCATCTCTCATCCCTTCAATTTCAGATCTACCTAGGTGCCTTGGCATCCATACAATGATTTATAATATAGTCTAAATTAATTTTTTAGCCAATCAGGAAACTTTATTGCTGGTCGATTTTTTGCTGTTCTATCCACATTCCTATATAATCACTTAGGTGAAGTAGATATTTCCCTTTATTCTACCAAAAGGGATTTAAAAAAAACAACAACTATCTCACTTAACTAAAGTGTTTTCCATTACCCAAAACAAAAAATACACCCAGTTCATCCCTAAAGTTTACAAAAGACAATTCTTTTCATTACCCAGTTCTTTCTTCAAGGAGCTTATAACCTAACAGTGTGATAATACAAAATATTCAAATATTTATAATAATCTTTGTACAGTTATCATAAAAGAGGTATTAAAAAAAGTGCTAGCAAGTTTCAGGGAAGGAAAAGATCCTATTCAGTCACTAAAAATTTGCAAAGGCTCCATGGAGAAGGCCACATTTTAGCTAAGTCTTGACAAAAGGACAAGATTTTAATAGGTGAAGAGTATTCCAGACTTCCCTAACTTAAGAGCAGAAGGAGGGAAGAGCAGGAGCAAAGGTTTTGTGGTAGGAAAACATGAAACATATTTGGGAATGACTCTATGCAAGACTGTATGCTGGTAAGGTAGGTTTGGGGCTGCCCTGTAAAGGCCTTTAGGGAATAGCAATGTGTAAAACAGAATGGAGGTGGGGGAGAGAGAGACTCAAGGCAAGAAAACTAGGTTAGAAGACAAGTGGAACCATGCAAGAGCTATACCAAAAGCCCCTAATAAGCTGGTGGAGATAAAAATGGATAAGAGAAGAGAGAGTTGGAAAAGATGATGGAGGCAGAACCTCTAGGGCTTTGGACTGTGGCAGATAAGGGAAAGGCAGGCATAAAAGTTCCAGGCTGATTAATTAGAGAAAAATGGTGACAAGGCCACTAACACAAGTTATTTGTGGGTGTCATCTAGTCCTATGTATAAACTTTCTGAGGGCAGTTATCAAGTTTTTCCCTCAACTTGACATCCAACCCAGGAAGTAAATACATACAGCATTCTGAATAAACTCAGCATGTAAATCTAGTGTTCTGCATGAAGCAGGCATGATTTTTTTTTAACTGAATAGGCAAGACAGCAGGAAAGCAAGTTTGTTCCTGTGGACTTTTTTTCAGGCAGAAATGTGATGAAGGAGAGAGAAGAAATGTAAAAAGGAGTTCCATTTTAGACAGATCAAATAACATCAGTTTCTTTAAAATTTCTTTAGAGGTCTCAGTTTTCAGTGCTATAATTGTCACCTCAAGACCCTATCCAAATGTCCACATTTCTCATGCTGGAGACTTCAAAACTGGTCAATGGCTGAAATATAGAAATTTATTTTGCCACCTCTGATCTTCCATACCATAAAAATGTTAACCAAGTTTCAGGAAAAAAGACTGACTCAGTGTTAATTATATAATCATTGTTAAAAAGCAACCACTGACAATAATGTACCTACCAATGTCATATTCCTGCACATTGCTTATGTAACCATAGAGAGGACAGTGACCAAAGATGACCAGCATGACAACTCGGCCATTTTTCATTGTGACAATGTGTGCTGAGTGCCCAACAACTGCATACTGCTCCTTTGCTTTGGGGGCCAATAAAACCCATGATTCATTTTTAATGTGAAACACCCTCAACTCATTTGTCACATTGCCTGTTGAATCAATTTTTCCTCCATACATGTAGATTTTGTCCTAGAAACAAAATTTGGAAGAAATGTTAAAAGGCTCAAACGTGAGAAGAGAAGAAGAAAGGTCATTTATTTCTACTCTACATTGCACAGAAAATTTTTAATGACTGCTTTTAGCTTCTAGACATTTCAAAAAGTCACTGAAGAGGTGTAGAATGTACATAAATGATTTTCACAAACATGATTTTCATATAAGGTGTGATACTGAAATATAGCTTATGGTCTATTTTTTTTAAGGCAAGAATGAACATGTTGCAGTGGATAGGGCACTGGGCTTGGAGTAAGGAAGACCTAGGTTCAAGGTCCACCTCAGACACTTATTAGCTCTGTGACCCTGGGCAAGTCATTTGACCTCTCTATGCCTCAGTTTCCTCATCTATAAAATGAGGGGGCTGTATTCCATGGCCTCTAAGGTCTCTAAATCTATGATCTTATGGAGGTGGAATTATAATTCATCACATGCTATATCTCCAACACTTGTCCACTCTTCCTGGTCTTCCCCTGATGAAGTCTTCTGCAGTATAAAGTGACTTGAAAAAACAAGTCAGCAGTTTCTCCCACTAGTCTACTGTACAGTCTTATTGGGTAATATGGTTAATCTTTCTTCAAACATTTGATCTAAACATTTATGAAGAGATATGCTTTTGACGAATTAATTATATAAGCAGCTTCAATCTGTCTTAGTGTACTGCCCCACAATCACATTTCCCTAATACAATTTGAATTCTATTTTTAAATTACTCTAATAGATAAAAAAGTAAGCTTAACTTTCTTCCTCTTTATGTCTACTTATCCACTGCTCTGCCTTTTTTTTTATGTCCTCCACATGGGAGGCAAGATTTTATCAATCAAAAGTCATTATTAAATCTCTTTTTAACCATAATACAATAATGCAAATAAAGTGATCACAGAAAAGTTAAATTTCTCATCCCTGAGTGGAGACATTTTACCTTGTACAATGCCAAAGAATGACCATATCTGACAACCACATCATTTACAGTTTGGTTCAGTGGAAGCCACTCCCCAGCATCAAGGTCATACCTGTACAACAAGGAGAGATTATGTTTTTACTCAAACAAAACAAAAGTATTTCACATTCTGTTCTTTATTATCAGTTCTACCACACAGTCACACTAAACTTGCCAGGGGGGAGAAAGGAGCCATCTAGTTACATAAGTAAGTTCTTGGATAGGTAAATATCAGGGATGACCCTGATACTCACAAAGAAAGGAAATCAAATGATAACTGCTATGGACAACAGATGTATTTCTTAGGACCAACCCCATCAAATTGATGCTACCGCTTTATCATAGGGATAGGGATTAGGCCTGTGTTTTTACTAATCCAGGGAACTTGGAGGTGAGGAAACACCCTCTACCAATGCAGATCAGCACTTTCTCTTCAACTCATTGTCAGAGTGGCCTAAAGAACTGAGAGATTAAGTGTCATGCCCAGTGTCATATAGCCATTATGTGCTAAAGGCTGGAGTTGAGCCTGGGTCTTCTTGGCTCTCAGGCCTGCTCTCTATACACTATGCCACACTGCAACTTCAATAATGAATTGACATGTCAACCCTCCCTGGCTAGACATCAATTCAGCCCACAGACTGAAAGGTGGAAGAAAAGGATAGCAAGAGAAGACATGAAGCATAAGGAGGAGGCTGAAGGGTTATTTTAAGGGCTGTTAAGAACATTCATATTCACATGCACTTTATTTCATGCTCATTTTAAATTAATACTAGTAACCTTAATTTTCATTACCAGGTCTTCCATTTTAATTAATTATGCAAAAGTAAATGTTAAGTACGAACATACTCTTGACAATCCAACTAAAAAAGGTGCAACATTTTACTGACGTCCATTTGTTACACCATCCCTATGAAACTTCCTTATTTCACCTAATATTTTTTTTTCAGAACAGAATTAACCATATTGGGCAAGGCATTCTTGTGTGTATGTGTGCATGCACGTGTGTATTTGAGATAGGGAGTGCCTGTTATTTTAAAATATCGAGGATAATTTAAGAATGACAAATTTATAAACAGTATGATTCCCAAATCTGTACTTTTGGATCTTTCTCTAATTTTTCAATTTTTTTTTTAACAAACCTAGAAAGCAATTATAACCACTTTAATTACAATACCAAAAACAATTTTAGGACGTTTTTGTTTCCCAAAAAACTTCTAGGCTTTTAAAAGTTTTGTATGTACATGTAAAATTTTTAATTCATTTCTAATAAAACTTTAAAACTTTGGGTTAAAAAGGCAACAAGAGTGCTTAACAAATTACTCCTATATGCCAGAATGTGTTATGAATTATTTTTGAATTAATATTTTATCATTTGTCCAAGTGCCAGGGGGAGTTTGATATTAACAAGATCAAGGCGGTAAGTTTTTAAACACTACGTTCAGATTCCAAGCACTAACAAAAATGCACCTACCAATGTCAGATTACTGCCTATCACCTATGTAGTCATACTGGAAGTAAGCCAGCCCCTGAGTTCTAATTAGCTCTATGAGCATGGGCAAGACACTTAACCTCCCTGATCTTCAGTTTACTTATCTATAAGATGGAGTCATAATGCCATAAAGATAATGTATGGGAACTCAATCATCACTATAAAGGACTGCATAAATGTCAGCTATTATCATTTGATTAAAGTTAAACATTTCTTTAAATAGCCTATACAAAGGCAAAATATTTGAGGAATATCTGCCATTAGTATATAGATGACATATTTAAAGCCTACATGTAACATGTTATTTAAAACATTTTTTTTTTTACTTTTTTACCAAAGTGCCATAGTCTTCCTACTATAATGTAAGCTCCGTAAGGGCAGTAACTGTACCTTATCTAAATTTTACTGTCTTCCCCCTCTCCCATAGCACAGGGTTTCTGCACACAGCAGGAACTTAATATTTATTGAACTCAAGTCAATAAATTATGAAACAAAATAGAATCAAGAGATACTATGCAGTTTAATATATCCCTGACATGTAGTATAATTATGACCTAAATGTGAATAAAAACTTGAAGTTATATTAGGAAATGTAGGTTACAAAAAGATTTCAGAAAAGTTATATATTTTTAAGAAATAAAAAAGATAAAACCAAGTCAATAGGGGAAAATAGATTATATAAAAGCAACTCATAGTTTGCAACTTAAGCTTACAAAGCACTTTCCAAACAGTGTACTGGGGGGGGGGGAAACACTTGGATTCAGAAGACCTGGGTTCAACGCCCAGCTGTTCCTTAATACTTGACCTAGGTTTCTTCACCTGTAAAACGAAGGGGTTGGGGAGATGTTCTCTCAGGTCCCTTCCAGGTGTAAATCTTATGACTCCATGAACCCAGTGAGGTAGGCAACAAAAAAATTTTCATTTAAGAAATGAGAAAAATGAGTGTCAGAAAGGTTCAATCATTTGCCTATGGCCACATTACTCATGAAGTAAGCACTGCTGGGGTTGAAATCCACATCTTCTGACTCCATGACCAGTGAATGCTCTTTCTATTGGAAAACACTGCCTCTTCCACCTATATAAAATATGACCTTTACAGCATCAATATTTTCCTAAACTACTATTATTTACAGAGAACAGTATGAGATAGACTTTGATGGGGAAAAAAGCCTTAAAATGTTTTTCATCAATCCACACTCTCCTTTAGTATTAACTTTTAAACAAGTAAGTAGATAAAAGAAATAACTCTTCAAGACTGAGCATAAGGAAATACTTTTTTTGAGTAACAAATATGATGTTCTTGGCCCTACCCCTGAAAAAAATTCATATTACTTCCTTAAAAGATTTATTTGTTTGACTTCCAGTCCTACCTGTGTAACTATCACAGGATTTCCCTGAAATAAGTTTTTGCTAAAGAGTCAATGTATCATCATACTTTAAAACTTTCAAGAAGTCAAAGATTTCATCAGCATGGATACTCCCTACCCAATGCTTTTGTATATTTTTCTTTGTAAGCTGTTGTGGCTTACAAAATTCTCTAAACTTAGAGAGGTTATCAGACAAGAAACCTACAATCAATCACTGGGTTCAAATTCAAAGCGTTTCCTCCTTGGTAGGTGTATTAAGACAATTGGGTAAGTCCTAAAAAGTGAAATGAGAGGAGTCACAATGGCTCATTTGCAGTTAATCTGTTCGAGAAAACCTCATTATGATTACCACATACAATTGTTATTTATAAAAACTCTGCTCAACCTGGAAAGACTTAAGTGGACTGATGCTATGTGAAGTGAGCAGAACCAGGAGAACATTGTTCACAGTAACAGCAACATTGTGTGATGATCAACTGTGATAGACTTGGCTCTTCTCAGCAGTGAAATGACCCAAGACAATTCCAAAGAACTTATGATAGAAAATGTTTTCCACATCTAGAAAAAAGAACTGTGGATTATGAATGCAGATTGTACTATACTGTTTCTATTTTTTGGCTGGTTTTTTTTCTTTTTTAGGTTTTTCCCTTGTGCTCTGATTCTTCTTTCACAATATGCAGAAATATGTTTAATATGATTGTACACATATAACCTATATTAGATTGCTTTCTTCTTGGGGAGGGGGAAGGGAAGGGAAGGAGGGATAAAAATTTGGAACTAAAAATCTTATGAAAGAAAATGTTGAAAACTATCTTTACATGTAACTGAAAAATAATAAAATATTTTTATGATTTAAAAAAAAAAAAGCCTCTACTCTGCAAATTAAGAAAGCTTTGCTGTTTCTGATGTAGCCACAAAGGCAAAGCCATTATCTGAACGTCCTCCCTGCCTCCCAAGAAAAAGAAAGGAAATTAATCACAAAGGCTTTACTTGCCTAGTAATATCCTTAACATATTTCTGAAAGAGCCCTATCCTACAAAGAAAAGAAATTTTGTCAAGGCCCTGAGGATCTAAATGATATGCTAAAGGACCAACTACCTTTATAAGTAAAGCCATGACCAAACAAAAAGCAAAAATCTAAAAAGCAGTAACTGAGAGATCCCAGCTCCCAACCAATTAAAACACCAAGAAGCTCAAAGCCCAGATCAAAAAGAAGGAAACGGGGGCGGAGCCAAGATGGAGGGGGAAAGGCTGTGACCCTTGAAGTTCCCAACACGAACCATCTACATACCTTCAAAAAAATGTCATAAGACAATTCTTATAGCAGCAGAACCCACAAAAGAACAGAGGATAACCCATTTTCCAGCCAAAGACTTCTTAAAAGGGCGACAGGGAAAGTCTGTGGAACTTGGCTGAGAGAGGAGCACAGTGCAGATCCAGCCCCAGGCAGGCTGCGCCTCCAGAGCCTTGGAACCATCAGTGTCAGCCACTACTTCTGAAACTTGGCTCACAGACCAGTGAGGGGGTCCAGCGGTTGGCCAGGGAAATGTCTCTGCTGGAGCTAAGGCAAAGCGCCCACATTCTGAACCAGTGAACAGATTCAAGTGGCAGCGGCCCAGTTGGGGAAGAGCACAGGCATGCCATAAATAATCAGATTTCAATCAGATTTCTGCTTCCGGGTTAAAGAGAAAGCAGGCCTGTGGTTACTTACAGGCTAGGTGGGCTGAGAATGAGCCTCTCACTAAATCATACCATCTGGGACCCCCTGTAGCTTGGGACAGTACATCCTAGAAGAAGGGCTCCACTGTAAGAAGGAGTTAAAAGCAAAAAAACAGGCTGGCAAGATGAGCAGGCAGAGAAAGATTCTTTGGTGACAAGGTTGATCAAAATACATCCTCAAAAGAAAATAACAGTCAAAGCTCCTACATCCAAAGCTTTTAAGAAAAATATGAATTGGTATCAGGCCATAGAGGTGCTCAAAAAGGACTTTAAAGATAAAGTAAGAGAGGTAGAGGAAAAAGTGGAAAGAGAAATGAGAGTAATGCAGGAGGGTCATGAAAAAAAGTCAACAGCCTGAAAAGCCAAATTGGCCAAATGGAAAAGGAGGCACAGAAGCTCTCTGAAGAATATCATTGCTTAAGAATTAGGACTGAGCAAGTAGAAGCTAATGATTTTATTAGAAATTAAGACACAATAAAGCAAATCCAAATGAATAAAAAAATAGAGGGCAATATGAAATATCTCCTTGGAAAAACAGCTGGCCTAGAAAATAGATCCAGGAGAGATAATTTGAAAATCACTGGACTACCTGAAAACCATGACCAAAAAAACAGCTTAGACATCATCTTCTAAGAAATTGTCAAGGAAAATTGCCCTGATATTCTAGAAGCAGAAGGTAAAATAGAAATTGAAAGAATCCACCAATTACCTCCTGAAAGAGATCCCAAAAGGAAAACTTCCAGGAATATTATAGCCAAATTCCAGAGATCCCAGGTCAAGGAGAAAATATTGCAAAAGGCTAGAAAAAAGGAATTCAAATACTGTGGAGCTATAGTTAGGATGACAGAAGATCTAGCAGTTTCTACATTAAAGGACTGGAGGGCATGGAATATGATATTCTAGAGGGCAAAGGAACTGGGATTACAACCAAAAATCACCTACCCAGTGAAACTGACTATAATCTTTCAGGGGGAAAAATGGGACTTCAATGAAAAAAAGGACTTTCAGGCAATCGTGATGAAAAGACCTGAACTGAAGAAAAAATTTGACTTTGAAACACAAGACCCTAGAGAAGCATAAAAAGGTAAACAGGAAAAAGAAACCATGAGGTATAGTAAAAGGTTAAACTGTTTACATTTCTACATGGGAAGATAATACTTCTAACTCATAAGAGCTTTATCAGTAGTAGGGCAGCTGAATGGAATATACTTAGACAGAGGGCACAAGTGTGAACTGAATATGAAGGGATGATATCTGTAAAGCATTTATTTTTTGCTTATCCTTGTCTTTTGTGGGGTAGGCATGATGGCGTGGCTTATGTCTGGGGCCAGATTTGGCTCAGGGCCTCCTGGGTCCAGGGATAGTACTTTGTCTACTGTGTTACCTAGCTGACCCATGATGACATCTTTAAAATAAAGTTAAGGGGTAAAAGGAATGCTCTGGAAGAAAGGGAAAGAGAGAGGTGGAATGTGGCAAAATAGCTCACATAAAAGAAACAAGAAAAAGCTTATGGAATGGAGGGGAAGATGGGGAAGGTACAGGGGAGTGAGTGAGCCTTACTCTCATCAAAATTGGCTCAAAGAGGGAATAACATACACTCAAGTGGGTATAGTAATATATTTTGCCCTGAGAGAAAGTGGGAGGGGAAGGGGATAAGGAGGGAGAGGCAAAGGAAGGGAGGGAAGATTGGGGGAGGAGGGAGTCAAAAGCAAAACACTTTTGAGGAGGGATAGGGTGAAAGAAGAGAGAAAATAGAGAAAATATCAAGAGGAGAGAATAGGATAGAGGGTAATACAGTTAGCAATAGTAACTATGAAAGAAATGATGAGCAGGATGCTATCAAAGAAGAATGTATGAAAAACACAAACCATCAACAGAGAAAGAACTGATGGTTTCTGAATACAGATTGAAGTATAATTCTATTTGTTCCTCTTTCTAAAGTTATTTTGTCTGTTTTTTTTTTCACAGCCTGACTAACATGAAGATGTTTTGCATGACTGTACATGTATAACTTATATTGAATTGCTTGATTTCTTAGGGAAGGGTGAGGAGGGAGGGAGGAAGACAATTTGGAACGCAAAGTTTTTAAAAAATCAATGTGAAAAAAAATTTTTTTTACATGTAATGGAGAAAATTCTAAATGAATAAAAAAATTTTTTAAAAAAGCAGGAAACAGGGGCAGCTAGGTGGCACAGTGGATAGAGCACCGGCCTTGGAGTCAGGAGTACATGGGTTCAAATCCGGCAAATCCGGCCTCAGGCACTTAACACTTACTAGCTGTGTGATCCTGAGCAAGTCACTTAACCCCAATTGCCTCACTAAAAAAAAAAAAAAAAAAGCAGGAAACAGAGACAGATAATTAAACCACTCTACTTCTATCCATGGAATTGGTGGCATGAATCAAATATGTTAGAGTGGGGATTCTTCTTCTGCCACTGGGGACTCTTTGTTTTGAAAATCTATGATTCTGTCACCACACAAGCCCAGGAGATAGATCCCTTTGGGACACTAAAATGGAACAATCAGGGCAGACAGGGCTCACCCTTACTATCAGCCAGGTGACTGGATGTATAAGTGATATCCTTGCAGCATTCATTAAATAAAAATGGAACCAAGAACACCTAAATATTGTCATTGTGTTATATCTGGACAAAGGAAAGTGCAGCATCTTGTTATGGCAAAAATCTCAAAGGTGGAGTAGGCTCAACACCCTAGCTGAGTTCAACATAGCTTGTAATTGTGCTTATCTATCTCTCAAGTACAATTAAGTAGACTCTCAGCACTATGACTAAAGACTATAGTCTATAGCACTCTTTGAGAAGCAAGGGTCACTTTTTGACTGTTAAGTTATTGGAAAAAGATGATAATGGAAGAATGTACAATTAGCTTCTAGCAAAAAAAGGAGAAAACCCCCATCTATGTATGTGTATGTCTGTATGTATCTCCAAAGCAATGAGATTCTATGTAATCTACTATACAGAAATTCATATTAAAATAGTCCATGCAATCAAAATAAACAATTCAACTGCTTCTGTAGATGAATTTTCAAATTGTAGAGTTTCTTTTAATGACACAGAAGCACAACATACTAAAAGTTAAAGGGCTTAGTCATAATAAAAGTATGAGTTGCTAATAATTTCTGCTATGGCACTCTTCCCTGATGGCTTTAAAGTAATGATGAAGAGAGAATTCTGCCTTTCACAGTTATGGCTAAGAAAAGAGTACTTAAATAAATAGTGGAGATGATCACAAAGACAAAATAGATACTTTTAATTATATAAAATTGAAAAGTTTTTGTATGAACAAAATCAATGTAACAAGGAAAAGAAGAGAAGTTGTGCACTATGAAAAAAAAATTTGCACCAAATAGCCAATGTGTCTGATATCTAAGATATATACAGGATTAACACAAATATAAGAGCCAGAGCCATTTCCCAATGAATTACTAGTCAGAAGATATGAACAACAGTTCTCAAAAAAACCAGCTATTAACAACCATATCAAAGACTGTTCCAAAACACCAATAATAAGAGAAATGCAAATCAAAATAAATCTAAGATTTCACCTTAAACCAATCAAATTGGTAAATATGATAGAGGATGGAAACAGTCAATGATGGAGGGGCTGTAGAAAGACAGACACACTAATACACTGTTCTTGGAGCTATGAATTGGTCTAACTATAATCAACTGGGAATTGGGTTTAAAAAGTGACTAAAATGTCCATAATAAGATGCTACTGCTAGGCATGTATCCTCCAAGGATGTCAAGACAGAAAGAAAAATCCCACATATTGCAAAATATTCATAGCTGTGTTTAGTGGTCACAAAAAAATGGAAACAAAGTTGAGGCTCTCTAACTAGGGAATGGCTAAAAAACTGTAGTACATTAACATAATGGATATTACTGTGCTGTAAAGAACTATTAACATGACAAATCGAGAAGCATCAAAAGTATATATAATTGATAATGAGTGAAGCAAGAAGAATCAGGAAAACAACACACATAATGAGAACAACGTAAACGAAACTAGTTATAATCACAAAGCTTGCCATAAGAAGAGATGATAAAATATGCTTCCCTGACTTCTTTACCGATATGTAATACTAAAGGTGAAGGATACTGTCAGTCTCAGGTAATGCACTGTTAGTTTTCTTCCCTCTCTATTTTATTTGTTATGAGACTTGGCTTATTGGGTAAGAAAGGTAATGTGTGATATTAAAACCAAACCTGTCAAAAAAAATTTCAAATTAAAAAAATAATAATAATTTCCTCTCTCAAAGAAACTATCTAAATCATTCCACTCTACCAAAAACAGTCTGAATATATAAGCAGGTGTATCAATCAGAGTCCCTTTGGAAAAAAACAATCTGCTTCAAATGTCCTCTTCAGGTCAGAACCATGGCTGGCTGGGAAGGGAGTAGTTGAGAAGATTTTGAAGGCAGAGAATCATGAGAGAGCAGTTGTTAAGAATGCCAAGTCAGGAATGCCTGAGTATTCTCAGCAGAAGAGGTTGGATTGTGCTTGTTTATGTAAGAAAATATTCTACTCTCTACCTGAATCCCAGCACAATCCCAAGTCTTTAACGGAGTTTCTATTGAAATGTTTAAAGCATTTTTGATTAAAGAAGTGGATCTCTTCCACTTTTTAAACCCCTAATAGGAGAATCCAAAACAGTAATATCAAAATTGTATTTGAAAAGGAAAGTACTTTTCTTCATGATCATGGGTTTTTTCTGACAATTTTTAATACTAACCATATTTTCAAAATGTACAATACAAGTTATTCAACTTACGCCAGAACCATGTTGTAATCTGAATGGTTGAACATATAACCTCCAACAACCCACATTATGTTACCATTGACAACAGCTTTGTGGGATGCTCTTGGGAGCTTTGGCTGAGAGTATTCCTCCCGAGTCCAAAATGACTGATTAGCTGGCACAGGAATTGCACAGCCAGGTCCTGTGAGAAACAAAATAAACACTGGTTAGACAAAAGAAGATTTTACATTTAAGGAGGAGTGTTCTCTATAACTGAGGCAATCATAGAAAAATGTACCTAGAACAGAAATGTCACCAAGTTTATCTAGCTCCCATATGTAAACTCAGCATCTATAAAGATGACAAAATGCCTCAGAATTTTCACCTCTCAATTCTATTCTGCTAGTTATAGCCATTGATTTAAAATAAACATCACTAAAACCTGAAACCACATCACCTGTGCTGATGACAAGGTTAGGCTCAAACTAAATTTTATTTGAAATCATGCACTGGAAAGCAGCCTTCAGGAATGACTATGAGTAATAATATCTGATTAAGTAAGACAATTATAAAGCTTAAGAATTTCTCTGGTAAACTAGTACCAGAGTACACTAACAAACATTTGATCCTTCTTCTAATTTGTACTGTTATTAAACCTGGTACTTATATAGTATTATTTATGTCAGAAATTTCAGGCACACATTTTTTTGATAATACTAAAGCTAAACAAAATTCAAGACTCACCAAAATGCAGTAGCCGTAATAGATTTTTAGGTAATTTGACTTTTATTTAGCATTATGAAGATAATGATAAGTATTCAATATGTACTCAAATACTTGAATAATGAAACTCTAAATGCCAACCAAACTCACACTACCATTGAGAAAACTAGTAATGTCAGTAAAATTCATTAAAAAAAAAATTGGAAAAAGATTTTCAAAAATATATCTATTTTCTTCCCACAAAGGAAAAACAGAGCATTTTGGGGGGCAACATCAATTTTCTTCTTTAATTTCAAAAATGACTGTGACTGTAAAACTCCACTGGTCTGCACTGTTGCTAGTTCCTTTTTCCCATATACTGTTCAAGGACCTGACTTCTTTGGGAGCCTACCATGTTACATGTTCTCCTTCTCTGTGATGTTTCTAAGAGAAAGCTTCTAGAGAAATGCATTTTATAATCATTCTTCTCACTAGGTAGACCACACCTCTGACATGTCCCCTTAGTAGCTGTGTCCAAGATGCTATATATAACTATGCAGAGTTTTCAAATTCAAATTTGCATGCATAAGAGAAGCAAGGTGTTCTTGTGCTCAGTGACTCAAATCCAAACCGTCTTCTAGCTCTCCAATACTGACTTAACTACACACCTTTGGAATTTAGAGGTACAGCATAAAGCTCCTAATATAGCTGAAAGTTCAACTGTCATAACTGTCTACGTGCTGAAGATATAAATCCATATGAAATATCTTTCAAGGAGAGAGGGGTTAGGGGCTCAAAGGTGGACAAAATCTGCAAAAATCACCCTCACCCTGCCAGTCTGGGAAGCACGAGCATTCCCTAACGTCGCTTGCATTGCAGAAGCCTCGAGTTGGATAGCCGCAGTCATTTGTACAGTAAGGAATATCACACGATTCTCCTTTCCAGTATTTTGAACACTCACACTTGACAGTGCTGCTGCCATTACTGAGCTTACATTCTCCTCGCCCAGAACAGTTATTGGGACACATGTCGAAACTATAAAGATGAGAAGAAAATAAAGTCAGTAACAAACAAAACATCAGAATATCTGGAAGAACGTTTGCAAAAGGTTCGTGAGTTGAAATCTAACTTTCATCTATCCATTAACAATGCCTACTGCATCACAACTGCCACTGAGCCAAAAGAGTAGCTAGAGAGAACAGAGTCACAAGCTGAGAGGTACCTAATCCTTCATCTTGTAAGTGAAGTTTAAAAATCGGGGCTAATATAATAAGAAGCAGGCCCAAGGAAAAGAGGAAGAAAGGAGGGAAATTCTATTCAAACCTATCAAGGCTAAGTACAAAGGAGTAGGGGAGGAGAAAGAGTTAAAGCACAGTTAGTAAGCTCATTCCTTGACCCTAGGGCTATCTTGGCCCCAAATCACCAGACCTAAGGTTACAGACCTTTTGGACTTCTACCTGTATTTGCTATTCAATCATTTCAGTCATATCTGACTCTGGGAGCCCATTTGGGGTTTTCTTAGAAAAGATACTGGAGGTGGCAGCTAGGTGGTGCAGTGGATAAAGCACGGGCCCTGGATTCAAGGAGGACCTGAGTTCAAATCCGGCCTCAAACACTTGACACTTACTAGCTATGTGACCCCAGGCAAGTCACTTAACCCTCACTGCCCCCCCCCAAAGATACTGGAGTGATTTGTCATTTCCTTCTCCACCTCATTTTCCAGATAAAGAAACCTAGGCAAACAAGGTTAAGTAACTTGCCCAGGGTCACATAGCTAGTAATTGTCTGAAGCTAGAACTTAACTCAGAGAGAAGAGTCATAATGACTCCAGGCACCACACAGGCACCATCTAACTGCCTCTGTATAGCTCTGGGCAAATTTCTTAAACTCTCTCAGCCTCAGTTTCAAAGTCTACAAAAAGGGAATACTGGAGTACTTACCTCATAGGATTGTTATGAGAATCAAATGAAATAACATATGAAAAACATTTTATAACCTTAGAGTTCTAGATAATGGTCAGTTGTTATTGTATTTATCATAAATTGTTGTAATGATACCTATGTAGGAAAACAAGATGTTTAACATTCTTTGCACTATATAAAAACATGGGTAGGAGAGGGGAATAGGAGAACTGGCTTTTTGTTTTAACAGTGATACACCGATAACCTTAATCTCTCAAGGAAGCATGAGTCATAACAATTATCCTGGAACTCACCCTGAAATTAAAAGTGACCAATTAAAGACCTAAAGAGGCAAGTTTATGAGTTCTGACTTCTTCCAATAATTCCCAAAGAGGAAGATTTTTTAAAATGCTTATAAAAGTAAAAGAGAAAAATTCAAGGGTCAATTATACCTGGTAAATGAGCCATCATAATGAGAGCCAAACTCTATAAACTCATTCCAAAATATTTTTCCCTGTATCTTTTTTTTTTTTTTTTTTGGCAGTGGGGGTTAAGTGACTTGCCCACGGTCACACAGCTATTAAGTGTCAAGTGTCCAAGGCCGGATTTGAACTCAGGTACTCCTGAATCCAGGGCCGGTGCTTTAACCACTGAGCCATCTAGCTGCCCCCTCCCTGTATCTTTTAACAGTTAATAATACAAGCTTATGTGCCCAAATTCTACAGTTCAAGAGGATCGAGATATAAATTAGCTTGCTCTCTAAATGTTATTTACCAAAAGAATTAAAATCACAAGCAAAAATGTAAGTGAAGCAGTTCATCTTTGTAACACACAGTACTTGTGGCTGCCAGGAGATAGAGAAGTAATAAATGTAGAATTTAAAGGTAAATATATTCTAACTGGGGAAGATAGGTGGCACAGTGGATGGAGCAGTGGACCTGGAGTAAGGAAGACCTGAGTTCAAATCCAGCCTCAGACATTTACTACCTGTGTGACCCTGAGCAAGTCACTTAACACTGTTTGCTTCAGTTTCCTGATCTGTAAAATGAGCTGGAGAAGGAAACAGCAAACTACTCCAGTTATCTTTGTCAAGGAAACCCCAAATGGGGTCACAAAGAGTTGGACATGACTGAACAACAATAACAAAAATTCTTCCTATGAAGGATTGAAAGAAAACATCAAAAAAAATTTTTCTCTTATGCCTAGTTTCTGCCATACCATTTCCAGTTTTCCCAGCTGTTTTTTGTCAAATATTGTGTTCTTATCCCAGAAACTAGAGTCTTTGGGATAATCAAACAGTAGATTTTTATATTCATTTACTACTGTGTTTTGTGTGCCTAATCTATTCCACTAATCCACCTCTCTATTTCTTAGCCAGTACCAAATAGCTTTAATGGTTGCTGCTTTATAATAGAGTTTTAGATCTGGTATGGTTAGGTCACCTTCCTTTGCATTTCTTTTTCATTAATCCCCCTGATATTTTTTTAAATTAATAAAGTATTTTATTTTTTTTCCATTACATGTAAAGATAGTTCTCAACTTTTGTTTATACAAGCTTTACAATTTCAGATTTTTCTCCCTCCCTCCCCTCCCTCCCCCCTCCCCTAGACAGCAGGTAATCTGATATAGGTTTTATATATATATATATATATATATATATATATATATATATACACACACACACACACACATAATAACATTAATCCTATTTCTGCATTAGTCATGTTATAAGAGAAAAAAAATCAGAGCAATGATGGAAAACCTCAAAATAGAAAAAAAAAACAACAGCATCAAAAACAAAAGAAATAGTATGGTTCATTTAGCATCTATACTCTGCAGTTTTTTTTTTTTCCTGGATTTGGAGATCCTCTTCCATCACGTGTTCCCTGGAACTCTTCTGCGCCATTGCATTGGTGAGAAGAATATAGTCCATCACAGTAGATCAACACTCAATGTTGATGTTACTGTGTACAATGTTCTTCTAGTTCTGCTCATCTCACTCATCATCAGCCCACGCAAGACCCTCCAGGTTTCTCTGAACTCCTCCTGCTCATCGTTTCTTATAGCACAATAGTATTCCACTGTATTCATATACCACAACTTGTCCAGCCATTCCCCAATTGATGAGCACCCCCTCAACTTCCAATTCTTTGCCACCACGTAAAGAGCAGCTATAAATATTTTTGTACATGTGGGTCCCTTTCCCCCTTCCATGATCTTTGGGGAAAAGACCCAAAAGTGGTATTGCTGGGTCAAAGGATATGCACAGCTTTATCGCCCTTTGGGCATAATTCCAAATTGCTCTCCAGAATGGCTGGATCAGTTCACAGCTCTACCAACAATGGATTAGTGTTTCAATTTTCCCACAGCTTCTCCAACATTTATTATTTTCCTTTTTTGTCATTTTAGCCAATCTGAGAGGTGTCAGGTGGTACTTCAGAGTTGTTTTTATTTGCATCTCTCTAATCATTAGAGATTTAGAGCATTTTTTCATATGGGAATAGATAGCTTTGGTTTCTTCATCAGAAAACTGCCTGTTCATATCCTTTGACCATTTCTCAATTAATCCCCCTGATATTCTTGACCTTTTGTTCTTCAGATGAATTTTGTTATTATTTTTTCTAGCTCTATAAAATTTTTTTGGTAGTTTCACTAGTATGGCACTGAAAAAGTAAATTAATTTAGGGAGAATTGTCATTTTTATTATATTAGCTTGGCCTGCCCATGAGCAACTGATATTTGTCCATTTGTTTAGATCTAATTCTATTTATGTGAAAAGTGTTTTGTAATTATTTTCATATAGTTCCAGGGTTTGCCTTGGTGGGTAGACTCCCAAATATTTTATATTGTCTACAGTTATTTTAAATGGAATTTCTCTTTCTATCTGTTGCTGCTGGGCTTTATTGTTCACATATAGAAATGCTGATTATTTATGGGGGATTATTTTATATCCTGCAACTCCGCTAAAGTTGTTCATTGTTTCAAGTAGTTTTTTAGTTTGATTCTTTAGGATTCTCTAAGTATAACATCTTATCATCTGCAAAAACTGATAGTTTTGTTTCCTCCTTACCTATTCTAATTCCTTCAATTTCTTTTTCTTCTCTTATTGCTAAAGTGAACATTTTTAGTATAATATTGAATAATTAAGGTGATAACAGACATCCTTGTTTCACCCCTAATCTTACTGGGAATGCTTCTAACTTATCCCCATTACACATAATACTTTCTGATTATTTTAGATAGCACTGCTTATTGTTTTAAGGAAAGCTCCACTTATTCCTTTGTTCTCTTATGTTTTAAATAGGAATGAGTGCTGTATTTTGTCAAAAGCTTTCTCTGAATCTATTGAGATAATCATATGATTTCTGTTAGTTTTGTTATTAATGTGATCGATTAGGTTGATAGTTTTCCTAATATTGAACCAGTTCCCACCTGATTATCATATATTATCCTGGTGATAAACTGCTATAAACTCTTTGCTAATATTTTATTTAGAATTTTTGCATCCATATTCATTAGGGAAATTGGTATATAATTTTCTTTCTCTTTTTTGGCTTTTCTTGGTTTAGGTATCAGCACCGTATTTGTCCCATAAAAGGAATCTGGTAGGGACTCCTTCTGCACCTATTTTTCCAAATACTTTATATAGTATTGGAACTAATTATTCTTTAAATGTTTGGTAGAATTTACTTGTAAATCCATCTGGCCCTGGAGATTTTTTCTTAGAGAGTTCACTGATGGCTTGTTCAATTTCTTTTTCTAAAATGGGCTTATTTAAGTATTTTATTTCCTCTTCTGTTAATGTGGGCAATTTACATTTTTGTAAATATTAGTCCATTTCATTTAGATTGTCAAATGTATTGGCATACAGTTGGTCAAACTAGCTCCTTATTATCGCTTTAATTTCTTCTTCATTGGTGCTGAATTCACCCTTTTCATTTTTGATACTGGTAATTTGGTTTTCTTCTTTCTTTTTTTTTGTAATCAAATTAACCAAATAAACGAGGGGAAAAATAAGATGAAGGGAAATACACAGTAATCATAACTATGAATGTGAATGGAATGAACTCTCCCACAAAATGGAAGTGGATAGCAGAATGGATTAAAAACCAGAATCCTACAAATATGTTGTTCACAAGAAACACATCTGAAGCAGAGAGATATACACAGAGTAAAGGGTAAAAGCCTGGAGAAAAATATATTATGCTTGTTTGGAACCATGACCAAAAGGCTTTAAAACTGTGCCTACTCTTTGACTCAGCAATACCACTATTAGGTCTGTATCCCAAAGAGATCATGGAAAAGGGAAAGGGACCCATATATACAAAAATATTTATAGCTGCTTTTTTTGTGGTAGCAAAGAATTGGAAATTATGGGGACGCCCATCAACTGGGGAATGGCTGAACAAGTTGTGGTACATGTATGTAATAGAACACTATTGCACTGTAAGAAATGATAAGCAAATGGATTTCAGAAAGACCTGGAAAGACTTACATGAATTGATGCTGAGTGAAATGAACAGAACCAAGAGAATATTGTGCACAGTATCAACAACATTTTGTGATGATCAACTGTGATGGACTTGGCTCCTCTCAGCAATGCAATGATCCAAAACAATGCCAAAAGACTTATGGTGGAAAATGCTCTCCACATTCAGAAAAAGAATTATGGAGTCTGAATACAGACTGAAGCATACTATTTTCACTTTTGTCGTTGCTTTTTTGTTATTGTTCTTGTTTCTTTTTTCTTGCTTTTTTTCCCCCATTTGTTCTGATTAATGTGGAAATAATTTTAATATAATTGTAATGTATAACCTATATCAAATTGCTTACTGGCTTTGGGAGGAGGGAGGGAAATGAGGGCGGGAGAACTCAAAAAATATCTTTACATGTAATTGAGAAAAATTAAAATAAATAAATAAATTTTTTAAATCAAACGAACAAAAGAATATATTATGCTTCAGTTGAAGTAAAAAAAGCATGCATAGCAAAACTTATCTCAGACAAAACAAAAGCAAAAATAGATCTTATTAAAAGAGATAAGGAAGTAAACCACACCTTACTAAAAGGTATCATAGACAATGAATTAATATCAATACTAAACATATGTACACCAAGTGGTATAGCATCCAGATTCATAGAGAGGTTAAGTGAGTTACAGGAAGAAATAGACAGCAAAACTCTACTAATGGGGCACCTCCACCCTCCTTCTCAGAACTAGATAAATCTAACCACAAAATAAATAAGAAAGAAGTTAAGGAGGTGATTAGAATTTTAGAAAAATTAAATATGACAGCCCTCTGGAGAAAACTGAATGGAGATAGAAAGCAGTCAGGTCTTGTATAACTTTGCATTTCTTATCTCTTACATTTATTTTTATAAATAAACCCTGCTTTGATTATTTAATTAGGAGGCTTCTTAATCCTTTGCTTATCAATTTGGGAGCAGAGCAGTGTGGAGAAATTTTTTAAAGGCCCATACTAAATTAATAGCAGTCAGATAGCCAGCCAGTCAAAAGCCCCCTGATTAGGCCCCCCCAGTTAGATTAGCCCCCAAGTTAGATAAAGTATTTTTACATTTGAATGGCGACCCAGATAGGACTTATGGCCCAATTATAATTTTTCTAAAGTTATAATTTTCTTAAACTTATAATTTTTCATATAGCCAACAGTTATAAAATTTTTTAGATTAGATTAGGATTAGTTAATTTTTTTTTAATACACTTCTATGTTGGGGTTGGGGACCTCACAACTGGCTTGCTATACCACTAGCCTGCTAAGCCAGGACTGAGGGTCCTTGGCTGCTGATCTGTGCTGTGGCTAAGAGCCTTTTGCTAGCTTGCCCAGACACCCTCTGAACTGCAATGCACTCCCCATGTGAGACGGGCCTTTCCTGAAGTCTTTCTATGTTATCTTAAGCCAGAAGATTGTTTCACTCCATCTTTTCTTAGGTTCTATAGCTCAGAATCCATTTAAAGGCTTAATTTACACTGTTTCTGAGGGAAATTTGGGAGAGCTCAGGAATCTTCCTGGCTTCGCTCTGCCATCCCTGATGTGACTTTTGAAGAGGATACAAGCACAGCTCACAGTTTCTTCAGAGGATGATGAAGGAAACCACATTTGGATTGGCAAGCTAAGTAGTCAGTTCCAAAGGATTCTCCACTGATTTAATTTCTCTAAAGAAAAGCTTGCTAGCTCCCTATTCTCTTGCTATATAATTTAGAGGTAGATCATCAGACTGAATGGTAAACCAAAAATCAATTAACACTTACTTATTAAACACCTACTATATGCCAGCACTGGAGATAAAAGTATAAAAAATAATAATCTCTAACAACAAGGAATTTACATTGTAATAGGGGAATGTGTGTATGCATGCATATACATATACATACAAACACAAAGCTTAAAGCAAAGAAAGGATTATTTCATATAATTTCCTAAGCTCAGTATCATTCTCCTATTAGGAATGATTTAGTTGAGGAGATTTCTTCTCAGGGTTTTGGGTTTCACTAATTTCAATCAACTTTTCTGGGCATTAGGTTCTTCACAAAACTAGTTCATTGTGCTTTTTGAACCCGGGATTTTCACTTTATCACTTTACAGATCTTCACTAACACATGAAGTCTACCTAACCTATCCTGTCCCTGCACCTCTTTTGTTATCTCAAAAATGCTATACCTAATACCAAGCATTTTCTTTTCCCTTGTGGCACTGCCACCATAACTGGATGGCCAGTTCTAGAATTCATGCCCTCTTTCACTTCTATGCCATGCTATCAAACACTCTAACCCATGTGATGTTTAAAAATCTATATTGTGGGGGGGGCGGAGCCAAGATGGCAGAGAGGAAGCAGCAAGCTGCCTGAGCTCTCCTTCTGTTCCCTCAAAAAGAACATTAAATCAAGCCTCTGGACAGATTCTGAAACTACAGAACCTGCAAAGAGACAGAGAGACACAGTCCTCCAACCAGAGATAATTTAGAAGACTGAGTATCTGCTAAATCCCATTATTTTATCACATTTCCCCCCTTTGTTTCTTCTAGGAATAGGTGTTCCTTGATGAAACAGTAAAAAAATAATTAAGTCTTTGAAAGTCTTTCCTCAGATGATTCTTAGGATGTCCTCTGGGTGTAGTCATGGAATGAAAGTCTTTTCAGGTGTTTCAAATGTGTAGATGCTGGTAATCAGCTAGGAAAAGTTTCCTACAAAATTGAGCTTAACACAACTTTAAAGAGCTTTGCCAGTAATCAAATCAAACAATGAAAGTTCTAACTAGAAAACAAGAAGCTTCTTCCATTTACTAGTCTGGGAGATAAATTAAGGGAAAGGTTAAGTAGGGGAGATTTATGATCTAATATCCAATTTTAAATCTCACACCCACAAGAGAAACATTTCTATGACTGATTTATAAAGGAAAGGGGAATATAAAAATTCAAAAAGTAAATATACAAAGATAAAGTAATTAGAAGAGTAAATAAAAGAAAATTGAATATATTGCCAAACTATTTTAATAGACTGATTAGGTTTACTTAACTGTTTTTGCCTTCTGAAAGGCAAAAGGGCTGCTTTCTGAAAGGGATGGGGGAGAGATATTTTGGGGAAATGTAGATGATATAAAAACAAAAGAGAGCAATTATAAAATTTAAGAAAATCACCCCGTTCTAAACTGGATGGCACTTCCTCTACAAAGTTAGATTAACCATGATTGATGTCAACCATGGAAAGGCTTCCAGTTCCATCAGGGCTCTAGAAATGCCCATCTCCCTAGTCCCCATTGAAATCTCCCACCTGAATACACTACGCCAAGCTCATTTGCCAAAGGCCAATCCTTGGCTCACTCTCACTGGCCAGATATTGATGCTCTATTATTATTACTACATAATTAACTAGATATGCCGGCTGAAGGGGTAGGAAAAATACAAATTCATGAAGTTTATTAAGTCATGTCAAAAAGAAATGTAATACCACTTGGAACATACAAAAAGATGAGTCCATCAATCACAGAGGATGCTTGCCTGGGCCACTAAAAACTACCTTTCTGTCCCATGTGTATTTATACACATGTTGTCAGAGCTTTTGACACATTTCAGAAGACAAGCTTCTTTAGGGGAAAAAACAAAAAGAGACAGTGAAGGCTAATGAATCTGCAGAAAGAACCCCCAATATGACGTCAGTAAACTGACGTAAACCTGATATATCATTTTGAAATTGTAAGGACAATAAGAGGGGAGATGAGAATGGGAAAAGACCTGAAATTTCATTAATAGAGGGAATTCCAGATGAGGAAACTCCCTTAACTGATAGAAATCAGCACTTTCTCAGCAACTATAGAGAATTTTCTAGTGCACTAAGAGGTTAAGTCATTTGTTCAGAGTCACAGGTGGTCACAGTATGTGTCTGAGGCAGGATCTGAACCTAGGTTTTCCTGGCTGAAAGGCATCCTCACTATCTAATACACCATCTGGCCCCCCATTAACATGTGCCAGAAGAAACTTGTTTCACTAGTTAAATTTCAGAGGAGTTGCTCTAAATCCTAGTAACATCAACTTCCCTTTAAATAACTATTTTCCTTACTCGTTTTTTTTTCCAACTATTAAGTAAACTTATTTTAAATTTGTCAGATTTCACTTAATGAAAACACTTATTTGCTCATTCCTGCTAAATTTCTTTCCTGTTGTTGTTTAGGGTTTTTTTGTTAGGTTTTGTTTTTTTTTCAGTTGTGTCTGACTCTTTATGACCCCTTCTGGGATTTTCTTGGCAAAGATACTAGAATGGTTTGCCACTTACTTCTACAGATCATTTTACATATGAGGAACTGAGGCAAACAAAGTTAAGTTAACTGACTTCCCCAGGGTCACACAGCTAGTAAGTGTCTGAGGTCAAATTTGAACTCAGGAAGAGGTATCTTCCTGACTCCAGACCTATCGACTATGCCACCTAGCTTCCCGAAAATTTCTTGCTCATTTCTGGTAAAAAAGAAAGAATTGGTCTAGTGAAATTGGCAATAGAGAAGTAATCAGTTTACGTAAACAATACCCAAGAATTCTTTAAACCACTTACAAAGAGGCTTACCTATATGTGATGTTAAATCCAGTCAAGTTATAGGCAGCATCACTAAAAAAGTGCAGCAGAACATACCCAGAGGTGGCCACCACTTCAGGGACAGTCTCATTGCCCTCTCTCTCAGGAACAATCAGTCCACTGAAATAAAAAGATGGATTATTTATGAAGCTAAGCATAATCCCAAACACAAAGCTTACAAAGGGTACTCCATTCATTGTGGGGAGAGGGTTGGGAAAAACAGGTCAAAACAAGACATGATTCACTTCTTTAATTACCAAACAGTATTGTGCAATACAACTATGGATCACTTTGTCCTTCTAGCAAAAAACAAATCTTCAGAAATTAAGGTAGATGTGCAATGGAGTCTGATAATTCAGTAACCCTACAGAGAAAATGGATTAGCACTAGACTGGATTCATATGAACACCTAAAATCAGTAGCAGTTTTTCTTAGTTCTGTCTTATTCTCCACATGCCTATTAAAAGGTTTTCTTAAAAACTCTGAGGTACCTCCTCACACCGATCAGAGTGGCAAATATAACCAAAAAGGAAAATGTTGGATGTTGGAGAGGATGTGAGAAAACTGGGACTCTAATCCACTGTTGGTAGAACTGTGAAAAGATCCAACCATTCTGGAGAGCAATTTGGAACTATGCCCCAAGGGCTATAAAACTGTGTGTAGCTTTTGATCCAGAAATACCACTGCTAGGTTTATATCCCAAACACATCCCAAAAAAAGAGAAAAAGAGAAATAACAAGCAGGATGATTTCAGAAAGACCTGGAAAGACTTATATGAACTGATATATAGTGAAGTGAGCAGTACCAGGAAAAGGTTGTGCTCAGCGACAGCAATACTGTTTGATGAAGAACTGTGAATGACAACTATTCTCAGCAATCTAAGACAATCCCAAAGAACTAATGATGAGGCATACTATCCACCTCTAAGGAACTAATATTGTGAACACAGACTGAAGCATGCTCTTTTTCACTTTCTTTTTTTTCTTATACAAAATTCCTGATATGGTAATGTTTTACATAATTGCACATGTATAACCTATATCTGATTACTAACTACCTCGGGGGAGGAGGAGGGGAAGGAGGAATAAAATTTGGAACTCAAAATTTTAAATAAAAATGTTTATTAGACTGTTAAAAATAAAATAAAATAAAATTATCACAAAAGAAAAAACAAAGGTTTTCTTATTTTCCTTTGAAGACAAGATAGAATCTCCACATTTTCTTATTTTCTTCTTCTTACTTAACCTTTCTGATTTATTTTTTCTCCACTCTCATCAAGATGGTAAGAGAAAGGGGGGCAGCTAGATGGCACAGTGGTTAAAGCACCGGCCCTGGATTCAGGAGTACCTGAGTTCAAATCCGGCCTCAGACACTTGACACTTACTAGCTGTGTGACCCTGGGCAAGTCACTTAACCCCCTATTACCTGCAAAAAAAAAAAAAGAAGAAGAAGAAGATGGTAAGAGAAAGTGAGTGGTATATCTTTATGTTTTAGTCAAGAGTTTAGTCAAGTAGTACACTAGGTACTGAGGAAGAAGATGAGGAGGAGGAGGAGGAAGAAGAGAAAGAATAAAAAGGAGGAGAAGAAAATTCATAGTCCCTACCCTCAAGAAACTTACAGTCTAGCTGGGAAAACAAAACATAGCATCAAACATATAAAATTACCACTCAATATGTACTTAAGTAATAAAATGAATGTACAGATAATATTGGTTATGAGATTCATATAAACAGAAAAAGAATAAATACAAAGGATATATATACACACATATACACACGCAAGGTTATTTGGGAAGCAGTAAATTAGCAGTTGAGGAAAATCAGAAAAACTTTCATGTTGAAAGAGGTGTTTGAGAGGAATATTAAAGTAGGAGGAGGATTACATGAGGAAGAGGTGAGAAGGGAATGCATTCCAAGCCTAGGGCATGCATGACCTATACAAAGACACAAGGAAGGCCAGTTGACTAGATCTCAAAGTGTGGAAGAAAAAAGTAGTCTCCAGTGGGGTTGGAAACAGGTTGTTGTGAGACTGTGAAGTGCTTTAAAAAGTAAACAGAGGGGGACAGCTAGGTGGCACAGTGGATAGAGCACTGGCCCTGGAGTCAGGAGGACCTGAGTTCAAATCCAGCCTCAGGCACTTAACACCTACTAGCTGTGTGACCCTGGGCAAGTCACCTAACCCCAACTGCTTTGCCAAAAAAAAAAAAAGTAAACAGAGGAATTTATATCTTATTCAGGAGGCAACAGGAAGCCACTGGAATTGACTGAGCATGAGAGTGACAAAGTCAGATTGGTATTTAAAGAAAATTACATTGGCATTGCATTGGAGAAAAATCTGAGCCAGAGAAACCAATCAGGAAGCTACTGTAATAATCTAGATAAGATGTAATGAGGTCCTAAACTAAAGTGATAGCTACATGAGTAGAGAAAAGGGGTCAGACATAGGAGATGTTGTAAAGGTAGAAAAAGCAAAACTTTACTCCAGGAATCAATTGCTCCTAATGCAGCACGAGGTCACACAGGTTTTTCTTAGCTGCCACATCACTTGTCTGACTCACACTGAGCTTTTATCCTCTAAATCCCCCAATACAACTGCCATATGTCCATGTTTTCTCAATCATGATTTGTGGAATTTATTTTTTTGTATCCAAGTGCCAGACTTTGATCTATCCTTAATGAATGTCATCTCATTAGATTCATCCCAATGCTCTAGCCTGCCAAGATCTTTGAGAATACTAACTCTAGCTGTTATCCAGCATGTTAGCTAGATGATGGTGCCTTGATCCCTCTTGAAAGGACATGCATTTTTGAATTCCCACTCATGCCACTGAAAAAGCCCTTACGTGGAAGCATCAGGAGGAACACAAAAAGTAGGCTCCTTTTCTGATACAAAAATAGATAGGATGCTGAACCTGAAGTCAGAAAAACCTCAGTCCAAATCCAGCCTCAGATGCTTACTAGCTTTGTAACATGGGAAACCTCTCTTAGCTTTGGTTCTTTCCCAATTAACAATCACAACTATGAATATGAATGGGTTGAATTCACCCAGAAAAGAAGAGGAGAGCAGAATGTATTAGAAAGTAAAAAATCTAACAATATGGGGTTACAAGAAACAAACTTGAAAGATCTTCTTAGTTAAAATTTGGGGCCAGAATAAAATTTCTTACTAGACAAAAGAATTTTTTTTAAAAAGCTGGAACCGTAATGATGACCTCAAACAAGACATTAAATAAAAGACAGTTAAAAGAAATAAACAAGTATAGTATGCTTTAGATATCAATGAATGGCATAATATCTCAGTACTTAAAGGAAAAGTTGAACAAAGTACATGTAGAACTATATGACAAAATAATTGTGGGGGGAGGGGACTTCAATGTGACCCTTATAGACCTACACAACTCTAACAAAAAGCTAAACATGAAAGATGTTATGGTCCTGAGCAGAATTTTAGGAAAGTCAGGGCTGTTAGCTCTCTGGTGATCACTAAAAGGAAACAGAGAGGAGTCTATATACTTCTCAACCAGTGAAGTTATTTTGTGTAATTTTACAAAAATTTAATATATATTAGAACAGAAAAGTGTCATAAATGCGGAAGAACAGAAATTATAAATATATACTTTACTAACCACAGAACTATGAAAAACATATTCAATAAAATAGAGAAATACAAATTAAAGCAACTCTAAGGTTCTACTTCATACCCATCAAATTGACGAAGTTGATGAAAAAATGACAAATCTTGGAGGTCAGTCAATAAATACTAAGTACGTACTATGATACCAGGCACTGTGCTAAAAAACAGTCTCTGCTGTGAAGGAGTTCACAATGTAATGGGAGAAAGGTGTGTGGAGGGACAACATAAAAATAACTATATACAAACAAGATAGGTACAGGAGACATTTAATTTGATCAAATAAGCATTTAAGTGCCTACTATGTTCCACCTACTGTGCTAAGTGCTGGAGATACAAATTAGAAAAAGAAAAAGACCCTCTGCCCTCAAGGATCTTAGAATGTAGTTGGAGAAGACAACACAAAAGAATGCTGGAGAGCAACCTCAGGAGTTGATCAATGTGAAGGCACTTATCCTACAGCATTCAAACTAAGCAGAGCTACAGATGGAAAATGGAAAAGTGAACTGGAAAGTCCAGATCCTGCCTTCTATAAAGGAAAGTTTTGAGAGTAGGAACACTAAAGTTCTACCCTCTAGCCCTCCAATCAAATGGAAGGGGAGGCTAAGGGAAGAAACTAGCATTAAGATAGACTGAGAAAGTCTTTTTATATAAAATGGGTTTTTACCTGGGACTTGAAAGAAGCCAAGGAAGCCAGGAGGTAGAGATGAGAAGGGAGAAAATTCCAGGAATGGGAGACAACCAGTGAAAATGCCGGGAAATAGGAGATGGAGTGTCCTGTGAAGGAACAGCAAGGAGGACAGTGACAGAAAACAGAGTACATGACGGGGAGAAGGTTTAAGAAGACTGAAAAAGAGGACTATCTTGTGTAGGACTTTGAATACCAAACGGAGGATTTGATATTTGATCCGGGGGGAGCCATGAAGAGTTTACAGAATGGGGAGTGGGAAGAGATGACATCACTGGATCTATACTTCAGAAAAATTAATTTCACAACTGCATGAAGTATGGACTACTGTGGGGAGAGCCTTGGAGGGGTTGTAGGAAAGAAATACATAAATGTATTGATGGGGAAGCTGTGAACTGATCTAGATAATCTGGAAAGCAATCTGGAACTACATCTGAAAGGCTACAAAACTTTATACCCTCTTTGACCAAGAGATACCTGGACTGAGCCGATGCTTCCAATAGATCAAAGATATAAAAAAAGGATCCATATGTAGAGTGATTTTTACAGTGGCAAAGAACTGGAAACTAAAGGGATACCCAAAATTTGGAAAAGGCTAAACAAATTATGGCATATGAATATCATGGAATATTATTGGGTCATAAGAATTGATGAAAGGGATAATCCTAGAGAAACCAAAGATGTTTCATATAACATATAAATGAACTGCTACATAGTAAAGGGCACAGAATCAGGAAAATTACTTATACTGTAACATTCTAATGAAGGAACACAACATATAAAGGGGAGCTAAAAAGCAGGAGGTGAGGAGGTTAACACACTACTAGTAATGGGGTGTAGAAGTCTGGAGAGTGGGGAGAAAAGAGCATATAAACATTGCAAGGGTGATGACCTAGGAAAGAATTAAGGGGTGGAGATACTGAAGGCCACAACAAACACAAACAATAGGGTTAAGATCCATAAGGTATGTAGAAAGATGGAATGATAAAAGAGTATTATCATATATAAAGGAATTTTAGAATTCAAGAACACAGAAGTGTAACACTTGCAAGTGATGGCAAGATCAAGAGGCATGGCCATCTCTGTACAAATGAGGAGAAGTAGAGGTCATGGAAATTAAGTTAATTGAGAAATTGGGATGTGAATGTATTGAACTCATTCAGGAAAAGGGAAAGGAGGGACAGAGGGAGAAAGAAAAGAAATAAGTATTTATATAATACCTGCCACGTCCCAGGCACTGTGCCGAGTGCCTTTTCACAAATATTATCTCATTTGATTCCCCACAATAACCTTTCTAGGTAGGTGGTATTATAAAATCCATTTTGTAATTGAAGAAAGTAAGGCAAAACAGAGGTTAAGTGATTTACCCAGGGTCACACAACTAGTAAATATCTGAGGGGAGATTTTAATTCAGTTCTTTCTAATTCCAGGAAAATGTTCTAGTGGTTGATAAAATAATGGCCACCAGGTTATGGATTGGGTGACAGATTTGGATAGTATGACCCTCAAAAGAAAGAGGGCCCACCAAGTGATAGCAGTAAAAAGAGAATCAAGAAGTGGTAATGGGAAGCAAATAATATTCCAACTCCTCTAGCAGTAGGAGTGCAAATGCAACCAATCCTGGAAAGGGTATCAGAAGGAAGAAGTGAAGTTTCAGTGAGTAACAGGAGATGTAAGGAATGAGAAAGGAAAATGTATACAGAGTATGGACTTAATTTATCAGTTTCTTCTGGAACTAATCACTCTCACAGTTCACCCCTAATTCAACTCTGCTGTCCCTCAATTTTATCAATTCTGTCATCTCTATAAACAGATTTGTTCCTCATTTTGTATCATATAGGTTATCTATTTCTCTCTCAGATGTGTTCAGCTTCATGAAAATTCATTCTCCTGGGCCTTTGTGCTTCATAACTTCCTCTGACCCCAAGTCTCAATGCTCTCCTCCCTAGCGTTCCCTTTGGGGAATATGTCTTACTATGAAGAATGGCTCTAGCACAAAGAGAAGGATTAGGCTGGCACAAATAAAAGCTGCTGACCCCCCCCCAACAAACACACACACAGACACACACACACGCACAAACCTAATACCCCTTATCATGACACCACAAAATTTCCCATTACAAGTCACTTGACAAACACAGATAGCAATAAACAATTGCAAAGTTCAAATATCCATGACTTAGGTGACCCTTAATACTAGTGAAAAATCCAAATAAATCACATTCCCCATGACCACAATCTTATTAAAACATAAATTTCAAATTTGAAATGGAAAAATTCACCCAAATTACCTTCTCTCATGGGGTCTTTCTGTTGCTAGATTAAGATCAACCATCTATCAACATCAAGTTATACATTATTTCTTGGAAAAGTTGTGGACAGGGAGGTTGTAGTAGGGAGTCTTGACTTCATAAGAGGTTGAACTAGATAATCTGAGGTAAACTCTAGTTCTGATATTCAATGATCCACTAATTCTGCCTATACCTAAACTGCTATACCAATAAGAAAACATTGGATCATTGGAAATAACATGAAAAGAGGCTTTAGAAATCAAGTCCGGGAATCAGCTGGAGCGCTAGTGTTGTCTGGAACTAAGCTTACAGTCTGATAAGTGGACTGAGCCCTGGGCAGGTGGGAGACTACAGGGGTCTATGCTGGTGCTAAGGAAGAACCTGGATTTTTCACCCCTGCTGAGAACCAGGAGGTAGGCTTGAGTAACAGTGGCCCAGGTGGGGAAGGGGCACAGGCTCATCAGAGCTAACAACCATAACACACAAAGCTGATAGATTAGCAAGTTGGTCTGAGGTCATCTAAGGACCAGGGAACAGGCCAGGGGAGTGAAGAAGCTGATCCTCTTTAAATCATACCACCTGGGACTTCTTAAGCTTGGGATACTGCAGCCTGGAAACAGTACCCCACTTTAAGGAGCTAAAAGTCTAGGAGAAGAAAGGCAAGATGAGCAGACAGAGAAAGGTGAGGACCATAGAAAGTTTCTTCAGTAACAAGGAAAACCAAGGGGCACCCTCAGAGGAAGATGTCAATATCAGGGCCCCTATATCTAAAGCTTCCAAGAAAAATATGAATTGGTCTCAGGCCATAGAGGTGCTCAAAAAGGACTTTGAACATAAAGTTAGAGAGGTAGAGGAAAAAACAGAAAGAGAAATGAGGGTGATGCAGGAAAGACATGAGAAAAAAGTCAACAGCTTGAAAAGTCAAATTGGCCAAATGGAAAAGGAGGTACAAAAGCTCTCTAATGAAAATAATTGCCTAAGAATTAGGATTGAACAAATGGAATCCAGTGACTTTGTGAGAAACCAAGACACAATAAAGCAAATCCAAATGAATAAAAAAATAGAGGGCAATGTGAAATATCTTCTGGGAAAAACTGCTGACCTGGAAAATAGGTCCAGGAGAGATAATTTGAAAATTATTGGTCTACCTGAAAACTATGATCAAGGAAAGAGCTTAGACACTATCTTCCAAGATATTCTCACAGAAAATTGCCCTGAAATTCTAGAAGAAGAAGCTAAAATAGAAATTGAAAGAATTCACTGATCACCTCCAGAAAGAGATCCCAAAAGGAAAACTCCTAGGATTATTATAGCCAAATTCCAGAGCTCTCAGGTCAAGGAGAAAATATTGCAAGCTGCCAGAAAGAAAGAATTCAAGTACTGTGGAGCCCCAGTCAGGATAGCACAAGATCCAGCAGCTTCTACATTAAAGGACCGGAGGGCATGGAATATGATATTCCAAAGGGCAAGGGAAATGGGATTACAACCAAGAATCACCTACCCAACAAAACTCATCATTATCTTTCAGTGGAAAAAATGGGATTTTAATGAAAAAGAAGACTTTCAGATATTTGTGATGAAAAGACCTGAACTGAATGGCAAATTTGACTTTCAAATACAAGACCCTAGAGAACCATAAAAAATTGGAGCTGGGGGACATACCTGGGGTCATACAGTGGAAGACTGTCTTGTGTCTGAGGCCGGGTTTTGGCTGAGACACCCCTGGGTCCAAGGGTGATGATTTGTCCACTGTGTCACCTAGCTAGATGATAACATCCTTAGGGTTAAAGTGAGGGGTGAAGGGAATTCACTGGGGGAGGGGGAAGGGCAGAAGTGAAATCCTACATGAAAGTAACAGGAAAAGGCTTATAGAGTGGGGGAAGAGATGGGAGAAGAGCAGGGCAGTAAATGAATTTTACACTCATCAGAAAAGGCTCAAAGACCTTAAACTCATCAGAGCTGCCTCAAGGAGGGACTAACAGACACACCCAACTGGGTGTAGTAATCTGTTTAATCTGGCCAATAAATGAGCCTACCACTCATCAGAATTGGCTCAAAGACCTCGATCTCATTAGAATTGGCTCAAGGAGGAAATAATGTATACACTCAATTGGGTGGAGTAAACTTTCTAACCCTGCAGGAAAATAGGAGGGGAAGGGGATAAAGAGAGAGGGGCAAAAGAAGGAAGGGCAGAGTGGGGGAGGGGACAGACAGAAGCAAATCCGTTTTGGAGAGTGATAGGATGAAAGAAGATGGATAATAGAATAAATATCATGGGGAAGGGAATAGGATGGAAGGAAAACAGTTAACAATAGTAATTATGAAAAAGAGAAAAGGGAAAAATTGTACAAAAAATATTTATAGCAACTCTTGGTGGAGGCTAAGAATTGAGAATCAAGGGAATGTCCATCAATTGAGGAATGATGGGAAAAGTTGTGTTATATGATTGTAGTGGAATGGTCTTGTGCTACAGGAAATGACAAACAGGATCATCCCCAAAAAACCTGGAAAAACTAATGAACATTGATGTATAGTGAAGTGAGCAGAGCTGGGAGGACATTGTGCGTAGTGACAGCAGTATTGTTCAATGAGCAATTGTGAATGACTTAACTACTCTCAGCAGTGCAATGATCCAAGACAATCCCAAGGAACTAATGTGGAAGCTTACTATGCACCCCTATAGAAAGAACTGATAAAAAGAACACCTGTGGATTGTATATATATAACCTGATTGCGATCTTGTAGAGGGGGGAGGAAAGGGAGGGAGGGAGAAAAATTTGGAACTCTAAATCTTATGAAAATGAATGTGGAAGACCACCGTTACATGTAACTGGAAAATAAAATAAATGTTTGTTGCTGAAAAAAAAAAAAAGAAAAAGAAATCAAGTCCGACCTTCTAATTATACAAAACGGGTAAAGTAACTTGGCTGTGATCATCACAAGTAGAGCTGAACCCTTAAGCCAGTCTGAAAAACATCAGAAATTATGTAACTGGAAACAGAAAGTATATGGGAAAACTGGGGGAAAGAGTGCAACTATAATGATTTGGCAAGGTTACTTCATAAATTTGGAGGGGGCGGGGGAGTTTAAACACAAAATACTTTAAAGAAATTATGTAGGATGGTTTACTTTAGGCAGGTCCTAAGATGAGGGAATAGAGTTCCAAAGACGGGAGAGATTCTACAAATTTTCCTACCCCAGAAGAGAGAAGGGATATTACAAATGTCGATTTGGATAAGGCAACAAAAGTTTCCTTTCTGAGCTACTGTAATAGCCCACTTGTCAATCTCCTTGCCGTGACTGTCACCCCATTCCAGTCCATCCTCCAATAAACTATCAAACTGATCTGCCTAAAGGACAAGTCTGACCATGTAAACTCCCCTCATCCCTATTTAATAAACCCCAGGGGTTTCCTATTACTACCAGGATCAAATATAAAATTCTCTATTTGGCATTTAAATACTTCATCACCTGGCCCCTTCCTGTCTTTCCAGGCTTCTCACACCTTCCTCCCCTCTATGTAGTCTGCTAACCAGTGATTTAGGCCTCCTTGCTGATCCCCATACATGACATCCAATTTTCAACTCTGGACATTTTCACTAGCTGCCCACCATGCATGGAACCTTCTCCCTAGTCAACATCACTTCCTAGCTTCCTTTGGTCCCAGTTAATGTTCCACATTCTGCAAGAAGCCTTTCTCAGTCCTACTTAATCTCAGTGCCTTTATTTAAGATTATTTCCAATTTATCCTGCCTATATCTTGTTTGTACATAGTTTGCATGCTGTCTTCCTTATTAGACAGTGAGGTCCCTGAGAGAAAGGAATGAGTATTTTTAGTTTGGATTTTTGGGTGTTATTTTTTTAACCTTTCTTACTCCCAGAACTTGTCACAATGCCTGGCAACCAGAATACATTTAATTAATGCCTGTTAACTTGACCTGCCCATCACCTACCCAACAGATGCAGGAAAGAACATTTTGAATGGTAAGAAGAAGGGTGTTTGAGAGCAGATCCTAGGACTACTTCTCAAGAGCTAAAAGGAATCCCAAGGGCCATCTAGCACAGATTCAAAAAGGCTCCAAGATCACATAGGTATGTTAAGGGCTAAAATTCTAGCCAGTCTGTCTAAAATATCTAATGAGTGGTCGCCAATAAATTATAAGCTTTAGCAAGAGTTAGGCTTTTAAGCATTTATTAAGGAGAATAAGAATTTGGTAAAGAGAGAGAGAAAGGCCTACATTCATCTATCTATTAAAGGGAGAACACATTTCTAGCTCCGCTCTCCACCAGAGTCCAAAGGAAAGAGAGCAAGTCAGAGCACCTGGCTCTTCCTTCTTCCTCCCACTAGCAAATGTCACTTCCTGACGCCAAAGAAAAGACACATGTTCTTGCCCTCAAAGACCTTCCTTTCATGGAGGAACTTTTCTATAGTAAGTCTCCAGCAGGTGGCATCATTCCAATCATTACAGGTAAGAGGCAGAATTTGAAGCCATGATCTCTAACTTCATAGCTAATGTTCTTTCCACCATAACACACTGAGAAGACATGGAGAGGATAGCCCTGCTTGGGTTCCATCAATAATAAATGGCTCTGGGGGCAGCTAGGTGGTCCAGTGGATAAGAGCGCCTGTCCTGGAGTCAGGAGTACCTGAGTTCAAATCCGGCCTCAGACATTTAACACTGTGAGATTAAAATTGGATATTAGATCATAAATCTCCCCTACTTAACTTTTGCCTTAATTTATCTCCCAGACTAGTAAATGGAAGAAGCTTCTGGTTTTCTAGATAGAGCTTTTATTGTATGGTAGTCACAAGGTGATGTTGATTAGAAGGATGGGAAAGTAGAAATACAATACAAATCGTCTTAAGTCTAGGCTTAGTCTATATTCCGTATAAAACTCACCAAAAGCGGAAGGCCACCTTTGGGGCGAGAGACCGAGTCAAGCACGTGCTGTTAACCGAGAGCCGGGCCGAGTCAAACTCCAGTCCGAGTCTGTCTGTGCAGCACAGCCAGGAGACCAGCGGAGCAGGAAAAAAGGCCCCACTTCCGTTCTCTCCTTGCCTTTTTAAGCTCGCACCCCGGAAGTCGAGTGCTCAGCAGGCAATCTGGCCTGCATCACAAGCGGACTGGTGTGCGTAGCTCATGCTGTTGGTCTCCTCCCCAAAAGGGTGGTCCTAAAAAAAAACTGGCGTCTCTCCATTATCTAACCGACTGTTAAAACTTTTTACCACATTCCCCCCTTTTGTTCCTCAAGAAACAAAATATTTCCTTGACGGAACAGTAAAAAGAATATAATAACTATTGCTAACTAATAATATGTGAACAACAATATAGAAAAGGAAGAGAGGAAAGTTTTGTCCAGAGGGGCGATTTTTTTGTCCTCATGTACCGACGCTTTGACATTAGTCTTGCAAAGGGAGAGCCTCTGCAGAGAGTACATGTTACAGATAGTGTATATTATAACAGAAAGGAGATAGTAAAAACTAATAAAGCAAAACAGTTCATATAAAGTCTCTGAGTTCTCTTGTCTTCTTGAAGTGGTAAGATGTCATCAGGAGGAAACTGGATTCTGGTCTGGAAAACTGGATTCTGGACTCTGGTCTGGATTCTGGATTCTGGACTCTGATCTGGAAAGCTGGATTCTCTTCTTTAACTGTTTGAATTGCTGTATTTTTACTAAGCCTTAGCATAGCATTGTTAATGATCAAATTAATAAATTCCATTACAACACTTACTAGCTGTGTGACCCTGGGCAAGTCACTTAACCGCAATTGCCTCACTAAAAAAACAAAACAAAATAATAAATGGCTCTGGATGGCCAGAAGGCAGCAGGATGCCCCACGGGTAAGAGAAATAGTGACAGATTTGGCAAGCAATGACACAAACTATACCTACTCTGCAGTTTGGCTATTGATGTCTGCATGTCATAAAAGTCTCCATTTATAAAGTACAGAAGAGTAACTCAGGCTGGCTCCAAGACCTGCTGATTCTACCTTTACAGTATCTCTTCTCTCTATTCTTTCTAGTGTTTGGTGGCAGAAAGAACACTAGACTGACTAGAGTCAGAAGACCAAGGCTTAAGTCTAGCTTTAACAATTTGCTAGCTGAACAAGTTAAGGTATATGAATGTGATGGAATACTATTGTGATGTAAGAAATTGTGAAGGAGATAGTTTCAAAGAAACCACCAACAAACAAACAAATAAAAGGGGCAGGTAGGTGGTGCAATGGATAGAGCACCAGCCCTGGAGTCAGGAGGCCCTGAGTTCAAATCTGGCCTCAAACACTTAACACTTACTAGCTGTGTGACTCTGGGCAAGTCATTTAACCCCAATTGCCTCACCAAAAACAAACAAACCAACCTGAAAAGATCTATATGAACTGATACAAAGTGAAAGGAGCAGAACCAGGAGAAAAATCTACACTACAACAGCAACATTGTGAAGATAATCAACTTTGAAACACCAAAAACTCTAAACAACATAATGATCCACCATAGTTCTGAAGGACTTATGCTGAAAAATGCTGTCAGCCTCCATATGGAGAAACTGATAGATTCAAAGCAAATACAAACTGAAGCCTATTTGGGGGGCGGGGGGAAGCAGGGGTAGGGTATGGCTGATGTGGAAATTTGTTCTACATGATTTCATATTTGTAAGAGGTTTTATATTACTTGCTTTCTCAATGGCTAAGGGGTAAGAAGGAGAGAATCTGAAACTGAAAATAAAATAAAATTGAATGGGAAAAATAATTCATTAGCTGTTTGACCATAGCCAAGTCATCTAACTTCCCCTAGTCTCAGTTTTCTTATCTGTAAAACAGGACTAAGAATAACGAGCACTATTCATGTCTCATTTGTTGTTAGGACTGTACTTAATAGATACACGAATGAAAGATGTCATTATTGTTGTTGTTATTACTATTCCCATTGCCAACACTGTGGTGCACCCTCTCTTTACTACTCAGTAAGGGTACTGCAATAACCTCCTAAATTGTATTCCTACCTCACTTCCTTCCTTAACCATTCCATTCCTCACTTAAGTGAGATCACTCTTACTTCTGCATAGATCTAGTCTTGTGTCACTTCTCTGCTCAATATCCTTCAATGACTCACTACTGACTAGAAAATAAAATTCAAACTTCTCAGTCAAAAACACAATGCCCTCAATACTTTGGCACTAGGGTTTCTGATAATGGACGTTATGCTCCAGCCAATGAACTACACAGCATTTACCATAAAGGTCTTACACTTCTGTGTCTTCATTCCTTTGCTCACACGATTATCTATGACTAGAATTCTTTCTTCCCTCCCAATTCCTGAAATCTTAACTATTAGAGCCCATATCAAAATAATCTCTCCAGTCTGAGATACATTATCCTGTTTGAACCTCTTTTGTGCTCTTTTCTTACAATGTAAAATTTTTTGGTCATATCTAATTCCATGTGGACCCTATTTGGGGTTTTCTAGGCCAAGATCATGAGTGGGCTGCCATTTCCTTTTCCAGCTCATTTTACAAATGAAGAACTGAGGCAAATAGGGTCAAGTAACTTGCCCAGGGTCACACAGCAAGTAAACATCTGAAGCCAAATCTGATCTCAGGAATATGAGTCTTCCTGACTTCAGGCCTGGCACTCTATCCACTGTGCCACCTAGTTAGTCACATATGTATCATATGTTCCTACTAAACTGGAAGCTTCATTATGGTAAGGACCCAGTTTTGTTGAATCCTTTAATCTCCCTGAGAATCTAACAGTGCTCTCTAAATACTAGGTATTTTATAAAAAAAAAAATTGTTGAATTAATGACTATAACTGAAGTTACAAGCATTACGTACATTTCTATGAAATCCTGTTATATAAAATAGACGCTTTTAAGCAAAATCCAACATATTCGTAAATAGCTGAGTGCCAAATGGTAAGCCTCCTCCCTCACACTAAAAAGGAAAACTCTTATAACAAAGAAAAAGAAATTCCTACATTGGCTATGCAAATGAATTTCAATTTTGTAGTTACACATACACATACACACCACACTTTTCTTTCTAACAAACATATCGAAAAATCCTACCTATGATCAATTTCCTCTAAAATGTAGTTAATATCTCCTCGCTAGATGATAGCCACTGAGTAAAAACGCAAGTTGAACTATGGGGACATTGGGAAACACGACTGCTTGAGTTGATAATTTATCAAATTATGAAATGGAGCAAGCATGCCCACATCTTTGGTTTGGTGGTTGTCCTTTGTTCTGGAAGAGGACCAAAATTACATCACTATGCTGGGATCAAGGAACAGTGTGTCTGACCGTGGCTGATCAGACCAATATGAGCTCAGAAGGCTCTACCACAGGTGAGGCACAAATAGGCCACATGAACATCTGGAGTGGAGATGTCTCTAAATTTGTACATCTCACATTTCTTTTGAGCTGTTGCAATTCTGCTTTGCTCCTAGAGCACAGTGCCTTCTTTTATGCAGGCACACCATGCTTGGGCAGTCCTTTGCCAGTGTCCCCCATGTTGCACAATCAATTCCAAAGTTCTTCAGAGAGGACTTGACAACATTCTTTGTATTGCTTCTTCTGACCTCCATGTGAGCACTTGCCTTGTTTAAGTTCTCCATAAATTGGACTTTTAGACAAACATATGTTTGGCATTCAAACACTGTGATCAGCCCATCAGAGTTGTGCTCCCTGCAGTAGAGGTTGAGTGCTTGGAAGTTTGGCACAAGAAAAGACCTCAGTTTCCAGTACCTTATCTTGCTATGTGATCTTCAGAATCTTCCTAAGACAATTCAAACGGGAGTGTTTCCTGGCATAGCTCTGGTATATGTGTCAAGTTTCCCAGGCATACAACAATGAGGTCAGCACAACAGCTCTACAGACCTTCAGTTTTGGTAGGTAATCTAATACTTCTTCTCTCCCATACTTTTCTTTAGAGCCTCCCAAACCCTGGCAATGCATGCATCAACTTCATCATCACATATATATCACTGGAAAGCATACTGCCAAGGTAAGTGAACTTATCCACAGCATTCAATATTTTTCCATTTGCTATAACCAACGGTTCCATGTATAGACAGTGTGGTGCTGGCTGGTGGGAAAACTGTATTTTCTTAGTGTTAATTGTTAGGCCAAAATTAGCATAAGCAGCAGAGAATCAATCTATACTTTAATGCATCTCAGCCACAGAGGCTGCATTGAGTACACAATCATCTGTGAACCAAAAAAAACCATGCGCCAACTCTCCCTCCACTTTAGTCTTGTCTTGTTAGCCTTCTCAAGTTAAATAATTTACTATCGGTTTGGTAGCTGACCTTGATGCCATTTTTGTCCTCGGTGAAGGTGTTTCATAACATTGCTGAAAACATCATGCTAAAGAAAAACATGGGAGCAAGCACACATATCCCTGCTTCACTCCACTGGTAACTGGGAAAGTGTGAGAGCATTATCCATTATCCAGAATCCATGAAAGCATGCCATCATGAAAGTGACATACAATACTGATGAACTCCAAGCAATCAGATTTTGCCATAACTTTCCATAAACCCACAGGACCAACAGTATCAAAGGCCTTGGTCGGATCGACAAAGACTGTTGTGTACAGACCTCTGTTCTGCTCCTGACATTTCTCCTGGAGTTGTTCCTCTACCCTTTCTGAAGCCATAATGGCTCTCGGGTAGAAGACCATCTTCCAGGTGAAGGATCAGCCTATTAAAGAAGACTCTGGCAAGAGTCTTTCCACCAATGACTAAGAGAAAGGACTATCCCCACCTCCACTGTCCCCAGCACCACCACCATGATTGTCACAGGACAATCTATTTTTTACCTTTATAAAGATGTACAATGAAGGCATCTCCTGGGAGATAAGTTCCTCTTGCCATATAACCCAGAAAATTTCAGTCATTTTGCATGAGCAGAGAACCCCTTGTCTTGTAAATCTCAACTGAAATACAATCAGTCCCGGGAACTTTGCCACACAAGAGGAGCTGAATGACATTCAAAACTTCTTCTTCGGTTGGAAGCTGGGCTAGTGAAGGATGGACTGAAAACAGTTTGAGGTGTATGGCCAATGACTTCAGCACTGATTGATGCAGTTTATCGAGAACACCACAGAAGAGTTCAGTCCATCTCTCCAGGATCATGTCCTTATCACTAAGCAATGTAGCTCCATCAGTGCTAAGGAGTTGAGATGCACCATAGGTTTCTGGCCCATAAACAGCCTTTAGGGAATCATAAAAATGCTTTGGGTTGTTACTATCAACATAAAACTGAATTTCATCTGCCTTTTTCCTGAGCCAAGAGTATTGCATCTCACTAAGCTTCACTTGTACTTTTGGAGTTAAATGCTGCCTTCTGTAATGATTGGAATGACGCCACCTGCTGGAGACTTACTATAGGAAAGCTCTGCCATGAGGAGAAGGCATCTGAGGGCAAGCCATGCGGCTTTTCGCTTGTGGGAAGAAGAGGGGGAGAGGCTGGCTCTCTCGCTCTCTTTCGGGAGGACTCTTATGGAGAGCAGAGCTGAAATGAGCACTCCCTGAGATAGATAGCTGAATCTAGGCCTCTTTCTCTCTCTTCACCAAATTCTTATTCTCCTTAATAATGCTTAAAAGTCAGGCAGCTAGGTGGCACAGTGGATAGAGCCACCGGCCCTGGATTCAGGAGGACCTGAGTTCAAATCCAGCCTCAGACCCTTGACACTTACTAGCTGTGTGACCCTGGGCAAGTCACTTAACTCCAATTGCCTCACCAAAAAAAATGCTTACAAGTCTAAACTCTTGCTAAAGCTTATAATTTATTGGCAACCACTCGTTAGATATTTTAGACAGACTAGCTAGAATTTTAGCCCCTTACACTTCTTAGAGACAGATGAACTATTCTGCTGGTAAACCCTGGGGAATTCTTATTTTTCTTTGAGTAGCTTCTGAATTTCCCCAAGATTTTCATCCAACCTATCTTGATGTTTGTGAGTATTCTAGACCAGATGAGCAAATGCAGTTCTATGCACAAAATCTCTGAAAGCTGCCCCCTCCTTCTCTGCTCCCTCAGCTTTCCCTCCAAGTAAGCAACAAAGTGTTCATTTTCCAAGAAGCGCTCTAATTCATTGACATTAAGTCTTCTGGCTTGGGGTGGCCACTTTTGTTGAATGAGAATATTTAGCTTGGAGAGGATAAATCTATGATCAGTCCAACACTGTGCACCACACATTGCCTTCATCACTCTCATATCCCATCTGTCTCTTCTCTTTACAATGTTTGCTATAAGGATGCATCCATGAAGTTTTTATTACACTGAGATAAATGGAAGACAGTGTTAGTGATGAGAAGGTCATGAAATGCACAAGTCTTCAATAGTAAGTGTCCATTGCTCTTACGTTTCAAGTCCATCCCCAAGTCCATCCCTTCTAAGGACTCCCTCCCATGTCTGATAGCCTGTACCTACTCTAGCATTAACCTCCCTCAGAACTATAAATTTTCCTTCTTTCAGAACATTGATGAGTTCTCCAGGTCTTCACAAAACTTTCTTGACCTGATCAGAGTTCCATAATGGTGGGAGCATATGCAATGATGATAGTGGCATGGTGCTTTCCTTCGAGTGGCAATCACATTGTCATGAGCCTTGTTGTTCACTCCTTTGGGAGGCATACAAGCTTGCTGACCAGATTAGTTTTGGTTATGAACATACGCCAACTTCACAGCACTCCTCTTCACTGCTGCCACTCCAGAAAAAACATGTATTCAGTTAGTTGGCCTTCATTTGTCATTGTTGTTTCACTCAGGGCTGCTATTTGGATATGATACCTGCTGAGTTCTCTCAGAAAAAGAGTTGTCTTTCAGGTCTACTGGATTTCATGCTGTCCGTAAGCATCACTTATCCCATGTACCAATGGTTAGTCGAATCATCTTCCAAAGATTTTTTTACCTTTTTTGTGTGTTTCAACTGCAAGATACGGATCCCCACTGATGCAATAAGCAGGCCAGAGTTGGGTTAAGTAAAACAGACAATTTTTAAAGCACCTTTTCTAGCCCCTTTCTCATGCCAGGAAGTGAGCAGTACAGTCCTTAAGAAGGGCTGCTCAGGGGCGGCTAGGTGGCGCAGTGGATAAAGCACCGGCCCTGGAGTCAGGAGTACCTGAGTTCAATCCGGCCTCAGACACTTAACACTTACTAGCTGTGTGACCCTGGGCAAGTCACTTAACCCCAATTGCCTCACTTAAAAAAAAAAAAAAAAGAAGGGCTGCTCAGACACCCAGGGGCTACCAAACTCCACTGCTACTTTAGTCCAGTGAGAAAACAATGGCCTGCGCTGCCTTCATGCAGGGTTGTGACTACACCTCCCAGAGTATCTACACCTGCTACCTTCTCACCTGCCTCTCAGGACAGAACTTTGAGATAGGTAAAAATGATAAAATGGTATGAATGATGTCATTTGATATGCACATAAATGAGGCAGATCTATGTGTAGTTGTAGGTCTTACTCTCTCTTCTGGAGTCATCAAAGCCCAGTGGCAAGATAAAAGTCAAGATGATTGGTGATGTCTCGGGATACAGTAAATGACTTTGGCATCTTTGATGTCTAACCAGTCCACAGTAGCTGCTTCATGACCACTGGAACAAAATGTTCTCATCTGCCTATTCTGCCAAGGGAAGTCTTCTCACGTGCTTGGGTATACACCCCTCTAACTCACAGCTGATGAATTTGAGACCCACTTGGTTACCTTCACCTTGATTTACCAGGATATGGTCATCTGTGCATGCTACAGCTTCTTGGAGCCACAGGTGAGAGTTGGGTAAATCAGACAGCAAAGATGGAAAGCAGCCCTGAAAAGGGCTCAGCAGCCCTCACAGCAGAGATACTAGTGTTCCCTGAATACTTCTCTGCTTGCCAGGAAAGACCACAAAGGCAGGGAAAAGGAAGATGGCAATCACACTTTAATAAGGCATAGAAGGCATAGGAGCAAACAGACAGAAAGTAGTAGATGACATGGGGACAGGGGTTGGAGTTGTGAAGGCAAGTAGACAGCAATGGAGAAGAGGATGAGGAGGAAAGGCACAGAAAATCACATGAAATCATAAATAAGAGTTAGGAGCACTTGGCATCATGGACCCAGATGGAGATGGAAGAGTGCTGGGGAGAGGAGGCAGGAGTTTGGGGTCTCATTTTATAGGGTTTGGGGGGAATAGATAGACTAACTCTTACCTGTGCCATCTTGGGGTTAGTTCATTAACATATTCAAATTATCTCAAAATTGATGGTAAAACTTCAAGGTTTTACTATGTCATCTCAATGTTATCAGCACCATTTGGTGTTCTGCTAATCTTACTACAGATATCTGAAACTTTTCTGAGATTTAAATAAGAACAAAAGCCCTCCCTGCCTGACAGCATAGCCTAGCTAGCTTCCCATGATTCAGCACATATTACCAAGATGTGATTTTTGGTGAATATATGATAACAATTTGTAAATTATGCTCCTTTGATCTTTGAGACAGTTTGTATGTAACTTCCAGGTTCCCCATTGCAATCTTACTTCCTGCTATTGCCATTTTATACTGGCTACTTATAAACTTATCATACTGACTAAAAGCAATCGGGGGACCAGAATAAGATGCAATTTTAACACACTGTTGATGAATGAAACCATAAAGACAGATCTGATGCTTATTGACTGACAGTGCATTTCACTTTAGCACTAGTTAGTAGCACTAGAAAAAAAAAAACTACATATAACAAGAGAGTAAGATAAAAACAAAAACAAAACACTGTGATGGTGGTAAAACTAAATCACCTTACCTGCCCCACAGTGTGGGGGAAAACTAGCTAGGATTTACTTATAATTAGAAGCTTCAACAACAGTTTAGGCATTGAGCATTTATTAAAGTATATTAGAAGTTAGTAAAGAGAGAACACATGTCTCCGAAAGAATGGAAAAACTGAGCTCAGATCTATGAGAGAAAGAGAGACAGAGAGAGAAAGAAAGAGACAGAGACAGAGAGATTAAGAGAGAAAGCTCCCTTCACCCAGCTGGAGGCGCTATCAAAGAGAATGAGCCTCAGTCAGTTCAAATGAAAGTTCCTTGTGGGACAGGAAGACGGGTGGTCCCCATACACAGCTCCAAGCTAACTGGCTGGCAGCATTTAAGTCCATTGATTGACATGACTTAAAGGCAGTCCATGAATTGTGAGGCAACTTCCAGGATGCCAATTCAACCTTAGAAACCTCAGAAAGGTCACCTCATGCTTTCTTGGCAAAGGGCCCTTGAGAGTAATATTCTCACAACACAACATTTAAAATGTATTTGAAGGTTTGTAAATTAAGACAAACTTATCCAAGTCTTGATAAAATTCTCATGGTTATTATGCTGCAGATATTAGGCAAACTACCCCGAGGTCTCTGGTTTTCTGATCAATAAAATGCAAATATAACATGCCTCTGCCTAACTCAGGAGGTTGTTATAATGAGCTAATCATAAAAGTATATTAAAATGTAATAAAATATGTAAAGTGCTATATAAACGTTTTAAAACAAAAAGAAAAAATATGTGAAAGAAAGTTGTTGTTATTACTAGAAGTGGTAATTATGACCTTGGTCTATTATAATGCCAGATACGTAAGAGAAAAATAAACTGTTTAAGAATGACTGGTGGTTGGGGCAGCTAGGTGGTGCAGTGGATAGAGCACCGGCCCTGGAGTCAGGAGTACCTGAGTTCAAATCCGGCCTCAGACACAACACTTACTAGCTGTGTGACCCTAGGCAAGTCACTTAACCCCAATTGCCTCACCAAAACAAAAAACAAAAACAAACAAAAAAAGAATGACTGGTGGTTGAGCAGCTAGATAACAGAGTGGATAGAGCACTGGCCCTGGTTTCAGGAGGTCTTGAGTTCAAATTCGGCCTCAGACACTTGACACTTACTAGCTGTGTGACCCTGGGCAAGTCACTTAACCCTCATTGCCTTGCAAAAAGAAAGAAAGAAAGAGAGAGAGAGAGAGAGAGAGAGAGAGAGAGAGAGAGAGAGAGAGAAAGAAAGAAAGAAAGAAAGAAAGAAAGACAGAAAGAAAGAAAGAAAGAAAGAAAGAAAGAAAGAAAGAAAGAAAGAAAGAAAGAAAGGAAATTTAAAAAGAATGACTGATGGTCTAGAATGATTCCCTTATTCTGTAGTGTCTGGAAGAAAGGTTTTCAACAGCTGCATTTTCTCACCATTCCTTAGTATTAGAAGCAACTGCTATTTCTTCAAATCAGTTTTCTAAACAGAAGAGTTCTGTAGTAATGAAATGCAGACCTTTCAAATGATAGTGCAATTCAAATGCCAATAAAATGCCTTAAAGCAGGGGATAAAGCACCAGCCCTGGATTCAGGAGTACCTGAGTTCAAATCTGGCCTCAGACACTTGACACAGCTGTGTAACCCTGGGCAAGTCACTTGCCCCACTAAGAAAAAAAAAATTTTTTAATGTCATTAAAGGATCAATTGACTATTTGCTCTGTTAACTCACAGAAACATAACTATGTAACTTCAAAACTGTAGTCAGGTGAAATTTCCAATGATTTATAATGTTCATGACTTAATGGTTAAATGTTGTAAAAAAAAATGTTAACTTTCAATTACTTCCATAACTCTCAAGAAAACATGTGACATCTAAACTATCTCAAAAGATGGACATTTATACCCACTTAACAAATAGCCTCCAAACAAAGACTTTCTTCCAAGCCCCTGCTGTCAACCCATTCTTTGGTTTAAACAATCTAGCAAGTGCTCCATTCTTCTTAATGGACCCCCAGTGTAAATGAACAGCATCTGATTACCTTTCTATATAACAACTTTCGTAGACACAAACACACTAATAAGATACCCTTCTTGGGGCAGCTAGGTGACGTAGTGGATAAAAGCACTGGCCCTGAATTCAGGAGGACCTGAGTTCAAATCCAGCCTCAAACACTTGACACTTACTAGCTATGTGACCCTGGGCAAATCACTTAACCCTCAATGCCCCACCAAAAAAAAAAAAAAGAGATACCCTTTTGTTCTTTATGCTAAATAATGATTTTCCTTCAGCCTCTCCCCATAAATGGCATTTTTTCCAGTTCTAGCTGAGGGGGGAAAAAAGACAGTGAGACTCAAAGCAGAGTATAACTGTGTAACACAACCACAAAACCATTAACTGTAGGAGGTATGATTCAAAACCCAACTTTTAGACATAAAGCCTGGTGTGCCTTCCTCTATATCAAACTGCTTCTCTAGAGGTACAGCACAACCACCAACAACATTAGCAAATGAAAAGAAAATACACTTCTCAAGAGAAATCCACCAGAAAGGTAGCATGGAGGCAGAGCCAAGATGGCGGAGAGGAAGCAGCAAGCTGCCTGAGCTCTCCTTCTGTTCCCTCAAAACGAACATTAAATCAAGCCTCTGGACGGATTCTGAAACTACAGAACCTGCAAAGAGACAGAGAGACACAGTCCTCCAACCAGAGATAATTTAGAAGACTTCAGGAAAAGGTCAGTCTGACTCGGGCAAAAGAGAGGCCCAGCACAGGGCAGCAACCCAGCGCCAAGGGGGTCGGGGCAAGTCAGCAGGAGCTGCGGGCCACAGCCGAACAACTGAGGCCCCTGGAACCTGGTTCAAAAATCTGGTGGCCAAGAAGGACGGTGGAAAAACCTACCTGCACCGGCCAAGAGGGCCATGAACGGGTCAGGTGGGATCAGACGCTGGGGTTCGGCGCCTGGCTGGCCGAGCACAATCAGACAGGAAGTGCAGGGCGGGGGATCTCCACACACCATAAAGGCCTCGGAGTAAAAACCCAGTCACACAGCACCTATACCCCTGCACAAGAAGCCCAGAACAGGGACCCTGGTGCCCCCAGAGCAGACCTCAACTTAAAGAATAAATAAATAAGCTGCAATAATGAATAAGAAGCAAAAAAGAGCCCTCTCCATTGAGAGCTTCTGTATCAATAGGGAAGAAGCCAACACAAACTCAGATGAGGACAATAGCCTCAAATTGCCTACATCTGAAGCCTCACGAGGGAAGGTGAATTGGTCGCAAGAACAAAAAGCCGTCCTGGAAGAGCTCAAAAAGGATTTTAAAAATCAATTGCAAGAGGTAGAAGAAAAAATGGGGAGAGAAATGAAAGCAAAACAAGAAAACTATGAAAAAAAGAATCAGCAGCTTGGAAAAGGAAGCACATAATTTCACTGAAGAAACCAAAGCCTTAAAAAATTCATTTGACCAAATGGAAAAAAAGGTGCATAATCTCACTGAAGAAAACAATACCTTAAAAAATTCACTTGGCCAAATGGAAAAAAGGTGCATAATCTCACTGAAGAAAACAATGCCTTAAAAATTAAAGTGGGACAGTTGGAAGATAAGGAATCCATGAGACACCAGGAATCAGTCAAGCAGAATCAAAAAAATGAAAAGATAGAAGAAAATGTGAAATACCTCATTGGAAAGACAACTGATCTGGAAAACAGATCCAGGAGAGACAATTTGAGAATCATTGGACTGCCTGAAAGTCATGACCAGAAAAAGAATCTAGACAACATATTCCAGGAAATTATTAAGGAGAACTGCCCCGATATCATAGAATCAGAGGATAAAATCATCATTGAAAGAATCCATCGATCACCTCCTGAAAGAGACCCCAAAAGGAAAACTCCAAGGAATATTGTAGCCGAATTCCAGAATTATCAGGTGAAGGAGAAAATACTCCAAGCAGCCAGAAAGAAGCAATTTAAATATCATGGAGCCACAGTCAGGATTGCTCAGGACTTGGCAGCTTCAACATTAAAGGACCGCAAGGCTTGGAATATGATATTCCGGAAGGCAAAGGAGCTTGGATTGCAGCCAAGAATCTATTACCCAGCAAAAATGTGCCTTTTCTTTTAGGGGAAAAGATGGACATTTAATGACATTGGGGACTTTCAATCTTTCCTGGTGAAAAGACCAGAACTGAATAGAAAATTTGATCTCAACATACAAGACTCAAGAGAAGTTAAAAAAGGTAAACAGAGGGGGAAAAAAAAGGTTACCCTATTAGGTAAAACTGTTTATATCCCTACACAGGAAGATAATACTCATAACTCTTAAGAACTGTAAATGTATTTGGGCAGAGAGAAGGACTTTATATAGAGGGTATAAATATAAATTGTCTTTGATGTGATGATACAAAAGAATTAAGGGGTTAAAAAGGGAGTCTATGGGGAGGAGAGGAAAAGGGAGGTGGAATGGGATGAATTATATCATATGAAGAGGTGGAAAAAAACCTATTACAATAGAGGGAAATAAAGGAGGGGGGAACATTGTTTTAACCCTATTCTCATTAGATTTGACTCAAAGAGGGAATAACATATACGTTCATTGGGATAAGAAACTTAACTCATTCTTTAGGGAAACAAAAGGGGAAGGGAAAGGGGGGGACTGATAGAAGGGAGGACAAAAGCAAGGGAGAAAAGGGTAAAGAAAAGAGAGGGGGGTGATAAAAAGGGAGGGCAGATCGGGGGAGGCAGGGGTAAGAAGTAAAATGTCGGTGAGGAGGAATAGGGTGAAAGAAGGGGGAAAAGTACAAAGGGAATAAATAGAATGGAGGGGAATAGACAGTCAGTAATAATAACTGTGAATGGGAATGGGATGAACTCTGCTATAAAATGGAAGCAAATTGCAGAGTGGATTAAAAACCAGAACCCTACAATATGCTGTTTACAAGAAACACATTTGAAGCAGAGAGATACACACAGAGCAAAGGTAAAAGGCTGGAGCAGAATATATTATGCCTCAGCTAAAGTAAAAAAGGCAGGGGTAGCAATCCTTATCTCAGACAAAGTGCAGGCAAAAATAGATCTCATTAAAAGAGATAAGGAAGGAAATTACATCTTACTTAAAGGTACTATAGATAATGAAGTAATATCAATATTAAATATGTATGCGCCAAGTGGTATAGCATCCAAGTTCTTAGAGAAGTTAAATGAGTTACAAGAGGAATTAGACAGTAATACTATACTAGTGGGGGATCTGAATCTCCCCCTCTCAGAATTAGATAAATCTAGCCAAAAAATAAATAAGAAAGAAGTGAAAGAGGTGAATAGATTACTAGAAAAGTTAGACATGATAGATGTCTGGAGAAAATTGAATGGGGATAGAAAGGAATATACCTTTTTCTCAGCTGTACATGGCACATTTTCAAAAATTGACCATGTATTAGGGCACAAAAACATCATAGTCAAATGTAGAAAGGCAGAAATAGTAAATGCATCCTTCTCAGATCATGATGCAATAAAAATTACATGTAAGAAAGAGCCAGGGAAAAGTAGAATGAAAATCATTTGGAAACTAAATAATTTCATTCTAAAGAATGAATGGGCCAAACAAGAAATCATAGAAACAATCAATAACTTTATCCAAGAGAATGACAATAATGAGACAACATACCAAAATCTATGGGATGCAGCCAAAGCAGTGCTTAGGGGAAAATTTATAGCTCTAAATGCTTACAGGAATAAAAAAGAGAAAGAGGAGATTAATAAATTGGGCATGCAACTTAAAAAGCTAGAAAAAGAACAAATTAGAAATCCCCAATTAGACACTAAATTAGAGATCCTGAAAATTAAAGGAGAAATTAATAAGATTGAAAGCAAAAAAAACTATAGAATTAACCAATAAAACTAAGAGCTGGTTTTATGAAAAAACCAATAAAATAGATAAAATATTGGTTAATTTGATTAAAAAAAAGAAGAAGAAAACCAAATTACCAGTATCAAAAATGAAAAGGGTGATGTTACCACCAATGAAGTGGAAATTAAATCAATAATTAGGAATTATTTTGCCCAACTGTATGCCAATAAATTTGACAATCTAAATGAAATGGATGAATATTTACAAAAATACAAACTGCCCAGGTTAACTGAAGAAGAAATAAAATCCTTAAATAAACCCATATTAGAAAAAGAAATTGAACAAGCCATTAATGAACTCCCTAAGAAAAAATCCCTAGGGCCAGATGGGTTTACAGGTGAATTTTACCAAACAATTAATTCCAATATTATACAAATTATTTGGAAAAATAGGTGAAGAAGGAGTTCTACCAAATTCGTTTTATGACACAAATATGGTGGTGATACCAAAACCAGGAAAGGCAAAAACAGAGAAAGAAAATTATAGACCAATTTCCCTAATGAACATTGATGCTAAAATCTTAAATAAGATATTAGCAAGGAGATTACAGCAAGTGATCACCAGGATAATACACTATGACCAGGTGGGATTTATACCAGGAATGCAGGGCTGGTTCAACATTAGAAAAACTATTAACATAATCAACCATATCAATAAGAAAACCAACCAAAATCATATGATTATCTCAATAGATGCAGAGAAAGCTTTTGACAAAGTACAGCACCCATTCCTAATAAAAACACTAGAGAGTTTAGGAATAGGGGGAGCTTTCCTTAGAATAATAAACAGTATCTACCTAAAGCCATCAGCAAGTATTATATGCAATGGAGATAAATTAGAGGCCTTCCCAATAAGATCAGGGGTGAAACAGGGATGTCCATTATCACCCCTATTATTTAATATTGTCCTAGAAATGTTAGCTTTAGCAATCAGAGAAGAGAAAGGAATTAAAGGAATTAGAATAGGCAAGGAGGAAACAAAACTATCACTCTTTGCAGATGATATGATGGTATACTTAGAGAATCCTAGAGAATCAACTCAAAAATTACTTGAAACAATTAACAACTTTAGCAAAGTAGCAGGATATAAATAAATCCACATAAATCATCAGCATTCTATACATGACCAACAAAGTCCAGCAGCAAGAGATAGAAAGAGAAATTCCATTTAAAGTAACAGTAGATAATATAAAATACTTGGGAGTCTACTTGCCAAGACAAACCCAGGAACTCTATGAACACAACTACCAAACACTCTTCACACAAATCAAATCAGATCTAAATAATTGGAAAGATATCAATTGCTCATGGATAGGCAGAGCTAATATAGTAAAAATGACAATACTGCCTAAATTAATTTACTTATTCAGTGCCATACCAATCAGACTACCTAAAAATTATTTTATACAGCTAGAAAAAATAATAACAAAATTCAGCTGGAAAAACAAAAAATCAAGAATATCCAGGGAAATAATGAAAAAAAAATTCACAGGAAGGTGGGATAGCGGTACCAAACCTGGAGCTTTACTATAAAGCAGCAATCATCAAAACTATCTGGTACTGGCTAAAAAATAGAGTGGTAGATCAATGGAATAGGCTAGGCTCAGGAAATGCAGTAGTAAATGACACTAGTAATGTAGTGTTTGATAAACCCAAAGACTCCAGCTTCTGGGATAGGAACTCAGTATTTGACAAAAACTGCTGGGAAAACTGGAAGATAGTATGGCAGAAATTAGGCATAGATCAACATCTTACACCTTATACTAAAATAAGGTCAAAATGGATACACGATTTAGACGTAAGAGGTGATACCATAGGTAAATTAGGAGAGAAAGGAATAGTCTACCCATCAGATCTTTGGAAAGGAAAACAGTTTTTGACCAAACAAGAGATAGAGTATATTATAAAATGCAAAATGGATGATTTTGATTATGTTAAATTTAAAAATTTCTGTACAAACAGAAGCAATGCATCCAAAATTAGAAGGGAGGCAGAAAGCTGGGAAACGATTTTTGAGGCCAGTACTTCTGATAAAGGCCTCATCTCTAAAATATATAGGGAACTAAATCAAATTTATAAGAATCCAAGTCATTCCCCAATTGAGAAATGGTCAAAGGATATGAACAGGCAGTTTTCTGATGAAGAAACCAAAGCTATCTATTCCCATATGAAAAAATGCTCTAAATCTCTAATGATTAGAGAGATGCAAATTAAAACAACTCTGAGGTACCACCTGACACCTATCAGATTGGCTAAAATGACAAAAAAAGAAGATAATAAATGTTGGAGAAGCTGTGGGAAAATTGGAACACTAATTTATTGTTGGTGGAGCTGTGAACTGATCCAACCATTCTGGAGAGCAATTTGGAATTATGCCCAAAGGGCGATAAAGCTGTGCATCCCCTTTGACCCAGCAATTCCACTTTGAGGTCTTTTTTCCCAAAGAAATCATGGAAGGGGGAAAGGGGCCCACATGTACAAAAATATTTATAGCTGCTCTTTACGTGGTAGCAAGGAATTGGAAGTTGAGGGGGTGCCCATCAATTGGGGAATGGCTGGACAAGTTGTGGTGTATGAATACAATGGAATACTATTGTGCTGTAAGAAATGATGAGCAGGAAGAGTTCAGAGAAACCTGGAGGATCTTGCGTGAGCTGATGATGAGTGAGATGAGCAGAACCAGAAGAACATTGTACACAGTATCATCAACATTGAGTGTTGACCTACTGTGATGGACTATATTCTTCTCACCAATGCAATGGTACAGAAGAGTTCCAGGGAACTCATGATAGAAGAGGATCTCCAAATCCAAGAAAAAAAAAAAAGAACTGTGGAGTATAGATGCTGATTGAACCATACTATTTCTTTTGTTTTGGGTGCTGTTGGTTTTTTTTTCTATTTTGAGGTTTTGCATCACTGCTCGGATTTTTTCTCTTGTAACAGGATTAATGCAGAAATACGATTAATGTTATTATGTGTATATATGTGTGTGTGTGTGTATATATCTATCTATCTATATGGATATGGATATGATATATAGATATATAGATATAACCTATATCAGATTACCTGCTGTCTAGGGGAGGGGGGAGGGAGGGGAGGGAGAAAAATCTGAAATTGTAAAGCTTGTATAAACAAAAGTTGAGAACTATCTTTACATGTAACGGAAAAAATAAAATACCTTATATGTAAAAAAAAAAAAAAAGAAAGGTAGCATGGTAGGGTGAATAGAAACTAAGCCCAGACACTCATCAGAATTGGCTCAAGGAGTGTATATGTTAATACACACTCAATTGGGTGGAGTAATCTACCTAACCTTGCAGGAAAATAGGAGGGGAAGGGGATAAAGAGGGAGGGGCAAAAGAAGGGAAGGCAGATTCGGGGGAGGGAACAGTCAGAAGCAAATCCCTTTTGAAGAGGGATAGGGTGAAAGAAGAAAGGAAAGGAAACAGGATGGAGGGAAAGTTAACAAAAGTAATTGTGAAAAAGAGAAAAGGGGGAAAATTGTACAAAAAATATTTATAGCAACTCTTTGTGGTGGCTAAGAAGTGGAAATTAAAGGAATTTCCATCAGTTGGGGAATAACTGAAGAAGCTGTGGTATATGATTGTAATGCAATATTATTGTGCTATAAGAAATGACAAGCAGGATGATCCCAGAAAAACCTGGAAAGACTAATATAGACTGATGTATGGTGAAGTGAGCAGAACTGGGAGGACATTGTGCATAGTGACAGCAGTATTGTTCTATGAGCAATTGTGAATGACTTAACTACTCTCAGCAATGCAATGATCCAGGACAATCCCAAGGGACTAATGATGAAGCATAATATCCACTCCCAGAGAAAAAACTGATACTGATTGAACACAGATTTCTATAAATATCTGCTATATTAATTTAGCTGTCTTTGGTTTGTTGTTTGTTTGTTTGTATTCTGATTTTGTTGGTAGGGGAACTTCCAGGTGTAGAAATTCCTAACACTGCAGGTCAACTAGTCTGCAGTTTTGAGTCTCTGATATTGAGAAGAGAGAGTGAGTGACTTGTACTGGATTATATAACCAGTATTGGTCAGAGATGGTACCTGACCTCTCATCTTCCTGATTCCTGGTCTTAGTTTCTTTCTTTTTTTCCCCTTTCTTCTCTCTTTTTAAGTATAATCCAACAACACTGGTTTTCCATTGCTTTTAATTATCTTAGCTAATTTAGTGAGTGAGGTAATACCTCAAAGTTGTTTTCATTTGCATCTATTAGAATATTATGAAGTGGAGCATTTTTCAAGGTGTTTTATAACAACATGTTAGCTCTTTTTAAAAATTGTTCATCTTTTAAAATTTTAATGGAACATTTCTATATATAAACAAAAGGAGTATAAATGTGAATCTGTAAATCTCTAACAGCTATTTTTAATGCAAGAAAGACCAGGTGCATCAATAAAAGCAAAAATATTTTAGATACTTAAACTCAAAAGCATTTTTACTTCATACTTGAAGACTTTTTCCTATCTTTAACATCAACACTATTTAGTACTCTAAAGACTTTTCAAATAACAAAAGAAATTAAACATCATTCTATCTATAATGACAAACATATGATTAAACATTCTATATTTAGTAATAGGATAAGATCCTACATTTATTTCTATTGTCATCTTTGCCACATTAATCTTTTTCTTTTGGAGCATCAGTAGAATTCAGTAAATGTTTATAAAACCTTGTGAATATTACATTTAGAGTAAAATAAAATTTGTTTTTGCAGATGGCTTTCAATTTTTACTAATTTTTTTTAATTTTTCTGGTTTTCAGATTTTTAACATTTGTAGTCTGCCTGACATAATATAGCTTTGCTTGGTTCCTTACTTGGTTCAAGAGACTCTCTGGTGAACAGATTTTAAAAACTAATAAAAAATATCTTCTCCAACTCATTCAATAGTAAACTAAATTTGATAAATGCTAAAATTGCAATGTATGAGGCAGAGAAAGAATATTCCTCATCTGGTTCCAGTGACAATAAGTCTATCAGTGAAGTTCCTTCTGCTGACAATCTAAAAGGTAACAAACAGTGAGGTTTTCACTGAATTCAAATTCATGACAAAGAAATGAAGAGCCACAATGCTTGAAAGATAAAGAAAGATGTTCTTCTTTGCTGTGGGTTACATCATCCTCTTCTCCATGATCTTTTCTTCTATATTGCTATTACACTGCTTTCTCCTAGTTCTCTTCCTCCATGTCTCACTGCTCTTCTCATTCTCCTTTGGTAGCTCCTCTTCCAGGCTACACATATTAACCACAGGTGTCCCACAAGGCTCTGCCCTGGGCTCTCTTCTCTTCTACTTTATTATTTACCTCAATGATCTCATCAGCACTCATGAATTCAGTATTTCAATCAATGATGTGGATAATTCTCAGATCTATTCGTTCATCCCTAATATCGCCCTTGATCTCCAGGTTTGTACCCACAATTGCCTACTGGACAGCTCAAAGTGAATGTCTGATAGATATCTTAAGTTGAACATCCCAAAGCTGAACTCGTTATCTCTCTCCCTTCTGAAATTCCCTATTACTATGCAGGGTAAGCCTACCCTCCCAGTCCCCCAGCCTCACAGCCTGAGTAACATCCATGATTCTTCACTCTCTCTCACCACCTCCTTCCCCAAATCCAATAAGTTGCCAAGCACGGTCATTCCCACATTCATAACATCTTTCACATGGCCCCTTCTTTTCCCTGGTACAAGCCTTCATCACTTGATACCTGGCCTGTTGGTGGATCTACCCTGCCTTAAGACATCCACTCTAGTCCATACTGCACTCAGCTATCAAACTGATCTTCCTAAAGTACAAATCTGGACCTGTCCCCACTATTCAAAAAACTCTAGTGACTCCCTATTGCTTCCAGGATCAAATGTAAAATTAGAAACAAAGAGAAAAACTTCTCTTAATAATTTGAGTCCTCTCTGTGTCCATTTTTCTTATACCTTACACTCCTCTTTCCCCAAATATACTATAGTTCAGTGACACAGACCTCCTTTCCATTCTTCAAACATGACTAATTACCCAATCCCATGACTTTCACTGGCTTTCCCTCAATGCCTAAAACCCTCTCCTTCTGCATCTCTACCTCCTGGTTTCCCTAACTTCCTTCAAGTCTCAGTTAAGGTCTCACTTGCCTCAAGAAACCTGAGTCCTTAATCTTACCATAGGCTTCCCTCTGAGATTATCTCCAACCTCCCCATCACATATCCTTTTTGTATAAAAGTGTATGTTGTCTACCCCTTAGACTGAACTCTTTGAGAACTGGGACTGTTTTTTGCCTTTCATTGCATCATCTGGCACAGAGTAGGCACCTAATAAATGCTAGTTGACTGACCTCTCATCAGTTCTTCCAATTTTCCAGTCTTTTGACTTTGCCAATATTTATTAGCATAATTTTAAAATTATCTTTTCTATATATTTTAAGATAATCCATTGTTTTGGATAATAGTCCCAATTTTACTCTATCTATTCCTTCATTTATCTTAGTAGGCCTTCCATCCATATTCTTAAAGTCTTGTTGGTCAATCCACTAACTTTGTGTGTGAATCTTTGTAATAATTACAGAATTTTCTCTTCTGAAGTTTTATCCTAGGGTTCACTTAACTCATGGCATTTTTTCATTAAGGGAGGGAATAAATTAGGACATGCCAGTGACATTTTTTAAAAAGGCAAAATAAACTCTTTTCAAATAAAAAAAAAGACTACAGAGACCATATTAAGAATAGGTTGTGTTTCCAAAATTCTTTAGAAAACAGAGAAATTTTCTAAGAGAAATAATAAGCTCATACCCAAAAGCCTATTCAACCATTATATATCTGAACGTAATATCAAACCTTGGAGGTAAGCCAGAGTCCTCAAAGGCGTTGCCAGCAAAATCCAAGTTCTAGAAGGTCCAAGAGACAGAGGTTTAGCATATGGACCCAATTACTATATGTCTCCAAATGTGTTGTGCATCTGTCCAACAAAGAGTACATTGGGATTATCACCAACCTAATCTTGGATGCTATGCCTCCCAATGTAGCCCAAAATCTCATTAGGTTTTTTTGGCTGTCAAATCTCACTGTTATCTCATACTAAACTTGGTCTGTACTAAAATTCTATGATCCTTTTTAGATAAAAAACTATCTAGCCTCATCTTGTGTTTGTGAAGTTAATCTCCTGAACCCAATTGCAAAAGTTGCTTTATATGTATTACATTTCATCTTATTAGACTCAGTACAATATTCTAGCCTGAGACCTTTTGGGATCCTGAATCAGCCACTCCTCCTAACTTTGTCCCATCTACAAATATGAAAAGCATAACATCTAGGCCTTAATCCAAACCATAACATAACCTAAAAATGTTAAACAGCAAAAAGCCAGGGATAGATGGCTAGGGCACACCACTACTGACAGCCTTCCAAGCTGAAGCTGATTCATTGATGTCTAATGTTTGGATCCAGCTAACCAATTCATTCTGAATTTACCCAAAAGTATTATCTAGCCCACATCTATCTACCCTCACTTCCTTTACCCAACCCCGAAAACATGAAAGACTTTGTCAAGTACTTTGGTAAAATTTAAGTAAAAAATTTAAGTAAATTATATCTAAAGCATTCTCCTATTCTACCAACCTAATAATCCTGTCATAAAACTAAAATGAGGGGTAGCTAGATGGTGCAGCGGATAGAGCACTGGCCTTGGAGTCAGGAGTGCCTGAGTTCAAATCTGGCCTCACACACTTAATACTTAACTAGCTGTGTGACCCTGGGCAAGTCACTTAACCCCAATTGCCTCACTAAAAAAAAAACAAAAACAAACAATTAAAATGAGGTTGGTCTGGTATGAACTATTCTTGATAAAGCCATTCTTCCTCGTTAGATCACGATTTCCTTTCTATATATTCACATAATATGATCAAAAACACTTATCGAAACCATGTTAATGTTATTTGCAATGGAAAAAGACTAGACTTTTCTCAATACAAAAAAGTAAGGATGCTCCCTCTCTCCATTATTATTTGATATAATTCTAGAAATACTAGTTATATCAAAAAAACAAAAACATGGAATTAAAAGCATAAATAGTGGTAAAGAGGAGGGAAAAAGGTATCCTTATTTGCAGATGACATGATGGTGCCTATAAAACTCCTCGTGATAGGTCTTCGAGTAGAGAATGCATGCCCATTTGTTGGACATATTACAGAGGGGATTCTTTTCAGGTAGGAATTGGACCAGATCATCACTGAGATCTCTTTTAACTGCAATTTAGTAAAAGGTTGTCAACGGACAAGGGAGGGGATGCAATTCAAAGAACATAAAGCTCTTAAACAGGTAGTATGAAAGGCAAAAAAAAAAAAAAACCAAACCCTAGCCCAGTTCTAGAATTTAGAAGGATGGGGAAAAGTGGTAGCAAAAAATTGGAAACTAAAGAGATGGTCATCAATAGAGGAAGCACCGAATAAGTTGTAGTATATGAATATGATGAAATACTATTGTGCTTTAAGTAGTGAGGAAATAGATGATTTCCAAAAGATATAGAAACATTTCTATAATGTGATGCAGAGTAAAGTAGGAAGTAAAAGAAAAAATTTATCCTAAAACATCAATATTACTAAAACGAAGCATTTTGATAATGTTGATAAACCCTAGGAGAACAATTTATGTGATAACGACACTGTAAAAACAGTTTTGAAAGTTAGAAGAACTATGATCATGAAATGATTATTCATGATTTCAGGGATCTAAACACAAACTCAGAAGACAGCTATATCAAACAGGTAAGCCTCAAAGAAAAAATCTGAACTGAACACAAGCCCAGCAAGAATGCTGGGAAAGCTCTAAAATAATTTAAATAAGAAGGGTGAAGGAAAAATTGTGAAAAGAAATGAGAGATGCAAAAAAATTATGAAAAGAAAGTCAAAAACTTGGTAAAAGAGGCACAAAGAAATATAGAAGAAAGTAACATTTTTAAAAATGGAACCAGCCAAATGGTAAAGAGACACAAAAATCCACTGAAGAAAAGAACTCCTTAAAATGCAGAATTTAATGGAGTAGGCTAAAAGGGTTAACAGACTAACCTATCAATTGTAGCTAAAAGGGGTTAACAAATAACCTAAGATCAATAGTACCTAAAAGGGTTAACAGAGAAACTAAGGTGTGTGTTCTTACAGTAACAAAAGGGTTCAAGTCCTGTCAACCCAACCCATCAACAGAGGACTGTAACTGGGGATCCTTAATTCATAATAGCCATTAATATTCCTAGATGACAGGACACCTAGACACCAGATTTAGGTAAAAGATATAAACACAGAAACCCTCTGGCTCTGATAAGTTTAAGCATGTCTTTATGATCATGCGCAGAAAGGACCAAATGTCTCCTTAAGTTCACCTTATGACATGTAAACCCCAAAAACACACATCTAGAAAAAAGGTACCTGCCTATGGGTTGTCTTAGGACCCCAGAGAGTCAAATTAGGATAAGACTTTCCACGACCTCTTTAAGGAGGAGATTAAGAGAATGAAGAGATAACATACTTTTTCACACTATAAATAAACTATTCTTCTTCCCCCTATTTGAGACACCTCTATGATGGGTCTACCTATGGTCACTCACAGTACTGCAATAAAACTTGAGAAAGTGAGTCACTGAATCTTGTAATTCTTTGGGACGCCTCACGATCAATCTGATCAAGTAAACCCACTCCTCCACATCAAATTGACCAAATGGAAAAGGAGGTACAAGAGCTCATTGAAGAAAATAACTCCTTAAAAATTAAAATTGGAGGGGCAGCTAGGTGGCACAGTGGATAAAGCACCAACCCTGAATTCAGGAGTACCTGAGTTCAAATCCGGCCTCAGACACTTGACACTTACTAGCTGTGTTACCCTGGGCAAGTCACTTAACCCCTCATTGCCTTGCAAAAAAAAAAAATTTTTAATTGGGCAACTGGAAGCTAATGACTCAAGAAACAATAAAACAAAATCAAAAGAATGAAAAAAATACAAGAAAACATATCTCATTGGAAAAACAGATGACCTGGAAAATAGATCCAGGAAAAATAATTTAAGAATTATTAAACTATCTGAAAGCCATGATGAAAAAAAAAAAAAAGCAAGCCTAGACATCACATTTTGAAATTATCAAGGGAAAATGTCCCAATATTCTAAAACCAGAGGGTAAAATAGAAATTGAAAGAATCCCTTAATTACCTCCTGAAAGAGATCCCAAAATGAAAACTCCCAGGAATATTATAGCCAAATTTCAAAGCTCTCAGGTCAAAGAGAAAATACTGTAAACAGCCAGAAAGAAACAACTGAAATATCATGATGCTACATTTAGGATCACACAAAACTTAGCAGCTTCCACATTAAAGGACTGGAAGAATAAGATACTCCAGAAGACAAAGGACCTAGGATTACAACCAAAATTAACTTACCCAGCAAAACTGATTGTAATATTTCAGGGGAAAAAAGAAAATTTAATGAAACAAAAGACTTCCAAGCATTCCTGATGAAAAGATTCACCCTGATGAGATAAATTATTATTAAATAACCAATTATTGGGGAAATCCAGGGTTATTCCTTTTAAAATAAATCTCTGTCCTTGACAAAAAATTTTACCCACCTAGACCATCTAATCTAGGTGAGTGTTACCCCACCCAACTAGAGAACCTTAGAAAGAATTTAATCTAAGGTGAATTCTGGTCTACTGTGTTCTATTCAGGATTGGGTGGGGATAGCTCCTTTGTCTAGACTGCCAATGCTGAGGGATGGTCTGGAAGTAAATGACAGAATAAAAGTCCTATTTCCCCCAGTCCTCATTAGAATAAATCCACCTCTCATAATAATATTCATTCTTCTCATTAACTGTTAACCTATCAGAGCTGATTCCCCATTATTAAAACTAACCTTATAAGCTGTTCCACAAATAGACTGAAATAGGCTTATGATGTTTCCATAGTAAACTATAGTCTTTATCTCTGATGACCCTGTTGATGGACCTGATCCACCCACCTCCTCTAAAGACTAGTTTGAGTCAACATGAAAACCCAGTTATTATTATTCCTTGAAATTGTTTGTTGGTTTGGGGGTGGGGGAATGAAGGCTCCCCGTTTTAAAAGCTAAAGGTTTATGACCATTTTTCCCTTCCCTCAAATTTGGTAGGTAAATTAATTCTTTTGGTTTTAAGGTTTTCCCAGCTGCAAAAGCTACATTACCTATCATAATATACCTTCTCTGCTATAAATTCACACCTTGCATAACAGCTATGCCAAATGTTTTCTTATACTACTGGTGCATGGTAAAATAATATCTTGAGATTGCTGATAAAAGAAGGTATACTAGGAGGGTGTTAGACAAACTCACCCAGAGGTGATTATATATGCAACATATGTAATTACTGTATTTTCTTCATCAAATGAAATTCAATGTATGGCTTCATGATTCGCTGATCCAGGTAATCCCCAATTTACTTTGGCTTGCATCTTTCCCTTTGTTTATTCAATACTACTTCTTGAGTCATGACTATTTCTACCACCAATGGACAAAGGCAACAGTGCCCTTGAGCTTGCCCTCACCCATAAGTGTTCCATTTCCATATTTATCTACTCTAAAACTTATTTTATCTGATCAGTTTTTATCATTCTCATCTTTTCCTATGCCTTACAAACCTAATCCTGTTCCTTGTCCTCACCATGACCTACACTCCCTCTATCCCTTCATACTCTTGTACTGGCTATACTCTTCCCTTCTCTCTCTCCACTCCTTGGTTAACCCATTTAACTCTGTACCAGTCAGTCCTCACTATAGCAAGGCAACCATTCTACTCCTACTTAATTAGTTCCCTAACTCCCTAGTTCAAAAACTTTATATCTCTAAAACCTAAGACATCAGCAAACTTTACCATCTCTATTTGTTATCTTCACTTCATCTCATACTTCAATGCAAAAATGAGCTCTTTCACCAAAAATTTCCTCTTCTCTCTTCCTCTTTATTTCACAACACTCAGATATCCCCCATTACTTGTACCTCAATGAAACAGTGGCCCTTCTACTGTCAAGGACAATCCTTCTACAGAACATGTACCTTTTCTAGCCATTCTTATTCTCACATTGTCTCATCTTCCATCTCACCCTATCTACTAGTTCTTTTTGCTGCTGACAAACATGCCCATGGTCAGCTTCCATGCTTAAAAAACTCTCACTTGTTCTGCCACCCCATTTGCTATCATTCCAATGACTTCCTTCTCATCTTTGTTCTCTTTAATGACATTTTTACTTCCTCTATCAGTACATTGGAGACTGTGACATTAGAGAGGTACCCAGATGGTAGGACTATGAACCACACTTTTTTTTCCTAAAAGATAGCTTTGATTGCATTACTCCCCTGCTCAAAAACTTTAAATGGCTCTTCACTCATTCTAGCATAAATTCAAAATTCCTTAGCTTGGATACGAAAGTCACTTACAACTAACATTTCCAACCATATCTCCCACTATTCCTATAGGGAATGCAACAAGCATTTACACAAAGCTCCTGCTCTAGCCAAATTCATCATCTTTCAAATTCACACCTCTTCCTATTTTACCATTTTCCCCTTCCCTCTCTGCTACCCCAAAACACTACCCATTCTCCAAATCTTTCACACTCCTTAAAGCAATCCATAATCATTCCAGTAAATTTATCTCTTCCCACAATCTAATTCCTAAAGAATTTAATCTATAACTTTAATTTAGCAATTAATCATGTATTCATTCACTCATTCATTTAACATTCATTCCTTAAGAACCTGCATGCTTTGGAAGAAAAACAAAGTTTTGATAAAGAAGTCATATGCTTATAAACACTATCTATACTATCTTGAACTGTTTGCATAAATCTTGTACTGTAATTTATAATGTACTTATAGAATACTAAAATGTTAGAGATGAAAGGACTTTAGTGACATCAAATCCAACCTTTTCCTTTAAAGAGAAGGAAAATGGGCCCTAAAGGAGGTAGTGTCATAAATAAGATCATATACTAAGCTAATAATAATAGCTGATATTAATGTACTTCTTATTTTCAAATCGTTTTATATACATTATCTCATTCCACCCTCATAAGAACTTTGTGAATAAAGTACTACAGATACTATCATTTCCATTTTACAGATGAAGAACTGAAACCCAAATAGGTGTAATGATTGGAATGACGCCACCTGCTGGAGACTTACTGTAGAAGAGTTCCACCCATGAAGCGAAGGTCTTTGAGGGCAAGACCAGGAGTCTTTTCTTGGGCATCAGGAAGTGACGTTGGCTTGTGGGAGAAAGAAGGAAGAGACTGGCGCTCGGTCTTGCTCTTTTTTTCCTGGGGATGCTGGTGGAGAAGGCAGCTAGAAATGTGCTCTCCCTTTAATAGATAGAGGAATCTAGGCCTTTCTTCTCTCTTTACCAAATTCTTATTCTCCTTAATAAATGCTTAAAAGTCTAAACTCTTGCTAAAGCTTATAATTTATTGGCGACCACTCATTAGATATTTTAGACAGTTTAGCTAGAATTTTAGCCCTTAACATAGGTTAAGTGAATTGCCCATAGTCAGACACTTAGTAAAAATCAGACGCCCGTATCAGAATACAAGAAAGCAAAATTCTAGTTGGAGGGAAATGAGAATGACATCCAGAAAAAAGAATGCATGCTTTGGGATGCCAGGTCAATCAGTAAGATGAAAGTTCACCTAAAAAGGTAATTATGTTTAGTAAACCTCAAATACAAAGTTATTTAAGAATAAAATCATCTTGCATCTATATAGCATTTGAAATTTCATAACCTCCAAAACTCCTTCATGTAAGTCCTTTACTCCTGATAGCTAACACTATAAAGCAAACCATATGCATACCTATGAGGCAGGCAGAGTAGATATCTCCACTCTATACCCAAGGAACCTAATGATAAAAAGCTAGGTGACTTGGCCAGCATTACAAAGCTTGTAGGTGACAGTGCCAGGAGTAAAAAGAAAGTCTTTTTAACTCCCAGGCCAGGGTTCTTTCCCCTGAAACATATCCTATCAATAGATCAGTCAATTTCTGGCTACAATAAAGCCAGTTTTTCAAGAATACAAACAAGTGATAAGTTAGAACTCAGAAATCAAATAACAAATCATTACTATTTAATTTGAACTTACCTAAAGGCAGCCACTAGTGGGGCATAAATGGAGTCCCCGTCATAAACATATAAATGGTCCCAACTACATTCTGTAGCAAAATGATGGAAGCGAAGGCGCAGTACTCGATTTGGCCTGAAAAAAAAGGAGTAAATTATAATTAAGGAGATTGTTAAAAATGCATTCTTGTTTCATACGTAAATAATAAAAATCTCTGAATTTAAAATAAACCTGATATTTGTAGCATTAGAAATCTATCCTACACAAACAATTTTGATCTTCAGTTTTTATTTTTCCTTCAGAGTATTAGCCAATTTGGGATACATTTCTAGGAAGTTTTAGAAAAGGTACTTAATAAATCTTTGTTGAATTGAACTCCTAGAAATATAAAAAATATCTTATGACAAAATGACAACTACATTTACTTGGTAAACTACAAAACAAACTACTTTTAAATTCTGAAGTAAAACATACACTAAGACAGCTTTCCTAATAAACCTGAAACTAAAAAGTGTCAATTATGTCAAAAAAGAGATAGACTTAAGGCAATTGTTGAGATATTTATGCTAAAAATTTGAAGTTATGTTGACGTGTAGAATAAATGTTGGTTTATAATGATTTCCTTCTCCACCACTAAGTAAAATTTTGTTCTCTGATGATGTCTTTATTGTTTAATCCAATGACATTTTCTCAGTGTTTTTATTATGTATTTATTATGTATTATTTAACATTTTATCTACGTTGTTTCCTTCAGGTAGAATCCAAGTTCCTTGAGAGCACGGATTGTTTTATTTATGTCTTTGTATCCCCAGCACCTAGAACAATCCCTTGCACAGAACAGGCAATTAATAAATGGTAGATTAATTTAATTTAAGCACTTAATTCAATTCAGGATTTGTTTACTACAAAAAATACTTCAATTGTGAACTGTCATCCTTCAGAGCTCTCTATTTTACAATGTTCTTTCAACTTTTCCTATAAACACTTAACTGTCTCTGCAGACAATTTCTTTTTAAATCCTGCTAATCTCTATTTTGAACATGGATGGTGTGTCCTGTACTTAAGACCACATGTCAAAAGAGAAAAAAAACAAACCAGGATCATTAGCAGTCCTTATTGAACCCTCTGCAGGATATGACCCCATCTACCACCCTCTCCTACTGAATAATACTATGTTCTCCCAGAGCTCTGGAGATTCCCACTCTCTCTTGGTTTTCTCCCTCCCACTTAACAGATCTGTTTTGTAAGGGTCATCATGTATGTCCTACATGATGTGGCACAACAAGCCTAGGTATAAGTCCAAGATTCTAGTGTGGGCTTTCTTTCTTTTCTCTATTGAACTATCATGTCTACACAGAGTACTCCAAAATCTACACAACTAGCCCTTATTTCTCTCCCTGAGCGCCACTCCCACATCTCCAACTGTCTTCCGGACATTTTAACCTGGAAATCCTATAGGAATCCTAACCTCTATACATTCAGAACAGAACTCATTGTCTTTCCTCTCCCAAACCCACCTATTCAGTTAACTTTTTCTGTATTTCTCTATCAAGAGCTTAACTATTCTTGTAGTCATCCAGATTTGCAATCTAGGTCTCTCAATTCTTCACTCAATCACTCACTCACTCTCACCCCCATAATTCAATCAGTTACCAAAATATGCTGATTCTCCCTCATCAATCTCTCTATTGTCAGTCTCCTTCTCTATGTTCACATAACCACCATAGATCAGGACCCTCCATTACTCCCTTGCCTGAATTACTCCAAGAGCCTCCTACTTGTTCTCCCTGTATCCAGTCTCCCCCTTCTCCCAATCCAACTTCCATACAGCTGCAAAACTGATCTAAAGTACAGGCCTGACCAAATCACTCTCCTCTTCTGCTCAAGAAGTTTCCATGGTAGAGCTGTCAAATACACTGATGAGGGCTGTATGGACCCATAGCATTCCTGACTGCATGCATCTGAAACCAAAATAAAATGTAATTGGGACAGCTAGATGGCACAGTGGATAAAGCACTGGCCCTGGATTCAGGAGTACCTGATTTCAAATCCGGCTTCAGACACTTGACACTTACTAGCTGTGTGACCCTGGGCAAGTCACTTAACCTTCATTGCCCCGCAAAAAAAAATTTTTAAATAATTTTTTTAAAAAGTAATTGGAAATATTTAGCAAAATAAATAAAAAATACAATAAAACAGAGATAATGTTAAAGTCCACAGGGCTCTTTATGTACAGGTGACCTCATTTTCTATCTGAGTCTGACACTGTTCCATGGCTCTTCTTTGCCTTTTTTTTAAAGCATTTAAAGCCATCTACAATCTAGGTCTAAATTGCTCTTTTTCATGCACATGGCTTCTTGCGGCTGGTTGCAGAGTATATTTTATATCCCACCTCAGTGCCTCTGCACAAGCTGTCATGACAACCCTGCACCCCTGCACTGTTATCTCCCATTACTTCCCCATGCATTGGAACACAAAGATCTCTTCAAAAGTTACTTTATTTTTTATATATTCTGTACTTTTCTATGAATGTATGGTGTTCCTCTCCCTTTGTTCCAAGTAAAATGTTCCCTGTGGGCTGGGAAGGTCTCATTTGTGTACTTTCATCTCCACTGTCTAGTAAAGTACCTGGCACATGCATTACTAAGTAACTGATACCAACCAAGGTATATTCAGAAAATGAGTGTCTGAAACCCATAGTGACTTAAACCTTATTACAAGTGTCAGGACTCAAGCCTTTTATAAGAAGACAAAAGTAAAATTATGAATGGCACAATCTGAAATTGATGCTGGCTGAAATTCCCAGAGTAAACTGTCCAATAGTCTCAGGTCTTAAAAGCTTCACTGAAGTAAAGTTAAGAGCATCAGCAATGAACAGAAATAATTACATAAAGCTAAATGATAAAAAAAATCAATGATAACAGATAATAAGATTTTCTGGGTACTTCACTTCAGGAAGGACATTAATAAACCGTAAAACGCCCAGAATACTGAGGGGACTAGAGTCAATGACATACCAAGGACTGACTGAGAACTAAGGATGTTTAGCCTGAAGTACAAACACTTGGGGGGAACATGATAGTCATTTTAAGGGCTCTCATATGCAAGACAGATTATATTTGTCTTGCTTGGCCATGGAACAAAAACCAGGAGCAATGAAGGAAGTTGCAGAGAAAGCTAAGTTAAGCTTGATGTATGAAAAAAAAAACTTTCTAACAATCAAAGGTATCCAAAAGCATAAATGGGCTACCTCAGGAGATGAGATCTCCCTTCACTAGAAGATTTAAAGCTAAGGGTCTTGTTCAAGTATGAGTTGAATCAGATAGCTTCTTGGGTTCCTACTGTGTTTCAGTGACTATTTCACTCCTCTTTCACAGTTCAACTCCTAGAATGAATCTTGTACACTCACTCCTTTCACTTCCTTTCCACTTCCTTCTTTTTTTTTTTTTTTTTGAGATATTTTATTTTTTCCGTTACATGTAAAGATAGTTCTCAACTTTTGTTTATACATGCTTTACACTTTCAGATTTTTCTCCCTCCCTCCCTCCCCTCCCTCCCCCCTCCCCTAGACAGCAGGTAATCTGATATAGGTTATATCTATATATATCTATACATATACATATAGATATATATATACACACACATATATATACACATAATAACATTAATCCTATTCTGCATTAATCCTGTTACAAGAGAAAGAATCAGAGCAGTGATGCAAAACCTCAAAATAGAAAAAAAAAACAACAGCACCCAAAACAAAAGAAATAATATGGTTCAATCAGCATCTATACTCCACAGTTCTTTCTTTCTTTTTTTTCTTGGATTTGGAGATCCTCTTCTATCATGAGTTCCCTGGAACTCTTCTGTACCATTGCATTGGTGAGAAGAATATAGTCCATCACAGTAGGTCAACACTCAATGTTGATGATACTGTGTACAATGTTCTTCTGGTTCTGCTCATCTCACTCATCATCAGCTCACGTAAGATCCTCCAGGTTTCTCTGAACTCTTCCTGCTCATCATTTCTTACAGCACAATAGTATTCCATTGTATTCATATACCACAACTTGTCCAGCCATTCCCCAATTGATGGGCACCCCCTCAACTTCCAATTCCTTGCTACCACGTAAAGAGCAGCTATAAATATTTTTGTACATGTGGGTCCCTTTCCCCCTTCCATGATTTCTTTGGGCAAAAGACCTAATAGTGGGATTGCTGGGTCAAAGGGTATGCACAGCTTTATCGCCCTTTGGGCATAATTCCAAATTGCTCTCCAGAATGGCTGGATCAGCTCACAGCTCCACCAACAATGCATTAGTGTTCCAATTTTCCCACAGCCTCTCCAACATTTATTATCTTCCTTTTTTGTCATTTTAGCCAATCTGATAGGTGTCAGGTGGTACCTCAGAGTTGTTTTTATTTGCATCTCTCTAATCATTAGAGATTTAGAGCATTTTTTCATATGGGAATAGATAGCTTTGGTTTCTTCATCAGAAATCCACTTCCTTCTTAATAATTCTATTTACTATTCTACTCAGAGTCCTGGAGCACCAAGAGCTAATTTCTGTCATCTTCATTTCATTCCCTTCCAGCCAGAAAAAATACTTAACCATGAGGCCTATCCTTCTAGTACATGATCCTTCTAAGAAGGCCTATCTTTCTGAGCAGAACCAGGAGAACAGTGTATTATCAACAACATTGTGTGTTGATCAACTGTGACAGACTTAACTCTTCTCAGCAATACAATGGTCCAAAATAGTTCCAAAGGGCTCATGATGGAAAATGCTCTCCAAATCCAGAAAAAAAGAACTATGGAATCTAGATGCAGAGTGAACCATACTGTTTCTATTTTTTTTTCTTTTTTGAGGTTCTTCCTTTTTGCTCTGATTCTTCTTACACAGCATGACTAATGCAGAAATATGTTTAATGTGATTGTACATATGTAACCTATATCAGATTGCTTGCTGACTTGGGGGAGAGGGAGAAAAGTTTGAAACTAGAAATCTTATAAAAACAAATGTTGAAAACTACATGTAACTGGAAAATAAAAAAATACTTTTATGGAAAAAAAAAAAGAGAAGGCCTATCTTTCTAGCATTCTATTTTCTGTTTTGCTCTCACTTTTTTTTTTCTTTTTTGGTGAGGCAATTGGGGTTAAGTGACTTGCCCAGAGTCACACAGCTAGTAAGTATCAAATGTTTGAGGCCAGATTTGAACTCAGATCCTCCTGAGTCCAGGGTGGTGCTCTATCCACTGCGCCACCTAGCTCCCCCTGCTCCCACTTTTAAAAACTTGTCTTCTTAGAAACAAATTTATGGAGCGAAATTCAAATAAATGAATCAAAATGCAACTGAACTGAAATTAACCACTGATGGAGATAAATTCATTTACTGCCTTTAAGTGGGAAAATGATATTTTATAAAACTTAAAGAACACTTAAGCAACTCGCTAAACAATCATACAGACAACATCAGTACTTAATTTTTAACTTCACATCCTTCTTAATTCATTGGATGGTAAGAGAAAATTTACAAAGGAGAAGAAAATACCATAAGGAAATTAACATTTAATTTGGATAGAATTATATTTTAAATTTTAAAAAAGGGAAAAGCTCAAATTTGCATTTTCTTTTATTCTTTTCCTTCAGAGCCTATTTCATTTCAGAAAATAGTGCTTTGTAATATACCATAGATAATTCGATTTTTAATTTTTTGCAATTCTATATTCCCCACTATAACAAACACAGGATTAAACCACAAAAGGATGTTTTGACATAAGCAAACATTAAATAAATAGCACTTATAGGATCTACAAATTTAAAGTACCACTCTTAAAAGATATAATAGCCTTTCTCAACTTCACTTTCTGAAATAAAATCAATTCAATTGCTCTCCCCAAATTATATATAAATATGATATGTTCTTATCAGATGAATTCTCATCATTTCACTGGTGTTTATCTTGAGACCAAAATTTTTTCTGAAACTTTTATCTGTGATAAAAATTGCATTTAGACAAATAAAAATCTTTCCTTTGATGTTTTCTGAGCTGTTATTAAAATATATCCACTTCAGCAGATTGTAAATATGTAATGGAAATTAGAGAAAAATATCAGCTCATGCTAAAGCCCAGTCATTCTTAAAATTCAGTCAGCATTGTGGTTATTGATTTGAAAGAATTCATATTATAAACAAATTTGATGCCTTCTTTGTCAGTGGTCCAAAGCAAAGTTATCACCTTTTAAAATCTATTTTTAATTTAGGTTATGGCCAGAGAAGTCTACAACTACAGTAAACAGATACAAGCAATCAAGCATTTTCTTCAGATGTGTATTTGGCAGCAAAAAAAGTTATTGAATCTAAAGTTAGTCTGTCACATAAAAACAAAACAACTGTTACTCACTGTCCTTCAATGAGCCAAGTGCATTTTGTTTTGTATTTGTAATTTCCAGGTCCATCGGTTACAAAACCTGATGATCCAGTCAGTCTATAAATGTAAAGAAAAGAAAAATATAGGAAAATGTTGAGGTTTCCAAAAATCTCATTTATCAGTAACATAAACTATATTTTTAAATTTTTAGCAAACACAATAAGTAATAGCATAAAAAGGAAAAGTTGTCCTTTGTTATAGAGATGTAGCAAAGAGACCATTAATATAGTCCCTGTCATACAAAACCAAAGAACTACTAAGGAAATCTCATGCATACCTTTCTAAGTGATTTTCCTTAAGCATAGATCCAAACATATTAATAACTTCTATTCAATAACTTGCTCTATCCCTCTACTCTACTAGTTGCTCCAGGATCAAGGACAAGATTCTTTGTTTGGTGTTAAAAGGCCTTCCCAACCTAACCCCTTCCACCTGCCCCAACCCCCACCTACACCTTTTCAGTCTTCTTACACTTTATTTCTCACCACACATTGTTCAGTCCACACATTGTTCTTTACTATTTAACAAACACAAATCTATTTCCTAACTCCAGGCATTTTTCTCTGGCTGTCCTCAATGGCTAGAATGCTCTCCCTCTTCATCACCCTGCTGGTTTCCCTACCTTTCTTCAAGTTTCAACTAAAATCCCCTCTTCTACAGGAAGTCTTTCCCCAACCCCTCTTAATTCTAGTGCCTTCCCTCTCTTCATTATTTCCTATTCATCCTGCATATAGCTATATATCCTGTATATACAGTGTCTAGCTCCTAGTGTTGTTTGGGTTTTTTTTGGGGGGGGGGGGGGGTTAGTGAGGCAATTGGGGTTAAGTGACTTGCCCAGGGTCACAAAGCTAGTAAGTGTTAAGTTTCTGAGGCCGGATTTGAACTCAGGTCTTCCTCACTCCAGGGCCAGTGCTCTATCCACTGCGCCACCTAGCTGCCCCGCTCCTTAGTGTTGTTGTTCAGTCATTCAGTTGTGTCTGACTCTTTGTGAGCCTGTGGACCACAGCATGCCAGGCTTCCCTTTTGTCCTCCACTATCTATCAAAGTCTGTCCGAGCTCATGTTAATTGTTTCCATAACACTGTCTATCCATCTCATCCTCTGCCATTTCCTTTCCCTTTTGCCATCAATCTTTTCCAACATTAGGGTCTTTTTCAATGAGTCCTGTCTTCTCATTATGTGGCCAAAGTATCTAAGCCTCAGCTTCATTCAGTACTTGATCTTCTTGTGAACAGTCTGAATTAATTTCTTTAAATATTGACTGATTTGATCTCCTTGCTGTTGAAGGAACTCTCAAAAGTCTTCTCTGGCACCACAGTTCAAAAGCATCAATTCTGCAGCACTCAGCTTTCCTTATAATCTAATTTGCACAGCATGGCACCTAGTATTTGCTTAATAAATATTTATTGAATAACTGACTTTGTCTCCCACCACTCCCATTCATATTCTATACTCAACTGGATGAATTGTTCTTCAAGGCCTAGCCAAAATGCCACCTCCTCTATGAAGCCTTTGCCCGATACACCAACTAGAAGTGATGTTTCTCTTGAATTTATCAGAGCACTTTGGACCTGTCAAGCACACCTCTGAACTATATTATATTTATCTATGTACATTTTATCACACCTAGAATACAGGTACTGTTTTTATTTTTGTACATCCTCCAGCAATGATTTAAAAAGAAAGAAATGTAAACTAGTAGAACAGACTAGATAAGATATAAAAAGGAACAGTTTGGTAGAGATTAAGTTTAGACCAACATTTTACACTGTATACAATAATCTGTAAATGAATACATAACCTGAACATTAAAGTTCACATCATCTTAAAAATTAGAACATAATCTTATTACACAGCTTTCATAGTTATAATTAGTGGGGGAGTTCTTGATCAAACAAGATGAAATAGTGATCACAAAAGAAAATAAATGATTTTAATTACATGAAATTGAAATTTTTTGCACAAATAAAATCAATGCAACTAGAATAAGAAAAGAAACTTCAATGAGAAAAAAAATCTTTGTTTCAAATATCTCTGATAAGAGACTGAACAACAATACTTAACACAAATGTATAAATGCCTAGAGATATTCCTCCAATGACTAGGTGGTCAAACCACATAAGCAAATTATAAAAAAGTGCAAACTATTAACAACCATATGAAGGAGTTCCAAATCAATCAAAAAACAAAATCAAAACAGTTCTGAGATTTCAGCTGACACCCAACAAAATGAAAAAGATAACAAAAAAACAGAAATAACCCATGTTGGAGGAGTTACCAAAAAATGGGAGGATTAGCCAAAATGTGAATTGGTCTAACCATTCTGGAAAGCAATTAAAAAAAAAAAAGAAATTCTTTCCCTCTTGTTAGGATTTTGACTATTGGAAGTTTATTCACTCTTCCCTCTAGAATCTGAATTAGCATTTCACATGTAGAATCCTAGGACAGAAACAACCTAAGCACTTCTATAAGGTCTTGATTCTTCTTTGGAGAAAGGAACCAAGGCCATTATACAGGCTCTTGCCAGATGACTAGCATGTATCCTTTAAGTCTCTTATTTTTTGCTTTCACTTCTTAAAATAGCCAAGAAGGTCTATCCTCCCTCCTTTGCCCGCATTTCCATAATAATGTCATAAAGTGTAGAATTGGGCCCAGATGGCCCTGTAGCACATGGCATACTCGTAAGATTCTCAATATGCTCCTTGTTAGCTATTCTTGAATAAATCAGGTACATTCCCATTTGATGCTCTCATCTCCTTCAAACAATTACTGGGTTCAAAGATCCTAAAGCATAAAACTGAAAGCAGAGCTAGCAAATAACACCTTGCTTCCTACCAAGCACCAAGCATCACCCATAAGCCCCAAAAAGGCAGGCACATCTCTAACATGTGAGAGAAAAGGCTTTTCCTACGCAAAAAGGGGAAAACTGAGAGGCTATTTTTATAGCTGCTAAACCACCCTAATCTGGACACAGATTTAGAGGCTTACAGAGTTCCAGTCTCATCCATAAAGAATATCCTATAATGTTCCCTTTGGTCTTATGCATGTATTTTCTCCCCGCTCCTCTTACCATGTAATCACTCATTAGACACCAAATGAAGGGGAAGGGAGGCATTTGCCACCAAATGAAGTAAATGAAATGTGTTGAAGAAACTGATCGTCTGCTTTTAAAAGCCTCAAACTCATGGAGCCCTCATTCCAATTTTCATAGTAAGTGACCTTAAATTAAGGTCTCTAAAAACCAGACTGAGTGAAGTATTTGTATTTTAATCCTATAGGTAAGAGGGAACCACTGGAGGCTTTTAATCAAGGAAATGTCCGTGGTCAGATGTTATTAAAGAATGTTAATAGTAGTAGAAGTTAATAGAAGTAGCTGTGTGGAGGGCTGATTAGAAAGGAGAGAGAACTGGAAGCTGAGAAAATGATAAGAAAGTTAACTATTAACTCTTAACAATCCTATCAAAGACTGTTCCAAAACAAAATCAAAATAGCTCTAATATTTCGCCACACCAATAAAATGAAAAAGATGACAAAAGATGGAAACAGCCCACGTTGGAGGGGCTAGGTGTTGGTGAAATGTGAATTGGTCGTTCTGGAAAGCAATTTCAAATTATGCTATTAAAAAAAAAAAACCTTTCCCTCTTTTTACTATTTTCATAGAACTTTATTCCCTTTTCTCTCTGAAAACTGAATGAGCATTTCATATGTAGAATCCTAGCAGAGAAAAAACATAAGCACTTCTATATGGTGTAGTAGCAGCTGTAAATCATAACTTATAAGAGTGAAGGTGTTAAATATAAGAGACATTTGTGGATGGGGGCAGCTAGGTGGCAGAGTGGATAAAGCACAGGCCCTGGATTCAGGAGGACCTGAGTTCAAATGTGACCTCAGACACTTGACACTTACTAGCTGTGTGACTTTGGCCAAGTCACTTAACTCTCATTGCTCCCCCCCCCCCAGGAGACAAAATAAAGAGAGAGAGACATTTGTGGAGGTAGAATCAATAAGATATAATAACTAAGCAGAGATGGGGGAGATTAAAGGGTCAAGCATGACATCTAAGTTGCAAAACTATGAATTCAAAGAAGGCCTTGTTCTCAAAAGGAAAAGGGGAGTTTGTAAGAAGGGTAGGTTTAGTGGGCAAAATAACAAGCTCCATTTGAGTTTGAAAGGTGATGTGCAACTGGCAATATAGGACTGGAATTCAAAAGACATCAGAGCTGTATATGTATATATGGGAATCAAACTGAAACAGAACCAGAAAAGGGCCTTGAAGGACACTTGATGTTCAGAAAACTGATAATGATCCAGAAAATGAGACTGCAAAGGAACAGTTAGCCAAGAGGAAAACTAGGACACAGCAATGTCAGAGAAGCTAAGGTAGGAGTATTCAGGAGCCAGATATGGTCAACAGTTATAAAAGCTCCAGAGAGGTCCTGGAGAATGAGGAATGATTTCAAAACTTAGCTTCAACAGCATTCTAGATGTTATCTTGGAGAAAGAGTTAACTTCGTATTTGAGGCACTAAAAGGAAAAAAAAATCCAAAGTGGTCAAAATATAGAAAATCTCATAATTAGGAAAAAATTTACAGTTACTCCTGCACACGAAAATCCAAATAAGTATCTAATGTCCTTATTAAATTTCAAAATTACAAAGAAAGATTCCTTCATGCATCACAAAAAAATCCCACCTTATGTAAAAACACATAAGAATTTCTTCTGACTTCTCACTAACAATGAAAGATACTTGGATATCAACTTGGAAAGAGGTCACTGTAATAGTGCCCCAGGAACTGGTGACTGGCCCTGTACTATATAATACTTTTAGCAATGACTAGAATAAAAGCATAAGTGGCATGACTGTGAAACTTGTAGGTGACACAAAGCTGGGAAAGGAACCAGATGACAGAGTTGGATCCAAAAATTTTTTCAACAGGCTAGGACAATAGAATTCATCTCACCAGACCAAAGCTAATAAAATAAATTTTAACTCAAGATAAATATAGTTCAATAATCGATTTTTAAAATACAAGATCAGAAAATTCTGGTTAGACAACAGTTTGTCTTAAAAAAAAAAAAGATCTGGAGGGTGGAGTTTAGTGGATCATAACTTCAGTATGCATCAACAATTTAACATAATCCCCCCAAGATATTATAATAATAATATAATGCCAACTTGGTTTTGTTACTGCTGCTGGTTTTAGTCAAAGTACAGTATCTGAGGTAAAGGAGTAATATTCCGTCCCAGTCAAAATACATGTGCAGTATCATGCTCCATCCTAAGTACCACATTTTAGGAAGAACACTCATAAGCTGGACAGGATCCAGAAAGAGTCAACAAGTAAAATGATCACGGGGTACTGCAGACCATAACCCATCAGGATATTATGAAGGAAGTGGGGATGATTGGGCTGGAAAATGGATGCAATAACTATCCTAAAGATCAGATTCACGTGGAGGAAGGAGGAGACTTATTCTGTTTGGCTCCAGAGGGCAGAATATTAGCAGTGAAAAAAAGTTGCACAGAACCAAGTTTCATCAAAACATTGGGGAAATTGTCCTAACAATTAAGCACAAGTAGAATGGGCTTACAGAAGAGCCGTGGGTTGTTTCTAACTTGAAGCCTTCAAACAAAGACCAGATGGCCAGTTTTTGGTTATGGATCATAGGATCATAGAGGCCATCTAATTTTTTAAAGATAAAAGAAAATGAAACCAAGGGAGGTTATGTGATTTGCCCAAAGATCATTCAGATACTATCAAAGTGGAAATTTGAACTCAAGTCCTTTCCCCTGTATCACAATGCCTGCTGATACTGGGGGTATTCCTGGACTAGATAGCTTCTAAATTTCCTTCCAACTCAAATTCTAGAAAAAATGTTCACACAATATAGCAATGAATAAACAAAGCTGAAAGGAACACAGAGAATACATTGTCATGACCATATTGGCGAAAAGTTCTGAATTGGTTTTTGTGTTGAAATTGTATTTTATTATGGTTTCCTCCCCATCCCCACCCCCACCAGCCTCACTAGTTATTACAGTAAGTATATAAGTAGCCAGTGTAAAGTAACAATAAATGGGAAACAGGAATTAAGAGTGGAAAGGGCAACATACATGCTAAATTAGGAGAAGCTAACTAGACCTCTATATACAGCTTTTTGATCCCAATATCTACCCCACAGATAAGCCCCAGATATGCCCAGTAAAGCCAGAGAAGTTATGCAAATTAAGTAACCCCAAACTAGCACTGATAACTTTGAGATATTGATGTTAATGAACAAACCCCAAGGTAGTACTGATAAGGCCTTCCCCCCAGAACCTGATAAGAATGGGACTATGTGCCCCTCTCTCTCCCACTCCATTTCTTCCCCACATCTGCCTCTCTCTCCCACCCCACTCCCTGTGCACGATCTGCCTCTGAACTCTCTGTGCCTTATTAAAGTATGATTGATATATTGTTCCCCACTTGCTGCCAGCACGAGCTTTCCTGGTGAGTACCCCAAAAACCCAGTTTGTTCTACCTGATCCAACCAGGGACCCCTCTGCGGTCCCCTTTCTTAAGGCATAAACCTCAGTACTCAAGCTTGTACTATTTGCCATAGTCTCTACCCACCCCCCACCTCAACAGAGGAGCAGGGTACCATGAACCCACAGGGAGAAAGCCAGGGCAGACAAAAGAACAAGGTGTCCCTTTCCCCTTGCTCTCCCCATCCCCCACCCCTACGGCAACCTCTCCTCACATTTTGGTCATAACAAAACCGTTTTGTTGCTGTTTAATGTCAATAAAGCATTGTGAAAGGTATAAAATTACTAATAATACTTCAACAATTCAAGTGGGAACTTGATATTTAGCTCATTCCAAACTATATTCGCCCTAGGCATACACCATCCCTCACATTTAAAGATGATGCAACTAATAGCGCAATTCTTCATTCATATGACCAAGTCCTCTAAGTACTATATTACACAGAGAAACACAAGTACCAGAGTAGTAGCAAATATTCCAGATTTGACAAATGCAGACATAGATGTTTCCTACATTGATGGTGCCACTCCCTTCCACCATCTACTCACCAGCCACTACCGTGCGCTCTCTCTCTCTTTTTTTTTTTTTAGTGAGGCAACTGGGGTTAAGTGACTTGCCCAGGGTCACACAGCTAGTAAGTGTTAAGTGTCTGAGGCCAGATCTGAACTCAGGTACTCCTGACTCCAGGGCCAGTGCTCCATCCACTGCACCACCACTGCCCCCACTACCACTCTCTTAATGCTCCAAGAAGCAACAGTGTAAAAAATTCAAAAGACACTGGCAGAGAAAAAATGGTGCATGTGGTGGAAAGAACACTGAATAGGCAGGTTTGCTACTGGACCTATAGCATCTTAGGAAGATCATGAAACATGTATACACAACATTCTGAACTCTTTTCTTATTAAATATATAACAAATCATTTGAGTTTAAAGATTTTTTCACTATTCTTTTGTGATATATATAGCAACAAATTCTACATTAGGTATCTAACAAAATGATTAACCTTTTGGATAATACCTTCAACATACCTTCAAGAATGAAATTATTTTTATTCACAAGGCAATATGGTCCAAGATCACATAACTCAAGTAAGTAACAAAATTAAATCAAACTATTTTATTTCCAATTAATAAGCATTTAATTCGGGAAGCGTGCCGTCTTCCTTTTGGCTGTAGGAGCGTCCTGCTTCGTGTTGAAATGGGCAAGTTCATGAAACCCAGGAAGGTGGTGCTGGTCCTAGCCAGGCGGTACTCCGGGCACAAAGCCGTCATCGTCAAGAACATTGATGATGGGACATCCGACATGCCCTACAGCCATGCCTTGGTGGCAGGCATCGACCACTACCCTCGAAAGGTGACTGCAGCAATGGGCAAAAAGAAGATTGCCAAGAGATCGAAAATCAAGTCCTTCGTGAAAGTTTATAACTACAACCACCTCATGCCCACCAGATACTCTGTGGATATCCCATTGGACAAAACAGTTGTCAACAAGGATGTGTTCTGTGACCCTTCGCTAAAACGGAAGGCGAGAAGGGAGGCCAAGGTCAAGTTTGAGGAGAGGTACAAGACAGGCAAAAACAAGTGATTCTTCCAGAAGCTACGGTTTTAGAACTACTGTTGGTCAGTAAATAAAATCTTTATTAAAAATGGGAAAAAAAAAGCATTTAATTCACACACACCTTCTAATCTAGGAGGGGAAAAAAACCGCTGTAACAAAAAGTAAAGCAAAACAAATTCCCATATTGGTTGTGTACAATCATTCTGTATCTTTAGTTTAGCACCTCACAGTCAGGAAGTGGGTAGCAGGCTTCATCACTTATCCTCTAGAGTCCTGCATTGTTCAGAGTTCTTAAGTCTTTCAAAGCTATTTGTCATTACAGTACTGTTATTGTTTAAACTGCTTCCCTGGTTTTGCTCACTTCACTCTTCATCAACTAAAAAGTCTCCCTAGGTTTTTCTGAAGCCACTTCTTTCATTATATCTCAGAGTATAATTATATTTCATTACATTCAACGCCAGTTTGTTCAACCACAACCCAAGTGATGGGAACCCCCTTAATTTCCAACTGCATATTTTTGTATACATGAGTCCTTTTCGTCTTTCTTTAATATCTTTGAGGTATAGGCCTAAAATAGTGGCATCTCGGGTCAAAGAGTATCCTCTGGTACTTTAAATAATTCCTGTCTGAAATACCCTTCTTGACCTGTAGAGGTCAGCCAACCAAAATCAACACAGGGGTTTGTGGGTGTTAGAAGACCCAACACCCTACAAAACTGTTCTTCTACAGCACTGTTCTTCCCACTGAGGCCCCGGGCCATTTAATACCCTGACTAATATTTCTGAAAATTTAGTTTAGGAGAAAAATCTCCTTCCTCCTCAGTATCCTTCTGGTTAGAGAGAATCTGAGTCAACTAAAGTAGATGAATGTGAAGAGACCCAAAAAAAAAAAAATAAAACCTTAAGGGTAAAAACAAGAAAACATTCATTTGAAAATAGCCTGACATTGTCTTTAAAAACATGTCATGTAGGTTATCTAAAATAAAACGCATTTAACGCCTCCCAAAAAAAGCCTGAAAGAAGAATTAATATTGTATTAGAGGCAGTATGGAGTATGGACAGAGAACAGGTCTCAGAATCAGAAAATCTGGGTTCAAGGTCCACCTCTGACATATAATGAGCTGACCCTGAGTAAGTCACTTAACTGTTCCGTGCTTCAGACAAATCTGGGACTACAAGTCGAAAATCAGATATAGGATGTGCATTAGTAGAGTGAGTTTTCTCACCGAGAGTTTCTTATACCAATGAAATCACAGGCTGTCTCTAAAATTAAACTACATGAAAACACACAGACACACATGCAAAACACATAGACATACTCTCTCCCCTCTTCTCTTTCTCTTTTCCTCCCTTCTGTCTCTCTCCCCTTCCCATCTCCTTTTACTTCACTCATCTTCTTTCCTTCTCCTTCTTTTCTTCTCACTCCTCCTTCCTCCTTTTCCCTAGTACTGAACAATATAGTCTACCATCCAAAAACCAAACTAGGTCCCAAAGGCAATCTTCTAAGGTATGGAGAGGTTATTATCTAGATGTATCATCAGGAGTGCCTATATTGATAAAATCACAGATCATCAAAATATAGAAAAAATGATCAATTTATTGCATGCAATATTTAATACAAAGAAATTCTAGAGGGGCAGCTAGGTGGCACAGTAGATAGAGCACTAGCCCTGGATTCAGGAGGACCTGAGTTCAAATCTGGCCTCAGACACTTGACACTTACTAGCTGTGTGACCCTAGGCAAGTCACTTAACCCCAGTTGCCTCACCAAAAAAGCAAAAACAAACAAAAAAACAAATTAAAAAAACCCCAAGTTTATGGGGCAGCTAAGTGGCACAGTGGATAGAGCACCGGCCCTGGATTCAGGAGGACCTGAGTTCAAAATCCGACCTCAGACAAGTGACACTTACTAGCTGTGTGACCCTGGGCAAGTCACTTAACTCCCATTGCCCGGCAAAAACAAAAACAAAGAAATTCTAGGAAAAATTTGCCCCCAAACTTCATTGCTCTAGTAACCCAGACTTTAAAAGTTGGTGTTATCTTTAGCTTTTCTTCAATCCCTTCATCAAATCTCTCATTCAGTAATTCTTTTCTTCCATAAAATTGTCTACTGGATTTATTCCTTATTCTCCTCTGATAATGTCACCACAAGACCAGTGGTACAATAGCCTTTAGAGTTATCATGTCTATGTTCATGATTCTCAGATCTGCTGATCCGACCTTAACCTCTCTCCCAATCTCCAACTGCCTATGAGGTATCTCCAACTAGACATCCCATGGACATCTTGAACACATCCAAAATTGAATTCATTATCCCCTCCCTCCCCAAATCCTCCCTACCTTACAAATTTCCCTATTACTGTTAAGGGTGCCACTATCTTCCCAGCCATCCAGGCTCCCAACCTAGGGGTCATTCTCAACTTCCCACTCTCTCTCACTCCCCATATCCAATCTGTTGCCAAAGCTTGTATGTTTTACCTTCCTGACATCCAATAGATCCCCTTCACTCTTCTGGCACTGCTACCACTCTGCTACAGGTTCCTGTCACCTCACACCTGCCAAACGTAATAGCTGCTGGAACTGCCTGCCTCGACTCCCCCACTTCCAGAGGGCTGACCAAAGTAATCTTCCTCAAAGGGAAATCTGACCATATCACCCTGACCCATCAATAAACTCTAGTGTTTCCCTATCACCTCCAGGATCCAATATAAAATCCTGTTTGGCATTCAAAGCCCTGCATAACCTACAACACCCCCACATAACTTTCCAGTCTTCTCCTATATTATACTTCCCTGCCACGTACTCTGAAGCCCAGTGACACAGGGCTCCATCACCCAGCCCTGAGCATTTTCTCCGGTGTTTGCTCTCCCTCCTTGTCCACTTCCCAGTTTCCCTGATTTCCTTCCAGTCCCAGCTGAAATCCCCCCTCTATAGGAAGCCTTTCCCAATCACCCTGAATTCTAGAACCTTCAGGATTTCCAATTTTCCCGCACAACTTGATTGTATAGTGTTGGAGTGTTGTCTCCCTTGTTAGACCACCAACCCCTTTAAGGGGTTGCCTTTCTTTTGTTATCTCCAGCATTGAGCAGGTGCCTGGAACACAGTGAGCGATTCCTCAGTGCTTATTGGCTTACTGAATAACTGGTTGTCTCCCAGGTTCTCACCTCTGTAAACCCTCCTGCACACTTACAGAGCCAGACTAATTTCTCTCTAACAACTTTTCACACTTCTCTAAATTTACAATGGGTCTCCATTGCCTAGCGGGTAAGGTCTAAATTCCTCAACCAACACTGCAAGCCACTCATGATCTGGTCCCACTCTGGGCAATTTATCTACTTCTGACCAACAAAGACCCTCTGCGGCTCAAGTTGGTCAGTCAACAAGTATTTATTAAGCATTTCTTATGTCCCCCGTACTAGACTAAGCAATGGAAATACAAAGAAAGGTAAAACATGGCAGAAAAGGAGACCATGGTGAAAATGACCAGTACATCCAAGATATACAAAGAGCAAATGGAAGGTCATCTCAAAGGAGAAGTGCTCCCCGCTGGGGGGTCAGGAAAGTCAGGGATGCTGACAGGCAGAAGTGAGGAGAGACAGCATCCCAAGGATGGGGACCACCAGCCGGAGCTAATGCGAGCAGAAGGGAGTGTCGGGCTTGTGGAATAAATAGCAAGTAGGGCAAGGTGGCTGTATCTCAGAGAGCTTTAGCATGAAGGAAAATAAGAGTAAGAAGACTGGAAAGATAGGAATGGGGAGGCTGTAAAGAGCTAACATTAGAGGTCAAACAAAGGCCTTTACATCTAATCCTAGAGTTAATAAGGAAGCACTGTAGTTTGAGTCAGGGGAGAAGTGGCATGAAAAGATGTATTATTTAGGGAAATAATTCTGAAAGCTGAGTGGAGGATGGATTACAATTGGACATTTGCCTTGAAGAAGAGAGTCGGTTATTTAGTAGTTTACTGAATTAGTTCAGTTAGAACACTATTGAAGTAGTTTAGACAAAAAGTGATGAGGGTTTAAACTAGGGTAGTGGTTACATGAGCAGAAAGAAGGAGGTATATGCAAGAGAAAGAAATTAAAAGATGAGGCAACAGATTCAATTTATGGGATGAGAAAGGAGTCAAAGGAGACACCAAGGAGGGGAGCCTGGGTAACTAGGAGGATGGATGCTGGTGCCCTTGACAGCAATAGGGAAGCTCAAAAGAAGGGAAGCTGGGGGGAGGGGAAAAGGAGAGGAAGATAATGACATCTGTTTTAGGCATGTTAATTTAAGATGATGATGAGATATCTAGTTCAAGATGTAGGAAAGGCAGGCAGTTGGTAATGGGAAAATGGGGCTCAGGAAGTAGACTAGGGCTGGATTTATTAATCTAGGAATCATTTCCATAAAGATGATCATTGAACCCAAGAGAGCTGATGATAGATCATTAAGAAAGTACTGAGGAAAAAGAAAAGAGAGCCCAGTGCCTAAGGAGATAACCAGTTAGCAGGAGTGATATGGAAAGAGATCCAGCTAAGGAGACTAAGAAGGAGTGGTCTGACAAATAGGAGAACCAGGAAGAGAGCAGGGTGACAACAACCTAGAGGAGACAGTATCCAAAAGAAGGTGATTAACAAGGTCAAATGACTCAGAAAAGTAAAAAAAAAAAAAAAAATGAGGATTTTTAAAAAATTAGATTTGGGAATTAAGAAATCATTAGTAACTTCTGGAGAGGGAAGTTTCAGGTAGATAATGAAGTCAGAAATCAGATTATGGAGAGGTTAGAAAAAAGGGAGAGGAAATAGAGACATGTAAAGTACATCACTTTTTCATGAGCAGTTCAAAGGAGGAGGAAAAATATAGCATGACAGCTAGCAGGGATGATCAGAATACATGAGGGATTTTTAAGGATGGGAGAGACATGAAATATCTGTAGACATCAAGGAAGGTGCCAGTAAATAGGGACAAATTTAATATTTGAGACTGGGATGACAGAAAGGACAATTTGCTAGAGAAGACAAGAAGGGAAAAGTTCAAGAGTCCATGTAGAGAAGGCTAGTTTTGGCAAGTAGAAGGGCCAGCTCTGCATCTGATACAGAAGTTTACTACATGTGTGACCAGTCATTTAAACTCACTGGGCCTCAGATTCCTCAAATGGAAAACAGGAACAGCTGCCTAGAAGACCTCTAAAGTCTCTTCCGGCTCTGTATCTGATCCAATGAGATCCAATACTCAAGATTACAAAAAAAATAAGGGAATGAGAGAGCTGAGTGCCAGTCCAAGTGCTCCCCTGCTATCCGACAATGTCAAGAATACTAGAGCAAAGTGCTTAACATGTTGGATAGAACTCCTGTGGAGAATTTGTGGAAGAACATGGACACAAGATGAAATGGCATGGATGGGTTGCAATCTGTATCGCCGGAAGGCGTATTTGTAGGTGAGACCCCAGGTCCATAAAGTCTTATCAGAAAACATATACTAGGTTCCTGATGTATGCCAAGTACAGTGCAGGCACTAAGGACACAAAAACCATGAGGCAGTATGGAGCAGGAGAATAAACACTGGAGATGTGACTCTGCACATTTACTAGCTAAATGACCTTGGGCAAGTCACTTCATTTTTATGGGTTTAAGCTTCCTCATCTATAAAATTAGAAGAGGAACACACACAACAACACTGACAAACACCATAAAATATTCCAAGTCAATGTGGGAAGGGCAGCAGAAAGATAAACACACACATACTTGACGCTTACTAGGTGTGTGACCCTGGGCAAGTCACTTAACCTCCACTGCCAAAGAAAGAGAGGAAGGAAGGAAGGAAAGAACACTAGTGTACTGTTGGTGAGCTGAAAACTGATCTAACCATTCTGGATACAGTTTGGATTTATGCAAAAAAAAAGTGATCAAAATATACATAGCCCTTTGACCCAGAGATCTGATGGCAGGGATATCAGATGTCAAAAACAGAAAGGTTCACATACATCAAAATAATTATAGTTTTTTGTATGTGGAAGCAAAGAACAAGAAACAAAGTAGATGTCTATCAACTATGGGAATGGTTAAACACACTGTGGTACAGGAATGCAAAAGAATATAAATTGAGCTATAAGAAACTATGAACATGAAGAATTCAGGAAACAAAAGACTTCTAAGAAGTGATGCAGGGCAAAATGAGCAACAATGAAAGAATAAATGAAAAAGAACAATGTACACAACAATTACAATGAAAATAAAAACTAAACTAAACTCTGTAATTAGAATGATCGAGAAGTTTTGGGATCTCTCCCTTGGTTGTAAAGATGAAGGAATAAGATGAAGGAAATAAATATAAAACGCACATACTATCATACATTGTTAATGTGTTGGTTGAATTTGTTGAAACGCTTTTTTTCTTTTCTTTTAATCTTCATAATATAACTTAATAGATGAATAATGAGAAAGACATTCAGAAATGAATGATTATAAAAGGTATCAATACAAATACCATAAAGTAAAAAATAAAAACTTGAAGGAAGAGGGAGTTAAGTTCTGACTAGATGATCTAATAAATCCCTTCTGATCCTAACATTCTGATTTTAAGGAGAAAATTGAATGAGTGTACTAGATGGCAGCAACCTTGACACAATGAAACACAAAGAAGAGACTGACAAAAGAATACTTCATCAATCAATCAACTAGCCATTAGTCAACTAGTATTCACTAAGTGTCTACTGCATGCCAGGCACTGTGCTATGAGATGGAGATCAAAAGAAAGGTAAAAGAGAGTCCTTCCTCTTTAGGAGTTCAAAGTCTAATGAGGGAGACAACAATTACATACAAATAGGATAGAGACTTATCAGTGTAGGGGGTGGGAAATGCAGAACCAGAAGGAGGCACAAACGTCATGGGGGACTGGAGGGGGTTCTCGAACAAAGTGGAACTCTAATGAAGATTTCGAGGAAGCCAAGAAAGTTGGGAGGGTGAGATGAGGAGGGGAAATTCCAGGCAGGGAGACAACCCGTCAAAAAGTTGGAATGTTTAACGAACAAGACCAGTGTTAATGGATCAAAAAACACATGGAGGAGAATAAAGTATAAGACTGAAAAAGCAGGGGTGGGACGGGGGTAAGGAGCAAGTTATGAAGGACTTTAAAAGCCATAGAGATGATTTTATATTTGATACTGGAAGTAAGAGGGAGCAACTGTTAGTTTACAGAATTGGGGAGGGGATGTCGGGAGGGGCTAGAGAGGCTAGAGATGAGGGGGGAGGGGAAGAATGACATGTTCAGACCTGTGCTTTAAGATCAATTTGACAACTGAGTGGAGGATGGATTAGAGAGAATGGCAAAGTCTATTACATCACAATGAAATGTTTTCATAATAGGTCTGTCATGTTCTACACGTGTGTGTCTCTACTATAATCAATGCTAGTTTCATATACACCACTTCTGAAAACAAAATGGCATAGAAAATTCAATTTTTGCTCAAAGGATTCATTGACTACTTTTACATTTGTATAACACTTAGAAGATAGAGATTTCTAATAATATACATAATGAGCTCAAATGTCAAAATAGGTTAAAAATGAGTTTTTAATCAGAAAGACTTTGCTTTTATCCTAAAGACTTTTGAAGCTTTTAAATTATTAGCTCTTAGGTTCTCTTTACAGCTAAGAAGAAAATTATATTTATATAAACCATCTATTGGTTCATACATTTTAAGACCTGCAAATTGGTGCTATAAACATTTCATAAGTCTGCTTCCAAATGCACCAGAATTTAAACAATTACACACTAAACAAAGTGTCTATAAGAGACTCTAGAATTATAAAACTAGAGGTCTTCTAATACAACTTCTACTCCAACCAAGAATTCAATCAGTCATTAGAGGTAACTTATACTGTGGTGAGAACACTGGATTTGGAATTAGAACACCAGAAGTCAGATCCTAGCTCCATCGATTATTACCTTAAATAAGTCATAGCCTCTCTTGGAGCTTCAATTTCCTCATCTACAATAAGGGAGAGGGAGGCGCAAAAAAGGTTCAATTACATGACCTTTAAGCTTCCTTCCAACTCAAAAGTGATGAACCTATGAATGTATAAGAACTTAATGTTTACAGGGGGCAGCTAAGTGTCGCAGTGGATAGAGCACTGGCCCTGGAGTCAGGAGGACCTAAGTTCAAATCTGGCCTCAGACACTTAACATTTACTAGCTGTGTGACCCTGGGCAAGTCACTTGACCCCAACTGCCTCAAAAAACAACAATAATGTTTACAGAGACCACTGTCCTAGGCACTGAGGGAAATACAAAGCAGTGATCAAACAGTCCCTTCCCTCCTAGTGTACCTACTGTCCAGCAAGGAGAAAAGAGACCATCAGAGATAAAAGAGAGTTCAAAAATAAAGTGCTAGGAGATATCAGAAAGGAAAGATCGTTATCAACTAAATCATTGTCAACCAATTCCAGATCACACCCCTTCTATTCCAGCCTTCATCCCCAGCTACTTCCCACTGGAAACTTGGATTTGGGCCTGGGAAAGCCCCACGGACTGTGAGAGATGAGCTTTCACCTTATCTGGTCCTGAACCAAGCCTCTACCTCATTTCCAGGTCACCAGCTCCAAATCAATGACTATTCCCCTCTTCCTTTTTCTAGATCATCTTTATGTGTCATCATCATCACCCACCAGAATTTAAACTCCTTTAAAATACAAGACTATCTGGTTTGGTTGTATTTGGATCCTTAGTGCTCAGAACAGTGATGGATGCACAGCAAGTGCTTAATAAATTATCTAAGCATCAGAAAGAAATCTTATACATCAATTTTACAAATAAATCCACATACAGATTAAAATTATTTCCTCACCTAATATGCTACAAAATTCCTTTGCCATCCAATTCTTAATAAATTGGAGGCCTACATTTGAGTTCTCACAAAATACTCTAGACCATTACTAATGACTTCAATCAGTAAGTAGTTATTAACTGTCTAATAGGTTAGGTGCCAGGCACTAGGAATATAAATGCAAAGAATGAACCAAACCCTACTCTCAATGAGCTTACATTCTAATAAAAGTACCTATAAAGACATTTACAGCATAAACATTAAGTGAATAAATACACAAAACACACATCCACTTATAATATATTTATGTTTGTATATACATACAAAGTAAATACAAGGTATAGAAGGGAAGGCACTAGTAGTTGGAGGGATCAGAATAGGCTTTCACGCTGAAGATGGTAACTAAGATACATCTTAAAGGAAAAGAGGTACTCCAAGTGTATTCCAAGCATGGGGTGATAGCCAGTACAAAGACTTAGGGAACAAAGACAATGTACTGTGAGAAATAAGAGAGTGGGCAGTTTGGCTGGATCACAGGTTATAAGAGAAGGAAATAATGTCCAATAAGTCTGGAAAAGAAAGTTGGGGTTAGGTTGTATAGGGCTTTCAAAGTTAAACAGACTTTATATTTTATTGTAGGGACAATGGGGCAGCTAGGTGGCACAGTGGATAGAGCACTGGCCCTGCAGTCAGGAGGACCTGAGTTCAAATCCAGCCTCAGACACTTTACACTTATTGGCTGTGTGACCCTAGGCAAGTCACTTAACCCCAAGTGCCTCACTTAAAAAAAAAAAAAGTGACATGTAGGGACAAGAGAAAGCCAATGGAGTTGAATAGGGTAGTCATGGTCAAATTCGGTTTAAAGGAAAAATTACTTGGCAGCAGTATATGGGATGGACTACAGTGGTAAGAGACTTGAGGCAGGAAGACCAATTAGGAGAGTGATGTAACAATCTACCTGAGAAGTGATGAGGGCTTGAACTAAGTGGTACTGAGTTGTTTGAGTGGAGAGAAGGGTCAATGGAAGAGACCCTGTCAAAGTAGAAAAGGCAAGATTGGCAAATGATTAGATTTGAAGTAAAGGAGAATAAGAAACTGAGAACAAATCTAAGATTAGGAATAAAAGACACGGGAAGGATGGTGGCACCTTCAGCAAAAATAGGGAAGTCTGGGGGGCAGCTAGGTGGCACAGTAGATAAAAGCACCGGCCCTGGATTCAGGAGGACCTGAGTTCAAATCTGGGACACTTGACACTTACTAGCTGTGTGACCCTGGGCAAGTCACTTGGCCCTCATTGCCCCACAAAAAAAAAAAAAAAAGGAAGTCTGGAAAAAATGACAGTTTAGGGAGAAAAAGAATGAGTTCAGATTTAAACATATCTCTGGGACCTCCCGTTTGCAATGTCCAATAGACAACTACTATCAAGGAATTAAAGGTTGGGGGAGAAACTGGTTGCTGAGATGTGGGAATCTTCTACATAGAGATGAATGTTAACCTCCTGGGAAATGATGTGGTTACCAAGAGAGCATGGATGAAGAAAAGACAACAGGATAGAACCCAGAGAAACATCCAGAATTAGGGTCCACCATGCAAATGATAAGACAGCAAAAGAGACTAAATATTCTCAAATAGAGAATCACAAAAATACAGAAAGAAGAGAGTATCCAGAAGAAGATGGTCAACAGATCAAATGCAGCCAAAAGGTCAAAAAGGATTAGGATTGAGAAAGAAAGAAAGAAAGAAAGAAAGAAAGAAAGAAAGAAAGAAAGAAAGAAAGGAAGGAAGGAAGGAAGGAAGGAAGGAAGGAAGGAAGGAAGGAAGGAAGGAAGGAAGGAAGGAAGGAAGGAAGGAAGGAAGGAAGGAAGGAAGGAAGGAAGGGACTTTTAGATTTGACAAATAATAAATTACTAGTAACCTCAGAGAGAGCAATTTTATTTGAATGATTACGTCAAAAGCCAGATTAAAAATGGTTGAGGAGCAAGAGAAAAGGAAGTAGAGGCACTGAATATAACCAAAGTTGTCACACCAACCCAAATCAGATTAAAATGTAATTGGGAAATGTTTAACAAAATAAAGTATAGTATGAAATAGATAATGTTAATTTGTGGTTTTCTAAGTCAATATGCTGCCAGCAGGTTCCATTTGAGCTTGACACCACTGGTGTAGACACTCTTTCAAGGACTTTGGCTGAAAAAAGGAGAGAGAAAAGATAACAGCTTGAGGAAAAACACTGAGTATTTTTTTAGTAAAGGTTTTTTAAGGATGGGGGAGACTTGTCCATATTTGAAGGAAGGAGGGAAGGAATCAGTTGACAGGGACAAACTGAAGATCCAAGAAAAAGTGGGAATGATCACAGTGCAATCTGAGAAAGAAAATTGGAAAGGGAAGGTTCCCATCAATTGGGGAATAGCTGAACAATTTAATACTCTTGTGGTATAAGAAATATTGAAAGGGACAGTTCCAGATAAACCTAGAAAGACTTGTATGAAATGATTCAGCGATGTGAGCACAACTAGGAAAACAATTTATACAATAACAACAATACTGGAATAATAACAATAACAGCTAAAATTTATATAAGTAACACCTTACTATTTCGAAGTACATATGTTATCTCATTTGATACTTCTACAACCCAGGGAGGTAGGTGTTATTATTATTCCCATTTTACTGATAAGGATACTGAGGCTGAAAGAGGTTAAGTGATTTGCCCAGGGTCACACAGCTAATTAATACTTGAGGAAGGACTTGAACTCAGGTCTTCCTGAGCTGAAGAGGCAGATGGTGGAAGTAAGTCATCCAGGGCTAAGGTTTAGAAAGAGGAGAGAAGTGGCAGAGCAAGAAGAGGCACCAGGGCAAGAGATTCAACCCTAAGCACTTATGAAGGCAATGGTCATAAAGATCCTGACTGCGATAGTTTTTCCAAAAACCCTGAATTCCAAGTCAGAACAGCTGCATTCAAGTCTACTCCTTGCTACCATGTGATGCTAGCAGTGCGGTGCAGCAGAGAGGCATCAGAAGACTGGTCTCTCATTCTCAGTATTGTCACTTACTAGCTATGTGACCTTGGGCACATTTCTTAAGCTCTCTGTAGTTTCAATTTCCTTATCTGTAAAATGAGAAGGATGAACTAGATGTCTGAGGTGCCTTTCTGTTTGAAATTCCTGTCCATGAAGAGTACATATACATGAAGAACCTCTGTTTACTCATCTATGAGATGAAAGGGATGAACCAGATGATGTCTCTCTTGGTGCCAAGAAGAATAAGTCTGATTCTTCTTCCACAGGGTAGCCTTCCAGATATTTGAAGACATCAATTATGTCCCTCCTAGTTTACTAGTCTAGACTTTATCCTATAAGGGGGAGATAGAAGGGAAAGGAACAGAGCTGAAGGTTTTTGAGCACAAGCAAAATATATGAAAGCAGCATTTGAAGAAAAATAATCCAACAATACCCACTGGATAGGAGAGAGAAAATTTTAGAAGCAGACAGACCTGTCAGGAGAGTGTTCTAAGTCTAGACATGATATACAGCATGAGGTGATGAGGATTTATGATGATGGTGGTAGTAAAAATTGAAAGGGCATTTGGAAATAACTTTACAAAGAAAGAATGAACACGTCTGGTTAATAATCAAGAGTGAGAGGGAAGAGACAAGAACAACAAACTTCCAAGGCTGAGGGCCTGGAAATAGTGGTTCCATTGACACATATAGTAAAGTGTAGTAGAGAGCTGGTTTGAGGAAGAAAATAATGAGTTTGGTTTCAGACACATTGAATGTAAGGTGACAGTAGAACATCTAGACAATAATAGATACAAAACTGGATGTTCACACCTGGCATTCATGAGAAATTTGGTCTGGACTAGAGATGTATATTAGAAGTCCTGTTAGAAGTGACTTTTAAAAAACTATTATTTGCTTCACTGGGAAAAATTTGGGATTACAAGTAAACATCAATGCTTATGAACAACTAAAGACAGCTAACTTCACTGTTCCATTTTCCTGACTTAAAAATGTATTTCCCAAAAATAAAAATTTAAAAGGAGCACCATTAAATCAGTCACAAGGTACTTATGTCCCCAGGGCAGGTGGGTGAACAGTGCCACACTATATGAACCCAGTGATAGATCTAGATAAGGAAAACTGATTTCATTTTTGTAAAACCTGTTTTCCTTTCCCTGACTTTACCTTCAGGTTCCAAAAATAGTTACTGGAATTTGGTTAAGCCAAAAGTTTTCAGGATTAAGAAAAATGTTTTCTCAACTATGGAAGCTAGGTTCCAACAGCACTTCATATATACGTTTATATAAATGTACATCACGAATCCACCTAACTTTCTCCCTTTGGAAGCTTGGAGGGAGAAAGTCGAGAGAGAATCAGGCCCATGATTACAGTGACAGAGGGAATAAACTGACACCTGCTCCAACAACCTAGTGTTAGAGAATTGCCTAGGATACTGAGAAGTTCAAATACTTAAATTCTGGGTCACATGATCCTTTCTAAATTTTAGTTTAAAATAAAGAGGAGCTAAAATTTGCATCTAACCATGTATAACAGGGTTGCTTATCTTTTTGTATTCTTAACTTAATGGGGTTTATTTATACTACAAAGCAAAATTTCAACAATGTTGGTAAGCAGAAAAAATTACAACTGAATTACAAATAACTTTCATATGGAAAATAAGCAAAAAAGAATTTTGTTCCCTAGCTTCAGAAATCTCTAAAAAGGTTCTAAAGTGATACTGTTATCCTTGCCTTCTTACTGCAAATATATCATTCCAATTTTTCCAGTCTATGTCTTCTTTCCATTCTACATTTTCAGCCAGTAATGAAAACTGGAAAAGGGCCACCACATTTCTAATACAATAAAATCTTCACTGAGCAAAACAGAGCACTGGTATAATGCAATCAACTTTAAGTGGGCAATAAATACAGAAACTACTTTCTCTAAACAACTAATTATAAATGAAGACATTCACTTAATGCCCTTTAACCTAATAACACAGAAGCTAAAAGTCTAAATCAAATTAGACATTCCACTGCCATCAAAACTGACACTCTATGGATGAATCCTCCAACTAAAACCTTGCTCAGAGTAAACAAAACCCAATCTGAGCCATTCCTTCCTAAAAATTGGGAACAATAGTAATCTAAGTACTTTTTTCACAAATAATACCACTCATCCACAAAAATACCTGGCATTTACTGGAACCAAAACCATTACTCTTCTTTCAGGAAAGAACTCTGCCCAAAGCAAGGGGTACCACTCTCATGTTTAGCAGTGATAAAAATCAAAAGAGGTCTCCTCAACTATATTTCAATATACCAGAGGTGCCTAATGTCAGAATGAACCTAAATCTTCCCTCATTACTATTTTTCCCTCAAAAAAAGGGCATTGCTGGACTCCCAGGTGCCCACCTCTCTCCAGCAGGTACCCCCTCCAAAACAGGGCACCTGAAAGTCAAAATCCTCCCCTCAAAGTTTCCTGAAAGCTTTTTCCTTCCCTTCAGTGACCCTTCTTGACCCTTTCAGGTCAGCTACTACTTCCTTCATGAAAACTTCCCTCTTCACCAACCCAGAGACAGAGGATTATTTTCTCAAATTTTCTTAAAATCTTTTCTCTCATTTCTGCTTCCCTTTTATTATATCTACCTTGTATTATACTTTTTTGTGCACTTTCTTCATCTCCATAGCTTTTAAGCTCTTTGGGGTCTAGGAAATGCTTTTCATTCTCAATCACTGTGCTCCCAGAGAACAGACCATAACAAGTACTTCATAAACTATAAATTTAACCTGCAGTACAGACAAAAGCTCTGAAGTTTTGTAGGCCCACTTTCAGCTCCTGCTTTAATTTAATGAAACCTCCTCCTTTTCAATAATGATCTGCCCCCCCCCCAAATGAATGGTCCACTTCTATCTCCTCTATTGTATCCCCACAAATTTTATTACCATGCTCCTATTCCTATAGAAAACTGTACCCTTTCTCAGTCCCTGAGCCTACCTGAACCTGTACTATATCTCTGGAAAACACACTTTCTGGAAACTCACTTTCTTCATCTGTAAAAGGAAGAGCAGTTAGGGGCAGCTAGGTGGCGCAGTGGATAGAGCACCGGGCCTGGATTCAGGAGGACCTGAGTTCAAATTTGACCTTAGACACTTGACACTAGTTGCATGACCCTGGGCAAGTCACTTAATCCCAATTGCCTCACTTAAAAAAAAAAAAATGAGGGGCAGTTAGGTGGCGCAGTGGATAAAGTGTCAGGCCTGCCCTGGAGTCCAAAAGACTCATCTTCCTGAGTTCAAATCTGGCCTCAGACACTTACTAGCTGTGTGATCCTGGGCAAGTCACTTCACCCTGTTTGCCTCAGTTTCCTTAGCTGGAAAAGGAAATGGCAAACCACTCCAGTATCTTTGCCAATAAAACCCAAGGGGCAAGGAGGAGAAAGGGCAAGACTGAAACCACAGAACAACAAAATGAGGGAACTGGACTAATGGCTTCTGGGATCACTTCCAACTGTGGGTCTAAAAACGTTAACCCCAACTCTATTCCACCCCAGTTTAGTTTTCTCCTGGATCAATCACTGAAATCCTCATCTTTCCTAACACAGACAATGAATGGCCTTATCTTTCCCCAACACCAAACAAAAGAACCCCAAACCCTACTTCCCAGACCCATTCCTATGCACCAGATGCCTCCACCCTTATTCTAGCCACTACTGCAATCACTGGCCCTACCCAGATGGTCCTCACCTTCCCACCTTCCAGCCACGGAGACCCAGGGTCCTATATTCTCCCAACAGAGACATACCATCTCTAACCCTACCGTGGGAGACCCTCCCTAGAGTCCCCCAGCTATGCAATCTGGCATCCCCTGACTCAGCCGGCCCCTGGTCCAGCTTTCCCTGACATTCCTCCGGGGCTTTGGGGTTTTTGAAGGGCCTCCTCCACCACATCTCAGAGAAGTGGCCAAGGCCAGGGTGATTTTCCCTACTCCTAGGCCCCTATCCCGCCCCTCCTGGGTCCTGACAGTTTCGGCCCAGAAGCCCCTAGACTCAACACACAGATGCAGTGTCACACAGTGTCAGTGTCACAGTCACACAGTGTCACCCACAGTGTCTCACAGTGTCAGTCACACAGCGTCAGTGTCATGCAGTGTCTGTGTCCCACACAGTGCCGTGTCACATCAGCGTCCGTGTCCCGTCCGTGTCCCACAGTGTCCCAGGTGCTCCCTCGCTGGCTCACCTGAAGCGGCCCCCGCAGTGCTGGCACTGGTCGCCCACCCAGCCGGCCGGGCAGACGCACTGGCCCGTGCCCGGGTTGCAGCGGCCGCCGTTCACGCAGGGCCGGTCGCACTCCTTGGCCTCGGCCGCGGCCGAGCCCGACGCTGCGGCCGCCGGAGCCGCCGCCTCGGCCACCCGAGGCAGGCGCAGGGGCAGCGGCAGCAGTAGCAGCAGCAGCGGCAGCAGCAGCAGCGGCGGCGCCGGCGGGGGCCGCAGGAGCGGCCGAGACCCCGGCCCCGGCGCGGGCCGCCCGCTCCTCTCCCTCGCCCTCGCCCTCTCTGTCAGCAGCGCCGCCGCCGCCCGGCCCCGGCCCGGACCCCGGCACTGCGGCAGGGGCCTCCGCGTCCCCTCGGTGCTCGCCGCCGCCCCCGCCGCCGCCGTTGGCCTCTTCTTCTGCCTTCCCTCGGCGGCCGCCGACACCATCTTAGGGGGGCAGAAACGGCTTCCCCCTCTCGTCACACACACAGACACACACACTCGCCCGGACCTGCTTCGCCTTCTCCAGGACGGGACGAGACGGACGGTGGCCCGCTCGGTCAGAGCCGAGGGGGAGGGGGAAGGGAGGGAAAGGGGAGGAGAGGGAAGGAGAGAGAAGGGGAGGGAGGGAGGGGAGGGGCGAAGACAGGAGAAGGGGTGGGGGGAAGGTGACTGGGGCGTGCGCAGTAGAGGTTCTAGGCGCCGCTGTAGGAGGGGCCGGCCGGAGCTCCGGCTTCCGCGTGGCCGGGGGGCGCGGCGTCAGTGCGGACCGCGGTGTCCCGGGGCAGCCCGTGCTGGGCTCGGGCGCGAGCTCCGTCCCGCGCGCTCCCCTCGGAGTGCCCCAGGCTCGAGCCCACGACTCTCTTCCCCCGCCCCCCGGGAGTCTGCCAACACCTGGTGAGGCTCTGCCCTGCGGGCTGGAGGAGCGCCCCGACCGATCGATCGATCGATAGATTGATGGATGGATGACGTGCCTCTGGCGGGCCCAGCCCCGGCTCCTAGGCAGAGCAGCGAGAAGGCGCCCCCTGGTGGCCGGCGGCGGTTCTCGAGAATCCTAGCTCGGTGCTGGGGCCCCACGGTCGGTGAAGGACCGACGCCTGCACACATCCTCCAGATCCTTCCTTTCTGAATCTACGCCACGCCCTGTCCCTTCCCCCGCCCTCTCCCCTCCTCACCTTTTTCCTTCTCACCCTACTCCCCTTCTCCTTCCCCCCTCCCCTTCCTTAACCTTAACCCTTCCACCCCACCTCTCCCTCCTTTTTCGTCCCCCACCCCTCCCCTTCTCTTCCCCCACCCTCTCCCGTTTTCACCCCACTTTTCCCTTTTCCTCCCTCCTCACTTTCTACTTCCGCATCTCCATCTACTTGCCCACCCTCTCCCCCTTTCTACCTCTCCTCCCTCTTGCCTCCTTTTCTCACCACCTTCCCCCCTTCTTCCCTCACCATCAAAATTCCACTCCGCAACATTCCCCCAAAATTCTTCCCTTTGAAATTCTCCTGAGCACCTCCTCGAATAATGTCCTTTTATCACTAACCCTTCAGAATCCCTGAAAACCCCCAACACCATCCCTCACCATTACTTTTCAATAATTAAAAATCATTTTCCCCGAGGAAATTAAGGTCGTTAGTTGTTTTGAGTTGGAAGAAACCTCTGAGATCATCTGAGGTACATAGTGATACAAACTAAGCAGGAATACCAAGGTAGGGAAGCAAATGGAAATAAAGTTTTGAGAGTTTTAAGTAGGTCTCAGAATCCCACCAAGAAGCCCTTTCTAGTCTTGGAAGAAAAGGAAAAGCCTCAAGTTCATCCTGCTCATCTCAGCTTCCCAGTTGATCCTCACAACAAAACCCTCAAGGTAAAGACTTAAGTAAAGTCCCCAATTTGCCAGGTAGAGGCTAAGTGATTGGCCAGGGGTCGCACAACAATGTAAGTGGTAAAACTCTCCTGACTTGAAATCTCTTGCTATTTCCACTACACCGTGAAAACTTTACACAAAGAAATCCGTGAGAAATTGGCCTGGTCCTCAGAGCTTTGCCAATGCCTCTTCTTGATTAATTTCACTCTCCCTGGAGTCCTGGTCATTTGGCTACTTCTCCCAATTTACCAAAACCCTCTCCCCACAATTATCACGAGCTCTTTGAGAACTAGAGGCTGTGTCTTATTTAGCTTTGTATACTCCAGGCCTAATCCTGTCTGGCACATACATGTTTGATAAATCTTTATTGATTTTGAAAGTGGGAGGAGGTCTGGGACCACGTTGCAAAGCTTCTTGTTTGCCGGGTTAAGGACAGCTTATTTTAGCCTGTATGTAGTTGAGAGCCATTGGTAGATTCTAAGCAAAGGAGTGATAATAGTGTCTTAAGAAGATTATTCCGGGTCTGGAGTGCAGGATATACTGGCAGTCTTTCATAATGTACCTTCATTTACCTCAAGTGAAACTACCAGAATATCACACACCTCTACATTCATATGTTAGTACCAAAACATAATCCAAATTTAAATGATATATTAAGTAGAAATAGTTTATGTATGAGTTCCCTCAAATACTTTGATTTTGAGCTAAACATGTTCTTTCTACCATTATTAAAGGTACCATTGTTACAAAACTAAACAGCCCCTGCCCAAGAAACAAGGGATGTAAATTGGGCAGAAATGACATCAGTGTTGGAAATTTCACACAGATAACTTTTGTTTTGGTTTTTGGTTTTTGGCGGGGGCAATGGGGGTTAAGTGACTTGCCCAGGGTCACAGAGCTAGTAAGTGTCAAGTGTCTGAGGCTGGATTTGAACTCAGGTACTCCCGAATCCAGGGCCGGTTCTTTATCCACTGCGCCACCTAGCTGCCCCCACAGGGATAACTTTTAAAAATATTTAAGCAGTACAGTGAGGGCTGCCGTCTCCAAACAAGGAGACCCCAAATTTGGGAACAAAGTCAGAAAATGTGACTCAGAGAAATGAAATCTCCCCCAAATCGTCATAGAATAGATGAGCTTAACCTACTACCCAAATCACCACCATTAGAAACATTTGTAGGTTGGTGATATGGCTAAGGGGCTTTTCTGAATCTCAGTCAAGGATCTAGGAGACTCTCTCAAAAAAGGAAAATATCAATTTAAAATGTAGCTAATATAATTGTTAGATTGGAAACTGTAATGTGGCTACTATTTTTTTGAAAGTGTTGGGATGACAGAATTTTTATAGGCAAGTCAGAATTTGTCAGTATGTATCTATGCAGCTTGACCTCAGAATTGTCCCTGGGGAAAAAGCAATCTGATTCTAGATAACCAGTATTGGTTCTATAGACAGAAACATACCTAAAACTGTGAGATCAATTTGTCAACATATGCTACCTAGGTTAATGGAAATAGCCTTTCAGTACTTTCAACTCATTTTGCTGTGGTTTATGTTCAAGGGCAGCTAAGTGGCACAGTGGCCTAGAGTTAGGAAGACATCTCCCTGAGCTCAAATCAGCCTTCAGACACTTGGTTTAGCAAGAAGGCAGATGAAATTCCGTTTTAAACTTATAATAACAATCCAAAGCACTATCATGATGCCCTGAAGACTATTTGGGGGCTAATATGGTGCATCTCAGCTACTCAGTGTTGGTGGAGCCACACTGATTAGTGATAAGGATATGATCCTGGAGAGATGGGCTGAATACTTCCATAGTGTTCTCAACAGATCATCATCAATCAATGCTTAAGCCATTGACTATATACCTCAGGTTGAAGTCCATCCCCCTCTAACCCAACTTCAAACTGAAGAAGAGGTTTTGAATGCTATTTGGCTCCTCTCGGATGGCAAAAGCACCTGGTGCTAATTCTATTCCAGCTGAGATTTACAAGGCAGGGGATCCACTGCTCATACAAAAGCCAACTGAACTTTTCTGGCTTATATGGCAAGAGGAGGTTATCCCTCAGGGGTTCAAGGATGTTCACTGTCTCCATCTCTATAAAGGAAAAAGAAATAGGTTGCCCTGTGACAATCATGGGGGAGGGAGTCTCTCTCTTAGTCATTTCTGGCAAGATTCTTGCCAGAGTCCTCCTTAATAGGCTGATCCTTCACCTGGAAGACAGTCTTGTACCCAAGAGCCATTGTGGCTTCAAAAAGGGCAGAGGAATGGCCGATATGGTGTTTGCTGCCCAACAACTCCCAGAAAAATACTAGGAGCAGAACAGAGATCTGTACACAACAGTCATCAGTCTGACCAAAGCCTTTAATCTTGTTAGTCATGAGGGCTTGTGGAAAATCATGGCAAAATTTGGTTGCCTAGAAAAGTTTATCGGTGTTGTACATCAGTTTCATGACAACACGCTTGCAAGCATTGTGTTCTGCATACTGAACAATGCTCTCACTGTTTCCCAGTTACCAATGAAGTGAAGCACAGATCTGCGTGCTTGCTCTTTTAGCATGATGTTTTCAGCAATGTTATGAAACGCCTTCACTGAGGATGAAAAAGGCATCAAGGTCAGCTACCAAACCAATAGTAAATTATTTAACTTGAAAAGGCTACAAGACAAGACTAAAGTGGAAGGAGAGTTGGTGCATGATTTTTTTGTTCACAGATGATTGTGCACTCAATGCAGCCTATGAGGCTGAGCTGCAATTGATTCTCTGCTGCTTATGCTAATTTTGGACTAACAATTAACACTAAGAAAATGCAGTTTCTCCATCAGCCAGCACCACACCATGTATATATGGAAACATTGGTTATAGCAAATAGAAAAATGTTGAATGCTGTGGATAGGTTCACTTACCTTGTCAGTATGCATTCCAGTGATGATGAAGTTGATGCATGCATTGCCAGAATTTGGGAGGCTCTGAAGAAAAGTGTGGGGAAAAAAGAGGTATTAGACTGCCTACCAAAATTGAAGGTCTATAGAGCTGTTGGGCTGACCTCATTGTTGTATGCCTGGGAAACCTGTCATAGTATACCAGTGCTATGCCAGGTAACACTTGCTTCCATTTGAATTGTCTTAGGAAGATTCTGAAGATCACATAGCAAGATAAGGTACTGGACACTGAGGTCTTTTCTTGTGCCGAACTGCCAAGCACTCTGTACTGCAGGGAGCACAACTCTGATGGGCTGGTCACAGTGTTTGAATGCCAAACATACATTTGTCTAAAAGTCCAATTTATGGAAAACTTAAACAAGGCAAGTGCTCACATGGAGGTCAGAAGAAGCAATACAAAGAATGTTGTCAAGTTCTCTCTGAAGAACTTTGGAATTGATTGTGCAACATGGGGGACACTGGCAAAGGACTGCCCAAGCATGGTGTGCCCGCATAAAAGGCACTGTGCTCTAGGAGCAAAGCAGAATTGCAACAGCTCAAAAGAAATGTGAGATGTACAAATTTAGAGACATCTCCACTCCAGATGTTCATGTGGCCTATTTGTGCCTCACCTGTGGTAGAGCCTTCTGAGCCCATATTGGTCTGATCAGCCACAGTCAGACACATTGTTCCTTGATCCCAGCATAGTGATGTAATTTTGGTCCTCTTCCAGAACAAAGGACAACCATCAGTGTGATCTTGGGCAAGTCACTTAACCCTGTTTGCCTCAGTTTTCTCATCTGTAAAATGAGCTGGAGAAGGAAATGGCAAACCATTCCAGTATCTTTGCCAAGAAAACCTCAAATTGGGGTCACAGAGAATCAGATGTGACTGAAAAAGCCAACAGGACAACAATGCTTGCCAAACAATCTGATTTTTTAATTTGGTCTCCTGAGTGGACTTAGCCATCAGTAGGGCATGCCCTTTACAAATAGCCAACACCAGTTCTCGTGCTAGATTTATTTCCCATCGTGAATTAATAAATTCGTCTCCTGAGTGGACTTTCATACCAAAAGGGAGGACCTGTGCAGTCAACCAATGTTAGTTCTCATGCCAGGTATGTTTCCCATTTGTAAATTAACAAATTGGCATTCTGGTTTATAAAACAATCTCTAGTGAATTTGATTAGCATTAACCAGTTGCCCAGAGCAGATCACTCTCCTGAGTAATTAGATAAAGTAGAGTTTGTCAACCTGCAAAGCTAAGGACCAGACCTAGGCTTATCCCTATGAAATATCCAGAAAACATCACTGAGGTGTCCTTCCTTACCTGGGAGGTAAGGTGTGATTATTATCCCCATTTTATGAGTGATGAAACTAAGGCAGAAGTTGTGACTACCCCAACTTTTGGTTTGTTTGGTTTTGGTTTTTTGGTTTTTTGGTGTGTTTTTTTTTAATTTTTTTAGTGAGGCAATTGGGGTTAAGTGACTTGCCCAGGGTCATACAGCTAGTAAGTGTTAAGCGTCTGAGACCGGATTTGAACTCAGGTACTCCTGACTCCAGGGCCGGTGTTCTATCCACTGCACCACCTAGCTGCCCCCTGGTTTGTTTGTTTTTTAAAAATCACATATGCAGAAATTTATTTTGATTTGGGTCAGGGTCTCTTCTGTGTGGGAGGTGCTGGTGCCCCTCCCTCTCTGCTTCAGCTGAGCCAAAAAGCCCCATGGGCTGTACAAGACGCCAGGTCAGACATCTGGGGTTGGGGGGGAAGCCCCCAGCTCCCTCCGACCTGAGCAGAGCTTTGTGAGAGATCCTGGACTGATACAGGCCAGGCTCTGGAGTAGCCTGAGGCACTTGAGGCTTGAGTGCATCCCCCCACCACCAGCTGCAGCCCTGGCTGGCAGATTAGCTTGGTCTGTGGGGGCGCAGGAAGCTCTGAGATTTGAGTGGAGAGAAGAAAAGGTATATATAGACCTGGGAGTTAGACTCAGGGCTGACAAGGAGACAGGGGTGCTGAGAAGAGGACTGGAGGTGGCTGATGAGATGGCAAAGGTTGGAGCACGGCAGACTAGAGATGGGGCTACAAGGACGCAGGAGAAGATGAGGACTAGGAGCAGGGAAAAGAGAGGCCAAAGGGCAGACTGACGGAGCATACAGACAGACAGAAGGTCAGTGAGAGAGAAACACAGGAGTTCAGTGGTGGCAGTAAGGAGAGGAAAGTTAGAAGCAGGGGATTTACAAAGTGAAAGGGTACAGGCGGAATTAGTGAAAGTAGCTGAGCAAGTGAAAATACCTGGAGGTGAGAGGTGGCTAAGGCCCTTATTGTATTAAAAAAGTTCCAAAGCAGCAGGTGGGAAAGAGACAGTGGAAAGAGAGGCACCGCAATGCAGTCAGTTTGTACATTTTATTTCCCTGTATTCTTAATTTTAAATAGTATCTCAAATAAACTCTGCTTTGATTATTTAGTTAAGAGGCTTCTTAATCTTTTGCTTATCAATTTGGGAGAAGAGCAGTGTGGTGGAACTTTATAAACGGCCCACATTAAATGAACAGCAGTCAGATAGCCAAACAGTCAACAGTCCCAGATTAAGTACCCCAGTCGGCTTTAGCCCCCCAAACTAGGCCCAGTTAATAATAATATTTTTTACACATATAAGGAATATTAGCTTCTAAGTCCAAATAAATATATTTTGTTATGGTAAAGGAAAAGCATACCATTCTTCTACTTTTCAATGTTTTATTATTTGATTAAAGAAAAAAGGACTATAATAGTTTATCAAAGGACTGTTCTTCATCTATTGATATAATCATATGATTTCATGCTTTCCATTGATGTGGTTTGTTACACAATTGTTTCCCTGATATTGAATCATCCTTGCCTTCCTAATAGACTTTTAAAAATATTATTACATCCCATTGGCCTGCATTTTATTTGATATATTACCATTGATATTCACAGTGTCGTAGAACTAGAGCTGGGGGAGATCTGAAAGACCATCCATTCTATTACTCACTCTTTATAGAAGAGAAACCTGGCTGGGGGGGGGGGGGTGGGGCTGGAAGGGAGATACTTGCAAGGGGAATAGACTCACCCAAGGACATATGGATAGCCACTATAAAAGACTCAGGTTCTCTTTCCCCCCAACCATTGTTTTTTCCATGTTGCCTCGTTAGGGCAGTGGCTTATTGGCTCAAGAATACTATAGTACTCTTGCTTTGCCTTTTCATGACCAAATTTGATTATTAAAACCTATTTGCCTTATAGAAACGGTATAGTAGAATGCTCTTTCTCATTTTTGAAAGAAGTTTATAGAGAGAGGAATGCATTTTAAGGGTTTTTTGTTGCATTTTGTATTTTACATCAGCCTTTTTGAGACATGCTGTGTTATTTACCCTCCTCTGAAACAACAGAAAAACAGTTAGGCCACCCACACCAACCCAGTTGCCAAGTATAGACTCAGTGCCATATTTGTTCTCCAAAGTCACTATTATAAGAAGATGTGTTTCATCATTGGCCACGATATTTAATCTGAGTTTAGTTACCTTTTCTTTTCTTTTTCATTCACACATTATCATTTCCTTCATGTTGTAGTCATTGGGAAGTAGTATGATGTGTGGACATAGGGCTGGACTTGGAGTCAGAACTGATTGCTGATCCTGCTCATGACACTGACTAGATGGTGGTCTCTGTGGATTTATTGTGCATCCAACTACATAACTGAAGGCTTCTGTAAAGTCAGCATGGGATGGTTTCGGGGAAACAGTACTGTCTTTGAAACCAAGGATCTGGGCCTACATCCCAGCCTGACACTTAGCATGTGTGTGGCCTCAGGCAAGTCATTTTGGCTTTCTAAGTCCACATTTCTCATCTGCAAAATGAAAAGTTTGAGCTGATCCTTCCCAAACCAAATGACTTGTTCTTTAAATATTTTATTCACCTCAGTCGTGGATCCATCTTATCCTGATGACGTTTTTTTATGGGCCAACACATTAATGACCTATTTCAATTTTACTTCTAAAATGAGTTTGCTTAAGTTGTGTGATTCCTGCTTCACCAATTTGAAATTTTTATATTTTGGGAAATATTCATCCATTTGTTTTGTATTTTTTTACTTTGTTAACATATAGCTGTATACAACAGTCATTAGTGGTTTTCTTTATTTTGCTTTAATCCCTTCTTTCTCTGGTAGTTTCTTTTATTTCTTCTTGTAATAGCGATGATTACTTTCTTGTATGGTTGGTTGAGATGGCCACTAAGGTCCCTTCCACCTCTCAAATTCTGTGATTCACTCTTCATTATGATCTCTTCTTTCTCATTTTTGATTCTGGCAGTTTGATCATCACATCTACCTTTTTTTGATTAAATTTTTTAATGCCTTATCAGTTTTATTAGCCTTTCAAAACCAGCTCTTTGTTTTACTTATTCAGTTATTTTATTTTTTTTTGTATTTCCTTTTTCAGTAATTTCTCTATACCACCTTTTATGTATTAATTTGTTCATTTTCTCATTTAACTGCCAATAACTCATTCATTTTCTTTTTTCTTGTTAATATAAGCATAAAGGTTTTGAGGTATAAATTTGTTTCTCAGTTATTATCATAAATTCTATTATATTTTATTACTATTGTTTTCTATATTTGTTATTTTTTTATTTTAAGCATTATTCAAGTAATTTTCAACTATGTCTGGACCTGCTTCTTTTGATCATATTATCCTTAAAGACTATTACGATTGTATCATGTCTTACAAATAGTTTTTTGAATATTTGCTTCTCTGAATTTATCTGAAACTTCTTTAAGTCCCAGAAAAGGATCAATTTTTGTGAATAACCCATCTATATTTTTTAAGTATACACTCTTTTTCCCATTCAGTTTTCTCTCTGTCTCTCAAATATAATTTCTTCAATGCTTGATTCAATTCAATTTCTTTCTTGGTAATTTCTTTTTCAGATATATCTATTTTCATGGTTATATCATATTGGGTCACTTCTTGAAGGTGAACCTATGAAAGAATATGAACTAGAGTTGCTCAGGAAAGACAGTATGAATGAGTTGTGCTCTGCATTACTAGAAGGAATTTCCCAGTCAATGAAAAACAGCCATTTGAGTATATCATATTTCATTAGTAGAATGTTGAAATCTCCCACCATTATTGATTTTCCCCTCTAATGTTTTTCACAACTCAGTTAAATTTTCCTTTATAAATATAGTTGCTGTGCCTCTAGGTACATAGATAGTTAATTTTTTTCATTCTTAAAATTACCTTGAATTTTCTGGGTACAGTTCCACTCAATAAACATTTATTAAATTTATTAAAAGCCTACCATGGGGCGGCTAGGTGGCGCAGTGGATAAAGCACCGGCCCTGGATTCAGGAGTACCTGAGTTCAAATCCGGCCTCAGACACTTGACACGTACTAGCTGTGTGACCCTGGGCAAGTCACTTAACCCCCATTGCCCCTCAAAAACAAAAAGCCTACCAGATCATGTCAGTCATCAGTCAATGAGCATTTATTAAGCACCTGCAAAGAGCTAAGGATATAAAGAAAGGCATGGGCTAAATGGTTGGAATTCAAAGATTAAAGAATGTCACGTTCCCTTTCCCTTTTGGAGCTTATATTACATTTTTTATCTCTTTTAATGCTTTCTGATTCCAATTTGTCTTGGTCTGATACCATTACTACAAATTCAGATTCTCTACAGTTGGCAGAAGCATGATAAATATTTGTCTTTTTGCATTTTGTGTGTCTCCTGTATACAGCATAGGATTAGGTTATGTTTTTTAAGATATTAGTAATATTTTATAAGGAAATTCAATCCATTTGCATTTAAAATTGTGCTTTAAGAATTTGACTTATCTGCTATCATTTTTGTCAAATTATTTAATCACAAATACAATCTTCCCATTTCTCCAATAGTCTTTCCTAAGCTTTTCACATACTTATTGCAAACATACATACATTAACTATCTATATATACATATATAAGTCCCTATATGTATGTATGTATGTTTTTTTTTTATTTCACCTATCCCACTTAACTTCCTGTTTCAGGTAGGAATTTATATCTGGCATTTCCCCAACTCCAAACCTTCTGCCCTCATTATTTTGCGTTAAAAAACAAAACAAAAACTTTCCTTTTTTTAACCTGTGATATAAAAAAGCAAATAAGTCCTCTTTATTTTATCCCCTTTAGGTTTGTCTTATTCAGTAATGCACCAAAACAATTCTTTCCTTTTGGTGATTGCATTGAGAGAATAACTGGTTTATCACAGCTATAAATTATCTATTTATCAAAGTATGAAACTTAATTACCCATGTCTACATAGGAGGCTATGCCCCTGTTAATTTTGCTTATTAAAAGTTGTTCTATACCTATCAGATCTTTGGAAAGGAGAACAGTTTTTGACCAAACAAGAGATAGAGTATATTATAAAATGCAAAATGGATGATTTTGATTATATTAAATTAGAAAGTTTTTGTACAAGCAGAGGCAATGCATCCAGGATTGGAAGGGAGGCAGAAGGCTGGGAAACAATTTTTGAGGCCAGTGCTTCTGATAAGGGCCTCATCTCTAAAATATATAGGGAATTAAATCGAATTTATGGGAGTCCAGGTCATTCCCCAATTGAGGAATGGTCGGGGGATGTGAGCAGGCAGTTTTCTGATGAAGAGGCCAAAGCTATCTATTCCCATGTGAAGGGGTGCTCTAGATCTCTAATGATTAGAGAGATGCAGATTAAAACAGCTCTGAGGTACCACCTGACGCCTATCAGATTGGCTATAATGACAAAAAAGGAAGATAATAAATGTTGGACAAAAAATATATATATATATTTTTTTAAAAAAGGGGGCAGCTAGATGGCACAGTGGATGAAGCACCGGCCCTGGAGTCAGGAGGACCTGAGTTCAAATCCGGCCTCGGACACTTAACACTTACTAGCTGTGTGACCCTGGGCAAGTCACTTAACCTCAATTGCCCGGCAAAAAAAAAAAAAAAAATATATATATATATATATATATATATATATATATATATATATATATATATATAAATGTTGGAGAGGCTGTGGGAAAGTTGGAACACTGATGCATTGTTGGTGGAGCTGTGAGCTGATCCAACCATTCTGGAGAGCAATTTGGAATTATGCCCAAAGGGCAATGAAGCTGTGCATACCCTTTGACCCAACAATTCCACTTTTAGGTCTTTTGCCCAAGGAAATCATGGAAGGGGGAAAGGGACCCACATGTACAAAAACATTTATAGCTGCTCTTTACATGGTAGCAGGGAATTGGAAGTTGAGGGGGTGCCCATCAATTGGGGAATGGCTGGACAAGTTGTGGTATATGAATACAATGGAATACTATTGTGCTGTAAGAAATGATGAGCAGGAGGAGTTCAGAGAAACCTGGAGGGTCTTGCGTGAGCTGATGATGAGTGAGATGAGCAGAACCAGAAGAACATTGTACACAGTATCATCAACATTGAGTGTTGACCTACTGTGATGGACTATATTCTTCTCACCAATGCAATGGTACAGAAGAGTTCCAGGGAACTCATGATAGAAGAGGATCTCCAAATCCAAGAAAAAAAAAGAAAGAATTGTGGAGTATAGATGCTGATTGAACCATATTATTTCTTTTGTTTTGGGTGCTGTTGTGTTTTTTTTTCTATTTTGAGGTTTTGCATCACTGCTCTGATTTTTTCTCTTGTAACAGGATTAATGCAGAAATAGGATTAATGTTATTATGTGTATATATATGAGTGTGTATATATATATCTATATGTATATGTATAGAGATATATAGATATAACCTATATCAGATTACCTGCTGTCTAGGGGAGGGGGGAGGGAGGGGAGGGAGGGAGAAAAATCTGAAATTGTAAAGCTTGTATAAACAAAAGTTGAGAACTATCTTTACATGTAACGGAAAAAATAAAATACCTTATACATTTAAAAAAAAAAAGTTGTTCTAGTATTGGCCCTTCTCTGTTTTCAAATTGATACAGATTTTTGAATGAATAGTTTTATATTTGAAAGTGATGTTTATTTTTTTTTTACTGGAAGAAAACTTCCAGAATAACACATGCCAGTTTCTGTTTTCTTTTTTCTCCCTCCAAAATCTTTCACAATTCAAATAGACATTTTTTGAGGTGTGTCATTATTCTTAACTGCTTATAAAATCATTGCCTTTCTATCTTAATGTTGGAGCTTGAAAGTGAAGTGTCTGGATGAATTAAATTCAGAGTTCACGTCCATCAAATGTATATGTTCTGCCAATATACTATTCTATACAATATACATATATTCATAGAATGAATATACATATATGAATATGAAATATCTTTATATTCTGCCAGTATAGGTTACAATTCTACAATCTATCTCCCAGTTTCTAGAAAATTTTCTTATATGCTGTAAAGTTATTTTCCTCGTCATAGTTTTCAAGGTCAATAATTCTTACATTTTTGCGATTGCTCTATACCCCAGATCCATCACTTTTGTACATACTGCTTCCACATCTTTATCTAGTTTGCGATAATTTAATTTAACAAGCATTTATTAAGAGCCTACTGTGAGCAAGGCTGTGTGCTAAATGCTTAGGTTTCATTGATGAAAATTGGCAGAGTCCTTTTCCTTTTGGATCTTATAATCTACTTGGGATTACAACATATAAACCAAGCAGGATAATGTAAATGACAGAATGATGGGGACAAAGGTGAGACAAATGCTCCAAAAAAAATTGAGGAAAAAAGTTCTTCCTCTGTCACCGTTCTATCCTCCAGAAAAATAATTGTTTTCCCTTTTATCAATTGTTTGTTTATATTTTTGAAAAATATTGCTTCCTTGCCCTGAGCTTTTTTAGTCTCATTCATTTCCTTCTTGCTTTGTTACATTATATTTTTTCTGATTTCATTTCTTCCTTTAATTCCTACATTGTTTCATTAGCCATTTTATAGTTTTTTTGGAAACAATTCTATCTTGGTTTCTGATGTTATTATTGTAAGGGTGTTTGAGGACAAATAAACAAGGTATCTGAAGGAAAATAAGATAACAAGAGTATGCAAAAAGGCTTCAGACTATTAATACTAAAAAAGATGACCAAGAGAATATCGGTAGACAGCAGCCTTTCATAACTACTATCCCATCTATTGAAAAATCCTCTTCCTGGGGCCCCTAGGTGGCGCAGTGGATAAAGTACCAGCCCTGGATTGAGGAGGACCTGAGTTCAAATTAGACCTCAGACACTTGACACTTACTAGCTGTGTGACCCTGGGAAAGTCACTTAACCCTCATTGCCCTGCCCCACCCCAAAAGAATAAATGAATGAAAATCTTCTTAAAAGTTATCTCTACATAAATCAGGGGCATCCTTGAGAATATTGGTAGGGACAAACAGACTTTCTAAATCAATATTCAGCAATTAATCACACCTTTAACTTTTCACAATTTACTAAAAGATATAGAAATATTACATTCCGTTGTATTGTTTGTTGATTATGAAAAAAGCATCTGATTTAGGAAAACAAGGTACCAGCTTATGGGTTCTTTTACCACATTATAACTCCCAATTATACCTCCAGTTCAGTCAAGATTCCTTGGATCATATAATGCCAGAAATAACCCTGTTCAGTGAATCCTCTGATAGTAAACATCAGGCAAAAACTAAAACAAGGAAATAAATGTTCACCAAAGGTATTTACCATTGTGCTGGAGGAGGGCCAATTTAGATGCCAAATTGAAGGATTTTTGTCGTATGGTGAGGTCCTCTAGTTAGTCCTATTTTTATATAACCTTGTCCTAATTGCATCAAACTCCTAAACACTGAAAAACCTCCTGGGAAAGATCTATAATTGGTCAAAGGCATTTGGCCTGTCCGTCCATACAGAAAAGGCCAAATGGATGAAAAATGTCTATTTTCTGCACTTCATCATGAATGTAGATGTATAGCCAGTAGAAATTGTCTAACTTCTGTATGTATGTCTTAGACATATACTGCAATTGACAATGAATTGGATCCAAATTTGAACAGCAAAAAAGTATGATGGATTGCTTTTGTGAAATTTGCTAAACTGTGAACATCTTTTACCAGACCCAAGCTCCCCAAAAGCCCATCTTTTCAAAATTGATATTATACTTGTGTTGCTACATGTCAGTGAGACATAGAACATCATCACCTCCAAAGAACTATAAGTGAGCAACACATAGAGGACAGTGTAAAAGTACATTGTAGGGGGCAGCTAGGTGGCACAGTGGATAAAGCACTGGCCCTGGATTCAGGAGGACCCGAGTTCAAATCCAGCCTCAGTCACTTGACACATTACTAGCTGTGTGACCTTGGGCAAGTCACTTAACCCTCATTGCCCCACAAAATACAAAAAAAAAAAGTGCATTGTAGGTGGGGCAGCTAGGTGGCACAGTGGATAAAGCACTGGCCCTGGATTCAGGAGGACCCAAGTTCAGGTCCGGCCTCAGACACTTGACACTAGCTGTGTGACCCTGGGCAAGTCACTTAACCCCCATTGCCCTGCCCCCCCAAAAAAAAAGTGCATTGTAGGTGTAAACAGGCTGTGACATATAATCAACAAGGGATTCCAAAAACAGAAGTAAAATATGACATTAAAGAATTGTATACTAAGGGATGTTAAAAAAATTATTCACTAGCTATATCTAATTTGGAAAATTATATAATTTGATTTATGAAAAATTATGATTTATGAAAAATTGTAATTGGGCCATAAGTCCCATCTGGGTTGCCATTCAAATGTAGAAATATTTTGACTGGCTAGCCTAATTTGGGGGGACTAATCTATCTGAGTGGACTAATCTGGGGACTTTTGACTGTCTGGCTATCTGACTGCTGTTAACTTAGCATAGGCTGTTTATAAAGTTCCACCACACTGCTCCACTCCCAAATTGGTAAGCAAAAGATTAAGAAGCCTCTTAACTAAATAATCAAAGCAGAGTTTATTTATGAGATATTATTTAAAATTAAGAATACAGGGAAAAAAAATGTACAACCTGACTGCATTGCGATGCATCTCTTTCCACTGCATCTCTTTCCCACCTGCTGCGCCTGGACCTTCTTTAATACAATAAGGGCCTTAGCCGCCTCTTGCCTTAGGGCACTCAGTCCTTTATTCTAACTCCAAGCCCCTTTCACTTTGTAAATCCCCCTGCTTCTAACTTTCCTCTCCTTACTGCCACCGCTGAGCCCCTGTGTTTCTCTCTCACCAACCTTCTATCTATCTGCTCCGTCAGTCTGCCCTTCGGCCTCTCTTTTCTCTGCTCCTAGTCCTTTAGCCTTCTCCTGCGTACTTGTAGCCCCGTCTCTAGTCTGCTGCCCCTCAGTCCTCCTGTTTCTCTATCTCCAACCTTTCTAATCTCATCAGCTGCCCCTTGACCTCTTCTCTGCCCTTGAGTCTAACTCCCAGGTCTATATATACCTTTTCTTCTCTCCACTCAAATCTCGGGGCTTCCTGCGCCCCCACAGACCAAGCTAATCTGCCAGCCAGGGCTGCAGCTGGTAGTGGGGGGTGCACTCGAGCCTCACGTGCCTCAGGCTACTCCAGAGCCTGGCCTGGACCAGTCCGGGATCTCTCAGATAGCTCTGCTCAGGTCGAAGGGAGCTGGGGGCTTTTCCCCCCCAGCTGTCTGACCTGGCATCTTGTACAGCCCATGAGGCTTTTTGGCTCAGCTGAAGCAGAGGGGGAGGGGCACCAGCACCTCCCACACAGAAGAGACCCTGAGGGCCTAAGGCTTTCTAATCTCAGCCTAAAGGTAGGGTCCCCAAATCAAAATAAATTTCCACAGGGAAGAATAGCAAGTGAACAGCCACAGTGTTCTACTGCAAGGAAGAAGGCCTCTAACAGATTGGGGGGAGCCTCAGTGATGATCTTTTGGGAGGACATGGATAAGAACTTCATGAGATGAGCAAGTGTGGATGGACTGTGATCTGCACTATTGGAGGTAACTTCCAAAGTGATCTTGTAGATCGATTTGAGTATTTCAGAGTCAGGATTTTTGCGTGTGATCATTTCTTTGACTTTGTAAAAGAAAAGGGGGGCAGCTAGGTGGTGTAGTAGATAAAGCACCAGCCCTGAATTCAGGAGGACCTGAGTTGAAATAAGGCCTCAGAGCCTTGACGCTAGCTTTGTGACCTTGGGCAAGTCACTTAACCCTCATTGTGTCCCCCCCCAAAAAAGAAAAGGGGAGGGTGCTTTTGGTAGCTTTGCATTTTCCTTATGTTTTATGATGTTTTTGAGGGAGGATTTTGAGCAGATGGGCTGCCTTGTGACTTCTCTGTCTGCTATCTTTCCAGAAACCTGTTCCCTCATATTATTCTTTTTTCTAGACTTTTCCAATGAATTTGTGATAAAATGTTTTGCATTGTATCTATCTGTGTTCCTATTTTGTCCTAGTTCACCAGGTGCCAAGAGGGAAAGAACTATATCTAATCTAAATTATTTATTTCCCTAACACCTCACACAGTGCTTTCTGTTGAAATGTCTGTTGAAATAATAACTGAATGAAATAGTAGTTTCTACTACTGCCTCAACTTCATCACCATTCATTCATTCATTCACTACTCAACCTTCTTCAGTCTAACTTCTGACACCACCATTCTCCTGAAACTGCCAAGTCACCATGATCGCTCAATGACCAGATTCCTCATCTTTTCTCTTGCTCCCTTCTTCATGATCTCGGCATTGTATATTCTTGACCACCTCCCTTCTTTTTCATACATTCTCGGTTCAAATGGTCAAATTGTGAGAAACAGCATTATTCTAGATATAAAGCACAGTCTCACCATCATTCACTTTCCATTTGTTACGTGTACTATATATGGACTCTAGAATAGCATGAGCCATGATTCAAATCCGACACCTACACCTGTGATCAGGAGAAGGAGATCTAAATCAAACATGGCAGACTGCAGCTGTACTTTGTCTCTGAGCTTCAACACTAACTTGACTGACTCTTGCCACCAGCTTAGCTCTTTCACCAGCCAATAAAGGCTGATTCAGTCTGACAGCCTTTCTGATATCAGGCTCCCTTATGTACCTCAGAAGAAGTGCTTTTGCTCTCAGCTCCATTTGATTCAACTACTTGTATAAACCCTACAATTGGAGCAGAAATGATCCCTAGTGCATAACACGAGGCACCATCTGAACCAACTTCTGACTCTGGACGACAAAGAGCTCTGTTCTGGAGAGCTCTGTTAATGGAGAGAAATGTTTTCCTTCCCTGGATCAGTCAGTCAATGTGCCATACACTGTGTTAAGCATCAGGTATGCAAAGAAAAGCAAAAACAGTTCCTGCCCTCAAGGAGCTTACATCCTAGTAGATCTCAAATAGCACTTTGTTCAGACCTCTCCTTCCTTATGTTTTGTGTTATACTCCCTGGCCTATGTGTTAGGATTTTAAAGCATTGTTATTTGGACTTAGAAGGCATGAGGGCAAGGACCATATTTGATTTATCTTTTTTATCTTTCCCAGTGTCCAGATGTCTGGCACAGTTTCTACCTATAGCAGTAAATAAATGCTTCTTTAAGCATAATCCACTCTGTCCTTGCCTGTATTAGCAGCCTTAGTCAGATTGGTTCTGAATTAGCTGAACTAATTGTTCAGTGACCTATAGCTAGCCAAATGACTGGTTATACCTCAATGTCCAACTCTGCCCTCTAGTGTCTAATAAGAGTGGAACCTTAAAACCACAAAGGCCAGGTACCAACTGAAAAAAGAGGGTAGCATGGGGGCAGCTAGGTGGCGCAGTGGATAGAGCACTGGCCCTGGAGTCAGGAATACCTGAGTTTAAATCCAGCCTCAGACACTTAACACTTACTAGCTGTGTGACCCTGGGCAAGTCACTTAACCCCAATTGCCTCACTAAAAAAAAAAAAAAAAAGAGGGTAGCATGAAACAATTTTCTGTCACTGGCCTCTACCTTGTGTTAACTTAACTGGCTTCAGTAATGTTTCTAGTTCCCTGCTGCCCTGAACATATGAGATACACAAACAAATGGACCTCTCCAAGGGAAATACACTCTCTAAAACATAGAAAAAGCACATGGACCTCTTCAAGAAATTACAGATTGTCAGAGCTATCTAGAATGGGCCTTACTGACCATCTACCCCAGCGGATACTAAAAAGAGAATTCCTACTAAAATGTGCCTGACAACTGAGATAATATTTGTAAAGTGCTTAGCACAGTGCCTGGCACACATTAGGTACTATTTAAATGCTAGATGATGATTGATGAGTTGCTTGACAGCTTCTGATAAAGGAGAATCCACTATCTCTTGAAGCACCTCATTTCCTCTTTTGTGTAGCTCTCATTGTTATAAAGTGTTTCCTTACACTAAGTCTAAAGTTCTTGCTTTGCAAACTCTGTCGAGTGCTCTTAGTTCTGTACTCTGGGACCAAATAGAGCAAATTCCATATGACAGCCTTTCAATTACTTGAAGACACCTGTGATCCTCTACCCCTTTAAGTCTTCTCATCCCAACTTCCTTCTACCAATTCTTTTATGATGTGAGCTGGAGGTCCTTGACTTTCCTGGTTGTACTTCTCTGGACACTCTGCTGCTTATTAATACCCTTTCTAAAATGTGGTACCCAGAAGTTGAACACAGCATTCCAGGTAAAATACAGCAAGAGTGTCACCATATTCCTGGAAGCTATGCTATGCTCTCGCTCTCTCTCTCTTTTTTTTTTTTTGGTGAGGCTGTGGGGGTTAAGTGACTTGCCCAGGGTCACACAGCTAGTAAGTGTCAAGTGTCTGAGGCCGGATTTGAACTCAGGCCCTCCTTACTCCAGAGCCGGTGATCTACCAGCTATGCTCTCTTAATGCAACACAAGATCAAATTGGCTTTTTTTGGCCACCAGATTACAAAGTTGACTCATTTTGAGCTTCCCACCTGCTAAAACCTCATATCTTTTTCAGACTATTCAACCATGCTGTCCCTTTCTTGCACTTTTGAAGTTGACTTTTTATGTCCAAGTGTTAGAATTTACATTTTATCCCTATTAAATTTCCCTTTAGAAAAAGGACCCACATACACAAAAATATTTACAGCAGCTCACTTTGTAGTGGCAAAGAACCGGAAATCGAGAAAATGCCCATCAATTGGGAAATGGCTAAACAAGTTGTGGTATATGAATGTAATGGAATACTGTTGTGCTGTCAGAAATGATGAACCGGAGGATTTCAGAGAAACCTAGAAGGACTTACATGAACCAGTGCTGAGTGAGGGGAGCAAAACCAGGAGAATATTGCACACAGTAACAGCAACATTGTGTGATGATCAACTGTGATAGACTTGGCTCTTCTCAGCAGTGAAATGATCCAAAACAATTTCAAAGAACTCATGATAGAAAATGTTCTCCACATCCAGAAAAAAGAACTGTGGATTATGAATGCAAATTGAACCATACTGTTTCTACTTTTAGGCTGTTTTTTTTCTTCTTTTTTGAGGTCTTTCCCTTCTGCTTTGATTCTTCTTTCACAATATGACTAATGCAGAAATATGTTTAATGTAATTGTACATATATAACCAATATCAGATTGCTTTCCGTCTTGGGGAGGGGGAAGGGAAGGGAGGGTGGGAGAAAAATTTGGAACTAAAAATCCTATGAAAACAAATGTAGAAAACTATCCTTACATGTAACTGGAAAATAATAAAATACTTTTATAAAATAAAAAAATTCTCTTTAATCTATTTGCCCCAATTTTCTAGCTTATCAATATCTTTTTGTATCCTAACTCCATCACCCAGAATGTAGAAATCCCTCCTAGCTTTATTTCATATACAGATGTGTTAAGTGGTTTATTTATGCCTCTTTCTAAGTCATTGTTACAAATATTAAGCAGCATAGAGCCAAAAACAGATCCTTATGACTCTTCACTAGTAATCTTCTTTTAATTTTAGTATATGTGCTGCTGAAGTGAGCACTAGTGATCTCCTTTTAAATTGAAATTGAACTATTAATAACTACTCTTTGGTTCTGGCCATCCAACCAATTCCAAATACATCTAATTATACTATTTTCTAGCTCATATCTCCCCATCTTTTCCACAAGAGTAGTATAATAGGTGTTCCTAATGCTTCCTGGAAGTTGTCTAAGAGAAATAGATCAACAAAATGATTAGGAAAGTCGGAAAAGCATGGTAGTGTGCATTTTTCAACATTCTTGAGTTTTCATTCCTCTTGCCCTGAGACTTCTGGTCCACTATTCCTTGACATTCTTTACATGCCCCCTAGGGCAGAAAGATTCCTGAGTCTGGGAACTCTCTATGAAGTCATCACATGCCATTAATATTAAATACTTTAAGTATATTAGGCTATCTTAATAGAAATCTGTCCTGCAGTGAGCAATGAAATTTTTTAAAGAAATCTAATAATGCTCAGAAGGGTCTCTAGTGAGCCAACAATTGGAGAATTGTGTCCTGTTCTAGCCATTACATTTTAGGAGGAACACTGACAAACTGGAACACAACCAAAGAAGAATAATGATGATAGCTAGCATTTACATAGCACTTTAAGGTTGGAAAGTGCTTTACAAATATCATCTCATTTGATTCTCACAACAACCCTGGGAGGTGGGTATGATTAATAACCCTATTTTACAGATGAGGAAACTGAGGAAAACAGAAGTTAAGTGACTTGCACAAAGTTTCACAGTCTGAGGCTGATTTTAAATTTGGTTCTTTCTAAGTCCAGATGCAGTGCTCTATTCACTGTACTACCTAGCCTGGATGGGGAACTCAACATGGTGTCATATAGTTGAAGGAACTAGGGATGTATATCCTAAAGAAGAAAAGATATCTGGATGTATTAGCACTATTTTCAAATATATAAAGGCCCATAATAGGGAAGAAAGATTAGATTGGTTCTGATTTTCTCTGTAGGGCAAAATGAAGAGCAATGGATAGAAGTTACTGAGAGTCAGATTTAAGCTGAAAGAAAAAGTAAACAATTAATTAAAGGTGTCCCAAAGCAAGATGGGCTGTCTCAGAAAGTAGTGAGTTGCCCATCATCAGAGATCATTGAGTGAAGGGTTGGATAACCATTTATCACAGATTTGGGAGAGAGAATTCTTGGTCATGTCTGAATTGGACTACATGATCTCAATCCAGTTCAATCCTTTATCTTCAATTTCTAGGTCTGGGAGTACACCTTTTACTGAACCAGATTGCATCCTCTCTAGACATTAGCAGAAAATGTAATAAATTGATGGAACCAGAATTTCATCACTTGATATCCAGATCTCTGGCAATGGGCTTCTTGAGTGTATTTAGGCTAGTCCTTAGATATAAGACCCTACATATAGACCCAATAAAAGCACATTGAAGTCTGTAATGCATGGCAAGGCATGCCAATCTTTGCAATTTGCTGCTAGCATAGCCTTGAAGAGCCTGGAGTCACCTAAATAGCACAATGAGGCATTATAATAGAGCTTAGAAACATGGGAGGTAATGTTGGGCTGGATCTCGATGGTCATCTAGCACAACCCTTTCATTTTTCAGATGAAGAAGTTGAGGCCAGAGATTTTGACTGACTTGACTAAAGTCACAAAGTTCATAAATAGTAGAGTCTTGATAACTCCCTCATCGCTACACCAAGACTACCTCTATTTTAGAGGTCTTGTCATGTAATACTGGGTGTTATGACTATCTATCTTTGTGTCTTATCTTCCCAACAGCCAGTAAGCTCAATGAGAATAAGAATGAGTGTTCTACCCCATGTATTTCCCTCAGCACCTAACACATGCTTTGCACATAGTAGAAGTTTTATAAATGTTTGTTGAGTTAAATTGAAGTAAATACTTTTGGTTGATTCTTGGTTTATCTACTGTTTGGTATTCTTCACTCCTATTTAGCTATTGATTTATTCATCCCAACAATGATGCATCTTGTGGCCAAGAGTAACAGACAAAAATTTTGGAAGAGGAACATATTTTAGACTTTTATTCCTCAAACAAATAAATATTTATTTTTATGCCTCAGCCTTATTCTTTGGGTTTGGATTTAATTCCTTTCAATCGTTGAGTCTCTAAGGAGACTCTTAATTGGTCTCCCTGACTCCTTGGCTTAAATCTCCCCGTTCTAGTCCATCTGTGGAGACATATCTGCCAAAGGGATTTTCCTTGAGCATATTTCTGCCCACATTATTTCCTTCCTCAATAAATTCCACTTGGCTCTTTATTGTCTCAAGGATCAAATATCAGCTCCTCTGTTCACTTTTTCAAGCCCTTCACACCCTATCTTCATCATCGATTAACTCCCTTTCCCATATTCTGTGGTCCAGCTATTCATTCTAAGGACAGTCCTCAGACTGATAATTGAGGTTCTAATATGACCTCTCTAATAGGAGATCTTAACCTTTGGTCTGTGAACTTTAAAAAAAAGAGTAACTATATTTCAATATAATTGATTTCCTTTATAATCCTATTTCATTTTATACAATTAAAAATTATCCTTAGAAGAATCCATAAACTTCACTATCCCAACTTCCACTTGAATTGAAGAGTCGGGTCCCTAGCATGTAGCTATTCCATTCCTTCAGGCCTCTAAGGATTACCTTGAAGGGTTGGTGTACCTTTCTCATGCTGTAGCTTTTCAGCTCCAAGTGATGCACCACCTACCATGATTATCAGTTAGTCAGGTAGACTTAGTTTTTTTAAAGGTACAAACATGACGCCAAAAGTCTGTGACAGCCATTCATCCCACAACTACAGAGAGTCCAGGGTCAATTGAGCTCAACCTTAGGGATCATATGTGGCAAAAGACAAAAACACCCCCCCCAAAATTCTGACAGTCCTCAGGATGTTCCCTTTAAAGATGGTGTAGTTTTTCTTTGGGGCTCTTTGTTGAGCCTTGATTTTGTGGCTAGTCTGCCCTTGGCTCTCAGTAGAGTCCCTGCCATTCCCTGAACTAGGATGCTGATGGGAAGATGGGAAAGTCCCCCTGACCTTTGAAGTTCAAGAGGTCCTTCTCTGATCATAGGATGGAGATGAAGGAACCAAGGCCAAAGCCTGGGGCTCTGCTCTTCCTCTCTTCCCCCACCAATTCCTTTTAATGAGTATAGCTGAAATTCTCTTTTCTGCTTGCTCCACTCTCTCAGGCTCTACATCAGCTCCCTGGTTTTATATAGTCCCCACAGGATGTTAACAAACTTCCCCTGCCAATCCAAAGACTTTCCCTACACAATGTTGCTCTAATTGTTCAAGGACTTTTTCTGAACTTAGTCTAAATCCCCAATTGATTGATTGATTGAGACATGTTCTCACCTATTTAAAGTATCAGGGCACAAGAGCACTGGCCCTGGATTCGGGAGGAGCTGAGTTCAAATCCGGTCTCAGACACTTGATACTTACTAGCTGTGTGGCCCTGGGCAAGCCACTTAGCCCCAATTGCCTCACACACACAAGTATCAGGGCATAGCATTTTATCACTTAAGTGGAGGTAGAATGACTTGATTGACTTAACCCTCACCTTTCCACTCTCTTCTAGTTTTGATATTTGCTGTTCTCAGCAAATCTATTGGACTGTGTCTACAAAGTCCATAGTTCCAAATTCCTAATAGTTCTTCAATGACTTGGGGAAATTTTGCATTATTTTTTTTGGAATGCTTTCCCTAGTGCCTTGTATTAAAGGGTCTGAAGAAAAGTCTGCGACATAGTTCATAATCAATCCAGTAATTAATATACTTCCTTACTTCCAAATACCTGGTAATACAATCCAACAAACAAATATTATTTTGTACGGTTCTAATCGTTTAACACCTATCTTGTTGGCAAAACTACCTTTCCCAACCCAAAAACAAAGAAGAAAAAAGAAAGAAAATCAAATTTCCCTTCTCAGAGGAAAAGTGTGGTCCCTTTCAGAGTCCCCTAAGCACACTCTTCCCACAGGACTTAGGTTGACTTCAAGCAACCTCCATATCTTGAGGTAAGAAACCAAATTAACTTGACTTGGTGTTTGTGCAACAATGCCAGTTGTTAGCTGTATGACCCTAGGCAAGTCACTTCACCCTGTTTGCTTCAGTTTCCTCATCTGTAAAATGAGCCGGAGAAAGAAATGGCAAACCACTCCAGTATCTGTGCCAAGAAAACCCCAAGCGGGGTCACAAAGAATCAGACACGACTGAACAACAACAAATCCAGAAGAATTGGGGTTCTCAATCTTCTCTCCCATTGAAGGTCCCCTCTACACTGGACTTTCATGGATACCAAGTGCTACAATGAAACTGGCACTGATTTCATGAGGACCTGGTGAACTTTACCCTCTTCTTTTCTACTAAAAAGTCCCCCTCCCCATTCTAGACCCACACACAGAGATTGGATTTAATCATTGACCAACTCAAAAAGGAAAAGAAAATCAAGCTTCCTATGTCAGAAGAAAAGCTTAATTCCTCAAAAGATCCGAGAGCACATGGGGTCATTCCACATGAAGTAGGGACTTGGAATCAACTAGAAGTCATTCCCTCTCCCTTTGGGTTAGAAGCTAAACTGTTTAGCATGAAAATGCTTCCATTGTTCCCTCCATGCATAAGGATAAAATTTCCAAGCGTCTTTTTCTACAGTAGGAACACCTGCATTTTTTCCAGGCTTCTCTGTATTAAAGGTGTTTCCCTGAGAGGTCAAGGCAAATTTTCTCTGGGTCTCTATTCCAAAAGGTTCCCCAAATTTTCCCTCAATGAATCAACCCCTGCCACTGCAGATGGAATACAAATGGCATTTACTAATTCACCCCTCGATAGGACAAGCAACTTAATTTAACAAAGACATAATTAGAAAATCCCTCAAAGAGATGTGCAACTCCCAGAAAGGGAATAAGCATTTAGGAATGATTGCATGGGGTTTCTAGGCCAGCAGGCAAACCTCCTGTGGACCCACAATAAATAAAGATCTCAGACAAGCTGTCTAGACTCATGTAGCAGACAGGGCAAACATCCTAGATCTGCTTAAAAGTAAAAAGATAATATCTATGAACTATTAGCATGTTCTAGGCAAACTTCTAGGAATTATTGGGAGCCAGGCCTGAAATCAGGAAGACTCATCTTCCTGAGTTCAAACACAGCCTCAGACATTCATTAGCTGTGTGATCCTGGGCAAGTCACTTAACCCTGTTTGCCTCAGTTTCCTCATCTGCAAAATGGGAAATCACTCCAGTATCTTTGCCAAGAAAACCCCAAATAGCGTCATGAAAAGTTGAACACAACTAAACAACAACAAATATTTTTTGGATACAAAATCCATGCTCATATTTTCTGTAATACTGATATCGAGTACAGTCATATAATAGATATGCATACATAAGAATTCAAACTAGTAAAGGTTTTCTCAGAAGAACTGGTCTAATTTTTTAAAGGAAACACATTGACTATAATTTTAGTCTAAAAATGGAGGGGAGAAAATATTGCCAATTTTTCTCTGATGGATCTCAAAACTAGAGAATCTACTACCTAAAGTAGCAAGTGGAGACTCTCTCCACAAACGCATAGGGTCCAGTATATATCTCAGACACAGGTTGTAATTGTTGTCAATCATCTTTCATTTTTGAAGAGGGCCAATGATATCACAGGGTGACAATAGTCAGCCTTGCTCTCTTTTCCAGTCATCAAAGTCCAGTGGCAAAACAAATGTCAGGATGATTGACGACAGCCCAGGATGCAGTAGATGACTTTGGCATCTTCGGTGTCTGTCTGACCAAGCTCCACTGCGCCTTCTTTAGCTGCCTTCGTAGCTGTTGGAACAAATCATTCTCATCTGCCTGTTCTGTCAAGAAAGTCTTCACATGCTTGGGGTAGACATTCCCCTAACTTGGCAACAAGTTTGAGGCCTGTCAGTTACCTTCAACCTAGTTTAGCCTATCTGCCAAGATGGCCAAGTGTGGCAGCTCCACATGCTACCGCTTCTTTGAGCCACCGGTGAAGATTGGGTGAAAGGTGGATACTAAAGGTGGATGAGTAGCCCTGAAGAGGGTTTGGCAAGCCCTCTCATCATAGGGGCTAGTTCTCCTTGACACCCCAAACACCCTACCAGGCACATGGAGCACACATCTGAAAGACCATCTTCCCATCAGCATCCTAACCATGAACCTAACAACATCTGGCCAACAGTGTCAACATCAGGAGCTAAGGGTAGACTACTTCCAGATTCACAGCTCCACAAGGAGCCCGCAAATAAACTAGACCATGCAGAAAAAGAACTTCTTAAGCATCTCCATGAAGAGAAGAAAAGGACTTCCAGCAGCCCCAGGAACTTTGAGTTACCTCTTTTCCATATGCACTTGCTAAGCTTGAGCCTATTTCCCTGTGAACTTGTTTTTTGGCAGGGCAGTGACTTGCCCAGGGTCACACAGCTAGTAAGTGTCAAGTGTCTCAGCCTGGATTTGAACTCAGGTCTTCCTGAATCCAGGGCCAGTGCTTTATCCACTTCCCCACCTAGCTGCCCCTCCCCCTGAACCTTTTATGTACTTTCTAAAACCTCTGTGAGTCTGGCTAAATAGTTGACAACCAACTTGTATTCATGATAGCAAGCACATCAGTCAGAGCTCATGAGTTATATAGCATTAGACAAACAGATCCCTGCAACCTGTCAGGGCAACCTCTAAAGTCCCAAGGGGAGGTAGTAGCCATTCTCTGGGGACCTGATTCATCAGAGCAAGTGAAAGTTAGGATAGGCAACTCTGAGAATTCACTCCACATAGGGGTTCATCATGTGGGGGATAAACATTATGTCCTCCGTATTTGCAGGGACCCTTGGGAGAGATCCTCTACACAGGACTCTTATTAGGTTCATGAGTTTTGGAATATGATAAAGAAAATTTTGTGGGGAGTTTTCCTTCATAGTTTATTCTAAAATAAAAATATAGGAAGTAAACTTTAGAAAGCATTCTTTTAAAATTTATTTTTTAAAAATGATCAGGTACTCAGTTTTCCTTCCCACCTCCTTTCATCCATAGAAGGAAGGAAAAGATAAGAAAGAAGAAACCTATGTATCACATAAGCACAATCAAAAAAAACATTCTCGCATTGATCATGTTCAAAAATGTATTTTGAGTTCTGCATATTACTCCATCTCTATCATGAGATGGAGCGCATTCTTTATTAGTCATCTGAGTTGATCATTTATTTAGTTGTTCAGAGTTCTTAAAACTTGCAAAATTGTTTTTGTAGTACTGATGTTATAGCTCTTTTAATCCTACTTACTTCATACTCTGCATCAGTTCATACAAATCTTCCTATGTCTTTTTTTAAAGCATCTTTGTCCTCATTTCTGTGAAGGGGTCCCACCATTTTGGAAATAAATTTGGAATTATACACTCTAAGAATTACGAAGCTATGCATGTTCTTTGACCCAATATACAACTGCTATGCCTATCCCTCAAGAAGATCAAAGAAAGAGGAAAAGGTACTATATGTACAAAAATATTTATAGCAGCTTTTTTTTTTTGTGGTGGCAAAAAACCTAGAAACTAAGGGGGTAGCCATCAAATGAGGAAGTGGACAAACAAATTGCTGTGTATGAGTGTAACTGAAGATACTCCTTTTCAGCTTTTCTTAAATTAGGTGAGAATCTTTTTTTCATAGGACTTTGAGGTAAGAATATGTCCTCTTTTCTTTTTTACATCTTAAATTATTTCACAAATAATTTTCTGGCCTATATCTATACAATACTTTCTTCAGAAAATGTAGCTTTCTGATAATGTGATTATAGATATACTGAGACTTGAAAAAATTGTACTTAAAACTAACATGTTAAGAGAAAGAATTAAAAGAGAGCTCCCATTTACCCTTTAATAGGATGCGAGAGAGGAAATTATGCCTGCCTCATAGATGCTTTGACTGAAATCAATTAAAAAAAATAAAGCTGATGAAGGAATCACAAAGCTCAAAAGAACCTCGAAAAATCATTCAAGCAATCCTTTTATCTTCAGAGAGCTCACATTCCAACTTTCCCAGACAGCTGTGAATCTCATTCACTTGGTAAAAGAGGTCTGAAATGACTACATTCCATTCCATTTGATCCAATAAACATTTATTAAGCACCCAATGACTGCAAAGGACTATGCAAGTGCTATGGTGATATGTGACAAAAAAGTAAATTATAAACTAGATATTACAATCTATATTAATAAATGCTTCCTGAATTTATTTGAATAGGAAATAAAATATGAGCTGCATAAAATACTACACTGAAAAACATCAAGTAAATATGAGTAACAAAATTAATGTAACTTTGGAGTACATTAATAGGAGCACAGTGTCTGGAATGAGGAAGGAAGTCCTATTATTGCTCATACCACATCTGCAGTATTGCAGGACGCCAACAAGTTACACTAGGTCTAGTGAGTCAGCCAGGATGATGAGAGGTCTAGGGATCTGGTGTTACAATGGTTACTTAAAGGAATTGAGAGGTAATATACTGGAATAAGGGAGGTAATAATATTGGAAAGGCAGTTAGGTAGTGCAGTAGATACAGCACCAAGTCTGGAGTCAGGAAGACTTAAGTTCAGATCTGGCCTCAGACACTTATTAGCTGGATCCTGGGTTTGCCTCAGTTTTCTCATCTGTAAAAAGAGCTAGAGAAGGAAATGGCAAACCACTCCAGTATCTTTGCCAAGGAAAGCCCAAATAGGATGACAAAGAGTCAGACACAACTGAAACAACTGAACAATAACAATATTATACTAAGAGGAGACTTGGGGGGAGGGGAGGGACAGAATATCCAGATTATCAGATAGAAGAGTAATTGTTCTGTCTGGGCCCAGAGTACAGAAATAGAATCAACATGGGAAAGTTGAAAAGAGGCAGCTAAGGTACAGCAAAAGTTTTCCTAAATTAGAGTTATCCAAAAAGTGGAATGTGCCACCTTGGGAAGTGATTGTTTCTCTCTTTCTACAAGTCTTTAAGTAAAATCTGGGTGACTCCTTGTGAGAGATGTTGTTGAGGAGATTCTGGTTCACATGTGTTCATTGTACCAATGTTGTCCTTTCCAATTCTTAAGTTCTTTTGTTCTTTGAGGGCAGGTGGGGTTTGTGGGGTGTGTGTGTGTGTGTGTGTGTGTGTGTGTGTGTGTGTGTGTGTGTGTGTGTGTATGTAACACTGATTACCCTGATCATCATTGCCTGCAGTCCAGGTAGGTTACATTTGACCCTCAGTCTTCTTCAGTACCTTTAAGGGGTTTGGGGGGTATCTAGGCTCTTTGCCTATGGTACCCTCTCTTTGAGTGAACTGTGACCTTCACCCTTTGGAAGAAGCAGGAAAGAAATCACAAGAAAAAGACTGAGAGTCTGGGAAGTTTTAAAGATGTAACCTATTCTGATTATATGGCCAATCAAAGGAGGCTTTCCTCTCCCATGTGTTAGGGGATGCAGAGTGGCTCCACATTAGGCAATCTAGGCATGTTCAGACAAGCCTCCTTATGTGTGTTTTTAATTCTACAGATATTAAAAATGGGCATTACTTCAAAGAAATATTCAAAAGTTGTGGCTTTTAAAGAGCATGCTTCATTGACTGTTAGAGACAATGCAGTAGGTGATCCTGTAAGATCTGGGCTACTTTATTAGATTATAAAGCAATCTCCCAAAAGTGTTTTGGGGATTTTTTCTTTATTTTCTGTGGTTGTAAAAGTCTTGTTCCTATTGAGAAAATGATGAACTTTGCTAAATATATTGATATACAAAATAGTTCCACAATTACAAAAATTCCCAAATTGAATTAGAATATTCTAATTTTTAATATCTTGTAAAACATCAAAAATAGTTGAGAAGTTTTTCTAAGAAATAGAGAAAAACATATTGATGTCTTGAGATCTTGTCTGATTAAAACCCTGTTCTAAATCTATGGGCTACAAAAAGTCATTAAACTGTGCTTGCTTTTTGATCCAGCAATTTACTACTAGGTCTTTACCCCCAAAGAGATCAAAGAAAGAGGAAAAATACCTATAGGCACAAAAAATTTTATAGTAGCTCTTTTTGTTATGGGATAAAAATAGAAATTAAGAGAGTGATCCATCAGCTGGGGAATGGTTGAACAACCTATGGTATATGAATGCAATGGAATACTATTGCTCCATAAGAAATGTTGAGAAGGGGGCCTGCTAGGTGGTGTGGTGGATAAAGCACTGGCCCTGGATTGAGGAGGACCTGATTCAAATCCAGCCTCAGACACTTGACACTTACTATCTGTGTGACCTTGGGCAAGTCACTTAACCCTCATTGCCCCGTGCAAAAAATGGTTGAAAGGAACAATTTCAGAGAAACCTGGGAAGACTTGCATGAACTGAAGTAAAGTGAATTGAACAGAATCAAGAGAACATTGTACACAATTACAACTATACTCTGAAGAAAAACACCTTTGAAATACTTAAGAACTACGATTCATTCAACAACAAACCATGATTCCAGAGGACTGATGATCAAGCATGTTAGCTATCTCCTCCTAACACAGAGGTGATAGGCTCAAGGTGCAGAATGAGACAGGCAATTTCATACATATGCAATGTGAGAATTAGTTTCACTTGACTATACATTTTTGGTTACAAGGGCTTTTTTTTCCTATTGAAATTGTGTTAGGTAGGTAGAGGAAGGGAAGTAGGAGGATTATAAAGAGTAATGATATGTCCCCCCCCCCCCCGCAAAAAAAAAATAGAAAGAAAAGGGTAATTGAAGCATTTTTAAATGCAAAAAAAAGAAACGAAAGGGGCAGCTAGGTGGCACAGTGGATAGAGTACCGGCCCTGGAGTCAGGAGTACCTGAGTTCAAATCTGGCCTCAGACACTTAACACTTACTACTGTGTGACCCTGGGCAAGTCACTTAACCCCAATTGCCTCACTTAAAAAAAAAAATGAAAGAAGACCAGGAGGAATTTTTTCTCAAATTCCTTCAAAAGTTACATGTTGAATTTACTGTACCCTTAAAAGGAAAAATAAGCTTAGTATAATAGAAATTTGCAGTTTTTGATCCAACCATTCTGGAGAGCAATTTGGAATTATGCCCAAAGGGCAATAAAGCTGTGCATACCCTTTGACCCAGCAATACCACTTTTGGGTCTTTTTCCCAAAAAAATCATGGAAAGGGGAAAGGGACCCACATGTACAAAAATATTTATAGCTGCTCTTTATGTGGTGGCAAGGAATTGGAAGTTGAGGGGATGCCCATCAATTGGGGAATGGCTGGACAAGTTGTGGTATATGAATACAATGGAATACTATTGTGCTGTAAGAAATGATGAGCAGGAGGAGTTCAGAGAAACCTGGAGGGTCTTGCGTGGGCTGATAATGAGTGAGATGAGCAGAACCAGAAGAACACTGTACACAGTATCATCAACATTGAGTGTTGATCTACTGTGATGGACTATATTCTTCTCACCAATGCAATGGTACAGAAGAGTTCCAGGGAACTCGTGATAGAAGAGGATCTCCAAATCCAAGAAAAAAAAAAAAAGAACTGTGGAGTATAGATGCTGAATGAACCATACTATTTTTCTTTTGTTTTTGGTGCTGTTGCTTTTTTTTCTATTTTGAGGTTTTTCATCATTGCTCTTATTTTTTCTCTTATAACAGGACTAATGCAGAAATAGGATTAATGTTATTATGTGTATATATATGTGTGTATAGATATATATATATCTATATAGATATGTATATAGATATATAGATATAACCTATATCAGATTACCTGCTGTCTAGGGGAGGGAGAAGGGAGGGGAGGGAGGGAGAAAAATCTGAAATTGTAAAGCTTGTATAAACAAAAGTTGAGAACTATCTTTACATGTAACGGAAAAAATAAAATACCTTATATGTAAAAAAAAAAAAGAAATTTGCAGTTTTGCATATTGTCTGTTTTCTGCCATACTTTGCATATGGAAATGCACATTTTATTTGTCTTTTGTTAAGTTCAGAAATATTAAAAACAAAATTTAAAACTGAGGGGGGAAGCTATGGGTTATAATCAAGGCTAATCTTAGAAACACAAACTGTTCACCAAAGCTAAGCTTAATTTCCAATGTAATGTGTGGTTTCATGATGAAGAATTAAAGAATGTGTAAAATCTTGTGAACTCAATGCCAAATCACATAAAATAAGTGACTACATAAAAATGAGTGCATATGAAAAACATTTTAAGCTGTAAAAGTTTATTATATGTCAATAAATTTAATAATTTCACTTTGACCCAAATAATTCACACACCACTATTGCAAAGGAAGTAATGATCATAAAGAAACATCCTGGCTTCATCAAGAACTCTGTCAGATGTTGCTGTGTCTCAGTTGTTTTTACATAGCCCTTTTTTTTTTCTTTGTTGCACAAGAATGATCACAGGATGGGGTTAGGAGAGGGTGTGATATGCTTGAAAATTACTCTGATGTTAAAGCAAGAGATATCAATAAAAATGTTTTTGGTTTCACTTTTTTTTCTTTTTTTCTTTTTTTCTTTTTTTTTTTTTGGTGAGGCAATTGGGGTTAAATGACTTGCCCAGGGTTACACAGCTAGTAAGTATTAAGTGTCTGAGGCCGGATTTGAACTCAGGTCCTCCTGACTCCAGGGCCGGTGCTCTATCCACTGCGCCACCTAGCTCCCCCCTGGTTTCACTTTATTTATTTATTTATTTATTTATTTTTACATATAAGGTATTTTATTTTTTCCGTTACATGTAAAGATAGTTCTCAACTTTTGTTTATACAAGCTTTACAATTTCAGATTTTTCTCCCTCCCCTCCTTCCCCCCTCCCCTAGACAGCAGGTAATCTGATATAGGTTATATCTATATATCTCTCTCTCTCTCTCTCTCTATATATATATATATATACACACACATATATACACATAATAACATTAATCCTATTTCTGCATTAATCCTGTTATAAGAGAAAAAATCAGAGCAGTAATGCAAAACCTCAAAATAGAAAAAAAAAAAAAACAATAGCACCCAAAACAAAAGAAATAGTATGGTTCAATCAGCATCTATACTCCACAGTTATTATTTTTTTTCTTGGATTTGGAGATCCTCTTCTATCATGAGTTCCCTGGAACTCTTCTGTACCATTGCATTGGTGAGAAGAATCTAGTTCATCACAGTAGGTCAACACTCAATGTTGATGATACTGTGTACAATGTTCTTCTGGTTCTGCTCATCTCACTCATCATCAGCTCACGTAAGACCCTCCAGGTTTCTCTGAACTCTTCCTGCTCATCATTTCTTACAGCACAATAGTATTCCATTGTATTCATATACCACAACTTGTCCAGCCATTCCCCAATTGATGGGCACCCCCTCAACTTCCAATTCCTTGCTACCACGTAAAGAGCCGCTATAAATATTTTTGTACATGTGGGTCCCTTTCCCCCTTCCATGATCTCTTTGGGAAAAAGACCTAAAAGTGGTATTGCTGGGTCAAAGGGTATGCACAGCTTTATCGCCCTTTGGGCATAATTCCAAATTGCTCTCCAGAATGGTTGGATCAGTTCACAGCTCCACCAACAATGAATTAGTGTTCCAATTTTCCCACAGCTTCTCCAACATTTATTATCTTCTTTTTTTGTCATTTTAGCCAATCTGATAGGTGTCAGGTGGTACCTCAGAGTTGTTTTAATTTGCATCTCTCTAATCATTAGAGATTTAGAGCATTTTTTCATATGGGAATAGATAGCTTTGGATAATTTGGATTAAAAAATAAATCTCATCAGGTTGATATCTCCTTTTGTAATATATAAAGCTATATCCTAGATTCTTGGAGATTAGCAGATCATGAGGATGCTATAGAGTCCCTAGGTTTTAGCAAAGCATTTGATGAAATCTTTTATGCTACTCTTACAAAAAAGAGGTAGAAATATAAGCTAGATAATAATACAATTAAATTAATTTGGAACACACTGAATGACTGGGAGGGCATTCCTTCTGACAGCTGAAACCTCCAATATGGTTTCCTCTTCCTATTAGGAAATGAACTCCTTGACAGAAGAGATTGTCTTGCTTTTCTATCTGTATTCCCACACATAGCACAATGCTTTGCATGTGGTAAGTACGTAACAAATACTTTTTCATTCTTTTGTTAAGGGTTCCATGTTAGCTTGATCTATGGTTGGCCTTGTACATTTAAATATTTTTATCAGTGACTTGGATAAAAGTATCCATGAAATCCTTGTCAAATTTGCAGACCAAAGTTAGGAGGGGAAGTGGTCATGTTGGTTGATGGGCAGGATTCAAAAGCATCTTCAAAGTTAGATGTTGATCTGAATCTAATAAGATGAAATTTAATTGGGATGAATGCAAAGTATTACATATAGGTTCAATAAATGAACTTCTAAGTATAAGATGGGGTTAGGATGGTTAGATAGCAGTCTAGAAATGATCTGGGATTTTGGGTGGGTTGAAAAAAATGAGTCAATTGTGTGATCTGGCAGTCAAAAGAAGCTAATATAATCTTGTGTTGCATTGAGTGCATAGCTTCCAGGAATCAAAAAGTGCTAGTTCCTCTGTTTCCACCCTGGTCATATCTGGTCATTCCTTTTTCACATGACAATCCTTTAAATATTTAAGGATACTTCTTTCTTGCCTGGATGTGTTTGAGTGAGGAGGCAATAAATGCTGAATCCTCCAAATAGGGAGACCACCAGTTGCCTACTCTTATCATGAGGGGGTTATTATGAATTCATGAGAATATGGCCCTGCTGTTGCTTCTTTTCCTATTTTGTCTATTCTTTCCTATCTTTGATGAAGGACCATTGAAGAAAGAACAAAATATGTCATAATTTTTGAGCTTTGAAAGGTTGGGAGAGCACCAGGGGTTCAGGAACTTGAGCCAATGCCAGAGTTTGTAGGCAATGAAACCTAGTGAGGAGCAAATCCCACAGTGACTTGCTTAACCAAGCCAGGAAGTAGATCAACAATAAGCTTCTGGTTTCTTCAAACTACTTCTTCCATCAGCTCTGTTGTATTTGAATGTGAATTTGATTTTACTTACTTTCTCGATGGAGAAGGGAGGGAGAGAAGGTGGGAAGGAAAGAAGGTATTTTTGCTGATTGAAAAAAAAAATTTATTAAAAAAAGATGACCTTAGGGGTAGAGCCAAGGTGGTGGAGGAAAGATATTAAATGCGCAGAGCTCCTGACACAATTATTCCAAAAACAGCCATAAGGCAACCCCTGGAGCAGCAGAACCCACAAAAAGACAGGCTGAGATTATTTTCCAGCCAAAGACAGCTTAGAAGCTCAACAGGAGGGGGCCCCTGTGCTGGGCTGGGAGTAGAGTCCAACCCTGCAATCATGCTGACACAGACCCAGAGAAACTTACCCCCCCCCCAGCCTCCGAATCAGCTGCAGCACTGGCATCTTCTGGAACTAAGCTGATGGTCAGTGAAAGGGCTGAATGGCTGGCCAGGGGGGAAATACAGGGATGTCTTTGAGACCTAAGGAGGAATTTGGTAGTCCTACCCCAACAGGGAGCCAGGAAGAAATCTTGAGTGGTGGGAAGCCCAGGTCGAGGAGGGGCACAGGCTCATCAGAGCTAACAACCACAGCACACAAAGTTTTGCTGCCTGGTTAATTTGAAGTTGGCCTGAGGAACAGAGAACAGGCCAGGTGAGTGAAAAACCTGCCCTTTCTTAAACCAAAACACCTGGGACCCTCTGAAGCTTGGGACAGTATAGCTTGGAAGTAGAGGGAGTTAAATGTCAAGTAAAAGATGGGCAAGATGAGCAAGCACAGAAAGTTAAGAATGAAAGAAAGTTTCTTTAGCAACAAGGAAGATTGAGGTACACCCTCAGAAGATAGTAATGTTAGGGCTACTACACCCAAAACTTCCAAGAAAAATATGAATTGGTCTCAGGCCATAGAGATGCTCAAAAAGGACTTTGAAAACAAAGTAAGAGAGGTAGAGGAAAAAATGGAAAGAGAAATGAGAGTGATGCAGGAAAGTCATGAGAAAAAAGTCAGCAGCTTGAAAAGCCAAATGGAAAAGGAAATACAAAAGCTCTCTGAAGAAAATAATTGCCAAGATGGCAGAAGAAAGGCAGTAAATGCTCAAACTTCCTGACACAATTAATCACCAAAAAAACCTCCAAACACAGCCAGTAAACAACTCCTAGAGCAGCAGAACCTACAAAAAGATGGCTGAGATTATTTTCCAGGCAAAGACACTTTGGAAGTTCAGCAGAAGGGGGAGCCTGGCTGGGAGTGGAGTCAAGCTCTGTGATCAACCCAACACAGATACAGTCACAGGCAGGCTGTGCTGGAGAAACTTACCTCCAAGCCTCCAAATCAGCTACAGTGCTGGTGTCTTCTGGAACTAAGCTCACAGTCTAGTGAGAGGGCTGAATGGCTGGTGGGGGGTGGGGGAAGGCAGCCTACAGGGGCATATGCAGGAGCTAAGGGGGGATTTGTATGTCCTACTCCAGCAGGGAACCAGGAAAAAACCTTGAGCAGTGGCAGCCCAGGTGGGAGAGGGGTGGAGGCTTGTTGGAGTTAGCAACCGCTGTACATAAAGTTTTGTTGCCTGGTTGATTGGTAAATTGGCCTGGGGTTATCTACAGACCAGAGAAAGGGCCAGGCAAGTGAACAATTGGCCCCTCATTAAATCATAACACCTGGGACCCCCTGAAGCTTGGGACAGTATCTCCTGGAAGCAGGACCCCACACTAAGAAGGAGTTTAAAGTAAAGTGAAAGATGGGCAGGATGAGCATGCAGAGAAAGTTGCAAACCATAGAAAGCTTCCTTAGTGACAAGATTGAGGTGCACCCTCAGAAGAGGATAGTAACATCAGGGTCCCTACATCTAAAGCTTCCAAGAAAAAATATGAATTGGTCTCAGGTCATAGAGTCACTCAAAAAGGACTTTGAAGATAAAGTCAGAGAAGTAGAGGGAAAAAATGGAAAGAGTAATGAGGGTGATGCAGGAAAGACATGAGGAAAAAGTCAACAGCTTGAAAAGCCAAATGGAAAAGCTCTCTGATGAAAATAATTGCCTAAGAATTAGGACTGAAAAAGTGGAAGCTAGTGACTTTATGGAAACCAAAACACAATAAAGCAAATCCAAATGAATAAAAAAAAAATAGAGGGCAATGTGAAATATCTTCTTGGAAAAACTGCTGACCTGGAAAATAGATCCAGGAGAGATCATTTGAAAATTATTGGACTACCTGAAAACCATGATCAAGGAAAGAGCTTAGACATCATCTTCTAAGAAATTGTCAGGAAATTTGCCCTGATATTCTAGAATCAGAAGGTAGAATAGAAATTGAAAGAATCCACCGATCACCTCCTGAAAGAGATCCCAAAAGGAAAACTTCCAGGAATATTGTAGCCAAATTCCAGAGTGCCCAGGTCAAGGAGAAAATACTGCAAACAGCTAGAAAGAAGCAATTAAAATACTGTGGAGCCACAGTAAGGATAGCACAAGATCTAGCAGCTTCTGATTAAAGGGGGGGGGGCAGCGCAGCTAGGTGTCACAGTGGATGGAACACCGGCCCTGGATTCAGGAGTACCTGAGTTCAAATCCGGTCTCAGACACTTGACACTTACTAGCTGTGTGACCCCGGGCAAGTCACAACCCCCATTGCTCTGCAAAAAAAAAAAAGGATCACAGGGCATGGAATATGATATTCTGGAGGGCAAAGGAATTGGGATTACAACCAAAGATCACTTACCCAGCAAAACTGTGTATAATCTTTCAGGGGAAGAAATGGGACTTCAATGAAAAAGAGGACTTTCAAGCATTCGTGATGAAAAGGCCTGAACTAAACAGAAAATTAGACTTTCAAATACAAGATCCTAGAGAAGCATAAAAAGATAAACAGGAAAAAGAAATCATGAGAGATGTTAAAAGGTTAAACTGTTTACATTTCTACATGAGAAGATGATATGTCTAAATCATAAGAGCCTTATGATAGGAATAAATTTAGACAGAAGGCACAGTTGGGAATTGATTATGAAAGGATGATACCTGCAAAGCATTTATTTTTTTTTGTTTCTCTTTTTTTTTGGGGGGGGGGGAGTAAGGGTTAATGAATGTCTTGCATCCAAGACCCAATTTGGGCTTCAGTCGGACCTGGGTCCAAGGTGGGTGTTTTATCCCTAACTGCCCAATGATGTGTGATGTTTAAAATCAAAATTGTAGTTGCCTTAAATTAGAAGCTTTAGCACCAGTCCTTGGGCATTAAATATTTATTAAAGCATACAGATATTCCCATGGAGTTCAAAAAGTTAAGAAAAAAACCTATTTAGCCTAGAGTTCCATCCTGGTCTGGTTCTTCCTCAAGTCCTCTGCCACAAGCCTGCTTCAATCACAAACTCTCTCCAACAAACTGATTGTGGAAGCTTTTTATAGGTTGGAAGAGAGGCGGTCCTTATACACTGCTTCAAGCTGATTGGTTGGCATCATCCAAATCCATTGGTTCTGAAGGTCTTCTCAAGGTGTGATTACAATCCAGTTAACTTGAAGTAGGCTAATCAGCAGTTAATCACTCTCACTTGAGTCAATCAGTCTAGATTAATCTCCAGGTGGGTCTTTGAGTGTCTGCTAAATCTCATTATTTCATCACAGATGACATCTTTAGGGTAAATTTGAGGGGGGAGAGGAATGCATCGGAGAAGGGGAAAGGGGAGAGGTAGAATGAGGTGAAATCTCACATGAAAAAAGCAGGAAAGGGTTTATGGAAGTGGGGGGAGGGGAGGAGTGAAGAAGTGAATGAGCCTTACAATGAACAGAATTAACTCAAAGACCTTAATCTCATCAGAGTTGGTTCAAGGAGGGAATTAAAAAAATTGACAAAAAAAGAAGAAAGTTAACTTGTTTTTTTAGTTACTCTGTCAATGGAGAAGGGGAGAAAGTGGGAAGGAAAGAAGGTATTTTCATTGATAAAAATTAAATTAAATTTAAAAAATAAATGACAAAAAGTAGAAAGTAAACTAGGTTGTGCAAATGCTTTGTAGCAACCACCTAAAGTTTGGGCCTACTCTCCCTAGATACTGAGATGCTATCTGAGGGTGTATGTCCCCCATACTGAGGGGGGGTGGTGTTTGTACTTCTCTTCTTGCTGTATCTTCTCAGTAATTATCTCTCTTGTAAAAGCTAAGAAAAAAATTAAGATAGTAATCATCCCCAGTTCTTCCTCCTACATCTTCTTGTTTTCATGCTAAACATTTCCAATTCTTGCAACTAATTCACATATGTTGGGATTTCAAGTTTAATTACTATCATTGAAGTCCTCCTCCAGACATGATCCAATTTTTAAAATAAAAGTATTTTATTATTTTTCAGTTACATGTAAGGATAGTTTTCAACATTTGTTTTCATAGGATTTTTAGTTCCAAATTTTTCTCCCACCCTCCCTCCTCCCTAAGATGGAAAGCAATCTGATATAGGCTATATATGTACAATCACATTAAAAATATTTTTGCATTAGTCATATTGTGAAAGAAGAATCAGAGCACAAGGTAAAAACTTCAAAAAAAGGAAAAAAACTTACCTGAAAGTAGAAACAGTATGGTTCAATCTGCATTCAGAATCCATAGTTCTTTTTTCTGGGTGTGGACAACATTTCCTATCATGAGTTCTTTGAAATTGTTTTGGATCATTTCACTGCTGAGAAGAGCTAAGTCTATCACAGTTGATCATCACACAATGTTGCTGTTACTGTGTGCAGTATTCTCCTGGTTCTGCTCCTCTCAGTGATCATCAGTTCATGTAAGTCCTTCCGGGTTTCTCTGAAATCCTCGGGCTCATCATTTCTTACAGCACAATAGTATTCCATTACATTTATATACCACAAATTGTTTAGCCATTCCCCAATTGATGGGCATTTCCTCAATTTCCCATTCTTTGTCACCACAAAGAGAGCTGCTACAAATATTTTTGTAAATGTGGGTCCTTTTCCCTCTTCTATGATCTCTCCCCAATACAGACCTAGCAGTGGTACCACTGAGTCAAAGGGTATGAACAGTCCCATATCCCTTTGGGCATAGTTCAGACCTGATCCAATTTTTAACATTTAAATGTATCTGTGAATATTCCCTCCAATGGTGCAATTCACAATTCATTTTAATCTTCTTATCTTGGCTTATTCTTGTCTGTGTCATCCTCCAAATCCTCTGGAAGGGACTGATCCATGATTTTAGCCTGTCAAAATATTTTTGGATAATGTTTCTGTCATCCAATAGATTGGTGATTCCTCCTTGCTTTCTGTCATCCTTAAATTTAATCAATGTGTCACTAAGGTCTTTGATGGATTAATAAAAATGTTGGACAGAATAAGATACAGCTCTTGGGCACTATCTTTCTTGGGTCTATTAAGCTCTAATGAAATTAAGTATGTAAAGTGCTTTGCCAACTCGAAAATGCAATGGAATTGTCTATGATGATGATGATACTGAGACAAAAGGGCATTAAGACAAAAGTGATTTCATTTATTTCTCCAGGAGAGGAAATTTCCCTTTAACAGTTGTGCAACTGCTCTACAATTTAGTCTGAGAGAGTGGCCAGGGGACATTGATAGAGTGACTCTGGCCATAGGTTTTACAATTAGTCTGTTAAGATTGGGCTTGGACCCTGCCTTCCTGACTTTAGGGCTACCACATCATGCTGCCTCCATTATTATTATTACCTTGTTCCACTCATCTTTTTCAATGTATTTCAGACAGAAATGGTCCTGTGACAAGGCACCATCCTGTAATTATTCCTTCAGAATTCTATGGAACTTGGCACAAGTGAATAAAACTACTTTTGTAGTTGGAAAAGGTATTGTACTCTCATCCTCGGTAGCGCTAGAAATATGCTCAAAAGGACTGTTATTGTCATTATTATGATATATAGATAATAATAATAACAAATCAACATGCTGGGTTCAAACATTCACCCATTTACAAATACATCTCTGCACCTTTGAGATTAAATCTCTCCATCTTGTTCACTAAAATACTGTGAGTATTTTTGTCAAATGAGCTGGTGTTGATACTCTACTGTCTGGTAGACCTGTCAAAGAAGTGAACACATACTGGCTGCTAGTGGTCTTCTCCTCCTCTCTTTCTAAATATCCATCAATAATCTGTTTAAAAATGTTTTCTAGGAATCTGCTGAGCACCAACATTAAACTTACCAGCGTATAATTTGCTATATTCAACTTCTCTTCTTTTGAAAATGAGATCTGCCTACAGTCTCATTCACCACATTTGATCACATCAAAGTGTGGTCTGGGAACACTGAAGATTCCTGAGACCCTCTCAAGAGGACCCACAAGGTCAAAACTAATTTCCTAAGAATACTAAAATATTTTATTTCCTAACAGAGTGTCAATAGAAATAACCCTCTTTGGGAAGGGGATCCTCAATAATTTTTAAAAGTATAAAGGCGGGGTAGTTAGGTGGTGCAGTGGATAAAGCACTGGCCTTGGAATCAGGAGAACCTGAGTCCAAATCCGGCCTCAGACACTTGACACTTACTAGCTGTGTGACCCTGGGCAAGTCACTTAACCCTCATTACCCTGCCTCCCCCCCAAAAAAAGTATAAAGGGGCCCTGAGAGCAAAAAGTTTGAGAACCATTGGATTACAGTTTTACCAGCAGTGGTTTGGCAATCAAAACCAAAAAATTCTTTCAATACTGAGGCAGCTAAGTGTCACAAGGGAGAGAGTGCTAGTTCTGGAGTTAGAAGACCTGAGTTCAAATTCTGCCACTGATAAATAACTTAATAGCTGCAGGATCCTGGACACATGATTTAATCTCAGTCTCAGCTTCCCCAAGTGTAAAATGTAAATAATCATAGCACTCCTCTCTCAGGGCTGTTGTGAGGATCAAATGAGATAGTCATTGTAAAGCGCTTCAGACAGTGCCTGCCACACAGCAAGTACTTGATAATGTGTTAGGTTTTGTTTTGTTTTTTAAAACCCTGGTCTGCTGTGTGACCCTGGGTAAGTCACTTAACCCCCATTGCCCTGCCAAAAAAAAAAAAAAAGACTAAAACCCTGGTCTGTAATTTGTCTAAGCTTGACTACTTAAATTCATTTAGAGAAGCCAAGTACTCTCTTACTACCTTCTCCCTCATCTTGGCTTTCAATTTCCTCTTAAACCTTTTTGTTTGTTTTCAATCTAAAGTTCATTTTCCTTAATATATTAGAAAAATAGAAATGGATGATTTCCACTCTGTTTACTGTCTGTTAGCATCTCCTCTCTCTTGATTTTTTTGTCCTCAGAATAACTCTGTATATGCTTTTTGTTGTTAACATTTTTTTCATAAACCTCAGCTAATTCTAAGCTTTAGCCTTTCTGACATAGGATGGTGCCAGTTTTGTATTCATCCTTTATTACCGACTTTGTAGGTATACATGAAATTCCTGCCCAGAGCTCATCTTAGAGCTCCCAGTAGTTATATTGACCTTTTTAAGGTTCCCAAACTATTTTTTCCTGCAATAGACATTTGCAAAAAATATTTGTTGACTAAGCTGACAGCTTCTCATTTTCAGAGAGGTGATGTCAAAGGACTTCAGAACATTTCTAATATGTCCATAAAATGGGGATAAGTTCTTACCCTCCTTACCTCACAGGGTTGCTGAAAGTATCCAAATAGGACAATGAATGTAGAACATGTCTGAAAATCATAGAGGGTGGGCACTATGTCCTTTATCCTTTGGTCTCTCCAGGACCTAGGACAGTGACTAGTTTTCTTTGTTGAATTTAACAGAATCACATAGGACTGGTGTAACTCAGCACTAACATTGGGGCTTGGGAGCATTATTTATTAGAATTTAGGCTGGCTAGGCAGTGCACAAGGATGAGGAAGGACCTTGTTTAAATTTCATTGGTTGTAAGTAAACTTCAGTGATAGGCCTTAGCGTAGAAGAGTATTGGCAAATTTGTTTTTCTGGTATAAAGATCAGAGTAGTTTAGTGGAAAGAACACTAAAATGGGAATGAGGAGTGTCTCTGTTACAAATTCTTGTGTTACCTTAAGCAGGTTACTTCCCCTCTCTGGATCTCACTCACATAGAAAATAAGGGGGGCTAGACTAGAAACTACCTAAAGCTCCTTCTAATTGTGACATTTTATGATGCTATGATTTTTAGAAGAACAGAATTCTTGGAATTCATCCTTTTTTATCCATTTGTTTTTATTAATTATCCCAAATGACCTAAAATCCAATCATGATCACATTTTTATCAATGACTTAGATGCCATTTTAATTATATTTTTATAAATATTACTTCTAAGTCATTAATAAAAATAAGAATTGGAGGAAGACAGAGATGGAATGCCTTTCACATTCACTGACAAATGTAGGAAGGATATAAGGGTATGCTGTTAAATGTTTAACAATCCGGTTTCTTGGGGAGGGGGATGGAGGAAGTGTTCACACAAACACACTTTTAAGTTCAATCTGCATTATTAACATTTTCTACATCACTTTTAAAAGTTGAGACAATCAACCATACAATTGTTTGTTAGCCTTTGCTCATTTCTGGGGTGTAAATGCTCACACTGAAAATTTAATGATCAGATCTTGAGCTGGTACACGCTGCCTTCATCACAACTCTGGAGGCATAGGTAATGTGTTGGAAGAAAGGAGCCAAAAAGCTGTTAAACAGCTAGAAAGATGGGTTGAATCTAAGAAGAAGAAATTTAATAAATGTTAAAACTATACTTGGTATAAAAAAATCAAGTGCATTAGTACAGGGCAAGAAAGATTTTGCAAGAACACAGTTATTATTTTTGTGTGTGTGGCGGAGGGCAATGAGGGTTAAGTGACTTGCCCAGGGTCACACAGCTAGTAAGTATCAAGTGTCTGAGGCCAGATTTGAACTCAGGTCCTCTTCAATCCAGGTCCAGTGCTTTAGCCACTGTGCCACCTAGCTGCCCCAAGAACACAATTATTGTGAAAAAAAGATTTGAGGATTTCATTAGGCTTTGGCTCAGTATGATGGGTTAACAATATAGTATGGAAGCTCAAAAAGCTTACTGTTATTTTTGTTATTGTTATTCAGTCTTTTTAGTCATGCCTGACTCTTCATGACCCCATTTGGGGTTTTCTCAGTAAAGATGCTGGGGGTGGTTTGCCATTTCCTTCTCTAGCTTATTTTACAGATGAGGAAACTGAGGCAAACAGGGTTAAGAGACTTGCTCAGAGTCACACAGCTAGTAAGGGTCTGAGGCCAGATTTGAACTCATTTGGAGATGAGTCTTCCTGATTTCAGGCCTAGCACTCTATCCACTAAGCCACCTAGCTGCCCAACTTATTCAGTTACTGATCATTCACTCATTAACATTTATTAACTTACCCATTCATTTACTCTTTCATTAGCTCATTCATTCATCCACCTCTGCCTTTCTCTGATTTTTATTAATGACTTAGAAGCAACACTTGTAAAAATACAATTAAAATGGTATCTAAGTCATTGATAAAAATGTGATCATGCTTGGCTTTTAGGCCATTTGGGACAATTAATAAAGTAATTGGATAAAATAAAAGGTATGAAGAACTGTGAATGACATGGCTGTTCTCAGCAATATAAAGATTCAAGACAATCCCAAAGGACTTATGATGAAACATTGTTATCTGCCTCCAGAGGAAGAACTAATGTCTGAAGACAGAATGAAGCATCCTATTTTTCACTTTCTCTTTTTGTTCTCTTTCTTTTTCATCTCCTTCCATCCTTTCTTCCAGTCTTCTTGCACAAAATGACTAATAAGGAAATGTTTTACATGATTACACATATAGAACCTATATCAGATTACTCACTGTGTCAGGAAGGGAAGAATAGAATTTGGAACTTGAAACTATTTTTTAAAAAAAATGAACGTTAAAAAAATGTTTTTACATGTCAAGGGGTGGGGGGAACATTATTTAATTTAAAAGAAAAAAAAAGTAGTAGCCTCCAGAAAGAACTGCCTCAGCAGATGTTTCAAATGCACTGTAGCATCTGACTATGACCCAATTTACTGATTAAGTCAGCATCTCCACTGGAAAGAAAATCACACTAAAGAGGATCATTTTTGAAATATTAGGACTGTCATGATTCTCCTAATCATCAGTCCTGGATTCAATGTGACAACAGAAGAAAGAGAAATCCAGGGATGTCCACCTGAGAGAGACTGACATTCGATTCGGCAAATGTTTACCAAGTGCCTCCTATGGGCACCTTCATTTCATGTCTCCTTCCCCCATCCCTACCTGGCTCAGGTAAAAATGCTAAGGAGAATCAGGGCCAACAGGAAGGCACCATTACAAGAAAGTAGAACAGTAAGGGGGTTGGATATTCCATCCGATACCTAATCAGTTCCTAAATAATTGAGAATTAGCTGTAATGTCTCCCTAAGCTTTTGGGTCACATCCCCACAGCCCGCCTACCTGCCTCTATGTCTAATTTTGTAAGACATCTGTAGAAAGAAACCATTTTTCTTTTAAAAATACAGTGAGAGGGGCAGCTAGGTGGCACAGTGGATAAAGCACCGGCCCTGGAGTCAGGAATACCTGAGTTCAAATCTGGCCTCAGACGCTTAACACGTACTAGCTGTGTGACCCTGGGCAAGTCACTTAACCCCAATTGCCTCACCAAAAAAAAAAAGGAAGAAAGAAAAAGAAAAGAAAAAACACAGTGAGAAAAATGTTCCCAATGACCTTAAAGTTCCATAGCAACTCTTCCTGTGTACATTGACCAAACTTCCTTATAAATCTGCTACATTTGCTGTTTTTGTAACAATTGGTCTCCTTCAATTTGCCCATCCCTTACTCCAGTCATGGAAAGAAAAAACAAACTTCAGTTTATGTTTTTATTGAAATGTGGCATCACAGTAGGAAGAGATCTGGACTTGTCAGAGAGCCAAGTCATGTGAAAATGGGTAAGCCATTGAATTGGTCTGGCCTTCATTTCCTGTTTTAAAAATATGTGCCTTGTTGGTATCAAAGGATTCTTATAAGAATGAAGTGAGATAATATGTGGTAAAACATGCTTTTGTAAACTGTCATATTGGTCTTGTGCTACAGTGTGTCCTTTGCCTTTATCTCTTTATTTTTGCTTGGTTTTTAAAAAAAAAAAATCTCTTTATTTTGAAAGACCTTTCTGATGGTCTTGAAATACCTATGGGGGGGCAGCTAGGTGGCACAGTGGATAGAGCACTGGCCCTGGATTCAGGAGGATCTGAGTTCAAATCCAGCCTCAGACACTTGACACTTACTAGCTGTGTGACCCTAGGCAAGTCACTTAACCCTCATTGCCCCACAAAATAAACAAACAGATAAATAAATTGTAAGCTCCTTGAAGACAGGAATTGTTTTTAAAAAAGAAAAAGAAATAAATACCTATAGGGGAACACGTTGCATGAGCATGGTTTCAGAGGTCTGAAGCTAACCAGTATTTATCACCTCAAAACTTGCCTTTGAGGAGAAGCATGAGCAGGGTGCCATCATCTTAGTGTAGGCAGCTAAGAGATGACCCCTTTGCCTCTGTAAGCACTAAAATTAGCCTTGGGTGTCCTAAACGGGCTGCTCCTCCCCCAGCTTAAGTGCTCTACCCAAGATGGCCCCAGCACAAATTTCGTGAGCCCAGGCCCTGCTTCGCAGGGATTTGCAGGAAAAACCTAAGAGACACGCTGGCTTCCTCCACCCAGCCCGCAGCTCCAGGTGCGCACTACATGAAGGCTTAGTGTCCCTGCCAGCCTTGGACACCTACCCTGGGTGCAGCCAGCAAATTAGCTTGGCGTGCACGGGGACGAGCGTAGCCCAAGGGTCCGGTGAAGAAGAAGAGTTTATATTCAGGAGCAGAGGTAGTGAAGGGGGAAGGTAGCGCAGATGGGGCAGGGGGTCGCTACGGTGAAGCTGGGGTTGCTACAGAGAAAGAATTTAGACAGCAAGAGGACACTACAGAAATGCTACAGGGGTAGAGACACTAGGAGAGGTAAGTGGTAGAAGAAGCACAGGGGTGGTTGACAGAGAAAGTTAAGTAAAAGGAGAGACGACAGGATGTAATGAAGATGCAGGGGGATTGACTGAGAGAAAGGAGACTGAGAGGGGGTCGCTATAGAGAGAGAAGTTAGAAGAGGGAGACGCTAGAGAGAAAGGAGACAGGGCAGCTTTAGGCTAAGAGAGGAGTGGCTGACAATGAAAAAGCTAGATGGAGAAAAGACATGGCTGGGGGGTTAGAAGCGCAAGCAGTAGTGGCAACAGCAGGAAAGAAAGTTTAAAACGCAGTCAGGTTGTATTTCTTGCTTTATTCTTATTTTTAAGTTTATTCTCATAAATAAATCCTTTGCTCATAAATTGTAAGAGGCTTCCTAATCTTTTGCTTATCAATTTGGGAGAAGCAGTTGTGGGAATTTATAAACGGCCCATATTAAATTAAAAGCAGTCAGATAGCCAGCCAGGAGTTCACAAATTAAGCCCCCAGTTAAAATATTTTTTACATTTGAATGGCGGGGCAGCTAGATGGCGCAGTGGATAGAGCACCGGCCCTGGAGTCAGGAGTACCTGAGTTCAAATCCGGCCTCAGACACTTAACACTTACTAGCTGTGTGACCCTGGGCAAGTCATTTAACCCCCATTGCCCCGCAAAAAACAAAAACAAAAACATTTGAATGGTGACCCAGATGGGACTTACGGCCCAGTTATAATTTTTATTATAGTTATAATTTTTCAGATGCTAACAGTTTTAATTTTTCAGATTAGCAGTTATAGTTAATATTTTTTTACACCTCTGACCATTTAGGGAAAAGTCCCAGGAATTTTCTTCATTTCCCATTTTCCTATTGAAAAAGGTTCACATCTAGAAACTCTACTCACACTAAAGACATGGCCTTTTCTCCAGTTGGATGAATTCTATTTTATCTTCTGCTGGTTCCATTCTCCACTTGCCGTCAGGTAGGGACATTCTTGGAAGCTGTTTTCAAGACTCTGAATGCAGTTCCACACACCACCCCTGGGATTGTGACCCCAGGAGGATTCCCCAGACATAGGGAGCATTCTTAACATTGGGTTTCAGGGCAGCTAGGTGGCGCAGTGGATAGAGCACCGGCCCTGGAGTCAGGAGGACCTGAGTTCAAATCCGGCCTCAGACACTTAACACTTACTAGCTGTGTGACGCTGGGCAAGTCACTTAACCCCAATTGCCTCACTGAAAAACAAAAAACAAAACAAAAAAACATTGGGTTTCACCTAATTGAGAAGCTCATGAACATATTAGGGGGCCAGCATAAGAAACATCCTGTGAGGTAAGGATGCAGGGGCAAAAGCCCTTGTGCCTGAAAACTCAATTTCACCTTCTGCAGGGTGAGACTTAAAGAAGACAGTGAGGAAATCTCCCAGTCACTCAAAGAAGACAGAGCATCAACTCTCTTATGATGTAAGTTCACCCATTGTGGAAATGCTTTTAAGTCTAGCATATATCATACTTTGCTGCTATAGTGGTCATTCTTCTGCCATAACAGAGACTATAAAGATCACTTGTCCTTCTTCTTATCATAATTTATTATAAATATATCTTTAAAGTGCACTCTGGTAGTCTAGAATGTGTAATGGTTGGGCAATGGATGGAAGGAAATAGCTGCTGAGATTAAGCAAGGATCTCATGAAACCACTGACAAGAGGAAACAGTTCTTAAAAGTTAATGTAGTTTAGCTCGGCCTATGGCCCAGGGCAGGCCATCTCTACTCTTTGGGATCTGTTCATCTATGTTCTTCTATAGCACAGAGCTTGTGATGTCGAATGAGCAAATGGTCTTGTGAAGGAGGCGCCGTGGCCGATCCACCCACCTTAGGGCAATTTAGATGCCAGGGTTCTCCAAAAAGTATATCCTATTGGAAAGGCTACCTTGAAGAATTCTACTCAGGGATAGGCAGAGGTGCTAGGCTTGAGTCTGACAAGTAAGAACCTGAAGATCATGAGTCAGGAACCAAAAGTGGAAAAGATGATTGAAGGAATCAGAGCTAGACTGGCATGTCCTATCAGGGAGATCTCAGATCTGAAAAGTAGGTGCCTTGTTGAAATATCAAGAACAAGGGCATTACATGGGGTTCAGAATGGAGGCTCTCATCACCAGTAATGGCTAGTGTGTGTCTCTACCTTTTGGTTGGCTACAAGTTGTTTTTATGCACAAGTACTGCCCTCACCTACTGTTGCCTCCATGTGACTGAGCAATTGGAAACAAAGCCCAACGACAGAGCCCCTGCTTTGGTAGCATCTTTGACTTCCTCTTCCAGAACTCTCCTGCCTCTTTATGGTGTCAGGGCTCCACCTCATGACAGTTGTAGGAACAACTGCTTTAACCAAATGTTACCTTCATGTGTAACAAGCATCTATGTATAAGTCAAGATATATTAAGTCATGATAAATATAGATAGAAAACATGCAAATCTATAAATATCTATAGTATAGAAATATATAGATATACATTTAGATATAGCTATAGATGTATATGTAAGTATATGTATATATACATGTATGTGTCCACACACACATATATGTATGAAGTGTGTGGACATGTGTGTGTTCATGTGTGCATGCATGTAATGGAATGAGCAATACTGAGTCAGATCATAATCTGTCTCTCCCTTATATGGACTCAGGTGATTGCCTGAGCCTCAGAGAGGTTCCATAACTTGCCTGTGACAACACAGCTAGTAAGAGTCATTGGTAGAACTGGAACCCAGCACTCACTACACCATGCCAGGCTGCCTCTTAAGTGCTGCCTAACTGCAACTATGTTATCATCATAACCACAAGTCTCAAAGACACACAAATCAGACGCCAAATTACAATGGAAATGACCAGTACTGTATTTGTCACAGATATAAATTATTCTCTATCTCTGATACCCATAAATTATACACAGAGTTCAGAATTCAGGTCAGTGCAAAGTGCAGTCAGAAGAAAACCGCCACATGGCTACAATGCAAAATATATACAGAAAACAGTCTAGGGACACAAAGACAAAACTCATACTTAAATAGCAAAAGAAAAAGTTCACCTTAATTTTCTTTGTACACTGACTACAATTTAAGAAACAATAATTCTTATGGATCAGGAACCAACACAGTGGCTTGCCAAGCAACAAACAGAAACTATTAACAACATTAATTTTTTTAAAGATGAAAACCTGTAAGTAAACATATGCAATGAGAATTCTCATACTGGAGGCACATGATGAGGAAATGATATTCCATCATGGAATGGTTTACAGGGACAATTCATCTGTTCACAGAGTTTGGCAGAAGCTTGAAGGAGGATAAGCAAGAAATCAGAATTGGAAGGTGCTGACTGACCTACTTGGACCGATTCCTTAGCATCGGCTGCATGGTTCCACCTTAACACTTAAAAAAAGTAAATGTTAGCATATACTGAGGCACTCAGATTCTCAAACTTGGTTCATCTTGAAGAGGGTTGGTCCAGCCTATTCTTTTCTTTTAAATTTTTTTCTCCAGCCTTTCTTTTCTTACCATGATAAGAAAGCATCAGAAGCATTCCCCAAAGCCCACAACTTCACGGACCCAAAATTCTTTTGAGAATAAGATCATGGGTGCACTATTTATTGCCAACAGCTGATGAAATAAAGACACCAAACGACAGAGAGGTATCTAATCCCAGCTCCCTTCACAATCAAAGACTGCCTCCAGTTCAAACTCTCTGTCCCACACCATGCTTTCAGAAAGGTCACGGAAGGAAGCAGGGGCCATCTGAGTAACACTGAAAGCCATTGTCTTTCACACCTGGGAATCTAATGGCCTGTTATCTCCAGAAACCAGTTTGAGTCAAAATGTAAGGAGGAATATTACATCATCTGTCAGTCATTCGTCAATGCTTCCTAAGCACCTGCTGTATACATACCGCTGGCCCACTTAGATTCTTCACAATGAAGGGATTTTCTGTTCCTTTAAAATCGAGATTAAAATTTGAGACCGAAATAGCAACAACAAAAGCCTGGAGTTCACATCATTCTTTCCTTCAGGGGTCCTCAAAGGACATTTCATGTATCATCTTATTTATCTTTACACATTTTTAAAATTATCCTTCTTTTTCAGGGGTAACAAGGCAAAGCATAAATGACTTTTTATGCTGGAATCCAAGCATAGTACATTCAGATTAACTTTGGGGGAGGCCAGTCTGAATCAGTGAACAATTTGAATTAGAAAAAAATTTCAGTCTTACTACTTTCAAGGACATTCAGAAACTCAACAAGGCTCAAAATCAGGAGCCTGCTTCGGAGACTTGATAAAAATTATTTGTAATTTGCATGTTAACTACTGGTAAATGTGTGCTTCTAAAGTGCTTGAGAACAGTTTGTTCTCTTAAGTAGGTGAAAAGTTACTTTGCCCCTACTCAAACATATTTATTTACACTGCTAACTTGTTCAGTAGAGCTATAATCGTAAGTAAACGTTGGCCCAAGTCTGGTGCTGACTTACAAATTCTGATCTAGAGTTCCAAATAAATGGGGTTGACTATGTTCCAGCCGCTGGAACTCATTCTTTGTCAACTTCAGGGAACATAAGAATTGAAAGAGGAGCTGCCATCCCTTTCAGGGCCCAGCCCAGATACAGACATTGGTAACACAAAGTTCATGAAAATACAAATCTCATGTCTGAAAGCACAAATGCCTTAAAGAAGAGAACTGTTACGTCACATCTTCCAGGAATATATAAAGAAGGGAATTAATCTTTGAATTTTTGAACAATGAAATAATGTTATACATGATTTTCCAAACTAAAAGATCTTAATTTCAGGCAACCATTTCCAACTGTCTTACGCTTCTTGGTCCTAAATAGGTATCTCCCTGATTGTTCTCAGCTAGGCACTCAACCCATTGGGATCTTAGAAAGGATTGATACAGGAAAGGTCTCAATTAGCCCAAGGTTGGAAGAGAGTCCTATAGCTTAACTATGTATGGATGTTCATATACTATATGAAAAGCCCACTTCTCTAATCCTCAGTCTATCATCAGTCAACACGACTGACGGCACAAGAGGGGGAAAAAGGTTTATTCCTCTCTTCCTCAGGATAGAGAATCCTGCCTCTTTCCTCCATGGCTTCAGGATGTTTTCTTCCTACCAAAGAAACTTTGTGGTGGTAAAACTTTGGGCCACGTAGAGCTTGCCATCCCTGGCTGGCTCCCTGAGCTCATATCCTGCTACAAACTGTTCCCTTAGAAAATGCCCACTTAAAGTACTAAAATTTAAATGAACATCTTTGATCCCCTCCATCATGACAGTGACCACTGCAATCTTCCCATCTCTCCTACCTCTGGGAAGTAGGAAATACCCTTTTCAGTTTCAGTTATTGGCGACAGCCTCTTCTAATGAATGGAAAGAACACAAGACTGAGAGCCAGGAGAGCTGCAATCCCTGCCCTCCCATGTAAGAGCATGGGTAAATTACATCCTCTCTCTGGGCCTCATTTTCTTCATCAGTCAAACCACAGGACTGGACTCAAAGGTCTCTAAGCTTCTCTCCAGTTTTGTAATGGTCAGTGTTTTCAAATATTAAAAAGTGCCTGCATCCCACTTGCCAAGAGAAAGTTAAGAGGCATCATTGGATAAGATTTTAAAATATCTTTCAAAAAAAATTCTTGTGTGTGAGGCAATTGGGGTTAAGTGACTTGCTCAAGGTCACACAGTCGGGTCAAATGTCTGAGGCCAGATTTTAACTCAGGTCCTCCTGACCCCAGGGCCAATACTCTTATCACCCTGATTTTAAAACATCTTAAAATGAAACAAACCAAAAAAAAAAAGGAATATTTTTTGCTGTGTGCTTCATTTGCTTTAACTTTCAGAGCAGACAACCACCTACTTTCATACAAAAACTGAAATTCTTAAATATAGGGTTTGTCTGGGTCAGGCAGGAAAATTCCAAGTGCTTCATCTGCTCTCCTCAGGCAAATAAGGTCTATAAGCCCAAATACCCTATATTTCCTCCATGTCCACACCCCAATATGAGAGTGGCACTAGGTGGGCTCTGACATTGCCCAACATGGACCTTCCTGCTAAGAAATCCAAGTACCCTGCGGTATCATGATGCTTATTTAATATAAAAATACTGACCATAAAATATAGAATATGAGATGATTAAAAGTGCCTCATGTCTTTGAAAGCATTTGTAGATCATTTCTTCTCATGAAAATAGCTTCATATTTCTTATACACTGTGTTAGGATCAAAGATCTGGGGCAAGAATGACCCTCAAAAACCATCAGATGAGGAAACTGAGGTTCAGCAAGGGGGCCACACAAGAGGTGAGCACTAATGGGTGGAAGAGGTGAAATCCTTTCCATACCAACACAGGATTAACAAAGGAGTAGGCGACTTGGCCTAATGATCAGGAAGACTTTGTAATCTCTACTTAAGTTTTGGGTTGGATTTAGCATATAGAAAATTTTCTAAGCCCCATTTTGAAGTAAAACAGGCATTTGCAATTGCAACCTTGGGACTTTAAATCAGCAGTCAGGCAGCCTCATCTATTTCCTGAAAACATTCATAGCCCTTGAAAAAATGCATCCATCCTACATTCTTACAAAATGTAAACTTTCCTCCCTCTTTAGTTAGTCAGCTCAGTTGAGTTAACAAACTGCCAGGGGAACAACACATCAGGGACACTCCTCTAATGAATGAGGCTGGGTCCCCCAGGTCTCCAATGTCTTGTGGCCAAAGCACCATTTTAAAGAAGCCCGAGTGGGCATCCATCATAGAGCCACCAGCAGCTGAATGGAAGAGACCCCAGTGGGATGTTCCACCAACATGATCCCTGTCACCTTGTGACTACTGGTCCTGACAACAATCCAGAGATGCAGGGTTTGAGATGGAGGGAGGTGGGTTGGGTCTGAAGGGTGGGATCTGAAGCTGAATGCCCAAGAGCACCAGGCACATCTGTCAATACCATCAGGGAAGGAAAGACCTAAGCACTCATGTAGCCTGTTCTCTCTTTTGGTTCGGCTCACCGTGGCTCCCATGGTCTCAGGCATGGAAGGGACCAAATGTTCACAGAGAAGACACTTGGGGACCACTTGCTCTATGTAGACACAGACCAAGAATTTGGCACAAAACTAGCAAAACAAAGAAATAATGACTTTTCATTGGTAACTCAGTCTTCCTAATTGGAATGCCTCTGAAATCTTCAGAAAGAAATTCTAATTTCAGTGCGTCACCCAGCCTCTGGAACCCTACACATTTGGCAAGAAATAAGGAAATCTACAGAATGGGTATTTTTTCCCCTAAAAGGAAATGCCTAATTCTATGTGCTAATTTTCATTCTGAAAGAGTGTAGCGTTCTTGAGGGATAAATGAAGCCCTATCACTCATAGCCTGTGCTCACATTAGCAAAGTATCATTCCTAGGTCTACATGATCAAATGAGCTATGGCACTGGCCAAGGTGCTAAAGAAGGGTGGGCTAGTAAAAAGAGGAGGAAAGTACAAGCAAGAAAACACCCTTTTGAGGGATGCAGATGGAAGCCTGTGATGGGGGAGGATAAGACAGAGTAACATCACCTGTTCTGGCTCTCAGTGCAAAGCCCATTCGTCTGCACAATATCATTCAAAGAAGAGGACCAAAAATTGCGCAGCAGCATCCAATCCCTCCCCTTACTCTTTAATGTCTCAAAATGGCATCTGTCCCTTTTCACTTTCCCTCAATCTTTTCCAGAGAGTATTTGCTGTCTCTGATATTCATTTGAATTCAATGGTACTACTATACACACCCCGGAGGTCCTTGGCACCCTTAAGTCTATTATCTAAAGACTGGCATACAGTGTCCATTGGAGATGGCATCCTCTGCCATCCAATTAGGAATAAATGTACACAGTGACCACAGTTTCTCACCACAACAAAGTCTGGCACTTGGGAGTGGAGGATATAATCAATGTAACTGATCCCACAAATGTCTCTGTCAAACACTCCAAAGGCAGAGGGAATCGACTGGCTATGGTTGGAACCTTAATCTAACTTGGACTGCCAAACCATGGTTTGGACAGGATGTAACCAAAGTGAAAACTGTTTGGAAGGCATCGCTAGAGTTTACTGCAAACAGTCACAGCCACTAAGAGTTTAAGGAAAAGCCAGTTTTGATGCCAGAGGAGTCTGACCTCAGAGATGGAGGTAAACAAACGCCCACACCTTCTGATTCTTGTTTCCTGGGGAGCAGCTGTACACATGAGAACCCTTTTTTGTCTGGGAAGAGCATCCTAAGGGCCTAACAAAAAGGGCTACAAATTGCATTCAACGGATAAGTAGACGCTAATGGTTTGATTCTGGTGCAAGTCAGTGAGTGACTTTCTGCCCAGGCCTATGCTGGGGATAATCTGTGTCCTCTTCTAACCTCTATTTGGCAGATCTCAAGATGGAGGAATAGGTTCCTGAAAAGCCATGGAATGCACACATTTTCAAGCCAAAGAGCACAAGGGGCAGATGGGACTTAACACACAGGAAACACCATGAAAGGGCAGTGATGAACATGGCATATCGGCAGAGCCTTCCTTCCTCAATTTCCTGCCCCAGCCCTGGGGTGCAGGCACACTGTGCACCAGCAGCCAAAGCACCAGCTTTGGCCTCCCCACCCTCTTTTATTTCAGCTCTCCTTCTGAGCCTCCGGAGCTCTCCATTTTGGCATCCTTCATGCTTCCCGTTGCTTTTTTCAGCTTCTGCTTGGACTTTTTCAACATGTGAACCTGTTGAGGTAGCAGAAAAAGAAATGAAGGCTTGTCACTGGATTGTTACACAGTTGAGTCAGAGGTCACAGAATCATTGGACTTGGAACTGGGTTTGAATCTTGGGCTCTGCCACTTAAAACCTATGTGACCTCAAGCCACGTGCCTCACTTCACTAGGCCTCAGTTTCCTGAACTGTAGAATGAGGAGGTTGGAAAAGATGACCCCTAAATCTAAGATTCCACAAATCTTCTCCCTTTACTGATGGGACAACCACAGCCAGAAAGGGAAGGGATTTGTTCAAGGCCATATAACAACTCCCAGTCTCCTGCATTTTTTATTGATACTTTGTTTTTACACAATAGCATTTCTAGAAACACTCCCCACCCCAAAATCTATAGAAAAGTAGTTAATCAATACCAAATGTAAATGATTACATCTGACAGTGTATACATACACCCTGCCTGTGGAATCCCATGTCAGGAAAGAAGGAAGGAAGGAGGGAGGGAAGGAGAAAGGAAGGGAGGAGGGAAGGAAGAAAGAGGAGCAAGGAAGGAAGGAAGGGAGGAGGGAGGGAAGGAGAAAGGAAGGAAGGGAAGAAGGAAGGGAGGGAAGGAAGGAAAGGAGGGAGGAAGGAGGGGGGAAGAAGGAAAGAGGGAAGGAAGGAAGGCAGGCAGGAAGGAGGGAAGGAGCTTTACAAATATTTCACTTGATCTTCACAACAACCCTGGGAAGTTGGTGCTATCTTTATCTCCACTTTACTTCAATGACTCAGGAGGAGTGAGGCTGAAGACTATGCACCTCTTGCCTTACTTAAATCATCATCCCATGGTGTCCTCTTTGAAAACATAGGATGAACAACAAGAGTTGAGGAAACTCAGGCAGACTGAATGACTTGCTCAGAGTCCATCACTATTGATTAAGACATGATGTGAACTTAGTTCTCTCAGACTCCAGCCTAGCACTCTGTTGGCTGCTCCACTTGGTTATCTCTAAGATATTCTTCACCCTTTGTTCCCTGGGACTGAGATTAGACATTAGGGTTAATTAGAGCTGATGGTTTCATTTCCATTTCATGGTTATTATGTACACTGGTCTCCAGGTTCTTGTGATAACTACCTTGAGGCCCATCATGTGACTGTTCCAGATATGGCAGGGCTCTCATGCACTGAAATATTTATCTAATGTAACTGGCTAGATGAGATCACATGAAGCCTGATTTAGAAAATCGATCCTAGGAATGGAAGCCACTTCAGCAAAGGTCACACTTTTTGTCTTTCCAGCAAAAGAACCAAAAGTACAGCAGGCTTAATTTTTCTATAATTATTAGAAAATAACCTTAACCATATAACCATAACCAAACAGCACATTCACAAGAAGCCTTGACTCTCACTGCAAAGCCCTCTTAGTGGAAAGAAAGAACTTTTTCTTTAGCTCTGGAAATAAAAATGCTGGGTTTTTTTTCCTTTCCCCCTTTGGAAATTTAAAAATTTGTATTGATGTCCTTTGTTTTTACATCACCTTCATTTCTCAATATATCCCTCTGGCAGAGAGCCATTCCTTGTAACAAAGAATAAAAAAGAAAGAGAAAACTAAAAGCAATTCAGCAATATTAACCAATACATCAACCCTACCCAACGGTATAGCACGTGCTCCACTCTCTCTGTCTCCAGCCTTTGCAGTGAAGGTGGGGAGGAAGAGAAACACTGCTTCCCTAACTCATCCCACACCCTGTTGTCTTAATCATTTTGAAAGTTGGCTCCTATCATGTCTTCTGACTAAGGGACATGTTAAGACTCCCTATCATCTTTTAGATAATGATCTCCAACTGTGATGGACTTGGCTCTTCTCAGCAATACAATGACCCAAGATAATGCCAAAAGACTTATGGTGGAAAATGCTCTCCACATTCAGAAAAAGAACTATGGAGTCTGAATGCAGACTGAAGAATACTATTTTCACTTTTGTTGCTGCTTTTTTGATTATTGTTCTTGTTTATTTCTTCTTGTGTATTTTTCTTTCCTTTTGTTCTGATTAATATGGATTTATGTTTAACATGATTGTAATGTATAACCTACATCAAATTACTGGCTTCAGAAGCAGGGAGGGAAGAAAGGATGGGAGAAAAATTTGGAACTCAAAAAATATCTTTACATGTAATTGAGAAAAATTAAAATAAAAAAATAGGAAAAAAAACCACAAATAAATAAATAAATAGATAGATAATGATCTCTAAAGCACTTTGTTTACAAAGCATTTTTCCTCCTGACTTTGTGGGGTCAGTAATGCAAGGGAATAATTTATAATTCTCATTTTTATCGCAAAAGAAATAAGCTAAGATATGAAATGACTTGACTTGCCCAGTTACATGGCTAGTAAAATTCAGATTTGGAAATGAAACCAATGTCCTGTGACCTTTTCCAATGCATCATTTCTGCCTGAGACCTAAACTCTTATGCCCGGCATAGGCACTCCCATGTGTCATTTATTACTTCATATCTTACTTATTAATTAACACAACTTGCTCCACTCCAAAGCAAATCTATTTTCTTGTTGTACCTAATATAGATCTTTACCCTGTGGGGCTGGGCTTCTGCCCCTCCCTTTCATTCTCTTTCTGCTTTTAATGATGGCTAATTGCTCCTTTCAAGACACACCTCCTTCCAAGAAGCTCGGGGATTCCCAGATTCCCCCATTCTAATATTGGCTTTGCCATTGATTAGTAGGATGAAGTCATGCAAATTACTTGGTCTCTCTGTATGTCAGTTTCATTGCTTAGAGAGTTAACAATGGCTCTGCTCGGGGCAGCTAGGTGGCACAGTGGATAAAGCACCGGCCCTGGATTCAGGAGTACCTGAGTTCAAATCCTGCCTCAGAAACTTGACACTTACTAGCTGTGTGACCCTGGGCAAGTCACTTAACCCCCATTGCCCCGCAAAAACAAAACAAAACAAAACAAAAAAACAAAAAACACAATGGCTCTGCTTCCCTCAGAGGTTTGCTGTGAAGATGAAATGAGCTGAAAAATGTGAGAGCACTTTGTAAGCTACTGTACTAGGAAAACACATTCACATTAAATACACTGCCATGACCCGAAAGTAATGTGCACCTTTGGTCCAGCAGCAGAAATGATCATGTGGCCTGGGGACTGAATCCATGGCTCTCCATCCACTTGTACTGGGATTGGCTTGAGGAGGGTGACCCGGAAATAGGAACCTTGGGCAATTCGGATTCCTGAGCGCAATCCCCCTTGCACCTGGCCCTGTGAGGATAAAGGGACCCAGTCAGTGCTTCCAGCCCTTAGAAGGCAAAGACAAAATTCTAAACAGCTTTACATCAAGTCTGAATAGCAAACAGCCACAGAGATCCACAAAGAATACACTGGAAGGACTTGAAATGACCTTGTCACCCCTCACTGTCCCTCTACACCCTACCCATCCTTCAACACCAAGCTCATGTCCAAATGCCCTGAGCTGGATGTGAAGAGGAGGAGGAGGGCATTCTACAGAGGGAGAAAACAGAGGTGAGATTGCTCTTGTCATGTACTGAGAGAATGGAGAGGAGCCTGGTCCAGATGGGAAGGAGGGGGATAAAGGAGCATAAGGTGGGAGAGATCATCAGATTGTTAAGGTCCTAGAATTGAAGAGTGGCAATCTAGGATTTTATCCCATAGCCAATGAAGAGTCAAGGGTGGCTTAGAGACTAGAGAACTTTCCTGAACTCACCAGATGCCATGTCTTTGGATCTAATCTTGTTTTTCAAGATGACCCTCTCCCGTCTCTCCCCGCCCCCCATTTCTGAACCCCAGAGAAGCCCAACTACCCTGCTGAGAATGCTGTCACAGAAACATGAAACTCTCAATAGGAGTGAAGAAATAAATGCTTCTCAGAGGACTCACCATGTGAACGACGCCTGTCACTCCAACCACCTCCAACAGGCCATCATCAATCCGTGGCTTCTCAAACCGAGCATCGTTGTCAGACCCCCAGAGATCAGCTCCGGAGCCCCAGCTGCATCAAAACAATTAAGGGCAATGGGGTTGAGGAAGACCTCAGGCCGTGTTCTAAGGTAAGGAAGAAGAGTATGGCTATTTGGGGAAAATAAGGCTTCTTTTCAAATATTCCACACTCCAGACTACTCATTCACACTGAACTTCCCCTGAAGGGGATGAACCAGCCTCCCCTGAGGACCAGTTCGGGTGTTCCTCTCCCATAAAGCCTTCCCTGTTGGAAACGTGACCATCCCTCTCTATCTCCACCACCACAGAATTTCCCAGGCTGCTTGGCAGTTTCTGGGCACTTTATCATATTCTAACTTGTATGAAACTTATTTGTGTATGTGTCTCAGCCCCCTCTCTAAAAGAGGGCAGAAAGCATGTGCCTGCTTTTCAGTTTGATATCGTGCTCTGCATGTGGCAGGTCCCCAGTAAATGCTGGCTAAATTCCACTGAACAGCCCCTCGTGTGGGGCCTGCTGAGCACCAGCAGTTTGGCCGCTTGTTACCTGGGGATGTTGATGAATATCAGCCCCTCGATATTTGGCAATTCCACATCATGCTGGTCCACTTGAAGTCGGATATCCTTGTGGAGATTCCTGGTGTGACTGATCTTCTGTAACCCAACTTTGACATATACTCCTTTGTTGTGGAATCTGCAGAAAGAAAACACCCCTCCTTCAGAGATGTTTCTAGTCCTTCCCTCTTTACTCATACCCTTGAGTCAAAAGTGAGGGGAATAGAGCTATCTGGTTATATAGGAGCCTTTTTTTTTTTTTGGTAGGGCAATGAGGGTTAAGTGACTTGCCCAGGGTCACACAGCTAGGAAATGTAAGTATCTGAGGTCGGATTTGAACTCAGGTCCTCCTGAATCCAGGGTCAGTGCTTTATCCACTGTGCCACCTAGCTGCCCCCGTAGGAGCCTTTTTTTTTTTTTTTGGTGAGGCAGTTGGGGTTAAGTGACTTGCCCAGAGTCACACAGCCAGTAAGTGTTAAATGTCTGAGGCCGGATTTGAACTCAGGTCCTCCTGACTCCAAGACCGGAGCTCTATACACTGCGCCATCTAGCTGCCCCTGTAGGAGCCTTTTTTAAGGGGAAAGGTGAAGAAGGAGGCAATAAGTATTAAATACCTATTATGTGCTAGACACAGTGCAAAGTGCTTTACAAATATTATCTCACCATCCTCGCAACAATCCTGGGGGATGAGTACTATTGTAAGGGGCTAAAATTCTAGTTAGTCTGTGAGTGGTCGCCAATAAATTATAAGCTTTAGCAAGAGTTAGACTTTTAAACATTTATTAAGGAGAATAAGAATTTGGTGAAGAGAGAGAGAAAGAGGCCTAGATTCAGCTGTCTATCTCGGGAAGCCCACATTTCTGCTTCACTCTCCACGAGAGTCCTGACGAAAAAGAGCGAGAGAGCCAGCCTTGTCCCTTCTTCCTCCCACCAGCCTCCTGTGAAACTGGGAACATTCCGTCCACATGCACACACAGCTCCAAGATAATTGACTGGTAGCTTTGATAGACAGTACCCATGAGCAAACGTCACTTCCTGACACCAAGGACCTGACCACGTGGCTTGCCCTCAGACACCTTCTCCTCGTGGCAGAGCTTTCCTACAGTAACTCTCCAGCAGGTGGCATCACTCCAATCATTACACTATGATTATCAAAATTTTACAGATGAGGAAACTGAGATGGACAAGAGGCTATGGGACTTGTCCAGGGTCACACAGCTAGTAAGTGTCCGAGGCAAGTCCCTTCCCATGCCAGAGAATTCTCATATGTAAAATTAGGGGGCTGGCAAAAGGGCCATGCATACCTTTTTTTTTTTTTTTTTAAGTGAGGCAATTGGGGTTAAGTGACTTGCCCAGGGTCACACAGCAAGTAAGTGTTAAGTGTCTGAGGTTGGATTTGAACTCAGATCCTCCTGGCTCCAGGGCCAGTGCTCTATCCACTGCGCCACCTAGCTGCCCCCATGCATACCTTTTGACCAATCAATACCACTATTAGGTCTGTGGTGGCAAAGAATTGGAAATTTGAGGGGATGTTCATCAGTTGGGGAATGGCTGAACAAGTTGTATATGATTGTGATGGAATACTATTTTGCTATAAGAAATAACAAGCAGGATGTGCTCAGAAAAACCTGGAACAATTTACACAAATTGATTCAAAGTGAAATGAGCAGAACCAATAGAACATTGCACACAGTGACAGCAATATGGTATGATGATCAACTGTGAATGACTTAGCTATTCTCAGCAACACAATGATCCAAGATAATTCTGAAGGCTTATGATGAAAAAATGCTCTCCACCTCCATCCAGAGAAAAAACACTTGGAGTCTCAATGCAGATTGAAGCATACTTTTCCTTTACTTTCTTTTTCTTTTTGTTTATGTTTTCTTTCATAATATGAGTACCATGGAAATACATTTTGAATGACTGCACATGTATAACTGATATCAAATTGCTTGCCTTCTCAATGAGAGGAGGAGGACAGGGAGGAAGAGAAAGAACTTGGAACTCAAAAATTCTCAAAAATGAATGTTAATTGAAGGCATCTAAGTGGCTCAGTGGATAGAGCATCGGCCCTGGATTCAGAAGAACCTTAGTTCAAATCTGACCTCAGACACTTAACGCTTACTAGCTGTGTGACCCTGGACAAGTCACTTAACCCTCACTGCCCCGCCCCCCCCCCAATTTTAATTGGTTTAAAATGTAATTGGGGAAAAAATAAAATATTAAATAAGAAAATTAGGTAGCTGGACTCAATGATATCTAAATCTATGATCCCAGGATCCTAGGATGGCCAAGTCCAGTATAAATTTCGCTTCATCTTTGGTCACTGGCTTTAAAAGTCTATGACTATAGGGGGCAGCTAGGTGGCGCAGTGGATAAAGCACCAGCCCTGGATTCAGGAGGACCTGAGTTCAAATCTGGCCTCAGACACTTGACACTTACTAGCTGTGCGACCCTGGGCAAGTCACTTAATCCTCATTGCCCCACCAAAAAAACCAAAACAAAACCAAAACAAGAACAAGAACAAAAAACAACACAGTGTATGACTACCTGCTAGTAAATTTTCCCGGCTCCTCTTCTCTTGCATGGTGGAAGTCCAAACTCAATTCTGCATCGATTCCAAGTCCACAGTAATTATTCATCTGTACAATCTGAAGGGGGAGAGGAGGGGAAGCAAAGTCAAAATGGAAAAGTCACCACAAGGAGCCTCAAGTCTCTGGGCCATTTCTGCTGCTCTCATGCTATTCCTTCCTCATCATCTCAGGAGGTAAAAGAGCTGCTACAAAAAGGATATAACTGATTTCAGTCCCTTTGGTGGTTTGCAAAACCACCTTCTCTAACCTCCCTATGCCTAGTCCATCAGGCTGCTGCAGGATCCTGAAACCTGGCCTCCCTGCCTCAACCTCTCCCAGGCCAGCCTCCAATCCTCCTACTCTGTCCCATCTAGCACTTCCCATTGCATAGGGAACCTAGAAGAGTGAAGAGAGAGCTGGAACCTGGGTGCACACTTGTTATCTGTGTGACCCTAAGTTAATTTACTTCTCTGAACTTCAGCTTGCCCAATTCAATTTTAAAATATTTATTAAGTTTTTACTCTGTGTCAGGACCTGTGCTAGTGCTAGAGATTAAAAAAATAAACTATTGGGGAGATGGGGGAGTAGCAAGAAATGTAATTTGTACACAAAGAAATAAGACACTAGATCCAAAAAAATTAAAAGGAAGAAGGAATGAAATCAGGAAGGGCCTCATATAGGAAGTGCTACCCTGGCTGGATTCTGAAGGAAGTTAGAGAGGCACAAGTAAGGGTCTCCTTAACATGCCAAGCCAGGGTGACAACTTGGCACCAAAGACATCAATGCAGAAAATGGATTTTTGTGTACAGGGAACAGCTAGCAGGCTAGTGTATCTAAATCAAAGAATACATGAAGAGTACTAATGTGAAATAAGACCGATATGGTTGGTGGGAGCCAGACTGGGAAGGTCTTTAAATATCCAGGCCAAAGACTTTGTACTTTATCCTAGTGAACAACAGGAAACCACTGGAGATTTTTGAGTAGAGGAATTAGGGGTCAGGGCTGTGCTTTAGGAATATCCATTCCCCCCCCCCCAAAAAAGCTACAAGGATGATGGATTAAAGATCAATTAGAGGTTCTTGCAAAAGTCCAAGCAACAAGGGGCAGCTAGTTGGCACAGTGGATAGAGCACCAGCCCTGGAGTCAGGAGTACCTGAGTTCAAATCCAGCCTGAGACACTTAACATTTACTAGCTGTGTGACCCTGGGCAAGTCACTTAACCCCAATTGCCTCACTTAAAAAAAAAAAAAAGTCCAGGCAACAGATGACTAGGCTAGAGGCCATATTTGCAAGGAGAAGGGGAAGGACATGAGGAATGGGGTGATGGTAGGGTTGACGAAGCATGGTAACTGCTTGGCTATGGGTGCTGAGGGAGACAAGACACAAACCTGGATGACCAGAAGAATGGTGGTCCCCTAGGGAGAAACAAGGAAGTCTGGAGGACGGATGAGTTTAGGAGGGAGGGGGAAATAAAATTAGTTCTATTTAGAACATAGTGAGTTTGAGATTTCAGCAGGGCACTCAAGAGGAGATGTTCTCCCCGATAAAATGTCCTCCACCTGTATAATGAGAAACACTACCTACTTCATGGGGTTGTGAGGGATGCACTTTTCAAATTATAAAGATATTGCTTTTTTTGGTGGGACAGCAGAGAAGAATATTATAGTTGAAAGGGGGAGAAGGCATTAATATAAGGCCTACTATGTGCCAGGCATGGTGGTAAGCACTTAATATCCATTTTTGAAAAAACACACATAATGACCATAGTAATTTGGAGAAATCCAAAAACACCCACTTCTGGGACCCGAACTCACTATCTGACAAAAACCACTGGGAAAACTGGGAGAGTATGGCAGGAAGTAGGTATAGACCTACATGTTACACCATATACCCAGAAAAAAATATTATACATGGCCTCGAAAGACCTGGGTTTGAATCTGGGCTCCAGCGTTTATTAGGTGTGTAACCACAGACAGTCATAACTTCATGTTTCTGGGTTTCTTTTCTTAGTCTGTAAAGTAAAGGGGTTGGACTAAGTGAACTTTAAGGTTGCCAGATTTGTGGCCCTATGATCTTTCAGTGGTGCCCAAACAGTCAAAACAAATGGTTTTTCTTTTTTTCCTTTTTTTTTTTTTTGCAGGGCAATGAGGGTTAAGTGACTTGCCCAAGGTCACATAGCTAGTAAGTGTCAAGTGTCTGAGGCCAGAACTCAGGTCCTTTTGACTCTAGGGCTAGTGCTTTATCCACTGCACCACCTAGCTGCCCCCTAAGCATGCTTTTTTTTTTTTTTTTGTGAGGCAATTGGGGTTAAGTGACTTGCCCAGGGTCGCACAGCTAGTAAGTGTTAAGTGTCTGAGCCCGGATTTGAACTCAGGTCCTCCTAACTCCAGGGCCAGTGCACTATCCACTGCCCCACCTAGCTGCCCTACAAATGGTTTTCTAAGCTCAGAAATCAGTCCATAGCATATCTTCAGTAAAGAACGATTTTTGGCTAACATGTCATCATGTTTGAATAGGCAGAAAGATGTGAGAAAAAAGTTATGGATCTGAGTCCTTACTATGATATTTACTGGGTGTAGATTCTGGACAAATCACCCAGTTCTGGGGGAGAAGGGCCTCAAATTCTTCATCTATAAAGTAAAGGGGTTGGACTAGGTCATCTCTAAGGTTTCTTCCCACTCCTGACATCTTACATCCTGGCGGCTCTCCCTACTCTGTCATTCTATGATTTAGGGTCCCCCCCAGCCCCAAGTCCAGAATCTTGACAGGTGAACAATTATTCCACTATTTCAGGTGACAAAAGAGATCACCTTTGGGGGCTCTGACTCAACCACCCCATTCTCAGTGTTCTCGACAACATCCTGAGCATCCAGAAGGATCGTCCATCGGTCCATGAGGACGTCGTCAGCTTCATCCACAGACACCAGAATGGAGAATGGGTCCTCCCCACTGTAGCCCGCTCCCCATCGCAGCACTCTGCCCAAATCATTACCTGAGGAAATAAGGAGGCACAGTCACTCAGACAGCCTTAAAACACCCAAAGAAAATAAGTATTACCTTCACGTCCTAAATGGATCTCAAAGCTAGGGACTAAAATGAGATAATCTGAAGCACTGTCCCTGCCTCCAAAATCTATTCTCTAATTAAACCAGAGGAGTCATCAGGCCTTTCAATATGTTCAAGGTATTTTTCCTTATCTTTACTCAAGCCCTCCCCTATACTTGGAATCACTCCCCATTCCCCATTTCTGACCATGTAATTTCTTTATATCCACGTTATACTCCATTTTAAAAAATTCAATTTTATTTTATTTTCACTTCTGAATTCTCTCCTTCCCTTCTCCCCTTCTCTCATCCTATTGAGAAGGCAAGAAAACCAAAACCTGTTACAAACATATATAGTCATGCAACAGAAATTCTCTCATTAGCCATGTCCAAAAAAAGAAAAAGAAAGAGTAAATAATATCTGCACTCTGGGTCCATTAGCTCTCTCTCTGGGGGTGTGGGTAGTACAAATCATCAGGAGTCCTGGTTATTGTGTTGATCAGACTCCCAAGTCTTTCAAAATTGATTATCTTCACAATAGTGCTATTACTGTACAAACAGTTCTGGCTCTTCTCATTTTACTTTGCATCAGTTTTTGTTGTTGTTGTTGTTGTTGTTATCCGCAGGGCAATGAGGGTTAAGTGACTTGCCCAGGGTCACACAGCTAGTAAGTGTCAAGTGTCTGAGAGTGGATTTGAACTCAGGTCCTCTTGAATCCAGGGCCGGTGCTTTATCCACTGTACCAACTAGCTGCCCCTACTTTGCATCAGTTTGAACAATTCTCAGGTTTTTCTGAAACCAGCCTGAGGTATACTTCTGAGAGGGGATACCTCGGTATAGAGGTGAGGGACTGGCATTTGGAAACCTGAGTTTGAGTCCCTACTCTATTACTACACTGCTGTGTGACCTCAGACAAATCTAACTCCCCCTGACCCCCAGTCTCCTTTGTAAACTGAAAAGGTTGGACTACATGGACCCTAACTAAGGTTCCTTCAGTTCTAAGAGCTTGTTATTTCATCAGAGAAGCTTTCCCCGATCCTCCCAGCTATGTGCATTCTCTTCACCATCAGAAATCTTCTTCCACTTTATGCTTCTCTTGTGTACCTAGCATATGTCTTACTCCTCCTTTCCCTACTAGACTGTGAAGCCTCCTTGATGACTGAGACTTACTTATCCTTCTACCTCCATCAGCATAGCCTAAGATTCTGCTTGCAAAGAATAGGCACCCAACCAATGTTTGCTGAACAAATGAACAAGCAGCCATTAAAGGTGTGACCTCCACAGCACTGGGAAATGTACCTCCCCTTAATCCAGTTTTTAATGCTTTTGTTGTTGTTGTTCAGTTGTTTCAGTCATGCCAGGCCCTTTGTGACTTCATGTGGAGTTTTCTTGGCCATTTCCTTCTCCAGTTCATTTTATAGATGAGGAAACAGAGGCAAACAAGGTTAAGTAACTTGCCCTAGATCACAGAGGTGTAATGATTGGAGTGACGCCACCTGCTAGAGAGTTACTGTAGGAAAGCTCCGCCATGAGAAGGCATCTGAGGGCAAGCCATGTGGCTTTCTTTGGCATCAGGAAGTTGTGTTTGCTTGTGGGTACTGTCAATCAAGGCTACCAGCCAATTAGCTTGGAGTTGTGTGTGCAAGTGGATGGGATGTTCCCAGTTTCACAGGAGGCTTGTGGGATGAAGGAGGTATGGCTCACTCTCTTTTGTGAGGACTCTCGGGGAGCTAAAATGCACGTTCCCTGAGATAGATAGATGTAGGCATCTAGGCCTCTTTTGCTCTCTTCACTAAATTCTTATTCTCCTTAATAAATGCTTAAAAGTCTAAACTCTTGTTAAAGCTATTGGCAACCACTCATTATATATTTTAGACAGACTAGCTAGAATTTTAGCCCCTTACATAGGTAATAAGTGTCTGAGGCCAGATTTGAACTCAGAAAGAGGAGTCTTTCTAACTTCAGGGCCAGTGCTTTACCATCTGTGCCATTTGGCTGCCCTGTTAATACCTAGAACTCCCTTACAACAGCAGTTTCATCCCACTGGCCCTAGGCCTTGATAGGGACAGGTAAGTACTAGACCTGTGATTTCACTGGCATCGGGTACTCCCAGATGAAGACATTCCTTCTGCCTAAGAGGTTAAGTGATTTTCCTATCTTTATCCAGTAGGCCAAGCTGCCTTTCTAAGGCCCTGATGCCTCTTAAAATAGAAATACTTGGGGGCAGCTAGGTGGCGCAGTGGATAGAGCACTGGCCCTGGAGTCAGGAGTACCTGAGTTCAAATTTGGTCTCAGACACTTGACACTTACTAGCTGTGTGACCCTGGGCAAGTCACTTAACCCCAATTGCCTCACTAAAAAAAAAAAAAAAGAAATACTTGTATTTCTCACTTTTATTTTTTCTTTTATTCAAGTCTTCTTCTATAAAATGACTACTATGGAAATATTTTACATAATTGTACACGTATAACCTATATCTGATTGCTTACTATCTCAGCAAGGGAGGGATAAAATTTGGAACTCATAAGTATAAATAAAATTGTTAAAAAATTAAAAAAAAAACATAAATACTTCTATGGAGGAAAGGCATTTAAGCTCTTCTCAGTTACTGACACCTCCACACCTGAGTGTGAATGAGTTTCCAAGAGAACAGGTTTTTATAGGAAGAGATCAGAGAAGATAATTACTCCTGGTGAATTAGAAAGGGCTTCCCTTGAAGGGAGAGCAGAATCCCTAGGGTCCTTTCAATTGCTACTCAGGTGCGATCCCTACAGGAGGCCTCTCTCAATTACCAGCATTTCTTCTAAGTATTTCAGCGCTATCTCTTGAATAATAAGACTTAAGGTCCTATTCTTATTAGGGGTAGATGGAAAGTACTTTGTAAACCTTAAAGTTCTAAATACATATGAATTATCATTTTTTAAAAATGCTAGTTTTCATTTTCACTGTCTGTGAGCCATCAATGAGGCAGAAGAAAGAATTCTACACTTTCCAAAATTCAGGAGAATTGAGTTTGAATCTAAGCTATGACAGTAACTGTAAACTAGGTTATTTCTCCTTCTCTGGGCCTCAGATTTCTCATCTACAAAATGAGGAAAATATGACTTCTATTCCCTGCCTCACAGGGCTGTTGTATACAAGGCATTTTATAAACTCTGAGGTACAGGAGAAACCAAAGGTGATGTGAATAGAGAAACCTCTATTCATGTCTGCTGTCTTCACGGTGGCCCTGCCTACAGCTGCTTGTCATGAAAGATTTTGTCTCCCCGTGCACCAGGATGTTACCCTTTACCCCTTAACTACTCCTCCTAGCTGGGGTGTGAACGTGCTCACCTGTGCCCAGAGGTAGGATGGCCACAGAAGGCTCCGGGCATGCCAATTTGTGTCGGATCTCTTCCAGGGCTCCCAGCACCCAGCCCACAGTGCCGTCCCCACCACAAACCAGGACCCGGAAACAGGGGATTTGGGAGAACATGTGAAACCTTATTAGAGAAAGAAAAAAAAAAGTATCTCACTCACTCTAGGTAGCACCAGACTCATTCCTAACAAATTCTCACTCCTAAGTCACCAACATGAGCAGCGGCTTCTTCATTCAAACACAGATCCAACGATGCCTTCTGAATTACACAGATTGACATAAGAAACCAAGGAAATGGCCAAGTATGATTCCTGGAGGAAATTTCTGCTTTCTAGGCTAGCGAATGGTCTAGAGGAGAATAAGTTGCTAGGAATCAGAGAGCCTGGATTCAGGACCTGGATGCCACCAAGTCATGGCATCAGAGTATCTTAGTGCCAGAAGGGACCTTGGAAGTTCATCTGGTCACTTCCCTTCTGAGGCTTCTTTTCTTCACCATAACTAATAATACCTAATAATGACAATAAGTAGCATTTTATACAACACTTTAAAGTTTGCAAAGTGTTCTACATGTGTGATCTCATTTGATCCTTCACAATGACCCTGGGAAGTAGCTGCTATTATGATCATGCCCATTCTACAGATGATGAAACTGAGGCAAAAAAAAAAAAGAAGTTAGGTGCCCCACCCAGGGTCACATGGCTCTTAAGTGTCAGAGGATGTGAACTCGGGTTTTACTGACTCCAAGTCAGGCCCTTTTGTAAAATAGGAATGGATGATGATAAGCCCTGCCCCTGCCTGAGATCTGGTGAAATATCAGATGAGAAAGCACCCTGGAAGACTAAGAGTGCAGTAATAATGGAAGGAATTGTTCCAATTCCAGCTCATACACCTTGATCCACAGCCTCAGTAGGAAAAAACCCGGAAAGAGAGACCAGGATGTCATCTGTTTTGTTCAAGAGGTTTTTATTTTGTTTTGTTCAGTTCTTCGGTGCCCAGGAGATGAGATCATGTGACCCTGGCCTCTCTGGCCAGAAATCCGAATATTTTATGCTGTCCTTAAAAGTTCAGTTGTTGAATGATAAACAAGAACTTTCTATTCTCTTAAGTTGGCAGGAAGAATGTGTCAGAAGAACTACTGACCCAAAAAAACCCTTAAGTGTGTTTACAGCTTTCTCCTTCTCTTTTCTGGCCTGTTCCCTCTGCCATCCATTAGGGCCTCTGAGACAACACCTTGACCCTGTGAAGCTCCTGGGCTGGCCAGAGACTGCGGCAAGGGTGCCCATGAACAGAGCTGGGTACGTGCGGGGGCCAAGGGCTCAAGTCTGAGTCCTGCTTATGTCGGCTGTGAGGATTAGAGGTCCCCTGACCCAGGGTGTGAGCCTCTGGCTCAGCCACTTCCCTTCTGAGTGAAGTGGGGTGAATGTTTTTCCTCTCTGGGTCTTGGCTAGGACATGCACTGGATGATCTGCAAAGTCCCTTCCAGCTCTAGGTCCATGGCTAGGACCCTAAGAAGCTTGGGTGACTCTCTAGTAGGGGTCTAGCTTAGCCCAAACCAATTCTCATTCCTGGAAACAACGATCCCCATCACGCATAAAGCATCTCCCCCCATCCCCGTTCCCACTCCCCATCAGTCAAGGACAGTAACATCAGACCCTTGAGGAAAAAGGAACCACTCATTCCTGGTCCTTCCCAGTACCCACCAACCCCAGTCAAAGGGAAATTACTGGGAAGTGGGGGTCGGGGGGGGGAGGGTACCTCCTGCCACCCTGAAGCTTCCAAGTCTGTTTCCCTGACAAGACTTGGATCTAGATGTATCCAATATCAGTGAGTCATGCATCACATCCCACAGAGAAAAAAGCACTTTTCATTAGCCTCCCTAATAAAAGGAGGCTAATGTCTCAGCATGTATGATTACTATGCTCCTCCTTACCTGTGTCTCCCTCTGCTCTCCACCTCAATACTTTGCCTTGATAATCTAATGGTACCTAAACCCTTAGGAATGGAATATGGGGCATCATGATGGCTACCGTCCTCCATCTCCCCTCTTCTTCTCTGTCCCCAACATAGGGACAGATCCTGGGGCTAGCAATGAGAACGCTAGTCTATCCCGGAGGCCTAATTTTTACCTACTTGATACTTACTATCTTAAACCTAATAAAGGGAACCAGACAGACTCTTGGAGAGGGGGAAGAAGGAATGGCCCACTGAACGTAGAGAAAAAAGCATTAGGCCTGAATTTATGCCACACCTAGTAATTGGGAGGGAAGATGAACTTGCCACTTATAAAATTATGGAAATAATGGTCAAAGAAACTATAAATAGAATTCTCCTGACTCTACCCTCTCAAAAAAGACCAATCCCTGTTCTCTCCCGGGATTTTTTGTAACATGTAGTTATGAAGAATCTTATGAATGAGTAGTCATTAATAAGTGAAATGTATACCCAAACAATCCTAACGTTTGACACCATACTCAGAACACTGGCAAAGATGGCAAAACATGGCAACAGGCCATGCCATGGGCGAGTCAAAGCTGATTCTGAGCAACGGTGTGGATGAATGCCAGGAAGGTGGCTACCATTTTCATACCATTTAATGGCAGAGTCCCACTCTATGTAGTTCAAAGGAAAGGTCACATAAATACCAAAACATTTAGGGCAACGCTCTGGTTGTAGCAAACAACAGGAACTCCAAAGCTATAAAATGCAGAGCCAGCCCCTATCTGTGTCAGTGGAGGGAGTGTCCTCACTAGGAACTCCCTACACAGATGAATTCAGAAATGTGGTCCAAAAAAACAAACCACCTGGCAACAAAATACCAACTCAAAAAATCAGGATATGGCAAAATAAAATGTGGGGTGTGAATATACTGGAATAAGAAACAATGACCATGGGCAGCTAGGTGGCATAGTGGATAAAGCACCGGCCCTGGATTCAGGAGGACCTGAGTTCAAATTTGTCCTCAGACGCTTGACACTTACTAGCTGTGTGACCTTGGGCAAGTCATTTAATCCTTATTGCCCCCAAACCAAAAAAAAAAAAAAACCATTAAAAAAAAAAGAAACAATGACCATGAAGAATACAGAGAATTAGGAGAAGGCTTATAGAAACAGAAGCTACAGACAATGCAAATGGATGCACAACAATGAAGGCTGAAATGCTGTGTGATTATAAGGATTCCACCTGACCACTGAGCAGAGAGAAGAAAATGTACCTCTCTCCCTTCTTTGCAGAGGTGGGGGACTATGGATGTGGAACGTGACGTACACTGTCAGACTGGGTTCATGTGATGTGTTGGTCAGTTTGGTTGAACCTTTTCTTTTTCTCTTTTTATTTTAAGGGCTAGATCTCTACAGAGGGGAAGTAAGGAAGAAAGAAAGCTCTACTTGGAAATCAAAGTGATAACATCAAAAGATTGTAATAAACAAAAGAAGGTGATAAAAGATAGCAAAACCTTTTTCCATTTTAAAAAATTCATATGGTGAGTGTTTGCTTCATTGATGTTTATGTCCTTATTGTTCCTTATTGTAAAAAATAAAACCAAAAAAACTTCATCTCTTAATGGCCAGAGCTCTGGTGTTAAGACTCTCTGTCCTTAGCTAAGACAGTGCTGAGATAATAGACACATAGTCCCTCACTGGGTTCATATTAAAAGTGAGGTTTTTTTAGCTTTACTTGTAAGCTCGGTCAGATTTTGTGCATTGCCTTTGAGATGTCACCCCATGCTGGGGGAGGAAAAGGAGAATGTACATACGTTCTTCCCCAGCATTTAGGGAGGTGGGCATCCTTACTTACATATCTCCAGGCACAGAGTTTGGTATTTTGTTCTTTGTCAGGCTTGTTTTTAAGTAGAGTTTAGTTGTTGGTGTTTTAAAAAATAAATTTTAGTTTAATTTTATTTTTAAAAAAGAAGGTTCCTTATGATTCTGTATTCAATAAATATTCACCTTAAAAAATAAAATCCCTACATATGCATTCTAATATGCATGCATATGTATACAGCTCAACACTGTTCTGTGTTATCCACTTTTAAATAAATCTTGAAATAGATCTGACCCTCCAATCATTAGTATAGTTATACTTTTTCACCAACAATCTAATTCCTTTTTGTATTTTTTTTTTTTGGTGGGGCAATGAGGGTTAAGTGAGTTGCCCAGGGTCACACAGCTAGTGTCAAGTGTCTGGTCCAAGACCAGTGCTTTATCCATCCACTGTGCCACCTAGCTGCCTCCAATCCAGTTCCTTATTAATGGACACTCAGTGTCCTAAGAAGCTAAGAGATACTATGCTGGACTATTGATGGAAAAGGCAGGGGCTCTGCAGGAATCTCACAGATGGCATGACCAGACCCAGCTATGGCATCAAAGCTAGACAGAGGAGACACATATTTCATGTGTTTGAAATACATTCAGTGGGGCAGCTAGGTGGAGCAGTGGATAGTGCACCGGCCCTGGAGTCAGGAGGACCTGAGTTCAAATCTGCCCTCAGACACTTAACACTTATTAGCTGTGTGACCCTGGGCAAGTCACTTAACCCCAATTGCCTCACCAAAACAAACAAACAAAAAAAACCAAAAACAAATGTTGAAAACTATCTCTACATGTAACTGGAAATACATTCAGTGTTGTTTCCAGCCCAGGAGTCCTATGGAAAGAATCCAGTTCTTGGTCTAAGACTGGGCCCATAACTGGGGCTCAATAAATACAGGCTAGAAAGCATTGGGTAAAGAAAGAGTGTGCGTAGGTTCAAAAATGACTATTTGGAGAACAACACAGTCAGCACGTATAAAGCCTGAAATACCTCAAGAGCAAGGATTGAGAATAAGCTCCATGAATGAATGAATGAATGAATGAATAAATAATATATGATAATTATACCTAACATTTTTTTTTTGGTGGGGCAATGAGGGTTAAGTGACTTGCCCAGGGTCACACAGCTAGTAAGTGTCAAGTGTCTGAGGCTGGATTTGAACTCAGGTCCTCCTGAATCCAGAGCCAGTACTTTATCTACTGCGCCACCTATCTGCCCCCTATACCTAACATTTATATAGCACTTACAATGTTCCAGGCACTTTGTGCTATGCACTTTACAATTAATATTTCATTTAATCCTCATAACAGCTCTGGGAGTTAGGTGTTATTATTATTCCCATTTTGCAGATAAGGAAACTGAGGCAAACAGAAGTTAAATGACCTGCCCAGGGTCATAGCTAATAAGTGTCTGACTCCAGGCCCATCCTGCACCACCTAGCTGCCTTAATTAATTAAAGGAAAAGCATTTCTAGTTGCTTACTCTGTGCTTTGAGGGCAGGGACTATCAGTTTGAAAACTTTTTTGATCCCTGGTGTCTAACCCACAGAGCCTTTGTATGTAGTAGACCAGCTCTCTCCTGACCCTAAATCCAGTGGCCCTTCTACTATGCCATTAAAACTAGCATTTATATATCCCTTTAGAGTGCTTCATAAATATTACCTCATTTGACCATTACAACCACCCTGGGAAATAGGTGCTATTATTATCTCATTTTACATATTTGGAAACTGAGTCAAGCAGAGGTTAAGTGACTTACCCAGGGTCACACAGCTAGTAAATGTCTGAGGTTGGATTTTAACTCATCAGACCCAGCACTCTGTGCTGCCTCTGAGTAAGTCTGAGCATCTGGAGAATCAGGACTGAATCCTTGGAGATGATCTAAGGGAATATGTTCTAAATATGGATCCTGACATTAGAGTTTCAATACCTTTCTACCAGCGAAGAATAACTAGCTGGCAAATGGTTTAAATGTTAGGGAAGCAAGCCTGGGACTAGGAATCGGGAGACCTGGGTTCAAATCCCACCTAGCACTAGCAAGTCATTATCCCTTCTCAGGACCCCCATTTTCTAAGCCATAAAAGAGGGAATTGAATTGGATGATCCCGGCAATCACTCTCTGACCTAACAATTTATAGATCTTCATTGATCTGTTTGGTCTTTTGTACTAACCCCTTCAATCCTGCTTATTTCCCTAATCCCAAAGGCGGCTATCAAAAGGTTGGCCAGTTGTGCTGTGTGTGTTTCCTGGAGGGAAATTCAAGGTCAGAAGAATCCAAACTGTCCTGTTTACTAACGGTCACTAATGGTTACTGCCCTCCCACCCCCACACCAAGGCCAAGTCTGTTCCCCGAACACTTAGCTTGTTTGCACAACTTGCTGGTTGCACAGGATGTGGGAGCAGGGAGAGTTGGGGTGTAAAAGCCAAGGAATTCTCTCCAGGATGCTACTTACAGCTCAGTGGCAACCTACCCGGGGAAAGGGCCTCCATTGGTGAGCTCAAAGACCTGGTGAGGATTCAGCAGCTTCCTGAAGCTACAGAGCAGGTCCCGGCCTTTCAGCCCTCCACTTTTCGGGTTCACAAACACAAGGAGTGGGCAGCAGTCTGGGGGCAGCTTCGTGGGCTGACAAATACAGAAAGGCCAGGTTAGGAAAACAGCAACGACGTGAGCCACAGGCAAGTGGGCTGATTTCAGGGGGAGTCCCATCCATTCCATTCAACTCAACTCGGTTTGTGTTTCCTGAACCAACCCATCTGGACAGATCCTTTCCAGATGGGAAAATGAAGGCCTGTTAGTGGCAGAAAAAGGATGTCCACCCAGGTCTTCTAACCTCAATGCTCCTTCCACTATGTCCCTGAAGCCCTTGGTGAATGGGACCCCAGGAGGCCCAGTGCTATTCCCCCAAGTAGCAAGAATCTGAGCCTGGGCGTCAGATCAGCCCAAAGCACCAACCCTGATCACAGAACTGCTTATCATCCATGCCTCTTTAATTTTATTTGTTTTTTTCCTTTTTGGGGCAATGGAGGTTAAGTGACTTGCCCAAGGTCACACGGCTAGAAGTGTCAAGTGTCTGAGGCTGGATTTGAACTCAGGTCCTCCTGAATCCAAGGCCAGTGCTTTATCCACTGCGCCACCTAGCTGCCCCTCATCCACGCCTCTTTAAAACTCCCTTTTATGTGTTATCTTCTCCCATTAGACTGTAAGCTCCCTGAAGGGAGGGAGAATCTCTTTTTGCTTAGGTGCCTGGCATATAGTAAGGTTTAATAAATAAATGGTTGGTGACTTGACTTGCTTACTCCAAACACTCATCCCCTTCTACCTAAATAATATTTACCTCAACTCAAACAATATCTCCCTAGCCCAGCCCTAAATACCATCCCTACTAGACTGGGTTACTGCTCCCCTCTCAGTTCCCACTGAGGCAGCTGGTGGTACAGCAAACAGGACACTGCAGACTCAGACACTTCCTAGCTGTGTGACTCTGAGTAATTCACTCAACCTGTTTGCCTCAGTTTCTTCAACTCTACAATAGCAATAATAATAGCACCTGGGGGTGGCTAGGTGATGCAGTGGATAAAGCACTGGCCCTGGATTTAGGAATACCTAGGTTCAAATACAGTCTCAGACAGTTGGTGGGGTGTGACCCTGGGCAAGTCACTTAACCCCCATTGCCCACCCCCAAAAATAATAATAGCACCTACCTTGCAGGGTTGTTGTGGGGATTAAATGAGAAATATCTGTTAAAAGTGCTAAGTGGGGCAGCTAGATGGCGCAGTGGATAGAGCACCGGCCCTAGATTCAGGAGTACCTGAGTTCAAATCCGGCCTCAGACACTTAACACTTACTAGCTGTGTGACCCTGGGCAAGTCACTTAACCCCAATTGCCCCACAAAAAAAAAAAAAAAGTGCTAAGCACAATGCCTGGCATATAGTAGATATTACATTAATGCTCATTCCATCCCTCCCACCCCCAGCTAAAAAAATAAGGGGGCTGTACTAAATGACCCCAGAGGTTTCTTCCAGCTCTGTGCTTATGCCCCTTCAATCCCAAATAGCCTTCTTTGATGACCAGAAAGTCTAAGGGCAGACTCTGACGTGACCTTGGACAAATCATACCACGCTCTGGGCTATGGATTTCTCCTCTTCGAAAAGGGGATATTGGAGTACAAGATCACTAAAGTTTCTTTAAGCTCTACAAGATATAATCTATTATGATTATAAAAATTAGATTATTAAAGTATTTAAATTTAATAGATTAAGTTATTTAATTAAATTGCTAGATTATAAAAATCTAGATGCTTTTTATGAGCAACACTAGAAATAGAAGTGGAAAGGCCCCCTGACTGGGAGTGAGGAGACCTGGGTTCTGGTCAATTTGGAACTAAGCTGTTATGTGACCCAAGGTAAATCACTTCCATCTCCAAGCTTCTATTTCCTCCCACAGGAAATGAAGGTTTGCTACCCTCTCCAGACTTCCATTTTCCCCTATGTAAAGGGAAGGGATGGCACTAGCCTCTGGGAAGGGAGGTGAAACAGAAAGGAAGGTTTGTGCATGGGCTGCCCGGGTCTTAAGTGCCAGCGCCGCCCCAGAAGGTGAAACTGCCCAGTCATCTCAGTGGTGATGGATGAGTTTTGCCTGAGGCTTTAGCCAATGTCAAACTGCCCCTCCTTAGGAAATTCCCAAAGCTGGCTCTTGCCCTGTCAGTCAGGGTTCCTTTCTTCATCCAGGACACTTTGACCTAAGACTGAACCATTGTCTTTTGCCTTTCTTTGTATCCCCAGAGCACAGTGCCTGTACATAGTAAGCACCCAGTAAAGATTGACTGACCAGTGGGAGAAATACCAAGGGTCAATCACAGAAGTAGCAGTGTGGGGCAGTGGATAAAACACCGGCCCAGGATTCAGGAGGACCTGAGTTCAAATCCGGCCTCAGACACTTGACGCTTCCTAGCTGTGTGGCCCTGGGCAAGTCACTTAACCCTCATTGTCCCTCGCCAAAAAAAAAAAAAAAAGACAGCCCCTGAACCCTGGAGTCAGCAAGGAAAAAGTATACCACCTTCATTAAATTTAGATAGTCTAGATGGCGCAGTGGATGGAGCACCAGCCCTGGATTCAGGAGTACCTGAGTTCAAATCCGGCCTCAGATACTTAACACTTACTAGCTGTGTGACCCTAGGCAAGTCATTTAACCCCAATTGCCTTACTAAAACAAAACAAAAAAAAAAACAAAACAAAAAACAAATTTAGATAGTCTAGAAAAAAATTTTTTAACAGAATCTCAGCAGAATATGGTATCTCAGTCTAGAATAGCCCTCAAATGGATGATGAACAAATTCCCCTTAAGGCTATCCCCAACAAATGTCATCTAGTCTCTGTTTGAATACTTCCAGTCATGTGGAACTCACTACTTACTCAAGCAAATACTTTCATTCAGCCCAATTCAATTCAGTGAACATTTATTAAAACATCTGTTATGCGCCAAGTGACATGCTGGATCCTGGGGACAAAGACATGACACGCAGCCTCTGTCGTCAAAAGAGCTTGCAAACCCAGCAGGAGAATGAGATGTTATAGAAACAGAAAAAGAGGAGATAAAGAATACAGGTCCAAGTAAAACTAACCTATTCTGTCTTCATGGATATAAAGAAACCTATCATGTCTATCAAGCCCCAAATCTCCTTTTCTCCAGACTAAGCATCTCTAGTTAGTTCAACCAATCCTGATATGGCTCTAGTCCCCTTCCAATCCTTGCCATCTTCCTATGGATGTGCTCTAAGTGATCAAAGTCCTGGGATGCTGGGAACTAGGCACAGTATTTCAGATGTGATTGGGCAAGGACAGTACAGTATGATGATTTGGTCTCTATTTCTATTAATGCAACCTCAAATGCACTGGTTTTCTTGACTATTGACTCATACTGAGTTTGCAGTCCACTGAGATTCCCAGATCTTCTTCATATAAATTGATATAGGCACATCTCCCCATGATACACACACACACACACACACACACACACACACACACACACACACACACACACAACCTCAAGTATAAGATTTGGCATTTATCTGTTTAAATTTAATCTTATTTATTTCAGCCCATCATTCTAGCCTGTCCAGATATTTTTGGATACTGATTGTCAACCATCATAGATTTATGTCATCTATTAATATGGTTTGTATGGCAAGCATGCCATCCATCTATGGCATCATCCGAGCTGATGATTAAAGCAGTGAACAGCAGAAAGATAGGTCCTTAGGGCACTCACTCTTCTACAAGTCTCTCTTCCAGGGTAGCACCGATCCATGCATCACTATACCTCATTTATATGGTATCTCCAGGGAACAATGAGTTCTGCATGACTCAATTTTTTATTATGCCTCAAAATGACACAAAGTTTTGATTTTAAACTTTTTTCTTGGGTGCGGAGCATGTCATATTGGGCCAAAAAAAACCCCTCAAAACTATACTATAGTGAGTTATCTTTGAACTGAATAAAACCTATATTGGCACACGTTGAAAAATAATACTGAATTTTAGGTTGCATTCAGATTTTTATAAGCCAATTTGGGGGGGGGGCAGAATGCAGCCTTTATTAAAATTCATGGGAATTCAACCTCTACCTCATCATTCAGAGTCACTATTAAGGAATAGCCTTACTTCAAGGCTCATATCAGGTACCACCTTCTTCAGGAACCTTTCTCTGGTTCCCCTTCCCACATCAGTTAATTTCGATCTCTTTCCTCAAAATTATTTTATTGACTTAATTGTGTACCAATTGTATTCCCCCTTCCTCCCTCAAGTCCTCAGTGGAAGACTTCTACATACTGAGGGACCAGCTCAATGGGTAGTTCATTTCTGCCTATTTATGGACTTTCTTCCAGTTTGAGTCATAAATGCCTTTGGCATTATCTGACTTACGTGGGGTTTTTTTACCAAGCTTTCTGTAAATGGAAATGACTATGAAATCAGTAACCAGTTTTTCCTATCTCTTAGGATTTAATCTATTATTTTTTCAATATTATTTCATGTTTTATATTCTTGAAGATTGTATTCACACAAAATGTGTGTGTGTATATATGTATACACATATGAGAGAGAGGAGGGGGGGAGGGAGGGAGGGAGGGAGGGAGGGAGGGAGAGAGAGAGAGAGAGAGAGAGAGAGAGAGAGAGAATGAACACACACAGTGGATAGAACACTGGGTTTGGAATCAGGAAGATTCATCTTTCTGAGTTCAAATTTGACCTCAGATACTTATTAGCTGTGTGACCCTGGGCAAGTCACTTAACTCTATTTGCCTTAGTTCTTCATATGTAAAATGAGCTGGAGAAGGAAATGGAAAACCACTCCAATATCTTTGCTAAGAAAACTCCGAAATGGGATCATGAAGAGTTGGACATGACTAAAAATAACTGAACAACAATAAAGTGCATGTGTTTGTGTATACATATTCTTCCAAATTTAATTAACATTTAATTTAATATTTAGGTATTGTAATACAAAAGTGGGCATAGAAGGAGATGGCAAAAAGTATATTAGAAAACATGGTTTGAGTAACAAATAAAAGAGGCCAAATGCTTATACAGGTACCTCATTCCTATATACATACATTAAACATATTGTTGTTGTTTGTCCTTTGTTCTCCAAGAGGACCATGACAGATGTCATGACTTGCAATGAAATGGATTTAATTGAGGTAGGGCTGTGCAAGGTCACCAGCCTCACTCTCTCCTCCAGAACCATCTGGGTCCAGTGGCAAGATATATTATCAGGATGACTAAAGATGGCCCTGGATATTTAAGACAATTGGGGTTAAGTGACTTGTTCAGAGTCACAGAGCTATTAAGTGTCTGAGGTGAGATTTGAACTCAGGTCCTCCCAACTTCAGGGCCAGTGCTCTTATCCACTGCAACCCCTAGCTGCCCCATCCATACATAAATGTTTGTGTGTGTATGTGTGTATGCATGTATCAATATAAAACATTTTTATCAATATAAAAATGTATCTATATTTACACAATACATACACATGCAAAACATCTATTTATACATCTACATAATTATATATACACATATATGTGCATATAAACACATACCCACAGAGGCACCTGTATAAGAATTTGGCCTCTCTTATTTGCTATTCTCAAATCATGTTTTCCAATACCCCTTTTTTTTGCAGTAGGTAGTGTTTATTGAAAAAATAATAGGGATATGTCATTAAAGTTATGACAAAAGGGGCAGGTAGGTGGCACAGTGGATAGAGCACTGGCCCTGGAGTCAGGAGGACCTGAGTTCAAATCCGGCCTCAGACACTTAACACTTACTAGCTGTATGACCCTGGGCAGGTCACTTAACCCCAACTGCCTCACCAAAAAAAAAAAAAGTTATGACAAAGATTCTACTGTAACACCAATTCTTCCCTAACCAATGCACATTTTAATTGTTTGTATTTATGCCTGTCTGCCATATTTTTTTTTTCATGTCCTAGCAGGAGAGCTGGAGCAATCAGCTATCTAAAGATCGAAAGTTAGAGTTTGCTGGTACTTATGAAAGAATGAAAATCCTGTCAGTCCAACACACTTTTTGCCATCTTTTCCTATGCTCAACTTTGTATTGCAGTACCTAAATATAAAAAGTAGAATTAAATTTGGAGGATCTTATGAAGTTCTTCATAGAATTTCTCTACCTCTTCATGCTTTGCAACAGATGTGGTATATAAACTGCTGCTATCTTCAATGGTCTTTTGGCAAATGCATATAATGGGTACTACTAAAGATTCCATAAAATGATGTCTCTTGTTGCCTTTGGACACACAATGAAAGCAACTGAGTCAATTCTTTTATTTGCCTTTTCAAGGTCATCCTGTAAGCCATCTTCCATTTGGGGTTTCTTGTTTTATTTTGTTTTGTTTATAGCAAGAATGTCAAAATTGCCGTGATTCAGTTTCACTAGAAGTAAACCCAATATGTGGTCACCTGAAATTTAGAATACCAACAGTTAATTTACACTTAAGGGTTGTAAGCACATCCCTCACTGGTTTCACATGTTCTCTTTGGAAACTACAACTCCCAATATTCTCTTTTCTTTTCATCTAGGAAGTCATGCAGGAAGAAAGTAGATGAAAAGCTTCAAAGTTGTAGGGAAGAACAACCAGGAAAGCAGAGAAGGAAGAAGAAACTGGAAGAGGAAGGTAGGAAAAGAAAAAATTTCCAAGGAACCTGGAGTTTTTGCCTGAGGCTTTATCTCCCCTTAATAGGACTTTACAGAGACTGAGGCATTTACCTGCTGCTGCTGCTACTGCAGCAGCAGTACAGCAAGCTCAATGCAGTGTTAGCCCACTCTCAGCAGAAGCTGTGGAAAGGCCAGACTACTGAGGGTGAAGGAGTGAGCAGCATAGCCGTGTAAAGACAATCATGGCGGGGGGCAGCCAAGATCCCAGGATCATCTGTAGTAAATGCTGAGAAACCTAGCACTGTCCCAAGAGCAGAAGCAAGACTCCCTGGCATCTCTCATGGGTGGCTAAGATATTCCCTTCATGCTCCTTTGGGGAGATTGAAAGATGAGTTAGGAAGTAGTGAAACTGCCTGGATCCCTCTCCCATTGTGCTGAAAATACAAAGGCTGTAGAGAATGGACTCACAACATGGAGATTGGGAGGAGAGTTCTTGGAGTCTCACACACATACACACACACACACACACACACACACACAATCTTTCTAGTCACATGGCCCATTATTTTAAAATATTTATTTTCCTGACCTAGAATATTTGTGATTCAGTGAAAAGGCCACTGAAGGTAAAATCTGAAGAACCTCAGTCAACCTATGTAACACTGGTCATCACTTCCAAACTCTGGGCCTCAGTTTCCTCCTCTGTAAAAGGAAGTCAAATTAGATGACTGTCAAGGTCCCATTATAACAGAGTTCTAAAATATTAAGACCACAGGATGGAAGTGAATTGGGAAATGATTTCCTGACTACATATGATGAGGATGTTATTCATTTGGACAGTCTAGCCTTTTTAAGTCACAGAACCTTCAGGGTTACCAACTTTCACCTCCTCTGCCTTCCCTTAATGCAATGGGTGGAACCTCTGGTTCTCACTGGGACACAAAACTAGACTAGAGGCTACCTGGAGCTGGATGAAGTGGGCTTGGCCAGAGTCACAAAGAGAACGGCAGCAGAGAATTTTGGCAGCTTCTATCTCACACGACACGCTGCATAAGGTAGGAGGGGAGGGTGGTTCTCAGACACTCAGCTCCTCTAAACTAAACACACAGTGGAACAAACAAGCTTATAACTACATGGTCAGGGAATGGCCAAGTAGTTACAACTTACCTTTTTAATCTTGGAAAAGCAGCTGACAGGAAAACAAACACACACACAAAAAAGAACAAAACATTGGCACATTTGATTTCTTGTTGCTGATTAAAGTGGCATAAATGTAAAGGACTAAAGCTCATTGTGAAAAGCAATGTGTTGTCCTAGAATGGGAAGTAAAGAACCCTGGCTTCCAGTCCCAGTTCTACTTCTTACTGTGTGACCTTGGGCAAGTCACATTCCCTCATTGAGATTCAGTTTCATCATCTGTAAAATGGCTACCTTCAGTAGCTACTTCACAAAATAAAGAGACTTGTACAAAGTAAAAATGTTATGGAAACATGGGTTATTGTGTGGCTTAAATGGGGGGAAAGGACAGGAAATGGGGATTTCCAAGGGCAGTCCTTAATTTTGATAAGAGACAAATGGAAATCTCTGTAATGGCTCCTGGAAAAACCTTCCCTGAGGAGCAGAGTCCTTGAAGAAACTGGTAAGACCAGAGGGTTCTTGAACTTCTTAAAACAATGTCTCTCCCCTGCAAAGCAGATTTTATATTAGTGAAGTTTCGGGGCAGCTAGATGGCGCAGTGGATAGAGCACTGGCCCTGGAGTCAGGAGGACCTGAGTTCAAATCCGGCCTCAGACACTTAACACTTACTAGCTGTGTGACCCTGGGCAAGTCACTTAACCCCAATTGCCTCACTAAAAAAAAAAGGGGGGGGGACAATGGCATTCAAGAACATAAATTGGATTCAGTTGGATGACTCGCGTGCAAATACTGGCTCACAAACTTCTCACTTCATCTCTTTTGAGTCTAAATTTCTTCATTTGTGCATGAAGAAGAAGGTGATGATGATGATAACCAGAGGTGGCATTTAAGTAACACTTCAAGATTTGCAAAGCACTTTACAAATATTATCCAACTTCATCCTCACAACAACCCTATGAGGTAGGTGCTATTATTATCTCCATGGAGGAAACTGAGGCAGACAGGTTAAGTGATTCACCCAGGATCACAAAACTAGTAAATGTCTGAGGTAGGATTTGAACTCTGGTTTTTCTGACTCCAAGTCCATCACCTTGCCCACCTCACAGTACTGTTGGGAGGAAAGTGCTCCATATACGTGAACCCTGCACAAATAGGAGCTATTATTGTTAATAATGATAACTCTATTTGTATTCTTCCTCTCTTGCCTTCATGGTCCAGCTCAACTTCCATCTCTTCTTTGACTGCTCTTGGACTCACTGCTGAATCTCAGAGGTGCAACAAGGAAATCTTAGAATCTCAGCAGTTATCTAGCCTAAGAACTCCCTCCAAAATCTACCCAAGAGCTGGCTTCCCAGCCTTTGCTTGAAGACCTCTAAGGAGAGGGAACCAACTATCTCTCAGTGAAGCCTATTCCACTTCTGAACATCTCTCATCATTAAGAAGCTCCTCCTTGGGGCAGCTAGGTGGCGCAGTGGATAGAGTACCGGCCCTGGAGTCAGGAGTACCTGAATTCAAATGCGGCCTCAGACATTTAACACACACTTACTAGCTGTGTGACCCTGGGCAAGTCACTTAACCCCAATTGCCTCACTAAAAAAAAAAAAAAGAAGCTCCTCCTTACATCAAATCTGCCTCTGTGCCCCCTATACCCATTGTCTTTAGTTCTGCCCTGTTTCCACACAAATCTAATCCCTCTTCCATGTGACAGCTATTCAAAGATAGTCTTGAAGACCGTTCATATCTTCTATCCCTTTATCCCCTTCCTCCCACCAAGTCTTCTCTTCCCCCGTGCTGTCTATGCTTCAACTAAGCAAGGTGTGGCATGGTTTCAACAGAGAAAGTCGCCCTCCTTTTGAGGGTCTTTGGTTTGTCAGTGTACTTCTTCAAATGTGATGCCTAGCATTGAACATAACACTCCAGATAATGACTGAGCAGCACAGAATACAAGGGTACAGTGGTCTTCTCAAGAAACTTTGCTTCTCGGGGGCAGCTAGGTGGCACAGTGGATAGAGCACTGGCCCTGGAGTCAGGAAGACCTAAGTTTAAATCCAGCCTCAGACACTTGACACTTACTAGCTGTGTGACCTTGGGCAAGTCACTTAACCCCAATTGCCTCCCCAAAAGAGAGAGAGAGAGAGAGAGAGAGAGAGAGAGAGATTGAGACTTTGCTTCTCTTAATGCAACTCAACATGGAATTCACTTTTTAGTCTGGTATATCACTCTGCAGACTCAGATTCAGTTCACAGGTCCACTAAAAATCTCTGATCTTTTTCTGTGAACTGCTGCTATCAGGCCACACCTCCTTCATCTTACACTTGTGAAGTTGGTGTTTTGAACCTGCGTGACTTTAAAATGATCCCTATAAATTTCATTTCACTGGATTCAAGCCAGCGTGCTAACCTGTTGACATTGTTTTAGATCCTGACTGTCACTCAATGTTAGCTCTTCCTCCCAGCTTTGCGTCACCTGCAGAATTGATGTGTGCCACCCTGTGCCTTTAGCCAAATTATTAATAGACATGTTTAGCAGCCAAGGGCCATTAAACAGATCCATGGATCACTCTACAAGACACTTCCTAGCTGACAACTCTTAAGGTCCAGACATTCAACCAGCCCCAAATTCATCTAAAAGCACTGTCTAGCTTATATGTCTCCATTTTTTTTTCCCCAAAAGGAGAGAAGAGACTTCATCAGATGCTTAGCTAAAATCTAGTTAAACTAATTTATGGAATTCCCCGCCCTGATCAATGAATCTAGTAACCCTGTCAAAAACAGGAAAAGAATTACCCATTCTTGATGAAGTCATGCTAGCTCCTGGATCATTACTTCTTTTTCTGTGTTCACTAACAATCTCTTTAATTCTAGAATTTTGTCAGGAATTAAAATCAAGCTCTCTTGTCTCTCATTTGCTGGTTCTACTCTCTTCCCTTTTTGAAAATCCCCTTCTCTCTGATCTTTCAAAGAGTCTCAGCAATCACACCTGCAGGTTCTTTCAATGCCTAGGGAGGTAGTTTTTCTGAGCCTGATAGTTGAATTAATCATGGGCAGGGACTGTTTCCCTTCTGCTTTTGTATTTCCCTTACTTAGCACAGCATGTGACTCATAATAAGGTACTTAATAAATACTTGCTGATTGGTTGATCAAGAAGAGATAGGGTTCTCTTATCTCCTGCCTTATCTAAGGCGTTAATTTCCTATTAGCCTTTGTTCTATCCTCTCCAGTTCAAAGATCATCTTAGCAGAGAAAACAAGAGTTCAGCAGTTCTAATTTCTCTCCATTATCCAGTACTATCACACCCATTCTGAGCAGCAATTCTTTCCTTACCTTGATCTTTTTTTCCATAATAAAACTTAAAAAAATAAAAAACAACCCTTTTTGCTGTTCTTAGCTTTCCTTGTCAGTCTCAACCGCTAATATTGTGTGTGAGTACTTCAGACATTTTATCTGGAGGACTGCCATGTATTTGTATTCACGTAGCATTACCTGCCTTTGATTCTACTTTCTGTACAAGTCTTTTATAACCTAAGTGGGTCAACGAGTTTCCTGTGCATCCACACTGATCTCCTAAGACAATTGCCTCTTTTCTTCCTTAATAGAATTTTGTGCCTTCAGTATTTTACTTACTCTCTCCTGCGCTGACTTCCCCTAAAGAATTTTAAGCCATGGAATCCAATCTATTTTTTCTCTGGACCCTTTTAAAATCTGCTCTCCAAAAACTAAGTGTATGTGTCAGACCATGCCCATTTCCTCTCTCTTATTCTATCACAAATACTAAGAAGGAATTGTCACTTTCCCCAAGATTTCCATCAATTCTACTCCAGCAACCAGTTTCTCCTTTTTGGTGAAATTCAGGTCCAGAATAGTAGGCCTCCTTGATGGTTCCTTCCCCGTTGAAGGTTAAAATTATATTATGACAATTATTATGACAATCTCTGCTTTGCTGAGAAAGCTACAAGCAAAAGACTGGATAAATGAAGTCCTCCATCAGGACTAATACACTTTTGTGCTAAACTTATCATCTCTTTCCTGAATTCAGCTATTTCCTCATTCTGTGCAGGCACTCTGTGGTTTACTCCAATGACAATGCCACTTCTATTTCTAGCACCAGTGACTTTCCCCCAAACGCCCTCCACCATGCTTCCTGTTCTAGTTCCTGGATTTACACACACACACACACACACACACACACACACACACACACACACACACACACGGACGTCTTTTTGATATGTAGTACTAGTCACCGACACCCAAACCCTCTTTTGCTGATATTATTTCTTTTGAATGAGGTATGTGCTTCCAACCCGAAAGACCAATCCCTCTGATAGTCATAATATCGAATTTGCTTCCTTGCAGTAAGATCTCTAGTTCATCTTGTTTGTTTTGTACATAAATCTATAGACATCTGATGCCATCACTTTTCTCAATGGATTCTTTCTTGGACTTTGTCTACTGTGTATTTACTGAACATCTCTTAACTACTGACAGTTAAGTAGTTGTCCTCAATGCTACTTAGCTTGGTAAATCTATGCAGACAAAGAAGCGCCACCTGTTGGCTAGTTACAAAGGTGCCCAGATGCAGTAGGCTGCTGCCCTTCAAGGCTTTGGGGACAGAGCCTGTGGATGGAGCAAAGAGGATTCATTACAAATCAAACATCTCTGTAGCCTCCTCTTCTACCAACGTGGGAGGTTCCTTCATATTCTGGAGCCCTTCCTCATACTCTTCTTCCCTCTTAGAACAGTCTTTCTTTTTCCTCTCCTTCCAGACCTAGCAGAAAAGTCTTCCCTACCCACTCCAGCCCACAGTATCTTAATCCCACAGCCACTACTGTTTTGCACCAGTTTTTTTAGCATATGAATACACACATATATGTATATGCATGTATATATACATATATGTGTGTGTGAGGAGTTAACTTTTCCTATGTATTACAATCTTGTCTCAGATAAAAAGATAGGATATCTAGGGATGCAAAATGAAAAAGCCCCAGACTTAGAGTCAGGAGACTTCGATCCTAGTCCCAACTATTGCTATATAGCTTTCAGGGCACCCCTTTCCCTCGGTAGACTCAGTCCGCTCTTCCATAACATGAGAGAGGTTTTAAAATAAATACGGATTAAGCACTTGCTGTGTGCAAAACTGGGCGAGGTGCAGGAGCTACAAAGATTAAAGATATGACTCGGGTTCTACCCTCAAGGAGTTTCCATCTGACTGGGAAGTGGGAGGAGACAAAACGTACCCAATCCTTGGTGACTTGTAATGATTGGGGACAAAAGAGAAATCCAGAGAATCTGAGCGGGGAGAGAACACCTTCAGACCGGAATGAAGAAGGGAAATTGGGAAAGACTCCTTAGAGGAAAAGCCCCTAGGCCGAGCCATGGAGGGAGAGAGAGGATTTCGGAAAGATAGCCCAGAAGAGGTCAGCATTCCAGGGAGGGGGGATGAAGGCAACAAAGCTGGAAGACGGCACGTGGGCTCTGGTTTGGAATGTAGAGTCCGAGTAGGAGAAAAACATCAATAAACCTAGAAAAGAAGGTTGATCCCAGAATGTCAAGGGCCTTACATGCCAGACAAACGAATTTATATTTTATTTTCTAGGCAATCAAGAGTCAATGTTAGTTTTTGAACAAACTATGCATTAGGACGGGATGGTCTCTAAATTCCCTTCCCCAACCATGGCATTGCATGCTTGATAGAAGCAAGCAATGGTGTCTCTCCCATCCCTGACAGTGCGCACTAGGAAAGAGAAGCTATACGTTAACTAGCCCAGATAAACCTGGCTCTACGGTCCCAGCGTCTTCCACCACATGGCTAATTACTGCAGAATTTTGCCATCCATAACCCCACCTCAAGGTTCTTTTTACATCCATTTTGTTTTCATTCAAATTATGATTAAATTAACTTGGACTACAATTTAAAATGGTTTGGCTTTCTAAATTCTGGTCCCTGTTCATAATTTCCCTGGTGAGACTGCAGCCCCTCCCATCCTCTTTCTGACCTCCTGCTTTCCTTTCTTATGACTAACCATTTCATAGGGAAGAGGGAAGTGGTGGGCCTAGGAGTCTGAGGATCTTGGTTCAAATTCCAGTTCTGCTGCTTGGTCCTTGTGTCACCTGGAGGAAGTCACAAGTTCTCTGGGCTTAGAGGGAGCAGGAACCTTACCATCACTTCGGGCATCACAATTCCAGTCAGCTGCTTGTCTTGGACCACTGTATCCTTAATGAGCATATATATTCTCTCTGCCTCCGAAAAACAGGAGATGTCAAGTACAACGGCCCCTGAAATAAAACCAGCTTGCTTTTATGCCAAACTAGTTACTCATGTAAAATCAGCAAGAAGCCCTACATCAGCTAGGGAAAAGGAAGAAATGATATACTGGAGACTTACTATACACAATGGCAACAACCAGCACCAGCCACTGGAGGGAAATACCACACAGAGACTCAACTACTTAAGCAAATCTGGAATCAATTTGAACCTGGATTTAAAACCCTGACCTACTACCTACTAGCTATGAGACCTTGGATAAGTCCCTTCCTCTCTATTGGCCTCAGTTTCTCCCTCTGTAAAATACTGGGAATGAGTTAAATGAGCTCTGGGTTTCCTGTGATATTGATATCTCAAAGGGTCCATGATTTCAACAATGTGAGCCTACCCTTGAGGGACCCAGATGAAAGCCCTCAACAATCCTGACCTAAGGTCCCTACCACAATCCTATGAATTCTCGCTGAATATCAGCTCTTTACACCAGCCCCACAAATATGTCCTATTTTCCATAAGAGAAGCATCTCCCTAAAAGGAGCACATGAAGAGGATGGCTGGTGGGGCTCTGACAATCTAGAAATTGACTGGAGTGGTAACAGGACTGGATCTGATCATGCCACATGACAATCAGTGGAAGGAAATGGGGACGTTTAACCCTGAAGAAAAAAGACTTGTGAAGAGAGGAGTGGGAAGCAAGAATGACAGCTGTCTTTTTTGTCTGCTTCCTCTAGCCCCACCCCCCCAAACCTTCATCTCATTTTCTTTTATTTAAAGGTTGTTCTCAAGCAAAACTTAGTGATTCTAGCTGGCTGGCCAACAGCTTAACTTGGTTACTATCAGCCCTGATCTCTATTGCTATGGTCATTTAGACAATCTTCTCAGCTAAATAAGAGCTAGCTTAAAGTATATGATCTAAACAAATGAAATATACATCATAGAAATAGTAATTATATATTTTAAGCTTTAATAGCCTAAGTATTATTATGTAATTTATTCCTATCATATAAATATTTGTAGAATTCAAGCTTTAACAGTTTATTGTTATATTTTAATATTGATCATATATTATTTTAATATTTAGTAGCTCTTAAACTATTAAATATTTCATATCCCCAAAGTCTTAGAGAAGTTTAAAGTTTTAATACTTAGGCTATTAAAGCTAAAACTTCACTGGCTTTGAAAACATTCTATTATAAGGAAGAATGTTCTAATAATCAAAATGGAATGAATAGGCTTCCCCAGGAGGGTAGCAAGTTCCCTACTATTAGAAATTTAAGAAGCAGCTGGATGATCCCTTATCAGAAATGCTGCAGAGGGGATGCCTGCATGGGGATGGATTAGAGACCTCTGGGGCTCCCTTCCATTTCTGAGATTCAAAGAAGATCCATATCACAAAATGCTGGGGCCAGAAGGGACCTCTTATGGAGCATCCGACCTAGGAGTTCTTCACCTGGGGTCTCTGAACTTGTTTTTAAAAAAATATTTTGTTGTAAATATTTTGTAATTGGTTTTCTTTTTAGTCCCATGTATTTTGTTTTATTAATTCAAAAACATTTTTCTGCAAAGGGCTCCACAGGCTTCACTAGTCTGCTAAAGCAGTCCATGAAAGTGGACAGAGCACCGGGCCTGAAGTCAGGAAGGTATATCATAAAGAGCCTTGGATTTGGGGGCCAGAAGGCCCAAGTTAAAATTTAATCTCTCTTGCGTGCCAGCTGGTAACATTAGAAAGCCCCTCTACCTCTCTAAGCCTCAATATTTTCCACTGAGGATAGTATTTTTACTCTAATTCACAGTTTTGTTGTGAGAGTCAAATGAGATAATATGTAACTTTGCTAACCAGAAAGCGCTCTAGAAATGTCAGCTAATATTCTCTAATGTGCTCCCCAGGTGAGATGATGACTTTGCTAATTAAGGTGAGAAGTAATGAGTTATTATTTTTCTCAGCTCCACCTTGAATAATTTATAAATCTTTTCTGGCTGGATCTGTCTCCTAGGGAAACAGCATGGATTCAAAACAGCTGGTAAAAATTATCAGGGATGTTTAATACATTCACTTTCAGATTCTTATCTGAAATGTTTCTTACAAAACAGGAATAAAAAATGGAGATGGAGATGGAGATACGTGGTCCCAAAGGATGTTGTTGCCAGTCTCCCCCAATTTTTCTGTCTTTTAAGTGTCCATGTCTCCTATCCACAATCCCATGACTCACTTCAACCTAATTCACTGGTAAGTCAAGACATCATCCTCCTGACGTCATTGGTCCTTTTTGAGAACAAAGGACGAAGAACAACAATATGATAGACATAATAGATATAAACTATATGACAGATATATACAATATATCCTGCTTACCTTGATTTGCATAAACTTGAGTTACTTTCACTAGATTTGCTGTAAAAACAGAAAACACAAGTCAACCTTTCCATCTTCAGCACACATGTCACCTTCTTGAACTCCCAAGACTGAATCCTTACAAATTCAAACCCTGTCTTTAGTGAATCTTTCCCTTCATTTTCTCCCCCTACAGTTAAAATGGCTCCATCTGCAAGGTGACTAATGGGAGCTGTCACAGAGGTGAGAGGGGCTCAATTTGGGGAACCCCAGAGTTAGAAGGGCTCTTTGAGACCATTTTATTCAAATTCCTCATTGTAGAAATTTTGAGAGAGAAGCCTGGATTGATCATCAGGCATCAAGGAAACTAAGGGATAATAGGTATGACAATGACCTATGCTGGTGTCTTGGCTCCCCAACTAGACTGTAAACTCCTTGAGGCTAGCAATTGTCAGTTAAGCTTTGTATCCCAAACACCCAGAATATAGTAAGTAAGGTCTTAACAAACATCTGACACAGCAAGCCAACAAGAGTGCCAGGGCAGAGTTCATGAAATGCCAACTGCAAAACTTAGGTGTGAATACCCAAAACCTTCCTGAAATGTGCCCAGACTATCTGCAGTACTGGAGATGTGGTCTGCCCAGGTAGGGGGTGAACAGTGGGACTCACTCTCTCCTCCTTCATTCTACCCACTCTTCTTCTAGTAATGCAGTCTAAGATGAAGGTTTTTTGGTTGCCCACTGTTTACTCTGTTGAGTTTTGTTGTTTATTAAACTCTCCAGTCCTATTCTGCACAAACTCTTTTCTAGACAAAAAAAAAAAAGTGAGAATAACCAGAGGTTATTCCAATTCTTCAAGGTCTACCTCAAGAATTACCTCATGCGAGAAGCCTTCCCTGATGATGACAGACAACAAAGGCTTCCCATCCTGACCACCAACGATCTGTACATGCATTTTGAACCCAAATTATACTGAGCTTTCCAAAGTTGGCCCATGCCACCACAGAACAGCCTCTCTTCCATGACTCTCAGTCTCGTGGACTCCCTAAAGGCAGGGCTTCAATCTACTCCTTTTCTGCCTCCCCAAGACTGAGCTCCCCTGAGGGCAACCCATTAATCAACAAGCATTTATTAAGCACTTACTAAGCATGTTATTAAGCACTAGGTACCAGGCACTACATTGGGGCCTGGGGGATACAGAGATGAAAAGTGAAATAGTTACTGTTCTCAAAGAGTTTACCTCCAACCAGAGGAGCCAACATTTATACATATAGGCATATAATGAACAAATACAAAGTAATGCAAGGTTGAAGGAGTGAGGGCCCCAGCAGTTGAGGCATTCAGGAGGGCTTCATAAAGAAGGTCGTGCTAATATCTATTCCCATATGAAAAAATGCTCTAAATCTCTAATGATTAGAGAGATGCAAATTAAAACAACTCTGAGGTATGACCTGACACCTATCAGATTGGCTAAAATGACAAAAAAGGAAAATAATAAATGTTGGAGAAGCTGTGGGAAAATTGGAACACTAATGCATTGTTGGTGGAGCTGTGAACTGATCCAACCATTCTGGAGAGCAATTTGGAATTATGCCCAAAGGGCTATAAAGCTGTGCATACCCTTTGACCCAGCAATACCACTTTTAGGTCTTTTTCCCAAAGAAATCATGAAAAGGGGAAAGGGACCCACATGTACAAAAATATTTATAGCTGCTCTTTACGTGGTGGCAAGGAATTGGAAGTTGAGGGGGTGCCCATCAATTGGGGAATGGCTGGACAAGTTGTGGTATATGAATACAATGGAATACTATTTGTGCTGTAAGAAATGATGAGCAGGAGGAATTCAGAGAAACCTGGAGGGTCTTGCGTGAGCTGATGATGAGTGAGATGAGCAAAACCAGAAGAACATTGTACACAGTAACATCAACATTGAGTGTTGATCTACTGTGATGGACTATATTCTTCTCACCAATGCAATGGCACAGAAGAGTTCCAGGGAACTTGTGATGGAAGAGGATCTCCAAATCCAAGAAGGAAAAAAAAAAAAAAAGAACTGTGGAGTATAGATGCTGAATGAACCATACTATTTCTTTTGGTTTTGATGCTGTTGTTTTTTTCTATTTTGAGGTTTTTCATCATTGCTCTAATTTTTCTCTTATAACATGACTAATGCAGAAATGGGATTAATGTTATTATGTGTATATATATATATATATATATATATATATATATATATATATATATATATATAAAACCTATATCAGATTATCTGCTGTCTAGGGGAGGGGGGAGGGAGGGGGAGGGAGGGAGAAAAATCTGAAATTGTAAAGCTTGTATAAACAAAAGTTGAGAACTATCTTTACATGTAATGGAAAAAAATAAAATACTTTATTAATTAAAAAAAAAGTACCATGGAAGTTTTATGAAAAATGTTGGCATTATTAATAAAATGACTAATTATCCAGGAAAAAAAAAAAAGAAGGTCGTGCTAAGTCTTGAAGGAACTGAGAGATCCTACCAGGTGGAACTGAGGATGGGGGCCTTCCAGCAATGAGGGGCAGGGGGGGAGGGGGACTAACAGCGCAAAGGCAAAGATGGGAAATAGAGATGGGAGATGGAGCGTCAAGGGGTTAGGATGAGCAAGAAAGCTGGTCTGGTAAGACTTAAAAATATAGGAGAGTAAAGTCAGACAAAGTTGGAAATGTAGGCTAGAACTAGATTGTGATGGGCTTCTCCTCTGTCTCCCCAAGACTGGGACACTCCCTGAGGGCAGGGCCTGAGGAGTATGTTCCTTCAGTCTCCCTGATCCAGTGAGTCCCCTGAGGGCAAGGCCTGGGGATGCTCCTCTTCTGTCTCCCTGCCTTCTTAGGGTTGGTTACTTCTCAAGGGAAAGACTGAAAATGGCAGAAATAAAATTCAGAGAGAGGGGGAAGTGGGAACAGGGGAAAAGAAGCTACTTAGAAAATTCTGAAATGGTCAATAAACAGAAAGGAGATCAAAATTAGAAGGGAACAACTTCTTTAGGAGAAAGGTGGTTTGGAGAAATTTTTTTTTTTTACTCACTTTTGATAGCCAAATCCTCCTTTAGGATATGAGTGTATTCTTCAGCAGAGAGCTGGGGGGGCAGGCCTCCAACAAATAGGTTCACTTGTGTGGTGGCATCACCGTTTTCTACCACATAAAATCTTGTTTGGTTCATTTGACGTATGGAAGTCTGGAAATAAGGAAAAGTGGCAGTGAACCCAGAGGTACTCGGGGATAGTGACGATTATCAAGAACACAGAAAATCACCAGTTTGGGTTGATGGTCAATCTGACAGTAGCCCAGGAAGTTACTCAGTAACTGGCCTAGGACTCATGAGATTTGGGTTCTAATATAACTCCCCCACTAATTTGCTATGTGACTTTGGGAAAAATACTTCCTGGCTTTGGGCTTCAGTCTTCTCATCCCTATAAGGAGAGGCCTGAACGAAATAACCAGTGGGGTCCTTCTTGGCTCTGACAGTCTATGATTCTAGGTGAGAACCAAGAATGGAGGCAGAAGAAGCACTTGCATTGAGAAGAGAGAGGAAAATGAGGAGGAAGAGGAAAAAAGATGAACCAGGAGAACAAAAGGCTTGCTATGCTTAGAGGGAACAGAGAATGTCCCCAAATAACTTGGATCCAATGATACCTGGATAGGCCAGAACGATGAACAAAATCTAAGACATTTTACAGGCACAAATGTGAACTCTTGGGTCGTAGCTGAGGAGCAAGAGCTTCGGAGGGATCACTAAATCCCTCTCTATTTTACAAAAGAGGAAAATGAGGCCCAAGGACATCACAGGACTTGCTCTAGGCCATGATCCTCTTGTTCCCCAAATCTAAGGCTCTTTTCATTCCACCAGAAACTTATACCTGGACTCAAAAAATCAGCTGCCTAAGTACGGCATGGGAGCAGCCTGTCTAGAAAACAGTTTGTGCAGAATGAGATGGGGGGGGGGGGTTAGTGGACCCCTAAACTTAACAGAAGTGTGCCGTGGCAGCCAAGACCCCCTCAATCTTAGACTTCATTAATAGAGGAAGACTCGCTAGAATGAAAGAGGTGAGAGTCCCAGTTGTTTCCCTTGCACATTTACAGTGCTTTCTGGGTGCATTTTAGGAAGGTTTTTGACAAACTGAGGCCCAGCCAGAGGAGGACAGTCAGAATAATGTGAGGACTACAGAAAAGGCCATTCAAGCATCTGGTGGAAAAATTACGGATGTTTAGTCTGGGAACAGAGAAGACTCAGGGACAATATAACAGCTGTCTTCCAACATCTGTCACATAGAAAGGAAAAAGAGATTAGAATTGTTCTCTCTGGCCCCAGAAGGTAAAAATAGGAGCCACGAGTAGAATCATGGAGATAGAGATTGAAGCTCTACAGGAGAAATAATTTCCCAACACTGGGACCTCCCTAAAAGTGGAACGGATTATCCTAGTAGGTAGTGAGCTTCTCATCACAGGAAGCCTCCAAGCACTGCCTAGATTAGCACTTATAGAAAGGATTAATGATTTGGTTAGCAGCTAGACCAGATGCCCTTTGAAGTCTCCTCCATCTCTGAGATCTTGTGTTCCATGAACCAAACATAACCCTTCCCACTGTCTGGTGTATCAGAGGCATTCTGGACAGCCCGCAAGAGATCAGAGAGCCACGGACTCCTGGGATATTGGAGCTAGAAGGCATCCTGCAGCACAGCTAGTCTTTCCTGCTAAGGAAAGGAAGCTTAGAGAAACCCAAGGTCACACAGTAAGTTGAGGTCAACAACCAAGACCCAAACCGGGCTCCTGATGACTAGACCTCGGATTTCTCTATTATACCACCCTTACACATACACCCTTACACTGTGTACACAATATTATACCACCCATACCCATACATAGGTATACAAAGACACATGTAATGCATATATTCACATACATATATATGTATGAGTATAGATTTATATATAGATATGTATATGTACATATGTATATCTATGGGTGTGCACATGCATATATATATATACATATATACATATATATATAAGATGTATGTGTGGAAATGAAAACATCACTTACAGAACTTTATGGGTGAACAAGGAAAAGAACTACCTTCCATGACTTCTTTCCTTTCCCTTTAAAATCCCCCATTTTTTCCTTTTGTAAATTGTAATTTGTTTGCAAAGTATTTCTTCTTTCACAACACGACTAATATGGAAATGCATTTTACATAATTGCATAAGTTGCTTACTGTATTGGGCGGGCAAAGAAAGGAGAGAGGGAGAAGATATAGAACTCAAAATTTTATAAAAAAGGAATGTTAAAAATTGTCTTTATGTGCAATTGGAAAAAAAATGCTATTATAAATAAAATCCCACAGCATGAAAAAGGGGTAGGAGTGGCTTGCATTTAATGGGTGCTCAGCAGATGTTTGCTGAATTAAACTAAAAGTGGAGTCTTTCCCAAGGACCACGAATAGCAAGATTTCCCTCTAGAAATTCCAATGGTTAAGATCTCTCTGGGCAGGGGCAGCTAGGTGGCGCAGTGGATAGAGCACCGGCCCTGGAGTCAGGAGTACCTGAGTTCAAATCTGGCCTCAGACACTTAATACTTACTAGCTGTGTGACCCTGGGCAAGTCACTTAACCCCAATTGCCTCACAAAAAAAAAAAAAAAAGATCTCTCTGAGCCCAGAAGATTGTTTTCAGTGAGAGAACCACTAAAAAATCTACCACACCACACCCCAACCTTTCTTTTTATCTATGTTCAAATTCCAATCAGTACAACTGTCCAGTCCCCAAGAAATACAACAGGAAATTCATGAATCATAATTCATTTACCTTTCGGATATCTCTAAGTCTGCTGAGAATTAATTCCTCATCAGTCAGTGTCATCCGCTGAACTAAAAGGATTCAAAAGACAGTAAGAGAAGTTGAAGCATGGAGTTTGAAGAGGACATAGTTAGACTTCTGCTTAAAACAATCAACTGTCCGGTTTTTCATGGCTTTGGAAATCCCCCGATAGACAAGGGTCACTGGGGTCTATGCAAAAAAAAAAAAAAAAAAAAAAGGAGAGATCCATTTGACATGTACAGAACCCAGTGGTCCAAGTAGATTTAGAAGATGGACAAAGACTGGGGAGGGAAGGCAGAGGTGTCCTCACCCCTACTCATAACTAAACCATTTCCATTTCAATTCAATAAAAATCTCCCTATTTTAACTGTCTATAAGAACAAGGGGCTGACCTACATGCTAGGGATACAAAGCTGGAAAACAAAGCATTTCCTGCCTTTGAAGAACTTAAATTCTATCACACATACCTACAACATGCATGTGTATTACATCTGTCTGCATACAACCCAAATGCATTTCTATCCACAACATTCATCCCCAACCCATTCTCCACACGACTGCCAAAGTGATACTCCTCAACATGCATACAAGTACAAAGTAGATACAGAACAAGACGCCAGTCATTTCGAGAAGGAGATGGCATGTTGGGTGACAGACAGATCTAGTGGCCCAGTTGGAACACCCATCTTGGACTGCTGTGAATCCCAGCTCTCTATTTCCCTCAGCATTCAGCTTGATAAAGGTTTTGTTGAACAAAAGGAATTGGGAGTCCCTGGGGCGAGACAGCCTAATAAAAATGGTGATGTTAAGAAAGGCAATATGGTGGTTTACAGCAGAGATATCAAATCTGTGGTCTCAAAACTCCTGAGTCGGGCCTGAACCAGATGAAAATATAACTGAGAAATGTTGGACATAATGCAACATTATTAGATAATGTGGATTTGGATTTTTTAAGTCAATGTGTGGCCTGGAGGGATCCTTAGTAGAGCAGCCCGTTTCTCTTTGAGTCTGATACCTTTGTTTTAGGGTATACAAGCTGCTTTTCTCACAACAGCCCTGAATGGGGGCAGTGGAAATGTTATTGGCTCCACCTGAGAAATGATAAAACCAAGACTCAAAGAGGAAAAAGGAACTTGTTGCCCGGTGTTAGGCAAGTGAATAAGCAGCAACACCAGGTATCAAATCCAGGGATCATGGTACTGATAGATGAAAGAGGTTTTAGGGATGAGTCATTTAGTCCAAATGCCTGAATGGGAGGAAATTGAGGTCCACAGAGAGGAAGGGACAAGATTCAGTTCACAGAGTCAATACATGGTAGAGCTGGGATCTGAAACCATGCCTAGGGCTCTTTCAATGCCACAGCTGCCTTTCCTGCAATAAGGGAGGTCTCAGTAGTGCTGTTGGGGTGGGATCTTCACAAAAGTTATTTTCATGACGCAGGAGGGTATTCAAGGAAAGCTATGCTTTCTCCTACTTCTGACCTAGGCCCACCTAGGGCTCAGAAAGGATTGTCAAGGATGTAGTTGTTGCTGACCTTATGACCAAGAGTTTTTATCTAAAACTCCAAACCTTCAAGACTTTCAAGCATGGCCGGGTAAACAAGGTCTCCCCAGAGACACAGACACCCAAGGCAAGCCAGGGTCCGCAGGGCCACAATGAGGATTCAGTTGGCTCTCCTTTGGGTCGACACACTCAGCTCCAAGTAGAAGTGCTGGTTTGGAGAACATAAGCCCTTGGCCCTAGGCTCCTGTTGTTTTTAAATCTGTTGCTTACCTACATGCCCAGGGAAAGAAACAGTTTGGTACTCTCCTCAGGCCTAGCAGCAATAGAGGCTGCTTTCTTCCTCCACCTTCCCAAAGAATCATGGTAACATATAACACGAAATCTGAGCAAAAAGAATCCACCAGGGCTAGACCTTGGCTTGTGGGGCCTGGCATAATAAAATCAATGTTCCCAACTAAGACTGTTGTCTATCCTGCCACATCAGGGCTGATCAAAAGCACCAGTCCCCATCTCACCTTGCTTACTGCCCATGAGCACCTCCACAAATCGGAAATTCTTGAGACTTTCTGCCTGCCGAGGATCAGACAAAGACATTTCATTAAGCTTTTACCAAAGCCAACATACCTTGTCCATGAGGTGGTTTACAACAGTTACTGCACTGTTCACCCCAATATCTCATCTTCTCAAATAGAAAGCAAGAGGCCCAATGGAAAGACTCAAACCCAGGAAAAGGACTTAAAGACTAATAGTATCTCAGATTATCAAAGCAAGAAGGGACCTTGGGAGCAGCTGTGTGGCACAATGGATAAAGCACTGACCCTGGATTCAGGAAGACCTGAGTTCAAATCCAGCCTCAGACACTTGACACTTACTAGCTGTGTGACCCTGGGCAAGTCACTTAACCCTCATTGACCCCCCCCCCCAAAAGGACCTTAAAGGTTCTGTAGTAAGTCTAACACCCCAATTTTATAGATGACAAACCTCAGGCCTAGAGAAGGGAAAGGATTTCCTCAAGGCCACACAGATAGTAAAGGGCACAGCTAAATGTAGAACCTAAGCATTCTGACTCTAACACAAGTGTTCTCTCTACCATGCTGTGTGTCCTTGAGAGCTGCCCAAAGAGACCCAATTAGAATATGACTCAGTACAGCCCTCCTGGGTTTTTGTCTTCCAGTTTTCTCTGCCCAGTAATAACGTAACACTATTAGGTCAAAGTATGATCCTACTAGGCTGTAAGCTCTGAAAGGGAAGTATCACGTCTTTCTTAAATCTATACCACAGGTTCATAGAATTTAGAGCTTGGAAGCCATGAAACAAATAAGATAAGAGGGCTGGCATTGGAGGGGTAAGTCATGGGTTCAAATCCTGCCTATGACACTTCCTAGCTAAGTCACCCAACCTCTATGAAGTTAACTCTTCACTCTCCTCACCTGCAAAATGGAAATATCTTCCACATTTGCCTTTGTGGTGAGGCTCAAAAGAAGAAAAAAAGCATGTCACTAACTTCAAAGTGTTATTTATGTCTGTGTCAGTCATGGTGGTTGTTATTCTAGCCCTTTATTTTAGAGAGGTGGAAACTAAGACCCAGAGCTAGTAAGTGGCAGAGTTAGGACTGAACTGGTTCCCTGGACCCCAATCCAGTGTATTCTTTCTCCTGCATTATGCTGAGAGCACATGGCCCTGATGGTGGTAAGCACTTAAGACAAGTTTGCTAATTGACTAAGTGGCTGTTGCACCAAATACAACAGCATTACTTCAGGAGAACCTGCAGGAGAAAGGGGGCATGAGAATCAGCCCCTAAATTCCAGAGTAGCCAGAGCTTAAATGCTCACCTGTCGCCCCAGCAGCGGGAGGACTTCTTTCATCACGGTCTGAGCAGTGCTCTCTTTGTCGATCCGGATGGAGACGTAAGCCATTCCAACCCTGGAGGGAATGAGGATTTTAAGTCACTGACATTTCTGAGCTGGTGCCTGAGATCTCTTGGGAAAGGGAAAGTGCTAGATTCATTTAAAGGCTACATAAAATAGGGGATGGATGGGAAGTCAGAAGAGGAGGTCGACAGCAAGTCCACAAATTCCTACCCATTTCCCAATACAAAGGGTCTCATCCAAGCCACGGTGGGCTGCAGCCAGCTCAAACCAGCTCGCAAGAGGCAGCTGGTAAATTTTCAGCCCTAGTATTTGTATGTCAGACATTAGCAAATACTACGGATCAAAGCTTGACTTATTTTTTTTACTGACTGTCTAGACTTAAGAAAATGATGGAGAAAATGTTAGGAATGCCAACTAAGCTCAGAAGTGTGTTACATGTACATTGTTTTTCAGAGAGCTGGTTGTTAAATATTAACTAGAACACCACTGGACTTACCCCTGTTTTAAGTGGAGAAACCATTTGGATCCATGATAACTCAAATTCTAATTGTGAATAGACTACTACAACCTTTGGATTCCCTGGTCAGGAATGACCTTCCCCACTTTGACACCTCACTAAAGTAATCAGTGGAGAGGAAACACATGATCTAGTGAATAGTCTTCCTTCTTTGTATTCAGAAAGTCCTGGTTTCAACTCCCACCCTGAATTCAGTCCCATTCGGTAAGTGTCTCCCCACTCACTTCAGCCAAGCTGGGTAAATTTTGATAACTTCATGATCCTTGGGCTTAGCACGAATGATCCAAGCTTCGGGAATGGACTCTCTGAACACAGAAGGAATGCTGGTGCTGCTGGCATCCTCTGGGCCTCCGTTTTTGTGAGTTGCACAATCAGCCATGGACTGCTGAGCCAACGTCTGGAGCTCAAAGTCTCGTTGGTCCTCGTTAATGTAATAAGCCCTCAAGGCTGCCTCCTGCAAGACCAGAAGAGGAGGCAGGCAGTTATTTCTTTAAAAATATATGTATAATGATTGTAGTGGAATGGTCTTGTGCTACAGGAAATGACAAGCAGGATGATCCCAGAAAAACCTGGAAAGACTCATATGAACTGATGTATAGCAAAGTGAGCAGAACTGGGAGGACATTGTGCATAGTGACAGCAGTATTGTTCTATGAGCAATTGTGAATGACTTAACTACTCTCAGCAGTGCAATAATCCAAGACAATCCCAAGGGACTAATGATAAAGTATATTATCCATCCCCATAGAGAGAACTGATAAAAAGAGTACTTGTGGATTGTACATATATAACCTTTATCAGATTGGCTGATGTCTTGTGGAGTGGGGAGGAAGGAGGGAGGGAGAAAAATTTGGAACTCTAAATCTTATGAAAATGAATGTTGAAAACTACCTTTACATGTAACTGGAAAAAATAAAATAAATGTTTGTTGCAAAAAATATATGAATAAAGTGGGGCAGCTAGGCAGCACAGTGGATAAAGCACCAGCCCTGGATTCAGGAGGACCTGAGTTCAAATCCAGCCTCAGACGCTTGTGACCCTGGGCAAATCACTTAACCCCAATTGCCTCACCCCCCCCAAAAAAAAGCACTTTGCTAACTATACATGCAAACTATTATTATTATTATTATTATTATTTGTACTATATTCCAGCCAAACTTTATTACCTGCTATCTCATCTCCCAGCAAGGTGCCTTTGCACAGGCTGTCCCCTTTGCCTGGAATACACTCTACCTCACCTCCATCTCATACAATCCATATCTTCCTTAAAAGCTCAGCTAGAATCTCCCAGTTAGTCTCTCTGCTGCTCTAATCCATTCTCTCTATGACTGACATAATGTTCTTGAAACAGAAATCTAACCATGTTATTGCCCTGCTCAAACCCTTCAGTGGTTCCAGATTGCCACTAGGGAAAAATAGAAATCCTTCTAGACTCTACCACCTGCCTCCCACCTACCTTTCCAGCCATATTTCATACTACTCTCCTTTGCAAACTCTATCTTCCAGCCAAAGTGGACTTACTAACCAACTATTCACACAATGACCATCCCCAGACGCTCAGTGCCCAACCTGTCCTCCAGAACTGTAACAAACACCTTGTCCCTTGTGTCCGCTTCTCATGATCTTTGCTTCTTTCAAGGCTCAATTCAACTGTCAGAGCTCCTGTATATGGCATTCCCAACATTTCCCCAAGCGTTAGCTCCCTCCTTCCCAAATTTAACTGTGAATTAGAGGAATAATGTATCCTCCCCTCCCCTCAGTAAAATAAGATTCTCAAGATCAGAGATTACTTTGGGTTTTTCTTTGTATCTGACCCTAGTGTCTTATACCCAGTAATAAATAAATGTCTGCTCATCTAAATCACTATTGATTAGAGAAATGCAAATAGAAACAACTCTGAGGTACCACCTCACACCTATCAGATTGGCTAATATGTCAGAAAATGAAAATGATAACTGTTGGGAGAAAATGTGGGAAAATTGGAACACTAATGCTTTGCTGGTAGAGTTGTGAACTGATCCAAACATTCTGGAGAGCAATTTAAAACTATGCCCAAAGGGCAATCAAACTGTGCAGACCCTTTGATCCAGCAATACTACTACTAGGTCTGTATCCTTCAAAAAGATCATAAAAAAAGGGAAAAGGACCTACGTGTACAAAAATATTTATAGCAGCTCTTTTTGGTGTGGCAAAGAATTGGAAATTGAGGGGATGCCCATCAATTGGGGAATGGCTAAACAAGTTGTGGCATATGACTAATGTGAATGGAATACTATTGTGTTATAAGAAATGATGAGCAAGCTTCCAGAAAAACCTGGAAAGACTTACATGAACTGATGCTGAGTGAAGTGAATAGAACCAGGAGAACAATGTACACAGTAATGACACTGTACAATGATCAACTATGATAGACTTAGCTCTTTTCAGCAATACAATGATCCAAGACAATTCCAAAAGATTCATGACAGAAAATGTTCTCCACATCCAGAGAAAGAACTATGGGGTCTGAATGCAGATCAAAGCATAGTATTTTCACTTTTTTTTGTGGCTTTTCCCTTTTGTTGTGTTTCTGTTTTTACAACATGACTAATGTAGAAATATGTTTGCATGATTATCCATGTATAACTTATATTAGATTGCTTGCTGTCTTGGGGAGGGATAAAAAATTTGCAACTCAAAATCTTATAAAAAATGAATGTTGAAAACTATCTTTACATGAAATTGGAAAAAATAAAATACTATTTACAGAAAAAAATATATTAAAAAATATAAATGTTGGGGGCAGCTAGCTGGTGCAGGGGACAAAGCACTGGCCCTGGAGTCAGGAGGACCTGAGTTCAAATCTGTCCTCAGACACTTGACAGTTACTAGCTGTGTGACCCTGGGCAAGTCACTTAACCCTCATTGTCCTGCCCCCCCCCCCCAAATATACATATACACACATAAATGTCTGCTGAATTGAGTTGAATAGCACAGCTAGTCCAATGAAGAAAAAGTAGATTAGCCTAGAACCACCTGCCCACAGTCCCATAGCGGGCTATGAGTTGGGGGTCCATCCCAGCCCCTGCCATCTGGGACTATGCTATCTCTTACCACAACCTCCCCTGTCTTTGCTATTCTGGGAATGGTGATCAGCCGGAACTGGTTGCGCTTCACGGCATCGTTACCATCAAAGATCTTCAGTGTCTGTTTGCCTAAGAGGAAAAAGGCAGAGAGTTTCTTAAATGTAACATTTTACTTTTTAGGCAAGACAATGAGAAATCAGAATTAAAAGGCAGAACTCTGACTCCTAGCTCCAAAACAATCCTTGGCATGGATCTGACCAAGCCCTGATGTGGTTCCAACTGACCTCTGACCTCACCACCAGACTATGCCCTGATCTGAGCCTAGACTGATTCCCAGACACCCACAAAAAAAAACACAAGGTAAAACCTAACACACTCAGCAGCACAGGGATTATGAAGAAAAGGATGACAAGGAGAAAGTGCAGGAGATACTTTCACCTTGTCCCTGGGCCATTCACTTCCCCTTCCTTAGGTTTCAGATTGCTCCATATTTAACTGGTATCCACAGCTTCCCATAAATCCCCCAAAGAAGATCTCTCCAGCATGCTAAGTAAGTACTGTGTAATCATTATTACTGCTTGTCTGAGAGGTAGAGCTAGGGATGGACAGGAATACCTGAGTTCAAATCTGGCCTTAGACATTTACTAGCTGAGGCAAGTCTCTTAACCTGTCTGCCTCAACTATAAAATGGGGATAATTAATCTCTCCCAGAGTTGTTGTAACTATTCAATGAAATGATTTTTCTGAAGTGTTTACTCCAGTGCCTGGCACATAAAAGGTGCTTAGATGCTTATTTCCTTTGTGCCTGCTATTATCCCCATCTTACAGATGAAGAAACTGAGGGTCAGGGAGATCAAGTGACTTGTTCATATTCACGCATATGTATGACATAAAAGGTGAGATTAAACCCAGGTTTTCCTGACTCCAAATCCAATGCTTTTCCCACTACAGTCCCCTACATATGTGTAGTGCTCTGTAGTACATAGGCACTTCCATGTTCATCATGTAATCTAATATTTTTTTTCTTTTTTTTTTGCAGGACAATGAGGGTTAAGTGACTTGCCCAGGGTCATGCGGCTAGTAAGTGTCAAGTGTCTGAGGTCAGATTTGAACTCAGGTCCTCCTGAATCCAGGGCTGGTGCTTTATCCACTGAGCCACCTAACTGCCCCAAGTAATTTAAAAAAAAAAAAAGAATGCTCTACGTCACTAATCAGAGAAATACAAATCAAAACAACCCTGAGTTTTCACCTCACACCTTTCAAATTGGCAAAGAAGTCAAAAGATGGGAATAGTCAATGTTTGCAGGGGTTATAGAATGATAAGCATGCTATACATTGTTGGTAGACCTACAATGTGTTACAACCACTTTGGAAAGCAATTTGGAATTATGCAATTAAAGTGACCAAAATAGCCATACCCTTTGAACTGTACATTCCAAGGAAGCCATCAAGAAGAAGAAAGTCTCCATATATACCAAAATATTTACGGAAGCACTTTTTTTTGTGATGGCAAAGAACGGCAAACAAAATAGACGCCTGTCGAATGGGGAACAGATAAACAAACTGAAGTGCATGAATGTAATGTAATATTACTGCGCTGAAGAAATAATGTATGTGACAAATACAGAGAAGCAGGGAAATATCTACATGAACCAAAAAGAGATAAGTAAAGCAGAGCCAATCTACACAGTAACCACAACAATGAAAATGGAAAAAAAAAAACACACACCAAAAAATCAAGTGAACTATCAAAATGATAAAGATCAAGCAGGACTCAAATGAAGAAAGATGAGAGGACATCCCCAACCCACTCTCTTATGGAGGTTGGAGGTCCACGGTGTGGCATATTCCATGTTTTCAGACTTTGTATTATATAGATCAAGCTGTGCTTCCCTCTTCTTTTTAATCTTTAAAAAAAATACTATTTGGTAAATGGAGGAGCTCTCTGGGAGGAAGACAAGAGGGATGATGGGGATAACACGGTGTGAAAACAGAAGACATCAATAAAAACTTATTTCAAAATAATTTAAGGGGGCAGCTAGGTGGCGCAGTGGATAAACCACCAACCCTGGATTCAGGAGGACCTGAGTTCAAATCTGACCTCAGATACTTGACACTTACTAGCTGTGTGACCCTGGGCAAGTCATTTAACCCTCATTACCTCACCAAAAAAAAATTTAATAATAATAATAATAATTTTTTTTAAAGGGGAATAGCCCGAGAGCAGTAGTTACAGAATCACATGCAGAGAGGACTAGTGATTGTAGTAAGAGAGCACTGAGTATGTAGAGACATCAATAGCTCAACCGGAGAAAGATTTTGTCATAGGAGTGATTCAAGGATTGTGTAAAAGACAGCAATATGTTGTGTCAATGCAGTCTAGAATAAGTACATGGATGGTGTACAGATCAGATAATAAAAGGGTGGGGGTGGGGGAGTGGATGGTGACTGTGGATGACAGTGACCTGGGTCCAAGCATCTTCCTACACGCTGACAGACCAGCCAGGTATGACCTGTGATGAAAAGTACAAGATCAGATTCTATTTCATGGAGCATATGTAAACTCTGCCTTTCTGAGCTGTTCCTGGTTCTTTTGAGGGAAGAGATTACCCATTGTGAGAAATAAGGTAGCCAGAATGAAGCCAGATCTAATAAGCATTGATTAAGTGTCAACTCCATACAAGGTATTGTGCTGGGTGCCGGGTAACATGAAATATAATAGTAGCATGCTACCTGACTGAATTTGTATTTTAACCTGTAGATAAGAGGAAATAGTGAGTGTCTGAGCAGGGCAATGATGTGCTTAGATCCGGGCCTAAGGAAGATCACAGTGGCCTTTACCTTCAACGCAGACAATACCTATTAATTCAAGCTGCTCATTTAAACCAGTAGCTAGCTCTAACAACTGCTCTTCTCCATCTCTCTGGAGAGGGCTTTTCCTTCTGGCTAAAATGATACCCGCAGTGAGAGGACGTGAGGCCAGGAAAAAATTCCCAATGTGCTTGAGATTCCGAGTTCTGATGGTCAGAAGAGAACAGACAAGAAGGTAATCACACAGAGGCCAGACTCTCTGGCTATTTGTATAGAGCAGGAGGACTGGGAGAAAGAGATAGTAAACCCAGAGACCATTTCCTGTCCCTTCTACAGGGACAAGCAAGAATACTCCTTGATCTGAGCAGGAAGCCAGCATCATCATTTGGCTTTATCACGTTGCAGGGTGGGTGGGGAAGCCATTATTTCTAGCACATCTGCTGCTGACCCATCTGCCTCCAACGGCTCCAGAGATGCAGGGAAATGACCCTCATGGAGGCTCTGTGGCTGCAGATAATGTTTGATAGGTGCTGGGAACTTCTTACCCTACCCTAGAAGGGGAGCAGTCATCTCTTCTGCAAATAAGCTGATATTTACGGAACAATTCTCTGAGCTCTGAGGATCTGGAGGGTCTGAGGTCCAGGCCTTGAGTGTCTGTGTGACCTTGATAAGTGAGTGCTTTCTTCTCTCTGGGCCTCAGTTTCCTCATTTGTAAAATAAGGAAGTCAGCCAGACTAGATGACCTTTCAAGGTCCTTTCCAGTCCTAGATGGTGACGTTCCCATTATTCCTGGGTCGTAAAGTCCCTTTCAGAACCGACGGACCTGTGAAGTCACCACCAAGTCTCCAAGGGATTAAATAGTGTGTTCCCTTCTCTGGCCTTCCCTAGTGAGCGGCATTTAGCTACCTGGGGAATCTGATGAAAACATTTTTCTTCTCTGTTGGTTCCATCTGGAGACTCCCTGCTGCATTAATTGGGCCGTGATAAGTCTATTAAATGCCTGCGAAAAGTAATTATCTCAGTCTTCCAAATCCTCTTGGCACTTAGCTAAAAGCAGGGCATCCGAGGTGCTGCTCCTGGGAGCTCCAAGGGCCACAGCAGCACCCGCACCCACACCCGCACCAGCCTCTCTGCCCCTCGGCCGGCGGCCAGAACAACTGAGGGGATCTTCAGCTGCACTGACCAAGGCATATTGGCCAGAGCAAGAGCCACGGGATACAGAGACCCACCCCTGCTGTGTCATCCGGAGCGCTGGCCCCGGTCCTGGGCATGGCATCTTAGCAAAGACAACAACAAACCAGGCTGTTTGTCTCCTGCCATTCTTTTTATCCCCAGCACTTAGCAGAGAACCTGGCACATGGCAGACACTTAATAAACGTCAGTCTCCATTCTGGAGAGCAATTTGGAACTGTGCCCAAAGGCCCATCAAACTGTGCATACCCTTTGATCCAGTAATACCACTACTAGGTCAGTATCCTAAAGAGATTTTTTAAAAAGGGAAAAGGATCTTTTTATGCTAATCTATTTATTTATTTTTAATTTTTGAATTTCATTTTTTTCAATCTTAATAGTATTTTATTTTTTTCCATTCACATGTAAAGATAGTTTTCAACATTTGTTTTTCGAAGATTTTAAGGTCCAAATTTTTTTCCTTCCCCCTCCTTCCCCTCCTCCCCCCCAAGACAGCAAGCAATCTGATATAGGTTATACATTACAATCATGTTAAGCATATTTCCACATTAGTTATGTTGTAAAAGAAGAATCAGAACAAAAGGGAAAAACCTCCAAAAAACGAAAAAAAGTAAAAATAGTATGGTTCAATCTGCATTCATATTCCACAGTTCTTTTCTGCATGTGGAAAGCATTTTCCATCAAGATTCCTTTAGAATTGTCATGGATCATTATATTGCTGAGAAGAGGGAAGTCTATCATAGCCAGTCATTGCACAGTGTTGCTGGTACTGTGTATGATGTTCTCCTGGTTCTTCCAACTTCATTTTGCATCAGTTCATGTAAGTGTTTCCAGGTTTTTCTGAAATTTGCTTGTTCATCATTTCTTACAGCACAATAGTATTCCATTACATTCATATACCATAACTTGTTTAGCCATTCTCCAACTAATTTAATCATCCCCTCAATTTCTAATTCTTTGCCACCAGAATGAGAGCTGCATGTACGTGTAAGTCCTTTTCCCTTTTTTATGATTTCTTTGGGATACAGACCTAGTAGTGGTATTGCTGGGTCAAAGGGTATGCACAGCCCCAGAGCCTTTTGGGCATAGTACCAAATTGCTCTCCAGAATGGATGGATCAGTTCACAATTCTACCAACAATGCATTCATGTTCCAATTTTTCCACATCTTCTCCAACATTTCTTATTTTCAAAAAGGACCTATTTATACAAAAAATATTTATAGTGGCTCTTTTTGTGGTGACAAAGAATTGGAAATTGAGGGAATGCCCATCAATTGAGGAATGGCTGAATAAGTTGTGGTACATGATTCTAATGGAATACTATTCTGCTATAAGAAATAATGAGCATTATGATTTTTTAAAAACCCCAAAAGACTTATATGAACTGATGCAAAGTGAAGTGAGCAGAATCAGAACATTATACACAGTAACAGCAATACTGTACAATGATCAACAGTGAATTACTTAGCTATTCTCAGTAATACAATGATCCAAGACAATTCTAAAGGACTTAGGATGAAGCATGCTATCGGCCTCCAGAGAAAGAATGCAGATTGAAGCACACTTTTTTCATGTTTTTTTTTTCTTGTGGTTTGTTTCTTCTTTCACAGCATGACTAATACAGAAATATGTTTTACATGACTGCACACATATAACCTATATCAAATGGCTTACTGTCTTAGGGAGGAGGAAGGTGAGGGAGGGAGAAAATTTTGGAACTCAAAGTTTTCAGGGTTTTTTAATGAATGTTAAAAATTGTCTTTACATGTAATTGAGAGAAAATAAAACGATATTCTTTTTTTTTTTTTTTGGTGAGGCAATTGGGGTTAAGTGACTTGTCCAGGGTCACACAGCTAGTAAGTGTCAAGCGTCTGAGGGCAGATTTAGAACTCAGGTCCTCCTGACTCCAGGGCCAGTGCTCTATCCACTACACCACCTAGCTGCCCCTAAAACGATATTCTAAGAAACATGCTGGTTGACTGGCTGACTGACATATGAAGAGGCTGATGAGGATAGTGAGAGAAGTAGATACCAAATGAAGAAGGATCAAAGACCACAGGAATCTATGGAGAGAACGGAGGGTGTTTACTGCGGAGAAGAGAAGACTTAAAAGTATTATGATATTGATCTTCCAAGGCTAACGAGTAGTTAAATGGAAGAGGGATTGGATCTCTTCTATTTGGAACAGAGAGAAGAAGTTTCAGAGAGGCTTATTTAAGCTCTATGTTAAGAAACTTTCTAACAGATGCCTTCTATGTAGGAATAGGACAAGTTGCCTCAGAGAGAAAGTGACTTTCCCCATCACTAGAAGTCTCAGAACCAAGACTATGGGATCACTTTTCATGTATTTCTGTTGGAGGAAGCTGGGAAGGGAGTTAAGGGTTGGACTAAAGAACAATTGCAGAGCCTTTCAGCTCGAAAGTTCTGGGATTTTCTCTGTTCAGACACTGTTTCTCTGGCAGGAGCAGTATGTGGTTCTCCCCACCCCCCACAAAGGAAACCTATTCTTTCTGCTCTCAGCACCCCTGAAGGAAAGGGGCAAGGAGATGGGACAAATCAATACAGGCTAGAGAGCTCCATACAGTCAAGTCATTAATCATTTAGTAAGTGCTTCATATATGCCAGGCACTGTGCCTGGGGAGATGAATACAAGCAAAATAAGAATGATAGCCCCCGTCCTAGAAGAACTTACATTGTCACAGGAAAAGATAACACATAGCCTACCATCCTGAGGATGCTAGGTAATGGGTAGGTCTGGGAAGCAGAATTAATCTATAAAGTTTCTATCTAGGGGGCAGTTAGGTGACGCAGTGGATAAAGCACCAGTCTTGGATTCAGGAGGACCTGAGTTCAAATCCGACCTCAGATACTTGACACATACTAGCTGTGTGACCCTAGGCAAGTCACTTAACCCTCATTGCCCCACCCCCCCAAAATTTTTTTCTATGTAGATAAAGTTTGAGAGTTTGTTCTCAGCTTATTATTACTTCTTCAAACTCTAAAGATCTCTCTGTTCACGTCTTCCTATTTGGCAGAGTCCATCAAGTTTCACTGCAATTCCACTCACTGCAGGAGCATAAGGTCATGGGACCATAGCATTTCCTATGTGACAGGGACTTCAGAGGGCATCCCAATTATATCTTTTTTTTTTTTTTTGCGGGGCAATTGGGGTTAAGTGACTTGCCAAGGGTCACACAGCTATAGTTAAGTCTTAAGTTTCTGAGGCCAGATTTGAACTCAGGTCCTCCTGAATCCAGGGCTAGTGCTCTATCCACTGCGCCACCTAGCTGCCCCTCATCCCAATTATATCTAACAGGAATTCCCCACACAAGGTCACCTCCAAAGTTGGCCTCTTCCACTTTTGAGCAGGATGAATTGTCCATGTTTTTCAACTTCTATCAAATAGAAATCTGCATCTGCCACTCATATTCCTAGTTCTGCTCTCTGGAACCAAATGACACATTGAATCCTTCTTTCACATGACAACCCTTCAAATGTTGAGAGAGCAGCCATGCCCCTATCAGACCTTCTCTTTGCCAGGCTAAACTTTCCCCAGTTCTTCAGCCAATTCTTCAGGGTCTCCAGAGCTCACCTCCCTCACCCTCCTGGCCACCATTCTCTACAGGAACTCAAGCTTGTCAAAGTCTTTGACACAAATGTAGAGCTCAGGTTTGAGAACCATATTTGCAGAGATGCTCTGATCAAAAATATCGCAGCTCTCACTCTGAACAGTAAACCTCTAGTAAGGCAACCAAGAGAAATTCACATTGGAGGAAGTAGAGTAAAGCTGACAGAGAGCTGGCCTTAAAACCAAGAAGATGGAGGTCCAAGGCCCTGCTGGGACACACATTGGCTGGGTGATCCAAGGTAAATAAATTAATCTCAGTACTCTAGGCAACCCCTTAAGATTTTTAAATTGCAGGGAAGGTATCAACCTACATTGGTAGAGAGAGTTTCTCTACCTGGGAGTTCATCATACCAGCAAAATCACAGATCCACTCTCTATCTCCTACATTCAAATGATCTATTTTGGCTACACTACTGACTCATATTGAATTTGTGGTCCGTTAAAACCCATGAATGATCCATCTATACCTGCCACATCCTTTCTACGGTTCGTTTTTTTTTAAAAAACCAAATGCAAACTCTGGCTCAGAGGCAGGAAGTAAGTTACTCACATGACTAGTATATATAGTAGAACTGAAAAAAAAAAGTGGGGGGATGATTTTTAGAACCCAAATGCAAGATTTTAAATTTATCCTGGTTAAATTTCATTTTTGTTAAGTTTGGTCTCTCTCTCTCTCTCTCTCTCTCTCTCTCTCTCTTTCTCTCTCAACCACTGAGATCTTCTTGGTTCTGGACTATATTGTTGGATAGATTAGTCAACCTTCCCAGTTTTGCAACATCTAGAAATGAGAGATAGAGGCCATCAGTGGCTTTACTGTGTGATAAAATAATGGGATTTAGCAGATACTCAAAGACCCACCTGGAGATTAATCTAGGCTGATTGAATCAAGTGAGAGTGATTGACTGCTGATTAGCCTACTTCAAGTAAACTGGATTGTAATCACACCTGGCTATCCCTTAAGAAGGTATTATTCTCAGAAGCTAGACTGTGAACTCAACTTGAGAACACCTTCAAAACCAATGGATTTGGATGACGCCAACCAATCAGCTTGAAGCAGTGTGTAAGGACTGCCTCTGTTCCAGACCTATAAAAAGCTTCCACAATCAGCTTGCTGGAGAGAGTTCATGATTGAAGCAGGCTCATGGCAGAGGACTTGAGGAAGAACCCGACCAAGCTGGAACTCCAGGCTAGATAGGCCTTTTCTTAACTTTCTGAACTCCATGGGAATACCTGTATGCTTTAATAAATGTTTAATGCCCAAAGACTGGTGCTAAAGCTTCTAATTTAAGGCAACCACAATATAGATTTTAAACATCACTGATAAAAATGCTAAACCCCAGATTTCAATTTGAAGAGAGATGTGGGCTGGGTAGACCCCGAGCCTGGAAAATATCACAGAAGCAGAATGTGTTTAAGAAAACTGCATGACTCGAGCTTATTTCTTGTCCTTTGTGGGCATTCAAGAAAAACCCTTCACCTTCTCTCTCAAGAGCAAGAAACACTCCAGATGTTTGAGGTCTCTGGTCAATTGTGGTTTTGCTCGAGTGAAAATGGAAGGAATAGATTTTCACAGGTTAGTATATAGATACACTCACAGACCTTTCTCCTATCCTGTCCTCTAACTGAGAAGGTACCTATATAATGCATATAGTCCACAGGGAAGTTCACTAAGACATTAACTCCAGGGAAGGACACAGACCATACTCATTTTAGAAAGCTACAGAATCGGTGACATTTACTTTATTCAAAAATTTTCTCCCTCTAATAAAACTACTCACTGGAGTCTGTAGAAACCTGGGCATCTTTCAGTGACCCTGGAGCTGGGCCAGTGTCCACAGCATCATCGCCATCATCTGTAAAGAAGCAGGTTCTAGGTCACTCAAATGACAATAAATGATTAACTCATTTAAATTTCTGTCATCTTCTATTCCGAATTACAGCTTGTGTTTGCTTCAAACTTTTGTTGTTGTTGTTCAGTTGTGTCCAACTCTTCATGACCCCTTTTGGGGTTTTCTTGGCAAAGATATTAGAGTGCTTTGCCATTTCCTTCTCAAGTTCATTTTACAGATGAGGAAACTGAGGTAAACAGAGTTAAGTGACTTGTAGTCATACAGCTAGTGTCTGAAGCCAAAATTTGAACTCCACTGAGCCATCTAGCTGTCCATTTCACAAATTTTATGTAATTTTAAAATATAAAATCTCCATTTAAAAAACCCAACTTCCTTAGGGAAAATGGCCCCCTTGGTAATAGTGTTTATTCATAACATGGGGAATTACTCTAAAACCCAAACTATTTGATATTCAGATACAAGAAGATGCACCTTCCATGAAAGCAAAAGTCAGCATCCTGGGTCCTCCTCATCAAGGCTCATAGAAACTCATAAAAGGTCAGCCCATGGGTTCTTATAAGAAGGGATGGCACTTTGCAGTGTCCTCTGACAACTTCCCAGGGGGATCTCAAAGAGTACCCAGGGGCCAGTGTGGCATCTCAGATACTCAAAGTACAATCTGGACTTCCCCAATGTTGATGACAGCATCCTCTCCACTCACCAACCAAGTCCCCACCCCCATCATGACCAATGAATATCCTACTAGCCCTCTCCAGGATGCCTGCATTCCTTCCCCCTCTCTCCTCCCGATCCCACTCACTCTCTCCACAGCCCTCCTGCCAGATGGGCTCTACCTTAGCAGTCAAACCTCAGATCCCTGCACTGGACTGGGGATGTCTCCTTTCCAAACCACTAACACGTGTCTACACTCCCATTTGATCCCTAAGATGCCCTTTGATCAGGATAGAGCAGGGGCAATTATTATACTCATTTAACAAATAAGTAAATTAAGGTTCAGAAAGAAGTAATTATTCCCAGTCACATGGCTAGCAAATCAGCAAGCATGGTCTCCAATAAAGAAAGCCTCATGGGGCAGCTAGGTGGCGCAGTGGATAAAGCACCGGCCCTGGATTCTGGAGGACCTGAGTTCAAATCTGGCCTCAGACATGTACTAGCTGTGTGACCCTGGGCAAGTCACTTAACCCCCATAGTCCTGCCCCCCCCCCCAAAAAAGAAAGCCTCTAATCTGGAGGCTCAGAACCTAGGGTTCTAATCCCAGCTCTGCTACGTGAAACCTGTGTGACCTTGGGCAGGGTATGTACCCTCAGTTTCCCAATCTATATCACGAAAGGTTGAATTACTTGAGACCTCTAAAGTTCCTTCCAACCCTAAATTCTATTATACTATGTGGCAGAACCCAGAGTAATCATAATAAGAGACCTTAAGTGTAGTAAAATATGAAAGTTTTTAACAGTCGGTTAGGATAACTGAAGGACGCCAGTTTTTCAAGGACCACCCTTTTGGGGAGGAGATGAACAGTCCGCCTGCTGCGCATGTCAGACTGCCTGCCGGGTGCAGTCCGCCTGCTGCGCATGTCAGACTGCCTGCCGGGGTTTTGTTTGACTTCCGGGGTGGAGAGAACGGAAGAGGCCTTTTTGCCTGCTTGGCGGGACTCCTGGCGGCGCAGCACAGACGGTCTCCCTCACTCCAAAGGTGGCCTTTTTTGGTTTGGTGAGTTTTTATAAGAAATATAGACTAAGCCTAGATTTAAGACGATTTCTACTGTATTTCTACTTTCCTATCCTTCTAATCAACAACACCTTATATACAATAAAGGCTCTATCTAGAAAACCAGAAGCTTCCATTTACTAGTCTGGGAGATAAATTAAGGGAAAAGTTAAGTAGGGGAGATTTATGATCTAATATCCAATTTTAAATTTCACAGTTTGGCGACCCCGAAGGGACCTTAAGGACCCTCCCACCCTCCCTAGTTTGGCCATAAGCCGGCTAATTCGGTGGATTTTCCGAATACCCCCCCCCCCCCCCCCCCCCCCCCCCCGCCACGGACTTTCCCTTTGTCTAATCTCCCTTAAAGACTTTAAGCCTCTAAAAGTCTTGCTTTAAACAGAAAAGCCAGCCCAGTTTAAAGGGCAAGATGCTCAAATATTCTACTATCCCTTTGATTTTTCTCATCGGAATGTATTGGGACAGCATAACGTCCCGACTTAGAGGAATAGTTTACTCAATGGTCCTTCAAAACATTATTGGTTTTTTCCTCATTCAGGCAGCAAAAAGTTTTTTGTATAATAGTATAAGTGAGAATCTTTGGGAAAATACGTTTAATATAAGTAGAAATTTTATGCCTGCAATTGAAATACCTTTTAATACCACATCCATAGTTCATACGACTAAGGATTTTATTTTTTTGGGGTTTTTTTTGTCTTGTTTTGTTTTTGTTATTATCATTGTTATGATATGGGGGAAATTCTCACATATGGAGAGAGTCCTCAAAATGAAATACTCACATATGGAGAGAGACCTCAAAATGAAATTCTCACATATGGAGAGAGACCTCGAAATGAAATTCTCACATATGGAGAGAGACCTCAAAATGGCTGTTTCTACTAGAGATGATCCAAGTTTAGAATCAGATCAACAGAAACTACTCCCTCTGCAGGAAGCTATAGAACATAGTAAAAAGGGAGTGCCAATTCAAGTCAGAAAATATAGCCCCTTTAGACCAAGTGACTTGAGCGCATGGAAATCTTTCATCCCTAGTTTTGAGAAAAATCCAAACACTGTAATTTCACAGTTAAGGACTATATTTAATGCATATCAACCCAGTTGGGCTGATGTTACTTGCCTTTTGGAAACTTTACTGTCCCCAACTGAGATTACAGATATTATCTCAGCAGGAAATGCCCTTGTTGCGAAAGGTAAGGCCAATGTGGAATGGCCTCTAAAGGATCCAGAGTGGAATTATAATGATGATAGGGATTTCCAAAGATTAAAAGATGCTAGAGAAACACTTCTGAAGGGAATGGAATCTTGCTCTAGAAAACCGGAAAACTGGCAGAAATTTTTAAGCCTACCTCAGGAGGCTAATGAAAGACCAAACAGATTTTATGATAGACTTTGTGAGGCCGCTAGACAGTACACCAGATTGGATCCAGTAGATTTAAGAGATTCCTATATCGTTCTCAACACATTTGTTTATAATTCACTGCCAGAAATACGCAGATACTTTCTGAAACAATGTCCAGACTGGAGAAATCTCACAGTAGATAGAATTAAGGAACTTGCAAATTATGTCTTTGACTCACGTGAGGAAGATCCAGATCACCCTAAACAGAGCATTCTGGCACCAGCGATTCCTAGTCAGCCATGTGAACACCGGAGCAAGGACACTAAGGTGTGTTGTTACTGTCGTAAGGAGGGGCATGAATTGAGAGAATGTAGGACTTGGAGAAGAAATTCTAATTCTAATTACAGGCGAAATCAAAATAGAAATAGATCTTTTCGGAGGAATACAGAAAGGCAGTACCAGAATAATGGTAACCAAGGTCCCCCTCAGAAGAGGACACAGGAATGACGGTGTCTTGGGGAGGAATGGAACATAGATAATGAAAGCCATATATTCCCAGATCCGGATTTTTTGAATGCACTTGTGCCAGTCCATTCACCTCCCCAGAGTAATGAACCACATGTCACCTTAAAAGTGGGGGAGACTTATTATGATTGTCTGCTAGACACAGGAGCCTCTAAATCAGTATTAGTAAGCAAACCAGATGCTGGGTGTAGACCTGTAGGATATTTAAATGTAGTGGGAGTCTCAGGAAAGAGCCAGAGAGTGGCAAAATTGAATCCTCGCATGGTATCTATGGGGCCCTTAACAGTAGAACATTCATTTTTACTCATGCCTGATGCCCCTGTAAATTTATTAGGTCGTGATCTCCTTTGCAAGCTTAGAGCAACCATATCTTGTGCTCCAGATGGGGCTGTCTCCTTACAATTGCCAGAGGATACTGTTCATTTATTACCAATTTTACTTACAGAAGCTCAAGGAACAGCAGGGGAGGTATCCAAAATCCCCTCTGACATTCCTGAGTCTTTATGGGCCTCATCCCCTAATGAGGTGGGGCTCCTTAAGTCTGCCATGCCTGTTACCTTTAAAGTTAAGGGGGGACCACCCCCCTCCATTCCACAGTATCCATTGTCTAGGGAAGCAATAGAAGGGATCACCCCTATAATTGAGGCTTTGAAAAGCCAGGGTATTATTATTCCATGTCATCACTCTCCATGCAATACTCCCATTTTGCCAGTTAAAAAACCCAAGCCTGGGCCAGATGGTAAACCTGTTTATCGCTTTGTGCAAGATCTTAGAGCGATTAATAATTATGTTATTCCTAGACATTCTATAGTCGCAAATCCGGCTATGATAATTTCCTCAATTCCCTATGAATCTACATGTTTCACAGTGGTAGACCTTTGCTCTGCCTTTTTCTCCATACCAGTACATGAGGACTTCCAATATTTATTTGCTTTTACCTGGAAAAATAGACAGTGGACCTGGACTAGACTCCCACAGGGATTTGTAGACAGTCCCACATTATTTTCCCAAATTTTACAGCAGGATCTGGCCTCTATTACCTTTAAAGCCTCCACACTAGTACAATATGTTGATGACTTACTTTTGGCCTCTCCTAATGCTGAAATTTGTCAGGAAGATAGCCGTCACTTACTGCTGGAGCTGCACAAGAGAGGACACAAGGTTTCCAAGACAAAGGTACAATGGTGTTTGCCCCAGGTAGAATATTTAGGATTTATTTTGGCTGCTGGAACTCGCTCTGTCTCTTCTAAGCGAGTCCAGGCCATTCAACAACTCTCTGCCCCCACTACTAAGAGGCAGTTGAGAGCCATTCTAGGAGCAGCCGGGTACTGTAGACAATGGATACCCTCTTTTGGTGAAATTACTAAACCCCTCATAGCTCTTACAAAAAGTTCTGTTCCAGACAGTTTACAGTTGGATCCCCAGCATCTCTCAGCCATAAAAGAATTAAAACGGGCCTTGTTATCAGCACCTGCCCTAGGACTGCCAGATTATAGTAAGCCTTTCACTCTCTTTGTGCATGAACAAAGGGGGGTGGCTTCTGGAGTCCTGACTCAGTCACTGGGGCCTAACCAGCGTCCTATAGCCTACTATTCAATTCAGCTGGACCCTGTAGCGGCTGGAGTGCCACCTTGCCTTAGAGCAGTGGCGGCCACAGCGCTTTTGGTAGAAAAAGCCTCTGATTTGGTCCTAGGTAACCCTCTAACTGTGCAATGCCCTCATGAAGTGGAGGCTCTCTTACTACGTCACAGGACACAAGCCTTTTCAGATCAAAGGCTGGCTAAGTATGAAATAACCCTGTTAGGTAATGAGAATATCACTTTAAAACGCTGCACAGTTCTTAATCCAGCAACACTACTCCCTAATTTACCATTCTCGGGGGAACCGTTGCATGACTGTGCTTCTTTAGTTGATATGGCTGAAAAACCCCGTGATGATCTTTTTGATACACCTTTAGAAAATCCTGATCTTGTCCTCTATACAGATGGTTCCTCATTTATGAGAGAGGGAACCCGTTTTACTGGAGCTGCTGTAGTTTCTGATTATGACACCCTCTGGGCAGCTTCTCTGCCTTGCCATTTTAGTGCACAGGCTGCTGAACTTGTGGCTCTTACACAGGCCTGTAATATAGCCAAAGGTAAGAGTGCCACTATTTTTACTGACTCGAAATATGGCTTTGGCATATGCCACTTTATTGGTATGATTTGGCGTCAACGAGGCTTTCTAACATCCTCGGGCAAGGCTATTGCCAATGGGGACCTTATCAAGGACCTCTTAGATGCCCTGAAACTGCCTTCTTCCCTAGCTGTTGTACATTGCCCTGCCCACACAGGGAATAGTGATCCTGTTTCAAAGGGAAATGCACGAGCCGATTCTGCAGCCAAGCTTGCTGCATTAGAAGCTCCTGAACATGTATTTAACCTTTCACCTTCTGAGGATATTCCTTCCAACCTAACCTATGACGATTCTGAAGTAGAAAAGTGGAAAAAGAAATTTAAGGCGAAGCAGATCAATGGCATCTGGGTGTCTCCGGAAGGTAAGCCATTTCTTCCCCGGAAATTCTACCACCAGGTATGCCTCTCTGTTCACAGAAAAGGCCATTTTGGTACACAAGGCATTGTAGACTCTATTAAGAGAACCTGGATAGCACCAGGTGTGACTAATACAGCATCTCGAATCTGCTCGGGCTGCTCCACATGTCAGTCTTATAATCAGTATGCTTTTAAGGCCAAAGCTTATGGAGGGCGTCCTCTAGCATATACACCTTTTGAGCACTTACAAATTGATTATATTACTATGCCAAAAGCAGGACATTATAAATTTTGCCTTGTTATAGTTGATCAGCTCACTCGGTGGGTGGAGGCCTTTCCCAGCCCCCGAGCCACAGCTGCCTTTGTTGCCAAAATTCTCCTTAAAGAGATAGTACCTCGTTTTGGCCCACCAGCCCGCATCGATTCTGACAAAGGCACACATTTCACTGATTCGATTTTATCCCAAATCTACTCTTTCTTGGGAGTGACTCCAAAATTCCACACGCCCTACCATCCACAAAGTTCAGGCCAAGTTGAACGTATGAATAAAGAGCTTAAGAGTATGATTGGCAAATTATGTACTGAAACCCATTTGAAATGGCCTGATGTTCTACCATTGGCATTATTCTATCTACGAAGTAGACCAAGAGGAGAACTTCATATATCTCCTTATGAAATGCTTTTTGGTCACCCTCCTATCCAAGCTAAAACTTTTTCCCCAGTTTATACATCACTGGTGGGAGGTGATACTTCTGTTGCTTCCTATATACAGGAATTACAAACCAGGCTACGTGAACTCCATGAGGCAGGAGCTGTGGTCCAGGCAGGACCATTAGACTTTTCATTGCATAACTTCAACCCAGGAGATAAAATATATGTAAAGAATTTTCAGAGAACCAGTGGAACTCAACCTGCCTGGGAAGGACCTTTTCAGGTATTATTGACAACTCCTACTGCCATTAAAATTGGTGAAAAAGACTCATGGATTCATTGCTCTCATATAAAGCCTGCACCATTCATAGGTGAAGACATTTCAGATAGACCTGAGGTAGACGCTAAAGAGGTAAAAACCCTAACGATAGCAACTGTTAAAGAGCAAAGAAAGTTGAGAGGAAACAGGCAGTTCCCATTTAAGATCAGAAACCCCTGCCACTTTGGCATGCAGAGAATTGGGGAACCAGTTAAAACAATGTGGCATACCCCAAACTCTAGCAGCTTAAATACCTTAAAATTTAACAAGCATTTCCTTCCACAGGCAAAAGCACTGAAGCACATGGCCTAGTTTTCTGGCCCACCTCAATTTCTCCCACCCTTTTCCCTACCCTATACCTATTTTTTTTTTTAATCCTTTTTGCTTTTTGTTTTGTTTTGACTTTTGAAAGGCACTGAAAAGACCTGGAATTCACCACACCTTTAAATTCTTTAAGAGCACAAAAGGGTGCTTAGCGAATCTTTTGCCTTTTATTTTTGGTTTTTGGTTTTGCTTTTTTTTTTTTTTTTTACTTTTGTTTCTTTTGCTTTTCTTTAAAAACCCGATTTTGTAAACTAAGTGACTTTTCAAAGACATTTTAAGTATATGCTATTGAATATCGAATCTTGCTAATTAAAGTCTTATTTCTTTTTGATGAATTAATCACCACTTTAAGTATCTGCTACTGTTATACTAGAGAATTCATGTATAAGATGATGTGGTCTACTTGCTAAAAGAAGATTATGTAATAATGTCTAAAAGAAGATTATGTAACAATGTCTAATATAATCAGCTATTTACATTCATTTATTATTTATATGTCATTATACTCTGGGTATGGTTTGGAATTATTGTATATATCACTAATATATTCTCAGTTATGCAGCATAGCACACATTTTTACCATCATATTGTCTTTGGTGAAATTAATGAGATTTCAGAAATATGGAAACTTATCATTTCAGAGACTAACTTGCTGTGAACTCTGATGCAGGCCCTGGAGAGAATATAAGGAGAGACAGGTATACATAAGTCCATGGTTTGCTTATGATGGTGACTATGTAGAGCACAATTACTAGGCACAGTCCAGTATTCATCCTCTCTCCCTCCTAATTTAACCTAATTTAACTGAACTTATTTATCTTTTTATCTCACTCAGTTGAACTCACCTGTGGCCTAGCACAATCACTGGCTGTCTCGGAACCATGAGATATGGTATGATAACCTTTCCATAACATTTTCAGGTGTCATGAACACATACTAAATTTGCTTTGATCCAGACACATGGTGGTAAAAAGTGTTACTGATTGCAAAATGCTATGCTAAGGTTTAGTTAAAAAAAAAAAAATACAGCAATTCAAACAGTTAAAGAAGAAATCCAGCTTTCCAGACCAGAGTCCAGAGTCCAGAATCCAGACCAGAGTCCAGAATCCAGTTTTCCAGACCAGAATCCAGTTTCCTCCTGATGACATCTTACCACTTCAAGAAGACAAGAGAACTCAGAGACTTTATATGAACTGTTTTGCTTTATTAGCTTTTACTATCTCCTTTCTGTTATATACTATCTGTAACATGTACTCTCTGCAGAGGCTCTCCCTTTGCAAGACAAATGTCAAAGCGTCGGTTCATGAGGAAAGAAAAAAAAAAAATCGCCCCTCTGGACAAAACTTTCCTCTCTTCCTTTTCTGTATTGTTGTTCGCATATTATTAGTCAGCAAAGGTTATTATATTCTTTTTACTGTTCCATCAAGGAAACATTCCATTTCTTGAGGAAGCAAAGGGGGGAAATGTAGTAAAATATGAAAGTTTTTAACAGTCGGTTAGGATAACTGAAGGACGCCAGTTTTTCAAGGACCACCCTTTTGGGGAGGAGATGAACAGTCCGCCTGCTGCGCATGTCAGACTGCCTGCCGGGTGCAGTCCGCCTGCTGCGCATGTCAGACTGCCTGCCGGGGTTTTTTTTTGACTTCCGGGGTGGAGAGAACGGAAGAGGCCTTTTTGCCTGCTTGGCGGGACTCCTGGCGGCGCAGCACAGACGGTCTCCCTCACTCCAAAGGTGGCCTTTTTTGGTTTGGTGAGTTTTTATAAGAAATATAGACTAAGCCTAGATTTAAGACGATTTCTACTGTATTTCTACTTTCCTATCCTTCTAATCAACAACACCTTATATACAATAAAGGCTCTATCTAGAAAACCAGAAGCTTCCATTTACTAGTCTGGGAGATAAATTAAGGGAAAAGTTAAGTAGGGGAGATTTATGATCTAATATCCAATTTTAAATTTCACATAAGTTTGCAAAAAACTTTTATGTATGTGATGAGCCTTACAACATTGTGAGGCAAGTTCTATGGGCACAATCCTCTCTACTTTACAGATGGGAAAACTGAGGCACAGAGAGATTAAACAACACCCTATAATCTCAAAGCTGGTAATAGCAGAGGCAGGTTTTGAAATCTGACTTTCCCAACTCTAAATCCAGTACCCTCCCTACTATGCCATATAGCTACTCATGAGTAAAGCCCAGGCATCCTGACTGCCACTGATGTTCTCTCCACTGAACTATATTCTCTATGTATTCCCAAGCATGATGGCGGTCCATTTCTCAGACAAGCTCCTTGTCTCTGACTTCTTGGAGCATCTCCCTTGGAATGGATGACACTTCTATTCTCTCAGACCTGGAAGCTCGTCATCCTTGCCTCATTTATCTAATCCAATACAACAAACATTTACTAGGCTCTTACTACTCATGAAGCATTGGGTTAAGCCCTTGGGGTACAAAAAAAAAAAAAAGAACCCCTGCTCAAGGAATTTACATTCTTCAAGGGGGAGTCACAACACGGAAGCCTTAGGGTCATCCTAGACTCTTCTCTCTCCCCTCTAGATCATTAACCAAGTCCCGGCCATTCCTTCTTTATCAAGTCACCCCCAGCTACCTCTTTAGCACCTGCAGGACTGGCTTTATTTCCCCAACTTGTGTCATGTCTGCACTACTGTGATTGTCACCGATCTGGTCTCGTCCCTCTCTGGTCCCTCTAACATAGTGCTGCCAGGTCATTCTTCCTAAAACACTACTTGGCACATTCAAACGTTCCCAGAGCACTTGGTCTGGAAGACAGCAACGACTATTGCTACAACTCACATTTCCAAAGCCCTTTATGGTTTACAAGGAACTTCTTTTCACAATCTCTCCTTTGCTCCCATTACCCTCTACCTTATTTAATACTGATTTATGAGGGGCAGCTAGATGGCACAGTGGTTAAAGCACCGGCCCTGGATTCAGGAGGACCTGAGTTCAAAGCCAGCCTCAGACACTTGACACTTACTAGCTGTGTGACCGTGGGCAAGTCACTTAACCCCCATTGCCTAAAACAAAACAAAACAAAAAAAAATACTGATTCGTGTACACATAACAAATTCCTTGAAAGACTGAGATGGTTATTTTGTCCTCTTTATCTCTCCAGAGTCCGTAGATGACAAAATGTTTAGCTCCAAGGCAAGGCTCTCCCTTCCTAGAAGTTCAAGTACCGACAAGGAGGGGCATAATCACTGTCTTCGATGATCACGCTGCCAGTTGTCCTGTCCTACGCCTTGCCACTGGACTGCTCATGACTCTGGAGGAGATTTTGCACAGCCCTGCCTCACTTAAATCCAATTAACTCGCAAGTCAAGACATCACCTTCCTGATGTCACTGGTCCTCTTTGAGCACAAAGGACAAACAACAACAACAATCTTCAACTATCTAAAGGCTTCCCTGTGGAAGAGGGATTGGGCTTACTTGGCTTGGCTTCCAAGGAGAGATCACTGAATATGACCTCTTGGTAACAGAGGGTAACAGAGAGGCCTTTTAGGTGCATCCCTGTCTTGGGGACAGGGATAGTGTTTGTGCCTCTATCTATCCCTAGTGCTCAGTAAACAGGAAGTGCTCAACTAATATGAGATGGTGATTTGAAAATTAAATTGAAAATTTACCTAAGATATGCAATTTGGCAAAGTGCAAATAGCACTAAATTTGAAGTCAGGGGACCTGGGTTCAAATTTTAGTTCTTCTATTTATTTCCTGGGTAACCACAGATATGACACTTAAATTGCTTTGAGCAATTGGATGAAATCTGAGGTTCTGAATATTTTGTGTGTCCCAGACCCTTTTGGCAGGTCTGATGAAGCCTACTGATGATGACTACTCTCAGAATCATGTCTTTAAATGCATAAAATAAAACATGGGGTTACATAGGAAAGAACTGTCTTGAAATATAGTCATCAAAATATTAAGGGTACTAGTGGCACAGTGAATAGAGTACTGGCCTGGACTCAGGACAACTTCTCTTTCTCAGTTCAAATCTGGCCTCAGATACTTAGTAGCTGTGTGACCCTGGGCAAGTCACTTAAGCCTATTTGCCTCAGTTTCTTCATCTGTTAAATGACCTGGAGAAAGAAATAGCAAACCACTCCAGTATCTCTGCCAAGAAAACTCCAAATGGAGTCGTGAAGAACTAGACAAAAATGAAAAACTACTGAACAAATATCAAAATATTAAAACATACACAGACTGGGGCAGCTAGGTGGTGCAGTGGATAGAGCACCAGCCCTGAATTCAGGAGGATTTGAGTTCAAATCCAGCCCCAGACACTTGACACTTACTAGCTATATGACCCTGTGCAAGTCACTTAACCCCAACTGCCTCACCAAAAAGCAAAAAAAACCCCAAAAAAGACAAACCAAAAAAACAAAACAAAACCATACAGATTAAGAATCCTTTTCCATTCTAAATCATTTACAAATGATTTAGTAAATTAGTAAATGAGCAATGAAATGTGGGTCCATGTTTTATTACCCAAAACTGGAGAGCAGTAGTTTGTTGGATCAGGACAATGCTCTTACCTCCTATGTGGAGATTTACTTATGAACTAGAGAACAAAGATTGTGGACACCTAGATTGGTAAATCGGGTATGACTCATTGTTTGCTTTGGGGCTAGACTAGACCAGGGCTTCTGAAACTTTTTCCACTACCGACCTCTTTTTGCCCAGGAAATTTTTACACAACCCTGGGTATATAGGTATCTAAAATAGGTATAGATAACTTTGACTGTTGTCAAATTTTTCACAACCCCCACATTCAATTAAAGAAACTAAGGATTAGGGGGCAGCTAGGTGGAGCAATGGATAAAGCACCGGCCCTGGATTCAGGAGGACCTGAGTTCAAATCTGGCCTCAGACACTTGACACTTACTGGCTGTGTGACCCTTAACCCTCCTTGCCCCACAAAACAAAAAAAACAAAAAAAGAAACTAAGGATTAGATGGCCTCTGGGTTTCTTCTAACTCACCAATTCTATGATTCTATGAGTGACTATTTATTGGGGGGAAAAAAAAGGATTGTACTTCTTGCCCCATACCTGGCTCTGCATGGATGCTCTCTGATATCCGGAAGCAGTGCATCTTGCTGAAATTCCGAGAGGACAAACGCACACAGTTAGGAGGAAGAATCATGTTCTTCAGCCGGCCAAATGTGCACTCGGGGGTCACAACAGCATAGCAGGAGGTATGAGCCTAGTACCAAACCAGACCACAGCAACAAAACAAGTTACAACAAAGACTTAACCCTGAACACAGAGAAAGGTTGAAAGGGATTGTCTTGTATCAAGAAGAAACAGGAAAGAGGAAGGAGCCGGGAAATGGAGGGGTAAGGAGAACAAGTGAAAAAGAGTCCAGGATTTGTAGGTGTGGGACCTGGATTCAAATCCCACCTCCCACATTTCCTATCTGGGTGATATTGGTAAGGTTACAATCTCACTAGGCTTCAGCCTCCTCCTCCTCTGTAAAATGGGTAGCTCAGGCTAGATGATTTCTAATCCCCCTTCTGGCAGGATGGCGTGGTGGATACCTCACTATTGGACTTCTGGTCAGAACATCCTAAGGTTAGGGGGCAGCCAGGTGGTGCAGTGGATAAAGCACTGGCCCTGGATTCAGGAGGACCTGAGCTCATATCTGGCTTCAGACACTTGACACTTACTGGCTGTGTGACCCTGGGCAAGTCACTTAACCCTCATTGCCCCACCAAGAACAAAACAAAACAACAACAACAACAAACCAAAAAAACACAAGACCACCAGACAAATGGTTTAATCTCTCCAAGCTTCAGTTTTGTGATCTCTAAAATGGGGATAGCAATTGTACCTTCTTCAGAGGGTTATTGTGGGAATCAAAAGAGATCATCTATATCAAGGGCTTGACAAGCCTTAAAAGACTATAGAAATGTCTATGATCATTGTTGTTTTTATTAGCAATAATAATAAACATTCCAGATCAACATCAAGATTCCTTATCTGCCTTGCCCTTAAGAGATGGTGTAGGAGGCAGCTAAGTTGCACAGTGGTTAGAGCATCAGCCCTGAAGTCAGGAGGACCTGAGTTAAAATCCAGCCTAAGACACTTACTAGCTGTGTGACCCTGGGCAAGTCATTTAACCTTGATTGTCTCAAAAAAAAAAAAAAAAGAGATAGTGCAGGGTATAGGGAATGTGCCCTTGGCTTGAGCCAGATGGCCTGGATTTCAGTTGGGGCTCTATATACTCAGTAGTTATGTGGCCCATTTCTCTGTGCCTCGGTTTCCCAGAATCATAGGGTCAAAGTGAGAAGAGATTTAAATGAACTTTGAGTCCAACATCCTTATTTTACAGGTCAGAAAGAGGAGACCCAGAAAGGGGAAAATAATCATTGCTCCCATCTGTATAGCACTTTGTAGCTTACAACCCAAGACTCCTGATTCCAGGAGAGGTCTTCTTTTCACAGAAGCATATGCTACTTCTCCTCTGCTATATGGGTGTGTGTGGATCTGTCTTATATCCTTATCAAACTGTAAGCTCCATTTGGAAGGGACCATATTTAAAATTTGTCCAGTGGCAGCTAGGTGGCACAGTGGATAAAGCACTGGCCCTGGATTCAGGAGGACCTGAGTTCAAATCTGGCCTCAGACACTTGACACTTACTAGCTGTGTGACCCTGGGCAAGTCACTTAACCTTCCTTGCCCCACAAAAAAAAAAAAAAAAGACATAAGTGTCTGGAGGCCTCAGCCCCACCCCCTGAATCTCTTTTTCTTGCTTCCTACTGCAGCTGGGTAGTATAGTGAATAGGGCACTAGGCCTAGAGTCAGGAACATCTGAGTTTTGAGTTCAAATCCAACCAACACTTACTTACTAGCTCTGTGATCCTGGGCAAGTCACGTGACCCCTATTTGCCTCAGTCCCTTATCTATAAAATGGAGACACAAGGGAAAAGGAAATGACAGACCACTCCAGTATCTTTGCCAAGATAACCCCATGGCCAAAGCCCATAGGGTCACAGAGAGTAAGACACTAAATGATAGAACAACAATCTGCTCCAGGAGTGAAGGCCATTCCAGCTTCCTACTGCTTCCCACCCGAAATTCCCTTTTGGAAGGAGAGCTACAGTCACAAAATAGGGCAGGGGAGAAAGAAATAAGCTTTGACATAGCACCTACTATGCGACAAGCACTGTCCTAAGAGCTTCACAAATATTTTCTCATTTGATCCCCACAACAACCCTGAGAGGTAAGGGCTGTTATTATTCCCATTTTACAGTTGAGGAAACCAAGGCAAGCAGAGGTCAAGTTCCTTGCCCAGGGACACAGAGTCAGTAAGTGTGTATGGTGCCAGAGTTAGACTCGGGTCTTCCTGACTCCCCACATGATGCTCCATGAATGAAGACATCTAGCTGCCTTCTCTACTGGATCTACTTAGCCTTGAGATCTTCCAAGGAAGATTCAGGTCAAGCTGATCTGCATATCACAAGCCCTTATCTAACAATGGAAGCCAGCAAGGCTTTGGCTGAGACAGGGGGGCAGGTGGGGAGAAAAGGTAGACAACCTATCAGAAGGGAATGCCAATCTCTCTCTCCTTCCCTAAGGCAGTAGAGAAAGGGAGAACAGAGAAAAGCTGGGAAAGTCGGAAACCACAGGTTAGTCCGGTCCCCCTCAAAGCCCTTTTGTCATGGAAAAATGATGAGATAATCAGCTAGATAAAAGTTTTGTTTCCAAGACACATAAGAAATGGTCATTAACCAACTGATAAATGATCAAAGCATATAAATAGATAGTTCTCAAATTGAAAAAGCCCCCAAATCCCTAATAATTAGAGAAATGCAAATTAGAAGTCCCACCTGGGGGCAGCTAGGTGGCACAGCCGATAAAGCACTGGCCCTGGAATCAGGAGGACCAGAGTTCAATTTTTATCTCAGACATTTGACACTAGCTGTGTGACTGACCCTGGGCAAGTCACTTAACCCTCATTGAGAAGAAGGAAGAAGGAAGGAGGAGAAGGAGAAGAAGAAGAATAGGAAGTGAAAGAGGAGGAAGAGGAAGAAGTTCCATCTTATACCAAAAGACAAATGTAGGAGGGGCCGTGGGAAAAGAGGCACATTTATGCCCTGTTGGTGGGGCTGTGAATTAATTGCTCTAGCCATCCCAGAATGCAATTTGGACCTATACCTCCAAAGTTAATAAACTGGGCATACATTTTTTAACACAGTGATACCCTTACTAGACCTATACCCTAAAGAAATTAAAGAAAAAAGAAAAAGATCCATATGTGCACAATTATATATTGCAGCTCTTTTTGTGGTGGCAAAGAATTTGAAACTAAGTGGGTGCCCTTCAAGTGAATAACTGAATAATTTATGGTATATGAAGGTAATGCAATACTATTGTGCGAAATAAAGTGTTTCAAAGAAACCTAGGAAGATTTATGTGAACTGATGCAGAATGAAGTAGAACCAGGACAACAAATTAGACCAAATTATCAACCTTATAAAAGTGAACGATTTTAAAAGACTTATGAACTCTGATCAATATGATGATCAACCATAATCCCAGAGGATCAGTGATAAAGGATCCTACTCAGGAGATGAACTAAATATGCAGAATGAGAAATAATTCTAGACATAGCCAATATAAGAATTTGTTTTGCTTAACTATATTTGTGGGGGGTTTTTAATGGTTTTCTTTTTGTTGTTGTTGTTCAGTGTAGGGAAGGAATAAGGAGAAAAGAATATTCTTGATATTTAAAAAAAAATTAATTAAAAAAATAAGATAATCAGGTAGATGAGAATTTTTGTGGTGGGATGGCATAGTTCTGGGCATCATAAAGTTCCTGGATCACTCTTTCCCTTCATCTGGAACCATGTGTGTGTATTTGGGCAAGTCTCACACTCATATAAGACCAGGTGCTTTGAACTGCTGGCTGCCCAAAGGTTTGGGTGCAGAGAACACTGATAAGGTAGGACAGGGATGACCATGTCATAAGTCAGAGGACAATCACAATCCTAATAACACCTCTAAGTTCTGCCCTCTTCTTATGCCTTTTACAAATATCTCATTTGGGGGCAGCTAGGTGGCGCAATGGATAAAGCACTGGCCTTGGATTCAGGAGGACCTGAGTTCAAATCCAGCCTCAGATACTTGACACTAGCTGTGTGACCCTGGGCAAGTCACTTAACCCTCATTGCCCCACAAAACAAAACAAAAACAAATTATCTCATTTGAAGCCTGAGTTTCCCTTAATCCAGGACTTGCCCAGGGTCACACACCAAAGAACTCAGACCTTAGTCTAACATGACAGTATCTGAAGTTATTACACCAAAGAAGAATTCAGCAATCAATCAATCAATCACTTCTCTCTCAAGTGAATTCTGTGAATTTGATAAGAAACTCCTTCCCAAGCCATCCCACCCTGGTTGGTTCTCTCTGTAATGGCAACACTGGGATGAAGAGTAGCCAAGATTCAATTCATTAAAGACTTATTAAGTGCTTACTATGTGCAGAGTTCAGTGGGGCACTGGGGTAAGATGAGGTCATTGTTCTCCTGGAGTCCAGTCTAATAGGAGGTGAAATGCAAACCCTGATTCACTATAACATACATTATTCCATGATAAGGACATTAGAAAGGGGCAAACCAAGTGTTCTGGTTGGTGGGGATGCAGGAAGGCTTTAATGAGGAGGAAGCTTTCTAGAATGTGTAGACATTCAATAGCCATAGTTGGCCAAGGAGGGAATTCCAGGCCATTGGGACTCTGATGAACAAAGGAAAGGGAAGGCAGCACCAGGGGACAGAAGGTCATCCTGCTTGGCTGGAGACTGGAGTGAACAGAGGGGAGTCCTATGAAATTGTCTGGAAAGGTAGAACAATAATAGATTGTGGAGGGCCTTCTCTGACAAGCAAAGGCAGTGAGATTTTATTTTACAAAGGTATAGAAACCAAAACAAACAAAACCCCCCCAAAAAACAAAATAAAGATATAGAAACTAAGGTCCCAATACTCCTGATGTGCCCAGAGCTACTTAGAATTAAGCTGAATATATTAGCTCTGTGAGATAAGGAACAAAGAGCCCTGCTGTTCACTAGCAGAGACAAGATGAAGAACTACACTGAAGAAAGTTCTGTTTTGATTAGCTTCTTCCGAGGTTCCACTGGATTAATTCACAAATGCCATAAGATTCTGGAGTTGGCCTAGACCTCTGGCAATGTGGCAAAGCCTGTGGGCCCCTTCTCTGAATCATGTTTTTAAATGCATAAAACAAAACAAAGATTACAAAGGAAATCAAATATATTGAAATATAGCTACCAATATGTTAAAAAAAAAGTTCACATATCCCAGGTTAAGAACCCATGGTCTAATCCAATTCCATTTATTTTTCCCCAGGAAACTGAGGTCCAAATTTCTTTATTTACCTTTTTTTTTTTTTGAGTGAGGCAATGAGGGTTAAGTGACTTGCCCACGGCCACACAGCTAGTAAGTGTCAAGTGTCTGAGGCCAAATTTGAACTCAGGTCCTCCTGAATCTAGGGCCACTGCTTTATCCACTGTGCCACTTAGCTGCCCAGGCCCAAAGAGTTTAAATAAATCACCTAGAGTCCCTCAGGCCTTCCAAATTCAGCATCCTTTCCACAACATGCTGCTTGCTGCCTTTTTTCTGTTGTCTCCCCCATTAGATTGTAAGCTCCTTGAAGGCAGGGACTGTCATTTGCCTTTGCTTGTATTCCCAGCACTTAGCACAGTGCCTGGAATAAAGTAAGCACTTCATGTTTACTGACCAACTGCCTAAAATGACATTAGCTACCTCAAGTTTGTTGTAAGCAGAGCATTTTATCCATCTTAAAGCACCACACAGATAATTGTTATTTTGATTGTGACTCTACCTACCAGAATACCACACCATTCACACCGCATGCCTGACAACACCTCTGAGGACCCACAGGTCTTCTTACACACCTCACAGCGGGCATTTGACGAGAGATTCCCCTCCCTCCAGTGGTGATGGTAAGTGTCCTGAAAACAAGGATCAGAGACAGTATTAATCAACAGAATGATTCAGAAAAACTAAGAAGCCAAATCATAGAGGACTTTAAATTCTCAACTCAACTAAATAAACATTTGATATCTTCCTACTATGTGACAGGCACTGTGCTAAGCCCTAATGGATGATGCCAACATTAGGAACATGGGAGATTGGTACTTTTGACAGAAATAGGTTAGTCTGGAATAGGGAAAGGTTTAAGGGGAGAGAGAATGAATCCAGTTTTGAACAAGCTGAGTTTGAGAGGTCTCTAAGACATCCGGTTTGAAATGCCTAATAGTCAACAGGTAGTGAAGAACTAAAGCTCAGGGGAGAGATTGGAGCGAGATAAAGAATTAGTAAGATTTCTGCATAGAGATAATAATTAAACCAATGACTGGGAGCCCCCTGAGGACAGGGCCCAGGCTGCTTCTTCCTCCTGCCTCCCCAACAGCAAAGCCAAGCACAGAGAAGATGCAAAGGAACCCATGAAGCTGTCCTTTTTCCATGTGGGAGGAACATTCCCTCACATACTCTCACACACAGACATTCTTTGAGGTTTATCAGGGCAAGTGCCTGAAGACACTTACATGGTCCTGGTGGCCATCCTGATGACACTGGCGGCAGTCACTGCAGGCAAAGGGGACACAGTCGGCATGCACATAGAGCTCACAAACTAAGGGGGGAAAAAGAGCATTTCATTCAGAGAACCACAGCCTTCCGTCCCTCTTCACTCCCCAAGCGCCTGCCTTATTCTTACCTCTATACACACACTCGCCCTATCAACTGGAATATCCGTCCCTGCTCAAATCTTAGTCCTTCTTCAGGACCCAGCCCAAATGCCGCCTCCTAAAAGACCCCCTAATGATTCACATTCCTCTTCATTGACCCCGAATCACAACTACATCTTACTGGCCCCTCTAGCCTGAGCGATCCAGCGCATAGCCACCTCTTATCTCCCAAAATGCTGGATCCTTGGGCCGGGCAATAGAATGTGATGTTTGTTGGGTGAAGACTATATCAATCAACCGACAACAATTTATTAAGCACCTACATTCCAAGTGCTTTCCTAAATGTCGGAGATATAAGGACCATGGTGAAATAATCCCTACCCTCCAGGACCTTACTTTCTTTTTTTTCTTTTTTGGTGAGGCAATGGGGGTTAAGTGACTTGCCCAGGGTCACACAGCTAGTAAGTATCGAGTGTCTGAGGCCGGGTTTGAACTCAGGTCCTCCCGACTCCAGGGCTAGTGCTCTATCCACTGCGCCATCTAACTGCCCCCCAGGACCTCACTTTCTAAGAAGAGAGATAACATTCACACATGGAAGCACATACAAGACACATACAACTCAGATGTGTAGATCACCACCTCCTCCCCCAGAAACTGTGGAGTTATTTGTCATTTTGCCACAGTATCTCCTCAATCAATAGGACTGACAGAATAAGATTTGATCAAATAGGATTGATGAAAAATAGGAATAGGAAAAAATAAGATAGCAAATGCTATTAAGACGGTGGTGAGGGGTCCACAAAATTCTGATGTTAAAAAGAGGTCCCTAGCCTCAAAACGGTTGGAAATAACTGATGCAGAGTAAAAAAAAATTTTTGAACTGAAAGTCAGAAGGCCTGTGCTGGAACGTCATGTCTCCCTCTCTGGGACTCGGTTTCCCCAGCTACAAAATGAGCAACACGGTCTCCAAGGTCCCTTCCACTCCTCAGATTTCAATGACTCTGTGACTAAGCTCAAAGGGAAAGAGGATCAAGATGCTGTACAAAGCCTGACATGTTTTGTTCCAGAAGCCTGTTCTAACTCTGAAGTCAGTCAGAGCCCTCAGCTATTTCATCCCGATTTCTAAATCTCCACCATGTGCTAAATGTTCTCAGAAAGCACACATGCCTCCTGGTCCTTGTCTCTTGGGAAGCTTCTGTTCCAGGGCAGCCTGGCCACACACCCACACGTTGTGTGTTTTTAGTTTTAATGTCTGTTTTCACATTTCCTGGCCAAAGGTAGAAAGAGTGAGGATCCCTGTTTGACCCTAGCAAGCCCGAGAAGTCCACATCTTGGAGAAGGGCTTAGAGAGCAGGGCTTCTCCACCTGGGCTCATGAACTTGGTTTGGGATATTTTGATAACTATTTCACTAGAATTGGTTTCCATTGTAATCCTATGGACTTTATTTTATACCCCTAAAAACATTATTTGAGAAGGGGTGGGGTTTCCTTACTTAGGCTTCACCAGACCAAATAGGTCCATGACTCAAAAAATGTCAAGAACCTCTGGAACAGAAGGAAAGGGAAAAGCTTGGTGGGCAGAAAAGCATCCCAGCTGCACAAGGCAGTTCAGAAAAAGCCATGGAGTTTAGTGAGGGAGGATGAGACCATCTGCATTGCTAGACACCAAAACTCTGCACTATTATATCCTATTAAGGGGGACTTGGCCAAAATTAGCACAGGCCCACCTTACACAGTTGACAGAGTCAAGCCCAAGAAGATCCTGAGAGATCGTCACTAACGTCACCATTTTGTTCAGTCCATTCTTATGATCTATAAACAAATGAGATTAGTAGAGAGCCTCAGAAACCCCACCCCTCTACCCCCACACACATTTGTCCAAAGTCCAGAAAAACAGAAGTCAATGTTTGAGGATCTATTCCCATGGACAGAACAGCCCTGTGAATTTCTTCTGTCCATCTGGAATAGTTTGGTCATCAGAGAACCCTGAAGGCCAGTCTCACGATCACCAGCACCACCAAATTACTGCTTTGGTCCATCATCTGAAGCATCATATATGACAAATTTTGAGTTGGAAGGGGTTGTAGAGGTTAATCTAATCCAGGGGTTTCTTAACCGCTCTGCGTGCGCGTGCGCGCGCGCGCGCGTGTGTGTGTGTGTGTGTGTGTGTGTGAGAGAGAGAGAGAGAGAGAGAGAGAGAGAGAGAGAGAGATATGGACTCCCTTTGAACAGTCTGGTGAGGCCTCTGGGCCCCTTATCAGAATCATGTTTCTAAAAAATTGAAGGAAATGCTTAATTTCATTTGGAGTTTACTGAAAATAAAATGACTGTGATGGATGCTACTGTGCTATAAGAAATGACAAGCAGGTTGGTTTTAGAAAAGTATGGAAAGACTTGCATGAAAAAGTGAAATTAGCAGAACCAAGAGAATGCTGTATACTCTTGAAGAGTAACTGTGAATGACTAGGCTATTCTGAGTAATATGCCCATTCAAATCAACTACAAAGGAATTTATGAAGGAAAATGCTACCCACCTCCAGAGAAAGAACTGATATATGGAAATGTGTATCATGTGATGATGCCACACATATATATCTATATCAAATGTTGGTCATCTTCTCTAATGTGGGACTGGGATGGAGGGAGGGAGACAACTTGCAACTCAAAAATTTAATCAATTAATTAAATTTTTTTTAAAAGAAAAGAAAGTTGCATTGTTTTTTTCTGATCCAAGTTCACAGACTCCTTAAAATTTATCCAAAGGAACCATCTTTCCACTGTACCATTCTGATTCTATGATTCTATGCTAGCATATTGAGACAGTATGGAGTACTGGACTTGGAATGAAAAAGACCTGGGTTGAAATCCTGCTTCAGCTGATTACTAGTTGTGTGACCCTCAACAAATCCCTTAATCTCTCTGGACCTCATCTATAAAATAGGGGAGTTGGACTGAATGGTCTCTAAGGTCCCTTTCAGTTCCAAATCTATGAGCCTATGTTCCTATTCCCTCCCAGTTTTGAGGTTATCTGTAAATTTGCTGAGCATGCTGTCCAACTTCTTGATTGTTGTTGTTGGGTTGTTGTTTTTTTGTCGGGGCAATGAGGGTTAAGTGACTTGCCCAGGGTCACACAGCTAACTTGTTAATGAGAGTATTATTTCTCCTCACAGAGGAACAATTGCTCCCAAGCACCCCTTGACTAGGCTTCTCTGAGGCTGCATTTTACTTTCTTCTACTGAATCTCACTACAAAGACTTACAAAGGTAAAACTGTGTAAAGGATGTCAGCAAAGAAATAAAGACCAAAAAAAGAAGAAAGGTCAGCTATCTTGCACTAAGATTAACCAAAGTATAGCTGGTATACTCAGTTACTATCCTGTTGATCTATGGCTAGGTCAATGGGCAGCAGCCTCATGGCAAACTTATGAGAGGGCATATACAAGAGTCACACGAGATGGACAACCATGGATGAGCCACCATCTGAATTACTAGAAGAAATACCCATCATTGACAAGATCAGAGACTCATTTAAGCATTTGATTAATAAATGAATAATTAGAGTGCGGTGTATGGGATGTTAAGGGACAAATAGCATCTGTGGTGGGAGGGTTTGCTGAGCCCTTTTCAGGGCTGCACCTTTGGTGTCCAATTGGTCACCCAACTCTCAACTAGGACTCTAAGAAGCTGTAGCATGTGCAGCAGCCACACCCTGGTAAACCCATCTCAGCAGATGGACTAAACCAGGTTGAGGGTAACCGACAGACCTCCAACTCATCAATGAGTTAAGGGGATGACTATCCTAAGCATGTGAAGGCTTTTCCTTGGTGGAATGGGCAGATGAGAATAAGTTGTTCCAGTGGCCATGAAGTTGGCTGAAGCAGGTACTATACATGCTTAGAGCTTGGTCAGACATTGAAGATGCCAAGAATATTCACTGCATCTCGAGCCATCTCCAGTCATCCTGACATCTGTCTTGCCACTGGACTTCAATGACTCAGAAAGACAGAGTCAGGCTAACAACTTTGTGCAGCTCTGCCTTACTTAAATCCAATTCACAAGCAAGTCAACACCCTGTGCTCTTCAAAAATGAAGGACCACCACCACCACCAATAATAATCAGAGTAGGAAACTGAAAAGGAGATGATAAAGAGGGTCTTAAGAGAACCATCACCAGTTGGGGGGGGGGGGCTGGCACGCTAAGAGGGTAGGAGGTAAGCTGGAGGAGAATTGGTCTGGCACCAGAGTCTTCCCTGATTTCAGAGAAAAGAGTGAGCCAGTTAAAGACTAAATGTATGCCAGAGTCTCCTGCACTAATCAGACTGCTCCCAAAAGCCAGTGGTTCTTAATGGGCATAATTAATGGAAACATGAAGATTTGCAGTATACATTACTATAACAAATAGGGCAACTTTAGCACGGAAGTAAGAGATCCATTTGAGTATCCAAGTATTATGAACTCCTATGCTAATGAAGGGGGGGATGCTGCTACATCCCATTAGCGATGCCCTTTAAATACTGACAAGGAGGAAAGAGTTTTGTTCAACAGGAAAACTGGGGCAGATGGAGAGGTGATTTACAGATGAGTGGAAGAAACCCACAGAGAGAAGTTTAAGAACTACCTTGCAGAAAATGGACCCATGATGCCAAAAAATAAATCCCCATGGTTGAATCAACCCAGCAATTTGGGCACCATTATTCTAAAAGCTCCATGAATTCCCTTTCTTAAGTGGTACAGAATACATGGCTCATGACAAGGCCCTTGGGAACACAGAAGACCCTGTTAAGAGGTGCTTATTGCCTTCCTAAGATGCACTGATTCTTCAAATCTGAGACCATAGGAAGCTTTTAGACCCACGCTTATTCATCACCCCAATACTTGGAGGTAAATTTCTGATTGGGGCAATGAGTTGGCATTTGTAGAGCCTCCTTTGAGAATCACTTTCTTTACAACAACAATTCAGGGGCAGCTAGATGGTGCAGTGGATAGAGCACTGGCCCTGGAGTCAGGAGTACCTGAGTTCAAATCCGGCCTCAGACACTTAACACTTACTAGCTGTGTGACCCTGGGCAAGTCACTTAACCCCAATTGCCTCACCAAAAACAAAAACAAAAACAAAAAACAACAACAACAACAATTCAAGGCCCTGGCTCTGCTTGGCATTGGGGTCTGTATGCTCATTGTCTGTCTCTAGAAAAACCACATTCGCCACATACTAAATAAGGGAAAATATCCTCAAAGTTCCTCAGCTAATAAGATCCCTTCTGCCACAGGATAAGCTTGGCCTACTGGCCCCTAAGAAGACATCAAATCCTACTGTCCAATGGACACTGGTACTCTCAAAAAGTGGACAGCTCCAATGGGCCCTCACTGATGTATACATTGTAACTTTATGTATTACAATTATCTGTGTTTGTACCTTATTGATATGCTGATTGCTCCAGATGGGGAGGGGCCATCTTATCTCATCTAGCATGCTGCCCAGGACTGGGCACATTATTAAAGTTTCATAAATGATGGATGGCTAACGAAATGAATAAATGCAGCTTTTGAAAGTCCCCATGAATAACTTTAATCTTAGACTTGAGAGTGTCCAAGCTAGAAGGGACCAGGGCCATGGAGATCATCCTTCACTTTACAAAAGAGCAGTGAAGCTCAGAGTGAGAAAGGAAGGGACACACAGTGAGTTAGTGGAAGAAGCTGAATGCGGAAAAAAGGAAGAGTCATCAGAACATGGATTGAGAACTAGAAAGGACATTTATAGGATATCGAACAAAATCTCACCTGAGCTTCACAACAACCCTACAAGGGAGATACGACAAGTATTACTATCTCCCATTTTTAGGCAAGGAGATGGGCTCAGAGCAGTTAAGTAACTTGCCCATGATCACAGAGCTAATAAGTATCAGGGGCAGGATTTTAATTTGTGCCTTCCTGGCTCCAAGTTTATCGCTCTACTCATTACACTACCCTACCTACCAGGATCTCTGAAAGGATAGTTCAAATGACTATATTCTCTGTGTGTGTGGAGGGGGGAACGCCTGGTTTGTTAAGATAAAGAACCCTCTCAGGTTTTTTTCTGTAAAAGAAAAAGGCAACATTTTAAGGGAATGAATCCATCAATAACACAAAAGAGTAAAAGAAACCAAGTGAAAATCCCTGGTGAAGTAAAGAAGGGAGGACTGGAGGGAAACATGATAGCAGCCTTCAAGCATCTGAAGTTGGTCCCAGAGGGCAGAACTAACAGGGAACAATGGGAATGGACTGCAGAGAGGCAGAATCTGGCACAATGTGACGACAATCCAAGTGAAGTGGCCAGTCTGGAGAGCTTGAGCTTCCCCTCACTGGAGGTGTTCAAATAGAGACTGGTTGCATAGAAAAGCTTCTTGTGTAGCTACTGGTTGGACGAGATAAAGGGTTCTTAACACGGGGGTCTGTGAACTTGACCATTTACTATGTTGATAAGTGTATTTCTATATTTCTGTTTCCCCCGCCGCCCCCACCACGGCAATGGGGGTTAAGTGACTTGCCCAGGGTCACACAGCTGGTAAGTGTCAAGTGTCTGAGGCCAGATTCGAACTCAGGTACTCCTGAATCCAGGGCCGGTGTTCTATCCACTGCGCCACCTAGCCACCCCCTATATTTCTAACTGTAAGGGTAGTTAAGTGGTGCAGTGGATAGAGCGCCAGGCCTGGAGTTAGAAATCCACCCTTGAACACTTACCAACTGTGTGACCCTGTACAGGTCACTTAACCCTCTTTGCCTCAGTTTCCTTATCTGTAAAAATGAGTTGAAGAAGGACATGGCAAACCGCTCCAGTATCTTTGCCAAGAAAACCCCAAATGGGGTCACCAAGAGTCAGACACAACTGAAAAATGACTAAACAATAACAACAAGAAGTTTTTCACTATTACTGGCTTCCTTTGTAATCCTGTGTTTTTATTTTTTACATTTAAAAACATCATTCTGAGAAAGGGTCTCCCCAGACGTCACCAAATTGCCAGAGGAGTCCATGACACAAAAATGGCGAAGAGCTCCTACAATGAACCCTCATTGCCCTGCCAAAAAAACCCACACCACCTCCTACAATGGACTAAAAGATCCTTGAAGTCTTTCCAGTTCTACGATTTTCTGTGTAGAACAGCTTAAAGCACAGGACAAAGGGGAGGGGAGAAGGTAGATGGAAATCAGTAATTAAATAGCAGAATGCCTTAATGCTTTACTAATATGATCTCATCTCATCCTCACAACAACCCTGGGGGGTAGGTACTATTATTATCCCCATTTTATAGTTGAGGAAAGAGAGAGGTTAAATGACTTTCCCAGGCTCACACAGCTAGTAAGTGTCTGTGGCTTGACTTGAACTCAGGTCTTCCTGACTCCAGGCCCAGCACTCTACCTACTGTACCAAATTGACCTCAACTTCTCTCTGATACACTTGAAAGAGCCATTAGCTCCCTGTTTGCAGTGCTGTTCACATGGAAATCTGACTTTTGTTACATCACATTTGGACACAAGTTTCCTGTGTACATACTGTATCAAATGGTCCATGAATTCAAACGCACAGCAGTGAACTCGGGTGACACGGGACAGGACACTGGGTAAAGTACTTTGGCCGGAAGTGTTAAATCAGGCTTTGGAATATCACCGTCCTGTGGGAAATGGGATCGGCAACCTGAATGCTGAGTCAGGGTCGTTGTGGGAGGCTCGATGGATCCAATGGACTCTTAGCCCCCCAAGTAGGCAGAGCGGACCCCCTCTCCCCAACCCACCTCAGGTCTAAAGCCAGAGCTGAGCATAGGCAACATGACTATAAGTTTCAGGAAAGCAGACATTGAAGACTATCCATATTTTGTATCTTCCCGGGCCCTGAATGCCAAACCCCATCCGCGGCAGGCACCTAAATAAATTAAATTTACTGGACTGTCGAATCTTCACAAAAGGCCTGTAAAGCAGGCATTGCTGCTATTACTGTCTCCATTTTACAGATAATAAAGCAGAGGCCCATAGAGGTGCCCACTGTTAAAAAGCTATTAGATGGCACCCCGGTCTTCTAATTACACGCTTGTAGCATTGATGGTGGTGAAGAAATATTTTGTCGCACTCCAGAGGAGCTCACAGCCTGGCTGATATCTCCAAGGGGAAAAAACCAAACTCAAATCCTAATAATACTGAGTACAAACAGATCATTTTAAACCTTAAAGACAGTCAAAAGGTCATGGTTCTTCCTATAAGCTTCCTGTCCTTTCCCAGGATTTCCAATCACTGGTAAGAGGCATCCTCAGGGTAGCCTGGTAGGGTTTGGTGTTATGGGATCTCCCAGTTATGGGGATGGACAGGCCAAGCTTATCTCAGAGGCTTGAAGCAGGGGGTGGGGTGAGGGGGTTTAAGAGCTTCCTCGCCCCACCCATCAGTTAGGAAAAGGCTTCAGGAGGAGTAGCAGAAAGCAAAAACGATGATCCCAGAGGTCTAGTAAGCCTAGGACTCAGACCTCTGGCTAGGGTGCACCTGAAGGGTCAGGGTACCAGGAGAGAAAAGATAGAGGCAAATCACCAAAGAAACACAGTGATTAAAATGATCAGTCAGTAAGAAAGAGATTCAGTCCTAGAAAGAGCTTCCAACTCAGAAGAGTGACAGACTTGTGTTGGTGTCCTGACTCCCCTTTTATCTCAGTGTGACTTTGGGTAAATCACTTCAGATCAAGAGACTGTGGACTGAGAGTTCAAAAGGATTTTGAAAATCTAGATCTACCCCCTGATTTTGCTTCCCCAAGATCTGGCTCCCTAGCTAGATGAGGCAATAATAACTGCCCTGCCTGGCACTCCCATTTTGTTGTGTGAACCAGCATGAGATAATGGGTAGAAAAGGACTTTGTAACTGTAAGGTGGCATACTTCCACACATACAGGATGACGCCAACAACAATGAATCCTAAAGCTTCTAATGACCCACAAAGAATCAGAGAGGATTCCAAAGGCCAGCCCACACTGCACTGGCCAGGGTGCCCCACCCTAGAACATGGACAGCTCTTTGTCAAAATGAAGGTTCCAGGAGGAACTCAACCATGGGAGAAAGGAACCACAGGGACAAAAGGGGAAAGCAGCTAAACTACAGTGGCAAAGTCCAGAGTTCAAGGTAAAGCTGAATTGTGGCATAACAATGTTATAACTTTGGCTTTCCTGGGTGGTTTTTCCATGTTTGTCAATGTAGTGTGGGTCCCTGGGAAAGCTGGACATACTGGGCTATGCTTTGAACTGCCTGAGGTCTTTGGCTGAGAGAACACGGGGCAGGGCAGGACTATTGGAGTCACAGGATCAGTAAGAGCTGAATCTCTGAAAATTCCTAAGTCCTTTTCTCTTCTCTTACAGGGGTCTGGGTCAGAGGTCAAAGGACCCTTGCAGTCTAACATGTACTGCTGAAACTGGGCCTGAACTAGGGTCTTCTGATTCCCAAATTAGTACATTTTCCACTGCATTCTGAGGAATGAAAATAAGTCAATGGCCATAGTGATATAATGGAAAACAATCCTGAAAAAATTAGAGTTCTGATCATTATAGTAACAGACAATTACTTCAGAGGACTAAAGGGCAAGCATTGTCAGTAGGGAGGTGGTGGACCACAGGTGCAGAAAGAGGCATACATTTTCAGACATGACCAATGTGCTGATTTGTTTTGCCTGCCTGGATGTTGCTACCAAAATAAAAAAAAAACACAAATTTTAAACCATTCCTCCATTCTGCTGAGGGAAAAGGTGACTAAGGAGTGACAGCAACACAGGGGGGGAAAGCATCAATGATTTTTTATTTTTAGGGAGAGAGAAATGAGAATAAGTGAATAACCTAAAAATATGACAGATCATAAAAGCGGCTCCATTAAAGACGTAGGATCATTTAAAAGTTACCTTCACAGCGAAATGCAAGGGAATCTAGTGGCTTTCTGCAGACAATGCAGAACTTCTTCTTGTAGTGTCCTGGGGGCCCAAAACAGTGCGCAACCGGAACCTGCCAAGGGAGGGACACAAGCATCCATCAGTGAGTGATATCTTTCTGCTTTGGGCAGGGCTCACAGGACCAAGTTTTAGCAAGACTCCTTATCCAAAATCGCCCCCAAATTACAGCAACAATAGTCATCAGTGTCTACATGTTGTTTAAAAGTTTGTGAAATGCATTCCTGTGTGCTTTTTAAAATTTGGTCCTTCCATAAGCCCCATAAAGGAGGTGCTACAGGCATCAGCCCTGTCATTCAATTCCAGGGCTCTTCTGGCTGCACATCCAGTGGAAAGTCTGCTGGTCTACACTGCCTCTCATCAGGGTAGAAAATATCTGACTCATCATAACAACCCAGAGTTCTAAGGTTTATAAAAGGCCTCCCCAGCAACAACCCTGGGAAGTGTATGTCACAACTGTAACCATCCCAAAGGTGTAGCCAAAAGAGCTGATTAAAACAAAGAGCCCCTTTTTGCCCATGTGGCACCAGAGGCACTGAAAAGTACCTTCATACCCGCCTGGTCCTGGTACCCTTGGCACATGAAGGTTAAGGGACACAGGGTCCCTCTTGTTAGCCATATTTTAAAGATAGGGAAAAAGAAGCTAAATGAATCACCAATCCAATTCAGCAAAGATTTCGGACACACCTGCTTTGTCCGTGCTCCGTGCTCAGATGAAAAGGTACAAACCAAACAGCCCCTGCCTTTAAAGACCTTAAGTTCTACAGTAGTGGTTTCCAACATTTTTTGTTCCTTGAACCCCTTTCAACAACAAGAACAAAAAATTGTGTGGCAAATCTTCAAATGAATTTAGCATACTATTCTAAGTATTCTTTCAGATTTTTTCATTAAAAGTACACAATAATTTCTGTGCCAAAAGATCCAAATTAAAAATTACATTATGATTACAATTATAACTATAAGACACACACACACACATGCTTGTTGTCACAAAGCAAAAATATATTTGTAACATAATCGGGCAATTATTTTCTGTATAAAGGGGGCCACTGAGGAATTCTTAGCATGAGTCCCTTGGACCACGGTCTCAATCCCCAATTAGTTCACGAACTAAATGGGAGCCATTGTTCTACTGGACAGATCCGACCTAAACACAAGGTAATTTGAGGAGAAAGAACGAATAACTGGAAGAACAAAGAAAGACCTAACCAGAGCCTTGAAGGAAGATAAATGGAGATGAGGAAGGTGTACATTACAAACATGGAGAGCTGCATAAACAAATACGTGGAGGAAGGAGATGGAAAGCCAATTCAGGGAACACCTAGTCATCCAGTTTGGCTGGAACATAAAATGTGTAAAGATGAGTAATACAGAGAGTCTGGAAAGTTTGGTTTGAGCCAAATTTTGGAAGGCTTTAAACTCTAGACCTTAAATCATAGTTTATCTTCTGTCTTAGAAGTAGCAGGGAAGTGATATGGTCAGGCCTATGCATCAAGAATATTATTTCGGCAGTTGTGTGGAAGATGGACCAGAAAAAGGGGAAAAAACTGAAAGCTGGAAGACAAATTAGGCAGCTATTTGTAGCAACCCAAGCAAGAACCTCTAAGGGTCTGAAAATAGGATGCTGGTTGTAAAAGTGGAGAGATGGAGGAAGGATCAGTAGCTGTTGTGGAGGTAGAAGCCAAGACTTAGCAAATGACTGCAGGTGCAAGGGTTGAGCGTTAAGACAAGATCATAGATTTAGAGCTGGGAAGAAACTAAATCCAATTCCTCCTTTTTACAGATGGGAAAATTGAGACTCAGTGCGACTAAATGTCTTGCCCAGGGTCACAAGCTAGAAAATGTTTGAGGTGAGACAGGATCTGAACTGAGGCATTCCTGACTCTAAGGCTCAGTGCTCTATCCACTGTACCATCTAAGAGTCCCTTTTCAAAGAGTACTCCCTCCAGAGTGACTGAGAGGCTGATCATGCACACTCAAAGGAAATGGGAAATTTCAATAGAGGGACAGGAGTAAGAGAGGAAAAGAGTGAGTTGTTTTAGACATGTTGATTTTGAGGTGCTGTTAGAATACCCAGGTGGACAGGTCCAACAAGCAGGTGGAACTATGGGATTGGAATTTAGGAAAAAAGATTATGGGATCATAGATTTAGAGTTGGACACGACCTCTAAGAGTATCTATTATAATCCCCACTCAAATCAGAATCCCCTCAATAAAAGTGAAAATGAAAAGTGGCCAGCCAGCTTTTCCCTGAACCCCTCTGGGCAATGGGAGGGTCACTAAAGCAAGGTGGTGCAGTGGATAGAGTACTAGCTCCAGAGTCAGGAAGACCTGAGGTCAAATCCAGTACCAGACACTTGACACTTACTAGCTGTGACCCTGGGCAAGTCACTTAACCCCCATTGCCTCACCCAAAACAAACAAACAAACCACTAGGGCTCAACAGATTGGTATCTATATTGAGATTATAATACAATCTGTAAGAGCAGACTCAAACTAAGCAAGAGAGAATATAGAGAAAGAAGACTACACAAGCCAGAGTCTTGTGGGACACATACAATTAGGAGACAGGGAATGGAAGGTGATCCAGCAAAGGTAATAGAGAAACTGTTTTCTTCCTGTAAATAGAGGTAGGAGGAAAACAAGGAAAGAAGCTGTATCATGAACTCAAGGGAGAAGAGAATAATCAAGGATGGCCGAGAGTATCAAAAGCTGCAGAGTTGAAAAGAGGATACAGGCTAAGAGAAGACCATTGGATTTAGCCACAAACAGATCAGTGGTGATCTTGGAGACAGCACTTTCAGGTGAATGGTGAGGCTGGAGCCAAATTACAAAGGGTTGACAAGTAAGTAGGAAATAACGAAATGAAAATAAGGAATATAGAAGATCTTTTCTTCATTTCCAGGCTAATTATACCTCCCACACTCTACCATCCAGCCAAATTCGAATTTTTAACGTCAACTTGCACTGGTTGTCCTTAACATCTGAAATGGTCTCTTTTCTCACCTCTGCCTCTTGGAATTTCCAGTTCCCTGAAGGACTCAGCTCAAAATCCACTTTCTACAAGAAGCTTTTCCTCCCTTCTCCCCATCCCTCCCCAGTAGTAGCTAGTATCTTCCTCCCAGAAGATTATCTTGTATCTACTTTGTATGTATTTTATATAGAACATATAAATATGTGTGAATGGTATTGTTCCCAACTATAAGCTCTTTTGAGTGTAGGTACTGTTTCACTTTTGTCTTTGTACCCTGAGTCGAGAACAGTGCCTGACATAGACTAGGTGTTTAATTTATTGATTCTCTAAGACTTACGAAACGATGAAGAAAAACAGGGCAATATATTGAGGATATGATAAGGCTAAGTGAAATGTTTTGTTTTTTAGGATGGGGAGGTGGGACTTGAGCTTGGTTTGAGGTAGAAAGACTGTAAGCCAAGGGACTAAAATTCCTTTAAAAAGACTCAGAATGACTCAGATATCGGCTCTAGGAAGAGAGTCATGAGTATATTTCTTGCACCAGATCAGCATAACCCACTGAAGCTCAGAATTCCTAAGCTCAAGAGTTCTACCAGCCTCAGACTACCTGGTAGCTGAGATTACACAGTTGTGTGCCACCATGCCCAGTGGTACTTGGAAGTGGGGATGGGAAGGACTTACAAGTCTTCCCAGACAGAAGACTGAATTTACACATGTAAATTACCTTCCAAAATGGCCAGGAAGTAGGCACAGTCAGAAGATATCCCACATGTGGCCCAAGAACTCAGCTTTGTATCACCTTGGATATCCATAATTCTGGTTCTTCTAGCCCTAGGCTTAGTATCAAAGGCCCTGATTAGGGTGACACTAGACCTTGTTTGGGGTTCTAGTCTCTCCAGATCCTGCCTTTATGGTTCCCCTGTTCCCAAAACCCAATAAATAGAATGACCTCATTCTGCTATTTATAAGCTATGTGAATATGGGCAATTAACATAACCTCTCAGGCTTCAATTTCTTAATCTGTCAGATGGAGATATCTGTCCTACCTACCTCAAACGGTAACTCTTCTCCATGCTGGTTACCTTCCAATGAATTTGCTCTAATATGTCAATGTTATCCCTAAAAATGGTACACAACACTACAAGCTGTGTCTCAACTAGGACTGAAGGCAGTGACCTGCCCTGTTCTAGATCCCAGACTTCTATTAATGAATCTTAAGGTTTGCCCACGTTAAGTCAGAAAGAATGTTTTCCCTTTGATCCTGGTCAGCAGCTCACGGTTTTGCTGATGGGTGTTTAATGCCAGCACACTCTGGCCATTCAAATGCCTGACAGGGCCCAATCTGAGTTCCCGTCCATCTACGCTTATTGAGGGCAACAGGAAGTCATTACATAACTTTCACCCACCTGTGGCAAACCATAGAAGGCAGCCTTGTATAACAGAAAAAACCTGGGTTTAGGAATCTGAAGACTCCAATCCAGCCAATGCTACCAGGTACTGGTGTGCCCTGGGCAAGGGCCTCAGTGTCCTCCTCTGTAAAATAATGGTACTGAGCTAGATGATTCCTAAGGCCACTTCTAGATCTGAGTCCAGGAAACTATGTTAGTCCTGGGAGGTCTTGGAAAATTTTACTTGAAATCTACAAATAGGACCAAAAGATTTGAAGTAGAAGAAAACTGGTTAATAAGTCAACTGGAAAAATGTTTTCAAAAGGGTCCAACTGATCAGTTCTCACGAATACAGCCAAGAAAGGCCCTGCAGACAACATCAAGAGGCTTCTGGATTCTCCTGAAGACAACCAGGTCCACCAAGGACCTAATGGCCATCATCATCCTCCTCATCCTCGGCGGCGGCAGTGGCAGCTAATATTAATACAGCACCTACGATGTGCCAGACACTCTAAGTGCTTTACAATTATTATCTCATCTGATCCTCACAATGACCCTAGGAGGGAGGTACTATTATTATCTCCATTTTATACAGATAGGAAACTGAGGCAAACAAGGGGTTAAATGATTGGCCTAGGGTCATATAACAAGTATTTGAGGCAGGACAGGTCTTTCCTGACTCAGCCTGTTGTTCTAGCCACTGCACCACCTAGCTACTCCACCCCCTCCCATAAGGAGCTGTCCCAGAGGCCTGGATAGGTCTTGGGGCAAGAGGAGCCAGTCCCAGAGGGGAGCACCCATGTCTTCTGTTATCCAAATAGATAGGTGATTAAGAACACAATGGGTGAGGGGCAGCTGGGTGGCTCAGTGGATAGAGCACCAGCCCTGCAATCAGGAGTACCTGAGCTCAAATCCGGCCTCAGACACTTGACACTTACTAGCTGTGTGACCCTGGGCAAGTCACTTAACCCCAATTGCCTCACCAAAAAAAAAAAAAATTGGGGGGCGGCTAGGTGGCGCAGTGGATAGAGCACCGGCCCTGCAATCAGGAGTACCTGAGTTCAAATCCGGCCTCAGACACTTGACACTTACTAGCTCTGTGACCTTGGGCAAGTCACTTAACCCCCACTGTCCCACCAAAAAAAAAAAAAAAGAACATAATGGGTGGGGCAGCTAGGTGGCACAGTGGATAAAGCACAGGCCCTGGATTCAGGAGTACCTGAGTTCAAATCCGGCCTCAGACACTTAACACTTACTAGCTGTGTGACCCTGGGCAAGTCACTTAACCCCCATTGCCCCACGAAAAAAAAAAGTTTTAAAAATTAAGAACACAATGGGAAAGGTGAGGAAAATAATAGCATTTAGAGTTCAAGGGAGTCAAAAACACAAAGATAGAGGTCCTATGTATATTGCAAATTTCTACAGTAGCACTTTTTGTGGTAGAAAAAAACAAACCCCAAAACCTGGCAGCCCAATCACTTGAGGAACAGCTGAACAAACAATGGCACATGAATGTAATGGAATATCACATTCCACTATGTGCAGTAATATAATAATATGCATTCCATTATAGTATATTCCAATGAGTACAGGAAAAAACAACAAATATGAAGAACCCAATGTAAGGGGCTAAAATTCTAGCTAGTCTGTCTAAAATATCTAATGAGTGGTTGCCAATAAATTATAAGCTTTAGCAATAGTTTAGACTTTTAAGTATTTATTAAGGAGAATAAGAATTTGGTGAAGAGAGAGAAAGGCCTAGATTCATCTATCTTTCTTGGGGAGCTACAGTTCTCCTGCTCCAAGCTCCATGAGAGTCCTGGTCCTGGTGAAAGAGAGTGAGAGCACCAGCCTCGCCCCCTCTTTGGTGTCACTTCCTGACACCAAAAAAAGTCACATGTCTTGCCCTCAGGTGCCTTCTCATTTCCTACAGTAAGTCTCCAGCAGGTGGCATCATTCCAATCATTACACCAAAGAAACCTGGGAATACTTGAATACAGAACAAAGTAATCAGAACCGGAAGAACTATTTACAGCATGACCATGATAAAGAAAAGGAAAATAAAACCAAAAACCTTCAGAATTCCTGACCAATGTGGTGACCAATTAGCACTACAGAAAACTGACAATGAAGCATGTCTTCTTCCTCTGAGAGAGGCTGGTGAATCAACCATGAAGCAGAAATGAGGTTCCCATTCTCAGACAGAGCCAATGTGTGTTTGGCTTAACTATCATTCTTCATTACAAGTGAGGGGTCTGTCGGGGGAGCGGGGACACTGGGGAGTAGCAGAGATATATACAAGAGACATGAATAAAATTTATTCTACTGAAAAGAAATGGAGAAAGAGACAAAGCAGAGTGACAGAGAGCAGAAGAGTACAAGGAAAAGAGAGAAAGGAATAAACGAATAATGGATAGATGGATGAATAGATGGATGAAAAAGCATTTACTAAGTGTTGACTACGTCCTTGGAGAAGGGAGGAAGGGAAAGAAAGAAGGAATTGAGTGAGAAAAAGAAGATTCCAGGACATTCCCTCTGACAGGCTGTGTTTTCTGCATGAAGCCAGCCTAATTAAGAATAGGGAGTTCAAGAATCAAGAAATTAAAAACTAAGTGAATTCTTTGGTCATGGAGATATTTTCATAAAGTGATTAGCAATAAAACCCCATTAAAAAACAAAATCCAAGCTGTACTGGGAGTTCTGCGCTGTAGGAAGGGTTATCAGGGAGCAGGATAAACCACCATTAATGGGCCTTGCTCCATTTTCCCTACTTGGGCACTATTCCACCAATAATTTATTAAACATCTACTATATGCGCAAGCATTGGTCCAAGATCCCAGGAAGGAGCTAATAGGCTGGAGGGAGCCTGGATGGGGGTGACAATACGGGCTTTGGAAAGGACTTCTGAGGTCATCCAGTCTGTTCCCCTACTCCCTGCAGGAACCAACATTCCCTGCAAGTGGTCCTCTGGTCCCGGGCTTAAATGCTTCCAACAACAGCAAATAGAGGGTGCCCTCTCTGCCCCTGAGTCAGCAAGATTATGAAAGAGAAGAGATAGAACTAGCAACCACGGATGCAAGTTGCTAAGAAGCAGATTTAGGCTCTATTGTAATTTGGGGGAAAACAACTCATTGGGGAAAAAAATAAAAGGAGCTGTCCAGAAATACAATGGCTGCCTACAGAGACTGTGGTTTAAGAAAGCCACATCAATGGGAGATCTTTAAGAGGAGACCAGAAAACTGCTGGTCAAGAATGCAGAATGTTAAAGAATGGATTGAACTAGATACCCTTTAGGGCGCCTTTACTTCTGAGATTCTGTGTACTCTGGATGAACCTTCTGGCCACATTAGCTCTAGTTCTACTCTTGTTATTAAGTAGCTAAATAGACCTTGGATGAGCCACTTCCCTTCTTCAGCTCCTTACTGTGAAACTCATCAGGAGTTCTTAAGCTAAGAATCTGTGAACTTTTTAAAATAATATATTTATTTCAATATTTTTCCCTATTATCCATATATTTCTATATAACTATTTTCCTTTGTAATCCCATGTATTTCATTTTATGTATTTAAAAACATAATTCTGAAAAGGGGGCATGGATTTTTACCAGATTGCCAAAGGGGTCCATACCTCAAAAAAAGTGAAGAACCACTTGAACAATAGGGTCTTAACTCCCTTCTGGCTCTTCTATGATATGACTAGACTGAGAAATGGAAAGAAAGATATACAGCCCCACACAGTTCTTCTGCCTGGGACTCTTCTCCTTACATTCCCCCACCCCCAAACCCAGGAGAAGCAAGAGGCAACATGGACCCATCAATACCCAATTTGAATCCTATTAACAAAATGTAAGCCTGCAATTCAAGTATTATTTAACTTCAATAATAATCAAAAACAATTATTCAATAATAATAATTCAACAATAAATGAATACACAGTATCATGATGAAATCTTTAGGTATCGTGATGATGTAGCACCCAGACTCCCCCAAAGGCATCCTGGCTCAATGAGACTTGTATTTAAGCCTGTAGTATAATAAAAAATATATTGACATAGATACACATACAAAGTGTTTATTTAGCAAAGTGAAAGTTATCAGAATGACCAATGATCTCATTATCACCACAAAAAGAAAAAATTAGCCCCACCCATCTATAGGTAGTAAACCTGGGAAAGTGGGTCTGTCTACTCACCCGGACCAGGCTTGGAGCAATACAGGCACATGGGATCTTCACGTGTTTCAAGCATTTCTCATGAGACATAAAGTTGCAGACTGTGGAAACAAGAAACCTTTTCAGACTCAACAATATCTTGAGAAAGATGTAATAATGGGAACCAAAGAATATGGGGAGGCCAGAGGCAGAGATACCAAAAAATAATATTGCCGATTTCTATTCTGCTTTAATGTTTACAAAGGGTATGTCTTCCTCAGGACAACCCTATGAGGTAGGTAGTTCAAATATTAAAAATGCCCCATGACGGGGCAGCTAGGTGGCGCAATGGATAGAGCACCAGCCCTGGAGTCAGGAGTACCTGAGTTCAAATCCAGCCTCAGACACTTAACACTTACTAGCTGTGTCACCTTGGGCAAAGTCACTTAACCCCAATTGTCTCACTAAAAAAAAAAAAAAATGCCCCATGACAAAGGAGGAAAATGAGGCCCAGCGATTCGACCAGAATCACAGAGCTAATAAATGTTGGAGCCAGGACTTGAACCTGGAACTTCACCCCAAGAGCATTTCTTTCGACTGTAGCATACAGCAGGGGACTCAGATTTATGCTGCTCTAGTCAAATCTTCATGACTATTCTCAGCCTTTTAGGAACAAAAATTCTATAGTACAGTGGATGGGGGCCCTACGAACTAAATCCAAGTTCCCAGGAATCAGATAAAGTTGTCGGAGCCACAATAGGAACATGAGTCCCTTCCCAAGTAGGGAGAAGCCACAGTGGCCAGTCTTCTGTGGCAAGGAAGTTTGGCTCCTTGCCACCAGCATCATCAGCGTTTCCAATGCCACTGAGGACAAGGAGCAAGGAGGAGGGAGTGATCACTGGGGAGCTGGCAGAGAAGGACCCTTGAGAGTCCCTAACCTTGTGACTATTTGCTTCTATAAGTTCTAATCAACAAAGAATTCCAGATTAAAACAATCCTGAGGTACCACTTGAGTCCCACAAGATTGGTTAAAAAGAAAGAAAGAAAGAAAGAAAGAAAGAAAGAAAGAAAGAAAGAAAGAAAGAAAGAAAGAAAGAAAGAAAGAAAGAAAGAAAGAAAGAAAGAAAGAAAGAAAGAAAGAAAGAAAGAAAGAAAGAAAGAAAGAAAGAAAGAAAGAAAGAAAGAAAGAAAGAAAGAAAGAAAGACAACAGAATTCAATGTCACTAGGGCTGGAAGTAAAGAAGTGGATTCATTTTTACTCCCTCCTCTCTCTCAACCATTCAGCAAATGGCCTTTGAGAGATGCTAGGGCTAAAAAATGCACCACCCTGCAGTTAACCCCAGGGGTGAGCTCCATGAGGCCAGTCCTTGGAGAACAAAGCCTTTTGCTAGTCACATACAGGAAGCCTTTCCAGTTCAGGAGGACCTGCAGTAACTGGCATCCTATTGGCATAGCCTCGAAGAACCCTGGGTCGCCTCAGGACCACAATGAAGAGGCAGAGTAAGACCTTAGGAGAGAGTCCAAAAAACAAAACAAAGCAAAAAACCAGCAGGTGGAATTTACAAAGAGGATGGTTTCCTTCTAATAAGTGAAGCTAACAGTGGAAGGAGCTGCCTTTAGGAGCTCCTGATCATGATGGATTTTCAAAGAGAAGCTGGTCAGGGATGCTGAAGGACTCCTGGCATTAGGTAGATCACCGAACTGATGACAGCAAAAATAACTCATGAGGTAGAGAGTGAGGAATTACAAACCCCATTTTATAGATGGACAAACAGAGGACCAGAGAGGGGAAAGTACTTTGGCCAAGGATATACAAGCTGATAAGTGTCAGACCAAGTATTCCAATCCAGGTCTCCTGACTCCAAATCCAAGGCTTTTCCCATTACACTAGGGGTTCTTTGCCACATTCTTAACCCCAATGTGGGTCATGGATAGATTTCAGGGGATCCATAAACTTAGATGGGAAAAAATTACAGCTTTACTTTCACTGACCTCTAACAGAAATATGGAATTTCTTTCAATTACTTAAAAACCTGACTTTCACCAGACTGTCCAAGGGGTCCATGATACAAAAAAGATTAAGAATCCCTAGATTGGGGGGCAGCTAGGTGGCACAGTAGATAAAGCACCAACCCTGGATTCAGGAGGACCTAAATTCAAATCCTGCCTCAGACACTTGCCACTTACTAGCTGTGTGACCCTGGGCAAATCACTTAATCCCCATTGCCCTGCCCCACCCCCCAAAAGAATCCCTAGATTATACCAATTAAAATAAAGGAGCTCAGAGATTCCAGCTAGAGCCAAGACTCACTGTTTTAATCTCTTCCCCCCCCCACCCCCATATGCACATGCCCTGCCCAGCCCCCATCCTTCAAGAACTGTCTGAGTCTAAAATTTAATCAAAACCTTCAAACAGAAAATTCTGAATCCCTTTGAGCAATTCATTATTCTACTGGGGATGGCTGAGCTAAACTTGAGCATTTGGGAAATATGCAAAAACCAAGGACAATGAACAAACAGAAGAAATTATAGGGAATGAGGTAGATGGCTTTGGTTACATAATACTTTAAAAATCTGTATAACAAAAACAACCAAAAAAAAAAACCCAACCAAACAAACAAACAAACCCCAAACCCCAACCTAGTGTGACCCAATTGAAAAAAGAAAAAAATCAAATTAATATCAGATTAGGGGGGAAAATCTTTGTGGAAAATAAGACATAGAAATGTTGAGATGGAACTATGTATAAGGAACTGATACAATTCAATACGTTATTCAAGGGAAACACCCAGTCCCCAATGGATAAGTGGTCAAAGGATAAGAACCCTCAATTTACAAAAGAGGAAACACAAATGACAAATAATCACTTAGGATAATAGCCAGCCCCCTTCATAATGAAATAAATGCACACTGAAACAACTCTGAGGACACTCTGGACATATAGCATGGGGTAATATGGAAAGAGCTCTGGATACGAATTCTAAAGATGGGTTTGAATCCCGAGTCTGACTTCTGACTCTCAATCCCATTATCCTAGCTCCTTAAATCCATCACAATGGAAAAAATAAACCAAAACCCTAATGTATGGCAACCAGTCCCCTTGAACATTGCTGCTGGAATTTCAAGTCAATGGAACCTTTTTGGACAACAATCTGACAGCACATTAAAAAAAAAAAATAAAACCTAAAACCCAACCCAACTGTGCCTTTTTCTTTTTTTGGGTGGGGCAATGAGGGTTAAGTGACTTGCCCAGGGTCACACAGCTAGCAAGTATCAAGTGTCTGTGGCCAGATTTGAACTCAGATCCTCATGAATCCAGGGCCAGTGTATTATCCACTGTGCCATCTAGCTGCCCCCCCCCAACTGTGCCTTTTGACCCAATAATCCCATTATTATGTGTATCCTAAGCATGTCATAACCAAAATGAGAAAAAAACTACCTTTTCGGGCAGCTAAGTGATGTAGTGGATAAAGCATCGGCCTTGGAGTCAGGAGGACCTGAGTTAAAATCCAGCCTCAGACACTTGACACTCACTAGTTGTGTGACCCTGGGCAAATCACTTAACCCTCACTGCCCCACAAAAAACCAAAAACCAAAAGCCAAAAAAACCCCTACCTTTTCAAATATATTTAGAACGTTATTATTATTGTTGTTGTTATTGTTATTTTTAATAAGGAAGCCTGTATTTGTAATGACAGTGACTTAGTTAAACTAGAAGTCCGAAAGTATTAGGTTCAAATGGTGACTTGGACCTTTACTAGTTATGGGAGCATCAGAAACACCTCCTTGATATTTACTGGCTAAATTACAGAAAGGCTATGACCTAGACTGTAACCAAACTTCATTAGATAGAACACTGACTCAAGTTGGGAGAATGTAGGTTCCAATCCTGCCTCTGACATCTTTGCCACCCTTAATTTCCCTAGTTTCCCCATCTCTAAAATAAGGGGATTTGACAGGACTTTCTCTGATTTCTAAATCAGTAAGCTTATGATACTATGTGACACCAACCATAAAGAAGAGTTCCTCTCAGTGTATCTGTTATAGTGAGAAACAACCAGGGAATGGCTGAACCAATGGTGATAAAGCAATTTTATGTACTACAGTAACAACAACTAACATGTGCAAAGACCCTTTAACAAATATTATCTTGCATCAAGCCTCCAAAGTGACTGAGATGATCTTTCTCCTAATGAAGAAACAGAGGATGAGGGGTGTTGTGGTGGTGGTATTTACCTAGTGCATTAAGGTTTGCAAAGCACTTTACAAGTATCTCATTTGATCCTCACAACAACCATGAATTGTAGGGCCTATAATTGTCTCCATTTTACAGATGAGGACACTGAAGCAGGCAGTAGTTAAGTGCTTTGACCAGGGTCACATAGCCAGTGTGTTTATTTATTTTTTTTTTCTGGGGCAATGAGGGTTAAGTGACTTGCCCAGGGTCACGCAGCTAGTAAGTGTCAAGAGGTCGAATTTGAACTCAGGTCCTCCTAAATCCAGGGCCAGTGCTTTATCCACTGCGCCACCTAGCTGCCCCCCAGCCAGTGTCTTTATCAAAGGTAGAACTTATACCCAGTTCTTCCTGATTTTGAGATTGCCTCTCTCTATTTGCTGTGCTACACTGCCTCTTGCTATTGCTGTTCAAAAAAAAAAAAGGAGGAGAAAACTATGAGAAACATAAATAAATATATTGCTTCTAGGATTAAAAAACAAGCTCCACGGCCTGACATTTAAAGCCTTCCACAATCTGGCTCCCACCTACCATGCCAGATTGATTTCACATTATTCCTATTCATGAACTCTACATTCCAGCCAAAGTAGCCTGCTAACTGTTCCCTGAACATGCCTTCTCCTGACTTGGGGTTTTTACCCAAGTCATCCCTCATGCCTCCAATGCACTCCTTATCTCATCCTTATCATGCTTTCAGGGTCAACTCTGATGCCACCTCCTCCAGGAAACCCTCCCAGTCCCTTCCCTCCCTCCTCAAAGTACCTGGTGCTGATGGCTTCCCCACCCTGCCTCCCCAGGAGAACGTACTCTTCCTGAGAGCGGGGGCCTGCCTCCTTTTTTGTCTTTGCATTTCCAGAGCCTGGCACAGGTCTTGCACAAAGCAGGCACTAAAGAATGTTGGCTGAATTAAAGGATGGAAAGATTTGTAGGGAATCATTCAAAACTAAGGAACAGGTCACGAGCTAGTACCTCCCTCCCTTGCTGGCAGAGGTGGGGGGACTATGGGTGTGGAGCGTGGCACATACTGCTGCAGCATTTGATCCACTGGTTAGTTGTGCTGAGCAATTTTTTTTTTAACTCTTTTGTCTTTTTTTTTTAATCCTTCAATACAAAGAAAGGCTCATGGGGATGTGGGGGAAGTAAAATGTTGGGAAAGAAAAATTATTTTAAAAAAAAGATATAAAAAATAGTTTAAAGGAACACGCATACAGAGTGATTGGACAAAGAAATATAATGGGAGGAGCCAGTACCTGGCACAGAAAGGAGCTTTATAATGTTTGTTGGATGTTGACACAGGAGGCACTGATAAACTGATATAGCTGTCTGTCTTTAAAAAAAAAAAAGAAATTATAAATGTAGGCTTAGATGTTTTAGTCTTGTCTTAAGAGTAAATTTGAAATAAACTTTCATTTAGTATTACTCTTCAAGGATCCCTGGTTTCAACAATGTGGGTCTCCCCCTTTCTCTCCCCATTCCCTTTAGGACATAGCTTAGTAGTTTAATGAGTTGCTGTGGCAAAAACAACAACTCACTCCAGCCTGGTTGGCCAAGCCAGTGGTGGTGAGCCTCTCCTTGAGGGACGGACACATGACATGTGTGTCCCGGGCCCACACTCAAAGCCTTCCAACTTGCCTGGTCATGCCAGGGCTTTTGCTGTGTTGGCTTGACCTTTTCGAGTCTTGGGTCACAGCCATGCCACAGCTCAATTCCACAAACATTTTATTCAGCAGTTACCATGAGCCAGTCCCTGTACTAACCTCCAGGGATACAAAGGTTGAAAAAAAGAGAGAGAGAGATACAGTGGAAGGTATGCTGGGTTTGGGGTCAGAGGACCTGGATTCAAATCCTGGGCTTTGTGATTTGCTCCTGTGATCTTACTCTTGGGGAAATCTCTGGACTACACTGGGCCTCAGTTTCTTTATGTGTAAAAGGAAAGACTTGGACTAGATGACCTCCAAGGGGTCCCTTCTGGCTCTGTATGACCCTTGGAGAAGAGCAAGGAAGCTTTATCCAACTTGCTGCTGGGGGGGAAAAACCCCCACTTTCTTCAGACAGTTAAACAGGAGGGAGTGGCCCCAGATTCTCCCCAGAACAGCCATACCCTCTTCTCTAAACCCACCCAGAAGTTCAGCTCTAGGAGTCTAGATCTAAATTCTAGCTGGGCTCTTAACTGTTATGTGCAACCTTCTGGGCAAACATTTAGGCCTTTCCTAAAGCCAACCCTCTCTGGGGCCTCCATTTTCCCATCTGCCAAATGGGAAGAATGGCCCCTGCCCTCCTCTGCCTCACTGGGGAAATGGTAGGAGGTTCAAGACCGAGAAATGAATGACAGCAAAGGGCTGGGAGACCTTCAAAAAGCACTGGATGAATGGTAGTGAGGGGTGGGAGGAGTGGTATTAGTCACCAGGCACAGCCTTCCCCAACTAGGCTGGGTCTGACTCATCCACACTTATAGTTAGGGGACATCCACCTTCAGGGCTAACCCCAAATCAGCTGCCTGACTTTCTAAAAGTATCAACATTCCCCAGACTGGTTTTGCCACCAGCCTGGAATTTTACAAATGAACCACCTTCTTTCCCCTTTGAATTTTTGTTCCTTGTACTTCCACAAAGACAAGCTAGCAATTAATCCTCCCACACGGCTAGTTCACAATCCCTCCTTCACCCATAGTTACTAAGCAATCTTTCTATGGTGTCAAATCCTGGACTAGCAGAACAGGTTTCCCAGAGGCAGTCCCAGAACCTCACCCACCTCCAAACCTGAGGATGCGGATGTGAATGAGGATAGGCTGGGGTTGTCCTCAGAGCGGTAGCTTCTGCAGGACCAGACTCGGGTTACAGGCTTCTTCTCTACCTCTCTACCTCTCTCCAAGGTGCTCCCTTGTGACCTCTTCCTTCCTCCCGCCCCAACCATGTCTGTCTCTCTCTCTCACTCACACACACACACACACACACACACACACACACACACACACACACACACTCCACTCCCAGAATGGGGAAGCCTTTGGAAAAGAAACTGGTCAGACACTTCTAGGGCATTTCATTCCCAACAGATGCCATTTGGGAATTCTTTTTAAATACAGTATACATGTTAAGGCCACCAGTCAGTCAAGGAAATGCCTCAAATGTCTCCAAGCTTGTGCCTGTTTTGTGTTGTGTTTTCAGAGGGTTCCAGTGGCATGGATGTATTGGGGGGGGGGGAGAAGCAGTGGAAAACACACAAGATTGGGAGCCGAAGTCCTGGTTTAGGCTGCTAGCTCCCCAAATTTTACTGATCTTTGTGGACAAAAGGATAAGACACCAAGGATGGCATGGAGCTGGGGCCAGGGAAGTGACCCACAGTCAGCATGCTGAGGGAAGTTCACCCAAATCAATACATTTTTAAGCCTTCCTACCCCCCCCCCCCATAAAAGTGATCTCTTCCTCCTGAAATCTCCCCAAAGACTTCTGTGGACCTCTCCTTTGCGACCATCACATTCTCCCTTGCATTATACTTATGTGTATATGTGTCATATTTCTTCCCATAGTCCAGGGCTTCTCAATCTTTTTTTTTGTCCGATGGACCCCTCTGGCAGTCTGCTGATGATAATGGAGCCCTTCTCAGAATCATGTTTTCAGAAGCATAAAATACACATTTACTGAAACAAACCAATTATAGTGAAGTACAGTTATCAACAGCTTTTTTCAAAATAAGTTTCTGGTCCCCAAGTTAAGAAGCCATAGCCTGGTAGATCCTCATCTGGCTGAAGGTGATGATTGCTGTTTCTTGTCTTTTTGTCCCTGGCACCCTGCAAACAATAGGAGGTGAGGGGACCCCAGGGCCTTGTGGGCTTCTCACTGGGAGCTGCCTCCTGGTTCGGTCCCTCCCGATGCAGCTTCCCCCCCCCCCCCCAGCAGAGACTCCCCTGGGGGGCCTTTTTAACTCTTAAACCTCTCAGTATGACTTTCCTGCTTCCCTGGGAAGTAAGAAAGAGGAGAAGGGCAGGGGTTGGGAGCATTTCTTCCCACTTCTCTTCTCAGAGCCAGGACTCACTTCCTGAACAGTCAGTCTGCCAGGTAGGCTTTACCTGTGGCTGCTCTTCAGGAGGTTACAAAGGTGTCTTCATCTATACAGACCATCAACAAAAGCAACAAGAACAAACAGACCAGGAAAAATGTGATTCAGCTATAAGAGAAAGGAGCTCTGGGCAGGAAAACTGATTTGAAGTTCCTAACTCTATCACTAAATCACTGTGATCTCCAGCCTCAGTTTTCAATGAAATGGGGAGAACAAGTCTTAACTCTGCCTCCTTCATGGGGTTATTGTGAGGATCAAATGAAATAATACAGAGAAAAGAGCTTTATAAATGGTAAAGCTCTGGGTACACATGGGAAGGACTGGGAAACATCTGGCCTGGGGCAAAGGATGGCTGTAAACCCTTTGTCTGAAGAGCTACAGATTACAAAAGCCAAAGCACAATGTTACAAGTGTTACAATTCTCAATATTTCCTAAATTGCCTGGACTAGGAGGAGGTGGGGGAATACCCAGCCAATCGAAATCCCAGCCTCAAGGAGCCATAAAACATCCTGGCTCCACACTGTATCAAGTCACTTCCCCTACTTGGAATCTCAGTTTCCCCATCTGTAACATGATGAGGCTGGACTAGATCAGGGGCTCTTCACCTTTTTTTTTTAAGTTTGTTAAGTGAATTTCAGTATAATTGGTTTCCTTGGTAACCCTATGCAGTCTATTTTATGCACTTAAAAATAGGATTCTGAACAGAGGCTTCCCCATACCATTGGCAGGACACAGGAAAGGTGAAGAGCCCCTGACCCTGTGTTCTCTAAGACTCTTTCCAGCCCAGACATTCCCCTGTTGGACAGTGATCACTCACTGTTAGGAAAGGAACCAGAATACTGTTTTCCCCTGCCTTCTTTTATGTCTTATTCCTAGTTCTGCTTTCTGGAGCCAAGTAAAGGTGAAATCCCTCCTTCCATGTGACAACCCCTTGTTTTACCCCAAGTCTTCACTTCTCCAGGACCTCCAACTGACCTCCCACATTTCCCTCACCTTTCTAACTGCCCTCCTTTGTCGTGGCAGTAGCCTGCCCCAAACGTGGTTCCTGGCACTGGACAGAGTACTCCAGATGCGGTCTGACCAGGGCATGACAGTGGAACAATCACTTTGCTTGCTTTCTGAATGCTACCTGATGCTTACAAGTTTTTGCCTGCAGTGGACTCTATGTCACCATGATTGGGACCAGTCAATTTCTCAGGTATCCAAAAGCATTTTGCCAACAAGGCAATCAGTTCCCCATGGTCAGGGGCTGTGTTTTCTCATCCTTTGTAGCCCTCGAAGTTGCTGGCTCTGGGCTGGGCACCCAGATGTGCAGTGTTACCTGTATAACTGATCTTTGGTAGGGGTAAAAAGAGGAGGAAATTCACAATAAACCCTCCTCAGGTTGCCATTAAGTAACAGAATTTAGTTGTTTAAAGAAGGGAATTCCTGTGACTCAGAGTGGGGAAAACAGCCATTGACATGATGAGCTTAAATAGGCAGGGGGCCTGGGATCTACTCTTGACTATAGGGCTAGCTAACTCAGTAGACTGTGAACAAGTAACTTCCCCATCTAGGCTTGGTTTCTTTATCAGTAAAACGAGGAGAAAATTGATCCTGCCTTTTGCATTTTCTCAATGCTCCCCAATCCTGATTTAAATCAGTTCACTCAGGAAACCTTTACATTTGTAACAGGGAAGGCAGGCTGAAAATGTGCCTACTTAGCAACTAAAGAAGGAATAAGGAAGCTTTTCTGACATCCAGATCTCTGCCTCAAACCACTGGACCACTGTATATTTGACAACATTATGGGAGTCACGAATACTTCCCCAAGATAACAGCAGCCCCTACCTTGCTAGTATTTTATAGAACAGGAAACTGAGGCTGAGAGGTTCAGTGTCTTGCTCACATTCGAATAGCTAAGAAGAGTCAGAGCTGGGATTCAGTCCTGTGCCTCAAAGCCTCTCTTTTGTGTGTATATCCTGTTTCCTCTGCAGGATGGCAAATCCCCTCACCTATCCGGGAGGGTCCAGGTTTCACTCCTCTGAGTATCCCTGCACCAAATCAAGCACAAGGCCCTCCCCAAGAGCATTCCCTCCATTACAATGACCTACTAGACAGACCCTTTGATTTCCCTCTGGCCGCCAAAGAGCTGAAGACTGGCACGCTCTTCACCGACAATGGCTGAAACCAACAAGGTCGGGATTCCTTTATTGGAGTGGAGCAGAGTGTGTACTCAAGGACTCCCAGGCAGCTGTCTTTTAGGCCCAAAGCCCACCTCCTGCCTGCACTTGGCCTCATCCCCACTGGGGCAGCCTGAAGGGCCCAACTCGAAGCTGTATCTAGCCGGCTTCTCCCTCCAGGAGTTCCATCCCCGGGCTGCCTGGCTCACGGCATAGACCCAAACATCGGACACCTGCCCGTCTGGAAGGCCCTTGAGAGCTGAGATCCTCCTTACAGCCTCTCAGCTCACATAGCTGCTAATCGTCTCTGCTGGTCTCAGGAGAGAATGGGGCTTAAGCTCAAAATCGGCCTGAGAGAAGCCAAAAGGCTTAAGTCCAGAAGGTATTTTCCCAGTGTGAGGGCTTACTCCTGCTCCCTAGGAGTCCTGTCAGGGCTTGCTAGTGATGGCAGAACTATATTATTTGGAGACAACAATCCCATCTTTGGAAGCCTATTAAACACACAGGACCTGCCAGAACTTATGGGCTCCTACCAGCCCTGATGGCGGAAATAAGAGAATTTCAGCAGGAATGTGGCGATTTCACGACAGTCACTGGGGATCAGGGGCCACGGGTTCAAAAAGTTCCCAGATACTTGCTTTGTACACAGCCTTTATACAAAAAAATCTCGAACCAGGGATGGATGTATCTACAGTGCCTTGTCCACAGTAGGCTCTTAATAAATACTCAATTGAATTAGCAAATAAATCTCTAGTCCAGTGGGTCCCAGCTTGAGGGCTATGGACTCCTTCCAGGCTGGAGTTTTGTTTTTTTGTTTTTCTTCTTCCCCAGAGGTCTGCAAATCCACAAATAAAAAATTATACCTTCTGTAAAGAACAAACAATACATCTCACTCCCAGATGTTCCTATTTTTCTTATGCGCACTGAGGTTATTGTGATTGCTAAAATACAATTCACTTAAAAGCACTCCTGAATTTATAGTAGCTTTTGGTCACTTTTTTTTCTTAATCAAGACATTATAGCTTATAGCACAATTATTATCATGGGGGGGGGGGAGTCTGAAAGGCTGGAGGTGAAAAATGAAGTCCTCATTCTCAAACAGGTTGGGAACTACATCTTATCTGACTGGCTACTGAGGAACTGGGAGTTCTAAGAGAGTACATTCCCCATGACTATATAACTCAGAAGTAAGCGAGATGAGATCCAGACCCAAGTGTCCTAACTCCAAGTCCAGGGACATCTCCACAACACCACCCCGTGTTGGACTACTAACTGGACCTTATATGTTCCTTTAAAAAAAAATGCTTTTCTACCCTTCCCATATTCTAATCATCTCCTAGGGCTGCAAGGGCCCTCAAAGATGATCTATCTTGGCTTTCATCCAATAAGGGATGAGGAAAATGAGTTCAGAAAGAAGGGATGTGACCAATGTCATGGAGACAAAAGTCAGAGCTAGCATACAAACCCAGGCCCCCTGCCCCCAGTGTTCTTTCCGTTAAAGCCTGGTGCCTTTTGTTGGCCTGCTTAAGTGGCTAATTGTGGTCATTTTCAGAAGCCACTACTAATGGGGGCAGAAAGGGGTGGGCAGGAAATTCAGGTGGGGAGGGGGGGAGGGGGGGAGGGGGGGAAGGGGAGACGTTTTGGTCCATAGCATGAAGAAGAAAACCAGTGAGGAATAGTAGAAAGAGGGCTGAAAGTTAAGAGTTTGGAGGCCTGGGCTTAAGGACTTTCTCTGCCTCTTAGTTGCTGTGTAATATAAAAGCAAGTGGTTTCCCCTCTCTGGGCTTCATCTGTAAGATGAGGATAAAAAGAACGCCCCTATCAGTTCACAACTCCACCAGAATGCATATAAATATAAATTTTAAAAAATGAACTCCCTGCTTCTCAGGGGCCTTGAAAGGGACACATTTAACAGGCTACAGAAGTGAGAATGGCCACAGTTATTATCCATCCTTCATTATGACTCTCCTCCAGGTAAGGGCTCAGCAGACATTATCCTCTCCCAGACTGGAGGTTAGAAGTTCAAGGGCAAACTAGCTGGACACATACTACACACCCAGTATTATTACTACAGTGGCTCCTTTGTCCCTTACCATGGCTCCCTAATGACCCCATGGTCACAAAACTAAATTATTGTTATCATTAGCAGTAATTAACATGATTCACTTGGATTGAATTTTATAGTTTACAAAGCACTTTCCTGACAACAGTCCAGTGAGGTAAGCATTAATAATCCCATTTTACAGATGATAAAGATACTTCTGGAAGTGAAATGATATGCTCAAGGTCACACATAACTGACATTCAAACTCAGCACCTAGGGCTCCAAGTTAAATCTTCTTCCCCCAAGCCCTAAGCTCCATCTCATAAAGTATCATTAATCAGTGGGTTACAATCTACAGAGAACAATGGAGTATCTAACGAGAGGCCACCTGGCACTATGGAAAGGATGCTGGATTTCGAGTCAGATGACTGACGTGGGCTTGGTTCCATCACTAGCTACCTTCACGAGCCAGGGCAAATCACTTAACCTTTCTGAGTCTCAGTTTCCTCAACTGCAAAATAGGGAAGCGGTGGACTAAATGACCTATGAGGTCCCTTTCAGTTCTGAATCCTTGAACATATAAACATAGTTAATGCCTGCTATCTGCCCAGAGTTGGCTCCTTTTCTGCATGACGGTCAACAAGCACCGTAAAAACTGAGAAGGAAACGGGCAATGTGGCCAAAAAAGCAAGGAATCAGTACAAGGCATGTTACGAAGACTCTGTTTCCCCAAATGTAAAATGAAGGCTCTGGTCTAGCTGGGCTCTAAGGTCCTTCCACATTCAGACATCCTTCCTTTCTCTAAGACTCTGGATGCAGCAGACTTTTCGATCCTATGGCACTGCCCCTCCCAAGACCCTCCATCTCCCTACTTTGGGCATTTTCATTGTCCTCCATACCTGGAATTCTCGGTCTCCTCGATTCCCAGATAAAATTCCACCTTTTACAAGAAGCCTTTCCCAATTCTCCTTAATTCTAGTGCCTTCCCTCTGTTAATTAGTTCCAGTTTAGCCTGTATATAGCTTGTTTGTACATGGTTGTTTGTGTCTTGTCGCCTCCATTAGACTGTGACTTTCTGGACATAAGGGACTATCTTTTGTCTTTCTTTATATCCTTAGCACTTAACTCAGTGCCTGGAATACAGTAGGCATTAATAAATGCTTGCTGACTTGAGAAGATGCCAACATGCAGTGACAGAGTTTTCTCAGCTGGGAGACCCTCTATACCAATATTAGAGCAAGAGGTCCAGTCCCTATCTCTATTCCTATCCCAGCTCTCAAGTTCTACATTTTACAAAATTAATAAAGGGGTGGATTTGATCCTCCAGCCGGCCTGTGGCTATCAGGACAGCTGTTTGAAGAGCTGTACTCTGGTCTCCAGGGAGTACCCCTGGGGCCCCACGCTGACCTGAGATGTGCACAGAGAACTCCAAAGGAATGGCTCCTGGACTCCTAGCTTCACCCCCCCACAGACCCAGGGCATTCCTACCTTTGCTCACACCATATCTTCCATGGCCCCATCTAAGTCCAAACCATGGCTTGGTTTGTGAACCAGCTTCACCAGGAAGTCCTCCCCAACCACACCATCCTGAAGTGACCTCTCCTTCCTTGACCCATCCACATCACTGTCTCTATCCCTCACTCAGTCCTGACTACATGTGTGGAGACTGTCTCCCCAACCAGACTATGAGCCCCTAGTCCCTAAAGGCAGGACCCTAGTCTGTTTTTCTGCCCCTCTCCCCCCCCAACACCCAGTACTGGGCTCTGCATAGAGAAGGGGCTTGACTGCCGGTGAAAAGCACTACAGGGTGGGGGAAGCGGAGGTGACACACGACCAAGACTCCCAGAATGGTCCTTTCTGTCCCTCAGCTCCCCCAGTGAATAGGAGCAATGTCAATTCAACACACTCCACCTGTGTGTATAAAGTATTCGGTTGGGAAGATACAGAGCATAGAAATGATGTAGACCCTGCTCTCCCAAAGCTGACTTTCCATATTTCACCATACTGACACATGTTTCGGAGAAATGCAAAATACTATGAGAGGGAGGAATAGGTCCTTCCAGACTTGAGGTGGGAATGAGAACAGAGATTTGGTGGAAAGGTGATGGCTAGCAGATAAATATGCTCTATAAACCCCTTTTTCTCCAGGCTAAACATAGGACCTTGAATTAAGTTACCCACCCCTCCAGTCTCCATAGGGACCCCCAAACCTAGCCTGGCCTACTCTCCAATTCTGTGGTCCTCACCCCAGGTCGGGCTTCCAAGCTATACCTCTAAGAGGAAGAAGCTGGCAAACCTAGAACCTAGAGAGCCTGGACAGGATGATGCAGAGGAGAGCTGGCAGGAGAAGAGATGTAAGGGTCCCAGCATCAAGTGCCAGGGGCCGAAGGCTTAGGTCTCATAGCAAAGAAGGTAGTGAATGGCAGCAGAGACTGGCCTGAGAGCTGTCCTCAGGGTGGAGGTGGGTCAGGCGTCCCTAGCTAAGATCTGCCTTAGATTGGGGGGTTGGGGGGGGCAGGGGTGTGGGAATGAGGTCCTAGACTAGTGGCCATCCCTCGTGAAGAGTCAGGGGTCTTAGACTGATGTATCCTCTTTCCCCCCCCCCGCCCCCGCGGAGGGGCTTTAAGCCCCAGGAGTGAGTTCAAGGTTGCCTGCTTTGCCCCAGGAGGCGCTCAAGGGTCCCCGGACGTACGGTGCTGCTGAGTAGGGGATAAGGGGTCCCAGCCAGGGATCTGTCCTTGGGAAGGGGCTCTGGGAACGCCCGCACTCACCTTCACACTGAAAGCCGGCCAGCCCCCAGATGAAGTCGGTGCAGTAGTGGCAGAAGGTGGGCTTGGTGAGCGTCACCTTCCTGAAGCTGTGGCCCGGAGGAGCGGCGGGGGGCGCCGAGGGCTTGGGGCCCGGCTCCTGTCCCTGGCCCGGCCCGGCGCCCTGCCCCTGGCCCGTGTGGCTGGGCTGCGGGCGGCCCTTGCCGCCGCCGCCGCCGCCGAGCTGGGGGCTGGAGGCCGGGCTCCCCAGACGGGAGCCGGAGCCCGAGCCCGAGCCCGAGCCGCCGCCGCCGCCGCCGCCGAACCAGGAGCGAGCGCCCGTGGCCGCCGCCGCCGCCATTGGCCCGCAGCCCGCTGGGGGCTTAGGCGCGGGGCGCCCAGGGCGCACTGGGGGCTCCGAACTCCGCAGTCCGCATGGGCCCGGGCGGGAGGCTGGAGCCGGAGACGCACACAGCTTCCGACTGGCGGCTAGACCGTGGCCACAAAGCTACTGAGCATGCCCAGAGGCGCCGGCTCAGGGCACACGGGCGCAGGGGGAGGGGCCGTTGAGGGGAGGGGCGGAGCGGGGCGGGGTCGCCTCCAGGCTTGGGGGGACCCGCAGGTGCGAGGAGGTACAAATATGCGACTGGCTGGTGGACTTGGGTGCCGGTGAGGGGAGGAACAGAACGCGCGGTGGAACCAGCTTTGCCACCTCCTCCTCCCTCCTCGCCAGCAGCTCTAAACGCGGAGGGGAAGGGGCTACTGTCATTTTACAAAGGAGGAAACTGAAGCTCAGAGGGGAGAAGGGACACGCTCAAAAGTCTCACTACTAGTGAGCAGCAGAGCCAGGACTAGAGATCCTGCCTGACCTCTGTCGCTCAGATTCTTTAACAGCATTCCTGGCTCAACTCAGGGGTCCTCTCCTACTGAGAAGCCTTTCCTCCTATTATCTTGCATTTACTTATCTGTTTACTACCTTTTATCCGCCAGTAGGGCGTAAGAATAATAAACAATAATTGACATTTGTATAGAAGTTTAACATTTTCAAAGCGCTTTACATAAATTATCTCATTTGAGCCTCACAACTGCAGAAATATTTTAAATGACTGGGGCTAATTTGGGGGCACTAATCTGTGGATGACTAATCTGGGGACTTTGGGGTAACTGGCTATCTGACTGCGTTTAACTTAATATGGGCCGTTTATAAAGTTCCACCACACTGCTCCACTCCCAAAATTGATAAGCAAAAGATTAAGAAGCCTCTTAACTAAATAATCAAAGCAGAGTTTATTTATGAGATACAATTTTAAATTAAGAATACAGGGAAATAAAATGTACAACCTGACTGTGTTCTGGGCCTCTCTTTACACCTGCTGGGCCTGGAAGTTTTTTTAATACAATAAGGGCCATAGTGGCCTCTTGCCTTAGGGTATGTTCCACTTTCACTGCTCAGCTACTATCTTCTAACTCTACCTGTACCCTGTGCTGACCGTTTCTGAGCTCTCTGCTGCCTCCTGTTCTCTCTGTCTGTCTGTCTGTCTGCTCCATCAGTCTGCCCTCTGCTGCCTTTGCCGCCCCTCTAATCTTGTCAGCTGGCCTCTCTATTCTCCTAATCTTGTCAGTCTCCTCTCTGTTCTTGTCCTTCAGCCTCCTAACCTTCTTGCTCTTAGCTTTTTCTCCTTCCCCCATCTCTTAGTGTTCCAGCCTTTCTGCTCTATTAATCTCGTCAACCCCCCCCCACACACACACACACTTAATCTTGTCTGCGGGTCTTGTCAGTCCCCCTATTCTAACTCCCAGGTTTATATATAAATATCTTTCTTCTCTCCACTCCAATCTGGGGCTTTTTGCACCCCCACAGACCAAGCTAATTTGCCAGCCAGGGCTGCAGCTGGTGGGGGCCCCTCCCCCCACTCAAGCCTCCCATGCATACCACACCCAGGGCTCCAGGGGCCCGTGCTCCCTGCTGTGCACCCAGGGACCTCTGCACTGGCTATGCCAGAGGCCGGCCTGGATGAGCCAGGGATCTCTGGGATAGATCTGCTCAGGGTGGAGGGAGCTGGGGCCTTTTTCCCCCCAACTGTCTGACCTGGCATCTTGTATAGCCCACCGGGCTTTTTTTTTTTTTCTCAGCTGAAGCTGAGGGGGAGGGGCACCAGCCCCTCCCACACAGAAGAGACCCTGAGGGCCTAAGGCTTTCTAATCTCAGCCCACAGGTAAGGTCCCCAAATCAAAATAAATTTCCACACAACCAATACTATAGGCATTATGATAAGGTATTTCTAGATGAGGAGACTGAGGCACAAAGATTTCTCTATTGGCATTCAGCAAGTGAGCCTCAGAAATAGAATCTGAAATCAAAACCTTCCTGATTCCTAAATTCAACATTATGACTCTCAGTGTGATACAGTGAGCCTGAAATCAGAGGACCTGGGTTCAAATTTTGCTTCTGAGGCTGACTACCTGTTATGACGGCCAAGCCACTTTAACTTCTTTGGGCCTCAGTTTCCAGATCTGTAAAATGATGGATGGGGGTGAACTAGACGGCCTCTGCAGTCTCTTACATTGAGGACTATTTCATTCCTGCCATTACCGTTTCAGCCAGTAGCATCATGTCAAACAGAATAGGAACTTGTTGAATGCTGGCCCCCAAGTCAGGGACTTTCCCCTAACTCTGTGCTGTGTTCCTCCTCCCACTGTCTCAGGACACTCCAGGTGCTGCTCACCTGGAGCTAAAGGAGGAGTTTTATTCAGGTCACAACCTGGATTCCCTCTACATTTTCTAGGGCATCAGGGATTCCCAGTCCCTCCTCTCTGAGACTCAGTTTTCCACTCTGTAAAATAAGAGCTCTGAGATCCTAGAAATGAGTTTTCCTTCCTGAGCTTCAGGCTGTACTGGGCCCCTTTCTTTTGTATCTGCCATGATTTCATTTTTATTATAGTTCTTAGAGCCCTTGTTTCTTCTCTTCTGCTAGATTGGGAGCTTGCTGAGAGCAGAAATCAGGTCCTATTCATCTCTTACGCCCCCTCAGTGTGCAGCCCAGAACAAATGCTTCTAAAATGTTTATTGAACTGGATTTACTGCTGCATTATATAGAAATTACAGCTCTGCAGCTCAACACTTTACAAGAACAAGGTCTTAGATCCTTTTCCTTTTGTTGGTGCCAATTCCAAACTAGCCAATTTGCTAAAAATAATAAGCATTCATATAGCACTTTAAGGTTTGTAACATGCTTAGGTTTTCCCCCCTTCACAATAATAGGTACTGTTATTATCATTCTCACATGGGAAAACTGAGGCAGAAAGTGGTTAAGTGACTTGTGCAGCACCACAGAGCAAGTGTCTGAAGGGAGGTTTGATCTCAGGACTGATCAAATCCAGGTCTATCTCTCTATCCACCTACTACCTTGTGATCTGTTGTAATCTGTATGGGGGAAGAACCGACACTAAAGAAATGACATCTCTTTGAATGAAATTACAGATCCATTAAAGTGTTGGCATATGGTTAATTGGTGGCCTTCTGATTTAACTCAACTAGAACATTATTAAGGAACCTCCAATGCTCAGCTCCAGTCTGGTGGATACAGAGAATGAGCAGTTCTTGGGGAGCTAACTGTGGGGAAGAGCCCATAGCACAGAATATAGAATGAAACAAGATGGGGAGAATAGAACTCATTCAACAAATTATTACTGAGTGCTTATTATGCCCAAGACTTTCTGTGCTAAGCCCCTGCACTGTAGTGGGATGCTGTGCTTTAGTTAACCTCTAAACCACATTCCCAAGGTATCAGAAATCTTCTTTACCACTTTCCTGACAGCTGGTCAGCCAACCTCTACTGAAATACTTCTAATGTTGGGGGTCTCACCACCTCCTACAGCACCCATTTCCACTGCCAGGAAGTTCTGATAAGGAACTCTTTCCTTCTCCCTGGCTAAACCTGGCTTCCGGTAACACTTCTGATATCTGAAATCTCTTCTTCTCTCTCCCTCTTTTCTCCAAGTTAACCATTCCTAGAACCTTGAGATAATCTACTATTCCAGTCAATTGAGATCTCTCTCTCTCTCTCTCTCTCTCTCTCTCTCTCTCTCTCTCTCTCTCTCTCTCCTGATTCTGTTATCCAGCTTTGTCATTTCAATTTCCTGTCATCTGCAAACCTGATAAGTATCCAAACTATTGAAACAAATGGCAAACAGAATCTAGACAGATCCCTGGCCTATGACACCTGAAACCTGCCTCTAGGGCAGTAGTATCAAACTCACATCAAAACAGGGGCCACCAAACTTTTACTTAAGAATCCCAGCAAGCAGCATACTAATTTAAAAACTGCATATTCACATGATCTGTGTTCAGTTGCATTTTGTTGTTGCTGCTATTGTTAAATATTTCCCAATTACTTTTTTTTTTTTTAGTGAGGCAATTGAGGTTAAGTGACTTGCTCAGGGTCACACAGCTAGTAAGTGTCAAGTGTCTGAGGCCAGATTTGAACTCAGGTACTCCTGACTCCAGGGCCGGTGCTCTATCCACTTCGCCACCTAGCTGCCCCCAATTACATTTTAACCTGGTTCTGGCCACTTGGGAGTGTTGCCTACCTCATGTACCACAAAGCTGGCTTTCAGCCTCTGATATCCCTGTTCTAGGGTGATCCCACTTTCATCACTCCTCCTTGGGTACATGTAGTCAATAGGTTCTGAATATATCTGACTTCATCAAGTATTTCTGCAGACATCTATTAAGCATTTTCCATGGGCAAGGTCCTCTTCTACACAGGGGGTTACAAGGAAAGGTATGATACAAACTGCTTTCAAGACGTGTACACCATTGTACCATCATCTTAGCCTCTCGATCTCCATCTGGACCGCAATGAAATTCAGTCATATTATACATACCGTATGCGTGGCTTCCTGATTTACCCATCTAATTACCCATTCAGAGGAGGTAGAATAGATGGTACACCACAGATAGTAAGGGCTACATAAAAGGAAGAGATCAGTGAGATAGGACTTAGTGAGGGAAGGTATCTTATCTTGTAATAGAGAGGGAGGAAAGGGTGAGGTGAGCCCTGAAGGATGGGCAGACTTGAATGTTCCCAAGGTCCAATGCCCTCAATAGGCTGGTGCCACTCTGACTTTCTGCTCCATTCTCCTGATCCTCTCCTCCAAGTGGCCTGAGTTCTAACCAAATTGACCCCCATCATACCTTCACACCTTTCCTGATGCTCTTCCCTTCCCCTGGGATGTTATCTATTTCCCATCCCTTTGATCTCTACTTGTGAAAATCCTAATCATTCTTCAAACCCCAGCTCAAATGGAACTTCTGCAAGGAAGAAGGCTTTCTCCAGTCCTTCCAATTAGTAACAACCTTCCTCTTCTGATCTCAAAGAGGACTTCCTTACATATATTTACTATATAATAGTATGTAGCATAACTGTGTGTGTCTCATCCCCCTGCTAAATTATAAGCTCCACTAGGGCAGGCCCTAGGTGTTGTTTAATCTTTGGGTCTTCCCCATTGTTGTTGTTAAGTAGTTCTCAGTCATTTCCAACTCTTTGTGACCCCATTTGGGGTTTTCTTGGCAAAGATACTGGAGTGGTTTGCCATTTCCTTCTCCAGCTCATTTTACAGATGAGGAAACTTCACACTGTAAGCACTTAATAATTATGATTTGAATTTAAATGAATTGAATGGAGACAGGAAGTACATTTCCGGACACGGGAAAGTCTTCAGCAAAATCTCAGAGGTGTCAATGAACCTGATGTGTGCCAGAGGGTTGGTCAGAAGGGAGGACTTGAGTTAAGAAGTAGAGGATACAAGATTTGGAGCAGCAGGCTGCAACCAGGTGGTAGAGGGACTTGAATGCCAAGATAAATAGTTTATGCTTGTCCTGCTAAACAATAGGCAATGACTGACCTTTTCCTAACTCTGTCTGGGTGAGTTCTCTCTTTCTTCTCTGGAGAATAATTACCAGACGTCATAATTGTGGGTGCAGGGCTTTATATTGTCTCAAACCTCATCCATCATCTCCTCTATCAAGGGCTCAGCACCAAAAGAAACTTATCGAGCATCCCCTTACGTGTAATCCTCCTCCTCCTAATATTCTCTCACATCTATATGGCACTTAACAGCTTCAAAACACTTTAGCATCCATTACTTTGACGCTTTGAGGATGTGGGATTTCACTATGGCACACTCTCCCTCTGAGCCTCGGTAGCCAAGGTTTAAAGTTGTAGTGATGCAACTTGGGTAATTTCAATCCCTTGGTGGCCACGCCTCTGAGGATCTCTGCCTTTAACCAGGAAGACCCACGATCCTGAGCTTGTACTCATGACATTAGAGAGACAGAGATAGAAGTGCCAACGCACTGACAGCCTCCAAGAGCCCAGCCTCCTTTCCACCTCATCTGGAAGCTTTGAGGGAAGCACTTTAATAGAGGTGCTTCATCCATAGGGATAGGGACTGATCAGTGATTTCACTGGGATAGGAAACTCCCTCTACCAGTGCAGGTCTGTACCTTCTCTGTTCCTTAGAATCTTAGAGGGATGCCTTGAGCACTGAGTGTATGTAACTTTCCAGGGTCACGCAGTCAACATAAGTATCAATATACCACCTACTCTGTGCCAGGAACAGATTTTTTTTAACGATATTATCAGGGGCAGCTAGGTGGCGCAGTGGATAGAGCACCGGCCCTGGAATCAGGAGTACCTGAGTTCAAATCCGGCCTCAGACACTTAACACTTACTAGCTGTGTGACCCTAGGCAAGTCACTTAACCCCAATTGCCTCACGAAAAAAAAAAAAACAAAAAAACGATATTATCTCTTTTGACTCTCACAACAATCCAGCAAGGTAGGTGCTATTATTTCCCCCATTCAACAGTTGAAGAAAAAAGAGACAAGCAGAGGTTAAATGACTTGCCCAGGTTTGCATAGCTAGCTAGTATGTGTTGAACTCAGATCTTCCTGACTTCAGGCCCAGTGATCTATTTTTTTTTTTGGCAGGGCAGTGGGGGTTAAGTGACTGCACCACCAGCTGCCTTTACGAGTCAGTGATAATAACCACAACAATAATAAAAATAAATACAACCATTCCCATTTCTATAGATAGCCCTTCATGGTGTACAAAGAGCTTTCTGCATAACATACTTATGAGGTAATTTGCATAAATATTATCACTATCATATAAATAAGAAAACTGAGGCCCCAAGAAGTATGCCTTTCTTTTTGCTAGCATACGTTTCCCCTGGGCCTGGCACTTAATAATGCTTTTTGACTGATTGGCTGATTTAACCCCCAGTCACTAAGCTAATACTTGTGGGAGCTGGGACTGAAATTTGCCTTGTGACTTTGACCTTGATATTCTACTTCTCACCATCCTCTGTGATCTTCACATAATCCCTATGACAAAGGCAGAGGGAGCATTACTGTCTCCCTGTTGCAGAAACTAAAAGTGAGGTTCGGAAAAGAGCAAGAGCCAGTCAATGTCAGAGCACCTAGGTTTGTGGTGCCCGGCTCAGCTAATGGTGGGATAGGCATAAAGTTTGGTTGTGTATCCAGCTATGGAGAACTTCAACTTCTAATTTAACTTACAGAAATATAACCCAAAGGGCAAAGATTTCCTGTTAAAAACCAAAACCTTTAATAAGTGACCACATTCAAGAGCCCAGCTCTGGATTTTAGCTATCTCCGCCCCCCACCCCCCCCCATGCCCCGCCTCCCCTGCCTGTTGTCTCTTTCTTCCTTGCCTTTGTACAATCAGGCCCAATGCCTGCAGCAAACTCCCACCCTCCCGGTGTGACAAAGCCCTCCTTCGAGGTCACAGACCCCGTACTCTCCCTAGAAGCCTTCCCTGCTCTCTATCTGGGAACGATCCCTCCCTCCACGTCTTCCTGCGGCCCAGAGAATGAGTCTACGCTTTGCTCCACACCCTCCCCCAAGCGTCAAGCTTATCTCTGTACTTGTCCTATCTCTCTGAGGAGGAAGAATTTAATCTCTATTTGTTGAGGTTGCCTAGTAAACTTTTAAGTGTAAAAGAATGCCGGATTTCGAGTCCGAAGACCTAGGGCAAGCCACTTCTTGGCGAGTCTCAGTTTCCTTATCTGCAAAAGGAGGGATTTCGATTCATTGGCTTCTAGGGTCTCTTCCAGGTTTAAATCTATGGTCCTGTGATTATTATGGTTGAATTATGCCAGGAGATCTAGATTCCAAGTACCTGGTCTACCACTTATTAGCTGTGTGACCTTGAATGACCTCAAGGAGCAATGAGAGGTTGGATACCCAGGCCGCTACCATCCCTGACAGCTCCAAATGCTAGGATTCTGACAGCCCCACATCACTGGGATCTAACCCTTTCCTCAGGCTGGGGTCCAGCTCTTTCCTTGTGGGCAGAGTTCAGGAACACCCCCGCCCCGCCTCCAATCCGACTCAAGGCTGCCCGGAAGAGCTGGATCAGGAAGCAGCTGCTGCAGACGCAGGAAACCGCTAGGGAGGATCCGTTCTCCCGGGAGAGGGAGTGGGGCTCTCTGCCGGGATCGCAAAGGAGGCGTGCCGCGATTCCGGGGCTGCGCGCGCTCTCCTGGGGAGGCCTGGGTCAAGTCGAGCGGAGCAGGGCTGGGCGAGGAGGGGCGGGCCTGTCGCCTTCCCCGAGGAGCCGGAAGCCGGCTGCCAGCTGCCGACTGCGGAGGCTAGCGACGTCGTAGCGGCTCTGGGCCGGTGGCTGGATGGGCGCTCGGGGCGCGTGGGCCGCGGCGCTCCTGCCGCTCCTGGCCCTGCTGCCGCGGACCTTCGCCTCCTGCCTCTTCTCGGTGGACGCCTCCACAGCCACGGGGCAGCTGAAGCCTTTCTGGAAGAGCACCGGCTTCTGGTAGGCTGAGTCCGCCTTGCCGCCGCCGATCCCCGGACTAGGACGCAGTATTGCAGCCGGCATAGGCTGCACACACTTGGAGGCTAGGCACGGGGACACGGGCCGTGTCCTGGATCCTGTAGGGTTGGAGCTTGAGCACCGTTAATTCAGCAAACATTGAGGCTTGTCAGGGAGAGAAGAAAGAAGGCCCCCCCCCCCAAAAATAAAACCCCGCAGGTCTGCCCCCCTTCCCTCCCCTCACCCCGGCCCCTGGATTGTTTTCTCTTAGTTCAAAGGCGGAGGGCTGTCTGAGGGACGGGAGCCCCAGTAGTGCTTTGGGGCATCATCCAAGGGATCCCAGCGAGAGAGAATTCTGGGACCAGGAATCTATGAGTGGATGGAGGGCACCACGAAGACGGGCAGCCCAAGTTTAAGGAAGGCAAGAGTTTGGGATTTAGCTATCCCCTGCCACTCTCTGGAGCGCTACACAGATTCTTAGCCCTAGAAAGAAACTGGTCTCACATACACCTGAAAGGAATCCCTTTCTTTCTTTCTTTTTTAAAAATTTTAATTAAAGAAACAATTTTTTTTTTTGCGGGGCAATGAGGGTTAAATGACTTGCCCAGGGTCACACAGCTAGTAAGTGTCAAGTGTCTGAGGCTGGATTTGAACTCAGGTCCTACTGAATCCAGGGCTGGTGCTTTATCCACTGTGCCACCTAGCTGCCCCCAATTCATTCCTTTCATAGCCACGACCAGTGCCTACCTTCTATCCTTTGAAGGAGTTGATTGTGTCTAGGACACACTATTTATTGGCAAGTTTTCCCTTGTACTCAACCAAAATCTGCCTCCTGAAACTTTCTGCTTTGGACCTAGTTCTGTTCTCTTGGGCCTTTCCCTTACATGACAGCCCTTCAAAGCAGAGATCATGTTCTCCAGAAGTTTTCTTACTTGTACACAGTAGGTGCTTAATGCTTGCTGAATTAACTTGGATACGTTAAACATTTCTAGTTCCCACAGCTAAGCCTCTTGTGACCTGCAGAGAGTGCATGGTCATCAGCATTATGGAAGAATCACAGATCCTCAGATATGCCAGTTCCTCATAGTGCTTGAGGAAAAAATAAATTATACATACACACATACATAATGTATTTGGGACCAAGTCCCTGAACTGATAGGTGAGAGTCTCTGGGAATAGCTGGACTTCCTAGAGATAAAGCATCTTGTAGTCACCTGGTCTTAATATGAGAAACTTCAGCTCTTGGGGGGTTGGGGTGGGGCAGGGTTGTCTATATAACCCAACACAGATCTCTGTAAAACAATAGGTGCTCAGGGATTATTTGACTATGAGTAAAATGATGGCACCCTTTGTCCAAATTTCAAGTATCTATGAGTTCATTAATATGGGTACTACACCAGTCTGGACCAAAAACCCTCCATAACTTAGTAGATGTCTTTCTTTGGTGTCTCTACTCTCATTGGCTTAAGCCCTCACTAGCTTTATTCCCTACATCCTTGGGGAGCCAGTAGTAACAAGCACTACAACTCCATTTAACCACTTAACATTGATTAGCTTTTACAAAAGGATATTTACTTTGAGGACTTGACCACAACTGAGACACAGTCATTTCTCCCAACCCCTTAGGGGAATACTCAGTCCCATAACACTTCTGTCTCTGGGAAGAATAGGCTGAACTTAGCTCAGTTCCTCCATAGCATTAGTCTCACCAACTTCATGTTCAAATGCAAAATGACTGCTAGATAAGCTTGCTTCTCCCTGCTACTGCTAGATTGGAATCAGGGTCCCAAAGGTCACTCCTTGCTTCTCAGGGCATGATGTTGACCTGGTTTTAAAACAGACTTAGAAATGAGGGGATGTCAAGGAGCCTTTTGGACCTTTTTTTTTTTTTTTTGTGAGGCAATTGGGGTTAAGTGACTTGCCCAGGGTCACACAGCTAGTAAGTGTTAAGTGTCTGAGGCCGGATTTGAACTCAGGTACTCCTGACTCCAGGGCCAGTGCTCCTTTGGACCTTTTAAACTCCTAAAGTCAAAGAGCGCATTCCCCTCATTAGATACCACTGCTGAAGGACTCACTGAGATCCCTCTGGAAGAGAAGGAGGCAGAGAGACCATAGCTGAAGCAGGCAGGCCTTTTGGGATTCTGCCGCAGCCCTTTGAATCACCTCTTCATCCTAGATGATTGGAACCACTTCCAGAATGTCTACAAATATTCCATTTGCCTCGCCAAGGTGCTTTCCTTCCATGTCATCACAATTCTCCCAAAAGCTGGAGAGAAAACATCTTTTCCTTAGCAAAGGGCTAGGATCTTTATTAATTCTACTCATTTGTTGACCTGAGTTAAGATGAATGGCAGTGAATTCCACAGATGGCAGAGGTGGCAAGGTAGCTAAGAGAATCACCAAAGATGTGGAGTTCAAAAGATCCAGGTGCCTTGAGTTGGTTAAAAGCTACAATCTGGGGGCAGCTAGGTGGCGCAGTAGATAGAGCACTGGCCCTGGATTCAGGAGGACCTGAGTTCAAATCCAGCCTTAGACACTTAACACTTACTAACTGTGTGACCCTGGGCAAGTCACTTAACCCCAACTGCCTCACCAAAACCAACCAACCAAACAAAAAAGCTACAATCTGAAAGCTTCCAATACCAGAGATATAACTAAGTTGGAAGAGTCAAGGGTTTTCCTCCAGGATGGAAATTTCTAAATTTGTATTGAGATTGTTTGTTTTCATATAATTTCATTTCGCAATGTCTACCTCCCCTAATCAGAAAGCCTTCCCTTATAACAAAGAAGACAAAAGAAGAGGGAGAAAGCATTTCATTAAAATCAACCAACATACCCTGAATGAGACATTTACATTTTGGAACCTGACCAATTTGGGGATTTTTTTTTTTTTACAATTTCTCCAAACAGCTTTATTGTAGATACTGGCAAGCAATCATAAGGTTGGGGGTGGGGACGTAAAAGGGGTGATGGTGGGCAAAAATCAACCAATTCTCGGTCAAGCTCTCCACCAAATGTGTGGGAAATGGACCCAGAAGAGCAGGGTCCTGGGATAAAGTGGATTTAAAATTTTTTTAGCTTGACTATACATATTTGCTCTAAAGGTTTTTTCTTCTTTATTTTTCAGTTTATGGGATGAGGGAGAAATAAGAAGGAGAGACAATAAATGTTTGTTTTTGAGGGTTTTTTTGTGGGGCAATGAGGGTTAAGTGACTTGCCCAGTGTCACACAGCTAGTAAGTGTCAGGTGTCTGAGGTCACATTTGAACTCAGGTCCTTCTGAATTCAGGGCCAGTGCTTTATTCACTGCGCCACCTAGCTGCCCCAACAATAAATGTTTGTTAATTAAAAAAAAAAAAAACAGAGTTAGCAGTTGCCTTAAAAGGTAGCGATCTCCCTGTCTCTAGAAAAGTTCAAGCAGAGGCACGATGACCCATTTGTTAAGGCTACCTTGGAAAGTATTCCTGCATTGACTAGGAGGTTGTAAACTATATGGCCTCTATTGTAGCTGAATTTATTATTTCATGTTTTTAGGTATTAAGTACATACCTGTTACATGATAAGTGTGCTTTGCCCAGAGGTACAATAAGTATGGGGTATTTGTGAAGATTGCTTGGGAGTGACACTTTTTTTCTTGACCTTTTTGTTTTTTCCAGCCCTCCTCTGCCCCATGAAAAGTCAGACCTGTATGATCTCGGCAAAGACCAGCAGCTCAATCTTGCCTATATTGCATCTATCCCTCACCAGGGCATTGAACAGGTCAGGACTCACTGGTTACTGGACCTCATCACAGCCAGGTGAGCCCTGTTGATTTCCTGGGGAACTATACAGGCAGCCATGAAATTTACATGAGAGAAACATAGGGTTGTGTCTTCTACCTAAGGTGGTGGAAGGAAGCCAAGACTAGGAACCAAGAGATTTGGGTTCTAGTTCTACCTCTGCCATTTCCTAGCTGCATGACCTCAGCCACATAATTTTCCTCTCTCAGATTCATTTCCTATATATATTTTTTTCTGTTTAGAATTTTATTTTTCAAATTACATGTAGAAGCAAATTGTGACATCAATTTTTTAAAACTTTGTGTTCCAACCTCTTCCCCCTCTCCCTTCCCACCCCCCACCCCAAGAACTCAAGCCATCTAACGTAAGTTACACATGAGTAGTCATGGAAAACATTTCCACATTAGCTAGGTTGTGAGAGAAAACAGATAAAAACAAAACTTCAGATTAAGGAATTGTCTCCTTTATCTATTAAATGGAAACAATCACACTTTTACTTTCTGCTTTGCAGGTCCATGTGACAGAAGTGCTTTGCTAACCTTAACCATATAAATGTTATTATACCAATTATTATTATTAATAATAATGATAGTGGGAAGGTAAGAGAAAAACATTTATAGAGCATGTACCATGTGTCAAGAAGTGCTAAGAGCTTTACAAATATTATCTCATTTGATTCTTAAAACAATCCTGTTTTGAGGTAGGTGTTGTTATCCCCATTTTGTGTTGTTCAGTTTCAGTCCTGTCTGATTCTTCTTGACCCCATTTGGGGTTTTCTTGGCAAGGATACAGGAGTGGTTTGCCACTTTCTTTTCTAGCTCACTTTACAGATGAGGGAACTGAGGCAAACCAAGGTTAAATGACTTGCCCAGGGTCACATGGATAGTAAGTGTCTTAGGCTAGATATGAATTCAGATCTTCCTAACTCTAGCACTCTATCTATTGTACCACATAGCCCCTTTATTATCACATCATCATCATCACTGAATATTGTAGGAATCTTTGATTCCCCCAACATAGATTCTTTCTCCACAGACACAGATCACAGCCCTTCTATGTTGGAGTAGACAGTTTGTCCTGAGTTGCTGTGGTTGAGATCTGGCTGGAATAACGAGTTCTCTGCCCTGAGCTAGACTGGTCCTCTACCAGAGGAAACCACACAGCCCATCTCTGAACCTATACCCCAGTTTGTCTAGACCTGTCAGAACTTACCCTATTCTGGCTTTGCCTTAAGGAACCAAGGGTCACTTTCATGCTATAGTTTAGCTTGGGGAAGATTTTTATGCTTAGCCTAGACCCTGGCACATAGTAGGTCTTTTAAAATGTTTATTGATTGACTGACAGTAATAAGAGTATTATGCTGTTATATTCTAGTATTTAATAGGTGGAAGAGTGGATAGAGTATTTGTCTTGAAGCCATGAAAACCAGAGTTCTAATCCAGCAGCATCATTTACTAGCACATCACTTACGTAGCAGTTGGGACAGTTAGGTGTAAGGGCTGGCTAGAGTTCTGGACTTGGAATCAGGAAAACCTGAGTTCAGATCTAGCCTTTGTCACTTGTGATGTGACTTCACCTCAGTCTGCCCTCAGTTTCTTCATCTGTAAAATGGGGATAATAGCACATGCCTTCCAGAATTGTTGTGAGGATCACATGTGATAATATTTGTATAGCGTTTTAGAAACCCTAAAGCACTATTTAAACGCTAGTCATTATTATTCTCATTTATTGCTAGGCCTAATATTATGTATCCTAGCGATACAGTGATGTAGAAGAAAGGCAGTGTGGCTTAATAACTAGAAAGCCAATTGAGAATTGGCATTGGTGGAGAAATCTGCTATGCCACACGTCCTCAGCCATGCTCATAGGATGATGGGATCAGAGACGTAGAGCTGCAAGGGACCTTCAAAGCCATTGAGTCCAACTCTCTCATTTTATAAATGAGGAAGCTTCGCCTGGGTAGTGTAAACATCTTTCCCGGGGCCACCCGGCTGATGAGTATTTGAGGCAGCCTTCCTGACTCCAAGCCCAGCGCCCTGATGAAATCACAGGTCTGAACCCGATATAGTGTAATGTTATTAAGCTTTAATAATCATTTATCTTGTCCATCATTATTAAATCACCAAACATGTTCTGTACACACAGTATTCTGAATGGAACCAATCTTCCTTATCTGTTCAGCTAAGCAGGTTCAGGACTGGTCAGTCATTGAATGGGAGACTGCCTGTGAATATTGGGTGCTATAGAGAGCATCAGAGCAGTCTGCTGGATAGGAGAGAGCTACCCTTGGGGATAAAAAGAGCTTCCACCAAGTCCCATTTCTCACACTAATTAATGAGTCATTTAACTTCACAGTTTCACAAGAAATTTTTAAAGACTATAAGTTGTAAAACAATTTTTGATACATCCTGGTAGCAGGAGTTTCCTCACAAGTCTGTTAGAGAATAAAGTCACCAATTAGTCGTTCAAGAAATGATCTTGTTAAGTGAGGGAAGGGAAAATTTTGAAACTCAAATTTTTTTTAAGTGAATGTTAAAATTTGTTTTTACATGTAATCGGTTATCTTAGGGAAAAGGGATGTGAGGCATGAAGGGAAGGAGAGAATTTCGAACTGAGAATTTTAAGAAAGTGAATGTTAAAATAAACGCTATAACGATTGAGGTAATGATGAACAATTATTAATAAATATACTAGTATAATTATAAAACTAAATTATTAGTACTAATTAGTAGTATAAACAATTAGTATGGTCTAATACAATTATAATACTAAATAATTATGATTACACAAATGTGTTTTCCCCTGCAAAGCCCCAGGGAGCTCAGGAATAAGAGAAGAGGTGACAAATCTCTCCCTGTGTCACCTCCTGCAGAGATATTGACTTCTCTATTACTACCTCACATGAGTAGAGAGAGCACTTGAAACTCTTTCCAAAATACTTTTGAATCAGTTTTCTCTTCTGGTCTTCATGTCTTCCCTATGTAGGTTGAACAGGGATTATTTCTGTACCCATTTGACTGATGGAGAAACTGAGGCCCAGGGAGTTAAAATGACTTCAAATTCAAGTTAGTGACAAAGTCTGGACCAGAATCCAGGTCTCCCGATTCCTAGTTTCCTGTGCTTACTTTTGATGACAGTGTCTAGGGAGGAGAATGGAAAGGGGAAGAGATGCAGAAGGAAAAGCAGAATCCATTAGGATCCTTTGGACGGTAAATTGTAAGCTTCTTGAGGGCAGGGACTATCTTTGTTTTTGTTCTTATTTGTAGCCCCAACTCTTAGCCCAGTGCTTTGCACAGTGAGCACTTAATAAATGTTTATTGACTGACAGATCGAGACTTAGAGGAAGGGCTCATGATATCTTGATATTAATTCATTTAAATGTAAAGAATTGCTAAGCAAATGTAGCTGTTGGTATTGTTGGTCAGTGTTAAGTTTCTAATAAAACATGAAAATGTAAATATATATTTTAAAGAAACAAATATGGGAAAATGGTAGAGAAGAGCTGATGCTAGGCTGGTCACTCAGCCTCCTAGATAGGGAGGAGCTGAGATTTTTCAAATCTTCCTTCTGTCCCCCCAAACAGCCATCAGAACTCCTGGGAGAGCTGTGCTCAGGATTGAGTCTGGGCTGTGTGAATGGTGATGGTCAGCACGGGCTACAGCCTGATCCTGGAAGGAAAAGATGAAAGGGTGGAAGGTGATGCAGGGATAGGATGGACAGGTTTCTCCTCAGCCGCTGTCAGTGGGATGCTGGGGGATGAGAACCCTGGCTTCACTGGCCTCTTTCCTTAAATCCCATTTGGTTGAGGAGGAAGGGAAAAATTAGTCAGTGGACAGAACACCACCAAACCTACTCTGTGATCCATAGTTTTCCTTACTGGCCAAAGGGCCAAAAAGAATCTAGAAAAAATTGGCCACATTTGGCATAAGGGTTGCCATTATCTATGTCTGTCTGTCTCTCTCTTCCTCTTCTCCCTCCCTTCCAGGCCTAGAGAAGAAGACCCTGGCACAAGTTAGATAGAGGAAACTCCAATTTGACAGAATAGCTCAGAAAGTCTAAGTCACGTCCTCTCTGGGATTTGACTGCTTTCTTTCATCTGTACTCCTAGTGACCTTACTCTACTGTGTTATTTCTCAGGCTGCATAGTCTTTTCCTCCTAGAAAATGCACACATGCAGCCTGTAGTCTGTGGGGCCAGGGAGGGAGAAGAGGGAACAGATGGTACCAGACTCGGCCATGCAGTTAAGGTGATGTTGGCGGTGTCAGAAGAAGGGAATGGATCATTTGGGATCATGGGCAACAGACTGATGGATTCTTCCAGCTGGGCTGAACCTTACTGGTCATATAATCTAGTTCTTCCCTTTACATCTGTAAAATGGGAATAATAATAATAACAACAACAACAATGATGACGACAACACCACCTCCCTCCCAAGGGTTGTTGTGAGGATCAAGTGAGATAATAATTATATAATTATAAAATGCTTAGCACAGTGCTTGGCACATAGTAAATGCTATATAAATGTTGTTGTTATTATTATTGTTTTGTTTTGTTTTTGCGGAGCAATGAAGGTGAAGTGACTTGCCCAGGGTCACACGGCTAGTAAGTGTCAAGTGTCTGAGTTTGAACTCAGGTCCTCCTGAATTCAAGGCTGGTGCTTTATCCACTATGCCATCTAGTTGTTATAAACCAAGTAATCAGCTAGGCAGCTCAGAGGTACTCATCTTCATCATGAAGACTCATCTTCCTGAGTTAAAATCTAGCCTCAGACACTAGCTGTGTGACCCTGGGCAAGTCACTTCACCCTGTTTGCCTCAGTTTCTTCATCTATAAAATGAGCTGGAGAAGAAAATGGCAAGCCATTTCAGTATCTTCACCAAGAAAATCCCAGACAGGGTCACAAAGAGTCAGACATGACTGAACAACAACAAAAGTAGCTGATGCTAGGTGGTGCAGTGGCTAGGACACTGGGTCTGGAGTTAAGACGACCTGAGTTCAAATCTGATCGCATACCCTTTCTAGCTGTGTAATTGGGGTAGCTAGGTGACACAGTGGATAGAGCACTGGCCCTAGAGTCAAGAAGACCTGAGTTCAAATTCGCCCTCAGACACTTAATACTTATTAGCTATGTGATCCTGGTCAAGTCACTTAACCCCAGTTGCCTCACCAAAAAACCAAAACAAAAAACCAAACCAAACCAAACCCCGCCCCCCCCCAAAGCTGTGTAACCCTGGGCAAGTCATTTAACCTCAGTCTGCCTCAGTTTCCTCATCTGTAATAATGAAATAGGATAATAGGACCTGCCTACTAGAGTTGTTGTAAGGATTTGAAAATCACTTAACACAATGCCTGGCATATAGTAGACATTTTATAAATATCTGTTTCCTTCCTTATTTCTTTCCTTGTGAGGGAAAAGGACTTGTCCAAGATGATACAGTTAGTGAAAGGCAGAGCTGGATATTAACTCAGGTCTCCTGTATTTGGCCCTTTGAACCCAGGAATCCAGGAATGCAGGCACCAACAATGTCAGGGACTCAGCAGGTTGATTCAGAAGACTGGGGGATGTAGGAAGGTTTAGAAAGTAGTGAAAAGGGAAAAGCTCTGGTACCAGGAGCAAAGCTTCCCTGGATTAGTTCCAAGAGGAATCTAGAAAACAGGGAAAATTGATTGAGGTCAGTGTGACTCAGGAAGAAGGGAAGAAAGAAAAGAAGCATAAGAAATCAAATAGATTAAGAAAGGACCTGATGAGGGGCAGCTAGGTGGCGCAGTGGATAGAGCATCAGCCCTAGATTCAGGAGGACCTGAGTTCAAATTCGGCCTCAGACACTTGACACTTACTAGCTGTGTGACCCTGGGCAAGTCACTTAACCCTCATTGCCCTGCAAAAACAAAAAGGACCTGATGACCTATAGTGGACAGAATCTGAGGGATCCCCAAAGAAGGCTTTTTCCCTGGAATACCTCTATTCATTCTTATCATGGCTTCCCAAGATTCTTTTGATAGAGAGTCAGTCTTTTCTTTTTTTTTCTTTCTTTCTTTCTTTTTTTTTTTTGAGGCAACCCGGATTAAGTGACTTGCCCAGGGTCACACAGAAAGTAAGGGTTTGAGGCAAGATTTGAACTCAGGTCCTCCTAACTCCAGGGCCTGTGCTATATACACTGTACCACCTAGCTGTTCTAAGATTCATTCTTTTGAGCCTTGAAGGTTTTTTGGTTTTCTAGAGTCATTTATTTGGAAGGAATCATTTAGCCCAACTTCTTCATCTTGGAAACTGAGGCCCATAGAGGTTATGGGCCCTATTCAAAGTGATAGTAAATATGGATGCTTCAGAGAGGCTTACTACCATACATTTTATCAATTATAACACATACTCTGTGTGTGTGTGTGTGTGTGTGTGTGTGTGTGTGTGTGGCATAATTTAGCAGAGAATGGAACAAAGCATGAGAAGCAAAGGGAGATACTGAAGCTGCATTTTCCCAAGAGCTGCCTTCCCTTGGGTCTGCAGTTCTTGCCTCCTTCATAATCCAGATGGGAGGTGAGAGAGGACTGTGAACACTATCGGAGAGGCAAGGCAGTTGAGCCATGGGGCTCAAATACTGCCCATAGCCCTCTGGGGTTTACTACAGATAGAGAAAAGTGGAGGGATCCAGGGGCAGCTAGGTGGCGCAGTGGATAAAGCACCGTCCCTGGATTCAGGAGTTCCTGAGTTCAAATCCGACCTCAGACACTTGACACTTACTGGCTGTGTGACCCTGGGCAAGTCACTTAACCCCATTGCCCCGTTTAAAAAAAAAAAAGTGGAGGGATCCTTTCAGAGATTCTCCAGTTTCAAGAAGCCATGAGAAGGGGAAACCTGCAGCTTTCCTTCAAATTTTATTCTTTCTTCATGGTTCCTTCTTGAGAAGCCAACAGGCACAGTCTGTTTGATTCTCCCTGTGCAGCTCAGTACTTAGCCCATAGTCTCTAATAACCACAGTGACAAAAACAACGATCACATCAGCTTTTTAAGGTTTACAACTCACTTTCCCCACAACAGCCCTGTGAGGTAGGCTGTGTGAGCATCACTCTCCCCATTATCCAGATTAACAAACCCATACCCAAAGAGTTAAAGCAGCCTGCCCCAGTTACCAGTTAGTAAGTGTCAGAACCGGAATTTGAATCCAGTTCTTTTGACTTAAAGTCCAGCACTCTCTCTTCTATACCCACTGCCAAGGACAAGCACAAAAATGTGTGGAGAGGGGTGGGTGTGCTGTGACAGGAAGAGGTGGGAAGGGTGGGGCTTCAAGGATGGGGGTATTGTGTGTGTGGGGATGCGAAGGAGAGGGAGGGAAGTGCAGTGGGCTGTCTGTGTGAACGACAAGAGGTTTTAGAAGTTTATGAGAGCATGGGCATGGGGGGGGAGGGGAAGTATTTGCATTTTTGAATATTTGCACATTGGCCATTGTCTCTTTGCCCTCCCCAACACAGTCCTGTTAGAGAAACATACCGATAACTACATTGTGGCCTTCAGAGAATCACAAAATTGCTGAGTTGCAAGAGATTCTTTTTCGTCCCACCCAAGCTGAAAATACATTCATTCATTCAACAAGCCTTTATTAAGCACCTACTGTGTACAGAGGCCTGGGCTGGCCAAGGACAGACAGTGCCGTGTGCAGATAGATACACAGTATAGCTGTAAGACGCACTTGGGTGTGGTGTCTTTCTGCAGAAACAGTGATGATTGTTCACCTCCTCTTCCTTGGTGTCTCTGACCCAGGAGGGAAAGCCCCAGGCTGACAGACCTCAGCCTATTGTTCTCTTTTTAGATAATAGAAAGCAGATGTCCAATAATGGTTAGAATATTTTTTTCCCAAAAAACCCACTAACCTTAGGGGCAGCTAGGTGGCACAGTGGTAAAGCACTGGCCCTGGATTCAGAAGGACCTGAGTTAAAATTTGGCCTCATACACTTGACACTAGCTGTGTGACCCTGGGTAAGTCACTCAACCCTCATAGCCCCACAAATAAAAACAAAACAAAAAACCCTAACCTTTCTAGCCATAGAGCATTGAGAGCTAAAAAGGACCATGGGAATGATCTAGTCTAATCCTTCATTTTACATAGGAGGGGGCCAATACAAGGCTGCCCAGCTTTGTGAGTAGCAGAGCTGGGATTTGAACCCTTGGCAATGTTTGCTTCCAAAGCAGGGATCCCCAGGCTGCCTCTGGCCCTCCCCAGCTTGAGGCTTTGTATGGGAGTGTTCCCCTGTTGTCTCAGAGGGCTGGCTGTCCAGGGTCTGAGCCCTAGAGGGTGGAGTCCATCACTTGCTCCCTGGCCCGGACAAACCGTACTGCCCCATGCACGCTGTAGAACAGTAATTCCTTCCCGCTTGGGTCATCATTGCCAAAGTAGCCCCCTCTCTTCAGGGAGTCTGCCACAGATGGGTTGCAGCCTGCAAGGAGGATGGTGATGTTCACAGCCCTGTAATCTTTCCGTATGTTTTTAAGTGTGTTGATGCCTGCAGTGTCTAGGAATAGCACTGAGGAGCAGTCAATGATGATGGTGTGAAATTCGCTCTGTTTTGGGACCAGGTGACAGCTCGTCTCAGCTTGGCCCAGTTCTCTACTAACTCCCTTTTCCACATGCCTCCCATCCACAATAGGCTTTTTTCTCTTGGCTGCTTCTAATGTGGGGTTGAGGCCTGTCATCTTGCAGAGGGATTTCAGGAAGAAGTCTTTGTTTGCATAGTAGAGAGGGGCCTCAAACCGAAATATCTTGATCTTGGGGACAGGGAGAAGGTTTTCATATTGTCTGGTGTCCTCGTAGTAAACAGTGTTCTCAATCTGGCCGAGCAAGGCCACATGCGGATGCTGTGTGCGGCCCACGACACAGAGCACGGAGAAGAGGACACCGACGAGGAGTCCAATTTCAGTGCTGATGAGGGCACAAGAGGCCATGGTGACACACCATATTAAAGCATCCATTTTGTTCACACGGTACTGTCTGGGCACATCTCTGAACTTCCACAGAGCCCCCTTCAAGCTGACGATGATGATGCAGGCCAGGACAGATTTCTGTAAGGAGTAGAACAGTGGAGCCAGGAACAGTAGCACCAACAATACCACAGCGGCACTGACCACACTGGACACTTGGGTGTGGCATCCCGTGGAGGTCTTGACTAGGCTTTTAGCCAAGGCTGCACTGGTGGTGAAGGAGTGGAAGAAAGATGGGATGATGTTGCAGAAGCCAACTGCAAACATTTCTTGGTTGGCCTTGATGGTATAGCCATAGTTCTTGGCAAACATCTCTGAGAGCGAGACCGTGAAGGCAAAGCCAATAACAGCTATGGGCACAGCATCCAGGGCTACCCGGTGCATCAGACCAAAGTCAGGCGCCTTTGGGGGGATGAACCCAGTTGGAATGTCCCCAGAGATGCTGGACCCAAAGCGCTCATGGAGATTCCCAAAGTGAGACACCAGAGTGGCAGCGACAATGACAACCAGCTCTGTTGGTAGAGGAATCTTAATCTTTTTCTTGTACTTGTCTGCTAGCTCCTTGGTGGCCACCAGCACTGTCAGGCAGATGGCACTGGTGATGACATCACAGATGTTTGCCTGGGTGATGTTTTGAATCATGTTCACCCACGTGGCAAGAAACATCCCATATCCCTGGTGACGGGGGATCTTTATTCCAAAGAGGTGTTTGACTTGAGAGGTTAAGATTGTTAAGGAAGCCCCTGTTGCAAACCCATCCAGAAGAGGTTGTGAGAGATACGTGGAGACAAAACCAAGCCGAAAAAGTCCCATGAGGACCTAGAAACAGAATATGGAGCATCAGCTTAGTGGGGAAAGGGGCAGGTCAAAAATTTAGCCAAATTTATACAATAAATCTAGAAATACACAACACTAGAGCTATTAACAAAGTGTTAGAACAGTGGCTTCACACTCAGATAGAAACAGGGGCCACCAAACTAAGCTTCCCTGAAGGCCACCTGTTGACCTAGTTTTAAAATGTAATGTTATTGATGTTTTATTAAATTTTTATTTATTTTGTTAAATATTTCCTGTTGTGTTTTAATCTGGTTTGGGCTACACGGGATGTTGCTGGCTGGCTTTCGGCACCTCTGCTTTTTTTTTTTTTTTGGTGAGGCAATTGGGTTAAGTGACTTGCCCAGGGTCACACAGCTAGTGTGTTAAGTGTCTGAGGTCAAATTTGAACTCAGGTCCTTCTGAATCCAGGGCCGGTACTCTATCCACTGTACCACCTAGCTGCCCCAACACCTCTGCTTTTAATCATAGAATGTGTAACTTAAAGGGACCTCAGAGACCATACAGTCCAACCCTCTTGTTAGACTGAGAAGACTGAGGTCCAAAGAAGGAATGGGCTTGCTCAAGCTTACTTAGTGAGTGAGTGTCCAAAAAAAATGTCTACCCCTAGCAACATTTTAGTATTCCTGAAATTTCATCATTGGAGAGGCATTTCCTTCAATGAAGGCATGGATCCACAGTGGATTAATTACAGATGTAGGGGTGGAAAACACCAGAGGGAGAAAAGGATTTATGCCTAAAAGGTCCCCACCAAGGGCTTATAGGCACTTTAATCAGTAAGGTAACCCAGACATTGGTTTTAAGCCATACCTTCCCACTTTCAGTGATGCATGGTGTAACGACTGGAGTGATGCCACCTGCTGGAGAGTTACTGTAGGAAAGCTCCGCCATGAGGACAAGGCGTCACTCCAGTCCTTAGAATGGTTTTATCCATGAGGCTCTTTCCTGCACTGACACACATCACAGGCTTTCCATGGATTCTATTTATCCAAGATAGTCTGTTTTGGGCTGATGCAATTGAAAAACCTCACAAATATGACAAACTTCCTATATTGTAGTAGAAAGGTTGAGGGACTTTGAAGTAAGAGGGACCTGAATTCTAATCCTTCTTCTGAAATGCTGTCTTCTCTCAGTTTTTGTATGGGGGAAACTGAAGCTGAGCATTGTGAAGTTACTTTGTCCAGGGTCACACAGTGAGTTAGTGACAGTCATGATTGGATGCCTTGTCTCCTGACTCCCTGGCCAGACAATTTCTTCATTACACCAAGGTGGCTTTCTTTCCTCCTAATGAACACACTCCTGGGGCCCAGTGCTACCTTCTGAGCACTGCCGTTATGAAGAAGGGAATAATTTTCCCTATTAATATTGTATCCATGGCGGGGGGTGGAGTGGGGTGGAACATTGCACACAATGTCAGATTTGTTTGTTTGTTTATTTATTTGCTCATTCATCCATCTGTTGATTTATTTATCATTCATTCATTCACTCATTCATTCGTTCATTTATTTAGGGTTTGGGGTTTGTTTTTTGTTTTTTGCTTTTTTTTTGTGGGGCAATGAGGGTTAAGTGACTTGCCCAGGGTTACACAGCTAGTAAGTGTCAAGTGTCTGAGGTCAGATTTGAACTCAGGTCCTCCTGAATCCAGGGCCAGAGCTTTATCCATGGAGCCACCTAGCTGCCCCAGTTTTTTGCTTTTTAAAAATTTATTTATTGCTGCATTGAGAAGTTTTGATGATTTTTTCCCCTTCTCTTTCTTTGAAAACTTTTTTTTTGTCAAAAAGAATGGCTTTCTGTAGGAGGAGGAAAGGAATGGAATACAAGGAAATCTAGGTAATGTCAAAGCAAGATAAATCAATTTTAAAATCTATTTAGAAAAAAAGATTGTCCGTGTGGTGCAGTTGGGCTGGTCTGCTTGCTGTCCATGGAACAGACAGAGCTTTGTTATTTCCTGATTCCATACCTTTGCTCCTTCCTGCTGTTTCTCTGTCTGGGATAATAGAAATTGACGAGTTGTTTCTGAATCTCGGCTCCATCATTAACCAGCTCTATGACTCTGGACAGGTCTCCTCATTTCTCTGGGCCTCAGTCTCTCCCTTTGTAAAACGGATATTGTCATCTTTGTCCAGTTACTACAAAGCTTACCATCCCCTTTGTGAGGGAAGTCTTATGTGGTTGCTGTTAGCATTACCCTTGATGCTATCATTGCTAGGAGTTGTCTCTTCTGACACCAACTGCAAACAAACGTCACCCCTCCTTTAAGACTCCTTCCTCTGTGAAGCCTCCCTGACAGCTGAGCTTCCTCTGTGTTTACTGTGTGTACCTGGCAGATGTCAGAATGCCGTGTGCTGCCCGATATTTGTGGGTATCTTTTTATGTCTCCCTTATCTCAGAGATAACCAAAGAAAGGGCCAGGCACTGTCCTATCCTTATCCTTTCCTTCTGATACTGAGCATGTAATAAAACCACAGACTTGCCAAGTGTCAGAGCAGGGAGAGACCTCAGAGTCCGTCTAGTACAGGGGTTCTTAACTTGGGGTCCACCAAGGGATGTGTGGATAGATTTTGGAGAGTTCATGAACTTGAGTGGGAAAAATATTATATCTACCTCCAAATGACATTTAGCATTTCCTTCAGTATGATTTTTTTAAATGATTCTGAGAAAAAAAGACCAAAAAAAATTTAAAACACACAAAAATGTAATTGGGAAATATTTAACAAAATAAATAAAACCACAATAAAATATATAGAAAATATTTTTTAAAACCTGATTCTGATTCTGAGAAGGGGTGCATAGGTTTTACTAGATTGCCAGAGAGGGCACCTGACATATAAAAAAAAGCTTAAGAACTCCTCATCTAATCTAACTCTCTCCCACATTTTACAGAAAGGGAAACCGAGACCAAGATAAAGATTATAGATTTAGAACTGGAAGGGACCTTTCACATCATTTAGACCAATTCTCTCCTTTTACTGATGAAGAAACTGAGGCCCAAAGAGGTTAAGAGACTTCCCTAGAACCAGACAGGTAGTAAAGGGAGTGAACTGTTGTAATCATTCATTCATGTAATAATCTTGGACTCTGGGGGCAGCTAGGTGGCTCAGTGGATAAAACAACGGCCCTGGATTCAGGAGGACCTGAATTCAAACCTGGCCTCAAACACTTGACGCTTACTAGCTGTGTGACCCTGGGCAAGTCACTTTTTAAAAGTTGATTGGGGGGGGGGGAATGAGGGTTAAGTGACTTGCCCAGGGTCACACAGCTAGTAAGCGTCAAGTGTCTGAGACTGAATTTGAACTTGGGTCCTCCCCTGGGCAAGTCACTTAACCTTTATTGCCCCACAGAAAAAAAATAATAATCTTGGGCTCTGTCACTTACTAGTTATGGGGCATGTGATTGCTTCCCTCTGAGTCTCAGTTTCCACTTCAGTAAAATGAAGCTTTTAGGAGCATCAAAGAACATAACAAATATGAAGAAAAAAGAAGGCTTTGTAAGAGAAGGTAAATGTGAAGTATGATCATTAATTTTTCTTTCATCGTTTTTTCTAATACCTTATTGTGTGAAAGTGATTCTGGGTTCTTGAAGGTTAGGTCAGTAAAATGTTGCCAAGCTAGAAGGGGTTTGAGTCAGGGGGAGCCTTTCTGTTGGGCTGGGACTCTTACCTGATAGACCCCTGCCAGGAAAGTCAAGGCTGTGGCAATGCTGATCGCATAACATTCCTTCCCACATTCTGGACCCAAGCCCCCCAGAGGCAGGTCAGAACCTGGGAAGGTCTTGTTGCTGCCATTTCCACTGGCTGGGGAGATGTCTTCATTCAGGTCAAATCCAGCCAGCTGTAATTCTCTGTCTACCACTTGTCCCACCATGAGGCAGAGCAGGCTGAAGATGCCCACGGACACGTGCCGGGAGGTGCCCATTAGAAAGTAGATGATGTTGGCAAAGAAGGATGTGTAGAGGCTATAGATGGGCTTTAGGCCTGCAAGCAGGGAATAGGCAATGGCCTGAGGGACCAAGATGACCCCAATGACAAGGCCAGACATGATGTCACCCACGATGTAGTCTTTGAAGCGGTACTTAGGAAGCCAGCCTATCACAGGGAAGAAGCCCCAAACAGCATCCTTCAACCTGGCAGGGGTCAGGGAGCAGCTCCTCCTCAGTTTGGCTTTGGCCGTCTCTCGAAGGCTTTTCTGAGGTGGAGCTTGCCTGTGGATGAGGATGGGAATCTGCAGCCCGGGGTCTGCTCTCTCCAGCTCAGCTTGCCCATCCATTCTGGGAGCATTCATGCTGTCGATAGGCGTGCCTGCATGGGAAAGAAACGAGTGTCAGCCAGAGACCCTGATGCTGCCAACACTGGGAGACCTCTAGCTCTTCCCAGATGTGCCAGTCATGGGTCCCATCCTTGAGGGAGAAGGTAGTGTTTTATTTTAGACACAATTCCCAATCTCACATCTTTTACATACCACATATATCCCCAGCATCCTTCAGAGAACACTTAGATGAGGTTTCTCCTGATACCCTCCCTCTGCCTCTTGCAGGGTGCTAGTTTCCTCCCTCTTAAATTTACACCTGTTTCCTTATAGATGTAAGCTTCTTTTTTTTTGTTTGTTTGGTTTTTTTTGGTTTTTTAGTGAGGCAATGGGGTTAAGTGACTTGGCCAGGGTCACACAGCTAGTAAGTGTTAAGTGTCTGAGGCTAGATTTGAACTCAGGTACTCCTGACTCCAGGGCTGGTGCTCTATGCACTACACCATCTAGCTGCCCCTAGATGTAAGTTTCTTGAGAGTAGGGCTTATCTCTACTTTTAAATGCATACCTTCATTTAGTAGGCACTTTATAAGTATCTGTTAAATTGAATTAAATGCTTGTGCCTACTTACATAGTTTACATATTCCTTAGACATTTTTTATTGTGAACTTGATAATCATGATTAAGCATGGTCATGCCCATGGATAAGGGATAAGAAAAGAACATTGTTGTGAAACCATGCATCTAGCTTTCTAAAAAGTATGAATCAAAGTCAACATGGTAACCCTGACAACTGTCCTGCTTGTCCTCTGCCTCTTGGGTAATGTAGTATTTGCATATCACTTATAGAGTTAGACACTTGCCACTAATAGGTTTTTAAAAAAAAAATATTTTCCTCCCAATTACATCTAAAAACAATTTTTAACAGTTTTTAAAAAAAGTTTTGAGTTCTACATTCTGTCCATCCCCGAGAAAATAAGCAATCTGATATGTTATACAAGTGCAATCATGTAAAACAGCTAATAGGTTTTTCTTTCATTCATTTATTTATTTGTTTATTTATTTTTGTTTTTGTTTGTTTTTGTGGGGCATTGGGGGTTAATTGACTTGCCCAGGGTCACACAGCTAGTAAGTGCCAAGTGTCTGAGGCCGGATTTGAACTCAGGTCCTCCTGAATCCAGGGCCAGTGCCTTATCCACTGCGCCACCTAGCTGCCCCCTGTTTATTTTTTTAATAGGTTTTTCCATCACTTACATTTCCAGATCACAAGTCATTTTTGAATTTATCCACCATTTGTGGGCAATTAGGGAGCACAGTGGATAGAGTGCTGGGCCTGAAGTCAAGAAGATTCATCTTTCTGAATTCAAATCTGGCCCCAGATACTTACTAGCTGTTTGACCCTGGGCAAGTCACTTAACTCTTCTCAGCCTCAGTTTCTTCATCTATAAAAGGGGGATAATAATAGCACCTACCTCCCAGGGTTGTTATGAGGATCAAATGATGTAAAGCACTATATTAATGTTAGTTGTTATTGTTTGTTACATAAGAAATAAGGACATATAGAGGGAAACGTAAAACAGAAGTTTTGCATGGGACCTCAGACCCAGTAGGCCCTGAATGAATTGAACTGAATTGGACTTCACTTTTTATGAATAGAATTCTGAGAAATGGGCTACCATTGGGACAGAAAGCACAGGGACCTTGGGGCCCCTTGATTAGGACTCAGGATGACCAAGTTCTAGTTCTAGCCCTGTTGTTACCTGGCTTCATGGCCTAGGATAAGTCACTTCTCTCTCTGGGCCTCTGTTTCCTCAGCTATAAGATGAGAGAATTAGATTTGATTATTTCTAAAGCCCTTCCAGCTCTGATGTCCTGAGAATCTAGATCTTCCTTTGAGCCTTCCTCCTTTCTGTGCTCCTCACCAAGAGTCAACTCCTGAATCCAGGGCCGGTGCTTTATCTACTGTGCCACCTAGCTGCCCCCTGTACTGGTTATTTAGAACTGGGTATTCTAAAATTCATTTTGTCCAAAGCAGAACTCATTATATCTACCCCAAACCCATCATCTCCCCCACACCTTCCTATTTCTATCCAAGGTGCTGCCATTCTTTCCATCTCCCAGCTTCTTAATCTTTAAGTTGTTCTTAGTACCTCCTCCCTCACTCCAGTACCCAGCTAATTGCTTGGGGTTTTTTTTTTGTTTGTTTGTTTGTTTGAAATTCTACTGGAATCCAATTCAATAAACATTAAACAATAAAGCTACTACATGCCAGGCAGTGGGCTAAGCACTGAGGATTCAAATAAGGAGGACAGCCCCTGCCCTCAAGGAGCTTACAATCTAATGGGGAAAGACAACCCACAAAAGGAAGCTTTAAGGTAGGGTGAGGCACCAGGGAGGATGGTATTCCTTGGAATAGAAAGCTAGTACAGCTACCGATGGGAAGTAGAGAATTTGCAGGGAGTTCAGATCCTAGCCTGTATAAAGGGAGAGTCAGAGGGGAGAGGAGGCTGGTGAGGGTCCGTCAGGATGATGAGACTGCAAGTGCTCTGCTTCTCTTTGGCCTCCATCCACCTCTGAATCTATCCCCTTCTCATGTCATCATCACCCTAGTTCAGCCCCTCATCACCTCAAGATTTAAATTTGCCTTTTCAGTTGTCATGTTTTGCTCATTTCAAACTTGCCTCCACTCTCTCCCCTTTGCAACCTATCCTTCACACCGCTGCCAAAGTAACATTTGTTGTTGTTTAGTTGTGTCTGACTCTTTGTGCCCCACTCATTTGGGGGTTTCTTGGCAAAAGTACTAGAGGGTATGCCATTTCCATCTCCAGCTCATTTTACAGATGAGGAAACTGAGGCAAACAGGGTAAAGTGACTTACCCAGAGTCGCATAGCTGAGTAAGTGTCTGAGGCCAGATTTGAATTCTGACTCCAGGGCATGTGCTCTATCCATTCATTGTACCACCTAGCTATCCCATAAGCCTATTGTTGAAAACTTCTCCTAGGAGGTAGCTTCCAGGGGGATGTTGATCTCACAGTCTTCCCCTGAACTAGACCCATTCTCCATTCACAAGTACTTCTCAGCCTCTCCCTGATACCCTGAGTGTGTCTTCTCTTCTACTTGTTGGTATATGGTGTTTTTGTTTTGTTTTGTGGGAGAGAAAGAATTTCTTAACCAACTCCTTCCTGACCTTGTCCTTGCTATCAGCACCAAATTGATGCCTTGCAGTGACGTATGCACCGCTAATCTGCAGCGTCCTTGCCACAAAGCTTCCAGCTTCCAAGAACATGAATTCCGTGTAGACTGCGCGCAGACTTAATTAGAGAGGACTCCCCTGACAGCCAGCTTGCCTGTCATGCGTTACCATTGCAGCAAATGTTTTCATCAAGCTTAGGGTTTTTTTTTTCCTGATTCATACTTTCAGAACAAAGCAGGGTCAGGAGGTCAAGAGATCAGGGTCCTAGTCCTGGCCCTGTCATTTACTAGCCATGTGACACTGGGCAAGCTCTTCTTTCCTCTCTCAGATTCTTTCCTCCTCTATAAAATGAAGATATTGGTGTGGATTAAGATTCTTAACTTTGGGTCTATAAGTTTATGTTTTAAAATATCTTGATATTGATATTTTTCAATATAATCAATTTTCTTTGTACTCTTGTGTATTTCATCATATGCACTTTATTTTTTTTATTTATTTTTTTTTTTAGTGAGGCAATTGGGGTTAAGTGACTTGCCCAGGGTCACTCAGCTATTAAGTGTGTGCTAATTGTCTGAGGCCGGATTTGAACTCAGGTACTCCTGACTCCAGGGCTGGTGCTCTATCCACTGCGCCACCTAGCTGCCCCTCATCATATGCACTTTAAAACATTAATCTATTGCATAGGTATAAAAGTAACTCATGAATTATGGCCTAAGTGGCTATATTAAATTGTCTACCATCTCAAGGAGAGGGGAAGGGATGGAGGGAGAGAATTTGGAACTCAAGATTGAAAAATAAACATGTTTAAATTGTTTTTACAATAATAAAATAAAATATTATTTAAAAAATAAAAGGTTTTTTTTCTTAGAATGGATCCATAAGCATCAACAAGACTACCAAAGGGGTATGGGGCACAAAAAAGGTTAAGAACCCCTGGTCCAGATCAGTGTTCCATAAACCAATTTAGCTAGGAGATCCTTAGGAGCTGAGATCATATTTATGAACCTGGTCAGAGCTGGTCCAGGAAACCTCAGTACATGGAACAAAGAATAGTCACTGATGATTTGATGTCTACCAGTGAAGTGTCCCAGATGTCTGTGCTTTATCTGTTATCATTGGACATTTGATCAATGACTTGGATTGGATGCCTATAAAATTTTCAGATGTCACAAGGCCAGAAGAGATAGTAAAGTGTTGGATGACAGTTTAATTGTGGGTTCAATGACAGGAGGTGTCGTGGTACTGTGGGGTGAAGGCAGTTCCTAGAATCAGAGGACTTGGGTTCCAATCCTGCCTTTGGTGCCCACTGCCTATGTGACTTCAGGCGAATCACTTCCCTGTCTGAGCTGCAGCTTCCTGATCTATAAAATGAAGGGGTTGGGCCAGGTGGTCTGTGACCCTAAGATCCTCCACTGTAGGCTGGATGGTCACTTGCTGGATACTTTGGGGAGGTTATTGTTTTTCAGGGACAAGTTGTACTAGGTGGCCCATAGGGTCCCTTCCAAAGAGGAGGTGCAGTATTCACAGGAATACTCCTAGGTCCCTGATTTCATTTGTTTGGGGGCATGGGTCTCTCCACTTATAGAAATCATAGCTACTTATACCATAATTCATGAGTTACTTTTATAGGGAATAATAATTCCCTCCCCTGCTGGCCAAGTCTGTGGTGAATCGTTTCAAACTAAGGCTGATTGTAAGCTCATAAAACCATAGGTTTAGAGCTAGAAGGTAAGGTGATAGCCTTATGATCTTTATTATACAGATGAGAGAATGGGCCAAGAGGGATGAAATGATGTGGCCAAAGACCCACAGTGTAGCCTGTCACTGAGGCATGATTTAAACCAGGTTTCTTCTGACTTCAAAGCCAGTTTTCTCTCCCCATGCACGTAATGCTATACTTGTCCTCAAAGCCTGTGCATGTGGGTAAGACCTCCCTACTAGGAGTGTGGATGCCACTGGAGTAGCCTCTTATGGCTCAGGGACATCTCCCCATCTTGATGAGGACAAAGAGAGGTAGGGAGGAAGGAATAGCTGTGGGACTTTGGGGAAGTCTCTTCCCTTCTCAGGGCTGGGCTGGCATAAAGCTTTCAAAGAAAAATGAAGGAAGCAAGACATGTTCATGCCAAAAAATATTCTGCAAGTAATAAATGCTTTCATTTTTTTAAATGAAAGAGGAATTCCATACACAGCAGAACAAAAAAATAAGATTACCTGTGAAACCATGAAACTCCATTTCATACCACTGACTTTTTAAAAAAGTGCACAATAATTCCATATATCACTTTCAAAACTGTCCCTTCTGTCTACGCTTCCTTTAAACTTCCTTCTGTTTCCTTCTGAACATTAAAAAAGAGTTTCAGTGGCCCTCCTTTTTGGGGATTTATTAATTTCCAATCCTTCTTCTTCCTAGGTGATACAATGGATAGAGTGCCAGGCCTGGAGTCAGGAAGACTCGTCTTCCTGAGTTCAAATCTGGCCTCAGATAGTTACTAGTTGTGTGACCTTGGGCAAGTCACTTCACTCTGCCCATTTCCTCCTCATCTGTCAAATGAGCTGGAGAAAGAAATGGTGAACCATCCAGTATCTTTGCCAAGAAAACCCCAAACGGGGTCACAAAGAATTGGATGTGATTGAACAAACCTCTTCCTAACCTCTTCCTCACCAGTAAAAAATTGAGAAAAAATAAGCATAATCAAGCAAAAATGATTCTGAACTGGGGCCCTGCCCCAAAATGCGTCTCTTCATGCACTTTGTGTGTGTCCATAATTATTATGCCAGGAGTTAGGTAGCATTCTTTTTTTTTTCGGGGGGGGGGGAATGAGGGTTAAGCGACTTGCCCAGGGTCACACAGCTAGTAAGTGTCAAGTGGCCGAGGCTGGATTTGAACTCAGGTCCTCTTGAATCCAGGGCCGGTGCTTTATCTACTGCGCCATCTAGCTGCCCCTCAGCATTCTTCATCATACATAGGTCCTCTGGAGACCTGGTTGGTCAGAGTTCACAGTTCATACTCTGAAATCATCTTATGGGCTAATAATATTCCATTATATTGATATATCATAATTTGTGTATCCATTCCCCATCTGATGGAAATCTTCTTAGATTCCAGTTCTTTGCTTTTATTTTTTCCCTTTGAATCTTCAGTATCAAGACCCTTGTTTTATGTACAAAAATCCCCCCCTCCCTCTGGTATTATTTTCATTCTTTTTCTTAGCACTCCAATTTCAGATTATTTCCCTGTTGAGTTGTGTTTCTATACCAAACCGTTTGTGTATGTGTGCTTCTGTGTGTATATCTGCAACCCTCCTTTGTTTCAGATAAAAATGAAGTTCATTTGATACCCACTCTCCCAACTGTCTTCTGCTACATTGGTACAGTCAAACATAGGGCAACCAGGTGGTGCAGTGAACAGGTTTATAACCAACTTCAGATATTTCCTAGCTGTGTGACCCTGGGCAAGTCACTTAACCACCATCTGCCTCAGTTTCCTCCTAGATAAGATGGGAATAATAATAGCATCTACCTCTCATTGTTTTGAATAGATCTGAGCAGTTTTCATATATGATTTCTTAAAGTAGAATATCTAGATTTTCTTTTTTTAAATAACATATAGGGGCAGCTAGGTGGCGCAGTGGATAGAGCACCAGCCCTGGAGTACCTGAGTTCAAATCCGGCCTCAGACATTTAAACACTTACTAGCTGTGTGACCCTGGCCAAGTCACTTAACCCCAATTGCCTCACTAAAAACAAAACAAAACAAAAAAATCCAAACATTTAATATTTCCCCCAATTACATGTTTGTTTGTTTGTTTTTGCAAGGCAATGAGGGTAGGGTTGATTGCCCAGGGTCACATAGCTAGTAAGTGTCAAGTGTTTGAGGTCATATTTGAACTCAGGTCCTCTTGAATCCAGGGCCAATGCTTTATCCATTGCGCCACCTAGCTGCCCCCCAATTATATGTTAAAACAATTTAAAGTTATTTTTGATGCAAAATATATTACATTTTCTTCATTGATTTCCATTTGGTCTATTCTAGTTTTTAGGGAGTCTATAACTTGGATAAGGTTTACCATTTTCTTTTCTAAGTTATTTATTCCCTTTCTCCAGTTTCATGCAGTTTATATGCAGTTTTAAGAAATCTCTTCCATCATTTCTTCTAAGTATTCATGTAGTCCTTGTAGAAAATCCATTGTTTTCCACTGAGTCACTGTTGGTAGTTGTTATTGAGTTATTTGTTCCTTTTAGGAGCAAAGGTTTGGGGAGATCTTTCAGACTATAATCATTTTTGATAACAGGTGATACTGTCTTTGATGTACTTAACCTCTGGCTTTAGATCCTGAACTGAGGGTGCCAAGGCCACCCTCTGCCTCCTCCTGTACTTTGGAGTAGGGTGGTTGGTCTTATGTGGTCTTGCCTTAGGTGCCCTGCATTTCTGGGCCAACCCCCCCAGCTCCTGGGCTTAGGCCTTGCTCCCTGATCTTTGGTATATAAAGTACTGTATCTTCAGGTCACTTTCTGGGATCTTAGGACCAAGTGAAAGAGACCATAGAACCCCTTGGTCTGGTTTGTCTCCATCTGATTGCTGCTTTGCTCTGGTAGCTACCGATTCCCAGGGCTACAAGGCTCCTTGCCACAGGGTCTCCTGACCACTAGGCTTGTTTGCCTGTGCTGGTTTTGGCTTAGTTACTGACTTCCTTTCTTACTGCCAATGTGCTTCTGCCTAACTTTTTTTCTGTGTTTCAGGGGGTAGAAGAAGCCACTTATTGCAGTTTCTCATGGCATTTCTAAATCATTATTCAGTCTGATGCCATTATTATGTTTTTCCTGAAGTACTCATGAGGGAGCTGGGTCATCTGCCTCTGTTCAGGCAGTCATCTTAGCCAGAAGTTACTATATTAAATATTTCATTCAATTGTGATTTCAGAGTTAATGTCTTAGAAAGAATTTTTCTCCTGGAAGCCATATTCACACTCTGAAAGAACATCAGGGTTCTTTGGGAACCCTAGAAAACCTGGGATTTGTTCATCTCCAATGTTTCTTCTAGCTCCAACATGAACTGTGTTAAGTTTAAAAAAGAAGAATTCAGTTCAACATATAAGCATCCAACATCTGATGCATATAGGAGAGACTATGCTCCCAGCTGAGAGAGAAGGTGTTTCCATAAGACACAATGGCTCTTGGTTTGGTAGGGAAAGAAGATAAACATTGATTGTACAAAACATTACATGTTAAGGGCATTGGGAGAGGTGAAGGCGGAGTGCTGTGCTGTGTGCAGCCTCAAAGGAAGGGGCAAATCAGGGAAGGCTTCACAGAGGCAGCAGACAATTGAGATGGGCTTTAAAGTGCTTGGTAAGAATTTAGCAGGCAGGAGCAGCTAGGTGGTGCAGTGGATAGAGCACTGGCCCTGGTTTCTGGAGGACCTGAGTTCAAATCCGACATCAGACACTTGACACTTACTAGCTGTGTGACCCTGGGCAAGTCACTTAACCCTCACTGCCCCCCCCCAAAAAAAAAAGAGAATTTAGCAGGCAAAGATGGGGACAGAGAGAATTCCCTACATGGGGAATGTACAAAAAAAAGCTGCAGAGGCAGAAGTGACAGATCTTTGAAGGGCCAGAAAGAATTGTTCAGTTTGGCTAGAGCTTAGAATTTGAGGAGGGGGAGTAGTGTGAGATTAGGATGCAAAGACAGAGAGTGACCAAATGGTCTGTCATTCAGTCATGTCTGACTCTTTGTGACCTGCGGACCATACTCTCCATGTGTTTTCTTGGCAAAGATACTGGAGTGGTTTGTCATTTCCTTCTCCAGCTCATTTTACAGATGAGGAAACTGGAGCAAACAGAGGGTAAATGACTTGGCCAGGGTTGAGGCCGGATTTGAACTCAGGTGCTCCTGACTCCAGGCCCATTGCTCTACCCACTGAGCCACCTAGCTGCCTCAAGAGCCTTGAATTTGGAGAGACTACGAAGCCTGAATAAACAGCATTAAAACACACGTTTCTGTAGTGCTTCAAGGTTCCCCAAATACTTTGTTCACTACAACCATGCAAAATTTTCACTTTTGTCCTTTTATCTCCGTCACTGAGCCCAACGCCCCCGAGCATAGCAAATAGTAAACAAAGAAATGCTTGTTGGTTGAGTGATTAACTGATTGAATAAGGTGTTATATTATTGTTATCTCCATAGGACAGATGTGGAAACCAAGGTTCAAAATTCAGAGGGCTGACATGGCCAGATTTGTGCGTAAGGAAGCTAACTCTTATAGGGGTGTTTATACAACAATTGCACAAGTATGGTAAGGAGAGGGTTACAGGAATACTAGACTGGCAGATCATGAGAATGCTGAAGGTACATTTGACAGATTTCAGTACTTATTGTTGTTGTTTGTCTTTTGTTTTCGAAGAGGATCGATGACATCACTGGGGGATGTTTTGACTCCTGCGTGAATTAGATTTCAGTGAGGCCAACCCACACAGTCATCAGCTTCCCTCCCTCTTCCAGAGTCATCAAGTAGCTCAGGATGCAGTGGACGACCGACCGTAGCATCTTCCATGTCTGACCAAACTCTAATGACTCCATTGCCTTCATCAGTCACCTTCATGGTCAATGGAACAAATTGTTCTCATCCATCCATTTCCAAGGGGGAATCTTTACATGTTTGGGGTAGACATCCCCTTAATTCGCCAATGGGTCTGAGGCCCATTGGTTACCCTGGTTTAGCCTGTCTGCTAAGACAGTTTTACTGGGGTATGGCCACTGCATGTGCTACAGCTTCTTGGAGCTTCAGCATTTGAAAAAGGCTCTTTCATTCTGTTTTTGTAGATGATGTAGAGAAAGAGTAAGGGTTCTTAATCTTTTTGTGTCCTGGGTTCCTCTGGCAGTCTGGAGAAGTCTATGGACCCTTTCTTAGAATTGTGTTTTAGGGGGACAGCTAGGTGGCGCAATGGATAAAGCACTGGCCCTGGATTCAGGAGGACCTTAGTTCAAATTTGGCCTCAGACACTTGACACTTACTAGCTGTGACCCTGGGCAAGTCACTTAACCCTCATTGCCTTGCCCCCCCCCAAATTGTGTTTTAAATAATTAAAGGAGATGCTAAATTCCAATTACAAGTTGGTCAAAATAAAGATGTAATGGTTTTCCCATCCAAGTTCACAGAGCTCCTGAAATTTCTCTGTGGATCCCATATTAATCGTCCCCGAGTTAGATGATGGTACACCTGAAGAGATTCAGAATTGGTCAATGTCCTGACTTGAGCTTATCATTAATGGGCTGATGTCATTTTGGAGGAAAGTCTCTCCATGGAGTGCTCCAGGAATCTTTCAATGGCTTTATGATGTTTAACATTTGATTAACAACCTCAGTAAAGACAGATAGTATCTTATCAGATCTGTAGATAACACAAAGCCAAGAATATTAACCATTGGGTTGGATGACAGAGTCAGGATCCAAGAATCTCTTGGCAGGCTAGACCTTTGCGCTGAATATAAGAAGATGAAATCTGATATGGATAAATGTAAAGGTTTACATTTGAATTTTAAAAATCATCTTCATAAATATAATATAGAGGAGTGTTACCCAGCTGTCTGAGAAGGTTCTAGGCTCAATGTAAGGCAAGGGTATGGTGATATTTCAACCCCAAAGGCTAATAAGATGTTAGATTTCATCAAGAGTCATAGTGACTGGAATCTTCACTGATCAACCCTCATGTGGGGTATTGTATTCAGTCCTCAGTGTCACAGTTTAGGAAGGACTATGACAACCTGGGTATAACTGATAGTGAGCTGGCTTTGAAGTTAGGAAGCCCTGAGTACAAGTCCTCTGACCTATAACCTCTCCATAGCCCAGGCAGCTCACTAAGATGACAGGTTCCATACTATGTGCAATCTGTATGGGGGAAGGGAATTCCTCACTGCTCCCAGTTCCCTGAAACAATGAACTCACCAAAAAAGTAAGCTGTTCATGATGGTAAAGCATCCTCAAGATCATGGCACATGAGGACTGGTTAAAGGAACAAGGGATGTTTAATGAGGAGAAGAGAAGACTTAGGGAGATCAAAAACTTACAAAAATTGGAGCTATCTAAATGAATGAATGAATGAATAAGTAAATGAAAGAAAAAAGAAAAAGAAAAATTGGAGCTATCACAAAGTGGAATAGGGGTAGCGAGATGGCACAGTGGATAGAGAGAATCTTCTTCCTGGAGTTCAGATTTGGCCTTATTAGCTGTGTGACCCTGGGCAAGTCACTTCACCCCATTTACCTCAGTGTCCTCATCTATAAAATGAGCTGGAGAAGGAAATGGCAAACCACTCCAATATCTTTACTGAGAAAATGCCAAATAGGGTCACAAAGAGTTGAACATGACTGTAACTACCAAACAAAAACAACAAAAGTGGAATGAGGTACTGTCTTAAGAGGCAGTTCCTCTTTCTCCCCACCCCCACTTTTCTGAGGGTCTTCAATGGAAGCCCAAATGACCCCTTGTAAGAGATATTGTCATGGGGATTCCTGCTCAGATACAGGTTTGGCTCTATGGCCTCTGAGGTCCTTCCAGCTGTGAGATGCTGAGGTTTGGGCAGGTTCTACTTCCCCATCTCTGCTGTCACTGTTTCCTGGAAACCCTGATCCTCTGGATTCAGGATTGTAGAGGTCCTGGGGTGAGCTGTGCTAAATGAATGATATAGAGTACAGACAGAAACAAACTTGGACATCTGTGAGGTCATGTCTGCCATGTGCAGTATGACCGCATGGAAGGTAAAGCTTGCCACACTTTGTAATTCTGTCTGAGAGTGAAATATAATTAATGGAAATTAAGTGGCCCACACCTTCTACTGTTTCTTCTAGTACACCCTAACCTGCTTTCAATAATGACCCATCAAAAAAAACATAACCCACCCACATTCCAGTCAGTTGGGATTTGTATGCTGTCAGCCAGACACCAGACTAAGTGTAGGACATAAGAGCATGTTGTGGTCTTTGGAGATAAAAGGAGAGGAGTCACCTTGTCCATGGGTCTGATCTGGGCTGTCCTTTCATGGTTTCCTGACATAGTCCAGAGTTCTTCCTACTGTTCCATGAACAGACCTCCACTGCCTTTATTGATTGCCTTTCTCTGGCTTCAAACAGCTTGTACATTCTCATTCATTCTCTCTCTCTCTCTCTCTCACTCTCTCTCTCTCTCTCTCTCTCTCTCTCTCTCTCTTTCTCTCTCTCTCTCTCTCTCTCTCTCTCTCTCTCTCTCTCTCTCTCTCTCTCTCTCTCTCTCTCTCTCACACACACACACACACACACACTCATAAACACTCCACTTCTTAAATTCAGGGTAGCCCCCACATACCAAGACAGACAGAATGTAGTGATAATAATTCCCATTTCTTGAGTGCTTTAAGATTACCAAAGTGATTTCTTCACTGTGGCACTGTGAGGTAGTCTTTGCAAATATCATCAGTCATCATCGTCATCATCCCCATTTGACAAAGAGAAGCTCAGGGTGTCTGTGACTTCCCAGAATCTTGGAGTTATAATGGATATTAGAAGCCACTTGGGTCAGGGCTTCTTAATCGTTTTTGTGTGTCCTGGACCCATTTGGCAGTGCCTTCTCAGAATCATGTTTTTAAATGCATAAAATGAAATTTATCAGATTACAAAGGAAATCAATTATATTGTAATACAGTTATCAGCATATGTTTTATAAAACCATGACAAAGGGGCCCCTAGGTGGCACAGTGGATAGAACTCCGGCCCTTGATTCAGGAGGACCTGAGTTAAAATCTGGCCTCAGACACTTAACACTTACTAGCTGTGTGACCCTCGGCAAGTCACTTAACCCCAATTGCCTCACCAAAAAAACAAACAAACAAACACAAAAAACCCACTATCTCCCAAGACAGCCCATTACCTTTTTTTTTTCAGTTAACCAAAATTCGTTATTATTGTTCAGTTGTTTTCAGCTGTGTCTGACTCTTTGTGACCCTATTTAGAGCTTTCTTGGCAAAGATTCTGGAGTGGTTTGCCATTTCCTTCTCCAGCTGGTTTTACTGATGAAGAAATGGAGGTAGACAGGGTTAAGTGACTTGTCCAGGGTTACACAGCTAATAAGTGTCTGAGGCTGGATTTGAATTCAGGAAGATGAGTCTTCCTGACTCCAGGCCCACACTCTAATTAGGTGCCAGGTATAATGCTAAGTGCTGGGGATACAAAGAAAGGCAAAACATGACACAGCCCCCTTTTCTCAAGGAGCTTACACTCTAATGAGGGAGGAAACATGTAAATATCTAGTTCTCTACATCTACATCTAGATATACAGATAACTAGGGAGATATACACACTTACATATAAAATAAACATACACACATCTGTGATCTATGTAGAGTGGGAGAGGTTCATTTAAAAGGGGAAGAAGGGGGCCAGCTAGGTGGCACAGTGGATAGAGCACCAGCCCTGGATTCAGGAGAACCTGAGTTCAAATCCAACCTCAGACACTTAACATTTACTAGCTGTGTGACCCTGGGCAAGTCACTTAACCCCAACTGCCTCACCCCCAAAAAAAAATCTTAAAAGGGGAAGAAGACATTAGGAGGTAGGGGACCAGAAGAGGCCTCTTGCAGAAGGTGGGATTTGAGCTGAGTCTTAGAGAAATCCAGGGAAACTAAGGGCAAAAGGTTGGGGCCAGGTACTTACCAGAGGACTTATATAAAGCTCTAGCTGTTGGGCAATTGTCCTTATGTCGAACCTAAATTTTCCTCTTTGCAATTTCCACTAATCACAATGAGGAAAATGCTGGATTTTGAGTTAAAGGTTCAAATCCCTGTATTATCTCTGTGAATTTGGTCAAGTCAGTTAAGCTCTTTGGTTGTCAGTTTCCTCATCTGTAAAATTTAGGGTTTGGAGGAGATGACCTCCAGGGTGATTTTGGCTCTAAATCTATGGCTCTGTGGTTTATGGGGAGAGGACTAGAGACCCCAATGGCCTGTAACTGATTGCTGAAACTGGGGGTGCTTAGATTGGAGAAGAAAGGACACAAGAATAGGAGCAGGGAATGGGAAAGAGGTTATCAGGGTAACCTTGCTTTCTTTAAGTACTTAAAGGGTTATCACAGGGAGGGATGGGGCTGAGTAGAGGACAGAATTAAGAACTGTGGATAGAAGTAGGGGTATGATTTAAAAAAAAAAAAAAGATCCAGGGCAGCTAGGTGGTACAGTGGATAGAGCACCAGCCCTGGATTCAGGAGTACCTGAGTTAAAATTCAGCCTCAGACACTTACTAGCTGTGTGACCCTAGGCAAGTCACTTAACCCCAATTGCCTCACCAAAAAAAAAAAAAAAAAGATCCATAGCTAGGATTTTTGTGCCACAGCAAGTATAAAATGTGCTCTCAAAGTGAGTGGAGGAAAAAAAAAGGTGGGAATGGGAAGAGACATAAGGATACTCCTCTCAAGTAAAGCTTAAGTTGCTGCATCCTAGTTATGTCTCTGGCTACAGGGAGATAAATTTCAGCTGATTAGAGAAAAGAATTAAAGCCATCTAAAAATGGAAAGGGCCACCTCAAGAAGTACTAAGTTTCTGATGCAAAGTGAAGTGAGCAGAACCAGTACACAGTAACAGTGACATTGTACATGATCAATTGTGAATGACTTTGCTCTTCTCATTGATACAATGTTTCAAGACAATTCCAAAGGACTAATGTTGAAAAATGCTCTCCAGAATCTGAATGCAGACTGAAAGCATATTTTTTTGGGCTTTCTTCATTTTTCTAGACTTTCTTTTTTTGGTCTGTGATTTCTTTCACAACATGGCTTATATGAAAATGTTTTATTTGACTGAATATGTATAATCTATATCATATAGGGGGAAGGGAGGGATGGAGAAAATTTGGAACTCAAAAAAATTTTTTAAATGTTAAAATTGGGGCAGCTAGGTGGCACAGTGGATAAGGCACTGGCCCTGGATTCAGGAGGACCTGAGTTCAAATCTGGCCTCAAACACTTGACACTTACTAGCTTGTGTGATCCTGGGCAAGTCATTGCCCTGCCAAAAAAAAAATGTTAAAATTGTTTTTACATGTAATTGGAAAAAAATAAAAATTTAAAATTAAAAAAGTAGTCAGTCAGCTTCCCAACATTGGAGTTATTTAGGCAGAGGCCACATGAATGCTTGTTGGGGACACATTGGATGAAATGTTGGACTGGATGATCTCCTAGCTCCCTTTTGACTCTTGAGAGCCTATCCTTGTAAGTCATTGCCATTCCATTGCCTTATCCTATTTTAAAATAGATATTTTCTGGGGAGAACAGTATTTCTAAACACTTTAACAAGCATTTGTTAAATATTAGAACAAAGATAAATGACTTGAAACCAAACCTGTTAACGGAATTGGGTATTAACATCTTAAGGGGAATTGGTTTCTCAGAGCTTTTCAAAAGATGGTCAGGGAGAGTGTCTTCCCTTGTGTGGACCACAGTGACAAGATTTATTATGGGGAAAAACTCATAATGAGAATAGTTCATGTTTCTATAATTCTTTAAATAGCTGCTTTCCTTTCTTTCTTTTTTTTCTTCTGAGGCAGGGATTTTTATTATGAATATGGAAAACATTTGATTAAAGTCTGCACATAAGAAGTTTTTCCGAACAGCCAAAAACAAAAAGAAATATAGAAAGGGAAGCAAACTTACTACCTTGTTAAATTAAACTAATGGAAATTAGTTGTCATAACAAAAGGACCAAAAGAACCCAGGAAGCAATTTAATCAGCAAATATTGGACTTATGGCAAACAGAAAGAGAAGGTTCTCAAAAGCAACACTGAGTTAGAATAGAAATTTGTTTCTCAAATCTAATGGTGATGGACAATTCTGATCAGTTTCTATCATATAGCAAACTGAAATAATGGAAGCTAAAACCAGTTTAAAGAAACCTTGACAAGATATTAAACTCAACAAAGTCATCTCAAGGGCATCCAACTGCTTTCCTTTTTATAGCTGTCTAAGGTAGGAGTATTCTTCTTATTTTATGGATTGAGAAAACTGAAGCTCAAAGTAGTTCTAAATGATTTACCCAACATCATACATCTCTAAGTGTTAGAACCTCCTTGCTTACATAGAAAACTTAAGGGGAACATAATAACAGCCTTCAAGTCATCTGGGAAAAGGTTTAAATTTGTTCTGCTTGGCCCCAAAGGGAAGAAGCTGGAGCAATGGGTAGCTATTTGGTGGCACAGTGAATAGAACACTAGACTGGCAGTCAAGAAGACCTGAATTCAAATCTGGTCTGAGATACTTTCTAGCTATGTGACCCTGGGCAAGCCACTTAATGTTTGCCTCAGTTTCCTCAATTGTAAAATGGGGATAATAATAGCATCTGCCTCTCAGTGTTGTAGTGAGAATCAAATGAGATATTTGTAAAGCACTAAGCATAGTGCCTGGCACATAGTAGGTGCTTAATAAGTGGCTTGTTCCCTTCCCTTTTCCACCTTTTCTCTTTTAGCTTGACTTAACAAATGCCACTCTCTCTAAAAAGGAGGGGCTGTTTCTTTTTTGTTTGTTTGTTTTTGTTTTTTAGTGAGGCAATTGGGGTTAAGTGACTTGCCCAGGGTCACACAGCTAGTAAGTGTTAAGTGTCTGAGGCCGCACTTGAACTCAGGTGTTACTGACTCCAGGGCTGGTGCTCTATCTGCTGCGCCACCTAGCTGTTTCTTAAAGATAGTGAGTTCTCCATCAGTGGCAGTGTTCAAGCAAAGGTTGACAGCATTTCTGCTTGTTTACAGGTCTGACAACCTCGATGCCTTCCGAGGTCTCTTCCACCTCTGAACTGCTGTGATTCAGTGAGCAAAAGTCAACATTATACATTGTGCAGATGCATGGAATATTGTGTCTGATGCTCAGAGCCCCAACTTGTCGTGTCACCTAATTAGATGATTTTTGCCTAGATTTTAGATTAAATCAGATTTTTAGGCTAGATTCCCTTTTAAGCAGTTTTGAAATGCTCCAAAACCCCTCCCCAAATGGGAAGGAAGTCATCTTTTTATTCTTCATGCAAGTGGGAGAAAACTGTATCCTGGCTACAACACAAGCCTGTGTTCCTTTGTGTGTTTGCCTGTGATAAGCAGTGCACACCCCAAATGGGACTTGTCTAGGGTGAACACGGCATTCTCAGGTTAAAGTTCTCTCTGCAGCATATGGCTCGTAGAAGGAAGGGCATTCTGCAAAGCTCATCCGAGATGGAAGCAACACTTCAAAAAATTCCATGCTTTAAAAATTCAAATTGGTCTGCACCACATCTTTTCTTCCCGCCTCATCACTGGGATTCCTTATGATTCTGAGAATGGTAAATGATATTTCCATAAAGATTCTAGGAAGGGAACAAGCACTTATTAAGGACTCATTATGTGCCAAGCATTTGATAAATATCTCATTTGATCCTCACAACAACCTTGGGAGGTAGGTTCCCAGTTTACAGTTGGGGAAACCAAGGCAGAGGTTAAGTAACTTGCCCAGGGTCACATGCAAGTGTCTGAAGCCAGATTTGAACTTAGGTCATCTTGCCTCCATGTCTAGTGCTCAGACCTCAGTTCAATTAAAAATCATAGTAGCTTGCTTTCTTTTTCTTGCTTTTTTTTGGGAGGGAGGCGACAGGCAACATGGCTTAGATAGAAATGTTTTGTATGATTTCACTATAATGTGTATCATATTGCTTGTCTTTACAGTTGGATGGGGGAGGGGTGGAGGGAGGGAGAGAATCAGCACCCAAAATAAAAAAATGAATGTAAAAAAAAATAATAAATCCTAGTAGCCCCTCTCTCCCTCAGATAAGCAGAATCAACCTTGTCCTACATGCAGGCAAGAGAAAAATGGATCCAGATTTTTTCTTCATTAGTAACATAAAATACTGAATTCCATGTTCTAGGAATACATCATTCTTCATTGTTAAGGATGTGTTTTCGGTTCACCCCATGCCACAGGTACCTTGTCCAGTTTGTTCGTAACAACTCAGCCATTGTGAGCCTGTGGGCATGGGACAAGCCAGAGACACCGAAGCCTCATGGAGACCATCTAGCACAGTTTTTTTCCTTTTCTTTTTTGCGGGGCGATGAGGGTTAAGTGACTTGCCCAAGGTCACACAGCTAGTAAGTGTCAAGGGTCTGAGGCCGGATTTGAACTCAGGTCCTTCTGAATCCAGGGCCGGTGCTTTATCCACTGTGCTACCTAGCTGCCCCCCCTAGCACAGTTTCTTAATCAGTTATAATTTAGAATAGTTATATTGGAGGAGGAGAAGGAAGGGATTGGGGGAGAGGAAGACATTTTTCTGATCAATACTCCCCAACTCTGATTTTTTAACATCTAACCTTTAGTAAGATTAATTCCAAACTTTCACACACACACACACACACACACACACACACATTTTTGTGTAAATAGAAAATACCAAGATCAGGAAGGTGGGATAGAATCAAAGACTAAAGAAGGAAAGAGGAGGAGGAATGTCTGTCTCTTGTAGGCAAGAGAGGAGATGGTGGGACATGGAGAGCTCAGACACATTCCCCTTGGATCTCGGAACTTAGATCTGGATGAGATGTTAGGAAGCCTTCAAGTCAACTGCCCACCTCCATTTTACAGATGAAAACTCAGTCTCGGATAAGTTAAGTTGCTTGCCCCCCCCCCCCCAACAGTAAATAGAATCGGAATTTGAACTAGACCTTCTGACTCATAATCCAGTTGTTTCTTTCCCCCTTTTGCTACTCTGCCCTTTTTACTTATGCACCTTTAAAAAATGAAGAAGAAAAAACAGTGACTGAGTTTTTCTTACCTCTGTGGAGCCTTGGGAAATGAAGGGCTAAAGATCTAGCCTGAGTTAGTACCTCAGAGATGGAGAGAAGGAAGGATTGATGGCAGCACCAGGAGTAGTAAGTCTCTGGGTAGGAGGATTAGGGCATTGTCCTCCACTGGCCACAAAGAGGTCCCGGCCCTTCAGCCTGTGCCAGCACGTGGGGGCCTACCTAGTCCCTCCCTGCTCCTAACAGCACCCAATGGGCACTGGGCTTGCTGTTCAATTATTTACTCCAAAGATTGCTGAGTCATATGTTTTGCAAAGGCAAGTGTTACCTCAAAAGATAATCTGGTGGGTTGTCCTGTAATCAGAGCCTCACAAATAGCTAGGGTTCTTTGGCATCTGGGGAGAATAACGAACTTACTTCGCGTGATAAGAAACTTGGAGGAGAGTTTGCCAATTGTGCCGTTTTTTTATTAAAGGGCTGTTATAGGGCCAGCACCCTAGAACTTCTCTGGGGTACATCAAAGAACCTTCTCCTTGAGAAACTAAACCAAAGGACAGACACACCTAAAGAGATAAGTGGAACAGGATCACAATGGAGCTAGCTCCGGGACCACCACCCTTCATTCCAGTCTCCTTCAACCCTGGGGAGATAAGATTAGGTGTAGCTGCTGCCTTTGTGGCCTGAGGAGCAGAGAGATGCCTTGAGAGATCCGCAGCCACCCCTCGCCCGACTCCGGCAGCCACCACCAGTGGAGCTTACAGTCTATTGCAGACAGAAGAGGAGCAGATGGCACTTAGGGAGTCCTGGCATTAGTTTGCCCAGATACACAAGCCAAAACTCAGTGTCACAGTTAGACAAGAGGGTAATGCAGGAACAGTGCTGGGAGCTAGGACATCTGGTTTCTTTCCAGTCATGCCAGTGACACATGTAACCTCAGTCAGAAGCAACTACCTGGGGGCAGCTAGGTGGAGCAGTGGATAAAGCACTGGCTCTGGATTCAGGAGGACCTGAGTTCAAATCTGGCCTCAGAGGCTTGACACTTACTAGCTGTGTGACCCTGGGCAAGTCACTTTTAACCCTCATTACCTGCCCCTCCCCCCCCCCCAAAAAAGAAGAAGAAGCAACTAACCAGGGGACCAACCTGTGCTTGGCACAGTAGTAAGCACCTAATAAATGCTTGTTGACTCAATGACTCAAAATCAGTGATCCTATCATTCTAATTCTATGAAAAATGGTAGAAAAACATCTTGGAAGGATCATATTATAAAATTATAAAATTGCGGGCACCCCCTGCCCCCAAGTGCTGCCTCTAATCTCTGAACTTTCAGGGCCTCTCAAGGCCCATGGTTCAGGTTTTGTTTTGTTTGTTTGTTTGTGGGGTTTTTTTTGTGTGTGTGGGGGGGGCAATGAGGGTTAAGTGACTTGCCCAGGGTCACACAGCTAGTAAGTGTCAAGTGTCTGAGGCCGGATTTGAACTCAGGTCTTCCTGAATCCAGGGCCGGTGCTTTATCCACTGTGCTACCTAGTTGCCCCTTATAGTTCAGTTTTGTTCAACAAAGGCTAAGGTCTCTGAACCCACAGCTCTTTGCCTTCAGCCCTTCATGAGGAATTACAGGTATACTGGGCTCTCTGCTCGTCTGCTGCTTGGCCAGCTTAGCACAGAGAGAGACCACAGCTCAGGCAGATGGGCAGGAGTCTTAACTTCCTCAGGTCAACCTTGAAAACTTGAATTTCAAAAAACTAGTTTCTCTGCCTACTAATCACGGAAACAGAAACCTCCTCTAGAGATACATTAGCAAAAGGTTCTACACTTTTCTTTTATCTTGTTGTTTATATCCTGGCAATGCAGCTGGGCCTTGGTGTAGTAGATAGAGTGCTGGAGTTGGAACCAGGAAGACCTGGGTCCAAGTCCCACGAAAGACATTTGCTTAGCCAGTCTGACTCTAATAAGGGCGAGTCTCTTATTCTCTCTGGGCCACATTTTCTTCATCTGTAAAGGGAGGATTAGTTGAGTTTGATGATCTCCAAGGTCTCTTCTAGCCCTAAATCTATGATCCTATGAATTCTGAGGCTTGCTATCTTTGTGATCCTGGGCAAGTCACTTAACCTCAATTTCCTCATCTGTTAAAATGGGTATGATGATCCTCATACTCACTACCTCAGGGTTGTTGGGAAGAAAATGTTTTGTAAACCTTGTAGCACTAGAGAAATGGGGATAGCTATGATGATCACGATGGTGGTGGTGGCATTACTCAAGGTCCCACCACTAGTAAGTGGCAAAGTTGGGATTTGAACTTAGGTTTTATGATTCCAAAGTTATAGCTTTTCCTCCAGTCTTGTGGCTCTTTCTCCCCTGGGTAAGCTCTAGCTTTTCAATGTTCCTCCTAGGAGAGCACTGTTAAAATTAATGACATTTCTTTATTAGTTTGCTAAGCACTTCAAGCCTGTTATCTCCCTGGATTCTCCTAGCAACTGTTATGAAGTAGATAATATGGGTTTTATTATTCCTATTCTATAGATGAGGAAAGAAGGCTGAGAGAGGTTGGGACCTCTTAGATCTTGAAGTTGGAAGGGACCTCTGAGGTCTGGTCCAAACACTCATTTTACAGATGAGGAAACTGAGACTCACACAGATAGCAAATAGCAGAGTCAAGATTCGAACTCAGGTTGTCCTGACTCCAAACCCAGCAGTCATTCCACTCACTGTGCTCTACTGCCTTCTCATTCATTGAAACAGGATCACACAGCTAATAAATACCAAAGGCAGACTTAGACTTCCGTGCCTTCTATTCATTATTTATTTATTTTTTTTAGTAAGGCAATTGGGGTTAAGTGACTTGCCCAGGGTCACACAGCTAGTAAGTGTTAAGTGTCTGAGGCCGGATTTGAACTCAGGTCCTCCTGACTCCAGGGCCGGTGCTCTATCCACTGCGCCATCTAGCTGCCCCTCTATTCATTATTTTTAAATGATTTGGGATCTGTTCCCCTTTAGTTAGCTGGAGTAAGTTCCTTCTGGAAAAGTCCCCACCGAGTCAGAGTTGGACAAAAGGTTTTATCTACCTCAGCCTGGATAGTTGTGGGGAGGAGGGGGGGACAGCCAGGGAGCAAGAGTACGAAGAGCAATACGAGCAGGATCCATCCCACTCCTAGGAAGGAGGATTGAGCTGGTCTTCCCACAGTTAAACCCTTTCCAACCCAACTTCAGTGGTCTTCCATCCTTCCAGGCATTTTACCCTCCAATCTATCCTTCACACACTACCAGAGTTATCTTCCTTTTCCTTTTGTTAATTTTTTATTTATTTATTTTTTTAATCTTCCTTTTTCAAGATGTGATTCAGAACTTCCAATCACTTCCCCTACTCCTTAGCCAGGTGTGTAAGGCCCCCTCTCCATCATAGGTACTGCTATCAACACATTTCCAGTTTTCCCTTTTATTACTCAGAATTATAAAAAAAGTCATTGGATGTCAGAACAGAAAGGGCCCTATGAGTCTCGCTAGTCCAATCCTCTTATTTTATAAGTGGGGAAACTGAGGCCAAAAAAGTGGGAGGGACTTAAGATTACATACATAGTGAGCCAATGATCTCCCAGTTCATTGTCAGGTGTCAGACCCACTCTCACCCTGTTTTGGTCCCATTAGAGCCACAACACAACCCATGACCTTTGCTCGAGCCATTCCCTCTGTTGGGAATGCCCTCTGTCCTCTCTGCCAATCAGCTGGCCATCGCTTTTTTCAAGATCCAGATTTTTAAAAAAATGCTTCCTCCAAGGAAGCATCTCTAAATAATCCCATCCACCTTTGCCCAGCCCCTCCTTCCACACACCCTCCTTTCTTACATTTCATGACCTTGTTTACATTGGCGTGCCATCCATTTCATTTGTCCCTCTCTCCTGTGCCCTCCTTGATGACTGCCTCTCCTGGACAATTATTTCAGGTAGAGCCCCAGCTTTGATTCATTCACACTCATCTCATTCTCAAGCCAGCCCTGCCATTTTTCTTAGGTTGGGGGTGGGGGCCAGGGGCAGGCAGCAACCTACTCCCCTATAGCAAGCTTACTATTCTTGTAACTTTCACCTTTCCCACTTGCATTGTCTTAGAGTACAACCTCTTTGAGGTCAGGGACTATCTTCTTTTTTTTTTTTTTTTTTAGTGAGGCAATTGGGGTTAAGTGACTGGCCCAGGGTCACACAGCTAGTAAGTGTTAAGTGTCTGAGGCCGGATTTGAACTCAGGTCCTCCTGACTCCAGGGCCGGTGCTCTATCCACTGCGCCACCTAGCTGCCCCTTATCTTCATTTTTTGTAACTGTATCCCCAGCCCCTTAGCACAGTGTTTGGATGAGTCAGCAAATGCTTATTAAACACCTATTCTAGTCATAGTAAGTGCTTCATAAATGTGATTTCACTCATTCACTCAGCTTGCCTGTCATCTTTTTTCACTTGGCATACCTCTCACTCACATACTTTGTCTTATGGCTTATTCCTCGTTGTGCTTAAGCTGCAATCATCAGAATGCCCCCCATCCAAATCACAGGCTGTATATTTAGAAAGACCCCCAGAAACATCTAGACCAAACTCCTCATTTTATTGACAAGGAAGCTAAGGCCTGTGGCTGGGGAAGAGCTGGCTCAAGGTCCCATGGGTAGTAAGTAGCAGAATTGGGAACTGAACCCTGGTTTTCTTGACTCCAAATTAATTAATTCCACATACCAAAAATTTACTTATTGTGGTCTAGCCCCACTAACGCCTCTAGAAAACCTTCCCTGCTTCTATAGCTTCTCTCAGACCACTCAGTCTTACTGTCGTTTGGTTTTTAAATTGCTCCCCCCCCCCCTTCCCCGCAGGCCTGGCACAGGTCTGTTCTGCTATCTCCTCCCAGACTATGAACTCCCTGAGGATAGAGCCAGCAGCTCTTCCTTTTTTCCTATCACAAGCATCCTGTATCACAGGGTTGGACACACAAAGTTCTGGGGAGAATGGGAGAAGTAGGGGACTGAGTAAATCCTTCTTGATTGTCAATTAAATCAGATGCTTTCAATTGTTGTTTCGGGGTTGTGTTTTCTATTGTGGGGAACTAATTCTGTCTGGAAGAGGAGATGGGGACTTGGTCAAGCCCAAATCAGCCACCATCCAGTCAACAGCCCTGGGCTGTAGTAGATAATGCACTTTTGTCTCTGTGGAGCCATCCTTATTGACCATAGACATTTCCTCACATGCCTGGGAGAACACACTCTGGCTCCGGGCCCAAAGCTACTGTATGAGTCAATAAAACCATTCTTATCTGATCTCATTCACCTACTAGATTGAAGTGGAGTTTAGGGAAAGTCCAGTGGGCACATTCACTAGTTCCTTCTCTCAACCATGTAGAGGGTGGAACATATAAGTAACAAAAAAAGCTTAATTGGTGGTAAGAATGCCTTAAACCACTGGGATGGCCTGTGGTGAGGCCAATAAAACCAGCTGGTCCTTAGCAAAGCCGTGACATCTGCAGAGAAAGAGAAAGAGCACTTGGGGCCTGACAATCAGGATTCAAAGACCAGCTTTTTCACTAATTCCCTTTGTGGCCTTGGGCAGGTGCCTTCCTATCTCTAGACCTTGGTTTTCCCTTCTGTATAATAAGGGGGTTGGAGGGGGCATCTAGGTGGCACAGTGGATAGAGCACGGGCCCTGGATTCAGGAGGACCTGAGTTCAAATTTAGCCTCAAACACTTGACACTTACTAGCTATGTGACCCTGGGCAAGTCCCTTAACCCTCATCACCCTGCAAAAAAAAAAAAAAAAGAATAAGAAGGGGGTTGGGCTGGATAATCCCTAAAGTCTCTTCTTACCTACATTCTATAGCCATGTGTCGGATAGCATAGACATACGGGGTCATGGTAGAGGACATTGATTCCAAGTCCCTTGTTTTATAGATGAAAGAAAACACCCAAAGAGAAGCAATATAAGGGCTGGAAGTGACTTCAAATGGCACCTCTTCCAACCCTTCTCCCAGTCATGGATCCATTTGACAGTCTCCTGGCTAGCGGTCCTCCAGCTTCTGGTGCAAGGGAGCCCACCAATCCCTCCTTTCCCACCCCAAGGCCAGCCTGTTCAATTTTAGGGACACATCTGATTTCTAATTTATCTTCTGTGTTTCATCAGTTGAGTCTGCATGAACCGACGTCTCCTTGTACTATAAGGGAACCTTGTCGTTCAAAGGTCAACCTCGCAGGAATCACTTTTGACTTCTCTCTAGTCCCTTTGACTTCCTTTTCCTTGTTGGTTATCCATTTCCTAACCAGGCTCATGACTTAAATAGGAGCTAGGGACTGACGAGCCCCTTACTCAGCAAACCTGCATCAAGCTCCACATTCTCTGTGGTGCAGTGACACTGGCCTCCTCCCTGTTCCTTGAACAAGACACTCCGTCACCAGACCCTGGGCATTTTCTCTGGCTGCCCCTAATGCCTGCCATACTCTGCCTCTTCATCTCCATCTCCTGGTTTCCATCAAGCCTCAACTAAAGTCCTTCCTACCTTCTGCAAGAAACCTCTCCTAACCCCCCTTAATGCCAGTGCCTTCCTTCTGGCATCATCCTGTCTGTATTCTGTATGTAGGTAGTTGTCTGCATGTTGTCTCCCTAGACCATAAGGTCATTGAGGGCAGGGACCATTTTTACTTTCTAGCACTTAGAACACAGAGTAGGTGCTTAAGAAATGCTTATTGAGGGGCAGCTAGGTGGCGCAGTGGATAAAGCACCGGCCCTGGATTCAGGAGGACCTGAGTTCAAATCCAGCCTCAGACACTTGACACTTAACTAGCTGTGTGACCCTGGCAAGTCACTTAACCCTCATTGCCCTGGGGAAAAAAAAAAAAAGAAATGCTTATTGACAGACTGACTGCTCTGAGTGTTTCTTGGATGAATACTGAGGCAATAATCTAAAGGACACTGGATTTGAGGTTAGGGAGTTGAGTTCAAATCCCACCTTAGTTGTGGGAGTGGATATTGTCACCAAAGTAGAGAATATAAAGAGATGGGAAGGCTTAGGACTCAAGCTTGGGAGACATCCATGTCTGAGGAAGTGGGAGGAGGTAGAGGAGGAAGAAAAAAGGAGGAGGAGAAAAAACAGGAGGAGGAGGAAGCCATGTTACAGAAGCCAAGGAAAGAGGGGGTATCTTGAAGGAAGGGACGATGAAGTCAGCTGAGAATGGAAGCCGCTGGACTTAATGGTCAGGAGGAGACCTAGCTTTGAGAAAGCAGTTTCATTAGAGTGATGTGTCTGGAGGCCATCTGCCATCTTTTTATCCAGAGCACATATTGACTTTGAAAGGTTACCTGTTTTCAATCAATCAGGAATTCTAGCTTTGTTCTCTTATAAATGTGATCTTGACATACAATGTTATCTAATTGGTTACGCTTATTGATCACTCTATTTTAAAACTTGTTTTTAGAAGTTGTCTTTATAGATAATAATTTATTTATGATAACTCATTTTTTAAATCTCATATTACATGTATCTGCTTGGTGTTCCATAGACAAGCCTTTGCCCCAAAGCAGGAGCATTGTGACCTGACCTCTGCCTTCACTTGGATCCAGGTGAACACTCTGCCACTAACCTCACTGTGTGACCTTGGCGAGCCCTTTCCCCTCTGAACACTGGTTGGTGTCTAAGAAGCTCCTCCTAGCTCTGAATTCTTTAATCTTGGGGCAGCTAAATGGCACAATGGCTAGACCACTGGCCCTGGAGTCAGGAGGGCCTCAGACACTTGACACTTACCAGCTGTGTGACCCTGGGCAAGCCACTTAACCCTGATTGTCTCACAAAACAAAAACCAAAAAAAAAGTTCTATAATCTTACTATTTTGTAAATAGTTGTGTCACAGCTGTGCTTTCTCCTGTACCTCTCCTTAGAGAGAGTTTGGAGTCTATCTCAGTATATCCAACGCTCTGCTAATCTTGAGGATGGTCATGGTTCAACAGCTACCAAATATGATTTGAGGGATACTGAGAAGTTCCTCCAGTTCTCCAAATCTCCCCCCTATTGACCTGCCCCACTTCCTATTAATTCCTTTGGAACTTGAAGATATTTTGGACTTCTAGTCTCTTACTGAAATGCAGATTGTCCTGGACGGGGTAAGACTTAGAGCTGTTATCAGTTATTAAGGGGAGGGAGGGGGAGATTCATTGACAGACAATTGTGAACATGATCCCCTGAGAATGGAACTTGGAGGGGAGGAGGGAAGAAGTAGAGTGTACATACCAAAACCCAAGTTTCACCAGATTGACCACTTTGCCGAAGGCTGGAGCTTGTTGGCTGTCTGCGTGGGCTGCGAGTCACCTCACCAGCTCAGAAGACCCTCACCACCTTCATGATTCTGATGGATCCAGTTATTACTGGTGGTAGTTGACTAAGCTCAGATATGTAGAGAGTAGTGGGTCAACAGAGGCCACATCATGAGCAGCCATGTTTATTTCATCTAAATCTAGCCAGTATCTCCATGGCTAAATGCTGAGATGCTGATATAGAGAAAGGCCCCTTTCCTCTTCAGTATGAAGAGTCCCTCGGTCCCTCTCTGTAGATGGTGGTCATGGTAGTGTGTGTGTGTGTGTGTGTGTGTGTGTAACAAGTCAGTAATCAGAGTATGAAAGGAAAGTTAGACTTTACCAGGTCAAAGCAATGGCTGACAGCCTTTTGCCCCAGGAGCCTTGGAGAAGGTGTCTGGAAGCTGGAATACCTCACTCCTCCCCTCCCTTTTATAGCACCTGTTTGACAGGAAGACAGAGATAGCTCCACTGTCCACCCATGGTCCTCTGGCCCAAGAGAGTTGGGCTCAGGAAACCTCTTCCATTTGGATTGATTTGCTGTATTCTCTTTAGAAATGTGCTTTTCCCCTGTGTCTGAAAGCCTGTGTTTCTGTACCAGCTTCCCCCTTTGCTAGAAAATGGATGCAGTTTCTTTTCAGTGACAGAGTAAAGAGGATAAAAAATTGGGACTGTTACTCTTCCTCTTCATAAAAAAACTAAACCAGGTCAACATAGTGAGGGCGGGGTTAGGGCACCCGGGGAGCATTCAGGAGAATGGAGGAGTGGAAGAATTCTGCCCAGAAAACAAAGTGAAAACAGTTCCCAGGATCCTCCGCAGCTCAGCGATGGGGGAATCTCCTGGAAACCAGGGCCCTTTGCCCAGGGCCTGGCAGGGGCAGCCCCTAGCTTGGGAACTGTAGTCACGTTCATGCTCGTTGCCTGGAAAGTTGTGCCCGGTGGAGAGACAATGGGGCTGGCTGTCCAGGTGGTGGAGAGCTCCTTGCGCTCTGTCCTTCCTCTGGGCCCCTCGGTGGCTGTGCAGCAAGAATAGTTCCTGATCCTGGCCAAACATCTTTGGCTCAGGATCCAGGAGGGGGTTTACAAGGGATGAGAGAGCATGTGTGTGCATTCCTTGCTCAAGGTCCTCATCACGGTGCTAAAATACCCGGATTTGACCTGCCTCCCCGAAAGCAAGAGGAGCAGGTGGGGCTGAGAGGAGCCGGAGATGAATCATTCCGCTCAACCTCATGGAAAAGGGAGATTGCTCTCTCCCGTGCTGGTGGTGGAAGGCGGTTGCTGCTGGGCCCAGAAGCTTCATGGCCCAGCCCACTTCTATCCTTGGTTAAAATCCCGCCACCAACAAAGGACTGTGCAGCTGGATGACAGAACTCACCTCTGCTCAGGGCGCCAACGGTCCTGGGGCTGGCTCGCCCTCTCCATCTTTCTCACCCACACGCCTCCTGCGCAGGCCCTGTGCACACAGGCACACGCTTGCTTGCTCCTTCACCCTCCCACGTTCGGTCTTTAGCAAGCTGCCGGGACGGGCGGGCCAAGAGACACTCGCAGAATGAGACGGGAGAACAGGCTCTTCATTATTATGCAGGAGGGCCCCCCACAAGCAGCAGGCTCCCTGGAACTCTGGATGAGGAGATGAAGGAAGCCTCTCTCCTCCCCCTCTCCAGTGAAGCCGGCTGAGGGGTGGGGGTGGGGTGCTGCATGGCATGTGTGCATCTGGAGTAAGAGGACCCGGCATTTTCAATCCTGCCTCAGCTGTTCATCATACACACAGACAGGTTTACATACACATTATACACATATGCATGCACACATCATCTGTACACATAAACGCATATATGTGTGTATGCTTATACACGTAATTATACACATATCTACATAGGCCCACATGGATGTGCATGGATGTACTCACATGCACAGATATAAGCACACATGTGCAAATAATCATACATGTGACATATACACACTAGACATATACACTTACATATTTCTATACACACATATACATAGCTATGCATATGCATAGGCATACATATAATCACAGACATGCATATATAGACATGGGAACACATAGATGAAACACAGGCACACATAGCCGTACAAATCTGCACATATGTATAGAGACATACATACCCACATGTGCCCACTCATATACACACATGTAACACATGTATGTACACACTATATATGTGAGCATGTATATATAAATACCACGCACACACACATATTCTTCCTCTCTAAGATGAGGGGGCTTGGCAAATCTTAAAGCACTATCTAAATGTTAGCTACTATAACTCGTTATCACAGAGCTGGATGGGAAACTCACTACCTCAATGAGATAATCCATTCCATTCCAGAACAGTTGATTGTGAGAGATGTCCTCCTTAAATTCAGCTTAAATTGGCTTCCCTGCTACTTATTCTTAGTTTTACACTTTAATGCCAAGGGGATAAAAAGATTTCAGAAGCAGGAAATGCGAGTTTTTTTTTTTCCCTATTCCAGTAATTTGCTGTGTGACGTGGACACAGTCTCTTTCTCTTTCTGGACCTTATTTTTCTTATTCATAAAATGAGAGGGTTGGACTAAATGTCCTCTAAGGAGAATTGTAACTAAGGTAGGGTGAGTAGGGCTTTGCAACATACAGGGGATATGTTTCCCTCCCATACAGTCAGTCTTCTGTCCTGCCACCCCAGCTTCTCTTTGTCCTCTGTGATCCCCAGGTCATGTGGCACCACTCCTGAAAGGTCCAATTTCCCCCCACCTTTCCCCCCTCTGCTCTCAGGGAATTGTAGTCACTGGCCATGCCACAGGGTCTAGGGCTGGACTATATAATGGACAGGCCATTCCCTCAGCTAACATAACCATGAGCTACCCTCGTCAAACTGAACTTGCTCCAGGTATCAGAATTCCTAGTTCTACCCCCCTGTTAAGGTTCTTCTCAGTTCTGGTCCCTGACCCTTCTACAGGACAGAGTTACTCATTTCTGGGTCTGTATCCTGGCTGGAGATAAGTGTTTCTGGGAGGTTGGGGGGGGTGGCCAGTCGGAATGCATATGATAGGATGGGGGTATGTGAATGGGAAGGCAGCACAGAGCAGTGTGGGGGTTGACCTTTGGAGTTTGACCAATGAGAATTTAATTTTTACCCCAAATGCAGGTTAAGTTTTATTGCATTTTCAGCAGTCTTTAAGAACCTTTGGTAATCGCAGGGAATAGGTAGAAAGTGCTCAAGTAATCACTCAGCAAGTTTTTATTGAGCTTCTCCCACAGACATGATCCCTTGTCTTTATTCTCCTGTCTACCACTAGCTGCTGCTACTTCTCACATGGGCTATTGTGCGTGTCCTACCCAACAGATCTCTCCCCCTCCAATCTATCCTGCATGCTCTGATCCTTCCCTAATACATAGGTCTAAATTCTTTCTCAAAACCTCCTGTGTGTTACTGTTGCTAATACTAATCATGAAGTTTGTCATTCTGCAGCTCTTTAAGATTTGCAATGCTACTATCTCAGAGCTAGAATGTATCTCTATTTTACAGGTCAGGAAACTAGGCTCAGAGTAATTAAGTCACTTGCCCAGGTTTGCACAGCTAGGAGAAGCATAAGAGATTTGAACACAGGTCTTCCTGACTCCATTTGTTCAGTTGTTTTTAGTCATGTCTGACTTTCTCCATTTCCTTTTCCAGCTCATTTTACAGATGAGGAAACTGAGGCAAACAGGATGAAGTAACTTGCCTAGGGTTACACAGCTAGTTAGTGTTGGAGGCTGGATTTGAACTTAGGAAAATGAGACTTCCTGACTCCAGGGTCAGCGCTCTATCTACTGTGCCCCCTAGCTGCTCACATATCTCCCAGTAGTCCTTGGTAAAAAGAATGAATGAAGCATTTATTATATGTCAGGCTCTGTGCTAAGCACTATGGATACAAACACAAGCAAGCAAGATGATCCCTGCCCCTAAGGAGCTTATATTCATACTACTTGCTTTTTTTTTTTTTTTGGTGAGGCAGTTGGGGTTAAGTGACTTGCCCAGGGTCACACAGCTAGTAAGTGTTAAGTGTCTGAGGCCATATTTGAACTCAGGTCCTCCTGAATCCAGGGCCAGTGTGCTATCCACTGCACCACCTAGATGCCCCAGGAGCTTATATTCCAGTGGCTGAAAACAACACATAAAAAGGAACTGGGAAGGAGGGAAGGCATGGTTTGGAAATGAGTGAGAGGTGACACGGTAGCCTGGTTCAGGCCGGACAAAGTAAAAGTCCACCTATCAGAGCCCAGGGTCCCAGGGCACAGTCTGATTCTGATGAGGAGGTTGGACAGAGTGTAGGTGTCAAGGTTTGGAACCAGCAATGAATGTTGTTGTTATTGCTTGTCCTTTGTTCTCAAAGAGGACCATGCTATTGGAGTAATGTCATGACTTGCAGTGAATTGGATTTAAGTGAGGGAGAGAGCTGTGTAAAGTCACCAACCTCATCCTCTCCTCCAGAGCCATCTGGGTCCAGTGGTGAGATCTATTTTCAGAATAACTTGAGATGACCAGGATGCAGAGGGAGACCTTGGCCTTTTTTTTTTTTTAAGTGAGACAGTTGGGGATAAATGACTTGCTCAAGGTCACACAGCTAGTAAGTGTTAAGTATCTGAGACTGTATTTGAACTCAGGTACTCCTGACTCCAGGGCCGGTGCTCTATCCACTGCACCACCTAGCTGCCCCCTGAGACCTTGGACTTTTAAGCTAAGGCCTTTCAGAGGTCTTAGTTTGCCTGAGGCAATGCCTAGTCAGTGTTTAAGGCTGGGTAAGAAGGGAGGCAAAAAAAGGCCTCTCTTATCTAGTATAAAAAAATTAGTGAGCTATGGAGGACTTAGAATCCTAGACTAGAGATGTTAAAGCAGTAAGGGACCTTAGAGTCCAATCCCCTCATTTTAGAGATGAGGTCCTAGAAGGGGAAGTGACTTGCCTAGGGTCACACAGCAAAAATGTGTATCCTGACCTCAAGTCCACCATTTTCTCCACTGTACCACACTTTCTTCCAGTGGTCTGTAATATGCATGTACATCAACCTTTATATGAAGAGTGACTAAGCCCTTCTCTCCTGTGAACTGGCCAGCAGGAGCTGCCCAAATGGAGAGAACAGCTGGACCTTAAACTCAAATTCCACTGAAATGATCTTTGGAAATACATCTCTTAAGTTTCTGCATAAACAAAAGGAGTGAAGTTAAAATTACAAGAGAAAGAGTTAACTGGGGGAAAGGTCTTTGCAGCAAACTTCCCTACAGAAGGTTTCATATCCGAGATATATAAAGGCCTGATAAATATTTATAAGACTAGGAACGATTCTTGGCAACAGACTGAATGAGAGAGAGTGAAGAAGAGGAGGCGAGGATGACACCCAGGTCATGAGCCCAGGGGGGATGGTGATGCCTTCAATAGTAATAGGGAGGGAAGCTAGGTGGTGCAGTAGATAGCGCACTGGCCCTAGATTCAGGAGGACCTGAGTTCAAATCCGACCTCAGACACTTAACACTTACTAGCTGTGTGACCCTGGGCAAGTCACTTAATCCCAATTGCCCCCCCCCAAAAAAGTAATAGGGAGGTCAAACAAAACAAAACAAACAAAAAATAGTAATAGGGAGGTTAGGAAGAAGGGAGTGTTTGAGGGGAAAAATTTATGGATGGGGAAGTCATAATATCTGAAAATAACTATATAGAAAGCAAAAAATCAATAAAACTTAAAAACAAAATTAGATTGAAGCAGCTGCTCTCTGGGGTCCCTTTTAGTTCTAAATACTGTGAACCACTTTCTCCCTCTGACTTATATAACTGGGCTGGGATTCAAACCTAAGTCCTTCAGCTCCAAATACAGTATTCCATCTAGCCCTGCACAGGACTATAAACCAAGTTAAGCAAGCAAGCATTTACTGAGTTTCTACTGTGCGTCAGACACTGCGCTAAGGCTGGCCTCTTACTTACATTTCTGTAGAGCTTTATGGCCCACAAAATGCTTTTTCTGTAATCACACCATGAGGTAGGTAATACTTCACATAGTAATCAGTCAATAAATGCTTTCTTGTTCATTTCCCTCATTTTTGTAGATGAGGAGACAGGGGCTCAGGTAAAGTGCCTTATCCAAAATCCCAGTAAATACGTGTCAAAGACTTCGATTTGTTTCTTATCTCTATAAGTCCAGTCTGGTAGCATCTTTGGCCTAGCCTAGATCTTTTTATATTTAATGCCATCCCATTTGTTTGAAAATGCTATAATCTTTCCTTCTCTAAGCCTCAGAAACTCTAACCCTGAGACTGTCTCTACAGTGTCACCGATGGGGACCTTCGCTACAACTTCACCAATCTGGATAGATTTTTGGATCTTCTCTGGGAGAACCAACTCATTCCAGGTAAATGGATCAGGAAACATTGTCGTTTTTAGAATTTTAGTAAATTCTAAAAGAATTCTAAACTTAAAGAATCCCAGTGAATTCTTTAGTCCCATGATAGATAATTAGGACCCAAAGGGAAGATCTAAGCCTTGTTCTGGTTCTCTCCCTTCCTCTGTGGATTGGTATCACTCATCTCTCAGATGCTTTCAGTGACTTCTCCTTGCTTTTAAGATTAAATCCAATCTCTTTGTTTTGGTATTCAAGGCCCTGTACAATCTAGCTCCTTTGTACTTCTCTAGCCTTATTTTCTCTGGCTTCCCCTACACAGACCCTCAGTTCCAGCTCATTGAGTCTCATTCATGTCTCTGGACTTTTACTTACACCAGTCTCCCTGAATGTAATGCCCTATTTCCTCCTGTTTGCTTATCTTTTACTCTAGGAAGTCTAGGAGTCTTCCCTCTCCTTACTGATCTTTCCAGTTTCTATGCTCATATGAATGAAGGAATGAATGAAGTCAGCCAGTGCAGACTTCGACCCTCCTGGGCACTGCCTGCCTTCACTGGCCCTAATGGTCTGTCTGTCCTGCCCCCCCCCCTTAGTAGGCTACACCACTTGTTCCCATTAGGAAAAGTTATCTTAAGGAGACTAAAAGGTATTTTCATGTATTCAAGGGTTTGAGTTGATGGGGAGCCCATCTGGATACTTTACTGATTTTGAGGACAAGAAACAGGTGTATGAATGGAAGAACCTGGTCACCCTATTGGCTAAGAGATATATTGGTAAGTCTTGAAAGGCCTCAGTGTGGGTACCATATAATCTTTTTAAAAAAATTTTTTTTTTGGTGGGGCAATGAGGGTTAAGTGACTTGCCCAGGGTCACACAGCTAGTAAGTGTCAAGTGTCTGAAGCTGGATTTGAACTCAGGTCCTCCTGAATCCAGGGCCAGTGCTTTATCCACTATGCCACCTAGCTGCCCCCTAATCTTTTAAAATTAAAAAAAAAATTTCACTTTTCCCAATTACATGTAAAAACAGTTTTTAAGCTTTTTTTTTTTTTTTTTTACAATTTTGAGTTCCAAATTCTCTCCTACCCTCTCCACCCTCCCCCATCGCTGAGAAGGCAAGCAATTTGATAGCTATACATGTGCAGTCATGCAAACCATATTTCCTTATTAGTCATGTTGTGAAAGAAAACACAGACAAAAAAAGCCCTACCCTGCAATCTTTACTGTTTTCTGCCTCTTCCTTCTTGCTTCCCCTTTCTCTCTCCTGCCATTTTCTCCTCCTTTCTTCACTTTTTCTCTTTCCTCCCTTCCCTCCTTGTTTCTTCCATCTCTCCTTGGCTTTCTGTCCCTTTCACTCTCTTTCCCTTTTTCTCTACACATATCTCTCCTCTCCTTTTTTCTCTCTCTCTTTTTCCTTTACCATTCTACCTGTCCCTATCAGCCTCCCTCTTTCTCTCTCTACCATCACCGATACTATTATTTCCTTTCCTAGTCCAATCCCTTACTTATTCAGAATCCCCTTTAACAACTTCCTTCCCGATAGTCATCTGGCGTTTCCTTGGAGACCTTGAGTAATGAAAAAGTCAGTATCTCCAAAGGCAGCCCATGCCAGTCAGTCATTCAGTCAACTAGCATTTACTAACCGCCTATCATATTCCAGGCACTAAACCCTGGAGATGCAAAAAAAAAAAAAAAAAGGCAAAAGATAGTCCCTGCCCTCAAGGAACTTACCATCTATTTGGGGAAACAACATGGAAACAAGTATATACAAACAAAATACATGCAGGATAAATTGGAGATAATCTGAGAAGGAAGATATTAGCATTGAGGGGAATCAGGAAAGGCTTCTTGCAGAACTTTATCTGATGCTTGAAGGAAGCCGGAAAAGCCAGGAGGTGGAAAAGATTTGGATGGGTCTAATTGTTAAGCAATTTTTCTCCTATTGAATCTAAATTTGCCTCTGTGACTTCCCCTCCAGTTCTCCTAGTTCTGTCCTTCAGGACCGCAGCAACACAAGTACATATATGATCCTAGCTCCAGACTCCAAAGACCATCGAATCCAACCTCCTTGGATTGGGGCTCAAAGAATGGGGCTCAAGGTTTGAAGGGATTTGCCCAGCTCCCAGGTACTAGGTTTCAAAGGTATGATTTTGAACTCAGGTCCTTAGACTCCAAAGACAGTGTACTTTTCTCACTAAGAAGATGCAAACCAAACCCTTCTCCTACAAGCATTCAGACCCTTAAAGATAGGGATAATATGAAAAGACTTAGTGAGCTTTGGAGGGGAAAGCATTATGAAAAGGATGAAGTAAGGTAGGATGGATTTTTCACATTTTATTGATGCTTCTTGCTTTCCACTCAATTATTCCTACTCCAAACTCCCTGGGGAACCATCTGTTGTAACAAGGAAAAAACAGTTAAACAAAACCAGCCATCCCCTCCCCTTGCTGCCCTGAGAGCAGCTTTGAAAACATTCCGCGTGTGCTGCCTGCCTGTTCTTGTACCAGCGGGGAGCAAGCCACCTTTTATCACCTGACATAGGAAGGTTGAGGTAATCACAGTAAGGCTGGCATTTGTTCCCTTGTCAATTTTAACCTAGGAATGCCAGGGGACAAGGAAGGTTGGGAATAATCTAGAGGGCCAAATCTCCAAGTCAGACAAGGAAAAGGTAAAAAGTCAGCAAGGAAAACCCATCTGAACCCGTGAGGTCAGGAGAAAAACTTAGGACTCTTTGAAAGAAGTTAACAGAAGTACTTTCAGGGACGCCTGTAACTCCTGCTAACAGAGTGACTTCAGGCAGCTCCATTCTCTTTTCTGTGCCTTAGTTTCCTCCTCTGGAAACTGAGGGGGTTGGACTAGATGGTCTCTTAAGATCTTTCTCTTCTCCATTCTGACATCCCCTGTTCTAAGGCCCCTCCCAGCTCTGATGTTCCATCTTCTATGTTCCAAGAAGTTTCCTAGTTCTGACACCCTATGTTCTTTGTTTTTCAGTGTTTCAAGATAGAGGATCTCCAGGGATATTTAATAAATATTTAAAAATGATTTTTATAGTTATTCAATTTTCACATTCAAACAGATGGTGATTAACTTAGATCTGCTTGCTCTCAGAAGCAGGGGAATGACACACAGGCACTCACTCTCCAGGGAAAACAGTTGTGAAGTTAGTGCAGTATTTGGGGCTGTTGTAGAATCACTTAGACTCACTGGGGGTGGCAACGTGTGGGCTGAAATGTTCATCATCAGTTCCTCTTCGTGAAGCCTGAGCTGACAGTAGCCTTGACATCCCTCGTGGTCTCATTTGCAGAGAAGTACGGCTTAAGTCATGTCTCCAGATGGAATTTTGAAACTTGGAATGAGCCAGATCATCACGACTTTGACAACGTGTCCATGACGATCCAAGGTATGCAAGCATTTTCTCAGATGGCAGGGGAGCGACAGAGAGAGGAGGAGCAGGATGCTCACGCTCTGCGTAAGATGGGGACATTCCTACCACTTGTGCAAATGCTTTGAGTTTAATTATAAAGTTCTCAGCTCAGAAGTGTGGGGTTCTGTTCCTAGCTCTGTCTCTGATTTGCTATGTGGCCTTGAGAGAGTCCCTTGCTTCTTCTGAACTTCAGTCTCCTCTATAAAGTGAGAATATTAGAACAGGTCGGATGGTCTCTAATGCTGGTTCTTTGGCTCTGTGGTATGCTCAGTCTTTTGCTAGACTTTGTGAGGAAACTAGCACAATGACTTACAAAGCCCTTCTACATGCATTGTATTATTTCATCCATGGAAGTCTACAGGGGTATTATTCCCGTTTTGCAAGTGAGCAAGTTGAAGCAGTTAGGTGGCACAGTGAATAAAGTGCCTCAGATACTTGCTAGCTGTGTGACCCTGGGCAAGTCACTTAACTCTGTTTGCTTCAGTTTCCTCATCTGTAAAATGAGCTAAAGAAGGAAATGGCAAACCATTGCAGTATCTTTGCCAGAAAACCCCAAACAGAGTCACAAAGAGTTGGACGCTACTGAACAACAAGATGTTGAAATTTAGAGGTTAAGTGACTTGCTCAGAGTCACATAGTTTAAGTAGCTCAGCTGGGGAGTCTCATGACTCTCAATCCATGTGCTATGTCTGCTCTTGAGGACTTTACAGTATATTTGGAGGGTAGAGGAAAATACAAGACACACACCCAGGAAACAACAATGAGAGAAAAGTGCAAAACAGTGGATTTTTGGGAGCTAGAGAGGGTGGTGCAGACCATAAGGTCTATGGAAAGTCAGGGAAGGAAAAGATCAGCGTGGAATGGAGAAACCTGGGAAGGCTTTGTGGACAGCTTGTATAGACCAAACTATTTAATCAGTCAGTGTTTACTGAGCACAGTGTTTAAATGATTGAGTAAGTAAATGGATTAATGAATAAGTGAATAAATTAATGGATGAATGAATGAGTTAATGAAGGAGTAAATGGGTGGGTGAATGAGTGAATGTTAGTGAGTGAATGAATAAGTGATCAGTAAGTAACTCAATAAGCTGGGAAGGTAGTTGGCTCAATGGAAAGAGTGCTGGCTTGAAGTCAGGAAGACTCATCTTCCAGAGTTCAAATCTGGTCTTAGACACTTACTAACTGTGTGACCCTGGGCAAATCACTTTACCTTGTTTGCCTCAGTTTCCTTATCTGAAAAATGAGCTGGAGAAGGAAATAACAAGCCACTCCAGTATCTTCACTAAAAAACCCAGAAACAAACATACCCCAATGGGGTCATGAAGAGTCAGACACCACTGAAAACAACTGAACGACAATAAATGGATGAATAGATGAGTGAATGATTGTAGTTTTTTAATGTAGGCTTCCTAAACTATTATGATGCCTGCTCAGAAGGCTTGAGGAGAGCCAACTTACGGCTGAAGTTTGGGGGTCCTGGTGACTCCTTCCATCCACTCCCTAAGTCCCCCATTTCTTGGAATCTACTCGGTCACTGCTACAATGGAACAAACTTCTTCACAGGGGAGAAAGGTGTGCGCTTGGATTATATCTCCTTACACAGGAAGGTAAGTAGGTTTCAGGTGGCTCTTTAAAGGTACTGAACTGGGGAGCTAAAGAAACTGGGAGATTTCGATCAGCCTTTTACACCTTACTATGAATTAGATCCTTGCCCTCCACTGTGCCTTTGCTAACACTATCCTCCATGATCAGAACAAACTGTCCACCCCCAGCCATCTTCATGTTTTAAAGTTACTCCTGTCCTTCAAGGCCCAGCTCAGGTAAGATACCCCCTCATTGAAGTCCTTCTAGATTTCCCCAGCTTAAGGTGATTTCCTATCAAATTCTTTTTTCTTTCTTTCTTTTTTTTTTTGGTGAGGCACTTGGGGTTAAGTGACTTGCCCAGGGTCACACAGCTAGTAAGTGTTTAGTATTTGAGGCCGGATTTGAACTCAGGTCCTCCTGACTCCAGGGCTGGTGCTCTATTTACTGTGCCACCTAGCTGCCCCTCCTATCAAATTAATCATAACACTTTGCCTAAATGTCTCCTTTGGACTTATGTTAATTTTTGTATCCTACTTATGTGTGTACATATCTAGCAATAATGGTGGGGTGGTGGTGGGATGGTGAGCAGAGCTCCTTCTTACCCCAAGTCTTGTGTGGGTGGGGCTACCACTTCAACAAGTCAAGAAGGGTTTATAAATCTTCCATCATGTACCAGGCACTGTGCTAAGTGCTGGTTGTTCAAAGGAAGACTAAAAAAATTTCCTGCCCTCAAGGAGCTTACAGTCTCATGGCTACTTCTGAACTAATTTCTTTGTCGTTTGTCCTTTCTGAAAAGGATCATGACATCGGGTGATGTCATGACTTGCACTGGATTTAAGTGAGGGAGGGCTGTGCAAGGTCACCAACCTCACTTTCTAGAGTCATCTGGGTCCACTGGTAAGATCAGGACATCAGGACATGGCCCCGGATGTTTCTTTTAGGCAATTGGGGTGACTTGCCCAGGGTCACACAGCTAGTAAGTGTCTGAGGCGAGATTTAAACTCAGGTTCTCCCAGCTTCAGGGACAGTGCTCTATCCACTGTGCCACCTCACTGCCCCAAGCTACTCCCTACAATCTAGCCAGAAGAAAACAATGGGAAGGAAAGTGGCCAAGCCCCACCCTCTCTCAAAGCTAGCTCCCTAGCTCATCATAGCTTACACACACACACACACACACACACACACACACACACACACACACACACACACACACATATACACATGCACAATGCAATATATACAGATACACATATACAAACACACATGCATGCATGACCCAGTCATTCTCATTTGTTCACTCTGAGTCCTCAGAACTGGCCTGGTAATCATATCCGAGTTGTACAATTGGTTTCTCTCTCATCTCTCTGCCAGTGACCCACACAGGCTAATAATGCCATCCATGGTCAGTCACATTTGTCATACTTAAAAACAAAGAAAGCAGAAAAGCTAGAGAAACTTTCAGGAAACAGGCACACGCAGGAAGGCAGGGAAAGAAAGGGAAGGGGCTAAGCCTTTCTTTTTCTTTTCTTTTTTTTTTGGGGGGGGCAATGAGGGTTAAGCCACTTGCCCAGGGTCACACAGCTAGTAAGTGTCAGGTGTCTGAGGTCGGATTTGAACCCAGGTCCTCCTGAATCCAGGATCAGTGCTCTATCCACTGTGCCACCCAGCTGCCCCCTTGGACTATGCCTTTCTTATGCCCCTTTCTTAGGCTTTTCTGAGTATGATCTCCTTTAAGAGAAGGAGAGAAGTGAGGACTCGCCAGCTCTCATCTCAGCAACCCCAAAATGGGGCAGCCATGCCTGTTCCACGTCTCCTGTTCATGGTTTGATCACACAAGCCCCATTCTAGGGACATCTAGGTGGCACAGTGGATAAAGCACCAGCCCTGGATTCAGGAGGACCTGAGTTCAAGTCTGGCTTCAGATACTTGATACTTACTAGCTGTGTGACCCTGGGAAAGTCACTTAACTCTCATTGCTTCCAAAACAAAACCCAAGCCCCATTCTGGAATCTGGCACTAAGAATTTCCTGACTGGCATGCTCCTCTGAAGTTCCCATGAGTACTTCCCTTGGTTCCCAGTACAGCTGCTAGTTGAGCTGACTGCCCCATCACACCTGCTGAGGTGCTAGCTGGGTGATGTTTCCCTGCAGCTTTAGCTGCTCCCACCATCCCTTAGGATGGCAGGGACTGACTTATCAGCCAGCTCAGCCAACAGGTTCCCTGGGGGGGATCAGAATGGAATCACCGGATGATTTCTCTCTGATTTAGCAGGCATCCATCTCCAGTATCCATATTTCCTTGGCAACCCAAAAGCATGCTACTACACAAGTCTTTCTCTTCTCTTAGACTGTAAGTTACTTGAGGGCAGAAATGGCCACTGGGTACAACCCCTTGAATAGAGGAGGCATTTAATAGTGTCTGGTGAAGAGAACGAAGGGGGTAAGGAGTGACCGACTCCATGGTCAATGCCTCCATGGTCTGAAAGCTTAAACCGGAATTTTTGCAGGGAGGGGGCAGCTCTATCTACATCCTAGAGCAGGAAAAAGAAGTTGTCCAGCAGATCCAGAGCCTTTTCCCCAATTTCACCCATGTCCCCATTTATAATGATGAGGCTGACCCACTGGTGGGCTGGTCCCAGCCTCAGATCTGGAGAGCAGACGTGACCTATGCATCGATGGTTGTGAAGGTAAGCCTCCCTCTGCTTTCCAGCCTTTCTGACTTTGTTCAACCAAGATGCCTCTCTAAAGCATTTCATGGATGTACATCCATGATTATATCAACATGGTCAACATTGGGTGCTGAGAAATCCAGATGAAAAGTACAAAGAAGGTGGAAAGGACAGGAAGGGAAGTAGAAGTGGGGGAAACAAAACACAGAGAGGAAGGGGAGAGGGAAGAGGAGGGAGGGAAGGAATTGAGAATTTATTAAGCACCTACTATGTGCCAGGCACTGTGCTAAATGTTTGACAAATCTCTGATTTGATCCTCACAACAGCCTTGGGAGGTAAGTGCTATTATGATCCTTATTTCACAGTTGAAGAAACTGAGGCAGGCAGAGGTGGATCACACAACTAGGAAGTGTCTAAGCCAGATTCGAGCCTGTCTTTTGACTCCAGGCCCAGCATTCTAACCAAGAGGCCAACTGGCTGCTCCTATGTTGCAGGGGAGAAAGAGGGAGAGGAGAAGGAAGGACAGAGGGTGGAGAAAGAGAGATAGAGAAAGAGACAGAGACAGAGGAGAGAAGAAGAGAGCAAGAGAGGAGAAGAAAGGGAGAGGGAGAGAGGGAAAGAGAGAGGGAGCTAGGGGAGAAAGAGAGAGAGGGAGTGGAGCAAGATATAGCAAAAGAGACAGAGAATTGAGACTGGCAAAGGGAATAGAGAAAGAAACAGGAAAAGGCTCTGGGCTAAGAGTCAGGAGACCTGGGATTTTTCCTGGTTCTTACACTAAATAATGTGACCTTGGGGAAGTTTTTTCCTCTCTCTGAACCTGTTTCCCCCACTTTAAGATGAGGGGACTATATTAAGTGATTTCTTTTTGTTTTGTTTTGCGAGGCAATGAGGGTTAAGTGACTTGCCCAGGGTCACACAGCTAATAAGTGTTGAGTGTCTGAGGTCAGATTTGAACTCGGGTCCTCCTGAATCCAGGGGCAGTGCTTTATCCACTGTGCCACCTGGCTGCCCCCTTAAGTGATTCCCAAGGTCCTTTCTAGCTCCTGTGACTCCCTGGGGCCTGAGAAGGTGGCTAGAAACACCTGGTGGAGCGCCCAGTGGTGGGTGGGAAGCACCATCTGTTCCAGGCTACCCCTCCTTCTAGGTCATAGCCCAGCATCAGAACCTGCTGCTGTCACAGGCCAGCAACACCCTGAACTATACCCTGCTGAGCAATGATAATGCCTTCCTGAGCTACCACCCACACCACTTTACCCAGAGGACACTGACTGCCCGCTTCCAGATGAACAACACCAAGCCACCCCATGTGCACCTGGTCCGAAAGCCGGTGCTCACTGCCATGGGGCTGCTGGCTCTGCTGGGTAAGGGCCACTGAACCATGCAGATCCTGGGCAGGAGGCTCCCCAGCCCTGGTGACCTCTCTCCTGTCCCTCTGCCAGTTTCCCTTTATTGCCTCTCTGCCCCTCTGCCAGTCTCACTCCTTTCTCCCTCTTGCCATCATCCGTCTGTCTCCCCTTCAGGCTCTTCTTTCTCTTGGTCTTTCTCCCTTCTCTCATCCCCTCCCTCTCCTTTCTGTCTCTTCCTCAACTCTGGTTCTCTTCCCCTTTGTCTCTCCTCCTTGCCTTCTCTCTCTTTTCTCTGTTTCTTTCTGTTTGTGTCTCCCTCTTTTATCTCTTTTTCTGCCTCTTTTTTCTTTTTCCTCTCTGTCTCTGTATGCCTTCCTCACTTCTCTGCCTCTCTCAATTCTCTCCCTTTTTCCTCTCTACTTTTATCTCTCTTTCTCCCTCTGTTTCTGTCTCCCACATACATTCTTTATTTCTCTTTCCCCACACTCTGTTCCTCACCCTATCTCTTTCTTTTTTCCTTGCCCCTTTCTTTCCCATTCCATCTCTGATGGGGACCGAACACACTCCCCCTGGATTAGCGGCAGGGGGTGAAAGAGGATCCTGCAAGGACCGTGCTTAGCCTGAAGGAATGAAATTCTAAAGGTGGAGTGAACAATGGGAGGAATGGATATCCTGGGGCCCCTCCCTTCACACCCCACATCCCCGGCAGAAAAGCATATCCAGTTCAGTGGCTAAGCACAGGTGTTGCAGTTTTCCTGTACTTACAGGTGAAAACCAGCTGTGGGCAGAGGCTCAGTGTGATGGGCTTCTGGTGGACAGCAATCACACACTGGGAGTACTAGCCGCCTCCCACTGGCCCGAGGAGCCATCTTCATCAGACAGCTGGCAGGCTACCGTGCTGGTGTATGCCAGTGACGACAATCGAACATCTGCCAACCTCAGCACAGTCACCATACGGCTCAACAATGTCCCACCAGCCTCTGGTGAGAGCCTGGGGCCAGAGGGGAGTTGGGGGAGCTCCAAACCCCACTTTTGTCCTTCACCCTCTTCCTGTACAAGAAACTCCTGTGAGTCCCCATCAGCTATGGGATAAAGCTAGGGGACTATTGTCTGACACTCAAGGAAGCATCATGGGATAGTAGAAAGATCCCTGGCTGTGACATTTCTTAGTCATGTGATACTGGGCGAGTCATTTGCCATCTTTGGGCCTCAGTTTCTTCAAAACGGGGATAATCCCTTCTCTGTCTACTTTACAGGTTTGTGGTGACCAGAGCACTTTGTAAAGTCCTGTGGATAGGGGGGCAATTATTAAGATTATTTAAGACCCTCCCAGCCTTACTCCTGAACCCTCATCAAAGTTTCTAGTTCTAGTTCTAGTTTATGAGCTGGATGACTTCCCCTCACCCCAACTACCCTCTATGGACCTTGTCCTCCAGCTTGGCTAGTCTCATCACTGCTTCTCACATAAGCCTATCCTCCTCTCTAAATCCTGTCCGTCCTTCAGGGCCTTCTCAAAGTCTCACAGTGTCAGGAAGCCTTCCCATTGAGCTCTCTCTCTCTCTCCCCCTCCCCCTCCCCCTCCCCCTTCCCCTCCCCCTCCCCCTTTCCTCCCTCTTCCTCTCCCCTTCTCCCTCTCCCTCTCTCTGTCCTCCTTTCTTCCTTCTCTCCTTGGACCGACTGCCTACAGCAATTGAGGTATAGGATCATGTTGTTCAGTTGTTTCAGTCATATCTGCTCTCTATGACCTCATTTAAGGTTTTCTTGACAAAGACTCTAGAGTCATTTGCCATTTCCTTCTCCAGCTCATTTTATATGTGAGGAAACTGAGGCAAACAGAGTTAAATGACTTGCCCAGGGTCACATCGCTAGTAAGTGTCTGAGACTAGATTTGAACTCAGAAAGATGAGTCTTCCTGACTCCAGGACCAGAATTCTATTCACTGCCCCCTGAGAAGGTATCTGCTCCAATCCAAACTTGAAGCAAGACTTTCATCACCACTCCCAATGAGAAGACATCCGTATAGCCATCTGATACCACCACACCGATGGGAGGCTCCTTCTGGAGGAAGCTCATTCTACATATGGGAAGTTCTAATTTTTGGGAAGTTTTTTTCTTACCACAAACTGAAATCTGCCTCCTTGCATCTTCTGTTCCTAGTTTGTGCCCCCTGGGAACAAACAGAGCTAGTCTGAGCTCTCTTCCTCATTTAGTCCATCAGATACTCTAAGACAGGGACCACATCTTCTCCAGAATTCTTACAACCCCCTTGGCCCATCCTTTTACCTTGCCACCCTATCATGTTTCCCGTCTCCAGTCATGACTCACCCTTTCTTATTTGTTGAATCTCATGGGATCCATTTCTCTGCCTCTCTCCAGACCTTGTCTACATGACCTACTATATGGACAATAATCTCACCAGTCCTTACCTGGAGTGGAAGAAACTTGGCTCACCTGTCTTCCCCACCAGAAAGCAATTTCAGCAAATGAGAGAGACTGAGGTACAGCCAGAGAGATTGGGTGGGGGTCCATGGAGGAAACAGAACTTGATGTTGAGAAGGGATGAGGCAACAGCATGGAAATAAGGAATCATAAAAGGGAGAAGAGGGGGCCACAGCAATATTGGGAAAGACAGGGAGAAGGTTCGTGGATGAGGGGTGGCAGGAGGGACATGAGGGATTCAGGGATAAAGTGAAGGTCCTAAAGGCCCAAGAGAGAAGTGGGACCAGAATGATCCCTGGTCTGAGGGATATGGTTGGAGAGATGAAGGATTTACATTTGTCCTTGCTCAGTGAAATGAGCCATAGAATTAGAGCCAGGCGCTGTAGATTCCAGTCTCTTCTCTCAGAGCCTCAGTTTCCCCCTCTGTAAAATGAAAGGGTCACATGTTTCCTAAGGGCCTTCCCACTGGACAGTCTACAATTCTATTCCATGCTTCTAAGTACTTGGAAATGCCATCTAGTTCAGTGTGAGGGGGTTGTTTAATTCCCATAACCAGCTCCTGATGTCCTGTTGTATTTCTGTAGGATGCAGTAACCACGGGTCCATTCCCATTTCCTGAAGATGGCCAGCTGACCCTAAAGTGGGAGCTTCCGATACCCTCAGTCCTTCTCCTTCATGTGTGTTCAAGGCCACACCTTCCCCCAAACCAGGTACGACACTGGGGTTCCCCACCCAAAGACAAAGGCACAAACCCCTACTTGAGACCTCTTATAAGGAACCACTAGGGTCTTATCACAGCCCACTCTGTACAACAAACATAAGAAGCAATGAGGCAAATACAAGAGGCCAAGGGCCTGTTTTCAAATTCCACTTCAGGTATAAGAAATTGAAGCAACGCTCTGAAAATGCCAGCCACCTCAGGAAAGGGAGCCTATTAAGCTCCTAAGAACTTGGGGTTCCCTGGGGAACAGGGTGGAAAAAGGCCCAGAGGTTAGAATGAACCAAGTGGGGAAGAATATGGGAAGGAAAATGGGAGGGAACAGACTCTTCTGGAGCTGAGGGACCTTTTTAGTAGTGAAGTTTGAAGAGGGTGTAGGTTTAAGGGGAGAGGGGATAGCTTCCACTGTGGATGTCTGTACATTGAGATCCTAACAGGACATCCAGATGGAGATGTCCAGCAATTGAAGCAAAGGGCCTGGAGTTCAAGCAAAAAATTGGAACTGGGTATGTAAATTTGGGCATCATCTGAATAGAGACAATTATTGATCATCATCATTGATGAAGGGAGGGAATGTTTAAAAAAAAAGAATTAATAAGAGGACCCAGGATGGAGCCTTGGGAAACCCATTTATCAAAGCAAAAAAATGGGGGATGGGCTAGCAAGGAACCATCATCACATAGGGAGGAGGAGAATGAGAAGAGAGCAGTGTCATGGAGGCCAAAGAGAGTCTATCTAAGAGAGAAGGGGTGGGCAGCTAGGTGGCGCAGTGGATAGAGCACCGGCCCTGGATTCAGGAGGACCTGAGTTCAAATCTGGACTCAGACACTTGACACTTACTAGCTGTGTGACCCTGGGCAAGTCACTTAACCCCCCCCCCAAAAAAAAAGAGAGAAGGGGGAGATGGACAGTGTTGAAAGCAGAGGAAATGTGAAGAAACACAAGGACTGAGAAAAGACCCATGGGCTCAGCAATTGGGGGTCATGGATGTCCCTGCAAAGAGCAGCTCCACAGTTGAATGGTGGGGTCAGAAGGTAGATCTCAAAGGGTTGAGGAGAGTGGGTAGTGATGAGGAAGGAGACACAATGACTAAGAATTTGGCTGTGAAAGGGGGAAATGTACAGGGTAATGGCTTGAAAGGTTGGCAGGATCAAGTAAGGTCTGCTCTTTTTCAATTTATTATTGATTTGTTTTTAGTATTCTTTTCTGTTTTAATTTTGAGTTCCAAATTTTCTCCCTGCCTCCCTCCCCACCCTGAGAAGGTAAACAATATCAATTACACATGTGAAATCATGAAAAACAGACTTTCATGTTAACCATATTTCAAAGAACAAAGCAAGAATAAAGAAAGTGAGAAAATGATACTTCAATATGCACTCAAAGCTCATCAGTTCTCTCTGGAGGAGGAGCATGTTTTCACCATCTAGTCCTTTGGAATTGTCTTGGATCATTGTATTGATCAGAGCAGCCAAGTTCAAGTAAGGTTTTTTTTGTTGTTTGTTTGCTTTTTTAGTGAGGCAATTGGGGTTAAGTCCCTTACAATCTTTGAGTACAAACATCTTAATTTTATTTATTTATTTTTTTGATGTGGGGCAATGAGGGTTAAGTGACGTGCCCAGGGTCACACAGCTAGTAAGTGTCAAGTGTCTGAGGCCCAGATTTGAACTCAGGTCCTCCTGACTCCAGGGCCAGTGCTCTATCCACTGCGCCACCTAGCTGCCCCTAAAGTAAGGTTTTTAAGAAAAGGGGAGATCTGGACATTTCTGTTAGCAACAGGGAAGGTCCCTATCCTCTAGGCAGAGAGATTTAAAGTCTCCTGACCCTCCAGATTTCAAATGCTGTGGTCTCGCCAGGGGACTGGGGCTCTTTGGTGGTGAACTGGCTCCATTCACACTGACAAGGTTTCTCTCTTGCCTTACCCCTGGATAGGTGAATGGCGTCCGAATCTTGCCTCTCACCAGAGGGCAGATCACTCTGCTCTGGGATGATAGCTGTGTGAACTCAAAGTATGTATATGGCTCGTGGGAACCCCTGAGGAATGTGGGATCTCAGGGCTGGGAGGGTCCTTTACAATCTTTGAGTACAAACATCTTAATTTTACTTTTTTTTTTTTTTTGATGTGGGGCAATGAGGGTTAAGTGACATGCCCAGGGTCACACAGCTAGTAAGTGTCAAGTGTCTGAGGCCAGATTTGAACTCAGGTCCTCATGACTCCAGGGCCGATGCTTTATCCACTGTGCCACCTGGCTGTCCCTACATCTTAATTTTACTGATGAGGAAATTGAAGCCCAATGTCACTGACTTACTACGATGCTTTTGACACACTCTTTAAATGGGGAAGTAGCTCAGAGAGAATATTCTCTGGGAGGATGCATGCACTGACTTCTATTTTTATCTTTCATCATGGGTTCATAGAATGTCAGAGTGAGGAACAACCTTAAAAATCATATCTTTCAATCCTCTTTTTACAAAGGAAGAAACTGAGATACAGAGAAGGGAAGAGACTTGGCTAAGGTCACACAGCTGGTTAGTGGCAAAGTCAAGAGTTTTACCCCCACTGTTCTTTCTGTAGCAAATTTATGGTTCACAAAGTAATTTCCTCATAACAGTCCTATAAAGCAAAGAGTTTCAACCAATACCATTATCCCTATTTCATAGATAAGAAAATTGAGGCATAGAAGCAAGAAGTAGCTCAGGGTCACATAGCCAAAAAGTGTTGGAATAGACCCAACCAGCGTGCTGAAGCCAGCTCAAGCAAATACTAAGAGCTGATTGTTAAATTTTTAGTGTGAACATTTACACTTTGGAAATCAGCAAATGCTTACAAACAGGCCTTGACTTACTGTTTTGCTGATCATATAGTCTTAAGAAAGTGATGAAGAAAATATTAATAATGCAGATTAAATTTAAGAATATGTGGTGCAGGGGGCGGCTAGGTGGCGCAGTAGATAAAGCACCGGCCCTGGATTCAGGAGTTACTGAGTTCAAATCCGGCCTCAGACACTTGACACTTACTAGCTGTGTGACCCTGGGCAAGTCACTTAACCCCCATTGCCCTGCAAAAAAACAAAAACAAAAACAAACCCAAACAAACAAAAAAAAGAAGAATATGTGGTGCTTTCTACCCCACCCCCACCCCCCACCCAAGAGCCAGTTGTTAAAACATTTACCATCAAATCCCTGACCCAAAATCTTATCTGGTCTAGGGCTCTTTCTTCTAGACACCTCAGTGGAAGGAGTTTTGGATTTGAAGCCAAAGAGATGTGGGTTCAAATGCCAGTTCTGACATTCAGTAGAGGGCCAAGTTATAAAATTGTCCAATAGATTGTTCAATTATATTTCAGACTTTAGACTTACTGCTGCAAAGCTCTTGGATTGCAGAGCAGAAAGGGAATTTAGAGATGGTTTGGTCTGATCATCCTTTCAGCCTCAAGAGGGAGAATCAGAGCCCCAGGGAAGAAAAGTGTCTCGTGGAAGATCATTCAGCTATACTCCAGCCATACTTATATACTGTTTCTCTGTACACCCCAGTAAGCTTTTTTTCTCCCTTTTATACGGATTTAGGGACTAAGAGTCCCTGGCTTTCCGAACTAGAACTCCTTCCATTATACGACACTGCCCCCTTCTGTCCTATTGCAAGGTCAGTCACCCAGCAATATCCAGTAATTTCGAGAGGGGAGGGAAGCTGACCTGGGGAGATCATTCATATTAGAGGTGACAACTGAGCTGAGCCTTGAGGGAAGCTAGAAATTGCCAAAGGGGAATCAGATGTGAGAAGGGGGAGTTTTTCAGTGTTTCAGGTGGGAAATGGGACTTCAAGTATAGGGGAATTTAGGCAGGCCAGTCTGGCTGGAATGAGAGTATGTGAGGGAAGGTAATGTGCATAGTAATAGTCTGAAGGGGAAGGTTGGAACCAGACTGTGAAGGCCTTTAAATGCCCAACCTTAGGGTCTGGATTCTCAGAGTTAGGGGATTAAATTATACTTCTTTCTCTCCTTCTTTCCTTGATTTGCCCCTTACCATGGGCTGGGACTCAGAATTGGCAGTTGGCCCTAAGTCAATGCAACCATGGACTGAATCCTCATCCCGACACTGCTTTTAGTCCTAATCGGTTTTTTTTTTGTTTTTTGTTTTTTGCGGGGCAATGGGGGTTAAGTGACTTGCTCAGGGTCACACAGCTAGTAAGTGTCTGAGGCCGGATTTGCACTCAGGTACTCCTGAATCCAGGGCTGGTGCTTTATCCACTGCTCCACCTAGCTACCCCAGTCCTAATCTTGATACACTTGATCCAACCCTGACAATAATCTTGACCCAAACCCCAAAGGGCAAAACTTGTAGGATTGATGAACAATTGTAGAGAGATGAATTTTGGCTCCATGATACTTCCTCACTCAAGAAACTACCGTGATTCCCTGTTGCCTCTAGAAGAAAATATACAGTCCTCATCTTGGCATTTAAATTTCTTTATGGTCTGACTCAAGCCTGTCTTTTCACATATTTTTTAGAATGTTATTTTTCCCCAATTACATGTAAAAACCATTTAAAAAAACTATTTAAAAACTTTGTGCTTCAAATTATCTTCTTCCCTCCCTCCTCAGCCCCACTTAAGAACGCAAGCAATTCAGTATAAGTTTATATGTGTGTGGTCATGCAAAACATTTCTGTATTAGTCAGGTTGTGAAAAAAAAACAGACAAAAGAAACCTCAAGAAAAATAAACTAAAAAAAAAGCTTCAATATGTATTCAGACACCACCTTTCTCTGGAGATGGATCACATTTTTCATCATATGTCCTTCAGAATTGTCTTAGAGCGTTGTATTGCTGAGAATAGCTAAGTCATTCACAGCTGATCATACAATATTGCTGCTACCTTGTACATAGTATATTTCACTTTTCATCAGTTCATGCAAGTCTTTCCAGGTTTTTCTGAGAGCATTTTGCTCATCATTTGCATTTGCTCATCATTTTGTATAGCACAACAGTGTTCTGTCTTTCTAGATTTATTTACACATTATTCCCTTTTGTGCACATCTCATTCCAACCAAATTAGCTGACATATTATTGTCTCTTGTATATGAAATTCTGTCTCTCACCTTCATGTATTTGGCCATGCTTGGGATTCGTGTTCTCCTTGCTAACTTTTAGAATAACCTTAGCTTTTTTCCCAGGCTCAGCTTAGGTGCCACCACCTGCTACAGAAAGCCTTTTTTTCATGTCCCTAGTTGTTAATGTTCACCCCTCACCCAATTATATTGTATTTCTTTATCTTTTTAAATGCTATCTCCCCCCAGATTATTGTAAACTCTTTGAGGGCAGATTCTGGTTTGGGTTTGTGCTTGTATCTTGTGAGCTAAACATAGTGCCTTGCACATAGTAGGTACTTAAAAATGTTTATTGAATTAGATTGATGAATGAGAAAACTTTCTAACAATTAGAGCTGTCCAAAAAATAGAGTGGATTGAAGAGGTAAGAAGTCCCCATCACTCGAAGTGTTTAAGAAGAGGGTGGATATCTTTGCTCCAAGAAGGGATTTATGGTTAGATACGTGATATATTTTTCGGGCAGCTAGATGGTGCAATGGATAGAATACTACGTTTGGAGTCATCTTCCTGAGTTCAAATCCAGCTGCAGATTCTTATTAGCTGTGTGACCCTGGGGCACCTCACTTAAGCCTGTTTGCCTCAGTTTCCTCATCTGTAAAATGAGCTGGAGAAGGAAATGGCAAACCACTCTGGTATCATTGCCAAGAAAACCCCCAATAGGGTCATGAAAAGTCAGACATGACTGAAAAATGATTGAACAAATGGGATGTACTAAATGGTCTTAGAGGTCTTACACCTTTGAATCTCTAAGCCTGACTCAAACTGGAGGGTCTTGAGGCCCATAGCTATTCTCCTTCTGTTCCTCCACAGGTGTCTGAGGACATATGAGGTTGAATTCTCCCAACATGGACATAGTTACAGAGGGATCAACAGGAAGGAGTCAACTTTCAACCTTTTTGTCTTTGCTCCAGGTAAGGCCCCCAAACCCTGGGGTGCCTGCTTTTCATTCCCCTCACACCATCCCCAGCCCAACCTTGTTATCCCTTTGACCTCCCCTCCTCCCTCCCAAAACTTCCCACCCCCACCCCGCTTCTTTTCCCCTGAGATTTCTGCAGCAATAGTATCCAAATTCCTTTCACTCCTGTACAGACAATGCCAATGTCACTGGCTTCTACCGGCTCCGCGCTGTGGACTACTGGGGCCGCCCAGGCCCATTCTCCATCCCCATTTACTACAAAGAGGCAGCGACATGAGGTGAGCAATGGTCCAGTGAGACAACTCTCCACTGGAGACCTGCACAGGCTGGGAATCCTGGGACTGATGCTCATCAAGGGGAGACACCTGTGGTGCTAAGGACTTGAAGTGGACCTCAAGTCAGAGGACCCAGGCTAGAGTCCTCGCTTTGATACTTTACAGCTGTGTGAGCTTGGCCACATCTCCTTGGGCATCCATTTCCTCATCTGTGAAGTAGGGACAATAACATTTAACAAGACCCCATGAAGTAATTTTGAGGAAAGGGCTTTTTCAGTCTCACAATTAATATTCTATCAACCATCAAGTAGAAATGCTCTTGGGACCAGGCCTATGATGGTGCTCCCTCCCGCCCCTGCAGGGCCAGCAGACCTGTCCTTCCTTTTATTTTTCTTCCTTGAGGGTCCAGTGAAAAGACCTCCAGAACCTTGCTTCTTAGCAATCATCATCATAGTCCCCATCACCCAAACTCCTATTTCTGTGGCCCTATAACACTGGTAAAATGCTTTCCCCATAACAGTCATGAGAGGTGCATTGTACAAGGATTACAAGTATTATATTGATTTGCACACTGAAGCCAAGAGATGAAGGGACTTGTCCGAGGTGAAGGGCCTCAGTGAGGGTCTGAGCTGGGATCTGAACCCTCTTGGCTCCCAGGTCGAGTTCAGAATCTTTCACTCGGCCCTCCACAGTCTGGTGCCATCATCTCTTTCTCTTCCATCTGATGTCACTCACCTTGATTCACTTTGCTTCTCGGCCATCTGCTTCTCATTAGCCGATCAGCACGTAGTCGTCCCTTCCCCCATCTCCCTGCCTCATTTCCAGTTCCAGAACCCTAATTAAATCAATTCTGTCATTGCTTTGGCAGGGGTGGGGGGGGCCGTCTCCTTTATGGCTCCATTCATTATTCCTGTAATCTTCCAAACCAAAATATGCCTCCCTGGCCACCAGTCCCCCATATATGTTCTCTCCTCTCATTGCATTTATATCCCTAGCACTTAATATAGTGCATAGCACACATGCTTTTTAAATTCTTGTTCCAGCCACACTGCTCCATAGTTTGTTCTCTGAATGTGCTGAACATTACTTAGACCATTCCCCATGCCCAGGATGATTTTCCTTCCCCATTTCTCCTACTGGAATTTCTACCCATTCTTTTTCTTGTTTTTTGGTGAGGCAACTGGGGTTAAGTGACTTGCCCAGGGTCACACAGCTAGTAATTGTTAAGTGTCTGAGGCCGGATTTGAACTCAGGCCCTCCTGAATCCAGGGCCAGTGCTCTATCCACTCTACCCATTCTTTAAAGCCCACCTCCTCTATGAAGCCTTCCTTGTTCTGCTTTGTCAGTAATGGCCATCCCCCTTGGCCCTCCCATGGCACTTGATTATTATTTCTGCAACAAACACATCATGTAACATGAACTAAAGGCCTTTGTTTGCCACAAGGCTTGGGCTGCCTCTCCCAGGTGAGGACTCTGATGGGGGAGTATCCTATAAGGCAGAAAGTTTTAAAAGTAGGGTAAGTAAACTCATACACTATCAATGGATCTTTCAGTTGGTCTAACCTTGACAGAGAAGAATTAGGAATTCTGGGAGAAAAATCACTAAGCTGCACTCTTTTTACTTAATGATCTCAATTTTGCACACATACCCAAGAAGGTCCAAGAGAGACCAGGCTGCTACATACCAACATATAACCACCCTTTAATTAATTAATTAATTAATTTATTTATTTTGTGGGGCAATGAGGGTTAAGTGACTTGCCCAGGGTCACACAGCTAGTAAGTGTCAAGTGTCTGAGGTTAGATTTGAACTTAGGTCCTCCTGAATCCAGGGCCAGTGCTTTATCCACTGCGCCACCTAGTTGCCCCCATAACCACCCTTTTAGTGGTAGCAAAAAACTTGAAAACAATTAGGTGACTTCCCATTAAATGGGGAATGGCAGAACAAACTGTGGCTCGTGAAAGTAAAGGAAGATTAATATTCTACAAAATGGATGGATATGAAGAATTCAGAGAAATAGGAAACAACTTATTTGAACTTATGTAAAACAAAGTAAGTCGGATCAGGGAAGCACTATATTCAATGCCTACACAAATGTAAGGGAAATGGCATTCAAGAGCAGTTCAGCTCTGATTAATTGCAATGATTGATGTTGGTTTTGGAGAATTGATGATGAAATGCTCTTCCCTCTTCTTGGTAAAGAGGCGGAACACTGCATGGGGTATCTTGTGCACAGGCTATGTTGGTTTGCTTTGTTCAAATGGTTTTCTTTGTTGTAAGGGAAGATTCAATAAGGGGGACAGTTTAAGGGGAAATGACATGTAAATATCAAAGGGAACAATATGATTATTAAAACTTTTTTTTAAAGCAGGGTTGTCTGAGCAGACACAGAAGCAGCAGTCAGACATAAAAACGACGGAACATATGGTCATCCATGATGTCCCAACCCGAGGAATCATGGCTAGATCTCAATGATTTCAGAGCCTATGAAAGAGACTTCTGTATTCTTCAAAGAAGACTCCCAGGAAGACTTGCAGATGGCAGGCAGCACCATAACCCAAGCATTTGCCATAAGGATGGTGTTCTTGAAATGACCGTGTACTTTTCCCACTATGCTGAGAATCAAAGGGGATTAAAGAGGAATTAGATTATAAGTCCTCTGGAGGTGGGGGAGATGGCATTTATTTTGTGTGGGTATAGAGAATGCTTTTACTAACTGATTCCCATCACCATTATTTATATTGTTTCACATCTTGATTAAATGCTTTTACTATTGGATTTGTCTCTTGTATGGTCTAGCAATAGAGAATGCTTTTACTAACTGATTCCCATCACCATTATTTATATTGTTTCACATCTTGATTAAATGCTTTTACTATTGGATTTGTCTCTTGTATGGTCTAGCAATAGAGAATGCTTTTACTAACTGATTCCCATCACCATTATTTATATTGTTTCACATCTTGATTAAATGCTTTTACTATTGGATTTGTCTCTTGTATGGTCTAGCAATAGAGAATGGCTTGGATGGGGGCTCAGGTTGTGAGTGGTGTGACTGACTGCCTCAAATAGCCATGCTGAACCTGGGCAATAGCAAAGGATGCTATGATTGCATATTATGGTTGTATTTATGTCTTATCTCAGTACTAGATTGTGACCTCCATGAGGTCAAGGACTGGATCCCATCTAAATTGTTATATTCTTGTTAAATTGACTTGCTCACAGCCACAGAGTGGGTAGGTTGGTCATCCTGTTTAGAACTGGAAAATATTGTACCCTTATTCTATAGATAAGAAAACTAAGGTCTCCAGAGGTTAAGTGACTTGGTCACAGCCATGTCTTCTGACTTCTGAAGCAAGGTTTTTTCTACTCCATTCCGCTAATAAAGCAGTGATGATAAAGATGACCACTTCTGACTGCACCAGCTCTTACTGCTTCAGAGTACTTTCCTAGTCTTTTCCTGATCTTATTCGAGTGGGGAGCCCAAATGCATTATTTGGGTACTGGGGCAATGAGCCTTGTTATTCGGAAGTGTGTCATTTGCTATCCCTGGAGAAGCTCCTCCTTTAACATCTGAACCAATTTGATGATGCCCCAATCTCTCTGTGTTTTCATACTGTACAGAAGACTGACTGAGATGGAGCGGAGTGTACCTTGTTACTAGTTTGGAAGGGAAAAATTGGGGGGGATAGTGGGATGTAAGGAGGTAATGGCAAGAGCCCTGGGCTCAGAAGGCCTGTGTTAAGTTCTAGCTCTAACACTAACTTGCTGTGTAATTAGGGGTAAATCCTTTGCTCTCTCTAATCCTCAGTTTCACTAACTCTGAAATGGGGTAAGGGGGTTAGACTAAATGAACTCTAAGAGTCTCTCACTTCCGACCCTGAGTGTGTCCATGCTGACAGGATAAAGGAGGATGTCTGATGGAAGGGCAGCAGGAAGAATCCCTCACTGTGTAGAGGATAGGTACATAGGGGAAAACCAAGACACTAGAATTTGAACATAGTAGGGTGACTAAGCTATGGGGGGGAAAAGGCAGCAGCTGCCTCTATCCTACCCTGAGGCTTCCTGCAGACGACAGATAAAAGCAGAGAGGGCCTGAACCTTTGGGCTAGTGTTCCCTAAACTGGGCCTTCTACCCTTCCTATGTGGCTGACTGTTGATAGGAGAGAGAGCAGTAGGACCAGATGAGACTTCCTTTGGCAGAGCATTAAGGTTTTGGAGACTGGTCACCTGGGTGATTTTCTTTTTATGTCTGTTACTCTGATATAACACACACGCTGTGAGGTGCCCAAGGTCTTATATGCTTGAAGCCTGGGCAGCAATGGCTATGGCACAGGGTCAGTGACAGCTGAACCTTAACAGCCCCTTGGGGGCCCATTCCTGTTCTCTTGGGTGTTCCTGGGCCAGAGCTCAAAAGACCTTAATGGAGGGAGTGGAAGAGAGACAAGAAATACCTACTTCAGAGAGTAGAGGGCCTATAATGGTGGGATATAGGGGAGAAATGTCCTTGCTGAGATGAGGATGACAGGCCCAGCCTTGGAAGAGAGAGGGCCCATGACACCAAGATGAAGGGAGAAGGTCTTCATGGGCAGAGGTGTGTGTGTGTGTGTGTGTGTGTGTGTGTGTGTGTGTGTGTGTGTGTGTGTATAGACACAGGAAGACCTGGCCTGTCCTTCCCCAGCTTGGTAAACTGGAGAGGGAGGAGTGAAGGACAAAGGCCTGGGGGCCAGGAAGAAGCCGACTCTCTCCACAAAACCTCTTTTGCCCTGCTCATCTCCCAGGAAGCCAGGTGCCAGCCTGCATTTATGTGGGTGTTCAGCCCCCTTTCTGCCTTTTCACAAATCAACGTGCTCCTTCTGCACACATTAATAACGCCAAGGGTAAACAGGGAAATGGAAATTTAATGTACTCAGAGACCCCAGCACCACGTATCTCTGGTGGCGACCATGCTGCGGTACAGTCCTCAGCAAGCTCCTGTGGAAGGGGGGGGGGAGAGAGAGAGAGAGAGAGAGAGAGAGAGAGCAAGCTGAGAAATGGCAAAAATGACTGCTCAGGCCACAGTGACGTGGGTCTTGTAGCTGAGACTCCTCACTCTGCACAGTGTGGGTCTGGCTGAGCTGTTTTAATCAGTTTTTTGTTTTTTTTTAAGTGAGGCAATTGGGGTTAAATGACTTGCTCAGGGTCACACAGCTAGTGTTAAGTGTCTGAGGCTGGATTTGAACTCAGGTACTCCTGAATCCAGGGCCGGTGCTCTATCCACTGCGCCACCTAGCAGAACCCTATTCTAATCAGTTTTGAGCCAAAATGTCTGCAGTGATACCACAGTAGAGGTAATGGGGCAAGAGATCTGACCTTTACAGGCACCTGTGCTGTGAGGAGCTGGCTTTCCATCCTCTCCCTCCCAACTGTTTTCAGCAAACAGTCCCAAGTATCTTGAATAACCCAGTCGAGCTGCCCAAGGGGAAGATGGGAGGGAAGGGTGCTACCCAAGACTCAGTGAGTGAGAGCTGCTGACACCAGCAGGGTATCAGCTGCCCAGATGCTAGGGGTAGGAGGAGGTTGGGGAGAGGAAGGAGGCAGCAGTGACTCACCCAAAACCAGTATATTTGCATGGTACAAAGGGATTCCTATGGCCTTCCACTCCCGCTGCCCCAAATCCCAGCTTCTCGTTGAGGATCATATATAAAAGACTTAAGGGGTGGCTAGGTGGCACATTGGATAAAGCACCAGCCTGGATTCAGGAGGACCTGAGTTCAAATCCAGCCTCAGACACTTAACACTTACTAGCTGTGTGACCCTGGGCAAGTCACCTAACCCCAATTGCCTCACTAAAAATAAATAAATAAATATACATATATATATATATATATATATATATATATATATATATATATATATATATATATATATAAGACTTACGCTCAACCTAAGTGTGGGGGCTTTTAATCCCCCTTTTTTTTGTGGGCAATGGGGGTTAAGTGACTTGCCCAGGGTCACACAGCTAGTAAGTGTTAAATCACTCTTGGAGGCTTGTTCCTGTATGGGTCAGGTTAAGGAACTGGTCCCACACAAGGAGATTGGAGACGGTGAGGGATAGATAGGCAAGAGCTAAGGGTAACATCACCAACACTGTCCCCAAAACCTGAGGGTAGTGACCGGGATCAGGAGCAGAGGAGGACCAGCAGAGTGAGAGCTGAGCAACAGGAAGCAAGGTCTAGGGAGACGGTTGCCATCTGCTCAGAGCTCAGGGGAGCTGCAGGGGAGGACCACAAGCAGGAGCATTGGGGAGGGCTGGGAGCCATCGATACTGGATAAGGGCATCCAAAAGGAGGCGATGGGGTGGCGCAGTGGATAAAGCACCAAGCACCGGCCCTGGATTCAGGAGTACCTGAGTTCAAATCTGGCCTCAGACATTTGACACTAGCTGTGTGACCTTGGGCAAGTCACTTAACCCTCATTGCCCCACAAAAAAAACCCCAAAAAACCAAACACACACACACACACATACCCCAAAAGGAAGCAATGGAAGGCCTGGAGGGGATCCCTACAAGGGAGGAACAAGTCCTGACCACCCAACTGGAGCCTAGATCATACAGCTAAACAAGTATCTAAAATCACATTGGAACTCAGGTTTTTCTGACTCCAGGCCCCGCACTCTGTGGCACCACCTAACTGCAGCTAAGAGCTTTAAGGTTGACACTGTTTTCTTTATCACACCATGAGGAGAAGGCAGAGGTTCAAAACGTTCCCATAGGAAACAGGTTTAGAGTTCAAGTTTACACTGCTGTTGGAGCAAAGTTTTGAACCCAGGCCTCAACTCTAGGTCCTAAAGAAAACATGGGAAGTGCAAAGTGCCCTAGATTTAGAGCCATTCAGATCCTGGGTTCAGATTCAGGCTCTGCTACCTGTGTGACTTTGGGTAAGTTACTTTTTCTCTCTGTCCTCACTTTTCCCATCTGTGAGATGGGGATGATAATATTAATAACCAGCCCTTCTACCTCTACCTCTTAGAATCTCTAGTTTCCTTTGAGACCTATCTGCTAGATCAAAATTTCTTAAACTGTGTGTCAAAACCCTATATGGGGTCATGTAACTGAATGTGGGGGTTGTAAAAAATTTGGCAACAGTAAAAGGTTATGTATACTTATTTTATATACCTCTATACCCAGGGTTGAGTAAAAATTTCTTGGGTGAAAAGGAGTCACAAGTGGAAAAAGTTTAAGAATCCCCATGTTATACCACCTCTTCCTTGAAGCCTTCTCCAAATCCCAGCTCATTCAAGATCTCTTCCTCCTCTAATTATCTTGAATTTAGTGACCTGTTTACATGTCTTATCTCCAGGAGGATATAAGTTCCTTGAAGGAAGTCTTTTTATCCCTAGGGCTCAGCACAGTGCCTTACATATAGTAGGTGCTTAATAAATGTTTGTTGAATTAAATTACTGACATCATAGGGTTATCAGGAGGAAAATGCTTTAAGATTCAAAAATGCCACATAAATTGGACATTTTATTTCTACTATAACATGCTGTCTCAACTCATTTTTTGAGGTAAAAGATTATTATTCTACAGATGGGGAAACTGAGGCCCAGGGAGGGGAAAGTTCTTGTCCAAAGTAATAATAGCACTTTGCTTATGTTATCCTAATGAATAACCCTGTGAAATTGATGCTATTATTATGATACCCATTTTACTTATGAGACAGGCTGAGAAGGGTTAAGTAATTTGTCCAGTTTCTTGTGCAATGGATAGAGTGGTAGGCCTAGAGTCAAATCCATTCTCAGATACTAGCTGTGTGACCTTGGGCAAGTCACTTAACCTTGTTTGCCTCAGTTTCCTTAACTGTAAAATGAGCAGGAGAAGGCAATGGCAAACCACTCCAGTATCTGCCAAGAAAACTGGGGTTGTGAAGAGTCAGACACGACTGAAACGACTGAACAACAACACTTGTAAGTGTCTGAGAGAGGATTTGAATTCAGGTCTGACTCCCATGCAGTTTTCTATCCACTGCACCACCTAGCCGCCTAGATTATACAGTGAGTCATTGTCAGGGCTGGGACTAGAACCGAGGTTATGAGGGAAAGGGAGTGTGTATAGGGTTTAGGTTTCCTCCTCCATTTTTGCTGTCCAATGGATTTTAACCCTGGTCATCTATGGGCTCCATTTCACCCCATTAGTTCCTGTCCTCAATACTGACAGAGACATACACACCTGTCTGAAGCACTGGCTTGAACTGTCCAGACAAGCAGATCTCTTCTTGCTTCTGGCGGACAATCCGCTGAATAGCCGGGGGGAGGCCCCGAGGACTTCGGGAGAAGACAATGGAGTAGCCATCAGCGCAAGTCCCGTCCTCTCTCAAAACCCGGCAGGCATAGATCAGTGCGTAGTGGTTATAGTCTGTGTCAACCACCCAGTAGTCATCCCCTGAATCCAAAAACAAAGGACAGTTACTTATGGGAGGCAGGTGACAGATCAACAACGTCCAGTGACCACCCTCTTTCCCAGTGTGCCAAGACCTGTGCCTTAGAAGACAGAGAAGGTGCGGGCCTGGTTGTCCAGGAGCTTGCAGCAGGGAAAGGGGTGGGGGGGGGAATGGAAGGGGGGAAGGAGGGGTGGCAGGAAGAAACCAGAACCACATTTGAAACAGAGAAGGGTACAGAGTAGTGAGGCGTAGCCCAAATAAACCTGGTCCTGGCTGTGTCACTGACTCATTGTCTTGGGCAGGTCACTTAGAGTGAATCCTGAAGCGGAGCAGAACCTCCGGTCTGACCACGACACTTCCTTGCTCAAGAAGCTTTACTGACTCCTTATTGCCTCAAAAATAAAATAAAACTCCTCTCTCTTTGGCATGGAAAGCACTTCACAAATTGGCTCCACCCCGTCTTGTCGAATTGCTTCCCTTCTTATCCTAGCCCAGCTGACCAACATGTTGGTCCTTATACATGGCATTCAGTGCCCTTTCTCAGGCTGTCTTGAATGTCTGAAACACTCCTCTCCTCTTTCCCCTATCCCCACTCTCCCCTCCATCCCCTTCCCCTCTCTTCCTCTCTCTCCTGCCCCCCACCCCTTCCACCTCTTAGAATCCTTGGCTTCTGAAGGAAAGTTAAAGTTAAACTTAATGACTACTTCCTACATCAATTTTTTCCCAATCCCCTAGTTAGGATTATCCTCCGTTTCCCCAACTACTTTTGTATTTACTTTGTATGTGGATTTCTCTCTCATACAAGTCATTCCCCACCCCCCTCCCCAATCCCAGGAGAATATAAACTCCCTGAGGGCAGGCACTGGTTTCCTTTTTCCACTTTGTATCTCAAGTGCCATGGCACAGGACCAGTGCTTAATAAATGCTCATGGAATGAAGTAGCAAATGATATTCCTCTTCCCCACAGCGATCATTGCTAACACATCCATGCAAGAGGCAGGGGCCCTTTCTGTATCTTTGGTAACATTGGACTGGGAAGGAGATGTGATGAAATAATGGGATTTCGCAGATACTCAAAGACCCACCTGGAGATTAATCTAGACTGATTGAATCAAGTGAGAGTGATTGACTGCTGATTAGTGAGAACACCTTCAAAACCAATGGATTTGGATGACGCCAACCAATCAGCTTGAAGCAGTGTGTAAGGACCGCCTCTGTTCCAGACCTATAAAAAGCTTCCACAATGAGCTTGCTGGAGGGTTCCTGATTAAAGCAAGCTCGTGGAGGAGGACCTGAGGAAGAATCCAACCAGGCTGGAACTCTAGGCTAGATAGACCTTTTCTTAACTTTCTGAACTCCATGTTAATATCTGTATGCTTTAATAAATGTTTAATGCCCAAAGACTGGTGCTGAAGCTTCTAATTTAAGGCGATCACCCAATATAGATTTTAAACATCACAGAGAAGACTAGGTGCCACCTTAAAATGTCCAGACCCCCTATGATTGAGATCTTGGGGTTTGTTTAATCTTGCTATAGACAGGGATAAAGGATCTCACTCTTTTCCCCTCTCCAAACACATCCCCTCCTAACTCATCACCACTATAACTGGCATGGATCCTTTTCTGAGGCGGCCTTGCTGGTCCCTGGAAGAGAAGGCAGAGCCATGGAAGGCCCTCAAACTCCACCTACCTCCACTGGATAGGTAGCTGGCCAGGCCTTGGTAAGTCATGAACATCTTCGCTGGGGTGGTTGGGTCAGGGACTGTATATTGGGCCGCCATGTCTGCGCAGATCACCCAGAACCTGGGAAAAGGAATGGAGACCTTGGGTGAGGTCTTGGGTGAGAACTTACCCTCAGGGAGCTGCTAGTCTTGGGAGGTGATGGAGGACGGGAGGGATGGAGACAAGACTCACCCATGGAGCAGATAACCAGGTGGACTGCCAGTAATTAAGGATTAATGTGTGTACTATAGGGAAGAGGAGAATGGGGAGGGGGCTTCCTGAGGAGGAGGGGCAGGATTTAAGATGCTGTGGGGGAGGGTTTGGCTGGGATCTGTCATTTCATTGACATGTAGAGCTTCCAAGGAGGGGGTACCCAGAGCTTCAGCTTGTGGTCCTGGAATGTTGCTTGTGGCACTTAGAGATAAAGTGATTTGCCTTGGGTCATAGAGCCTTTATTATGTTAGAGGTGTTCTCTCTTCCTAAACTCTATTATATATTATATACCCCCTCAAAGCCGCTTTCGGCCACTAGGTGGCACAATGGGTAGAAAGCCAGGCCTGGAGTCAGGAAGACTCCTATTTCTGAGTTCAAATCTGGCTTTAGACACTTACTAGCTGTGTAATTCCGGGCAAATCACTTAGCCCCGTTTGCCTCAGTTTCCTCGTTTGTAAAATGAGAATAATAATAACATCTGCTTTATAAGGTTGTCTGAGAGCCACTCAAGGTTAAGTATTTTGAAAATCTTATAGTGCCATGTCTTTTGTTTGTTTGTTTTTGTTTTTTCGGGGCAATGAGGGTTAAGTGACTTGCCCAGGGTCACACAGCTAGTTAGTGTCAAGTGTCTGAGGTCAGATTTGAACTCGGGTCCTCCTGAATCCAGGGGCAGTGCTTTATCCACTGTGCCACCTGGCTGCCCCCTTAAGTGATTCCCAAGGTCCTTTCTAGCTCCTGTGACTCCCTGGGGCCTGAGAAGGTGGCTAGAAACACCTGGTGGAGCGCCCAGTGGTGGGTGGGAAGCACCATCTGTTCCAGGCTACCCCTCCTTCTAGGTCATAGCCCAGCATCAGAACCTGCTGCTGTCACAGGCCAGCAACACCCTGAACTATACCCTGCTGAGCAATGATAATGCCTTCCTGAGCTACCACCCACACCACTTTACCCAGAGGACACTGACTGCCCGCTTCCAGATGAACAACACCAAGCCACCCCATGTGCACCTGGTCCGAAAGCCGGTGCTCACTGCCATGGGGCTGCTGGCTCTGCTGGGTAAGGGCCACTGAACCATGCAGATCCTGGGCAGGAGGCTCCCCAGCCCTGGTGACCTCTCTCCTGTCCCTCTGCCAGTTTCCCTTTATTGCCTCTCTGCCCCTCTGCCAGTCTCACTCCTTTCTCCCTCTTGCCATCATCCGTCTGTCTCCCCTTCAGGCTCTTCTTTCTCTTGGTCTTTCTCCCTTCTCTCATCCCCTCCCTCTCCTTTCTGTCTCTTCCTCAACTCTGGTTCTCTTCCCCTTTGTCTCTCCTCCTTGCCTTCTCTCTCTTTTCTCTGTTTCTTTCTGTTTGTGTCTCCCTCTTTTATCTCTTTTTCTGCCTCTTTTTTCTTTTTCCTCTCTGTCTCTGTATGCCTTCCTCACTTCTCTGCCTCTCTCAATTCTCTCCCTTTTTCCTCTCTACTTTTATCTCTCTTTCTCCCTCTGTTTCTGTCTCCCACATACATTCTTTATTTCTCTTTCCCCACACTCTGTTCCTCACCCTATCTCTTTCTTTTTTCCTTGCCCCTTTCTTTCCCATTCCATCTCTGATGGGGACCGAACACACTCCCCCTGGATTAGCGGCAGGGGGTGAAAGAGGATCCTGCAAGGACCGTGCTTAGCCTGAAGGAATGAAATTCTAAAGGTGGAGTGAACAATGGGAGGAATGGATATCCTGGGGCCCCTCCCTTCACACCCCACATCCCCGGCAGAAAAGCATATCCAGTTCAGTGGCTAAGCACAGGTGTTGCAGTTTTCCTGTACTTACAGGTGAAAACCAGCTGTGGGCAGAGGCTCAGTGTGATGGGCTTCTGGTGGACAGCAATCACACACTGGGAGTACTAGCCGCCTCCCACTGGCCCGAGGAGCCATCTTCATCAGACAGCTGGCAGGCTACCGTGCTGGTGTATGCCAGTGACGACAATCGAACATCTGCCAACCTCAGCACAGTCACCATACGGCTCAACAATGTCCCACCAGCCTCTGGTGAGAGCCTGGGGCCAGAGGGGAGTTGGGGGAGCTCCAAACCCCACTTTTGTCCTTCACCCTCTTCCTGTACAAGAAACTCCTGTGAGTCCCCATCAGCTATGGGATAAAGCTAGGGGACTATTGTCTGACACTCAAGGAAGCATCATGGGATAGTAGAAAGATCCCTGGCTGTGACATTTCTTAGTCATGTGATACTGGGCGAGTCATTTGCCATCTTTGGGCCTCAGTTTCTTCAAAACGGGGATAATCCCTTCTCTGTCTACTTTACAGGTTTGTGGTGACCAGAGCACTTTGTAAAGTCCTGTGGATAGGGGGGCAATTATTAAGATTATTTAAGACCCTCCCAGCCTTACTCCTGAACCCTCATCAAAGTTTCTAGTTCTAGTTCTAGTTTATGAGCTGGATGACTTCCCCTCACCCCAACTACCCTCTATGGACCTTGTCCTCCAGCTTGGCTAGTCTCATCACTGCTTCTCACATAAGCCTATCCTCCTCTCTAAATCCTGTCCGTCCTTTAGGGCCTTCTCAAAGTCTCACAGTGTCAGGAAGCCTTCCCATTGAGCTCTCTCTCTCTCTCCCCCTCCCCCTCCCCCTCCCCCTTCCCCTCCCCCTCCCCCTTTCCTCCCTCTTCCTCTCCCCTTCTCCCTCTCCCTCTCTCTGTCCTCCTTTCTTCCTTCTCTCCTTGGACCGACTGCCTACAGCAATTGAGGTATAGGATCATGTTGTTCAGTTGTTTCAGTCATATCTGCTCTCTATGACCTCATTTAAGGTTTTCTTGACAAAGACTCTAGAGTCATTTGCCATTTCCTTCTCCAGCTCATTTTATATGTGAGGAAACTGAGGCAAACAGAGTTAAATGACTTGCCCAGGGTCACATCGCTAGTAAGTGTCTGAGACTAGATTTGAACTCAGAAAGATGAGTCTTCCTGACTCCAGGACCAGAATTCTATTCACTGCCCCCTGAGAAGGTATCTGCTCCAATCCAAACTTGAAGCAAGACTTTCATCACCACTCCCAATGAGAAGACATCCGTATAGCCATCTGATACCACCACACCGATGGGAGGCTCCTTCTGGAGGAAGCTCATTCTACATATGGGAAGTTCTAATTTTTGGGAAGTTTTTTTCTTACCACAAACTGAAATCTGCCTCCTTGCATCTTCTGTTCCTAGTTTGTGCCCCCTGGGAACAAACAGAGCTAGTCTGAGCTCTCTTCCTCATTTAGTCCATCAGATACTCTAAGACAGGGACCACATCTTCTCCAGAATTCTTACAACCCCCTTGGCCCATCCTTTTACCTTGCCACCCTATCATGTTTCCCGTCTCCAGTCATGACTCACCCTTTCTTATTTGTTGAATCTCATGGGATCCATTTCTCTGCCTCTCTCCAGACCTTGTCTACATGACCTACTATATGGACAATAATCTCACCAGTCCTTACCTGGAGTGGAAGAAACTTGGCTCACCTGTCTTCCCCACCAGAAAGCAATTTCAGCAAATGAGAGAGACTGAGGTACAGCCAGAGAGATTGGGTGGGGGTCCATGGAGGAAACAGAACTTGATGTTGAGAAGGGATGAGGCAACAGCATGGAAATAAGGAATCATAAAAGGGAGAAGAGGGGGCCACAGCAATATTGGGAAAGACAGGGAGAAGGTTCGTGGATGAGGGGTGGCAGGAGGGACATGAGGGATTCAGGGATAAAGTGAAGGTCCTAAAGGCCCAAGAGAGAAGTGGGACCAGAATGATCCCTGGTCTGAGGGATATGGTTGGAGAGATGAAGGATTTACATTTGTCCTTGCTCAGTGAAATGAGCCATAGAATTAGAGCCAGGCGCTGTAGATTCCAGTCTCTTCTCTCAGAGCCTCAGTTTCCCCCTCTGTAAAATGAAAGGGTCACATGTTTCCTAAGGGCCTTCCCACTGGACAGTCTACAATTCTATTCCATGCTTCTAAGTACTTGGAAATGCCATCTAGTTCAGTGTGAGGGGGTTGTTTAATTCCCATAACCAGCTCCTGATGTCCTGTTGTATTTCTGTAGGATGCAGTAACCACGGGTCCATTCCCATTTCCTGAAGATGGCCAGCTGACCCTAAAGTGGGAGCTTCCGATACCCTCAGTCCTTCTCCTTCATGTGTGTTCAAGGCCACACCTTCCCCCAAACCAGGTACGACACTGGGGTTCCCCACCCAAAGACAAAGGCACAAACCCCTACTTGAGACCTCTTATAAGGAACCACTAGGGTCTTATCACAGCCCACTCTGTACAACAAACATAAGAAGCAATGAGGCAAATACAAGAGGCCAAGGGCCTGTTTTCAAATTCCACTTCAGGTATAAGAAATTGAAGCAACGCTCTGAAAATGCCAGCCACCTCAGGAAAGGGAGCCTATTAAGCTCCTAAGAACTTGGGGTTCCCTGGGGAACAGGGTGGAAAAAGGCCCAGAGGTTAGAATGAACCAAGTGGGGAAGAATATGGGAAGGAAAATGGGAGGGAACAGACTCTTCTGGAGCTGAGGGACCTTTTTAGTAGTGAAGTTTGAAGAGGGTGTAGGTTTAAGGGGAGAGGGGATAGCTTCCACTGTGGATGTCTGTACATTGAGATCCTAACAGGACATCCAGATGGAGATGTCCAGCAATTGAAGCAAAGGGCCTGGAGTTCAAGCAAAAAATTGGAACTGGGTATGTAAATTTGGGCATCATCTGAATAGAGACAATTATTGATCATCATCATTGATGAAGGGAGGGAATGTTTAAAAAAAAAGAATTAATAAGAGGACCCAGGATGGAGCCTTGGGAAACCCATTTATCAAAGCAAAAAAATGGGGGATGGGCTAGCAAGGAACCATCATCACATAGGGAGGAGGAGAATGAGAAGAGAGCAGTGTCATGGAGGCCAAAGAGAGTCTATCTAAGAGAGAAGGGGTGGGCAGCTAGGTGGCGCAGTGGATAGAGCACCGGCCCTGGATTCAGGAGGACCTGAGTTCAAATCTGGACTCAGACACTTGACACTTACTAGCTGTGTGACCCTGGGCAAGTCACTTAACCCCCCCCCCAAAAAAAAAGAGAGAAGGGGGAGATGGACAGTGTTGAAAGCAGAGGAAATGTGAAGAAACACAAGGACTGAGAAAAGACCCATGGGCTCAGCAATTGGGGTCATGGATGTCCCTGCAAAGAGCAGCTCCACAGTTGAATGGTGGGGTCAGAAGGTAGATCTCAAAGGGTTGAGGAGAGTGGGTAGTGATGAGGAAGGAGACACAATGACTAAGAATTTGGCTGTGAAAGGGGGAAATGTACAGGGTAATGGCTTGAAAGGTTGGCAGGATCAAGTAAGGTCTGCTCTTTTTCAATTTATTATTGATTTGTTTTTAGTATTCTTTTCTGTTTTAATTTTGAGTTCCAAATTTTCTCCCTGCCTCCCTCCCCACCCTGAGAAGGTAAACAATATCAATTACACATGTGAAATCATGAAAAACAGACTTTCATGTTAACCATATTTCAAAGAACAAAGCAAGAATAAAGAAAGTGAGAAAATGATACTTCAATATGCACTCAAAGCTCATCAGTTCTCTCTGGAGGAGGAGCATGTTTTCACCATCTAGTCCTTTGGAATTGTCTTGGATCATTGTATTGATCAGAGCAGCCAAGTTCAAGTAAGGTTTTTTTTGTTGTTTGTTTGCTTTTTTAGTGAGGCAATTGGGGTTAAGTCCCTTACAATCTTTGAGTACAAACATCTTAATTTTATTTATTTATTTTTTTGATGTGGGGCAATGAGGGTTAAGTGACGTGCCCAGGGTCACACAGCTAGTAAGTGTCAAGTGTCTGAGGCCCAGATTTGAACTCAGGTCCTCCTGACTCCAGGGCCAGTGCTCTATCCACTGCGCCACCTAGCTGCCCCTAAAGTAAGGTTTTTAAGAAAAGGGGAGATCTGGACATTTCTGTTAGCAACAGGGAAGGTCCCTATCCTCTAGGCAGAGAGATTTAAAGTCTCCTGACCCTCCAGATTTCAAATGCTGTGGTCTCGCCAGGGGACTGGGGCTCTTTGGTGGTGAACTGGCTCCATTCACACTGACAAGGTTTCTCTCTTGCCTTACCCCTGGATAGGTGAATGGCGTCCGAATCTTGCCTCTCACCAGAGGGCAGATCACTCTGCTCTGGGATGATAGCTGTGTGAACTCAAAGTATGTATATGGCTCGTGGGAACCCCTGAGGAATGTGGGATCTCAGGGCTGGGAGGGTCCTTTACAATCTTTGAGTACAAACATCTTAATTTTACTTTTTTTTTTTTTTTGATGTGGGGCAATGAGGGTTAAGTGACATGCCCAGGGTCACACAGCTAGTAAGTGTCAAGTGTCTGAGGCCAGATTTGAACTCAGGTCCTCATGACTCCAGGGCCGATGCTTTATCCACTGTGCCACCTGGCTGTCCCTACATCTTAATTTTACTGATGAGGAAATTGAAGCCCAATGTCACTGACTTACTACGATGCTTTTGACACACTCTTTAAATGGGGAAGTAGCTCAGAGAGAATATTCTCTGGGAGGATGCATGCACTGACTTCTATTTTTATCTTTCATCATGGGTTCATAGAATGTCAGAGTGAGGAACAACCTTAAAAATCATATCTTTCAATCCTCTTTTTACAAAGGAAGAAACTGAGATACAGAGAAGGGAAGAGACTTGGCTAAGGTCACACAGCTGGTTAGTGGCAAAGTCAAGAGTTTTACCCCCACTGTTCTTTCTGTAGCAAATTTATGGTTCACAAAGTAATTTCCTCATAACAGTCCTATAAAGCAAAGAGTTTCAACCAATACCATTATCCCTATTTCATAGATAAGAAAATTGAGGCATAGAAGCAAGAAGTAGCTCAGGGTCACATAGCCAAAAAGTGTTGGAATAGACCCAACCAGCGTGCTGAAGCCAGCTCAAGCAAATACTAAGAGCTGATTGTTAAATTTTTAGTGTGAACATTTACACTTTGGAAATCAGCAAATGCTTACAAACAGGCCTTGACTTACTGTTTTGCTGATCATATAGTCTTAAGAAAGTGATGAAGAAAATATTAATAATGCAGATTAAATTTAAGAATATGTGGTGCAGGGGGCGGCTAGGTGGCGCAGTAGATAAAGCACCGGCCCTGGATTCAGGAGTTACTGAGTTCAAATCCGGCCTCAGACACTTGACACTTACTAGCTGTGTGACCCTGGGCAAGTCACTTAACCCCCATTGCCCTGCAAAAAAACAAAAACAAAAACAAACCCAAACAAACAAAAAAAAGAAGAATATGTGGTGCTTTCTACCCCACCCCCACCCCCCACCCAAGAGCCAGTTGTTAAAACATTTACCATCAAATCCCTGACCCAAAATCTTATCTGGTCTAGGGCTCTTTCTTCTAGACACCTCAGTGGAAGGAGTTTTGGATTTGAAGCCAAAGAGATGTGGGTTCAAATGCCAGTTCTGACATTCAGTAGAGGGCCAAGTTATAAAATTGTCCAATAGATTGTTCAATTATATTTCAGACTTTAGACTTACTGCTGCAAAGCTCTTGGATTGCAGAGCAGAAAGGGAATTTAGAGATGGTTTGGTCTGATCATCCTTTCAGCCTCAAGAGGGAGAATCAGAGCCCCAGGGAAGAAAAGTGTCTCGTGGAAGATCATTCAGCTATACTCCAGCCATACTTATATACTGTTTCTCTGTACACCCCAGTAAGCTTTTTTTCTCCCTTTTATACGGATTTAGGGACTAAGAGTCCCTGGCTTTCCGAACTAGAACTCCTTCCATTATACGACACTGCCCCCTTCTGTCCTATTGCAAGGTCAGTCACCCAGCAATATCCAGTAATTTCGAGAGGGGAGGGAAGCTGACCTGGGGAGATCATTCATATTAGAGGTGACAACTGAGCTGAGCCTTGAGGGAAGCTAGAAATTGCCAAAGGGGAATCAGATGTGAGAAGGGGGAGTTTTTCAGTGTTTCAGGTGGGAAATGGGACTTCAAGTATAGGGGAATTTAGGCAGGCCAGTCTGGCTGGAATGAGAGTATGTGAGGGAAGGTAATGTGCATAGTAATAGTCTGAAGGGGAAGGTTGGAACCAGACTGTGAAGGCCTTTAAATGCCCAACCTTAGGGTCTGGATTCTCAGAGTTAGGGGATTAAATTATACTTCTTTCTCTCCTTCTTTCCTTGATTTGCCCCTTACCATGGGCTGGGACTCAGAATTGGCAGTTGGCCCTAAGTCAATGCAACCATGGACTGAATCCTCATCCCGACACTGCTTTTAGTCCTAATCGGTTTTTTTTTTGTTTTTTGTTTTTTGCGGGGCAATGGGGGTTAAGTGACTTGCTCAGGGTCACACAGCTAGTAAGTGTCTGAGGCCGGATTTGCACTCAGGTACTCCTGAATCCAGGGCTGGTGCTTTATCCACTGCTCCACCTAGCTACCCCAGTCCTAATCTTGATACACTTGATCCAACCCTGACAATAATCTTGACCCAAACCCCAAAGGGCAAAACTTGTAGGATTGATGAACAATTGTAGAGAGATGAATTTTGGCTCCATGATACTTCCTCACTCAAGAAACTACCGTGATTCCCTGTTGCCTCTAGAAGAAAATATACAGTCCTCATCTTGGCATTTAAATTTCTTTATGGTCTGACTCAAGCCTGTCTTTTCACATATTTTTTAGAATGTTATTTTTCCCCAATTACATGTAAAAACCATTTAAAAAAACTATTTAAAAACTTTGTGCTTCAAATTATCTTCTTCCCTCCCTCCTCAGCCCCACTTAAGAACGCAAGCAATTCAGTATAAGTTTATATGTGTGTGGTCATGCAAAACATTTCTGTATTAGTCAGGTTGTGAAAAAAAAACAGACAAAAGAAACCTCAAGAAAAATAAACTAAAAAAAAAGCTTCAATATGTATTCAGACACCACCTTTCTCTGGAGATGGATCACATTTTTCATCATATGTCCTTCAGAATTGTCTTAGAGCGTTGTATTGCTGAGAATAGCTAAGTCATTCACAGCTGATCATACAATATTGCTGCTACCTTGTACATAGTATATTTCACTTTTCATCAGTTCATGCAAGTCTTTCCAGGTTTTTCTGAGAGCATTTTGCTCATCATTTGCATTTGCTCATCATTTTGTATAGCACAACAGTGTTCTGTCTTTCTAGATTTATTTACACATTATTCCCTTTTGTGCACATCTCATTCCAACCAAATTAGCTGACATATTATTGTCTCTTGTATATGAAATTCTGTCTCTCACCTTCATGTATTTGGCCATGCTTGGGATTCGTGTTCTCCTTGCTAACTTTTAGAATAACCTTAGCTTTTTTCCCAGGCTCAGCTTAGGTGCCACCACCTGCTACAGAAAGCCTTTTTTTCATGTCCCTAGTTGTTAATGTTCACCCCTCACCCAATTATATTGTATTTCTTTATCTTTTTAAATGCTATCTCCCCCCAGATTATTGTAAACTCTTTGAGGGCAGATTCTGGTTTGGGTTTGTGCTTGTATCTTGTGAGCTAAACATAGTGCCTTGCACATAGTAGGTACTTAAAAATGTTTATTGAATTAGATTGATGAATGAGAAAACTTTCTAACAATTAGAGCTGTCCAAAAAATAGAGTGGATTGAAGAGGTAAGAAGTCCCCATCACTCGAAGTGTTTAAGAAGAGGGTGGATATCTTTGCTCCAAGAAGGGATTTATGGTTAGATACGTGATATATTTTTCGGGCAGCTAGATGGTGCAATGGATAGAATACTACGTTTGGAGTCATCTTCCTGAGTTCAAATCCAGCTGCAGATTCTTATTAGCTGTGTGACCCTGGGGCACCTCACTTAAGCCTGTTTGCCTCAGTTTCCTCATCTGTAAAATGAGCTGGAGAAGGAAATGGCAAACCACTCTGGTATCATTGCCAAGAAAACCCCCAATAGGGTCATGAAAAGTCAGACATGACTGAAAAATGATTGAACAAATGGGATGTACTAAATGGTCTTAGAGGTCTTACACCTTTGAATCTCTAAGCCTGACTCAAACTGGAGGGTCTTGAGGCCCATAGCTATTCTCCTTCTGTTCCTCCACAGGTGTCTGAGGACATATGAGGTTGAATTCTCCCAACATGGACATAGTTACAGAGGGATCAACAGGAAGGAGTCAACTTTCAACCTTTTTGTCTTTGCTCCAGGTAAGGCCCCCAAACCCTGGGGTGCCTGCTTTTCATTCCCCTCACACCATCCCCAGCCCAACCTTGTTATCCCTTTGACCTCCCCTCCTCCCTCCCAAAACTTCCCACCCCCACCCCGCTTCTTTTCCCCTGAGATTTCTGCAGCAATAGTATCCAAATTCCTTTCACTCCTGTACAGACAATGCCAATGTCACTGGCTTCTACCGGCTCCGCGCTGTGGACTACTGGGGCCGCCCAGGCCCATTCTCCATCCCCATTTACTACAAAGAGGCAGCGACATGAGGTGAGCAATGGTCCAGTGAGACAACTCTCCACTGGAGACCTGCACAGGCTGGGAATCCTGGGACTGATGCTCATCAAGGGGAGACACCTGTGGTGCTAAGGACTTGAAGTGGACCTCAAGTCAGAGGACCCAGGCTAGAGTCCTCGCTTTGATACTTTACAGCTGTGTGAGCTTGGCCACATCTCCTTGGGCATCCATTTCCTCATCTGTGAAGTAGGGACAATAACATTTAACAAGACCCCATGAAGTAATTTTGAGGAAAGGGCTTTTTCAGTCTCACAATTAATATTCTATCAACCATCAAGTAGAAATGCTCTTGGGACCAGGCCTATGATGGTGCTCCCTCCCGCCCCTGCAGGGCCAGCAGACCTGTCCTTCCTTTTATTTTTCTTCCTTGAGGGTCCAGTGAAAAGACCTCCAGAACCTTGCTTCTTAGCAATCATCATCATAGTCCCCATCACCCAAACTCCTATTTCTGTGGCCCTATAACACTGGTAAAATGCTTTCCCCATAACAGTCATGAGAGGTGCATTGTACAAGGATTATTATATTGATTTGCACACTGAAGCCAAGAGATGAAGGGACTTGTCCGAGGTGAAGGGCCTCAGTGAGGGTCTGAGCTGGGATCTGAACCCTCTTGGCTCCCAGGTCGAGTTCAGAATCTTTCACTCGGCCCTCCACAGTCTGGTGCCATCATCTCTTTCTCTTCCATCTGATGTCACTCACCTTGATTCACTTTGCTTCTCGGCCATCTGCTTCTCATTAGCCGATCAGCACGTAGTCGTCCCTTCCCCCATCTCCCTGCCTCATTTCCAGTTCCAGAACCCTAATTAAATCAATTCTGTCATTGCTTTGGCAGGGGTGGGGGGGCCGTCTCCTTTATGGCTCCATTCATTATTCCTGTAATCTTCCAAACCAAAATATGCCTCCCTGGCCACCAGTCCCCCATATATGTTCTCTCCTCTCATTGCATTTATATCCCTAGCACTTAATATAGTGCATAGCACACATGCTTTTTAAATTCTTGTTCCAGCCACACTGCTCCATAGTTTGTTCTCTGAATGTGCTGAACATTACTTAGACCATTCCCCATGCCCAGGATGATTTTCCTTCCCCATTTCTCCTACTGGAATTTCTACCCATTCTTTTTCTTGTTTTTTGGTGAGGCAACTGGGGTTAAGTGACTTGCCCAGGGTCACACAGCTAGTAATTGTTAAGTGTCTGAGGCCGGATTTGAACTCAGGCCCTCCTGAATCCAGGGCCAGTGCTCTATCCACTCTACCCATTCTTTAAAGCCCACCTCCTCTATGAAGCCTTCCTTGTTCTGCTTTGTCAGTAATGGCCATCCCCCTTGGCCCTCCCATGGCACTTGATTATTATTTCTGCAACAAACACATCATGTAACATGAACTAAAGGCCTTTGTTTGCCACAAGGCTTGGGCTGCCTCTCCCAGGTGAGGACTCTGATGGGGGAGTATCCTATAAGGCAGAAAGTTTTAAAAGTAGGGTAAGTAAACTCATACACTATCAATGGATCTTTCAGTTGGTCTAACCTTGACAGAGAAGAATTAGGAATTCTGGGAGAAAAATCACTAAGCTGCACTCTTTTTACTTAATGATCTCAATTTTGCACACATACCCAAGAAGGTCCAAGAGAGACCAGGCTGCTACATACCAACATATAACCACCCTTTAATTAATTAATTAATTAATTTATTTATTTTGTGGGGCAATGAGGGTTAAGTGACTTGCCCAGGGTCACACAGCTAGTAAGTGTCAAGTGTCTGAGGTTAGATTTGAACTTAGGTCCTCCTGAATCCAGGGCCAGTGCTTTATCCACTGCGCCACCTAGTTGCCCCCATAACCACCCTTTTAGTGGTAGCAAAAAACTTGAAAACAATTAGGTGACTTCCCATTAAATGGGGAATGGCAGAACAAACTGTGGCTCGTGAAAGTAAAGGAAGATTAATATTCTACAAAATGGATGGATATGAAGAATTCAGAGAAATAGGAAACAACTTATTTGAACTTATGTAAAACAAAGTAAGTCGGATCAGGGAAGCACTATATTCAATGCCTACACAAATGTAAGGGAAATGGCATTCAAGAGCAGTTCAGCTCTGATTAATTGCAATGATTGATGTTGGTTTTGGAGAATTGATGATGAAATGCTCTTCCCTCTTCTTGGTAAAGAGGCGGAACACTGCATGGGGTATCTTGTGCACAGGCTATGTTGGTTTGCTTTGTTCAAATGGTTTTCTTTGTTGTAAGGGAAGATTCAATAAGGGGGACAGTTTAAGGGGAAATGACATGTAAATATCAAAGGGAACAATATGATTATTAAAACTTTTTTTTTAAAGCAGGGTTGTCTGAGCAGACACAGAAGCAGCAGTCAGACATAAAAACGACGGAACATATGGTCATCCATGATGTCCCAACCCGAGGAATCATGGCTAGATCTCAATGATTTCAGAGCCTATGAAAGAGACTTCTGTATTCTTCAAAGAAGACTCCCAGGAAGACTTGCAGATGGCAGGCAGCACCATAACCCAAGCATTTGCCATAAGGATGGTGTTCTTGAAATGACCGTGTACTTTTCCCACTATGCTGAGAATCAAAGGGGATTAAAGAGGAATTAGATTATAAGTCCTCTGGAGGTGGGGGAGATGGCATTTATTTTGTGTGGGTATAGAGAATGCTTTTACTAACTGATTCCCATCACCATTATTTATATTGTTTCACATCTTGATTAAATGCTTTTACTATTGGATTTGTCTCTTGTATGGTCTAGCAATAGAGAATGCTTTTACTAACTGATTCCCATCACCATTATTTATATTGTTTCACATCTTGATTAAATGCTTTTACTATTGGATTTGTCTCTTGTATGGTCTAGCAATAGAGAATGGCTTGGATGGGGGCTCAGGTTGTGAGTGGTGTGACTGACTGCCTCAAATAGCCATGCTGAACCTGGGCAATAGCAAAGGATGCTATGATTGCATATTATGGTTGTATTTATGTCTTATCTCAGTACTAGATTGTGACCTCCATGAGGTCAAGGACTGGATCCCATCTAAATTGTTATATTCTTGTTAAATTGACTTGCTCACAGCCACAGAGTGGGTAGGTTGGTCATCCTGTTTAGAACTGGAAAATATTGTACCCTTATTCTATAGATAAGAAAACTAAGGTCTCCAGAGGTTAAGTGACTTGGTCACAGCCATGTCTTCTGACTTCTGAAGCAAGGTTTTTTCTACTCCATTCCGCTAATAAAGCAGTGATGATAAAGATGACCACTTCTGACTGCACCAGCTCTTACTGCTTCAGAGTACTTTCCTAGTCTTTTCCTGATCTTATTCGAGTGGGGAGCCCAAATGCATTATTTGGGTACTGGGGCAATGAGCCTTGTTATTCGGAAGTGTGTCATTTGCTATCCCTGGAGAAGCTCCTCCTTTAACATCTGAACCAATTTGATGATGCCCCAATCTCTCTGTGTTTTCATACTGTACAGAAGACTGACTGAGATGGAGCGGAGTGTACCTTGTTACTAGTTTGGAAGGGAAAAATTGGGGGGGATAGTGGGATGTAAGGAGGTAATGGCAAGAGCCCTGGGCTCAGAAGGCCTGTGTTAAGTTCTAGCTCTAACACTAACTTGCTGTGTAATTAGGGGTAAATCCTTTGCTCTCTCTAATCCTCAGTTTCACTAACTCTGAAATGGGGGTAAGGGGGTTAGACTAAATGAACTCTAAGAGTCTCTCACTTCCGACCCTGAGTGTGTCCATGCTGACAGGATAAAGGAGGATGTCTGATGGAAGGGCAGCAGGAAGAATCCCTCACTGTGTAGAGGATAGGTACATAGGGGAAAACCAAGACACTAGAATTTGAACATAGTAGGGTGACTAAGCTATGGGGGGGAAAAGGCAGCAGCTGCCTCTATCCTACCCTGAGGCTTCCTGCAGACGACAGATAAAAGCAGAGAGGGCCTGAACCTTTGGGCTAGTGTTCCCTAAACTGGGCCTTCTACCCTTCCTATGTGGCTGACTGTTGATAGGAGAGAGAGCAGTAGGACCAGATGAGACTTCCTTTGGCAGAGCATTAAGGTTTTGGAGACTGGTCACCTGGGTGATTTTCTTTTTATGTCTGTTACTCTGATATAACACACACGCTGTGAGGTGCCCAAGGTCTTATATGCTTGAAGCCTGGGCAGCAATGGCTATGGCACAGGGTCAGTGACAGCTGAACCTTAACAGCCCCTTGGGGGCCCATTCCTGTTCTCTTGGGTGTTCCTGGGCCAGAGCTCAAAAGACCTTAATGGAGGGAGTGGAAGAGAGACAAGAAATACCTACTTCAGAGAGTAGAGGGCCTATAATGGTGGGATATAGGGGAGAAATGTCCTTGCTGAGATGAGGATGACAGGCCCAGCCTTGGAAGAGAGAGGGCCCATGACACCAAGATGAAGGGAGAAGGTCTTCATGGGCAGAGGTGTGTGTGTGTGTGTGTGTGTGTGTGTGTGTGTGTGTGTGTGTGTGTGTGTATAGACACAGGAAGACCTGGCCTGTCCTTCCCCAGCTTGGTAAACTGGAGAGGGAGGAGTGAAGGACAAAGGCCTGGGGGCCAGGAAGAAGCCGACTCTCTCCACAAAACCTCTTTTGCCCTGCTCATCTCCCAGGAAGCCAGGTGCCAGCCTGCATTTATGTGGGTGTTCAGCCCCCTTTCTGCCTTTTCACAAATCAACGTGCTCCTTCTGCACACATTAATAACGCCAAGGGTAAACAGGGAAATGGAAATTTAATGTACTCAGAGACCCCAGCACCACGTATCTCTGGTGGCGACCATGCTGCGGTACAGTCCTCAGCAAGCTCCTGTGGAAGGGGGGGGAGAGAGAGAGAGAGAGAGAGAGAGAGAGAGAGAGCAAGCTGAGAAATGGCAAAAATGACTGCTCAGGCCACAGTGACGTGGGTCTTGTAGCTGAGACTCCTCACTCTGCACAGTGTGGGTCTGGCTGAGCTGTTTTAATCAGTTTTTTGTTTTTTTTTAAGTGAGGCAATTGGGGTTAAATGACTTGCTCAGGGTCACACAGCTAGTGTTAAGTGTCTGAGGCTGGATTTGAACTCAGGTACTCCTGAATCCAGGGCCGGTGCTCTATCCACTGCGCCACCTAGCAGAACCCTATTCTAATCAGTTTTGAGCCAAAATGTCTGCAGTGATACCACAGTAGAGGTAATGGGGCAAGAGATCTGACCTTTACAGGCACCTGTGCTGTGAGGAGCTGGCTTTCCATCCTCTCCCTCCCAACTGTTTTCAGCAAACAGTCCCAAGTATCTTGAATAACCCAGTCGAGCTGCCCAAGGGGAAGATGGGAGGGAAGGGTGCTACCCAAGACTCAGTGAGTGAGAGCTGCTGACACCAGCAGGGTATCAGCTGCCCAGATGCTAGGGGTAGGAGGAGGTTGGGGAGAGGAAGGAGGCAGCAGTGACTCACCCAAAACCAGTATATTTGCATGGTACAAAGGGATTCCTATGGCCTTCCACTCCCGCTGCCCCAAATCCCAGCTTCTCGTTGAGGATCATATATAAAAGACTTAAGGGGTGGCTAGGTGGCACATTGGATAAAGCACCAGCCTGGATTCAGGAGGACCTGAGTTCAAATCCAGCCTCAGACACTTAACACTTACTAGCTGTGTGACCCTGGGCAAGTCACCTAACCCCAATTGCCTCACTAAAAATAAATAAATAAATATACATATATATATATATATATATATATATATATATATATATATATATAAGACTTACGCTCAACCTAAGTGTGGGGGCTTTTAATCCCCCTTTTTTTTGTGGGCAATGGGGGTTAAGTGACTTGCCCAGGGTCACACAGCTAGTAAGTGTTAAATCACTCTTGGAGGCTTGTTCCTGTATGGGTCAGGTTAAGGAACTGGTCCCACACAAGGAGATTGGAGACGGTGAGGGATAGATAGGCAAGAGCTAAGGGTAACATCACCAACACTGTCCCCAAAACCTGAGGGTAGTGACCGGGATCAGGAGCAGAGGAGGACCAGCAGAGTGAGAGCTGAGCAACAGGAAGCAAGGTCTAGGGAGACGGTTGCCATCTGCTCAGAGCTCAGGGGAGCTGCAGGGGAGGACCACAAGCAGGAGCATTGGGGAGGGCTGGGAGCCATCGATACTGGATAAGGGCATCCAAAAGGAGGCGATGGGGTGGCGCAGTGGATAAAGCACCAAGCACCGGCCCTGGATTCAGGAGTACCTGAGTTCAAATCTGGCCTCAGACATTTGACACTAGCTGTGTGACCTTGGGCAAGTCACTTAACCCTCATTGCCCCACAAAAAAAACCCCAAAAAACCAAACACACACACACACACATACCCCAAAAGGAAGCAATGGAAGGCCTGGAGGGGATCCCTACAAGGGAGGAACAAGTCCTGACCACCCAACTGGAGCCTAGATCATACAGCTAAACAAGTATCTAAAATCACATTGGAACTCAGGTTTTTCTGACTCCAGGCCCCGCACTCTGTGGCACCACCTAACTGCAGCTAAGAGCTTTAAGGTTGACACTGTTTTCTTTATCACACCATGAGGAGAAGGCAGAGGTTCAAAACGTTCCCATAGGAAACAGGTTTAGAGTTCAAGTTTACACTGCTGTTGGAGCAAAGTTTTGAACCCAGGCCTCAACTCTAGGTCCTAAAGAAAACATGGGAAGTGCAAAGTGCCCTAGATTTAGAGCCATTCAGATCCTGGGTTCAGATTCAGGCTCTGCTACCTGTGTGACTTTGGGTAAGTTACTTTTTCTCTCTGTCCTCACTTTTCCCATCTGTGAGATGGGGATGATAATATTAATAACCAGCCCTTCTACCTCTACCTCTTAGAATCTCTAGTTTCCTTTGAGACCTATCTGCTAGATCAAAATTTCTTAAACTGTGTGTCAAAACCCTATATGGGGTCATGTAACTGAATGTGGGGGTTGTAAAAAATTTGGCAACAGTAAAAGGTTATGTATACTTATTTTATATACCTCTATACCCAGGGTTGAGTAAAAATTTCTTGGGTGAAAAGGAGTCACAAGTGGAAAAAGTTTAAGAATCCCCATGTTATACCACCTCTTCCTTGAAGCCTTCTCCAAATCCCAGCTCATTCAAGATCTCTTCCTCCTCTAATTATCTTGAATTTAGTGACCTGTTTACATGTCTTATCTCCAGGAGGATATAAGTTCCTTGAAGGAAGTCTTTTTATCCCTAGGGCTCAGCACAGTGCCTTACATATAGTAGGTGCTTAATAAATGTTTGTTGAATTAAATTACTGACATCATAGGGTTATCAGGAGGAAAATGCTTTAAGATTCAAAAATGCCACATAAATTGGACATTTTATTTCTACTATAACATGCTGTCTCAACTCATTTTTTGAGGTAAAAGATTATTATTCTACAGATGGGGAAACTGAGGCCCAGGGAGGGGAAAGTTCTTGTCCAAAGTAATAATAGCACTTTGCTTATGTTATCCTAATGAATAACCCTGTGAAATTGATGCTATTATTATGATACCCATTTTACTTATGAGACAGGCTGAGAAGGGTTAAGTAATTTGTCCAGTTTCTTGTGCAATGGATAGAGTGGTAGGCCTAGAGTCAAATCCATTCTCAGATACTAGCTGTGTGACCTTGGGCAAGTCACTTAACCTTGTTTGCCTCAGTTTCCTTAACTGTAAAATGAGCAGGAGAAGGCAATGGCAAACCACTCCAGTATCTGCCAAGAAAACTGGGGTTGTGAAGAGTCAGACACGACTGAAACGACTGAACAACAACACTTGTAAGTGTCTGAGAGAGGATTTGAATTCAGGTCTGACTCCCATGCAGTTTTCTATCCACTGCACCACCTAGCCGCCTAGATTATACAGTGAGTCATTGTCAGGGCTGGGACTAGAACCGAGGTTATGAGGGAAAGGGAGTGTGTATAGGGTTTAGGTTTCCTCCTCCATTTTTGCTGTCCAATGGATTTTAACCCTGGTCATCTATGGGCTCCATTTCACCCCATTAGTTCCTGTCCTCAATACTGACAGAGACATACACACCTGTCTGAAGCACTGGCTTGAACTGTCCAGACAAGCAGATCTCTTCTTGCTTCTGGCGGACAATCCGCTGAATAGCCGGGGGGAGGCCCCGAGGACTTCGGGAGAAGACAATGGAGTAGCCATCAGCGCAAGTCCCGTCCTCTCTCAAAACCCGGCAGGCATAGATCAGTGCGTAGTGGTTATAGTCTGTGTCAACCACCCAGTAGTCATCCCCTGAATCCAAAAACAAAGGACAGTTACTTATGGGAGGCAGGTGACAGATCAACAACGTCCAGTGACCACCCTCTTTCCCAGTGTGCCAAGACCTGTGCCTTAGAAGACAGAGAAGGTGCGGGCCTGGTTGTCCAGGAGCTTGCAGCAGGGAAAGGGGTGGGGGGGGGAATGGAAGGGGGGAAGGAGGGGTGGCAGGAAGAAACCAGAACCACATTTGAAACAGAGAAGGGTACAGAGTAGTGAGGCGTAGCCCAAATAAACCTGGTCCTGGCTGTGTCACTGACTCATTGTCTTGGGCAGGTCACTTAGAGTGAATCCTGAAGCGGAGCAGAACCTCCGGTCTGACCACGACACTTCCTTGCTCAAGAAGCTTTACTGACTCCTTATTGCCTCAAAAATAAAATAAAACTCCTCTCTCTTTGGCATGGAAAGCACTTCACAAATTGGCTCCACCCCGTCTTGTCGAATTGCTTCCCTTCTTATCCTAGCCCAGCTGACCAACATGTTGGTCCTTATACATGGCATTCAGTGCCCTTTCTCAGGCTGTCTTGAATGTCTGAAACACTCCTCTCCTCTTTCCCCTATCCCCACTCTCCCCTCCATCCCCTTCCCCTCTCTTCCTCTCTCTCCTGCCCCCCACCCCTTCCACCTCTTAGAATCCTTGGCTTCTGAAGGAAAGTTAAAGTTAAACTTAATGACTACTTCCTACATCAATTTTTTCCCAATCCCCTAGTTAGGATTATCCTCCGTTTCCCCAACTACTTTTGTATTTACTTTGTATGTGGATTTCTCTCTCATACAAGTCATTCCCCACCCCCCCTCCCCAATCCCAGGAGAATATAAACTCCCTGAGGGCAGGCACTGGTTTCCTTTTTCCACTTTGTATCTCAAGTGCCATGGCACAGGACCAGTGCTTAATAAATGCTCATGGAATGAAGTAGCAAATGATATTCCTCTTCCCCACAGCGATCATTGCTAACACATCCATGCAAGAGGCAGGGGCCCTTTCTGTATCTTTGGTAACATTGGACTGGGAAGGAGATGTGATGAAATAATGGGATTTCGCAGATACTCAAAGACCCACCTGGAGATTAATCTAGACTGATTGAATCAAGTGAGAGTGATTGACTGCTGATTAGTGAGAACACCTTCAAAACCAATGGATTTGGATGACGCCAACCAATCAGCTTGAAGCAGTGTGTAAGGACCGCCTCTGTTCCAGACCTATAAAAAGCTTCCACAATGAGCTTGCTGGAGGGTTCCTGATTAAAGCAAGCTCGTGGAGGAGGACCTGAGGAAGAATCCAACCAGGCTGGAACTCTAGGCTAGATAGACCTTTTCTTAACTTTCTGAACTCCATGTTAATATCTGTATGCTTTAATAAATGTTTAATGCCCAAAGACTGGTGCTGAAGCTTCTAATTTAAGGCGATCACCCAATATAGATTTTAAACATCACAGAGAAGACTAGGTGCCACCTTAAAATGTCCAGACCCCCTATGATTGAGATCTTGGGGTTTGTTTAATCTTGCTATAGACAGGGATAAAGGATCTCACTCTTTTCCCCTCTCCAAACACATCCCCTCCTAACTCATCACCACTATAACTGGCATGGATCCTTTTCTGAGGCGGCCTTGCTGGTCCCTGGAAGAGAAGGCAGAGCCATGGAAGGCCCTCAAACTCCACCTACCTCCACTGGATAGGTAGCTGGCCAGGCCTTGGTAAGTCATGAACATCTTCGCTGGGGTGGTTGGGTCAGGGACTGTATATTGGGCCGCCATGTCTGCGCAGATCACCCAGAACCTGGGAAAAGGAATGGAGACCTTGGGTGAGGTCTTGGGTGAGAACTTACCCTCAGGGAGCTGCTAGTCTTGGGAGGTGATGGAGGACGGGAGGGATGGAGACAAGACTCACCCATGGAGCAGATAACCAGGTGGACTGCCAGTAATTAAGGATTAATGTGTGTACTATAGGGAAGAGGAGAATGGGGAGGGGGCTTCCTGAGGAGGAGGGGCAGGATTTAAGATGCTGTGGGGGAGGGTTTGGCTGGGATCTGTCATTTCATTGACATGTAGAGCTTCCAAGGAGGGGGTACCCAGAGCTTCAGCTTGTGGTCCTGGAATGTTGCTTGTGGCACTTAGAGATAAAGTGATTTGCCTTGGGTCATAGAGCCTTTATTATGTTAGAGGTGTTCTCTCTTCCTAAACTCTATTATATATTATATACCCCCTCAAAGCCGCTTTCGGCCACTAGGTGGCACAATGGGTAGAAAGCCAGGCCTGGAGTCAGGAAGACTCCTATTTCTGAGTTCAAATCTGGCTTTAGACACTTACTAGCTGTGTAATTCCGGGCAAATCACTTAGCCCCGTTTGCCTCAGTTTCCTCGTTTGTAAAATGAGAATAATAATAACATCTGCTTTATAAGGTTGTCTGAGAGCCACTCAAGGTTAAGTATTTTGAAAATCTTATAGTGCCATGTCTTTTGTTTGTTTGTTTTTGTTTTTTCGGGGCAATGAGGGTTAAGTGACTTGCCCAGGGTCACACAGCTAGTTAGTGTCAAGTGTCTGAGGTCAGATTTGAACTCAGGTCCTACTGAATCCAGGGCTGGTGCTTTATCCACTGCGCTGCCTAGCTGCCTTTAAAGTGCCATATCTTAAAGTTAGCTATTCTTTTCTTCAAGCTGGAGCTCGTTTGTTGGCTGTTGCTAGGGAACATGGGGTGCCCCCTTCCCTTTATGCAGGGAGGGCCTGCTCTACATGAATCTGTTCCATGACAATTGAACCTAATGTAGAAAATTCTTTCCACTCCAACTTGATTTACAAAGCTCTGGTCACCCACCTCTATGCCTAGGGATCTCGTTTCCTGTGCCACAAACGATCCCTCTCTGTGCTTGAACTTCACAGCCCAGGTCCCAGCTCTGACTCTAATTCAATTAAAACCACCCCGGTGATATTTATAGAGTTACAGCTGTGTGCAATGTGATGTAGCAGGAAGGCTCTTGGCCCCAGAGTCATGAAAACTCCATTTCCAGTGCTGGCAACACCAATAATTTACCTGCTAAGCCTCAGTTTTTCCATCTGTAAAATGAGGGGGTTGGATCAAATCCCTAAGGTCCTTTCTAGACTTAACGTTCCATAAGTTATGACCTGGGGGCTCTGCTAGCTCTGACATTCTATGCTCTGTAGTCTAAGAGCCTTCTCAGCTTGACCCTCTGAGTGATAAGAAAGATGCTGGGTCCCAGTTAAGTAAATAATGACAAGATGACCCTTCTCCCTGACCCAGCATCCCATAAACTGTTGGGCCTTGGAGATCATCTAATCCGGTGTCCTCAATTTATGCACATAAGGAAACTGAGGCTCACAGGTCAACACTAGAATAATGGGGGAGTGTTAGAAAGTAGGAGATTTAGGTTCGATGGAAGGGAAAACTTCCTGACAATTGGAGCTGTCCAAAAGTGAAAGAGGCTGCCTCCTGGGAAGGTGGATCCTCCCTCATTGTAAGTTTTCAAGCAAAGGCTAGATGAGCCCTCCCTGGGTATGGGAGAGGGGATTCTTTCCAGGGCTGGGTTACACTGGACGGCCTCCAAGATCCCTAAGATTCTGTAAGTGACTTTCCCAGGGTCACACACTGAGTTCATGAGAGAACTGGAACTAGATTTCCAAACTCTCATTTTAGGGTTTTAGTTGGGAAAGTTGCTTCTGGTCCTTCTCAACTCCTAGGGACATGTGGAGTTGGGAAAGTGCTTAGGCCATCTTAGTGCCTGAGTACCAAAGCTAGAACCCTTGGCCCCCACTCTTTCCTTCTCTTCCCCACCACTCACTTACCCAAATAGCCTCACACGCCCCTGGGAGGAGGCTGTCATGGTGCCATCCATCCCAATGGTGTATTCTGCAGAGATGTTGTCCTGAAGGAAGAGGCCTTCTGGATCCTTCTTGGCCAGTGCATACCACTTGCCCGCATACTGGAAAGCAAGAGAGGCAAGGCATCAGCAAGGACCAGAGCCATTCCTGTTTGGTTCTGGGCCACCCTGCCTCCTATTCAGGAGTACTCACTACATTGTGGCACTTGGAACCCAAACTTTTGTCCCCCAATCCCTGATCTAAAACCAAGCCAGCTCTCACTAATTATTATAAACAATAATAATTACCAGTGCTATAAGGCAAGTAGCTCATATGTGCTCTCCAATTTGCAGATGATAAAACTGCTCAGAAATGTTAAGTGACTGGCAATCACAGGACCCTAGATTCCCTTCTGGAAGGGAACTTGGAGATCGTCCAGCTCAACCCTTTCATTTTATAGGAAAAAGGAACTGAATCTCAAGAGAGGAAGAGGTTTTACTGTCTCTCTCTCTCTCTCTTTTTTTTTTTTTGGTGGGGCAATGGGGGTTAAGTGACTTGCCCAGGGTCACACAGCTAGTAAGTGTCGAGTGTCTGAGGTTGGATTTGAACTCAGGTACTCCTGAATCCAAGGCTGGTGCTTTATCCACTGCACCACCTAGCTGCCCCTTTACTGTCTTACAGGACAAAACAGAGGGGAGACACAACCAGGACTCCAGAGGACAGGCACTAAAGCATACTACCTTTCTCCTGACAGAGCAGTGATGGGACATATATTTTCTTTTTCTTTCTTTCTTTCTTTCTTTCTTTCTTTCTTTCTTTCTTTCTTTCTTTCTTTCTTTCTTTCTTTCTTTCTTTCTTTCTGGTGAAGAAATTGCGGTTAAGTGACTTGCCCAGGGTCACACAGCTAGTAAGTGTCAAGTGTCAAGTGTCTGAGGCTGGATTTGAACTCAGGTACTCCTGAATCCAAGGCTGGTGCTTTATTCACTGCACCACCTAGCTGCCCCTTTACTGTCTTACAGGACAAAACAGAGGGGAGACACAACCAAGACTCCAGAGGACAGGCACTAAAGCACACTACCTTTCTCCTGACAGAGCAGTGATGGGATATACATTTTCTTTTTCTTTCTTTCTTTCTTTTTTTTGGTGAAGAAATTGGGGTTAAGTGACTTGCCCAGGGTCACACAGCTAGTAAGTGTCAAGGGTCTGAGGCTGGATTTGAACTCAGGTCCCCCTGAATCCAGGGTGGGTGCTTTATCCACTACTCCACCTAGCTGCCCTGGGACATACATTTTCAGACATAAACAATGGAGACTTTGTTTTGCTTGGCTATTTGTATGTGTTACAAGACCTTTGTTTTTCTTTCTCCCTTTTATATTTGGAGGTTGTGGTAGAGGAGGTTTAAAAAAAAGGAAAAAGAAAAGCAAGAAGGTCACTGAAGCATTTAAAAAAAAATAAACAAAAGAGAACAGAATGCCAGAAGGAAACCCAGCTAAGTGGGACAGCTTTGAAAGTTACATGTTGAATTCATTATACACTTAAAAGGAAAAGTGAGCTACTTGCAATAGATATTGGCAGCCTTGTGTATGATCCTCTTTTTCTGTTCGACTTTGTATGGGGAAATGTTCATTTTATTTGGTGTTTGTTAATTCCAGGATATCTTTTTAAAAGTTGAAAAAAAAAAAAGGGCTGCTAGGTGGCGCAGTGGATAAAGTGCTGGTCCTGGATTCAGGAGTACCTGAGTTCAAATCCAGCCTCAGACACTTCACACTTACTAGCTGTGTGACCCTGGGCAAGTCACTTAACCTTCATTGCCCTGGGCAGGGGGGAAGAATAAAAGTTGAAAAAAAACCCAATATGCAACAAAACAGAGGGGGGCTTATCATTCCTTGGGGGCAGACTGCACAGTTGTTAGTTATTGCTTGCAGTCTGGCAAGGGGGGGAAGAGTTCTGGGCTAAGAGGCAGGGGTCCGGTCTCACTCAACTCCATCACTGACTATCTGTGTCATGTGAGAAAATCCCATTTCTCTCTAGGCCTCAGTTTCTTCTAGAGAAGAAGATGGTGATGGTGATGGTGACGATGACGACAACCAGCATTTATAGAGCACTTTGAGCTTGGCTAAGCACTTTACAAATGTTATTTCATTTTTAATCCTTAGAGGTAGGTATTATTATTATCCCCATTTTTTTAGATGAGGAAATAGAGGCAGAGGGAGTTTAAGTGACTTGCACAGGGTCACAAAGCTAAGAAGTATCTGAAGCTACATTTGAACTGGGTCTTCCTGACTCTTGTTCTAGGGCTCATTTGCACCACCTAAGTGTCAACTGGTTCTGTTATGGGCTAAGCAGAGGCAGTCACTGGGCATAGGAGTGAGGGGAGCAGCTGGGATGGACCTCTTGCGGAACCCCAGAAGCTGGAGTGTCACTTACCCTCTTGGGGTCAAAGTCGGCCTTCACAGGGATGGAGTCCACAACACAGGTCTGAGCCAGACCAAAGCTGGGCAATGCTAACAGCAGACAGATGTGCCAAGTGGACCTCATTCTGAACACAGGGGCCTGGGGGAAACAGAGACGGCTGATCATATAATAACAGTAACTGACAGCGCTTCAAAGTTTATAAATGTATCTCCTCATCCTGTGAAGTGTTATTCCAGTATTATTCCTCCCATTTTAAACACAGGCTCAAAAAGGAAAGTGACTTCCTTACAACTGTCCTGACAGTAGTAAATGTGAGAGCCAGGATCTGAATCTGCAGTCGATTGACTCTAAGTCAATATCATACCATTGGCTGGGAGTTCTGGGGCACATGACAAACAAGATGGAGGGCTAGACATTTGCTCTGATCCCCGCCTCTTAAACCTCTCCAAAACAAAAATTATGCACCAAAGATCTTTATCTTCAGCTGCCTCCCTGATCTGGGACAATGGTGTCAAACTCGTAAGAAGGGGGCCACTAAATCATTCATAAGGATCTCTTTGGGCAGCAAATTGACTTAGAACATTATTAACACAATTAATTATTATTAATAAATAGTAGAATTATTAAAATAAACCATAATAACAAACCATTTGTATTAATATAATGGTGCTAACATTATTAACCTTACCTATGTTCTATTATATTTTTATTTATTTTGTTAAATATTTCCCAATTATATTTTAATCTGATTCAGCCCAGTTGCCATAGCAATGCTGGCTTTGAGCACAGATTTGATACTTCTGGTCTAGGACATCCAGAATCCCAAAATGATAAAAAACAAACAAAAAAAGCAAATCCATGAATGGACACCTACCCTGAGCTCCCTCAGCACCCCCTCCTCCACCTCCCCCCTACCAGCCCAGAGGCTATACTAGGTGTTGCCACCAAATCCAAGCCTGGATTCCAGTCCTCCCTCTCTCTCTCTCCCATTGTGGTGCAGATCCCAACTTCAGCCTGTGGAAGGATGCTTGGGCCATGACAGCCAGCCAATGGTGCGGCAATGTGTCAGGATGTGAAAACCTACTGTGTTCTGTGCTGCAAATGATCTCCCTAAGACAGCAGAGGAACAGAGGGACAGGGGCAGAGTATGTGCCTGGCCTTAAAATAGATTTCCACTCCACAGCTCCTTGGCAAGGGTTTGGAGTTTTCTTGTTTTGTTGTTGTTGTTGTTGTTTTCCTCAGTGGGGAGAGGTAGAATCAAGAGAAAATGGATTTTTGTTCATTGAAAAAAATTAAATTGAGTGTCTAGCATTTAGCTGGACCAAAGAGTGCCTGGAGGGTTGTAAAAAAAAGCCTGGACTGGTAGGTTGGAGCCAGGTTATGAAGCTTTAAAGACCAAAACAGAGGAATCAGTGTTTGGGCCTAGAGGTAATAGAGAGCTATTAAAGTTCATTGAGTACAGGAGTGACCTGGTCTACTGGAACTGGGGCAGGATCCTCACTTTTCCTGGGACTGTTTTCTCATCATTAAATTCCTTTCCAGTTCCGAATCCCCCAATCCTATGTCTTCACTGCAAAGCCAGTCCTTTTCACGATGCTGGGCTGCATCTCCTGTCAGCTCTGAAGCACCTGTCCCCAACCTCCCTCTCCCCGCTTCCCTCCTCACCCCATCAGCAAAGGGACAGGGGAAAGGGAACAAACATTTATTAGGTGCCTACTGTGTGCCAAGTACACACTGAGTGTTTCACAAGTATTCTCTCGTTTGGGAAGATACATCCTTCCTTGCATCTAGATTCAGACAGATGATACCTCCCTCCACTCCTAATCCCTGGAAAAGTGAAGTGACAATCCCCAGTTCCCACCAGTAATTCTCCCCTCCCCAAAAGGTGACTTTCCTTCCTTCTAACTCCCCACAGCTTCTCATCCTTAACCTGGGAGAATTGCCCTCTCCTTTGGGTATTCCATGTCTGGGGAATCAGAAGGAGCAGGGTTTTTATCTCTGATACCGGCAACCCAAATCTGGGCTCCCTCTTCCCTGAAATTGCAGTAATCTCCTGTAAAGCCTCCCTGACAGGCAGCCTTCGAGCTAGCGCATCGACACTTCTGGTGATGGGAGTTTACCATCTCCTAGGGGTGAGAGGCATCCATGACAGAGCAGCTCATACTATTAAAACATTTTGCTTTACATCCAACCCAAACCAGCCTTTCTACAACTCTCACCCCTTCTAGTCCAACCACAGGTTCTATGCTCTGAGATACATCAAATCTTTGAGGAGATCTCAGGTTCAGTGGTCCTGTCATCAGCTGGCCAAGGCCCTCCTTACCTGATGCCAATGTCTCCTGGCTTCAAGCTCTTGGGCTCATCTCGCCCTCCCCCACCTTTCAGCCCCATTAAATACTATGAGGCAGCCGGTCACTAATCCTTCTTTTCCCCTTTGGGCCTGAGTCAGATAATCCAAGGTAATCTAATTTTAGGTTGGATTAATAGATGCATAAAGTCCAGAACAAAGAAGGGGACAGTCCCATCATCCTCCACCTTGATCAGACCAAAAAAAAAAAAAGCCTCAATCTGCCCTCTGAGTCCATTAGCTCTCAGGAGGTGGGTGCATGTTTCATCATGGATCCTCTGGAATCATGGTTGGTGATTGTGTTGATCAGAGTTCTTAAGTCTTTCAAAATCTTTTATATCTACATTGTTTCTGTATAAATCATTATTCTGGATCTGTTTACTTTACTCTGCATTGGTTCATATGAGTCTTCCCAACATTCTCCAAAACCAACCTTTTGTTATTCCTTACAGCACAAAGTATTCCATTAAATTTAGCTAATTTGTTCCAACCATTGACAGGTTGGACAGGTCGAGGCACAGTTTAAGAAAACAGTTTTGTAAAGAGAAAAAGACCTATTTGTACAAAAATATTTATAGTAGCACTTTTTGTGGTAGCTAAAAATTGAAAATCGAAAGGATGCCTATCTATCCATTGGGGAATGGCTAAACAAGCCATGGTATGTGATTATAATGGAATATTGTTGTATTATAAGAAATGAGTAGGATGATTTCAGAAAGGCCTGGAAAGACTTATATGAATTGATGTATAGTGAAGTGAGAAGAACCAAGAGAATGTTGTACACAGTGACATCAGTATTGTTCAATGAAGAATTCTGAATGACTTAACTATTCTCAGCAATGCAATGATTCAAGATAATCCCAAAGAACTAATGATGAAGCATACTATCCACCTCCCAAGAACTGATATTGATTGAACACAGACTGAAGCTGCTATTTTCACTTTCTTTCCTTCAGTTTTTCTTCTATTTGAGTTTTCTTGTACAAAATGATTAATGTGGTCATGTTTTACATAATCATACATGTATAACCTATATCTGATTGCTTACTGCCTCAGGGAGGGGGAGGGGAGGGAGGGAAGGAGGGATAAAATTTGGAACTCACAACTTTAAATTAAAATGTTCACTAAAGAAAGTGGGGGGGGGGGGGAAGTGAAAACAGTTTTGCCAAACAACTTGGAAAGACTTAAGAACTGAAACCAACCATAATTCCAGAGGATGGATAATAAGGAATTTTTTTCCTTTCCTTTCCTTTCCTTTCCTTTCCTTTCCTTTCCTTTCCTTTCCTTTCCTTTCCTTTCCTTTCCTTTCCTTTCCTTTCCTTTCCTTTCCTTTCCTTTCCTTTCCTTTCCTTTCCTTTCCTTTCCTTTCCTTTCCTTTCCTTTCCTTTCCTTTCCTTTCCTTTCCTTTCCTTTCCTTTCCTTTCCTTTCCTTTCCTTTCCTTTCCTTTCCTTTCCTTTCCTTTCCTTTCCTTTCCTTTCCTTTCCTTTCCTTTCCTTTCCTTTCCTTTCCTTTCCTTTCCTTTCCTTTCCTTTCCTTTCCTTTCCTTTCCTTTCCTTTCCTTTCCTTTCCTGGAAGAGGTAAAAGGGAGAGAAAATAGATTTTTGTTAATTAAAAAAGCTAATTTAAAAAACAGCCTTGGGAATCCAAAGTACTTACCAGCAGGATTTATCTCTTTGCCATCAGTTGCTTTGAGGTGCTAATGAACCCTAAAGCCATCAGTTAAATAAGATGACATAAATGCCACTCCCTTCACAACTGAAAACAGATGGTTATCTGCTAATGTTAAAGCAATTAATGGCACTTTATTAGTTTTCTCACCCCTTTCACTTCTTTAACAAGGTCAGGAGGATAAACAAAAGTAAATAAATAAATAAAAGAACAAACTCAAAATCCCCAGATTTTGACTTTTTGGGGAAATTGGGAAATTTCCAAGCAAATTAGGAATTATCTGTTGGCTCTATAAGCACCAAGGACAAAACTCATTCTCACTTTGCAGGTGGCTGTGAGATTTCTATTTTTTTCACTGTTTTCCCTACTCCCCACTGAGAAGCAGGGTGGTGTAGGAAAGAGGCTGCACCTGGGGTCAAGGAACTAGTTCTGGCTTCACTAGCTTTTGTGTGCACCCAAGCAAAACTTCATCTCTCTGGGCCTCAATTTCCACCTCTCCAAAGTGGGCACAATAATCCTTCTCCTATCTACTCCATAGGGACTTTATTAGGAAAGTTCTCTAAGTGCTAATGGGCATCATCAGAGGGCTCTAGAGCTGGGAGGGACCTTAGAGGCCCTCTCCTCCAGTGCCTTCATTTTTACAAATGAAGCAGCTGAGACCCAGGGAGGTTAAACAACTTGGCCAAAATTGTACAGGTAGTGGGTGCCCAAGCTCCCGAGCAGTCCTGAAATCGAGTGCACTTTACACTATGGAATCAGGTGAAGCAGAAAGAATGCCGGATTTGGGCTCAAAGAGCTTGGGTTCAAACCTCTGCCAATTACTGCTTGTGTGATGTTAGATGAGTTGCTGAACTGCTCTGCACCTCAGTTTCCTCGAATGGAAAAGGAGGTTGTTGAACTAGATAGCCTCTGAGGTCTTCTCCAGATCTAAATCTATGACCCTATAAGGGAGAGGGATAAACCGGCCTTCCTATAGCACCTATTCAGGGCCAGGCACTGTGCTAGACAGCTGCTCCTTATAACCGCCCTGTGAGGTAGGTACAGTTATTAAATCCCCTTTTGCAGTTGGGGAAGGCAGCCAGGTGCTGAAGTGGATAGGCAGAACACCAGGCTTGGTGCTCATCTTCCTGAGTTCAAATCTGGCTTCAGACACTTACGAGGTGTGGGACCCTGGGCAAGTCACTTAACCCTGCTTGCCTCAGTTTCCTCATTTGTAAAATGAGCTGAAGAAGGAAATGACAAACCACTCCAGTATCTTTTCTAAAATAATCCAAAACCCAAGTGGGGTCATGAAGAGTTGGATAGGACTGGGGAAACTGTCCAGGTTCACACAAGTAATGAGTGTCTTGAGACTGGATTTGTACTCTGGTCCTCCAGATTCCAGGCCCAGTGTTCTATCTACAGACCACTTAGCTCTTATCTCACATCTTGCTGCTGTTAGCATTATTCATTATGCAGAGGGCTTTATGTAACTCTGAGGACATTTTTTTGGAGGGGAAGTGAGGGTTAAGTGACTTGCCCAGGGTCACACAGCTAGTAAGTGTCAAGTGTCTGAGGCCAGATTTGAATTCAGGGCCAGTGCTTTATCCACTGTGACTCCTAGCTGTCCCCAACCCTGAGGAATTTTATTGAGGCTCTTTGAACCCCAGTTCTCTCATCTGCAAAACAGGGATAAGAATATCTGCATGTCTCACTTCACCAGGCTATTATGCTGAGTGGTAACACCCCCCCCCCCCCCCCCCCCCCCCCCGCCACACACACACACACACACACACACACACACACACGCACTCTCACAAGGCCTCCTGAGCTGGCAATCACAGTTAGGAATGTGACCTATAGGCACTGAATATCCTCTCCCTGAGCCTTGGACTAGGGCAGACTTGTCAGACTGTCTTCCCATCAGCCTGAGCCAAAACCTGACACGACCAGCCTTAATCTGATGAGATTATAGATGCACTGACCAGGGTTAATCTCAGCCTGGATTTGGGGATGGGGGATGGGAGGGAGTTTTGGTCTGAGACTGGAGTGTAGGAGGCCAAATGTCCAGGGTGGGGGGAGCTTATCATTGCATCCTAGAAACCAGCCTGAGGACCACTGACTCTCCAAGGACCCCAGGCCAGTAGAAGTGAGGAAGAAGAGGAGAATTCACAAAGCTCAACCCACCTGCTGCATGGATAATCTGGAGAGGCAAAGATCTCAGTGTTCAGCTTCCCCTTTCTCCTCCCACTCCCAGAATCCCCAGTCTGTCATTGAAGTTTTCATTTTCAGTGAAGGAACTGAGACTGTCCAGTCTGGAGAAGAGAAAACTGGATTCTAGCCCTCCCTCTGACACTAATTCTTTGTGAGGCCCTGGCCAAGTTCTTTTCCTGTTTCGAGACCTCAGATTCCCTATCTGGCTTCTAAAAGACCTGCCCTACCTCTCAAGGCTTGTTGGGAGAATGAAATCAGATGAAAAGATAGAAATGTGAAGGATTATTGTTAACCGGTACAATATAAATTTCTTGAAGGCAAGGACTGTTTTTTGTTCAGTCTTTGTGGCCCCAGCACCTTGCACAGGGCCTTGAAATAGGATTAGAGACTGGACCCAATGATTTCATTGGTTAAAGAGAACTCCCTTTAACCTTGCCAGATAAGTGCTTACTTTGCAATGTCTAATTTCAGAAAGTTGTCCAGACTCCTGAGAGGTTAAATGATTTGTTCAGGGTCATACAACTAATATGTATCAGAACAGAGACCTGATGTTTCAGAGTCCAGCTCTCTAAACCTGAATCAAACTATTCCTTGCCTTATGCACAGTAGATACTTAATAAGTGCTTATTAGATTGTATTAGATGTTAAATTAATTTTAAATGTTAACCAATTAAAATGAGTACATGATTTAAACATAAAGGCTGATACCATAAGCAATTTAGGAGAGCAAGAAATAGTTTACCTGTCAGACCTATGAAGAAGGGAAGAATTTAGGACCAAACAGGAGATAAAGAGCATTATGAGATGCAAAATGTATCATTTTGATTATATTAAATTAAAAAATTTTTGTACAGACAAAACCAATGTAACCAACATTAAAAGGAAAGCAGAAAGCTGGGAAACAATTTTTTTTATGGCAAGTGTTTCTCATAAAGGCCCCATCTTTCAGATAAATAGAGAACTGAGTCAAATTTATAAGAATACAAGTCGTCCCCAATTGGTCAAAGGATATGAAAGATAGTTTTCAAAGGAAGAAATTCAAGTTATCAGCAGCCATATGAAGCAATGCTCCAAATCACTAATAATTAAAGAAATGCAAATTAAAGCAACTCTTGAGTTTCCCCCTTTTGGCAAAATTCACCAAAAAAAAGAAACTAATATATGTTGGAGGGGCTGTGGGAAAACAGGCACACTTATATACTATTGCCAGAGTGATGAATTAGTCCAGCTATTCTAGAAAGCAATTTATAATTATGCCCCGAAATGTAATTGTACACACTAAGCAGTACATCCTTTCACCCACTGCTGTCGCTACTAGGCCTATTCCCAAAGAGAGAAAAAAGAGAAGAAAAGGTATTGTATTTACAAACATTTTTAGCAGCTTTTTTTGGTGACATCAAAGAACTAAAAATTAAAAGGGTAGCCATCAATTGGGGAATGGCTAAATAAATTATAGTAAATAAATGTAATATATTAGTGTGCTGTAATAAATTATAAAGGGTGTAGTTTCAGAAAAATTTGGGAAGATGTGTATGAACTGATACAGAGTGAAGTGAGTAGAATTTTAGAGATTAATTTATACAATAATAACATTGCAAAACCAAATAACTTTGAAAGAGATCAACACAAAGATTCCAGAGGACCCATCATAAAACATGCTTTCTATTTCCTGACAGAAAGGTGATAGACTCAGAATGTAGATTTGGATGTGTCTGTATGACACACACACATATATATGGCCATATATATGTATACACACACACACACACACACACACACACACACACACACACACACACACACACCATGGCCAATGTGGAAATTAGTTTTCCTTGAGTCTTTATATTTGCTATAAGGGTTTTCTTTTTCTTTTTTCTCTTCATGGGGAGGGTGGAAAAGAGAAAATATATTATTATTATTATTATTATTATTTGCAGGGCAATGGGGGTTAAGTGACTTGCCCAGGGTTACACAGCTAGTGTCAAGTGTCTGAGGCCAGATTTGAACTCAGGTCCTCCCGAATCCAGGGCCCGTGCTTTATCCACTGCTCCACCTAGCTGCCCCAATGCTAGTTATTATTATTATGATAGCTAGAAAAAGTGCTATAGAAATGGGAACTGCTATTATTTGACAGAGAAAATGAAGGGGGAGATACTCAGAGCATTGAGGACGAATCTCAGAGGAAGTCCTAAACCTGGAGATAAAGGGAATGACCTGATTTTACAGATGAGAAACCTAAGGCAAGGAGAAATCGAGAGATTTGTCGAAGTTCACGAAGCTGATTGGTATCTGAGATGGGATTTAAACCCAGATGTTCCTGACTCCGAGTCCCCCGCCCTGCCCCTTCACCTAATGGGCTGACTCAAGGGGAAGTAGCATATGAGTCACACGGAACAGTGGACGCTAAACCATGACACCCCTCCCTGAGCACTTTCCCAAGCAGCGTCTCACCAAATGAATTTGGACGTGAGATAGTGGGAGTGCACAGGAAAGAGCCTGGTTTTTCGTTGAGCAGTCCTGCCTTCAAGCCTCCATCCTGCCACTGGCTTGCTGAGTGATCAGGGACAAATAAATGCCTTCCCCTTTCCTCCTCTAACAACAACAACAACAACAAACCCAGGGCTAACGTTCCAAAGGGTTGCCATGGTCACGGGCGCTTTGCAAACTGTAAAGTGCCCCAGAAAATGCAGACGCTGAAGGGGACCTTCTGACGTTTCCGTTCTCGATCAGGGACGGAGGGACCAAGTGCCCTGTCTGACCACCAGGGGGCAGCTCATCCTGCCACACTCTGAAGATGAAGAGCACATAAGAAAGATGACCCAGTGAGAAATGTTGAACTCAGCATTTCTTCTCCTCTCTTTTTCTTCTCCTATATTTTCTTCTATTTTCTCTTTCCTTCCCCCTCCCTTCACTTTTCTCTTCCTCTTCAACCTCCTATTCTCTATACCAGGAGATTTAACCTAGGAGTCTGTGGATAGATTTCAGGGGGGTCTTTATTTCAGCATAATTGGTTTCCTTGTAATCTTAGATATTTTCTGAGAGAGGGTCTATAGATTTCACAAGACTCCCAAAGAGCTCCAGGACACACACACAAAAGGTTAAGAACCCCTGGTGTAGGGGTGGCTCAGTGGATAAAGCACTGACCCTGGATTCAGGAGGATCTGAGTTCAAATGCAGCCTCAGACACTTGCCACTTACTAGCTGTGTGACCCTGGGCAAGTCACTTAACCCTAATTGCCCTGCAAAAAAAAGAAAGAAAGAAAGAAAAAAGGAACCCCTGGTCTAGAACTTGGCTGCTCAGAGAGGATATTGACAGAGAGAGTTGTGTTGTTGTTGTTTATTTTTTGTTTTACTTTTTATTTAATTAGACAGACCTAGCATGTCATAGGTATAGGGAGCTCCATCTCCTGGGGCAGCTTCTTGCCAACTAATAGTTTTTAGAGAGTTGCTTGAGCAGGTAAGTGACTTGCCCAGAGTTGGTACTAGTAAATATTTAACAACCAACTTTTTGAAAGGGGGAAAAATCCCAATAACCCACATATACTTACTGATAAACTTTTTTTGGGGGGGGGGGCAGGACAATGAGGATTAAGTGACTTGCCCAGGGTAACACAGCTAGTAAGTGTCAAGTGTTTGAGGCTGGATTTGAACTCAGGTCCTTCTGAATCCAGGGCTGGTGTTTTATCCACTGCCCCACCTAGCTGCCCTGATAAACTTTTTTTTTTTTTTAGTGAGGCAATTGGGGTTAAGTGACTTTCCCAGGGTCACACAGCTAGTTAAGTGTTAAGTGTCTGAGGCTGGATTTGAACTCAGGTACTCCTGAATCCAGGGCCAGTGCTCTATCCACTGCCACACTTAGCTGCCCTGCCCCACCCCATAAACTTTTTTTTTTGGGGGGTGAGGCAATTGGGGTTAAGTGACTTGCCTAGGGTCACACAGCTAGTTAAGTGTTAAGTGTCTGAGGCCGGATTTGAACTCAGGTCCTCCTGAATCCAGGGCCGGTGCTCTATCCTCTGCAACGCCTAGCTACCCCACCCGATAAACTTTTTTTTTTTTTTTTTTGCAGGGCAATGGGGGTTAAATGACTTGCCCAGGGTCACACAGCTAGTAAGTGTCAAGTGTCTGAGGCCGGATTTGAACTCAGGTACTCCTGAATCCAGGGCCGGTGCTTTATCCACTGCCCCACCTAGCCGCCCCCCGATAAACTTTTAAGTACAATCTGCACTATTAACTTTTTCTTCCTCACCTTCTTAGGTCTAGGCAGTCCACAAAGCCTGGATGGACAGAATGTGCTGATTTCAGAGGCAACATGGCTCACACTGAAAATTGAACGAATTGTCTCTCTCTTGAGGATCAGAGGTGTGAGCTCCAGCCCACATTAGGCACACAACCAGTATGTGTCAGGGGTAGAACCCAGATCTTGCTGAGTGGTTCTCTTTCTCCGTTACTCCACCTGTGCCTCTCTGGTGAGTTTTATCTAGAAATAATAATTACAAATGCTCCTAGTTTTGTAGCAGTTAGTAAACTGGAGTTTTCTCCCAGGGGCTTTAAGAGCTCTAAATAACTCTAATGATTGGACAAGCCTCGAATCACTGGAACAGTCAAGAACTCTCATTTTATAGGTAAGGAAGATGAGGCTCAGAGAGAAATAATTAGACTAAGATCCCAAAGTTGGGAGGCAGAAATAAGACAAGAACCCAGGTCTTCTGACTTCCATTCCCAAACTTCTTTCCTCTACTTCCATGCCTTCTTCTCACGAGCAGAGTGCTCCTGCCCTTCTCCATTGGAGGGCAGGGGGGAACAATACCTTCATTTTACACAGTCTTGGCAGGCTTCTAGTAATAGTTAATAATAATAATTCATATTTATATAGTCCCTTAGTGCTGTACATATTTTGATCCTGCAAGGTAAACGCTGTTATTGTACCCATTTTATAGATGAGGAAACTGAAGGAGACAGAAGTTAAGTGACTTCCAGTAGAAGCTAATAAGAGTCTGGGGTTGGATATGAACTCAAGTCTTCCTGACTCTGGGTCCAGTGCTCTAATCATCACACCACTTAGCTATCCTTCAAAGTCTAAATGAACTATTAAACCTACAAAACCAAAGGGTCCCCCACCCCATCTCCTCCCCTGGCCTGGAGGAACGCCACCTTCTCTCAACCTACATTCTGAGCTCCTGGAGATAACAGTAGCCTTCTGATCGCTGCTGAGAACTGTGCTTAAACTGCCTCATTTGATCTTCACAGCAAACCTGAGTGTGGGAAAGCTGTCATTAAACCCACTTTGTAGATAAGACGCAGATAGGCTAACTCACTTTCCCAAGGAGAAAAGAAGGGAATGAATGACTGAAAGAAAAAGCATTTATTAAGTTCTAACTGTGTGCCCAGCGCAGCACGAAGGATTGAGGATCTAGACTTCAAAATCTCACAATTCTTGTCCTCAGGGAGCTTACTTACTTTCTTTCTTTCTTTCTTTCTTTCTTTTTTTTTTTTTGGTGAGGCAATTGGGGTTAAGTGACTTGCCCAGGGTCACACAGAAGTGTCTGAGGTCGGATTTGAACTCAAGTCCTCCTGAATCCAGGGCCAGTGCTTTATCCACTGCGCCACCTAGCTGCCCCAAGGAGCTTACTTTCAAATGGGAGAAAGCAATGCACTTTCACTAACTGTAAAGCTCTCCCTCCTCATCTCCTCAGGGCTCAGATCAAATCTGACCTTCTGCAAGAAGCCTTTCCTAGCAGTTCCCTTAATGCTCATTCTGTCCCCTTGAGATTAACTCCAGGTTATCTCATATACATATGTGTGTGTTTATGTACATATACACATATATGCATGTGTACATATGAGTATGTGTGTATATATGAGCTAATATATAAGCTCATATAAATAATATGAGTGTGTCAATATATTAGCTTAATATACACACATAAACATATATACACAGGATACACACATATACATACATGCACATATGTGTATGTATATGCGTGCATGTGTGTGTACAGGAGCTCATCAGAGCTCCCTAGTTACAAAAGGCTCATTGTGTGTGTGTATGCACACACATACATATGCATGCATGCACATATTATATATGCATGCATGCAATACTATATATGCATGCTATATACAAACACAATGTATATATGCAATGTGTATCTAGAATATATATGTTATATTTATCTATATATACATAATATACATATATACACACAGAATGAGCTCTTTGGGACTAGGGAGCTCAGGTGAGCTCCTTTATTAAGTGTCTGGCACATAGTAAGCAAGTCTGTAAATAAATGCATGCTTGTTGACTTGAGTCTAGGGGAGCAGTGTCTAGGGAGGGAAGTTTTTGTCTGGGAAGTCTCAGGAAAGGGAAGTGGAATTGTTGTTTAATCCGTTGATTTAGGATTCCTGAGGCAACGGGAGGAGGGTGGGGACCTTTGGGTGGCACGAATATCACCCGAAGAGTTCAGAGCTGAATGCATAAACTCCTCATGGTCATGATCTGGAGGGTAGGTTTGAAGCGTGGGTCTGTAGCAGGGTGGAACATAGTGGATCCAGGACCAGGTAAAAGGCTCCCAGCTCAGGGCTTGTTCCTTTCTACAGCTGATTCCTAGTTACTGCTGTGGTTTATCCAGCAGAAATGGAACTGTACACTGATGGGGTAAGTTGAGGCTGGGAAGGCAGGGTGGAGTCACAATGTGCAGCCTCATCTCATGTAATTCCCTTTTGTGTACTCCACATTCTTGTCAAATTAACCTATATGCTTTTTTCTTTTTGCTCTGATTCTTCTCTTATAATATGACTAATGCCAAAATATGTTTAATGTGATTGTACATATATAACCTATATCAGATTACTTGCTGTGTTGGGGAGGGAGAAAAACTTGAAACTACAAATCTTATAAAAACAAATGTTGAAAACTATCTCTACATGTAACTGAAAATTAATAAAAGACTTTTATAATTAAAAAAACCACACGAATTGACCTATATGCCATCCTCCTTACCTCCAGTGGAATCACTTTGTCCTTCATTTCTTTCTGCTGAAATCCTTCTGTTCTCTCAAGGCCCCCTGCTGCCTCCTCCAGGAAGCTTTCCCAACCCCTCACCTCCTGTGAAAGTGGTTCCTCCTGCCTACAAGTTTTCACAATTAAGTGATTTGCTCCAGGTCATGGGGAGAATGAATGGCAGATAACACCTGCCCTGGTGCTCCCAGCATAGATGACTATCTCCAGACAGTTGGCAGGCATGGATAGCTCAGTGGAAGGGGCAGGCCTTTGGGTAGGTTAGGTGTGGGCACTGAGTTTATACCTTTTCCCAGCTCTTTCGCCTGGCTTTTATCTTTCAGTGAAGCCAAGCTAGGCCAGGCTGGATCAAACCCTCTACCACAGAGGGACTGTCTGTTCTGGTGCTGGCATCTCTAAAATGAGCTGAGGCTTAGATTCTTCATGGAGCAACTCTAGTGGGTGCGTGGGAAACTGATCTCCTCAGTGAAATAGGGCTTCCTTTAGTCCAATAGCAACATCTATGTATGCTTAATCAGAGCTGGGACTAACTCCCTCTACAAATGCAGGTTTGCACAGGTTTTTGCATCTTAAAGTCTGGGAGAGTTGCCTAGGGAACATCTGAGATTGTAAGTGTCCTGGCCAGGGCGCCCATGTACCTAAGAGACAGGACTTAAACCCAGGTCTTCCTGGCTCTGAGGCTGACCCTTGGCCTACTATGCTTCTCTAACATTGTAGTTTTGACATCTACCACTGCTGTGTTTGAGCATCCCCCCTCCCCCACCCTCACTGTAGAGCAGAGACTGACTTTCTTTGAATCTCTAGTGCTTAGCACACTGCCTGGCAAATAGTAGATACTTATAGATGCTGGTTGCCTGCTTGCCTGCCTGCCTGCCGGCCTTTTAAGTGTCTCCCTTTAAAATATTTTGTTACTATTTGTCTAAAAGAACAAACTTTCAAAACTTGAAGGTAATTTGTTGGAGCTGGGAAGGAACCTTAGAACACAGAGTGTGGAAAGTTCTAAGCATTGAGAGTGATGGGAGCACAGAGTTGAGTTGGAAGTGACCTTATTGGTTATCTCGTTCAATTCCCTTTATTTTACAGATGAAAAAACTGAGGGCCAGAGAATGAACTAAGCGGCAGAGCTGGGATCCGAACCCAACATACTGTCTCAAATACAGCAACAAAACTGAAAAAGACCTCAGGACACAGACCAACAGAACCATTAGGGATGTTAGAGATTTTTTTCTTTTTCTTTTCTTTTTTTTTTTTGTGAAGAAATTGGGGTTAAGTGACTTGCCCAGGGTCACACAGCCAGTAAGTGTTAAGTGTCTGAGGCTGGATTTGAACTCAGGTACTCCTGACTCCAGGGCCGGTGCTCTATTCACTGCGCCATCTAGCTGACCCAGAGATTTTTTTTCTTAATCCCATTCAGATAAATTTTAGGGAAGAAATTGAGGCAGAAGTGACTTGGCCTAAGAGTAAGGGTTAGAATCCAGGTCTTTTATTTCAAAGGCCAACGAGAATTGACTGGAACCGACGCTGAAGATAATCTAGTCCAATCCTCCCGTTTTACAGATTAGGAAATTGAGGCAAACAGTGTTAAATGACTTGTCCAGGCTCAGACAAATTAGTAAATGTCTGAGGTCAGATTTGAACTCAGGAAAATGAGCATTCACCGACTCTATGCACTACGGTGCCTCCTAGCGGCTCCAGAGGGAAAACTTGCTTTGCTCATTTGGTGTGGGAGAAACTTTTAAACAGGGCAAAGGGGAGGGAGGTGCTCACATGGTCACCAACCAGCTTGTCTCCACGGTATGCCTGAATTGCCCTCCACCACCGTCGCACTAGCTTTATTCCTGTGAACATCCTCTCCATCATTCGAGGACCAGTTCAAACACCACTGTCTCCTGGAAGTCTTCCTATTTCTCCCTTCCTCTAAAGCAGAAATGGTCTCTTCATGCACACTACTCTAAAAGCTGCTTCGCACCTACCGCAGGGGCGGGTATGAGGACTGGCGTGGGCGTGGGGGACAGCCAGGGTGCAACCCCCCAGTCTGGCCTTCTATGCTAGGGTCAACAGATACTATTTTAACCTGAAATATTAACAACCGATATTTGTACAGTGCTTCAGTGTTTGCAAAACACTCGACGTACATTATCTTAGTTTTGCCTCACAACAACCCTTTGAGATGAGCACCACAAGTGTATCATGCCCATTTTATGAATGAGGAAATTGAGACTCATAGCGAGTAGACGACAGCCTCATGGCCACACAGCTGGTATGTGTCAAAGTTGGGATTTGAATTTGGGTTTTCCTAATTCTAAATCCTAGAATCTATCTGATAGAGTAAAGCTTCTTAAACTGTGGGTCTCAACCCTATATGGGGTCGTGTAACTGAATGTGGGGGTTGTGGAAAATTTGGCAGTAAATGTTTGATTTGTATACCTATTTTATATGCCACCCAATGTAGTGTAAAAATTCCCTGGGCAAAAAGGGGCCATGAGTAGAAAAAGTTTAAGAAGCCCTTCACTAGAGTACTCTGCCTCTAAATGAAAAAATGGAAAATTTGTCAAGAATTACCATAATAAATGGTTTTCTCCATCAATGATGTATTCCATAGCAGACTACATTTTGATAGACATAAAATGAACTGAAGAGGCCATAGTGATTATTATTTATTGATTTTTAAAAAAGCACTTGGTTCAATCCAGCAAAACAAAACAAAACAAAACAAAACAAAAAACCCTTTACTGGCTCCCTCCCAGCACGGATGTCTCTCATGAATATATCAAAAATTTTCCCTGAAAGATATAGTGATAAAACTCTAAATCTTATGAAAATGAATGTTGAAAACTATCCTTACATGTAACTGGAAAAAAATAAAATAAATGTTTGTTGCAAAAAAACCAAACCCAAAACAAGTAATTGGGAGGAAAAATAAAATACTGTAAATGAAAAAAAAGATATAGTGATAGAAATAATTTGGATGATGCTCCAATCATTGACATCAGGCAGGACATAAAAGTGAGAGTTGCATGCTTGCAAAAGGTATTTGTTTCCACTCTACAGGTTGTTACATAGTGTTCAGGGCAGAGTCCCATTCAAAGAAGGTGTCCTATAGATTGGGAGGTTCTCCAGATGTGTCTATCTACAGATAACACTGTACTCTTTGCATCAGAGCTAGAAATATTGTAGAAACTGTTGGGTGATACCAATAATTTCCCAAATGAGTGGTCTAACTTTTCACAGAATAAAAACCAAGTGGATGAAGAATATTTGTTATCTTTTGATAGGCAGTTGGATGAACAGCCTCTAGAGCTTGTCCATCAAGATATTACCAAGACAAATGTTGTGCATAAACAATGAATCTGGAACAGAACAGGGTTTTGACCAGTGCTTTTAAGGATCTTGAGCTTCTCTCAAAAACAAAAGTCCATCTTTTTAGTGTTAAAATGCTTCTGGTGATGCTACATGGAATGAGTCATGGAACACCACAGTCTCTGACGAATTCAAGTTGTGGGTCACCCAAAGGGCAATAGGGAGGCACATAGCCAATGTGAGTAAGTTGGAGAAATGGTACACAGGATGTCCGATGTGTGACTGGAATAGGAATGAGGAATAACTGATGCTATCTGTGTAATGATAAGATCTAGAGAAAGGCCCCTAGCACATTGGATGGACCTCTTTCAAGGATTTATAGGGGGGCAGTGACCATAACTGTCCGAGAGGAGAGGGCGTGAACGAATTACCATTTGTGTTGGTGGCGATATATACATTGATGAAAGCATGGACCCACAGAAATATTCAAGTAGTCCCCACCTGAAGACCTCCTTCTGGCACTGCCTTGTGGGATGGAGGTGACTCTGTCTTCACAAAGACTGTGTCAGCGGAGCATAAGCCTTGGCAGATACTAGTAAGCTGAGAAGGTTTGGGGGATAGGCCTGATGACAGAGTACTTCTCTACTGTTCGATGACCTCCCTGGGTAATCAGCTTCTTTCTCGCTACACTCCAAGATGGGAAGCTCTGAGGACAGGCTGGATGTGAGTCATGGGATACCACAGTTCTCTGAGGAATTCAAATTGCAGGTCACCCAAAGAATAATGAGGGAGGGTGTGAGTAGATTGTGGCGTGTACATAATGAAGAATCACTTCGTCAGAGAGAAGAAAGTGGGCCAGATGTTTACTGAGAGTGAGAGGTAACTGATAGCCCATGTAGTCTCCACTCAGTGTCCAGAGGTCTTGAAACAGGCTCCCAGTACACCGATTGGACCCTTTGTGAAGGTTTTATGGGAAGATATAAAAGACAACTAAGTGATACAGTGTCAGCTAAGAGTCTTGGGCTCAGTCACAAAGACTTGAGTTCAAATCTCTGTTGAATACCATCCAAACCAGATTAAAATGTAATTGAGAGAGGGGGCAGCTAGGTGGTGCAGTGGGTAAAGCACCAGCCCTGGATTCAGGAGTTCCTGAGTTCAAATCCAGCCTCTGACACTTGACACTTACTAGCTGTGTGACCCTGGGCAAGTCACTTAACCCCAATTGCCTCACTAAAAAAAAAAAAATGTAATTGAGAGAGGGGGCAGCTAGGTGGTACAGTGGATTAAGCACCGGCCCTAGATTCAGGAGTTCCTGAGTTCAACTCTGGCCTCTGACACTTGACACTTACTAGCTGTGTGACTCTAGGAAAGTCACTTAACCCCCATTGCCCTGCAAAAAAAAAATGTAATTGAGAGGGGGCAGGTGGGTGGTACAGTGGATAAAGCACTGGTTCTGGATTCAGGAGGACCTGAGTTCAAATGCAGCCTCAGATACTTGACACCTACTAGCTGTGTGACCCTGGGTAAGTCACTTAATCCTCATTGCCCCACACAAAAAACCAAAATGTAATTGAGAAACATTTAACAAAATATACAATAGAACATGAATAATGTTAATATGTGTTTTGTTTTGTTTTTTGGTTGGGCAATGAGGGTTAAGTGACATGCCCAAGGTCACACAGCTAGTAAGTGTCAAGTGTCTGAGGCCGGATCCAAACTCAGGTCCTCCTGACTTCAGGGCTGGTGCTCTATCCACTGTGCCACCTAGCTGCCCCCAATATGTGTTTTTCAAAATCAATGTGTAGCCACAGGGATCTTTATGTATAATTTATTAGCACCTGTTTCCTTTGGATGCTGCTGATGTAGACCACTGAGGAGAGTGCCCCATCAGTGATATCACAGATCCATTGAAACAGGCTCCCAGTACACCGATTGGACCCTTTGTGAAGGTCTTATGGGAAGATATAAAAGACAACTAAGTGATACAGTGTCAGCTAAGAGTCTTGGGCTCAGTCACACCTCCACTGTGACCCATGCTGTCTCATGGTGGTTTGTAGGTGACCTGCCTTCTGGAGAAAAGGCATGACATCAGAGCACAGGATGGGGAAGGGTCAGAGGAACACAGATCTAGAACCAGGATGGGTCTATCCAGTTTGGCCCCCTTATTTTGTTAGATGAGGAAACTGAGGCTTAGAGAGGTTACCTAAAATGTATAAAGTTACACAATGGTGGTTCAGTGGATAGAACGCCTGTTCTGGAGCTGGGAAAATTCAACTTCCTGAGTTCAAAGCTGGCCTCAGGAACTGGCTGTGTGACCCTGGGCAAGTCACTTCACCCTGTTTACCTTAGTTTCCTCATCTGTAAAATGAGCTGGAGAAGGAAATGGCAAAAGCACTCTAATATCTTTGCCAAGAAAACACCAAATGAGGTCATGAGGAGTCAGACTCGACTGAACAATAACAACACCATCACTCAATACACTCTCCTAATAATGCTTGTTCCTCCTTAAGGACGCCTTTTTCTCTGGATATCACTTTTGTAGGAATCTGCTGTCATCCAAAGGACCAGGGCCTGACAGCTTAGTATCCGGATTTCTCTAATGCAGGCTTGCATAGATGATACCTTTCAGGAGTGCTGGTGTCTCCCGTTCGCATCATTTTACAGACGAAGAAACTGAGGCCTAGACACATGGAAGAGACATGCGTGATAACCTGGTGGTGTAGCTTAGGTTTCCTAATTCTGAGGTCAGGGCTCTTCCCACTCTGCCACCGTCTTATGGAAGGCTGTGTGGTTGGAGCTTCCTAAGCCCAAAGGAAGGCTGGAGCCCCTCGTGTTCGGGCAGATCTGGGGAGCGCAGGGAGGGAGGCAGTTTCGATTCCTTCGGGTCCTTTGCACATGATGCCCTTGGCCTTCCCCAGTCCAGAGCAGAAAACGCCCTTAAATCTACAGCAAAGCCGGGCGGGCAGACAAGTTCAATTGCTGCTAATTCCTGAAACGTGCTAAATGCAGCACTGAGTGGCTTGGCAGGAGAGTTGCCTGAAGTGAACAAAGGCTGCAGGAAGTAATGCCTTCTTGGGCTGGGAATAGCCGGGGGAAAACCCCTGCATTTCCATGGTCGGGTTCTTTTCAGGGAAAGTGGAAGGAAAGGGCCAAAGATCATCTAGGTTTATTCCACAGTCTTTACTGAGGCCTTAAGTGATTTTAGGCCTGTGTCATGTAGGGGGCAAGAGAAGGAACAAAGCCAGCTTCTGCCCTCAGGGAGTTCACAGTTTACCGAGGGTGGAGTAGAGCTCTAAGGGGAGCAGGTGCCTGCCCTCTGGGAGCTTACAGTCTGAGATGGGGGGGGGGCGGGGAATGGAGACCTAAGGGGAACAGGTGCCTGCCCTCTGGGAGCTCAGTCTGGTAGGGAAAGAGACACCTACAGATACCCAGACCTATATTATACAACATTACAGAGAGGCTGAATTGGAGAGATCAGACTTGGCATGGGGAAGCGTAGGGGTGAAAGGAAGAACTGTCCTTCTTTTGGTCATGACCCTGAAAGCGATGCAGAACAGCAGAGGGAGATGCCAAACTCTGAAAACGTTCTCATTTGTTTGTTGGTTTCTTCATCTTCTTTAAGAAGTTCAGATTAATTAACTTCACACCCCATCTCCAGAGTCTGCCTTTGGAGGCAAAGGTGGGAATGAATGAACACTTGGGCCCTGAGATGTTGTCCCTTTACAGAAACCTAACCGTGTCTCATCTCTGTCCGATCTCTTTCTTTGGCTGGGTTTCCCCATCTCTCTCCCTCTCCATAGACAGGAGGGCAACCAGAGATGGTGCCAAATGAAGCCTTGCTCCCCACCCCAAAAGATGGCGATGGCGCCACTCTAACCAGGCTGCTGCTGCTGCTGATACAAGGGGCAGTGACTTCTCTAAGACTGGCCTGTGGGTGTAAGCGGGTGGGGTGAGTGAGTGGGGTTTGGGCAGGAAAAGTTAACTCAGGTATGGAAAATGTAATGGCAGTGAACTGTGACCCATTTGCCCAGGTGGGCTTTTGTTTGTTTGTTTGTCCCTTTCCCACCAGGAAAGGCTTCTTTACAAAGTCCTTGGGTTCTGAGGGCTGGGGAGAAAAGGGGAGTTTTGTTATATTACTTTTAAAATTTCCCCGTTGCTCCAAATCTAATATATTTACAATAAAGAGAAATCAGAATCCCTGCCCTCAGGGTGCTTAGAGTCTAGTTGTGGGGATGTGGTTGTGGACGGAACCCATTTACCAATAACTAAAGTACAAAACTGGATTTTGAAGGCTAAGAATAACAATAACTGCAATTTACAGGGAACCCTAGGTTACAATCTGGGAAGCTAGGTGGTGCAGTGGATAGAATGTGGGGCCTGGAGTCAGGAAGACTAACTTTTCTGAGTTCAAATCCAGCTTCAGACACTTAGTAGATGTGCGACCCTGGACAAATCACTTAACCCTGTTTGCCTCAGTTTCCTCATCTGTAAAACCAGCTGGAGAAAGAAATGACAAACCACTCCAGTATCTCTGCCAAGAAAACCCCAATTGGAGTCAGACGTGCCTGAAAAACAACTGAATAGCATGTGCCAGGCACATGCCACGTGCTGGACAGGAAGGGGGCAGGGGAAACTCTAGGGTCAAGGCAGGGAATTGTGGGACATATTTAAAAGATTTAAAATGGAAAGGGGGCAGCTAGGTGACACAGTGGATAAAGCACTGGCTCTGGATTCAGGAGGACCTGAGTTCAAATCCGGCCTGAGACACTTAACACTTACTAGCTGTGTGACCCTGGGCAAGTCACTTAACCCCAATTGCCTCACCAAAAACAAACAAACAAAAAAAGACTCTAGAATGGAAAGTGACCTTCAGTGATCCTATAATTCAACATGGTTTCCCCTCTCTATTTTGTGTGAGGAAACTGAAGGGCAGAGAGGTTAATATATAGCAATTCAAAGTAGGGCTTCTGATTCCAAATCCTGTGCTCTTTCCGTTATACCACGATGCCCTTGTTGGGGGGCTGGGAAATTGTTTGTTTTGGTTGGAGTGGCTTGGTGGTAATTATGGGTTGACTGTATGTATTTGAGTCTGAGTGATATTTAGCACAAAATCCTTGCCAGTCCAATGATTAGAAACACATAGGTTCATAGAGTTGGGAAGTTACCTTAGAGGCCATCTAGTTCAACACCCTCGCTTTACAGTTGAAGAAACTGAGGCCCAAGGATATTGAATGACATACCCAAAGGCAGTTGAGTTGTGCAGTGAATTAGAGTGCTGGGCCTGGATTTAAATCTGGCCTTAGACACTGCCTAGTTGGGTGATACTGTGCAAGTCACTTAACCTCCAACTGCTTCAGTACCCTCAATTGTAAGATAGGGATAGTAATTGCAACTACCTCCCAGGGCGGTTGTGAGCAAAAAGTGAGATATTTGTAATATGCTTAGCATAGTGCCTGGTACATAATTGGTGCTTAATAAAAATGTCTTTCCTTCCTCTTTCCCAAAGTCATACAGGTAGCAAGAGATGTGACTCAGCTCTTCTGACTTCAAATTCAGTGTCCCTTCCATTATACCTCAGTTTCGGCCTCCTGACTTAAACTGCTTCTTGTACATTCCTCTCCACACCAGTTAGGGCATCCCACAAAGCTCTTCTTAACCATCAGGCCACAGGGGGTAGAAGCATGAATATTTGCATTAAGTAGGTCATTTACATGTAATTTACATGTAACTTGCATCAATGCTGTTGTAGTCCCTGGGATTCATCATCATAATAGCTCCATTAATGTTGCTATTTAAGAATTATTTCAAAAGAACCCCATGAAGTAAAGTGGATATAATTGTCTTGTTCTTACAGAGAAACAAATCTAAGCTCTGAGAGGGGAAGGAATCTAGCCAGTCTCTCAGCTCCTATTTGTCAGAACCAAGACTGCAATTGAGGTTTCCTGATTCCCATGCCATGCAGGAACCTTCATGTGCTTGGTAGGGATGTGGAGGGAGAGAGAGCCTGGGAGATTAGAGGGATTCAGGACTGGGGAGTAGAGAAAACTCTTGGGGTCATTCACTGGGGCCGAGTGAAAAGTCTCTGATCCAGGCTTCTCCCTCGGGACCCCTTTACACTCAATTACCGAGGACTTGAAAAGGCTTTTATTAATTCAGGCTATATCTATGGGTAATCCATCATGTTAGAATGAAAACTGATGAATTTCCAAAATATTAATTTAAAATAAACCTATTACATGTTAACATAAATAACACATTTCTATGGAAAAATAATTTTAATTTCCAAAACAAAACAACTTAATGAGAAAAGTGACATTGTTTTACATATTTCTGCAAATCTCTTTAATGTCTGGCTTCGTTGGATTCGCACATTTACAGTCACTCTATCGCTATGTGTTTTGGCTAAAATAAATCAAGAAATCCAGTCTCATGCAGATGTGTAGTTGAAAAAGGGAGTATTTTAATAGGCAAATGGCATCATAGAATTATTATGAAATTAGTATTGACCTCGAGGACCCGGAATCTCACTTTGAGATCGCTGTTAGGGTGAAGAGTGCTGGATTTGGGTCAGTGACAGTTTAAAGCCTCCCCCTGCCATTTACTAGCTAGGAAATCATGAGCAAGTCAAGCAATCTCTGTGAATCTCAGTTTACTCATCTGTAAAAAGGACATGGTGGTGGTGATGATGATACCTGTGCAACAGAATTTTCTACCTTCACTGGATTGTGGAGAGATTATATGCAAGGTACTTTGCAAGCCTTAAAGTGGTATTTACCCTCTTTTCCTTTCTCCTCTTACTCCTCAGTGATAGGATTTTGAGTTAGAAGGGACCGCAGAAGTCATTCAGTCCAAATCTATCATTTTATAGGCGAGGAAACTGAAGCCTAGAGAGAGAATGGTTTCCCAAGTAAGTGGCGGAGCTAGTGTTCTTTCCCAACTTTCTCCTCTTTCCCATCTTCCTCTTCCTCCTCCGCCTGTGAGCTCTGGCTGACAGGACCCGGGAGGGCGCTATGGCCAGCTCCGGGCAGCAGGGGGTGACCTGCGCCTTTGCGCTGCACTGGGGGGACCTGCCGCACTGCCTGCCCCGCTCTACAAGGGTTAACCTGCGGGAGGGAGGACGGAGAGTGTCCGAGAGAAAGAGGGGAGGGGCGGCGTCTTCCGATTGGTGGAAAGTTTTGTAGCGGGGCGGGGCAGGGCGGGCGCCGGGGCCCGGTCGCGCTCGGCCAGAGCCACAAAGCCCCGCAGGGAAGGTCGCCTTTGGCCCGCTGCGCGCCTCCAACTTTTCCCTACTTTCTCCCCACGTCTGCCCAGCGCTCCCCGGCCCGGCCTGCCCCCTCTCCCTAGGGCTCGGAGCCCTAAGTCCTCCTCTTCTCCCTCTTCGGAGCTGCGGGACCCCTCACCCCCCACCCCGACTCCGCGCGGGCATCCCCGCCACATCCGTCCCGAGGCCAGCTCCGTGGGGGAAGCCGGGGCCCGGCGGCTGGGCTGGGCAGGGCTGGGCAGGGCAGGACAGGGTGGCCGGTGCATGCGTGCGTGTCCCGCGGTCCAGGGGAGCCTCCCCCGCCCATCCGCGAACTCTTCCACCTAGTCGGCGCCCTCCGGGCGGGGAGACTCCCGCGCGGTGTGGAGCCTGTGCCGGGCGGAGAGCTCGGGGCTGGCCGGGGGCGCCACGGCCGCAGCCGCCGCAGGTATCTCTGGGCGCGCCCTGGGGGCTCCTGCCCTCCGCCAGCCCAGCCCCGCCCCGTCCCGTCCCGTCCCCACCCCCCGCCGGGGAGGAGCTGGGCTCCCACCGCCTGCTGCCCCCGCCCCCTCGGACCCGGCCCCAGCCCTGGCCCCGGCCCCGCGGGAGGGAAAGGCAGGCAGGCAGGCAGGCCGGCAGGCGAGCGAGCGAGCGGACGGAGTACGCCAGGTAGTGCCCCCGCTGCGCCGCCCTCCCTCCTTTGCTCGCCCCGCCTGCCTTAGCCCAGCTCGGGAGGGCGGAAGGACTGAGGTTACAATGAGGAGCCTGCTGCCCGCCGGGAGAGACTGAGGAGGCTGGATTTACTGCGAGAAGGGTGGGAAGAAGCCCCAGAAATGAACGGGGACGGACACCCCGGCGGAAGTCTGTGAGCAGCAGAGCGCCGGGCGTCCCAGCAGCTTGAGGTGAGTCCCCCACCCCCACCCCGTTCCCCGCCTCTGGGGTCCTGGTCCCGGGCAGATTGATCCGTTCTGTAGTCTGTGGGAGCTCTCGGTGCTCTCCCAGCCCAAGCAGGTCTCATTCCCCCGATAAGTGGGGCTTCTCCATTCTCCACTCTCCCAGGCAGCCTCTGGACCAGGAGGAGGCTCTCGTTTATTCTCCAGCCCAGGCAGGTGCCCTCTTGTCAATGGGAAGGGTCCTGGGTTCTCCCCCGGACCCCTGAGCAGAGGTTCTCCTTGGTGAATGGGGGCTTCCGATGCCTGCAGAATTCCTCTGCTTAGTGAGGATTTTGGATTCTTAGTGGGAGGTCTCCCTTGGTCAGTAAAGGGTGAGGGGTTTATTTTTTCCCCTACTCTCGGCAGACCCCTGTCTCAGTCAGGGGTCTCTGGGCTCTCCCCAAATGCTTTCCTTCCTAACCACTATAGACCCTTGCTTCTCCCCACATAGCCGAACAGCTCGGGCCTTGGCTGATGGCAGGTGGTTCTGAGCAAGGAAACTGGGAAAGACCAGAGAGCCCAGTGGGGCAGCGATTCCTTGAGCCAGGAGGGAAGAGGTGCTGGGCAAACGAACCCCTTACTTTTGGAAAAAGCAGAGTCTGCACCCTTTTCTTGGCTCCGGGCCACTTTCTGATTCCTAGCTTTAGCCCCCAACCATAATACGAAACTTGAAAACATCTGCCTGTCTCCTTCTCCCTTAGATATAATCAACTCAAATACGCTATCTAGTTAGGGGGCGGGGTGGGGGAGTGATGCGTGTGGATGATAACAACATTCTTGTAAAAAAAAAAAAAACCAAACCAAAACCCAGCCGTGGTCGGTGGTCGTTTCCTGAGTTGGGGAGTATTTCTGGAAGGGCAGCAATTCCCCTTGAGGGTATGGTTGGGGGGCTGTAACCGTGCCCTCTTTAGGGGTTCTCCCCAGGCTCTTGCTCTTCAGAAGCTAGTCCCGACTTTCCCAGGAACAGCTTTTCTAAGAAACTTAGGTGTGTGTGTATGTGTGTGTGTGTGTGTGTGTGTTGGGGGCAGCGGGAGGGGGTCTTTTCTGAGGAGTAAGGAAATCCACTTTCCCCACACTGAGCCAGCTTGTACTCCGCAGGCTCAGGAATCTCCATGGTACTTTTTTTTTTTAACCCACCTTTTCAAACTCGCCTCTTCCTCCAGTCCAATGACTGAAAACCGTGTACATCCTCTTGCACCCCCTCCCTTTGCTCCCCCCCCCCACGTGGGCTAGGTCTGCCCTTGGCCTGGAGGCAGAGTCTCCCAATATTCCCCCTCCCTCCCCCCCCCCCCAAGTCTTTTTCTCCACGTTCAAGAACTTGTGGTGCAAATTTGTAAGCTAATGGCCGGGTGCGATTATTCTCCTTGTTGGACGGGCTGCCTCCGTGTTGTGTGTCCCCAGGGCACAGAGTGCTTACAACTGGGAGTTTACAAGGGCCAGGAATTCAGACAGTGTTTAGAGAGTGAGAGGTAGAGGTGCGGGGCAGAGTGTAATTAATGTAAACCCTTTGTCTGGCTCTGATACCTAGAAAGATTCCCCCCCCCCCCATCTCCCTTCTCCTATTCTTTCTGTTGTTTCCCTGAAGAAACAGGAGCCCAACTTCCTTTCTGACAGGAGCTAGCAGCAAGTGCAACTTTAAATAATGGGAGGGGAGGGGGGTTGAGGGGAGGGGAGGGGAGGGGAGGCGAGGCTGCGAGCGGCTGCTAAGAATAATTCAACCTTCAGATAATGCAGCCGGGAGCCAGCCTGCGCATGGGGGCTCGATAGTACCTCCCTGGGCAGAACATTTCGACCCAAGATGAATGGGAAGACTTAGTTCTTCGCTTTGGCTTCCTGGGCTTTCTCACAAGACTTCCTTGATCTATAACTGCTTCTGGGGCTGGTTGGATTTTTTTGTTTGTTTGTTTGTTTGTTTTTGATTAGTCTTGAGAACTTGTCAACTTTTTAATAGCCCAGACAGAGGAGAGACCTGGGCCTGCCTGCCTGCCGCCTTGTAAGTGAAGGAGCCTTCCGGCTTCATTCTTAGGGACCTGTGGATAGTCAGTGGAAGCCCAGATTTAGGGCAGAGCAAGCTCTGGAGGGGAGGCAGATCTGGAGAGGACGAGATCTGGATGTTGGGGGGGGGTGGGGAGCCCTGACTTCAGTCTTTGTTTTGTGGTGCTGGATTCACTCTGGAAGGTGTTGAGTCTTCTCTTCTCCCTTCTCCTCCCCATCTCCCACTCCCCTTTTTCTTTTCTACAGGTTTTGAGGCCACAGAACCTTTGTGCATAAGAAGGACCTAAGCCCAGAGATGGAATTTTGGTTTGCCTTCCTCTTCTTGGGGATTTTCTCAATGTCTGATTCTGCCCGAGGTGAGTAGACTGAGCTCGCAGGAGGCAGGCAGCTTGGGGCAGCTGCTGGCTTACCTAGTGATTTCATTGTCTGTATGTAAACTGGAGTTCCTTTCCCCAAATCGGAAATGTCTGTGTGTTTCTATCTCTTTTTCTGTCTCTTACCCGGATTGGTTCTTCGTTCCCACTGCAGGCATATAGATTTGGGCACCGATGCATAAAAGCAGGCCATGTTCTTGCCTACACACATTTTCCCACCTGGCTCTGGGCTGTACCGTGTGACATCATTAATTAAGACACCAGTTAGTTTTTTCTCTCTCTCTCTTTGTTTTTGGTTTTTGGAATGCAGTTTCTTTTTCTTTATTTTTTTCTTTTTTAAGAGAGGACTAGAGCTACAGGTGAGTTCTAGGGAATGGCTTTGCTTAGTGAGGGGTAGGGGAGAAGCTTTGGTTAAGCAGCTTCCAGAATTTGGGTGTCATGGTTGAAAGCAAACAATAGCATTCCTGGCTGCCCGGCAGGGCCTCCCTATCCCCCTCTTCCCCGCCCTGCCAGGCCTCCCCTTGTGTCTTCCCAGTAGCTGACCAAACAAACACATCCATGGCCTGTCCCAGCTGACAGACCTGTGACAGTCCTCAACAGCTACTGCATATTTGAGCTCTGGTCACCCCAGGCCAGGCACTCAGATTTCAATAAGCAGGTGACCCTGCCAACCTACCCCCAAGACAAGAGTTTAAAAAAAAAAAAACAATGACAAGATCGAAGCGGGAATACCAGTACTGTAAAGGAGAAAAGGCTGGAGGAAGCAGTGGCCTACTTTGCGGGGTTCATTTCGCACAAGGAAGGGGCTCTCTACTGCAGTAAAGTGAAGTGATTCGGGTTGGCAGCCCCCCCCCAACCAGGCAGGAAGACAAGGCTGTGGGGCAGGATCATGAAGAAATCATGGTGGCTTGGATTAGCCATTCGATACTTATTTCTCTCTTGGTCTTTTGCTTGGCTCATTTAGACCAGCTAGCATCATCCTATGGGTTTGCAAAAGCATACTTCCTTTCAGGCAGCCAGAGGTCTGAGGCTCAGCCTCCTTAGAGGCCAGAGTGTGTCGAAGGCCAGGCGTCTGGGAGATGAATGGGGTGGGGGGGGGGAACAGCATCCAGGCGTACGAGGAGGCGGTCGGAAAAGTCTGGATTCCAGTGTGGATAGGGCCCGCCTCCTTTGTGGGGAATGGAGGGAAGAAGGTGACCTCATGGATGTATATTATTCTTGCAGCTGGTCCCAAGGGCCCTGGGCAAGGGGGGGGGAGCAGATTGTATGGGGGAGAAGTTCAGCCCTCAAGCCTCGGTGGGTTTGGGGCCTGCAGAATAGAGGTATTTTTTAAATCTTCCTTACCTATATGCTCCCTCTGCTCTGGGCTGGATTCTCCAGTCTTTGGGGGTCATGGGCTCATCTGGTTCAGAGAGGATGTGGGTGTCTGAGTTACAGCGAGTGGTTTACAGAGGTGAAGCCTTGGTAAAGAGGCAGAAACGGGAGAACTGGAGTGTTCCGAGAGATTCTGGAGCCCAAGGGAAGGAAAAGCTCACTTTAGCGGAAGTTGGCTAGGGCTGCATGAAGACCTCATGGATGAAAATTGCAGTTCTTTCTCCAAAAGATAAAAATATCATGTATATCCAGAGAGAAAGCGAGGGAATGCACCCGCTGAGTCCTGGCTTCTGGGGCCGAACAAACCCAGATAGGAGGGTGGAGGTTAACATAACACGTCTTCTTCATTTTATCCTCAGGGGAGGAGGGGGAAATAGCTCATCAGTGCTGACGATAGGTGTTGTTATTGGAAGTGGAGACACCAGTCATGCCCATTCCGTAGACTGAGCCTGTTAGACAGCAGGGAAACTATTTCCTGCTCCTGTGTGCTGGTTTCATAGCCCGTCTTGGAGAAAGTGTCTCAGGAAAATTGCAAAGGTGACCACATTCGTAGAGAAAGCAAGCCGTTCCCCTGCACTGATTGGTAGACCAGTGGCATGTCTCTATGTGTGGAGCTGGGATCTGACCAGAAGCACGGAATAGATATGATTTGTCCAATGCCATGTCTGGAGCGATGGAACAGTAGGTTTTGAACTGTTGGCATGGTTGGGCCCCAATTTATTTGGAGCTGTTGTTGCAATGCACAGTGTTATAGCAGGGTCCTGCTGCTGTTTGAGTGTGGGGGAGGGCATCACTGAGTGACCCTGGCTGGACTAGTGGATAAAGGCTGACATGGAGTATTTTTAGGGGTGGGAAGAAATCTCTCTTGAGAACCGGCCGTGTGTGTCCCAGCGGTATAGGTCCTCTGCAAGCAAATGGGGTTTGCAATTTGCTGGGTCAGAGGACTGGATCCCAGGTTTGGCTTGGAGGCTCCTGGGAGGCATAGCTGGGCAGAAGAGCTGGACTCTGGCTGGCATCCCCCGGTCTCTTTTCCTTGGGCTCTGTGCTCCCTGGGTCAGGGGGATGGATTAGTGTTAGCTCACCCTCTGCCTCCTCTCGTACCCCACCGTTTCCTGGCTTGTGGTTCAGAGCCCCCTCCAATTGGAGCGGCGGCTTCCTAGCCCTTCCTGCGCCTTGAGTGACCGTATATGGCAATGTTTGGGTCGGGCTGCAGCAGGTCCAGCAGGATGGCCCAGCCTCGGCCCAATGCCACACACGTCCCTGCTCCCTCCTTCCTGCCCAGGGAGGGACTAGTCCGGTGGGTGGGGGCTGCCCACGAGTTTGGGATCAGCGCCACCCAGACAGGGCAAGGGGTTTGCTCTGGTGTCTTGGCGTAGGGGAATTGATATTCCTTTGGAAGGGAATGGGTTAATCCCCCTTTCCCCCCCCACCCCCCCCACCCGAATTGGCACTGAGATTTGGACTTTGATTTCTCTTTCATCTTCTTTGATCTGGCTCGTCCCTTGTGCCCTCTCTCATTACGGGCCAGTTGGGAAGCCCACCAAGGTCCTGTCCAGTGGCCAGCCCAGGAGAAGCCCCTCTATGGGGGGAGGGCAGTGGGTGGGAGTTTCAGGGTTGGAATTCAAACCTCGCTGCTCAGGAGGGAGTTATTCAGTGTCACTGGGCCTGGGCCAGGGTTTGGTGGGCAAATGAGGAGCCTGAGTGGCCAGGCTTCTCCTGCGTTCATTTTTTAGGATAATAATAATCACTCTCATCTCTATAGTTCACTAAGATTTTACAAAGCACTTTTCTCAGGATAACCTTTATAGGAGGGAGTATATTAGTAATCCCATTATACAGATGAGAAAACTGAAGCCCGTAGAGCTTAACAGATGTGCCCCCAGGGTCATGCCCAGTGAGAAAAGTTCCAGCCTATCTTCAGATCTCCTTAATTCACACAAGAGACTGACCTTAGTGGGAGACAGAGTAAGATTCTGAGGTGTAGAGACTTAGGGAAGGGCCAATGTCCACTTTCTGAATGACCCAGAGACTCCCTGTTACCTTTACCTGGCTTTTGACTCTGATTTAAAGCTAGTGGAATGCAGTCTTGCCATCTTCCTTTCCCCTCACCCCTCTTCTGGGGACTAGGCTTCTTTTCACAAGCCTACCTCTCCCTGGGCATGCCAGGTCTCAGAATTCGTCTGATCCTTCTCTTAATTCCAAGCTCTCCTGAGTTGAAGAGTCTGACATAGACAAGGGAATACCTGAAAAGGAACTGAAAGGTTTTGGGAAGGAATTTTTTTCTTTTTCTTTCTATCTTTTTTTTTTTTTTACTGTTTCTCCCAGAAATGGGGAGAAAAGAAAAGAAGGTGGGAAGGAATCAGCTTTTCTTGATTTTTCTTGGCCTTTTTTTCCCCCAAGGCCTTCATGTTTCTTTCCCAAATGTGTTAAGTTTGTGAGTGGGCCAAGTTGTGTATGTCATACATGTTCTTAAACCAACAAAGTGTCATTAGACCTGGAAAGAGGTACTAAGAAAATAAGTATTGCATGTTGTCAATTTTTCTTCAGATTTCTGTTCTTCCGGGGTTGGGCAGGGGACTGGGAAGGGGAGAGGGAAAGAGAGAGAGAAAGAGGGGGGGAAGAGAAGAGAAAGAGAGAGAGAGAGAGAGAGAGAGAGAGAGAGAGAGAGAGAGAGAGAGAGAGAGAGAGAGGCTGTTGCTTTCAAAAATTTTTAATTTAAAAACAAAACACTAAAACCAACAACCACCCTCCCTAAATTCTCCCCAAGTTACAAAACTGTGAATTAAAAAAAAACACTCCAACTTTAACTTTAAAATACTCCAGTATTTACCTTCCTTTCATTTTTTTGGATGCATTCCAGTTTCCATTCTTGTAGAGAAGATTGGAGAGATTCAGTCCAAAAATTTTTTGCAAGGAGATTGGTAAAACAGAAGGTGTTCCTTCTACTGCATTCTGGGAAGTGCTTCCAAGGTGTGAACCTTTCCTGTTGACCGCTTCTGACCCTTTGGGGGCCTCCTCTGCTTTCTGCATTCAAGGACAAAAGGATGTTTTCTCTGAGTTGTACCTGTAGCCATTGGAATCATGGGCTATAAAGAATCCTAGATTTCCAGTTTATACATAAGAAAATTGAAGCCCAGGATCACCCAGGTGGTAATTATCAGAGGCAGGATTCACACCTGAGTTCCTTCACTACAGAAGTAGGTGCTCTCTCTTTTCATTGACTCACACAGGACCTTTCTTGCTCCAACCCCTAATGGCAAGTGGCTTCTCCATTTTCACAAAAGGACTCAAGCCACCACTTTGACTGATTTTATAGGGTGTCATAGTTCATTAAAGTAGATTAAAATAGGCCTTTCCTATCTGTTGTGAAAGCGGCATCTATCTCCCAGATTTCATGGTGCTGTCTTTATTAGCAGTCTCTTAAGGTTCTCTGGCCTCAACTATGTGGGTCTTCCTTCCCGCTACCTAGAGTCCAACCCTTCTGCGTTTTGTGATGGTTTTCGATATGTTGTGATCTAAAAATTCACTCCTGGGGGCCATCTGCCTGGTGATAAGCTTTTCGAATGGTAGGGCTGGCCAGACTTGGCCCTTAACTGGCATGGTCTTCCAGGACAAAGATGAAACATTGTGGGAAGATTCTCTTAGTTATAAGACTTTTTTTGAGGAGACCTTTTTATAAAATAATGATTCTATGAGTTTAGATTATAAATTCTCTGAGAGTGGGAATTGAGCCCTATTTCAATTTAATTCAACCCAACATGTGTTTAATTAATTGCCCTCTGCTTGTCAGGGATGTGGAAGCTAAAACAAAACAGCCCTGCCTTCCAGGAGGGGCTTACATTTTGATTTCCTAATTCCCCAAGGAGCTGGCACACAATAAGTCCCTTAGCAAATGCATGTCACATTTGAATTTTTATTGCTTTCAATGCTTATCTTCAGTGGCTAGTTCCAGTGTTGACTGAGCAGATATGTTTATTAATGGCAACAATAATAGCTAGCATTGATATAACTAGCACTCTTAAGATTTTCAAAGTTCTTTGCAAATGTTACCCCAAGTGAGCTTCATAACAACTCTATGAAATTAGTGCTGTTATTATACCTACTTTACATATGAGGAAACTGAGACTGAGAAAAGGCAAAGTGTCTTGGATGGGGTCATGGAGCTAAGTTGTGTCTGAGGCAGGATTTGAACTCAGGTCTTCTTGTTCAAGTCTAGTGTTATTTCCATGATACCACATTGCGATGTGAGAATGGAAGGGTTTTCCCCTCTAAGGGGACAGATTTCAGTGGGGAGCAATCTCTTAGCCTGGAGGCTGTATGGTAGATCGAGGTGGCCCAAGGGGAGGGAAGGTTCAGCTTCAGGGCCTGCTAAAACATCGGGGTATGGGACTGTTGAACAGAAGTTTGTACAGTCTGGGTTGTGGGAGGAAAGCCTTTTCTGGTGCTTGGGGAAATAAATGGAGTCGAGATGATGTTCTTGGCCCATTTTGGCCCTGGCTCCTGGAAACGGTAAATAAATCATTGTCACCAAGAGGGGCGGAGGGGAAAGAGCCCTGAACAAAAGTCTTCTTTTGCCCGGTCTGGAAAAAATAAATGTGAGGCCGTTCCTTTATTCATTGCGCAGGCTGAGAATCAATGGTGCTTTCTCTGCTCCCTAGGCTGTCGGCCCCAGTGAGAATCTGGAGTGTGTTTGAAAGTCCTGCCCTTCAATGCTCCCCTTTCACACGGAGTCCCAGTGTTGCTGTAATCAGTGGAAATATTTTTTTTCTCCCTGCTTCTTTTAACTTAATAAACCACTTGTCCCATTCTGTCGCTTTCCCTAGGTTTGTCATTTTTTGCTAAGGATGCTTTTAGGGGTCTTTGTGGGTCTAATGAAAACTAGGACCCTAGTCTGACAATCCAGTTCCCTTATGTCAGGACTGGGGAGCTGTGTGACCTTGGGGGAATCACTTAACTCTTCTGTTTTTTTCTCCCCCCATCCCCCACCCCTTATAGCCTCTCTTTGAAAAGAGGTGTAAGTAAACTTTTCCTTTGGCATGGATCCGTGGAGGTGGTCTTACTTGGTTTGCTGTGATGGAGAGCTGAGCCTCTGCCTTCCCTGGGTTAGCTTTGGGATCCTGTTGTGGTGGGGCTACTAGGTTGTTGTGTTTATCCACAGGGTCTTTCATCCCAGGGGGCCTGGGGCACCTCACAGGCGAGCACCTCATTAATTCTGTGGCTGCTTCTGTTGGGCAGATGAAGACAGAAGTCTGGTTTTTAAAGCAGCTTTTGCAAGGGCACTCAGTGTCTTGGGGCTGGAGTCAGGGTGGGCTGGGGATACTGGGATTTGCAGCTGTGTCTTGGGCAGAATTCTTGGCTATTCTCTGAGCTTCTTTATTTTGGAACACCAGAGCTGGAAGGGACCTTAGAGACCAGAGAGTCCCAATGGGGAAACTGAGGCCCAGAGCCACGACTAGCCACATAACCATGGAGAGAGAGAGAGAGAGAGAGAGAGAGAGAGAGAGAGAGAGAGAGAGAGAGAGAGAGAGAGAGAGGGGAGAGAGAAGAGAGAGAGAGAGAGAACAGGAATTAGGAATGTAATTCTCCAAACTCTAAGGCTAGGGTTTCTTCTCATACCTATAGACCACCTGAAGGTGGCCTGTATTTAATTTTGCCCTTTGCCTTATTCATCTCTCATTAAGGGAATGGAGCCACAGGACCATAGGATTTAGAGGTGGAAGGAATCCTAGACTTCTTTGAACCCAAGTTTCTCTTTTTTACAGAAAAGAGAAGTGAATGGCACCAAGTCCCACTGGTTAGTAGTGCTGGGATTTGAAGCCAGATCCCACTGACAATAAATTCAATCCTCTTTCTGTTACCCCACATCACTGAATTTTTCTTGTCCAGGCATTCAGTGTAGGAGATAGGGCGTCATGTCAGGGTATCCTCAGTCCAGTTGGGGAGCTAAGACACAAAGAACATTTCCAGTAATATGTTAGTGGGTCATGTGTGATCAGGTGCCTAGACTTTTGCTTCAGACCACATGCACTGTGGGAGGTCAGAGGAAGAGAAATATTTATTGGGGTCTGTGCTGGACACCAAAGGTCTCCTGGAGGAAGTAGAACTTGAGAATCGAAGAATGAGGAAGATTTGAAGAGAGGGAGGGGTGAAAAGATTAAGCATTCCAGGGGACATCAGTTGTGCAAGTGTGCAGTGGGGCATGAACTCCAAAGCTGGGGGGCAGCTTTAAGTGCATTGACCAGCTGGGGCTGGTGGCTTCAGAGAATGTCTACTTAGGGAAGGTGGAATATAGGAAGGATTTCCCAAGGAGGTGAGATACCCTCTAGGCTGTGGGGTCTGCAACTCCATAATCAATCTTATAAATCTGACATAGTGGAAATGACCTGGAAACTTATGTCCTTGCTCTTGACACTGTTTTTGACCCTGGGTATGTCAGCCTTTTTGGGCCTCAGTTTCCTCATTGGTAAAATGGTCTTTTCTGGGACTAACACCTAGCATTCTATGGTTCTGTGATCTTTGCTGTTCCAGTTTGTATCCCAGACTCCCTAGAACATGCTGCTCTGAGAGGGTGAAAGGGAGAGGTAACAATGTCTAAGTCTACTCTTCCAGGCTGTAGGGTGAGGCCTGGTTCTCTTCTTTTTCTGGTGAAATGGGAAGAACTGAGTTTGGAATTAGAAGACTTCAGGCAGGTCACCTCCACCCTCCAGACTGTAATAGATGACCTCTAAGCTTCTTTCAGTTTTTACCGTCCATCTTTCAGTCCCCTCTCCACATCCCCTCCACTGCCCCTCAACACAGGACCCAGTTAGGGTGAAGGACAAGAAGCAATGTTTAGGAAATAATCAGTTGTGAAAATATTAGAGTGGAGGAATAGCCCCTTCTTGCTCTGGGGTCTGCAATGCTGTGTCCTGAGATGTTGTAGAGGACCTTGAATATTTATCACTCAGAATCTCAAAGATCCAGGGAGGGGTGTCAAAAAACTCTAATGCTTAGCATAGACATACGCAGAGAGGTGGATAGTATAGGGACCCAGGTGACACAGGTCTAGAACAGTTGAGCAGACCACTCTACCTAAAGGATACAGCAAGTCATGGAGCCTGGCCTCCATGTCCATAAAGCTCCAGTTCAAGAATGAAAGTTGGAGAGATAATAAAAGAAAACACTGATTAGTATAACAATTTAGTAAGGATCTAGAAATCACCCAAAGGAAAGTGAGAGTAACTTCACAACAAAGACAAATAGTTACTCAAAGGAAAAAGTGGATTTTCCATATGGGCTACATGAATACTTAGAAGAAATGAAGCAGGAGATTTAAAGAAAGAAAAGAAAAGAAAAAGACCTTGGAGTAAAGAATTGGAAGGAGAATATGAGGAAGATGAGGAACGTGGTAAATCTTGTCCAAATAACAGATTCCCTTAAAACTAGAACAGACCAAACAAAAATTGACTACCTGAGATAGCAAAGAGTGGTTAAAGAACAAAATCAAAATATTGAAAATAGTAGAAAATGTAAGATATTGGATATAAAAAAACCAACTTGGAAAACAGGTCATAAACAGGGATAATTTAAGAATCTTGGACTCCTTGAAAACCATGCTATGTTAAAAAAAAAACAACAACCTAACAACCGAGGACACTTATTTTTTAAAAAATCATAAATGAGAGTTGCTCAAATTTATTAGAACCAGAAAGCAAAGTCAAGATAGAAAGAATTCTATGAGAAAGCCTTGAAGTAAAAATCCTGGGAACATTATAACTAAAATCCAGGGTTCCTACAACAAAGAAAAAAAATACCTTGAGTGTTTAGAAACAAGCAATTTGAGTACCAAGGAATTGCAGTCAACATCATGCAAGATATGGAAGTTTTTTACTATGAAAGAGAGAAGATCTTGGAATACAATACTCCAAAACGTAAAAGACAAAGGCTTAAAGCAAGAATCACTTATCCTGCAAAGTTCAGTATAATTCTACAGGGGAAAACATGAACCTTTTATTGGAACAGAGGTCTTTCCTGAATTCATGAGAAAACTCTACATAGTAATAACATTGAAAAGAAAAACAACTTTGAAAGACTTTGGAATGCTGAGTGTGTCAGTGACCAACCAGGACCAATGATGAAGCATACTGTCCACCTTCTGGCTGATAAACTCAGCATGCAGAAAGAGAAAAAAATTTTTTTTCTTGAATTGTGGCCACTAGATTTGTTTTGTTTGACAATACTTATCTATTAGGTTTTTCTTTTTTCCTTTCCTTTTTTTTTTTTTTTTTTTTTTTTGTGGGGCAATGGGGGTTAAGTGACTTGCCCAGGGTCACACAGCTAGTAAGTGTCAAGTGTCTGAGGCCGGCTTTGAACTCAGGTACTCCTGAATCCAGGGCTGGTGCTTTATCCACTGCGCCACCTAGCTGCCCCCCTTTTTTTTTTTTAAAGTGGGTTTTGGGAAGAGTGGGTGTTTAGTCAAAGTGAGATTCCCCCAAAAAAGGAAAAGAAAAAAAAAGGGCCATTAAAATGTTTTTTTTTTTTAAATGGCTATAAACTCTTACCTTATTTTCTCTTATTTAGTTTCTACAAAATCCCTGTGAAGAGTGAGGAGCCATTATCTCCATTTTACAGATGAGGAATCAGTCTGAGATTGGTGGCTTGCTTATGGTCAGACAAGTAGTGAATAACAGAGCAGGTCTTTTAATCCAGGTATTTTGACTCTAAATCAAATCTTTTGGACAAGGGAACAGAATTAAAGAAAATTAGGTTGTTATGAGCTAAGCCTGTCAGAGAGGGGAGATATTGGAGGGATAGAATGTTTTTCCTTGCAAGAAATTTGGTCAAGAAGCTAGGGGGCCCCACTGAGCATTCCTTTGAGTTCCCTTCCATTCATCATCTGAGCTTTGTACTTCTCCCATGGCTGTCCATCCATCCTTCCTTCCATCCATCCATCCATCCATCCATCCATCCATCCATCCATCCATCCATCCATCCATCCATCCATCCATCCATTTATATTTTGGACAGGATCTTCCCTGGTGGCCCTGTTCTCACTCAAATTCTACCCTTTGTCTCTACTTTGTTCAGGGAAACACTGTGTTCTTATTTCATAAGAAATTACTCCAATTTTTGAAGATGAATTCCAACCAATGACTCCAGGCTACTTTTTCCATTAAGTGTTCAGACTTCATGTGGGGTTTCACTGTGGCAAATTGTGGAGACCAGAGTTATGGTTTGTATTGTGATTGAGTGTATTAATAGTATTTTGTGTGGATTGATTGAGTGGATTTTGACTGTATTGTGATTGAGGACTTAGTGACATTTTTTCTGGCCCCTTTTGTATACATCTTTTCTCTTTCTTCAGTCAGTCTCTTTACTGTTCTGAGTTCCCCGTCCCCTTCTCTCTTCTATTCCATCCCTTCTTCTATGTCAATCTTTTCACTTGTCTCTTATCTGTCTCACCCTTCCATCTGTCTCTCCCCCTTCTATGGCTTGTTCCCGCCTCCCTCCCCTTTCTTGGACTCTCTCCCTTCTCTATTCACCTCCCCTTTCTTCCTGTCTGTCCCCACTTCCCACTGTCTCCTCCCCATGTTTCCTTTGCCCCTGCCGGACTTGTTGAAATCAGAGCACTTTGCATCTTGGCAGGAGACAAACTCACTTTTCCTGTGCCTGGTAAATTTGTTTCCTGAAAGATTTATACCATCTTGGGTATCCTGTCAAGCAGCTGAGGAGTGAGTAATGAGGGAGTGCCACATGCTGGCTGAGACTCTGACTTTGGCAATGTTGGATACATTTGGAGCTATTCAGGGGTCCCCAAAAAGTTAATGGGTGAATGGAACCCATCAGAAACCTCTCTCATCTACCTCTTGAGCTCCACTCACCTGGGACTTGGGCAAGTGACTGAATTTCTATGTGGCTTGGTTGGTGGCAGTGAGATGCCACCTTATCTCTCTGGTCCCATACTGGGCATCAGACATTACACTGACCATTTCCCAGCACAGCCCCTTCCCTGGTCATGCTTCGAAGATGAGGAGAGGAGTGCCAGGTACAGAGGGGTTTGAATCTCAGCTCTGGTGTTTACCACTAATCCTGGGTCCAGTGAGAACAAGGACAGAAGTTTTTTTAGCATTTTTTTTTTTTTTAGCAAGAGAGCTTGTCCTTGAGGGCAGGGATTTGTGTTGATTAATGCTATGCTTTAGTTAATCTCTAGTGATCACTTAGTAAACTTTGGTTGAATTCAAGTATTTTTAGGATCACAGACTTTGAACTGGAAGGGATCTTGGATATCATCCAATTCACTGTCCCCATTTTACAGGTAAAGAAACTGAGGCTCTGAGAGGAGAAGTGATTGTTGGAGGTCACACAGGGAGCAAGTAGCAGAGAAGGAATTTAATCCAGGTCTGCCAAGTCCAAATTCATATCCCATTAGTTAAATAGAATGAATTTTACTCTGGTTTAGTGTATGTGGCACTTGGTGTACAGGAAGACCCTGTGATTTAGGGGTTTCACTAGTTTTGGTTTTTTGTTTTTATATAACTTTCATTTCCAAATATTTCCTTCTTCCTCTGTCCATTGAACTTTCTTTTGCAACAAAGATTTAAAAGAAAAGGAAAAAAAAGTTCAATAAAACCAACATGTAGACAACATCTGTCATCATGAACATCATTTCATACGCATGGTCTCCTGGCTCTGCAATGTAAGGAGATATATTTTTCACAGCTTTTCTCCTAGAGGCTAGGTTAAATGAATGAGAAGGCTTAGTGACAGGATTTTTAAAGAGAATTCCTACTTTAAGTACTTTCCATTGTGATCCAGTCTACTGGAAAGCCTGGGAGACAAAAGGAGGCATGGCTTCCAAGTTTGACAGGCACTGACTTGCTCTGTGACCTTGGATAAGTCATTTTCCTGTTTTTACCCTTTCAGTTTCATCTATAAAAGGAAGGGGTTGGGCTTGATCTGTCATGTCCCTTCCAGCCCTAAGAAAGCAAATTTCTGACTTAACTTGTATTATTTAACAAGCTGTTATCTGTTAGAGGTGTTGCTTCATGTGTAGAGAAAGATTATTTGCAATAACCTGATGATTGCTTGGTGGCAGATGGATGCTGATAAAAGTGCTGGAAAAGTTTGCTTTCTTCACTAGGTTGGCCTTTCCATCCATGATCTTCCCGACTTTGTAAATTTGCTTATTTGAATAACTTTTTTTGTCTTTGTTGATAAGACAAAGGAAAATTCTACTCCAGCCACTCTTCTCTGCTCTATGGTCATGAATTCTGAGTTAGCAGCCGTTTGAGTTCTTGGGATTTCTTTTCTACTTTCAAGGCTTTTTCTTGCCCTCATGGAGCTTAGATCAAGGAAATTGAATAGGGAGAATATATTTTAGAACAAAATATGACCAGCATCAAAGGATTCAGGAAGGTCAGGGGTGAAGAGGACTGACCTAAGGCCATTGGGTCTGGTGTCTGGAGAGAAGAGTTTCAGCTGAGTCGGGAAGAATAAGATTAGATGGGAGGAGATGGTATCATCGAGGAGTAGGGATGGTGACTGTAGGGTAATCTTTCCAGAAGAGGAGCAAAATAGGATGGCAGTTCAAAGGGGTAGAAGGGTCAAGGGAAAGTCTCTTTTTAGAAATGAGGGGGGCAGCTAGGTGGTGCAGTGGCTAGAGCACCAGCCCTGGATTCAGGAGGACCTGAGTTCAAATCCAGCCTCAGACACTTGACACTCACTAGCTGTGTGACCCTGGGCAAGTCACTTAACCCCCATTGCCCTGCAAAAAAAAAAAAGAAAAGAAAAAAAAAAAGAAATGAGGGAAGGAGGGGCAGTCAGTGGCAGAGTGGATGGAGCACCAGTCCTTGAATCAGGAGGTACTGAATTCAAATCTGGCCTCAGACACTTACCAGCTGTGTGATCCTGGGCAAGTCACTTAACTCCAATTACTTCCCAAAAAGCTCCTCCAAAAAACCAACCCAAAGAATTGAGGATGAACAAGTATGATTTTAAGCAGATGAGAAAGGAATTAACTGGACCAAGATCCATTTAGAGACAATGGGATGAAGGCAAGGGGTGTGTGCTGGTAACAACCAGCACTCTGACAAAGCAGGGCAAATTTAAGTTTAATTTCATTATTGACATTTTCTCCTTTCTCCATCACATTCTTAAGTCTAGACAAATATCTAAACAGTAAATCAAGCCCTGATTTTAGCTTTTTTGTTGATTTCTGAGATTGAAATGCTCACACTGAAAATTTAACAGCAGCCTTTTATATGATCAGCTGGCCCCAGTACAGCCCTAGATGAAGGGCACAGATGGAGGAGTTAGCCTTGGTCTGGATCAGGGGGAGAGCTACTTCTTCTGAGACCAGAGGGGAAGAAGGGAAGAAGGGACTGAGGAAGCTACTTCTGGACAGCTTTGATCTCAGTAATGTAGGAGGTCCAGTCTAGGCTGGTTAGATTCCAGGTATGGGACGAGTTTAGAGGTGGGAGAGAGCGGGGAGCCAAGGAAAGCTTCCTAGGAGAGGTGAGACTTTTGGATGGGATGGAGGAGAAAGGAGGAGGACATTGCAGGCTTATAGCTTCAATGATTCCAGCTCCCTGTGTCATTTCTATTAAAATTTGCAAATATTTAGGGTTTCTCTCAATATTTGTTGAGTGAATATTCCTTTTTTGAGGCTTGGCCTTTCCTCCTCCTAGTCCCAGACAGTCAGACAGACAGATAGACAGACAGACAGCCTTGACTTTCCCCTTTTCGATAACCAGGTCATGGTTTCTGAGGCAATTACTTGTTTTACTAGTAAGACCAGTTCCTTCCTGAACCAAGCGGCTCCTTTGCTTGTCCAGCTCCTTGTCTGTGACCATTCCTCCTCCCTCCCCACTTCTGTCTCCCCCCTTTCCCGCCCCCTCCCCGGACAGGATGGGAGTCTGGATTTGGGGGCCTTGTGTTTAGGTTTGTAGGTTGGAAGGGGTGTTTCCTAGGGCTAGGTGGGGGACACTGGGAAGGTTGTGGTTGGGCCCCCAAGTTCCAGCAGAGACTTATCTGGCCTCCAGGTCCTGTTTTGCCTCTTTTTTCAGGATTAGGGCTGAAGTTAGAAACTTTCTCATGTTTCTTAGCTCTTCCCAAGATGAGGTGGAGGTTTCTTTGGGCTCCCTCTGCACTGTATCCTCCATACATTTACCAAAATAATCTTTCTGAGGCTGGATCTGTGTTATTCCCCTGCTCAGAAATCTCCAATGGCTCCCTATTACCTCTAGTAGGCTCTCTAATATTTAAAATCTTGCACAGGCTGGCTCCCAACCTCCCTTTGCACCCTTCTTGTACTCAATATTCTAGACAAATTTACCTACAAGCTATTCTCCTACTGGGTGATTTCACTTAATCTGGGTAGTTTCTGTGCCTTGAATGTCCTTCCTCCTTACCTGGGCCTCTCAAAATCCTCCTTTTTCTTCAAGGCTCAGCCCAGGTGCTTTTTGAAGCCTTCCTCAATCTTCTCCTCCCCCAGTTGTTAGTTCTCTCCCCCAGTTCAGATGACCTGGTGTATTTATTGGGGTTTGTTAATCTCACTTCTTTGAATGTAGAGTCCTGGAGGGCAGAGTCTGTCCAATTTTTTGTCTCTGGATTCATAGCACCTGCCACAGTGATTTGTACATAGTAGGTGCTTTTAATAAAAGCTTGTTGAATTTCTTGTTAGGGGATCTCTCGAATTTCTTGTAGTAAGAAAAAAAGTAAGTGCTGGCATTGGGGTTGGGAGACCCTGAGTTTTGTTCCAGACTCTAAGAATCCCCAGCATGGAGACTGAGCAAGTTCTGGCAATTCTGAGCCTTTTGGAGGGCAGTGTGATACTTGTATTACCTGCCTCTCAAGAGCTAGTTCAGAAGTTAAGAAGCCCTGGGTTCAAGATGTGTTTCACTCACACACACACACACACACACACACTTCTGGAAGCAGTACATGTAGGACGCAAGAGGTGGTAGGGTAATTTTTTATATCTATCCTCCTTCAGTCACCCACCAGGGATGCCCCAGACAGAGGGACAGGCCCTGTAGATCCCTTTGACCTTCAGCTGTATCTCCACATTTGGTCTACTAAGGTAAATGTAGAACACTTTGGAAATTGCAAAGTGACTTCTAATAGGTGTGGTCGTTATCTTCATATTTTGTAGAATCCAAATATTGTGTGAGAGAGCTGGAAGGGACTTTAGAAGTAACCAAGTTTAACCTCTCATTTTATGGTTGGGGAAACTGAGGCAGAAAGAGGGACATGTGATTTGCCCAAGGACAACCAGCAGGGTCCCCTGGCCCCTAGTCCAGAGGGCTTTCTTTACCTGAGGGAAGGAAGAGAGCAAACATGCTTTTCTGAAGATGTGAGACTGGCCAAGTCGGGTTAGAATCTAATTTTGATTTCATCTTAGAAGATCTCATAAATCCAGGGAGGGTTCAGTGTGGACTTCCAAGGGATTTGGGTTCTATCCGCCTTGAAGATAATTTGAATAAATTTGGGGTTAGGGAAGTCATTACTTAGGACCATGTCCACAGACGTTTGGATGGTGCCAGAGAGGATTGTGAGTCCCTGTGTTATGGGGCAGCTTAAGCAAAAATGATTTTTTTCCCTTGTAGAAAATTACAAAATTCTGATTGGCTCCGGGCCCAGGCCAGTGTCGCGGGGGTCACATGCCCAGGAGAGCCCCGAGGCTGGGCGGCTGGCTCGTTCTCCTGGGCCTCACTTGGGGCGGGTGGGGGGTGGCGCGGGGAGGTGGCTTGGCCTGAGGGCTCCCTCCGGACACCCTGGCCCGGGAGGGAGGAATGTGTGTACGAAAGAAAGAGAGGGAGTTTGCAGTTCACTGGGGCTCTAGCTCCTCTCCCCCTCTCCTCCCCTCCCCTCCCGTCCCCCTAAGTGATTGACGGATGTTTACTTATCCTTTCTGCTTCCCCCCCAGTTTATCACCGTGCCTGGCCAGAGGAAATGAATTAACATAATTTACTGTTTTTAAAACAAGACACATTGTGAACACCGCCCCCCCTCCCCTTTCCCCCCAGTCGGGGTGTTCAGGGTGTTTCCAGTCCGGGCCCTGGGGGAGAACAATGCCCCAGTTATGGAGCTGGGCTGTGGGCTGCAAGGGAGAGGGGGGCAGGCAGCGACCTGGGAAGGGACCAGCAGTGGGGGCTGGGAGGGAGAAGGGGGGGAGTTGTGGGCTCAAGCCTGTTTTGTTTCTGGGGGAATTTCTAACCAACAGATCGGAGCAAAGCACAACATGGGGCGGGCGGGGGCCGGGGTGCAGGGGTGGCAGAAGGAGAGTGGAGTACAGCCAACCCCGGCCAGGGGCATTGTTCTGGGCGGAAGTTTTTAGCCCAGAGCCTTTTCCTCTGCCCTGAGCTTGCAAGACTTTGTAGGACTGTTAGTCTAATTACCCAGGGCAAGGAACAGAAGCAGTGTCCAGGATCCTACTGTTTGGAACTGCTGGGGAGCTTGGAGATCATCTGGTCCAGCCCTTTTGCCTTAAATGTGAGGAAACTGAGGCTCACCGATTTCAGTTCCCACAGCTCTCAAGTAGCAGGGGAGTGTCCTTAACCTGGCTTTCCTGACCCCGAGTGTGGGGCTTATTCCTAGTAAGGACGATCGATCGCCTGTAAGATTCTGGTCAAAGAGGAAGCCGGAGTTTTCTTGCCTCCAGGGCCATGTCCTCAAAACCAACCACACCAGTTGGGGCTCTTGGGAAGCACTGACTGTGCAGGGATGGACTGTGACCTATTGCCCCATCCCTGCTGGGTTAGGTCAAGTGGAAGGAGCCTTATTTTGGTCCCAGCTCTGTTGGGCAAGTCATGGAACCTCCCTGAGGCTCAGTGGACTCATCTGGAGGAAGATTATAATCTCTGCCCCATAGAAACAGTGGAACAGTTGGGGGTGGCCATCCCTCAGTGGGGTGGCTCCGCTGAGCCAGGGGGTGGTTCTCCAGGTCAGGGTGGAAGACCACTGGTCTTTGTGGTCATGATGATGTAAACTGTTAGGCAAGTATTTTGGAAAGGGTTTGGAGATAGGGCTTCTGGGAAGTTCTGAATTTGTGAAGAGGGATGTGGGGAATTGAGAGGATGGTCCCAGGGACTGGGGTCCTTCCTCCACTGATACAGCATCTTCTGACTTACAAGATAGGTTCCCTTCATTCCAAAGTGAGTGTTCTTTTTTGTTTTGTTTTTGCAAGTGTTCTTTTGAATCTGCTACCATGTTTCCTTAAAGAGCTAGGGAAGGTGGTTCTTTTTAGTCACCTATCTTAAAAAAAATTATTTTTAACAGGTTATATGTATATATATATATATTTCTCCCTCCCTCCAGCCCTAACCCAGCCATATATCAGTTATACATGTGAAATCAGGTCATTTTAAAAAATTGTTGTCTTTTTTTTAATGTTATCTTCATTTCCAAATATATCTTTCTCTCCTACATAGTGAGCCATCTCTGATAATAAAGATCGAAAAAAACCCCAAAGGTATTAAAACAGTTTATTTAGCAAGGTCAACCAACACATTTACTTTGTTTGATGGTATATACAATATTCTGTACCCATAGTCCCTTTCCTCTGCAGAGGTGAATGTGTTTTGGAAATGAAGTGTGTTTTCTCATTTCTTTATTATAATTATACAGTGTTTCAATTTTCTTTTTTAAAAAATTATTTCCATTTATATTGTTTTAGTGCCTGTATTTATTATTTTCCCGAATTCTGCTTATGTCACTTTGCATCTGCCTAGAGAAGTCTTCCCATCTTTCTCTAAGTTCTTCACTTTCATTGTTCATGGACTCATGTCTTAAGAACCCTTCCTACTGCTGCCTCAGTTTCCCATACCATATTATTTGATTCAGTGTAAACTGTCTTTGTCAATAAATAGCAAGAGGGAGGTAGAGTAGGGGAGACCAAGTCCCTGACCTTGGGGAGTCCATAGTGTATGCATTGATGACTTTCTAATCTCATGGATGTGGATATTGTAAGACTGAAACCCATCCATGCCTCCTCAACCGTGAGACTGGCCCATGTCTTTCCATAAATCCTCATTGGGATGTGTGAGGTGAGGATGTCTACCTGTTGTCCTGGGGGCCTTACTCCAGATTTCTGGACATGATGTGGGCTTGTCCTTCTATCGTCACTGGGAGAATATTGGGTTTAAAAAGAGGTATCTCCATTGCAGGGAGGAGCTTAGAGTCATTAAAAGTACCATATAATTTCTGAAAGAAGATATAACCCACTCTCCTCTGCCTCCTCTTCAATTCTGGGCTCAGATCATTGGCTATTTGCAGTGTCCTGCCAAGACATGCTGATGGACCATGTCTAGGAGCTGACCATTGCACCAAAGGATTTGACTTAGCAGGACTAAATGCTGCCTTAAAGACTTTTCTGCAACACAAATAAATCATTCTTAGGGAATTGTAGCAACAGAGAACTTCATCTGATGATGCTCTGATAGTAAGAGATAGGGATTGGCTCTGTGATTTCATTGGTATAATGAACTCCCCAATGAAGAAATTCCCTCCATCAATGCAGATTGCCAACTTCTCTACAGCTTAAGAGTTTTAGGGAGTTGTCTAGAACACTGAGAGGTAGGTTAAGTGACTTCCCCAGGATCACACAGCCACGATGATGTGTCAGAGCCAGGAGCTGAACTCTCGTCTTTCTGGCCTTTGATTATCTCAGACAAGACATAAAAAGATGGAGGCATAGGTGTATGCCATGCTGTTATTCAGCTTGGTCCAAAGTGAAGAGACTCTCTGTAGATGCTGAGGTCCTCCAGATGTTCCTGCTTGCAGATGACATGGTGCTAATTGCATCAAATGCTGGAACATTGCTGAGTCTCTTAGGTGAATTCCATAATTATTCTAGAGTTCTGCCTAACCATCCACAGAGGAAAAACTAAGTGGATGAAGACTACCTGTTGTCCAGACTGTAAAGTTATCCCTCTTTTATCTATCTATCTATCTATCTATCTATCTATCTATCTATCTATCTATCTATCTATCTATCTATCTATTCATTCATCTATTTATCTATCTATTTATTTACTTATTCATTCATTTATTTAATTATTTATTGTGGGGCAATGAGGGATAAGTGACTTGCCCAGGGTAACATGGCTAGTAATTGTCAAGTGTCTGAGGCTGAATTCGAACTCAGATCCTCCTGGATTGAGGGCTGGTACTTTATCCACTGTGCTACCTTGCTGCCCCCAAGTTATCTCTCTTTAAAAAACAACTATAATTATACCTGACATTTTTATAGCACTTAAAGGCATCCAAAGGGCTTGACATGCATCATCTCATTTGATCTTCATTATAGCTCAGTGTGAGGAGGATTTTCCAGTGTTATTCCTATTATACAGATGAAGAAACTGAGACTAAGAGGATTTAATTGACTTGTCTAAGGTCTCATAGTGATTAAGTATGGGAGGCAGTATTTAAACCCATGTCTTTCCTGTCTTTTGAGTGAAACCTTCTTTCTATGCTACACACTGTTCTTCTGTAGATGGCGACATCGAGGTTCAGAGAGGTAGAAGGACCTTTTCCTAAGTGGGGGGTCCCCATGGTGAAGTTGGGAGAGAAATGGGACTAAAATCTAGCCTTCCTGACTCTCAGAGTTCAGGGCTGTCTTCATGTTACTATAATATTTCTCTTGAGTTTTTCCAGTATCTCTGAATGCACAGTGAGTGGAGTCTGGTCTATTCTGGGCATTCTAGGAACTGGAAAGGGTCTCACACCATTCAGTCCCAACTTTTCTCCTACAGCTTGGTAAACCTTCCTCTTTGGACCACTAAGAGCCTTGCTTGGGCTTTTTGGCTTCTAGTCCAGGGGTCCGTCCAGTGCAACACGCTCTGCTTTCCCCCTTCCTTTAAGGACACATTGGAGGTCTGGCATCTACCTCCTCTAGAATGACGAAATCGCAAGACTTGGAAGAGTTCTCCGACGTCCTCTGATCCAAGCTGCACTAGAAGAGAACAGGAGTTCCCTCCATACTATCCCCAAGAAGTAGTTATCTATCCTGTTTGAAGGCCTCTAGGGATGAAGAGATTACTACTCACAGAGGCAAAGCTAGAAGGGAATCCTCATTAAGACACCATTGAAGGGCAGCTAGGTGGTGCAGTGGATAAAGCACTGGCCCTGGATTCAGGAGAACTTGAGTTCAAATCCGACCTCAGACACTTGACATTTACTAGCTGTGTGACCTTGGGCAAGTCACTTAACCTTCATCCCTGGCCCCCCCCCCCCCCAAAGAAAAGACGCCATCCAGTCCAACCTTTTGGCACAGTGGATAGAGGGCTGGACCTGGGATTAGGAAGTCTGTCCTCAGACTCTTACTAGCTGTGTGACCCTGTGCAAGTCATTTAGCCTCTGTTTGCCTCAGTTTCTTCATCTGTAAAAGGGGGATAATAATAAACAGCACTTTCCTTCCAGGGTTGTTGTGTGCATCAACATCATAGGTGCTGAATTCATGCTTGTTCCCTCCCTTCTCCCATTTGATCAGCTATAATTGTTTATTGTTATATGTCATCTCTTCCCATTTATAAAAACGCAGTACTTAGGATTAATGGGGGAAGATGGGAGGGTCCAGGACTGCAGCCTGGTTGTCAGTGAAGGCACCCAGAGATGGTTCTGGCCAAAAGAACCCTACCTGGTGGCAAGTAAGTGAGCAAACAAACACTCAGGAGTGGGGAAGGAGGAGGGCTGGGTGGGTGAGGGTCAGGAGATATACCACTCCCTCTGTCTGGATTTAATTATGTGCATGGTTCTATGGAAGGACCTGGAATGTGGCCCCAGAAGCAAAGAAGACCTGGAACACTGGGGCATTGAGGGAAGTTTTAGTTCTACAAACACGGCCTTTTCCCTCTTTCCCTTAGCTCTTGTGACCCGGCATTTGAGATTGTGTGTCTTCTGGTAGCCTGACAGTCAGTGGAAGGGGTCTCCTTGCCTTTGGAGCTGGGGGACCTGGGTTCAAGTCCCGCTCTTGTCTTGTGTTTGGCCTTGGGTCTAAGTTCCTTAGCATCTCTCTTCTGTAAAAGTGAATGGGAAATCTTGAATCGTCCTCCTCCAGCCGCACCCCTTGCTCCTCCCAAATACAGGGCTTTCTTTTTTAGCCTGCCCGGTCTCTTTGATTCTCTGCACAAGTCGGGTTCATGCCACCATCTTCCCCTCTCCAAAGCAGCCTCCTCCTTGAAGGGCTCAGCTCACCTCCTACCTGCTCCAGGGAATCTTGGAAGAACTTACCGAGCCGTTTCAGGTTGATGGAGGGCATTCTGCCTAGTCGTCTGGTGAGGATGGCTAGTGCTAACATCTCCATTTTCTGGATGAGGAAACTCAAACCCAGCACAGCCAAGTGATTTGCTTAAGATGAGGGTATCTGGGAAATATCCGAGCTGGCCTTTGGACCCAGGTGTCCTGGCATTCCAGGGGCGCTTTCTCGCACACCTTGCTTTGCCTTTCGTCAGCCTCTAGCTCAGTCCCTTCTCTGAGCTCTAGTCTCTCCCCCCCACCCCAGCCCTTGACCCCGTGTCTCCCAGCATTGCCTTCTGTGCCCCTGCTTTGTCTTTCTCCGAGCAGAGCTCCCCAGGCCAAGATCTGCTTTCCTACTTCCCAGGGGCCAGGACCTTGGTCCTCCCCCGCCTTCCCTCCTGTCTGTGCCTCGTCCCATCCCAGCACACAGACCTCCTCCTTCGAGGTTGCTGGTTCCTTCTGCAGGCCGCACGCAGGGCACTCTGCCCCGTGGACTTGGTGTGAGGAATGCCCGGCAGGTTTGGCCCTTTGATTATAAAGAGGAAAACTTGAACAGATGCTGAGGTAGTGGGATTTAATTTAACTCAGGAGACCCAAGTTCTAGACCCCGCTGCTTATTACTAACTTGCTTTGTAACTTTTGGTAAAACTGGGACTCAGTTTCCCCCTTCCTTGAAAGGGGAGATTGAACAAGATGTTTTGTAAGGTCCTTTCTGGCTCCGCCCCATTCCCCAGCTTTTGGCTTGGAGTTGGTGGGGGGAGGTTTCTGCTGGCCGAGGTTTGTGAGGAGGGTGGGAAGAGGCCAGCATCCTGCATGCCCCTTCCTTTCCATTGTCCTGTCCAGGAGCCTCCTGGTCCTCCTGATGGCAACCAGACCCTCTTTCCCAGCTGTTGCCTCCATCAGCCCCTGTTACAAATGAGTTGTTGAAAAGTGAACCTTAGCCTGCCTTCTTCTCCCCTCCCCACCACCCCTTTCTTCTTCCATTTCATTCTCTGCAATTCATGTCTGACAAAGGATTTTTATCATCACCAGCTACCTGAGGGCTGGGATGGGGGCTCTGCTCTGCTCTGAGGCCTAAAAGAACCATCTGTGGGTTACAGAGCAGGAACAATGATCTCTCATGCAGCGACACACAGCGTAGGGTCCTGGAAGACAGATTGCTGACCTTGGAGCCAGGAAATCTGGGCTCTCAGATGAGCCTCTGACGCATCCTGGCCGTGTGACCTTGGTCAAGTCAGGTACTTCTTAGGCAGCTCTCTGAGACTGTAAGTTTCATAGAAGATACCAGTCTGTCCTGGGACAGTGCATTCCTTACTGGGAGCTCCCCATTAACCATGCAGGCCCAGGCCCAGTCCCTTCCCCTGCCCCTGCCCCTATCCCATACTTGTTTATTCCTTTATCCATTTCATAGAATTTAGAATAATGCCATATCATAGAGTACAGAATGCCTGAGCTGGAAGGGGCCTTAGAACCCAGAACCCAGAACCCAGAATGTCAGAGATGGAAGGGGCCTTGAACATGGAACATAAAATGTCAGAGCTGGAAGGGATCTTAGAAGAGAGAACATAGGATATCCAAACTATAAGGGGCCTTAGAACCTAGAACACAGGCTGTCTAAGCTGGAAGGGGCCTTAGAACCCAGAATCCAGAACATCAGAGATGGAAGGGGTCTTATAACATAGTCCTTATTACTGTAATGGATGTCAGAGCCCGAAAAGTCCTTACCTAGGACATAGTTGGGAAGGATGTTAGAACATAGAAAGGAAGGGGCCTGAGATCTAGGTTGTCTAGGTTCAGCTGCCATGTTTTATAAATGGGGGATCTGAGACCCAGGGAGAGGACTATGACCTTATGCAAAGTCACACCCACGGTGAGCTGGGATTGGAAGCCTGGCCTCTCTCCTGGCCCAGGGCTGATTCTAGCTCCTTGCTCTCACTTCATTTCTAATTCCTTCTTTTAACCCTCACCACACTCTCTTATCTACTCTGGAAACCCTTCTTTGTCCATTCTACTTGGCAATGATCCACCTCCCCTTGGTGACTAGGTAGCTCAGAGCATAGAATGCTTACTAGCTGTATGACCCTGGGCAAGTCACATAACCTCTGTTTGTCTCAAGTTTCCCCAACTATAAAATGAGGATCATAATACCACCTCTTAGAGTTATTGTAAGGATCAAATGAGAGGAGAGTCGTAAAGCTTAGCACAGTGCCTGGCACATAGTAGGTGCTATCTAAATGCTTATTTTCTTCTCCTTACCCTTCCTCTCTGTGGCCCTCATGGAGGAGAATGGGCATGTGTATGTAGAATTTTAGAGCTCTTCACTATAGAGATGGGGAAAATGAGTCCCACAGAGGGGAAGGCACTTGGCCATGGTCACAGAGTTAGTCAGTCCCAGAGCTGGGTTTCTTGGCTACCAGGCCAAGGTCCTTCCCCTACGCAAAGGCCCCTTAGCTAGGCCCAGAATGCTGGTGTGGGGAGTGAAGTGTGTGGGACTCTCTTCCTGAAATTCATTTTTTTAAAAGTTGACTTCAAGCAACAGACTAATGAACTTCCCAGGTTACCCTGGCATGGGGCAGGCTCTCCCTTTTGCAAGAACAAGGCTTTTAACCTTTCCCTGCCCAGTGACTATTCCATGTGCCACCTGCACCTCTGCCCCTCGAAAGCTCTTCTTCCCCATAGCTGAGTGACAGCTGGGGGGTGTTACAAGACAAAACCTGAGAACTGCTGTAAAGATTGGATGCAATTAGAGTGGAGGTTTAAGGATTACTGGGAAAAACCCGAAGCAGCCAAGCAGAGAGATTTAGGAGAGAGGCCCCAGGCAACAGCAGACACCTCTTTGATTTAATCTACCTCTGCAATAAGTAAATAAATAAAAAGCCTTCTTTTACCCCGAGCATGAGCTTCAGGTCAGCCCTTCCCAGGCACTGCCTGGGACGGCCTGGCTTCATCTGTCACATGCCATAGTGGAAGGGAGGACCAGATTTGGAGATGGGGTTTGAATCCTGACTCTACCCCTTATTAGCCCTGGGTGCTCTTGGGCAAGTCACTTCTTATTTCTATATCCCCTCCAGTGAAATCAGAGAGCTGGGCTAGATCCGTGGTTCTTAACCTTTATTTGCATCATGGCCCCCCTCCCTTTTTCCAGTTAGATGGAGCCTGTGGGCCCTTTCTCTAACAAATGCTTTAAAGAGAATTAAATACATAGGATTACCAGGAAAGGGAAGCCAGCTACACACACGCACACACACACACACTCACACATATATGTATACACACATATACATATATATAAATAATATACAATTTTGTATAATTGTATATTATAAAATTATACACATTACATATTGAAATATATTTATCAAAATATTTTTTTAAAACCCCACAAAAATAAGTTCTGAGACCCCAACTAAATTCCTTCTCTCTCCAGATTCTGTGCTTCTTCAGGGTTTTGGTTTAGGTGGAAAGGTTTCCAATTCCCAGAGGTTATTATTTTCTGGTTGTGGGCCCATGCTGGATTCCTGTCCTCATTTCCCCCAGCTAGTACTGTGCCAGTGATTGTTCAGTGATTCCTTTTTCTTTGTGTCTAGTCCTTGTGCTTGGCTATATTGTGATGGGAACCAAAGGCCTTGCCTCTGGAAGCCCACAGTCTGACTGGGGAGAAAAAATTATCATGTGGAAGAGAGAGTAATAGTAATGTATAGAACCTGAGCTGTAGGTACCAGGAGAGGGAAGAGGCCTTTGTAATCTATTTTAAAATTTTAATTAATTAATTAATTATTTGTTTAGCGGGGCAATGGGGGTTAAGTGACTTGCTCAGGGTCACACAGCTGGTAAGTGTCAAGTGTCTGAGGCCGAATTTGAACTCAGGTCCTCCTGAATCCAGGGCTGGTGCTTTATCCGCTGAGCCACCTAGCCCCCCCCCAACCCCCCCTTGGCCTTTGTAGTCTAGAAGAGAAGGCAGAGAAGGCTTCCTGGAGGAGGCTGGGACTTGAGCTAGTCCCTTGCTTTGACTTTGCACATATTTCATAGATACTTATAGGAGCACGTGCTGTTCTATCCCTCTCCCCCAATAGAATGGAAACTCATGGAGGGCAAGCCCTGTTTGATTTTTTTCTCTTTGCATGCACACCTTCTAGCATGGTTCTTGGCACAGAATTAGCATCTGATAAATGCTTATTGATTGATTTGTGGAGCTGAGAAGAGGAAGGTAAGAAGGAGGGAATTCTGGCAAAGTAAAAAGGGTCAGAGGGCACCAATGAGGCTGGTGGGGATGGGATAAGGAGGGCCTGCCCTAATGCTGAAGGTGGGTAGCTAGATCAGAAATCGTTCTCCCCATTTTCCATATGAGGAAACAGGGCTTCAAAGGGCCTGGCCTAGTATCACACTAATGTCAGATCTGGGGCTGGAGCCTGGGCCTCCTGACCCATGGTCAGATGTCCTTCATCTCTCATCCCCTAATTATGGTAGTCCAACTTTTTTAGAAATATCGTTCCCAGAATGTACCCCAAGTTGGGGAGGTGGGGCTGGCTGGGTGAGTGGACTAGCATAGGTTGGGCAGGAGATTTTTTGTCAGCTCTTGGCTGAACTCAGCTCCCAGGAGGGGAATGTTGGGCCATCTCAGCTCAGGAAGTCTAGGCAAGGTCTCCTTCTGTCCAGGGCCAGGCTTCTTCGAGGCCGCTGATCAGCAGGTCAGTTGATCTGTTCCCTGGGCTGCCTGGAGAAATCCAGTAGCTAAGGAGAAAGGGTCTGGGCTCTGAGCTTCATGGCCCTGAACTTTATAGGAGAAAGAAAGAGAGAGAGAGAGAGAGAGAGAGAGAGAGAGAGAGAGAGAGAGAGAGAGAGAGAGAGAGAGAGAGAGAGAGAACAAAAGCCGGGCGCCTGACATGTGGGAGCTAGGTTTCCGAGCGTTAGGAATGATGGATTCCGCCCCTGTATCCGGTGACAGGCATCCCTGGAGACAGACAGTCTGTGTTGTTTTAGTGAGATGAGGAAAGATTAGTCGATTGCAGCAGGGAGTGGTGTTTTCGAGGGCCTAAGTGTGGAGGGGAGGGGTGGGGCCAGAGGGGACTCCCCAGCCATGCTCATTCCTGCCCTCAGCTCCTTCCCTCCTCTAGCTCAACCCCCTCCCCCCTTCCCTATCCTCAACTCTTCTCCTGGGGTCTAGAACGCCCTGCCCTGACAACTCACAGAATCCTAGGATGGGCATAGACCTCTGATGGCATCTAGCCCAGCACATGTGGGGGGGGGCGGCAGAAATCGCCTCTATGACATACATCAACAAACATTGATGAAATGCCCGCTTTGCTGTGTGCTTGCTGTTGGGGGGAGGTAGAGCTTAGGGAAGCGATTTAAGGTTAGGTGAGAACCTGTATAGTATGGTGGCTTTAGAGTCAGGACCAAGGTTCAAATCGTTTCTCTGCTATTCACTGCTGGAGTGACAGCCTCTTTAGGCCTCAGTTTTCTCATCTATGAAATGGGGGTGGAATAAATGGCCTCTTAGATCCCCATCAGCTCTAAATCTACTATCCTATCCATTCCTGTTTTCAGGGAGCTTGCAGTCTAGTAGGGGGAATAAGGCCTAACCACAGATAAGGATAATATGCCATATTATATATTCTTTCTTTCTTTCTTTCTTTCTTTCTTTCTTTCTTTCTTTCTTTCTTTCTTTCTTTCTTTCTTTCTTTCTTTCTTTCTTTCTTTCTTTCTTTCTTTCTTTCTTTCTTTCTTTCTTTCTTTCTTTCTTTCCTTCTTTTGCAGGGCAATGAGGGTTAAGTGACTTGTCCAGGGTCACACAGCTAGTAAGTGTCAAGTGTCTGAGGCTGGATTTGAATCCAAGTCCTCCTGAATCCAGGGCTGGTGCTTTATCCACTGTGCTACCTAGATGCCCCTGCTGTATTATATATTGCATGAAGCATCTTAAGAACAGAGATCCAGCCTCAAAGCCAGGAAGATCTGGGTTCAAATCCTGCCTCTGATGTTGACCATCACTTAACCTCTCATTGCTACAAATCAGGGCTTGTTTTATTGTTTGTTTGATTGTCTAGACTTTCAAAAGTGATGTAGAAAATATTGATAATGCATGTTAAACTTAAAAGTGCATCTTGGGTATGCTTTTTTTTTTGAGGGCTGATTTTTTTTTTCTGATGCAATGAAGGTTAAGTGACTTGCCCAGGGTCACACAGCTAGTAACTGTCAAGTTTCTGAGGCCAGATTTGAACTCAGATACTCCTGAATCCAGGGCCAGTGCTCTATCCACTGTGCCACCTAACTGCCCCATGGAGGGATGATTGTTAAATATTTAGAGTCACACTCCTGAATTCAAGGAACTTCAGAGGCCCAGAAGAGAGGCTTTAGCCCTGGTCAACATCAGCCTGAGTAGGTGCTGGCAAGGTGGACTTTGGTTTATCCCTCAGAGTGTGTGTTTGGGGACATTTTTGTGTGAATGGAATAGTCTTTGTCTGCCTATTCATCATTTTGGATAGATGCTCCCTTGGCCCAGATGTTTCTGATCTCTAGTCTGATGTTTCTCTGCCTGTTAGGTCATTGACAATCATTTCTGTGAACAGCTAGGGATGTGCCTTGGACAGGAAGAGAATTGGGTGTACATCTTGATTCTGACTAGCTGTTTGACCCAGACCACTTCCTTTCCCTACTCTGAATCTAGGTTTCCCCATCTGTAAAACATGGATTATTAACATTAGCTCTACCCATCCCTGACCGCCCCCAGGAAAGCACTTTGTAAACCCTTCAAGTGTTGTAAAAGTGTGAGTTAATAATAATAATAGTAATGAAAATACTAAAGCAAAGAATGCCCTTGTAATGTGAGTAATTCCCCCCACACCCTGATTTTATCCCTTTGTAAGGGAAGGTTTTCACATGTTATAGGAGAGAAGGCACACCTGTTTTATGGGAGGAAGGGAACAGGCCCAGGCCCAGCCTGTCTCCCAAGAATCAAGTGTCTTTGGGTCCCCTGGAAGGGCTGAGGGAGCTCTCACCTGAGTCCCAGACAGATTTCAAGGACCATCTTCTCTCACGTGAGCCAGAGCCATCCTAGCCACCCTTGCCAGCCTCACCAGCCTCGCGTGGGGTGTCTCAGGACCTTGTTGAGACTCCGGATGGCTCACCAGCCTAAGTTGTGGTGCCATGAAATTCTCTGTCGGGCCAAGGAACACGTTTTCTGTCATTTAATCTTTAAAAAATGTGCTTTGTGCAGAAGCCGTCAGACGCTGTCTTTGCCTAGTGGGGAATGAATGACTTGGCCCTTTATTCCCGCCAGCTGTTGTCTGCACCCCCCTCCCCCCTTCCGAATCCCCCCCTCCCCCATCATGTTTCTCTCCTTGTTTGCTGTGAGGTCTCCAGTAAGGAGGATGTTAAGCCTTCATTGCCCCAGCTGGAAGGCTCCCAACTCCTGCCCCTCCTCTTCCTCATCCTCTTTCACCTCTTACCTGCCTCTTGACAGCATTGTTCCAACTTGGCTGCCTTCTTTCTTCTTCCTCTCTCCCAATTTCCTGGCTCCTCTTTTTCACTTCCATTTCTCTTGATGTTATTTCTCTCTCTTCCATATCTTCTCTCCCCTCTTTTCTTCATTTCTCTCCCTTCTCTTGTTTTCTGAATCCTCTCTTCTCTCTTATTCTCTATCTCTCTCTCTCTCTCTCTCTGTGGGGCAATGAGGGTTACACAGGGTCACACAGCTAGTAAGTATCAAGTATCTGAGGCTGGATTTGAACTCAGGTCCTCCTGAATCCAGGGCCGGTGCTTTATCCACTGCAACACCTAGCTGCTCCTCTCTCTTTTTAAAGAACAGACACTTAAGTTCTTTTTTTCAGTTCCAAATTCTTCCTCTCCCCTCCCCATCCATTCTCCATGTTTCTTTATCAAATTCACTAGTAAGTATTCTCTTCTTGTGTCACCTCATGCCTATCCTCATGATAATAGAAATGATTCACATTAATATAGTACTTGAAGGTTTGAAAAAGACTTTGTCTTCCTTCTTCTTTCCCACCCTCTGACTTTTCTGCTTTTCTCACTTCTTCACTTATTAAGGGGCTAATAAATATTTATCAGGTTGAATAGATCTCTTTTTCCATACTCTCCAGTTTTGCCACCATTTTGTTCCAGCTGCTCCTTGTTCCATTCTTCCCCTTTTCCCTTTTCCAAATTTTCCCTCTTTCCTGTCTTTCTTTCTCCCTGATCTTGTCTTTCTACCTTCATTGTCCTTCTTCAGTGTTCTTTTTGTTTGGTTCCTGTCCCTTCTCCATCTTTCTTAACTCTTTCCACCTTTCCATTCTTTTTTTCTTTCTTTTTTTTTTTTTGGTGAGGCAGTTGGGGTTAAGTGACTTGCCCAGGGTCACACAGCTAGTAAGTATTAAGTATCTGAGGTCGGATTTGAACTCAGGTCCTCCTGACTTCAGGGCTGGTGCTCTATCCACTGTGCCACCTAGCTGCCCCCACCTTTCCATTCATTATCTTCTCTGTTCTCCACTTTTCCCTTTGGCTCTTCCTCACTCCCTCTCTTCTTTCCCTTTCTCTTTCCTCTCTATCTCTCCTGCCACCTGTTTTCTGTTGTCTCTTTTCAGGTCTCCTTCTCTCCCAATATCTCAATTCTTCTCTGCCCTCTTCCCCCCCCCAAACTGATAAAATCTGCTGTGGACATAGAGAATTGACTATGTTTACTTGGTTTTAGACATGGCTGAGGCAACCTGCAGGTTGGATAAAGAAGTCTCTACCCAAAATACTTCTCTGGGGGCAAAGACACTCCTCCCTAGGCCAGGAGAGCTGGCATTTACCCCTTTCTTGCCCCCTTTCCATTCCCCTCTCCCAGGGTCCATGGTTCTGAACTTGGCTTTGGCACTGGAGTGGCTCAGGGGTCAGTTGGGAGCCCTGAAGCCCTTCCTGAGTGAGTCTGCACTGGGCACGCACAGCTATGCACCAAAGGTTTTTATGGTCAAATGTTTCTCTGTGACTTTGCAGCCTGAGAAAAAAGAAACCCAGAACATGTTCTCTCTGTTCTCTCTCTCCCTCCTTCTCTCCCTCCTCTCTCCTCTCTCTCCCTCTCCCCTGCCCCCCTCCCTCCCCCATCTCCATTCCATGTACTTATATTCTCTCTCTCTCGTTTTCCCTCCTGGACCTCACTGGAGAGACATCATGGTAGAGCACAAAGAGGGTCAAAATGGGAGCTGGGGACCCAAATCGAGGCTGCAGATCTTTTCAGGTCTTCCTTCAGGTCTTCATTTCCTCCTCTTCCTCCATCCTTAGGTGTGTTAAGGGAATCAAGTAGGGATGATAAATATAAAAAGAACAAACCTTTCTCCCTTCTGCTGTTCTAAACCCTCCCCATCTCTCTGAGCCAAGATCCATCTCTACCTCCCTCAAGAAGCCTTTATTCCCTGACTACTGTGACTCACATTGCTGCCCGTTCTCAGCATTTATAGGTAGCATTTATAGCCCGAGCAATGTACCCTGTTGTCTGTCATTCATCCTCTCTTCTCTCTGAGTCTCTCTTTGTCCTCTCTCTGATCTCTAAGACTGATCTCCTCAAGGCTAACTGAGTCAAAGTGCCCTTTGGGGAGCTCATTGTCTTTCTCCCAATTAAGAGACCTTCACTGAGTGAAGGGACCGGGTCTGTGCCTCCCTATCTCTTCTCCTTTCGTCCCACTCCTCCAGCCTCAGATTGTGGGCTCTCTTGCTTCTAGGTAACTCTCCTTCCTTTCTCAAGGATTTCAGAGCCAGGCTCACAATCCTTTCCTCTAATCCAACCCCTGCCCTTGAGGACTTTGATACTGGTGTCTGCCTGATTTACCCAACTCTTGCTCCAAGAAGCCGTAGCATGCATAGGCAAACCATCTCAGCCGAGAGGCTAAACCAGGTGGAGGGTAATTGACAGGATTCAAACCTGTTGGTGAGTTAGGGGGATGGCTATCCCAAGCATGTGAAGACTTCTCTTGGAGTAATGGGCAGATGAGAACGATTTGTTCCAATGGCCATGAAAGTGTCTGAAGAGCTTGGTCAGACATTGATGCCAAGGTCGTCCACCGCATCTTGGCCCATCTTCAGGCGTCCTGACTTTTGTCTTACTACTAGACTTCAGTGCCTCAGAAAGAGAGAGGAAGGTTGATGACTTTGTGCAACTCTGCCTCACTTAAATCCAATTCACTTGGAAGTCAAGACATCAATTCATGCTATCACTGGTCCTCTTCAAAAATGAAGAAAGAGTGACATCCCATATAAAAAAACCTCCTATGATCTTGAATTTTATCTGCCTCAGCTCCTTACAGGGTTGTCATCTTAAATCTCACTTTCATGAATAATTGTCTAGTATTTTGAGCTCCCAAATTCCTACATATTACCATAATCTCTTGTCTTTTTCTTCCTTGGCCTCTTTCCTGCTAAATTTGATCTTAGTCCTCACCCCAACCTCAAGTTCCTCCATCTCTCCCCGTTCCCTTGATTTATCACCCCGATCCTCACTCGATTCTCTTGTCTGGATCCTGTAGTTGACCAGTTCTGTGACATATACTGCCATCTGCCTGCTGTGCCAACTTTGCCAACCTGCAACTCCGGAGCACCTCTTCCAATCTCAATGGCTGGAAGAAATCCTGCCATTTTGCCAAACAAGTCTGCTGCAAATAATTCACGCTACCTACTCTTAGCTGCTCTCTCCCTGCTCCGGGGAGGGGGGGGGGGGACAACAACATTTTTATTCACCTTTGATTGATTTGCTAACATCTCTTCCAAACTTCCTTGTCTCTGCTCAAGTCTTCTTATCTGCCCAATTCTTTCAGAAGAAAATAAGGGCCATCCTTCTCGAGCCCCCTCTTCCCCTCTACCCTATGCCCCAAACCCTGCTTTGTCTTTGCACATCCCCCACTTTACTTTTGACTCTGAGGATTAGGGTCAGCTCCTCTCTTTGTTCCTCCCATCCATCCTCTTCAGTCTCCTCCTTAGCTAATGGTTCTTTCTTTGATACCCAAAAGTATGTTGAGGTCTACTCTTTCCTCAAAAAAACCCCCAAAACCCTTCCCATGACCCTGTCATATCCTCAAATGGTGGTCCTGTATGTCTCTCCATTTGACTTAAAGATTCCTAGAAAGAATCATGTACACTCCCTGGACATCTACTTAATCTTTGCTCAACTCTCCTCATTCTGGCTTCCAAACTACCCCCTCGATTGAAATTTCTGTCTCCAGGGATACTGGCGATCTCTTAAATGTTAAATTGGGTGGCCTTTTTTCAGTCCTTGTAGCTTTTGGTGTGATTGTCCTTTGGGACACTGGTGGCCTCCCTTGCCTTATGGGTCATAGCCCTGTCTTGTTTTTCCTCTTGATAGTTCCTTCTCTGCCTCCTTCACTCTGCCCTCATATACCTGGATAATCTCCAAGGCTTCGTCTTGCACTCTTCCTTCTTTCTACGTTCTGGCTCCCTTTGGTGATCTCATCAGTCGTCTTGGGTTCAAATAGCGTCTCTATGCTGCTGACCTCCAAATCTATGTTATCCCTTCTTCATCTCTTTCATAAAGTCAGTTGCATATCATCATCTGTTGACTGGAGGTCTTCTCCTGGATTGGATGGTCCCAGCAATGTCTCCGATTTCATACGTCCAAAGTGGAATGTATTGTCTTTTCTTCCAAGCCTGCCCCCTCTTCTGGACATTTCTGTTTTTGTTGAGGGTACCACAGTTCCCTAAGTAACTCTGGTTCATAATGTTGGAAGTGATCCCGGACTCTCCCTCATTCTCAGTCTCCACTCTAATATCCAACCAGTTGCCAAACCTTATGGAATTTACCTCCTCCCATTCTCTCCACTTACCTGTCCATCCTACTTTCGAATTTTCCTTATCACCGCTTACGTGTTAATTGTTGCCCTCCTGGTCTTTTCCCCTCCAAACTTCCTGAGGCATAGATCTGATCATGTTCATCTATGGCTCAGACACCTCAAGTGGGAATCTTGTTGGCCAGGTTTGTTGAGTTTGACCTCTCTAAGTAGAATGGTAAAAAGAATGGAGACTCTGCCATTAGGGACTGAGTGGGTTATTTATTTCTCATCTTTGTATCCTCAGGGCCTAACACTGTGCCATGGCCATAGTCAGGCTTTATGATGATAAATGAAATGAATTGCCTTACTGGCAGGATCTGTTCCTTCTTAGCCTCTCTCAGATTAAGAGCTCCTAGAAGTTAGTGCTTGGGTCTGTTCTCTCTGACTTACCTACTGTGGGCTCTCCTGAGCTGAGCATATCTCAGGAGTGGGAGTTTGGGGGAAGGCCTCCCTCTGGTTGGGGTTATAAGTTGCTCAGTTAGCGGCTTTTACTTCTTTGAATCCTTTGGATGCTCTTCCTAGTAGGTGCTTAGTTCTTAATTGATTGACCATGATGGGGAGAGGGAATGGACAGAGGCAATATTGTGTAGTGGAGGGATCTCTGGGTTTGACAGAGTCTCCTCATTGGTCTCCTGCCTCCAGACTCTCCTCTTTCCAATACTTCCACATAGGAGCCGATATATGCTCCTAAAACACAGGTGTGATTTGTCCATCTCCCTGCTTAAGAAGCAACTTTTGGCCTCTAGAATCAAATACAAATTTCTCTATTTAGTGTTTAAAGTCTCTTCACAAGCTGGTTCCAACTAGCAGAAGCAGCTGGATGGTTCAATGCATGGAGTGTTGGGCCTTTTAAGTTTAGCTCAAGGGCCACCAATTACAAAGCCTTACTTTCCTTTTCCCCCAGCTCTTTTTTTTTTTCTTTTTTTGCAGGGCAGTGAGGGTCAAATGACTTGCCCAGGGTCACACAGCTAATGTCAAGTGTCTGAGGCAGGATTTGAACTCAGGTCCTTCTGAATCCAGGGCCAGTACTTTATCCACTGCGCCACCTAGCTGTCCCTCCCCCAGCTCTTACTACTGCCTTCTCCTCCCCTGAAATTGCCTTTGTGCATTTTTTATATTTCTTCCCATCTGTATGTTGTTTCCCTTAATGAGATTAGAAGCCCCTTGAGAGCAGGGATATCATTTTTTTGTCTTTGTACGCCAGCACCTGGCATAGGACCGGGGCTTAATAAATGCTTGTTGATGGGCTGATTGAGTGGAAGAAGACCCCAGAGGTCCTCTCATTCACCTGTGCAGGGGTGTTCTTTAAATCTCATCTAGCTGCTCCTTGAAAAACTCCAACATGGGCAACTCACCATCTCCTACGTCGCTTGGTCCCTTCCGCTTCTGGATAATTCTACTTGTTTCCTCAGTGAAATGTGGTTCCCTGTAACTTCTGTCCCTCACTCTTAATTCTTCCCTCTGGGCTCAAGCAGAACAAGTCTTCCTCCTTTTCTGGAAAGCCCTTGTAATACCTGAAGGCAGCCATTGGGTGCCCACTCTTCTCCAGACTTTACTCCCCCACTTTTCCCAACTGATCCTTGCATAGTTTTCAATCCTCTTGCCATCTTAGTCTTTCTTCTTTTTCTACCACAGAAAGTGGACTCTAGAAATGGACCAATTGGCACTCAGATGGGACCTGACTAGGGCAACACATAATAGGACTTCCCTCATTGTCCTGCCTTTTTTGGGGAGTTACGGGTAGTCTAAGGAAATGAGATCTGTCCAGGGAAGCTGGTGAGGGTATGGAGTGGGAGAAAGGGATGTCTCACCGTGGGACCTGTTGCTTCCTCACCTAGGAAGCTCAGAGAGGGAGGAGCATTGTCCAGGGCCACATGGTGAGACAATGGGACCTAGTAGTACTCAGGCCTCTTGACTTGCAGACTGGGACTTTTTCTCCTATACCACACTTTGAGGCAAAGGATTTGGGAGGTCTCAGTGTCTGTGACCCATACCTGAGATTGCTTCCCTCCCTGGGTGGCCCTGAGCCAGAAAACTTTGCCACCAGTAAATGGAGGAGGGTGTTATTGAAGGAGGCTGGCCCTCCAGTGTCAGCAGAAACCAGAGGGGCCCAATCCCTACCCACTGGGCACTAGGTGTCTGGACTAGTGCTGCTCACAAGTGGTTCAAGTGGAGGTTGAGTTGTATTTTAAAAGGGGGCCTACCCCCAGCTGGGATGGCATGTCCGAGCAAGCCTGGAGGCCTGGAAACCTGCCTCCTAGATTCTTAGCTGTGTGTGAGTGTGTGTGCATGTGCATCCAGTTGTGTCTGGATGCTTCTTTGTGTGTTTGTGGGCATTATGAAATTATATGTGTATGTGTATAGACCTTCTTGCTAATTGTCCTTGGAAAGGGCAAGAAACAATAACAGTGTGGGGCTTGGGGGCTGGGGTGAAAATGGAGGGGTGTCACTGGGGTGAGGGTGGGAGGGCCGGAGGCCTGCTTGAGGTGGACAGCCTGTCCTTGTCTGTCTTCTTCTGCAGATAAGAAGCTTGTGAAAGTCAGTGTCAGCCTCAGCTTGGTCTAATCAACCTTGGAAAACCTTGCTTGTTCTGGTCCTTGTAGCTACCTCTAGAGCTGGGGTGTGTGTGTGTGTGCATGCGCGTGTGTATGTGTGTGTGTATATACAAGTCCACGTGCCTCAAGCCAGGCCCCTGGGAAGCAGAGGGGGACATTTTTTTCCTTTGGCTCCATTCCCAGGTGAGCCCTGAGGGAGTTCATTGTGAAGACTGATATCCTTTTCCCTGCCGAGCATCTTCACTCCCCCAGTCCCCATCTGCATCTTTGTCTGTTCTTTAGGTCACTTCTCCAGAAATTCCTTCTTTGGGATGGGATGCCCAAGCTTTGAACTCCTTCAGCCCTTTGGGGTCGGAGCCAGGCTTTTGATAATTTCTCATCTTGTTCACGTGGGTGTGTCCTTCTGCCCAATCAGACTGTGAGCTCCCTGAAGGCCGGAAGGAACCAGACTTCTACATGGGACCAGGGGACTGGGCCTTAGGGCACACATAGACTCAAGAGACCACCAGGAATACTGGGGCTTTTTGAGATCTCCTGGTCCAGCTCTCATTTATTTATTTTTAATAAAAATTCCCCCCACCCCCAAACATCTGCCTATTGTCTCTCTCACCTTTACCCTCTTCCCTAATTGAGAAAGCAAGAAAAAACAACAGCAAGCCCTGTTTTCATAGTTAAAAAAATAAATTCTCGTATTGGCTATATAAAAAAAGATGATACCTCAGCCTGTACCGAGCCTGCCGGCTCTCTGTGAGAGGAGGTGGGCAGCCTGTTTCATCATTAGGCCTTGGAAATTGTGGTTTGTTATTTTTTAAATTAATTTTTTAATAAACAAAAATGTTTTATTATTTTCTAGTTACATAGTTCTCAACATTTGTTTTCATAGGATTTTTAGTTCCAAATTTTTCTCCCATCCTCCTTCCCTCCCTCCTCCCGTGGTTGGTTATTGTGAGGATCAGCAACTCTCATTTGAAGCAGGAGGAAACGGAAGACTAGCGAGAGACAGGACCTGGATCCTTAACCTCTAAGTGGCTGAGGAAGGACTCAAACCCAGTTCTCCTGAGTCGCAGGCCAAGGCTCTTTCTTCTGTACTGAGCTGCCCTGTTGGGCGTCCTATCCGCAGTTGTCAGCTTTGCATTGAACTCTGGGACATCTCTCATGCTATGTCAGGGGCTTTGGAGAGAGCTACAGTCCTGGGGCTGGAGATCAGATGGAGAACCCCACCTGTCCCCCAGACTTCCTTGGGCATCGCCCTTGGGGCAGCCTGGAAGGAACTGGTGGAAAGTTCTCATCAGGTTCTGACTACCTCGGCAGGCTTCTTGGAGGTCTGACTTTGCTTTCTCTCTAAAGCAAGGGTTAGTCACCTTTTTTTCTGTGCCATGGACCCCTTTAGGTGAAGTCTGGTGAAGCCTGAGAACCCCTTCTCAGAATAATGTTTTTAAATGCAAATAAAATACAGAGGATTTTAAAATACAGAGTCCCCTTTGCCTCTGGGGCCCCTCCCTCGGACTGGGGCTCCTCCAAGGTGTCCAGACCAGCCATCTTTTCATTTTCCAACAAGGCTGTCCTTGGACATCATGCTCTCCTGCCAAGTACCTCCCCGCCTCCTGTTTCATCTTACTTTTATGTGTTGTCTTCCCCATTAAAATGTAAGTTCCTTGAGGGGAGGGACCCTCTTTCCCTTTGTCTATATTTGTATTCTCAGCACTCCATGCCTGACTTAATAAATACTCTTTGACTGACTAACCGACTGACAAGATGGCAAAAGAAGCCAATTGTATTGAAATCGAGTTATCCTTTTTTTTTTTTTTATGTGGGGCAAATGAGGGTTAAGTGACTTGCCCAGGGTCACACAGCTAGTAAATGTCAAGTGTCTGAGGCCGAATTTGAACTCAGGTCCTCCTGAATCCAGGGCCGATGCTTTATCCACTGCGCCACGTAGCTGCCCCCTATCAAAATATTTTTGAAAAGTTCAAGGATCCCAGCTTGCTTTAGAAGGAGACCGGTCTATGGGCTTCGACCTGTAGCTGGGTGCCCGAATGACTGAATCTTCCCCGGTCCTCCTGGATCACAGGTTGGAGCCACACCAGACGGTGCCAGGCTGGGCTGGAGGAGCCAGGAATTGTTTCCCATGGAGGGAAAAGCCCTGGTGTTTGGGAAGCCACTGAGTCATGGGGAGAGATTCCTTTGGGATTTGCAAAAATCTGAGAGTTGGCAGTTTCAGAAAGAAAAGAGGTTTTGAAAAGAGCAGGATTAAGATTTTTCCAGACCAGAGGGAAAGAAATATATTCCACAAACTCCCAGCTCTCCTTGCCTTGAAACCTTGTTCTTCCTGAGGCGCTCGCACACTCTTCCTATCTCCAGATGTCCTTTCTGTGATTCTGCTGTCCCCGCTCTGCCCTTTTCTTTTGTATCTCTCTGCTCTCTCCATTATGCCTACTTTCCCCTAATAATTAGGCTTTAGAGCGGACCTTTCCCTACTCATGTCCAGTCTCCCCAACCAGACTATAGAGCACTGGCAATTTTCAGAGGCAGAGGTGAGAGGTGGGAAGGGGTGGACACAGTCCTTTGCCTCAACATAAACTTGTTGATCCCTGAGTTTTTGGCTGAAACTTCACACCATCCCAACTCTTCATGACCTTTGCCCCTGTGAGGTGACCTTCGGAAAGGAATGGACGCAGGGCCCTGGGGACACCACAACCTTGGGACAAGTAGAGAACAGGCAGTTCTCAGCTTGGGATGGGGTGGGGCAGGAGAGAGTGGCAGGAAGGGAGATTGACTTCTGCTCCTAGCTGGATGGCTATCCTGGCTGGGACTTCATACTTCACAGAACAGTTAATCTGTAAGGGACCATCATTTGATGGGGGCGGGGGCGGGGGGGGGGGGGGCACTGACACTCAGAAAAGGGATCAGACTTGCCTAAAGTCACAGGCCGGAGTTGACCAGCCAGCTTTGTTTCTTTCCTCCCACTTCCTGTCACTTCCTAGGTCTCTTTGGTTGTTTAGCCAACAGGGAAGATGCTGGCTCCCTCCCAGGCCAAAGGGAAATTAACCCAGGGTAGCCTGTACCAGAAGTTAGGAGGCCTGGATTCTAACCCTTAGTTCTGGTCTCTGGAGAGATATTGCAAAGGAGCTATAAGAATTAGGAAGAGGTCAGAAACAAAGGCAACACAAAGATTCTAAGCCTGGGATATTGGTTCCATTCACAGAAATAGGAAAAGCCAGTATGAGCTGGTTTGGGGAAAGAGTTAAGATGTGACCTAGTTTTTACTCTTTGCTTGAGAGAATGAAATTTAAGACACATAAAATGTGATGTTAAGAGAAGTTGAGGAAGTCTCCCAACATGTTAGGGAGATACCATGGCGGAATTAGAGGATGACAGGAGAAAGTTGTGTGGGACGGGAAGCCATGGATGGATTGCAATCTGTATTGGCGGAGGGAATACCCACATTGGTGAGACTGAGAAGGGTCACCAGACTGGAGGTAACAACTCATTCTGTCTGGGACCTTGAGCCAGGTCCCTCCACTCCGTGCCTCAGTTTCCCCCTCTGTCAAAAGAGGACTTGAGGATCTCTTTGGTTTTTTCCCAGCTTTAACAATATGTGTTTTAAGGTCATTTCTAACTCCAAACCCTATGATTTAAACTGAGGGTTTGATAAGGGAAACTGACCCAAGAGGGGTTCTTCTTCCCATTTGTGAAAAACAGAACTAGCAATTGGAAGCCAAATCTTCTCATTCCCAACCCTTCCTGGAGCCCTTGAAGGTTTCTGAGAAGCATTTGGAGGACTCTGAGGTTTATTTGTTTTTCAGTGGGGGCTGGGAAAAGGAATCATTTTCCCTTAAAGGTCCAGGGCAGAGTTCTGACACGGACCCAGCAGGGAACGGAAATAGAGCAAGAGTGTGTCATAGTGAGTAGAAAGAGCGGCGTGTGGGCCCTTGCCCTCCGCTAACTCTGAGCGGGAAGGTTGACAACCTGTCTTCCCCCAGCTCTTGCTGCCCGGTTTTGAAGAGGACAGATCTCTAAGCCTGGCAGGACCAGGGGGAGAAGAAAGCTTTGGCAGAAGTAATGCCATGTATTCAAAAGGGCATTGGATTGAAGCCAGCCACCCTGGGTTTGAATCCTGGCTGTCTGTAATTTCCCCTCTCTAGAATTCCATTTCTTTTTCTTTGTAGAATGAGTGAGTTATACCAGATTGTCTCTAAGGGATCCTTCTAACTCTAAATTCTGTGATTCTGATTCCCCAAAAGACAATGTGAATCCAGTTAGACATGGAAAGACGGAAGGAATTATTTTGGGCTAGAGTGGTAAAATGAGGGTCTTATTAGACTGGATGGCCTCCGAGATCCTGTTGTTTACTGTAGTTCAGTCATTTCAGTTGTGTCTGACTCTCTGTGACCCCATTTGGGGTTTTCTTTGCAAAGATCCTGGAACCGTTTGCCATTTCCTTTTCCAGCTCATTTTACAGATGAGGAAACTGAGGCAAACAGGGTGAAGTGACTTGCCCAGGGTTGCATCGCTAGTAAGTGTCCAAGGCTGGATTTGAACTCAGGAAGATGAGTCTTCTTGACTCCAGGTCTGATACTCCATCCACTCTACCACCTGGTTGCCTCTCTAAGATCCTTTTTGGCATTAAATCCCAGATCCATAGTCTTTGCTATGGAGCAAAGCTTCTTGTTTTGTTTTTTTTTTTTTTTTTAAGTGAGGCAATTGGGGTTAAGTGACTTGCCCAGGGTCACACAGCTAGTAAGTGTCAAGTGTCTGAGGCCAGACCTGCACCCAGGTACTCCTGACCCCAGGGCCGGTACTCCATCCACTGCGCCACCCACCTGCCCCGTAGAGCAAAGCTTCTTAAACTGTGGGTTGCGACCCCCTACGGGGTCATGTCACTGAATGTGGGAGTTGTGAAAAATTTGGCAACAGTAAAAGGTAAACCTATTTTATATACCTGTATACCCAGGGTCACGTAAAAATTCTTGGGTGAAAAGGGGTCGCGAATGGAAAAAGTTGAAGAAGCCCTGCTCTGAAGTGTATGGCCCTTAACCTGGGCTTTGAAGGATGAAGGAGATTCGGCTGGGCAAAGGAGAGTAGGCTGGCTGGGTGTGAGGGATGAGGAAGGGCAAAAGGGGTGGCTATACCTGACAATGGGGGCCTTGAATGCAAAGATCAGGGCCTGTACTGTCCATGTTTCCCTGAGTCTTTAAGTGACTCCAAGATCTATGGACTTGGGCTTTGTGTTGGTGGGGTCTTGAAGGGTGCTGTTGGTCTCACCATTCCCAAACACTAGGGTTTTATGGTTGTTTCTGACGGGAGACCCCGCTGTTGGCTCTGAGTAATTAATTACAGAGGATAGACTTTAGCTCATATACTCACCCGTGCCTGGGCCTTTCTGGAGGATCAGGGTCTGACCCTTGGGTCAGGATTGTAGGGAATGTCATGTCCCAATCTGCCCCATTCCCTTTGTCCTTTTCCCCCTTTCTTCCTTTCTTCCTTTCCCTCCTCTGTCCTTTTGCCTTTTTCCCCCTTTCTATCTATCCCTTTCTTGTTTCCCTTTAGGGTAAGTAGAAGTCAAAAAGCCTTTGGATTTGGTGATCTTTGAGAATTCCCACTTAGTAAAATAGAAGAGAGACAGAGACAGAGAGAGACAGAGACAGAGTGTGTGTGTGTGTGTGTGTGTGTGTGTATGTGTGTGTGTAAAGTTAGGATTTCAAATTCAGCAGGGAGAGAGCAAAGAGTTGAGATTGTTGCCGATTGGGTCAGAGTTCCATTACATCTCTGCCATATGCTATTTACTGTATCGCCTTAGGTAAGTCACTTAACCTTGCCACAGTTTCCTCATCAGTAAAATGAAAGATTTGGACTAGATAACCGCTGAGCTCTGAATCTTTAACATTATGATCTGGGAGAAGCTCTTTTTTTGGGGGGGGGAATACCCGAGAATGTTAGCATGTATCATAGACTAGGGCAATGATTCCTAATTCAATCCCAGTGGTGCCACTGGCTCCTGGTGACCCCCCTGGGGGATGGAGTGTGGATGGCGCAGTACAGTCTGTCCCTTCAGCTGTCCGGGCCGCTTAGAGTTTACTGACAGAGGGTCAGGGCTCAGGGCACCCCGCCCTTACCCACCATGGTGGAGGTTTGTATATGTGCGTGGACACCTCTGGAGGATTCATGTAGATTTCATTTAGTCTCAGCCCAGCAGGGAGAGAGCAGGCTCTGGGATGGGAAGCAGTTCAGTTTTTCCCTTTCAAAGTTCAGAGCAAATAAACAAACCAGTCTCCTGCTGATACGCAAATAACTTCTGGATGAAGGCTGCCCTGGTCCAGATGTTGACAGAGGGGCTACAGGACCCTCCCCCCCCCCCCATGTTAATAGTTCCAACCTGTTGATCTGGAAGCCCTGCACTCCCACCCCCTGTAGCCTGTTTTTAAATAGAAAACCAGAGAGAAGAGGCATGTTTTTCTAGGGAGACAGAAAACAGAGCCAAGCCCGAGATAATCGGCCTGGCTGGCTGGTGAGGCCTGGTTGGGAGGGCGGCAGGCGTCAGAACTCCGACAGACACAGCTTTCGGGAAACCCAATTCCCTCTTCTTGAGGTCAACTGGGGTGGGGGGGGTGGGGGCTTGGGTTTGGCTCTGAAAACAACCCCCCCCTTCTCAATCAGGCAGATAAACGACTACTTTAACAGAGGTACGAACCGCTGAAAACATGGGCCCCGAGGTCTGAGAAAGGGCTTTGTTTCTCCCTGGGGCCTCCCATCCACTCAGCCCAGGCTTGACTGTAGCTGGAGGCAGTGGGAGCCCCTGGGACACTCCCCACCGGGTCCCCTGAGGTGGGAATCTTGGGCTGTGCAGAGTGAGATGTACAATGGGGCCTTGCTGACAGATTCATTCAGATAACATCCATGGGCTGCTGAGGCTCCCCTGTCATCAGGTGCTTGTGGGGATGGTGGGGGCAAGACAGAGAGAGAGACACAGGCAGAGACAGAGATGGGCTTGCCAGGAGGGGAGGCCCCTCACTCCAGCTCTAGGGTTGAGTTTTAACTCGAGCCACACAAGGCCAGCCAGAATCACATGTTCTCAGATCTAGAAGAGACCTCAGAATAGCCCCCGCCCAGGGCAGGAATCCCCTCTATGACATTCCTCAAGGAGCCTTTGCCAACCTCCACTCAAAAACGTCTCTTGTGGGAAGCTCAGCCCATTGTGGGCTGATGGCTACAGTCCTTAGGAAGCTTTCTGTTAGGATGAACTGAGCAGATATCTGCCTCCCTCTCACCTATCCGGCAGAACATGGAAGAGAAGAAATATCTTAGTTCTTCCTCATTCCTAACTTGCTATCTCTATCCCCCTGCTGCCAATCCTACCCTGGATTTGTCCTCCCTAGCTCAAATCCTAACTCAACCTCTCATCCCAGCTTTAACCCCAATAAAGGGTTTAACCATGACTTCAGTCCTAACTTGGATCATCTTTCTAACCCTTGGCCCCAGAGCTCCACCTCTGGCTTCTCTGGTGGGATGGGTGTTGAATTCCAGCACTGAATCCGGGGCCCCAATCTCAGCCCCAAACTGTGGATCCAGCACACCAATCTCAATTCCCAAATACTGTCGGTTCCCGTCCCTATGTCCCATCACTCTCGTGATCAAAGATGTTAGAACTGAAAGGTTCTTCACTTCTTTGGGAGAGAAGAAAGAGGGCTGATGGCTTTTCAGAGTGAATTTGTCCAGGAAGCTTTGTAGGTGACTTCTTCCTATCCTCTCCCTACCCACAAGACCTAGTCTTTGGTTTTCAGGAATGGAGCTACCGGGGGTGGTCCAGCTGATGCTGACATGGCTCTCAGACCTGTTCATGAACTCTCTGGAGGTGCTTCCCACCCCAGCCTCTGTGATTGGAACTGGGAGGACCTGGGATATAGAGCGGAGAGCACCAGCCGGGAATCCCTGTAACCAAAGGAGATAGGTGGGGAGGGGGGTGGGGGGTGGGGGCCAGGGATACCCTTGCATTAGCCACGGTCTCAGTTTTTCTGACTCTACCAGAATGGCGTCCATTAGTTTGATTTCAGAGATGGCTTAGAGGGACAACCTGCATAGGGGAAAGACATTCTGGGCCTCAGTTTCCTTATCTGGAAAATGAGAAGGCTGGATTAGTAGGTGTGAATATATCCTCAGAAATGGTCTACCAAGGAGAGCTTTGGGGGTCCCACCCCCTCCATCCATCTTGCTTGTGTCTGTGGAGGTTAGGATGAGGGCTGAACCGTGGGACTTTAGCTCAGTTTTATTTGCCAAGATTATCTTGCATCTTTCATGCCTGAAAAGATAACCAGGAGAAGCTGTTAAGAGTTGTGAGATTTAAAATTGGATATTAGATCATAAATCTCCCCTACTTAACCCTTCCCTTAATTCATCTCCCAGACTAGTAAATGGAAGAAGCTTCTGGTTTTCTAGATAGAGCCTTTATTGTATATAAGGTGTTGTTGATTAGAAGGATAGGAAAACAGAAATACAGTACAAATCGTCTTAAATCTAGGCTGTCTATATTCCTTATAAAAACTCACCAAACCGATTTAGGCCACCTTTGGAGTGAGTCAGACCGTCTGTGCCGCGCCGCCCGGAGTCCCGCCAAGCCGGCAAAAAAGGCTACTCCCGTTCTCTCCACCCCGGAAGTCAAAAAAACCCGGCAGGCAGTCTGACATGCGCAGCAGGCGCACTGTACCTGGCAGGCAGTCTGACATGCGCAGCAGGCGGACTGTACCCGGCAGGCAGTCTGACATGCGCAGCAGGCAGACTGTTCATCTCCTCCCCAAAAGGGTGGTCCTTGAAAAACTGGCGTCTTTCACTTATCCTAACCGACTGTTAAAAACTTTCATATTTTACCACATTTCCCCCCTTTGCTTCCTCACGTGAGTCAAAGACATAATTTGCAAGTTCCTTAATTCTATCTACTGAGAGATTTCTCCAGTCTGGACATTGTTTCAGAAAGTATCTGCGTATTTCTGGCAGTGAATTATAAACAAATGTGTTGAGAATGATACAGGAATCTCTTAAATCTACTGGATCCAATCTGGTGTACTGTCTAGCGGCCTCACAAAGTCTATCATAAAATCTGTTTGGTCTTTCATTAGCCTCCTGAGGTAGGCTTAAAAATTTCTGCCAGTTTTCCGGTTTTCTAGAGCAAGATTCCATTCCCTTCAGAAGTGTTTCTCTAGCATCTTTTAATCTTTGGAAATCCCTATCATCATTATAATTCCACTCTGGATCCTTTAGAGGCCATTCCACATCGGCCTTACCTTTCGCAACAAGGGCATTTCCTGCTGAGATAATATCTGTAATCTCAGTTGGGGACAGTAAAGTTTCCAAAAGGCAAGTAACATCAGCCCAACTGGGTTGATATGCATTAAATATAGTCCTTAACTGTGAAATTACAGTGTTTGGATTTTTCTCAAAACTAGGGATGATTGATTTCCATGCGCTCAAGTCACTTGGTCTAAAGGGGCTATATTTTCTGACTTGAATTGGCACTCCCTTCTTACTATGTTCTATAGCTTCCTGCAGAGGGAGTAGTTTCTGCTGATCTGATTCTGAACTTGGATCATCTCTAGTAGAAACAGCCATTTTGAGGTCTCTCTCCATATGTGAGAGTTTCCCCCACATCATAACAATGATAATAACAAAAACAATGATAATAACAAAAACAAAAAAAAAAACAACAAAAAAAAATAAAATCCTTAGTCGTATGAACTATGGATGTGGTATTAAAAGGTATTTCAATTGCAGGCATAAAATTTCTACTTATATTAAACGTATTTTCCCAAAGATTCTCACGTATACTATTATACAAAAAACTTTTTGCTGCCTGAATGAGGAAAAAACCAATAATGTTATGAAGGACCATTGAATAAACTATTCCTCTAAGTCGGGATGTTATGCTGTCCCAATACATTCCGATGAGAAAAATCAAAGGGATGGTAGAATATTCGAGCATCTTGCCCTTTAAACTGGGCTGGCTTTTCTGTTTAAAGCAAGACTTTTAGAGGCTTAAAGTCTTTAAGGGAGATTAGACAAAGGGACAGTCCGCGGGGGGGGGGGGGGGGGGGGGGGGGGGGGGGGGGGGGGGGGTATTTGGAAAATCCACCGAATTAGCCGGCTTATGGCCAAACTAGGGAGGGTGGGAGGGTCCTTAAGGTCCCTTCGGGGTCGCCAAACTGTTAAGGGCTAAAATTCTAGCTAGTCTGTCTAAAATATCTAATGAGTGGTCGCCAATAAATTATAAGCTTTAGCAAGAGTTAGACCTTTAAGCGTTTATTAAGGAAAACAAGAATTTGGTAAAGAGAGAGAGAAAGGCCTAGATTCCTATCTATTAAAGGGAGAGCACATTTCTAGCTCCGCTCTCCACCAGAGTCCAAAGGAAAGAGCGCGAGACTGAGCGCCAGTCTCTTCCTTCCTCCTCCCACTAGTCCGCGTCACTTCCTGACTCCTGGTCTTGCCCTCAAAGACCTTTGCTTCATGGGCAGAACTCTTCTACAGTAAGTATCCAGCAGGTGGCGTCATTCCAATCGTTACAGTGTGTTAGGCTTGTAGCCTCAAGATCTGGGTTCAAATCCTGGCTCTGCCTTTTACTGTCTGTGTGACTTTAGCTAAGTGCCCTTCCCTCTCTAGACTCCCATTTCCTTACCTATAAAATGAGGGTTGACAGCACGTGTTTTCCTGAAAATATTCATTATTTCTTCCACATAGTGTAATGAATGACCTCAGATTTTCACTGGCTAGAGGGCAGGCAGCCCTCCCAGGAGATGTAGGGAAAAGAACACCAGGCTGAAAGTCAGCAGACTGGTTTGGCTTCTGCTCCTGTTGCAAGTCTCATCCCTTCTCTGGAGATTATGAGGGGGAAAACCCCCTACTTTGTGCACTTCCCAGGCCTTAAGGAGTGGGTGGTTCAGCTAGATAGGCTTCCAGCTGTGGTGGACCAGGAGCCAGTGTATTTGGGAGCAGAAGGTTTGGGTTAGAATCTCAGCCCTTGGAGGCTGTAAGACCCTGGGGCATGCTCTTTTGCCCATCTCAACCTCAGTTTTTTGTGTTAGGAAAAAGAGGATAACAGCGCAGTCTCTTCCATAGTTAGTTGTTGGCAACTTTGTAGACAAGTGAACAAGCATTTATTAAGTGCTTCCTGTGTGTGTGCTAAGCACTGCTGAAGTCTGAGGATAAGAAGAAAGTAAAAATATGGTCCTGTTCTCAAGGAGTTTAGAATCAAACGGGGAAGATGACATGAAACAACTATATACATATTCTCTGAATATATATATAAATATATATGCTTATATGTGTGTGTATGTGTATAGGTGTATTATACATGCATAAATGTGTGCCTATAAACACACCCACAGTGCAAATAAAAGATCATATTTGAGAAGAGGGCACTAGTGTGGATGGGAGGAGTGGGGATGAAGACTGTGAAAGGCCTCTCAGAGGTGGAATTTCATCAGTCTTGAAGGAAGCATAGGGAGGGAGTGTGAGAAACAGCAAGAAATTATTATTAGTCTCATAATTATAATTACTTAGGCTTATTAGTTATTATGAGAGCTAGGCCTAATTATTAGAGCTAGGCCTAAGGGATCCTTCACTCCTTATCTCTTAATGTCAAGAAGAGCCCAGATAGGGAGGCCCTCCCTCACCCCACCACTGGGGGATTTATGGGAGCATGAGGACTTGAATAAGAGAGGATGGGATGGGAAGGTGTGGGTGGTAAGAAACGCTGGAGTTCCTTGTTCCAGGGCTGGCTCCCCAGTCTTGAAAATCACATTCAGGTCACACAAGCTAAGAGCTTCCTGGGTTGTGTGCCTGGCCCAGTGGTAAGGGGGAGGGAAGGAAGGAGAGAGAAAGAGAGAGGAAGGCGATTGGTTCCTGGCTTGACATTCACTCCTTCCTTCATCACTTATGTACCCAACGCCTTCCCCTGGCTGGGCTCCCCTGCCCTGGGGCAGCTCAAAGTCTAGTTGTAGAGACAAGATTTATACACACACAGGACAATTAGAGAACAATACAGGACAGTGTATATTCAGGTGCTAAACGGAGACTTGCCCTGGGGCTCTTCCTCCTGCCTGGAATGCCCTTTTTCCATGCCTCTGCCTCCCAGAATCCTCCCCAGACTTTCCAGACTTCCTTCCCTGACAGTTTTCTGTTCCCTTCTCAACCAGCATTTCAGGTGATCGTTGTCAACATCATGTGCACTGTGTAGGAGAGCCCTTCGGAATTTGGAGTCTGAGATTTGAGCACCCGGGTTCGAACCCCAGTCGTGACTTTATCACTTAACTCTGGGTGCTCAATGGTGTCGTGCTGTGGATGGGGTGGGAGGAAGACCTCAGTTAAAATCCATAGACGCTTCTTAGTGGTTAATTAACCTTTCCAGGGTTCACTTTCCTCGCCTGTTGGGCTAGGTTCCTTATAGCTTTACATAAACGATTCTTTAATTTTTCTGTTTCAAATAAAACGATTTTTTTTTACACAGTAATTTTCTTTCATCTTAAGTTGCCTCCTTTCTGGACCTCAGTTTCCTTAGGTGTAAAGTGGACTCCACCTTCCTCAGGTGGTCTGTCAATTAGCATTTATTAAAGCACCTATTATGTGCTGTGTACAGTACTAAGTATTTAGCAAATATTATCTCATCGCATCCTCACAACAACTCTGGGAGTTTAATATTTTCCCCATTTTACATTTGAGGAAACTGAGGCATAGAGAGCTTGCCCAAAGTCTCACCATTAGTAAGTGTCTGAAGCTGGATTTGAACCCTTCTGCCTTCCTGACTCCAGGACTTCTACCCACTGCACCACCTAGATGCCCCCAAGGCTAGAGGGTTAGACAACATGTGAGCATATGTGCACAAACTCTCGACAGGAAGGCCAGGACTGGAATTAAGGGTGGTGGGGCAGGGATTCCCGTAGAAGGCAGGCTTTTTGCTGGGGCTGAAGGAAGTCCGGAAAGTGAGGAAGGAGGCAGAGATGACAGAGAGAGTATTCCATGCCTGGGGGCATGCCAAGGAAAACACCAGGAGTCGGGAGATCTGTGTCTTGTTTGAGGACTCTCTAGGCCTGTGTCACTGGATGGGTGAGGGTGAGGAAGGTGTAAAAGGACCTATTTTTAGATGCCCCCCCAAAAAAACCCCCAAACCCCAAACCAACTCTGTCTTTTCCCCCATCCCAGCCTCTGCTTCTCCAGGGACGAGTGTCTGGCCACAGCCCAGAGGCAACAGGCATGAGTCTCTGGGGAGCCTGACTGCTGCTGTTCGGCCTCTCAGGGGAGCTGGGGACCCAAGAGAGGGATTCCTGTGTAGGAGGTGAGGCCGGAGAGTCCGGGTTAGCCATTAACCAGAGCTCTCTCCAGGGACGGCCTGGTATCTCAAAGGAGGTGGGAGGGAGAGGCGAGCCCTGGCAGGGCTGGCAGGCGCTGAGCTGGTCCCCCTGCTTCACTGTCTCGCCCAGACTGGGAACCCCCTGAGGGTAGGGCTCTGCTTGGCTCTATCTCCACTGATTCCCCTCGAAGGGTCCCTTCCAAAGCTGAGCAGGTGTATGGGAAAGCAGCGGGTGTAGTCCTAGGCTTTCCAGGGGGACCCAGGGCTGGGTTCCCCTAGCCCAGCCCAGCCTCCTCGTCTTTCCTCAGGGGCAGGTCCTGGGGAGGGGAGGGGAGGGCCCCCCTCTGCTTGTATTACAAGCACTGTCTTGTTTTACAAAACAAACCCCTGGGGGAGCAGAGGAGCACCGGGAGCTTGAGAACCTTTTTGGCTCAGGGTGTGGTGCTGCTGGATGTGCTAGTGTTTGTGGGTGTGTGCATCTGTGTTTGTGTGAATGGTGTGTGTGTGTGTGTGTGTGTGTGTGTGTGTGTGTGTTGTGTGTGTGCGCGTGGGCGCCCTTGCAGCTCTGCACAGCTACGTCCTTGGGAGGACATCTGGGTTTCCATTAATGTGGCCTTGGGTTGTTATCTTGCACTGTCTAGCTCTTCCTCTGACAGGGTGCCCAGTGGATAAGGAGCTGCAATAGAATCTGGGAGAAATTCGCAAGTACTGGCCTCTGTCCCATCCTAGCTGTGTGTCCCAAGGCCAGGCCCTCACCCTCTCTCTGGCCCAGGAAACTCATCAAGACTAAGTTGCTGAACTGGCTGCCAGTCTGCATTGGTACAGGGGGTTTTCTTACCTGGAATTGCCTTCAACAGGAGAACCATAGGTTTGGACCAACCCCCCCCCCCCCCCCCCCCCCCCCCCCCCCGCCCGCCCCCGTTCTATATGGGAACTCTCCAACATTTTCAGGACCTGGGGCCTTCCGCCTCCTGCTTTCTCTGTGTACACGTATTTAGTCTGAAAGGGGATTTCTGCCCATTTGCTGGGTAATCCAGGATCATTTTGGGGGGAGGGTGGCGTGCAGGCCAGGCCTGTGAAAGGGTAATGAGGCTGGCCTTGCCTCCTTGTTTAAGCCTGAGGGCCTGGACTACTTGGAGATAAGAGGGAGGTGTGAGAGAAGTGGGACAGACGCCTGCCCCCCTGCCCGCCTGGCTGGGGCAGCTGCTCCCCTGGGGCTAGATAAGCCCACCCTTTGAGGCAGGAAGTCCTGAAAACACTTCTCTCTGGGCTACTGGAGTGGGCTCAGAAAGGGGTTTGGAAAATCCCTCACCCTCAGCCAGTGATAGGCTCTCCTCCATATCTGTGTGGCTCCAAGAATGTGGTCTTTGGTCCCTCTATCTCCCTTCAACATGCCCTGGAATCCTAGATTAAGAGCTGGAAGGGAGGGACTTTAGAGGTCATCCCCCCCCCCCCATTTTATGTCATTGGAGAGAATTCTGAGAACTTCTAAGTGACCAGCTACCCTCTGGCAGCTCTCGTCCTTCCACTGCATCTCTGCCTCCACCAATCACCTCCATCCCCACCAATTTCCCATTCCTTCAGGCTCCTGCTTGGTGGCTAATTTCCCTGGGGCAAAAGGCCCTTCTAGGAAGCTTAGTTTGGAATTAGGAGAAGCCTGGATTTGAATCTTGCCTCTGACTCTCCTTAGTTGTGTAAGCAAGCTTCCTTGAATCTTAATTTCTACCTCCATAAAATGGGGATATTTGTCTGGACTTTGCAAAGTTGTGGTGAGAACCAAATGAGATAATGTACAGAAAGCTTATTATGAATTAGCAGCGTTGTTATCGACCCCCACCCCCACGCCCACCCCCAAGTCCTGAAAGCTTCGGCTAAACTGGAAAGGATCCAAAGTTGGGATGGGACTCTAGAAATCATTTCAGTCCAACCCTGTTATTTATTTATTTATTTGTTCATTGATTCATTTATTTATCCATTCATTCATTCATTCATTCATTTATTTAGTTATTCATTCATTCATTTATTTTTCAACAACTGAGGGAATGGAGGCCCAGAGAAGGAAAGCTACTTGTCCAAGGTCACACAGTCATGCCTGCTGAGCCAAGTTTTCTGACTGTAAGCCCATCATTCTTATCACTGCTCTGTGGCTCCCAACACTTAGGCGTTGGATTCTTTCAGGGCCCACTTCCCTTTCTACAGTGTCTCAGTGATCCAGGGACACCTCACCCAGAGAGTGCCTTTATCTAAATCACTGAGTCCCTATTTCTGTCTTGAACTCCAGACCCAAGTCACTTAGACAATGGGGGTCTCTTTCTGTCACTCCAAATATGACAAAAGCAAGTTATCCCAAATTCCACTTGCAAACTTCCTTATTTTTGTTTGAAAAACTGTCATGTTTGACTCTTCCCTTGCCCCATACATTTCTTTTAAAACTAATGTATATTTTTAGGATCTCATTTTCCCCCCTCCCCAAGGACTGCTTTAGCTTTAGCCCATATGTTGCTTCATCATTATAATTTCCCTTCCCGTAATTATTAATTGCATCTACAACTTGTTCTTCGACCTACTCATTATTCAGGATTGCATTTTTTAAGCCTGCATTTGGGTCTCTGTCTTTTCTTTGTGCTCTCTGAACTGATCGTTATTTTTAGCACGTTATGGTCTGATAAGGATGTGTTTTTACTATTTCTGCCTTTTTGCACTTCTTTCTGTGCCAGTTTTTGTAAAAGTCTCACGTGGCACCGAGTACCACCTTCTTTGATAGTTCCGTTTGGAAGATGCTCTGCCTGGATCTAGTCAGTTGCCTGAATTTTTGCAATAGTCCCCTAATTGGTCTCCCTGCCTCTACTCTTTTTCCCAGTCTAATCCACCCTCCACACAGTTTCCAAAATCAGTCGTCTTCATAACATACAAGTCTGACCACATCACTTCCCCTTTCAAAAATCCCAAACCTGGGGGCAGCTAGGTGGCACAGTGGATAAAGCACCAGCCCTGGATTCAGGAGGACCTGAGTTCAAATCCAGCATCAGACACTTGACACTTATTAGCTGTGTGACCTTGGGCAAGTCACTTAACCCTCATTGCACCGCCCCCCCAAATCCCAAACCTTCAGTATCTCCCCATTTCTTATGGAATAAAGTACCAAAGTCCTCAGCCTGGCATTTATGTCCCTCCCTAGTGTGCCTGGAACCTCCCTTTTCAGCCTTAGTTCATATTTCTCTTCCCTATTATTCATCTGAGATTATTAAACTCTTCCTCCAGTTTGAGTTTTCTTTTTCTCTTTCAAGTCTAACTCCAGAAGCCCTACGAAGTCTGCCTTGATCTTTCCAGCTTCACGTGTTGTCTTCTCCATTAAATTTTCCTTAAGCTTGTTTTTTTGGGGGGGAGGGGAGGGGTGGGGGCCAGGATTTCTTTTTTGCTTTCTAAGGATCTGGAGTCAGGAAGGATCTAAGTTCAAATCCTGCCTCTAAGCACTTACTTGCTCTGTGATCCTGAACAAAATAGCTTATTTCTTTCAATTTCAGTTTCCTCATCTGTAAAGTGGGGATAATAATAGGGGGCTCAAATGAGGTAACATATGTATGTAAAGTGTATTGCAAACCTTAACATGCTATATCAATGCTGACTATTATTTTATGTAGTTCTTCATTGATAAGCTTTGGGAGCTTGGTTGTTTTTTTTTTTTGGTCATTGTATCTTCAGAGTCTAGTATCATGTTTTGTATTCTGTAGGTACTTAATAAATGTTTGATGAATTGCATCCTTTCTTTTTTTTGTTTTTGTTTTTGTTTTTTTGGTGAGGCAATTGGGGTTAAGTGACTTGCCTAGGGTCACACAGCTAGTAAGTGTTAAGTGTCTGAGGCCGGATTTGAACTCAGGTCCTCCTGACTCCAGAGCCAGTGCTCTATCCACTGCGCTACCTAGCTGCCCCTAATTGCATCCTTTCTAATCTAAATACTCTGTTTCAAAGTGAATGGTCGGTCCATTCTTGGATTAGATGTCCTTTTCCTAGGATTTTCAGTTCTGTTAGGGGTCTACTATAAGTCAAGGGAATGGAACTTTAATGGTGGGACGTCCGGCACAGTGTGAGGTGTACATGGTAGATTGCGGTCAGCAGGAATCCCTTTTATAATATTCCTCCCACTAGTGGTCATCTAGCCAACCCATGAAGACTTTTTGGACAGTTCTAATTGTTTTTCCTATTTATGTCAGACTGTTTTTGCCTCTCTTTGTCTTCCATCTTTTACTCTAGTCTTGTCCTCAGGGCTTCCGCAGGGCAAGTCTCTCAGAGTGAGCACTCTTTCTTCCACAAGATAGCCCTCCAGATAATAGACATGTCCTTCTCCAGGTCCTACTCTCCATCTCCACGTGGCATTATCTGTTGGTCCTTCACCAGCCTCATCACCTTCTTTTGGACATGCTTTAGATTGTTCATGTCCTTCCTCAATACGGGACTTGGAACTGAACTGGTCTGACCATTATGCCTGATATGGGGTCTGATGTGGGCACAAGAGAGCAGAGCCCTCCCCTCTCCTCTTCTGGACACTGAGCCTCTCAAGGGGCAGCTGCAGAGCACATAGTGAACAGAGTGATGGTCCAGGAGCCAGGAGGACCTGGGATCAGGCACCATCTCTGAGGACATGCTGGCAGGGAGATCCTGTATTAATCTCTACCTCACCTCTTGGTGCTTTAGGTCTGTGGTATTAAACTCATGGAAATCAGGGCCATACATAAAGATCACCATGGGCCAAATACTGACTTACAAAACCACATGTAGATTTCTTTCCTTCTTTCTCCCTCTCTCCCTCCCTTTTTCTTTCCTTCCCTTCCTTCCTTTCTTGTTCTTCTTTTCCTTCCTTCCTTCCTTCCTTCCTTCCTTCCTTCCTTCCTTCCTTCCTTCCTTCCTTCCTTCCTTCCTTCCTTCCTTCCTTCCTTCCTTCCTTCCTTCTTTCACTCCCTCTCTTCTTCTTCTTCTCCTCCTCCTCTCTCCTTTTTTTTTTTTTTTTTTGATGACTACATCAGCACATTAAAATCAGCCAGTCTGGTTCAGGCTGTACTCAGGAGTGTTGTGGACCGATGGTCCTCAGGCTGTCTCTTTGACACCTTTGCTCCAGGTAACTCTCTTGTGATTATAAGTTGCAGAGAAGGTGCCAGTTAAATCCCACGCCCAATGTCGATCCCTATACTTGGGCTTCCCTTAATGAAGCTTAGAGTGTTTTTGTCTAGCATTTAAATAAAGAAGGATACAGAATATTTTCAAATGGCAGTTTTGGGAGGGGGACAGGCACTGGAAATTGGGGGAGAGGTGAATGATCAAGAAAGGCTTCATGTAGGAAGCAGCGCTGGAATCAAGCTCTGAAGGAAACAAGGGAGTCTATGGAATGGAAGTGAGGAGGGAGGGAGTGAATTCTAGTCATGGTGGACACTCAGGTCAAAAGCCAGACACTAGAGAGGTCATCAGCTCCCCGGGGACTACAGGGTTCTATCTGGAATATAGGTCATCTACAACCCCCTCATTGTAAAGATAGCCTCTTTACAGTGAGGCCCAGAGAGGTTAAGTGACTTGCCCAAGGTCACACAGGAGATCGAGTGTGTGGTGTGTGAGAACTGGCAAGGCCAGTTTGACCGGACCACAGAGGAAGTAAAGAATCCCTGGATCATAGATTCAGAGCTAGAAGGGACCTTGGTGGTCATCTAGTCCAATCCCTTCATTTTATAGATGATGCAACTGAACTGAGAAGGGTCTTCAAGTCATCTCATCCAGGGAACCCTAACCTGACATCCATGAATGCCTTAAAAAATGTTTGCTTTCTTTTGTAATCTCTCCCCCCGCCCCCACTTAAAAACATGATTCTGAGATAGAGTCCATAGGTCTCACTAGACATACAAATGGTTAAGAACCCTGATATATCCAAACACCTCCTCTTCCCACTTTAACAGAGGAGGAAACTGAACCATGAAAAGGGAAGGTGATTTCCTGCATGTTTTTGTTTATTTGTTTTGTGAGGCAATGAGGGTTAAGTGACTTGCCCAGGGTGACACAGCTAGTAAGTGTCAAGTGTCTGAGGTTGGATTTGAACTCAGGTCCTTCAGAATCCAGGGCTGGTGCTTTATCCACTGTGCCACCTAGCTGCTCCCGTTCCTGCATGTTTTAAGGGGCAGAGACAGGAGTCAAATCCAGACCCTTTCCTAGGGTACCTTGCTGCTCCCTGCTTGTTTCTGGGTCAGGACTCCAGGAACCAGTGGGTTCTTCGTGGCTGGGGCCACTTTTCTTGCTTTTAAGGAAGGTAGCAAGATGGATGGCTGAAGTGGCCCTGGGGGATTTCCTGAGGGAGCTCACTGGGATGAGACAGTCACCAGGGCAGATTGGATCACAGAACCCTTTTGGCGCCTCTCAGAGCAGGGCCCCTGGGAGAAAATAGTGAAGACCGATGGATGTCATGTGAGGCCAGGCCTCTATCCTGGGGAGAAGCTGGCCAGGAGCCTGTTGTCCTTTCCTCCCCCCTCATTCCTTCCCATTCTGGTGTTTTTACAGGTGTCCCACAGAGATTGAGGGAAACTCCTGCTCAGAGACAGCCAGGCTGCCTCCTCCTCCTCCTCTTCCTCCTCCTCCTCCTCCTCCTCCTCCCTCTTAACCCTTGTATGCAGAGACTGAACCAGGCCAGGGCATTAAGACTGCTGCAATTAATTGCTTTCTTTACTGGTGGAGCAATCATGTTTAAAACATTCGTTTTATGGATGCCCTTTTCTTTCTTTGCATTTAATTTTTTCTCAATTACATGTAAATAAAAATTTTAAACATTCATTTAAATTTTTTTTTTTTGAGTTTAAGGTTTTCTCCCTCCCTTTCCCTCTCTTTGTGAAGGCAAGCAGTTTATTATAGATTATACATGTGCAGTCAGGCAAAACATTTCCATATTAGCCATGTTGCGAAAGAAAACACAGACCAAAAAACACAAGAATAATAAAGAAAGCAAACAAGTATGCTTCAGTCTGCATTCAGACTCCATCAGTTCTTTCTCTGGAGGTGGAGAGCATTTTTCAATGAGTCCTATGGAATTGTCTAATAGCTAAAAGTCATTCAGAGTTGGTTATCATACAATAATGCAATGTTCTCCTGGTTCTTCTCTTTTCATTTTGCATCAGTTCATGTAAATCTTCCCAGATTTTTCTGAAACCATCTTGCTCATCATTTCTTACAGCACAATAGTATTCCATCACAATCAAATACCACATTTTGTTTAGCCATTCCCCAACTGATGAGCATCGTCATGATTTCCAATTCTTTGACACCACAAAAAGAGCTGCTATAAATATTTTTTGTTCATATAGGTCCTTTTCTTTTTTCTTTGACCTCTTTGGGATACAGACCTAGTAGTGAAATTGCTGGGTCAGAGGGTATGCGCAGCCCCATAGCCCTTTGGGCACAGTTGCAAATTGCTCTCCAGAAGGTTAGATCAGCTCACAGTTCCACCAGCAGTGCATTAGTGGCCCAATTTTTCCACATCCTCTCCAACATCTGTCATTTTCCTTTTCTGTCATTTTAGCCAATCTGATAGGTTTGAGGTGGTACCTCATCTTTTTTTTTTTAAACACCACTTGTCACTCCCCACTGACCCCTTGGGTCTCATACCCACAATACACTACTCCTTCATCTCTGAATTTCAGAATCCTCTGCTTCTTCAAAGCTCAGCTCAGGTGTTAGCTCCTAACTGAATCCTTCCCTGATTCCTCTCAGTTACAGATGGAGATGACTGGGATGTTTGGACCCTGGGTTATTGGGGGTTAAGAGGCAGTACTTTCCAGAAATAGGGAAGTCTGGGAGAAGGGCAGATTTGGGAGAGAAGGGGACCAGTTCAGTTTTAGGCACAGTTATAGACAAACCTAGTTGGCACTAGACCCCACCTCCCCTCTTTCTTTTCTTTCTTTCTTTCTTTTTCTTTTAGTGAGGCAGTTGGGGTTAAGTGACTTGCCCACGGTCACACAGTTAGTAAGTGTTAAGTGTCTGAGGCCAGATTTGAACTCAGGTCCTCCTGACTCCAGGGCTGGTGCTCTATCCACTATGCCATCTAGCTGCCCTTCCCCTCTTTCTTGATAGCAGGGACCCTGATGCTATTGCTGCTGTGTTGGCCACCATCTCTCCCCAAGGTGCCCTGGTCCTCCTTCTTCCTCCTGACCCCAGCTAACCAGGAATATCTGTCCCCTTCACAAGGGATGTGCTGACTCTTAGTAAACTGAACTGCTCTTGCTATCATTCACACCCACTCTCACTGGTCCCTCTCTTCCCCCAGTGGAGCTGACTACCTCACTCCTACCCATCTTTCTCTAGCCTCCCACCACCATGCTTAGGCCTCAGGCCCTCGCCTCACTGGGGCATTTGGGGACAGGACTCAGGCTCCAACAAGCAGCTCTTCCCCATCCTTCCATTTGGCATTTTGTGCCATTTCAAGAACTGAGGTAATTTCCTCCTCTGAATAATAACAATGATGATGGTAATTGTTCACATTTCCATAATGCCTTGAAGTATTGATAATGTGAGTTCCTTTCAACAACCTTATAAAGCAGGTAGACAAGTGTACCCATTTTATAGCTAAGCAAATTGAGGCCTAGAGGGAAATTGCCCCCCCCCTCCCCGCCCCATTCCCTGAAGAAGGAGCACACTGGTAACTCTTAGAAGACTCTTAGATAGTTGTGTGTAGGGGGTGGGAGGGATATAGGGTGGGGGAAGAAGGGTGCAGTTGCCAAATGGTTTAAGTGCTGGGGTGTGTGTACGTGTGAAAAAGTGGGTGGAGAAATGAAGAATTGGGTAGTAAAGGTGAGTTAGAGCTTTGGTCATTAGCTGAGGTTAAAGGAGAGGTCAGGTCAGGCCTGGGCAGAGGGGGAGGAGTGGCCGCTCCTTCTCAGGTGGAAGGATGGAGTCTCTTCTAAATTTTATTCGCCTTGGGCCCAGGGAGCATCCTGTACGTGTCCCAAGCCCTGGCCCCTGTCTGTGCTGATTTGTGATGAGCCAAATGGGAAAGGAAAACAGGCTTCATTCACCAGGGGTGAGAGGTGCAAGTGAGTGAGTTCCCAGCCCAAGCCTGTCCAGGGCCAAGGAGCAGAGGGTTGTGAGTTGTTATTTTAATTTTAAAATTTTTTGGGTGAGGAATTTGGGGTTAAGTGACTTGCTCAGGGTCACACAGCTAGTAAATGTTAAGTGTCTGAGGCTGAATTTGAACTTAGGTCCTCCTGACTCCAGGGCTGGTGCTCTATCCACTGCACCACCTAGCTCCCCCTGTTGTTATTTTTTAATGAGTAGATAAGAGGGAGAAGGAAGGACCTTCCAAGTGATCACAGGAGGAGGTCAGTAGGCCCAACTCTGTGGTATTGTGGCCAGTGGCAAGCCACTGGGCCTTTCAGTGATCTAGGCAGTGGAGAAGGGTGGCATTGGTGGAGGGCATTTTCTCATCTGGGAGTCCTCTCCAGACCCCACTCCTATTTCACACACATGAGATGATTCTGGGCAGTGATTCGGTGAGATGGGCAGGGTTGGACATTGTCCCCATTTTGCAGATGAGAAAACCTGTCTTCACAGGAATTATACTTGATTGATCTCGCTGTGGGCATGTGCACTAATTTAGGGGTGTCAGGGTTGAGGCTGGATGTCTGGACCTGCTGTACGGAGACCCTCCAAGTTTTTGCTGGGAACCTCCTCACCAATGAGATTCAGAATAGAATGTCCTGGAAGAGAAAACCTGTCTTCACAGGAATTATACTTGATTGATCTCGCTGTGGGCATGTGCACTAATTTAGGGGTGTCAGGGTTGAGGCTGGATGTCTGGACCTGCCGTACGGAGACCCTCCAAGTTTTTGCTGGGAACCTCCTCACCACTGAGATTCAGAATAGAATGTCCTGGATCCGAGGCCATTCTTTGTCTCTCACCAGCTCTGTCGACACCATGGACAAGGTCGATCACCTTTGCTGGGCCTTGGTTTTATCATCTGTAAAATGGGCATGAGGATAATTCTTCCCCTGCCAAAGGAGTTGTGAGGATCATACAAAGTAACAGATGAGACCACACTTTTGCATCAGTAAAGGTGTTATTTATTATCATCAGTCTGGAAGAAGCCAATTCTATCCCCCAATATCCCCTCCCTGCCGCCCCTTTTCCAACAGTTTCCAAAGTTAAGTTTCTAAAACTGCTGAGAATGAGCCCTCCTGTTTTCTCTCACTAATTGGAGAGAGAGGCAGAGATAGAGAGAGAGAGACAGAGGGAGAGACACACACACAGACAGAGACACAGACAGAGACAGAGAGATACACACAGAGACAGAGAGACAGACAGAGAGAGAGACAGAGACAGACAGAGAGAGAGACAGAGACAGACAGAGACAGAGAGACAGAGACAGAGAGAGACAGAGACAGAGAGACAGAGAGACAGAGACAGAGACAGAGAGACAGAGAGAGACAAAGAGATAGAGAGAGAGACAGAGAGACACAGAGAGAGAGAGAGAACCCATAATTACCTTGTAATCCATCGGGAGGGCTTTGCAGTAAGTTGGTCAGTCCCTGCAGGCCCTGGAGGAGCAGTGCCTGGGAGAGGGGGGCTTTCGTGGGCCCCCTTTTCTCCCCACCCCCTCTCCACCACTTCTGACAAACAATGCTTCCCTTTCTATGCCTCTAAATATAGAGGCTGTGGTCGGTTTTAGAAATATCGGGGTGGAGTTAGAGACCCGGCTCCTTCACTTTCTAAAAATAGGGGAAAACGAGCCTCCCTCCTGGGTGTAAGGATGAGGGTGTTTGAGAGAGAAACCCCAGAATCAGCCGGGGGGCCTCGAGGCCTCAGGCTGTGCTGGGTTTTCTATTTGCATTTCCATGACCTTTCTCCTTTTATGTGTGTGTATTTATTTATTCGAGACCGAGGCCAGCAGTAGTAAAATGACTTGTCCAGGGTCACGCAGGAAATTGGTGTCAGAGGTGGGAGGAGAAGCCAGATCCTCCAACTCAAAACCAGGTTGTCTTTTTGCTAGATCCAATCGTTCATCCCTTTGTGGTGCGCGAGCACACACACACTCACACACACAGACACAGACACACTCACACACACACAGACTCACACACAGACTCACATACACACTCACACACACAGACACACACACAGACACAGACTCACACACACACAGACTCACACACTCACACAGACACACACACAGACTCACACACACAGACTTACACACAGACTCACACACTCGGGCTTCCCTAGGGTTACACAGACATGAGAACATGAATACGCTCTTGTAACCCACATAGGAATTCCCATTTATAATCACAGACCCACACAATGCGTCCCAGGGTGTTCTCAGTTGCTTTTTTGCTTAGGGGAGCTCACAGATAAAAATAAGCACACATGTGCACACTCGGTCCAATGGGCAGGTCTACCTGTCTCCTCAAAGGGCTGCTAGTCAAAGGTGAATCTCCTCGTTCAGGGAGGCTATCCCAGGAGCATCAGGATCTCCCAGCAGACAGTAAGCCTGTGTGCTCCCCTGCCCTCCCCCTGCCTCCGTGGGTGGCCTTTCTCTGTAATTAACCCCAGGTCTCTCCCTTCCGTTCCTCATTTGTAGGAAGTGGCATATGACATCAGCTCTAACCCCAAGCTCTCCCGACTCAACCTGCAGCGGATTTCAGTCTCCCCTTGTGTGGCTCCTCTTTTCTTTTCTTTTTTTCATTTAAATAAAAGCCCAGTCCTCTCTTTCCAGTGCCCAGCATCCTTGACATTGCTCGGCTTTGTTTCTCTGGGCCTCAGTTTTCTATTCTGTAAAATTAGAACAACGGGTTACAATACTAAAGGTAGACCTAGGAGACACCCTCAGAAGCCCTTGAGTCCAACCCCCTCATTTGACAGATGAGGAAACTGAGCCTAGATGGGTGAAGTGATTTGCCCAAATTCTGAAAAGGTAGTATGTGTCGGTGGCAGGATTTGATTTCAGGTCCTAGGACTATGGAGACAACCCTCTGTTTGGTGGTGATTCCTGGTGCTGGGATTTTATGATTCTGTAAAATGGTGACTCTATATGTGTACATACACCCAGGTGAGTCTGCAATGGGGTATCCCACTGCCTGTAGTCCCTTCCTTGTAATAATAATGACACATTTCTATGAGACTCTGAGATTTCTTGGGCAGCTAGATGGTCCAGTGGATAGAGCACAGGCCCTGGGGTCAGGAGGATCTGAGTTCAAATCCAGCCTTAGGTACTTAACTAGCTGTGTAACTGGGCAAATCACTTTGCCTCTGCCTCAGTTTCTTCAGCTGCAAAATGGGGAAAATAGTAGCATTTACTTTCTAGGGTTGTGAGGATCAAATGAGATATTTCTATTTTATGTGCCTGGCACATAGTAGGCTCTTAATAAATACTTGTTCTCTCTCATACACACACACACACACACACACACACGTCTGATTTTTTGTTGTTGTTGTTTTGTGAGGCAATTGGATTTAAGTGACTTGCCCAGGGTCACACAGCTAGTAAGTGTGTAAAGTGTCTGAGGCTGGATTTGAACTCAGGTCCTCCTGAATCCAGGGCTGGTGCTCTATCCACTGCGCCACCTAGCTGCCCCACACACGTCTGATTTTTATCAGCTCCAGACATGAGCTTTGGAGATCCCTCCCAGCATCCCCCACTAGGCATCCCCAGAAGGATCCCCTTGCCTCTGCCCTTCCCAGGGCCAGCAGGGTGAGTTCCTGATCTCCTCTGGGGCTGGGAGCACAGAGAATGGGGACTTCTTCTCATCTGAGTGTTCTAGGAAAAGCACAAGCCTTGTCCTCGGAGGACCTGGGTGCCAGCCCTTCTCTTGCCTGCTACTTGCCACTTTCCCCATCTGTACAGTGAAGGGTCTGGATTTGATGTACCCTAAGGTCCTGCTTCTAAGATCTTTTCCAGAGTCAAGGCTAACACTCGGTCTTCCTCAGGTCTGGGATCTGGGGGCTCTGCTCTTCCCAGGACCAGTGGGATGAGGCCTGAGAGCAAGTCTCGGGAGCTTGGGAGGACACGTGTGCTCCACACGGGTGTGGGAGGGTGGACGTTCAGCCTATGAACATCTTCTGCCTCTCCCTGCAAGGGGAGGCATTCAGGGCCTTCACCTGCCTTCCCTCCTAACTTCATTCCTGTGGTTTGCCAGCACGGTCCCCAGGCCATTTATCTGTAGGCTGTGACTGCCCGGCCTAGTTCTGCCTCTTGGGGTTTTGCTCACACTGTCCCCCAGCCCAGAAGGCCTTCTCCCCTTCTTTTTTTTTTCTTTTAATGAGATATTTTATTTTTTCCATTACATGTAAAGATAGTTCTCAACTTTTGTTTATACATGCTTTACAATTTCAGATTTTTCTCCCTCCCTCCCCCCTCCCCTAGACAGCAGGTAATCTGATATAGGTTATATCTATATATCTCTATACGTATACATATAGATATATATATACACACACATATATATATACACATAATAACATTAATCCTATTTCTGCATTAATCCTGTTACAAGAGAAAGAATCAGAGCAGTGATGCAAAACCTCAAAATAGAGAAAAAAAAAAACAACAGCACCCAAAACAAAAGAAATAATATGGTTCAATCAGCATCTATACTCCACAGTTCTTTCTTTCTTTTTTTTTCTTGGATTTGGAGATCCTCTTCCATCATGAGTTCCCTGGAACTCTTCTGTGCCATTGCATTGGTGAGAAGAATATAGTCCATCACAGTAGGTCAACACTCAATGTTGATGATACTGTGTACAATGTTCTTCTGGTTCTGCTCATCTCACTCATCATCAGCTCACGTAAGACCCTCCAGGTTTCTCTGAACTCTTCCTGCTCATCATTTCTTACAGCACAATAGTATTTCATTGTATTCATATACCACAACTTGTCCAGCCATTCCCCAATTGATGGGCACCCCCTCAACTTCCAATTCCTTGCTACCCCGTAAAGAGCAGCTATAAATATTTTTGTACATGTGGGTCCCTTTCCCCCTTCCATGATTTCTTTGGGCAAAAGACCTAAAAGTGGGATTGCTGGGTCAAAGGGTATGCACAGCTTTATCGCCCTTTGGGCATAATTCCAAATTGCTCTCCAGAATGGTTGGATCAGCTCACAGCTCCACCAACAATGTATTAGTGTTCCAATTTTCCCACAGCCTCTCCAACATTTATTATCTTCCTTTTTTGTCATTTTAGCCAATCTGATAGGTGTCAGGTGGTACCTCAGAGTTGTTTTAATTTGCATCTCTCTAATCATTAGAGATTTAGAGCATTTTTTCATATGGGAATAGATAGCTTTGGTTTCTTCATCAGAAAACTGCCTGTTCATATCCTTTGACCATTTCTCAATTGGGGAATGACTTGGATTCTTATAAATTTGATTTAATTCCCTATATATTTTAGAGATGAGGCCTTTATCAGAAGCACTGGCCTCAAAAATTGTTTCCCAGCTTTCTGCCTCCCTTCTAATTTTGGATGCATTGCTTCTGTTTGTACAAAAATTTTTTAATTTAATATAATCAAAATCATCCACTTTGCATTTTATAATATACTCTATCTCATGTTTGGTCAAAAACTGTTCTCCTTTCCAAAGATCTGATAGGTACACTATTCCTTTCTCTCCTAATTTACCTATGGTATCACCTCTTATGTCTAAATCATGTATCCATTTTGACCTTATTTTAGTATAAGGTGTAAGATGTTGGTCTAAGCCTAATTTCTGCCATACTATCTTCCAGTTTTCCCAGCAGTTTTTGTCAAATACTGAGTTCCTATCCCAGAAGCTGGAGTCTTTGGGTTTATCAAACACTACATTACTAGTGTCATTTACTACTGCATTTCCTGAGCCTAGCCTATTCCATTGATCTACCACTCTATTTTTTAGCCAGTACCAGATAGTTTTGATGACTGCCGCTTTATAGTAAAGCTCCAGGTTTGGTACCGCTAACCCACCTTCCTGTGAATTTTTTTTCATTATTTCCCTGGATATTCTTGATTTTTTGTTTTTCCAGATGAATTTTGTTATTATTTTTTCTAGCTGTATAAAATAATTTTTAGGTAGCCTGATTGGTATGGCACTGAATAAGTAAATTAATTTAGGCAGTATTGTCATTTTTACTATATTAGCTCTGCCTATCCATGAGCAATTGATATCTTTCCAATTATTTAGATCTGATTTGATTTGTGTGAAGAGTGTTTGGTAGTTGTGTTCATAGAGTTCCTGGTTTGTCTTGGCAAGTAGACTCCCAGGTATTTTATATTACCTACCGTTACTTTAAATGGAATTTCTCTTTCTATCTCTTGCTGCTGGACTTTGTTGGTCATGTATAGAAATGCTGATGATTTATGTGGATTTATTTTATATCCTGCTACTTTGCTAAAGTTGTTAATTGTTTCAAGTAATTTTTGACTTGATTCTCGAGGATTCCTTAAGTATACCATCATATCATCTGCAAAGAGTGATAGTTTTGTTTCCTCCTTGCCTATTCTAATTCCTTTAATTCCTTTCTCTTCTCTGATTGCTAAAGCTAACATTTCTAGAACAATATTAAATAATAGGGGTGATAATGGACATCCCTGTTTCACCCCTGATCTTATTGGGAAGGCCTCTAATTTATCTCCATTGCATATAATACTTGCTGATGGCTTTAGGTAGATACTCTCCCCTTCTTTTTGGAATCCCTCCTGTTTCATAAACTGTAGCTAGAATCTCATGGCCTTACTGGAAGCCTTTTCTCACTTCCCTAGCCCAGTGAGTTCTTGCCTCTTTGCTGGGCTTCAGCCTCTCTGCTGACTGGAGGAGAGGTTCCCATTTCTGGAGGGCCTTACAGGTTACCAAGCGCTTTCCTCACAAGAGCCCCTAAGGAAGTGGAGGTAGTGTACCTGTTATTATTCTCATAGTTAGGAGAAACTGAGGCTCAGAGAGGGGGGATCACACAACTATGAAGTGTTAGAGCTAGGATTTGAACCTAGAACTTTAGAGTGCTGGTAGGGGCCTTATGATAGAATAGAATATCAGAGCCAGGAGGGACCTTAGAGTGTTACTGTCAGAGCTAGGAGGAATCTTAGAACATGGGATGTCAGAGGTGGGAGGGATCTTAGAACATAGGATGTTAGAGATGGGAGGGATCTTAGAACATGGGATGTCAAAGGTGGAGAGGGATCTTAAAACAGGATTTCTGAGTTGAGATGAACCTCAGAACAGAGAGTGTCAGGCTGGGAGAGATCTTAGAATATAGGATGTTAGAGCTGGGAGGGATCTTAGAACATAGGATGTTAGAGATGGGAGGGATCTTAGAACATGGGATGTCAGAGGTGGGGAGGGATCTTAGAACATGGGATGTCAAAGGTGGGAGGGATCTTAGAACATGGGATGTCAGAGGTGGGGAGGGATCTTAGAACATGGGATGTCAGAGGTGGGAGGGATCTTAGAACATGGGATGTCAGAGGTGGGAGGCATCTTAGAACACGGGATGTCAGAGGTAGGGAGGGATCTTAAGAATATGAAATGTCAGAGGTGGGAAGGATCTTAAAATATAGGATTTCTGAGCAGAGAGGGACCTCAGAATAAATTGACGGTGTCAGAACTGGGAAAGACCAAGAACCTTAGATCACAGAAGGTCAAAGCCAGGAGGGAACTTAGAACATAGGCTGTAATGTTAGAGACCTCTGCTCTAAGGCCCTTATTTTTCCAGATGGGGAAACTGAGGCTCAGAGATGGGAAGGGATTTGTTTGGAGGCCCAGTAGGTTGGTAGTCAAGCTCAGACCAGCACCCAGTTCTGCTGCCTCCTAGCCTGGGACTCTCCTCCCCTAGCGCCTCCCCCCAAAGGGGAAAGTGAGCCGGGCTCACTCTGCTGGAACGCATGTCTGACTTGTCAATGCAGCACGTCATATAAAACACCAGCGGGGTGGGCGCGTTGTTTGAATCCATCTGGTGCTTATTAGGAATTGGCTTCTTCTCTGGAGCGGTGCCATCCTTCCGAAAGAGCCGTGCGAGGGTCACTGATAAACCCCAGCCGTCTTCGTGTCCATCTCCCTGACAGATCCCAGACGGAAGGCTCTCGGGGAAGCCCCTGCCTCTCATTGGGCTTCCTAGCTCCTCACGCGGAGCCAACACATGAGGTCTGGGAGATAACACGGCTACTGTCGCCTGTGGCGCAGACAGGCCCGCAGAGACGAGGCGTCAGCTTGGGGATCCTAGCTGAGAGCTCTGCTCTGCTCTGCAGAAGGGTGGCTGCTGGCATCGCGATCCCGTGGCGGGCGAGGAGAAAGGATGGGGCTTAGCCCCCCCCCCCATGGGGACACCCAGTTTTCTAGGCAGGTTGAGGCCTCTGGATTCTAACTCTCCCATGACCTCGGCTCCCGACTAAGCCCTAACCCCCCACTGATGACAGATCATGACGTGGTCTTTTTCCTTGCAAAATAAAATTTTAGAAGCTGCCCATGGTGGTTTAGAAAAGGTTTAGAAACAGGACACAGCGGAGGATGAAGGAAGAGAGGTGTTGGAGACTGGAGCTGCCATTTTTGTATGAGGTGGCAAGGAGGACTGCTGGAATGGGATGGCAAGGGTCCAAGGGTTCTGGCCGAGCCGTCAAGGTATGACCAGATTATTCATCTTGACCGTGCTTAGTGGTTTAGGAGCCGACGTGTCTCCAGGATTGGAACCACACGTATTTAGACTTTCTAGAGTATTGAGAGCTTAGGAGGGGAATTCCTCCCCCCACCCCAGGACAAAGATTCCCCCTTGGGACTGATATGTTGAAGAATAAATCCTCTCAGAGTGTGAGGGGCCCAACAGGGGATTCCTCAGATTTGGGAGTGGGAGGGCAGGGGGAACGGGAGAGGGGGAATACTCAATTGTTAGCCTGGCCCTGATCACAAACTCCAGAGGACAGGGAGTCAGAGGCCAGCCGCAGGAAGGCCAGGCCTGCCCCCTTGCCCTGGGCTGGCTGGATTGCACCAGCAGCCTTGATAGGCGTCCAGTAAATATTTGCTGAGTGAACAAATGTAAACACCTGGGCCTCACCGTCCCATATCTCAAAGGGAGGCGTTACATGGTGCCCTCTGACAGGTCTAGAAGTTCTGGGGGCCCTGGCTGGGGGAGCGTGTTTCAGCCCCTGCCTGCTTGTTTGGGAAGCAGGAAAGTGCTTCCACTTGGCAGCCTCAGTTTCCTCATCTGTAAACGGAAGGGGCTGAACCCAAAGGTCCCTTCTAGCCCCGAGTCTGTGGTTCTGTAATCCTGTGCTGACCCCTGTGGGGGCCCGGGCCCCCTTTGCTGCTTGCTTTCTGGGGGCTGGAATGGAAGTTTAGAAAAGATAGCCTAGCCCTTTTCTCCTCACTTTCCCCTCCCCCAGATGAAGCTCCAGAGACTCTGCTTGTCGGAGCTGGAAGGAATCTCTCGAAGATGTGGAATGTCAGTTAGAAGGGACCTTGGAACTTAGAAGGCCAAGGAATGTCAGGGCTGGGATGGGCCTTGGAGAACATCTATCCAGTGCAGGCCCAGGGCTGTACAAGACACTCTCTAAGCCCTGTGAGAAAGGATTTGCAGAGGTTTGTAGTGGTTCCGGGACCCTCGTCCATTCTTTTACAACCACTTTGTTCCATAATCATCCCTGGGAATTGGAGTGGCTGGGGTTTTCATGTGTGTGTGCCTGTGTACATGTGCGTGCATGTGCACATGAGTGTGTGTGCATGTGAATGTGTGTGTGCTTGCACATGAGTGTGTGTGCGTGTGTGTGTAGGAGAAGTTGGAATGATCCTCTACCTCTCTCTGCGTGTGTAGTTCTCAGTATCCGTGTACCTGTGTGCATGCACGTGTCCCCACACATTTCCCTATGTGGCCCAGTGTCTTGTATGTAGACATTTCTGCATTTCTCCACATAGGTACTGCGCGTCTCTGTCTCTGTACTCTGCGTCTCCCTGTGCCTCTCTCTGGCTGCGCCCGAGTGTGATCGTGGCTGTTACGGGGCCTCTCTCTCTTCTCTCCCAGCCCCTTAGCTGCTGTAGAAAAAAGGCACCATGGCCCCTCAATGGTTTCCTCCTTTCCCAAACAGCTGCCCTGGAATGTGGGGCTCTGGTTACAGACAGACAGACACTACCCCACCCTGCCAGCCTGGCTGGGCTCTTGGCCCTGACTCCTGCTTGGCTGGGCCCTGGGGAGCCTGGGTGAGCAGTCAAGGGAATGGGGGTGTGTGTCGGGGCAACGTGGCCTGGATGATGCCCCGACAACCTTCAGGATGCGCCAAGGTAGACTCACTTTCTGAAGTTCCCAGATGTCCGTGGGGAGTGATTAATGGAGAACTAGGCATTGGGTAGAATTGTGTGCTTCCCCTTCCCACCCCCTTCTCCACCCCCAAGTCAATCCTTGGTGAAGTCAGCCCAGTTTCTCTTGAGATCCCTCCTCCCTCGCTAGATGGGAAGAGCTGGGGGCTTAGGGCCATCATCCTGGCTTGCTTTGCTCAGGGAAGAGTCTAGAGATGAGAGCAATGCTTAGCTCAGAGAAAGAAGATTGTTTATGAACAGAGGTGGGAGTGGGTGCTCTTAACAGACCCTGCCAAGGCTTCGGCCTTGCAGCAGTCCCTGCTTCTAGAACCCCGAGAAGGATGTGTCTGAAAAACGGGGGATGGTGGAAGTCCTTGGGAAGGCAGAACCAGGGGTGGAGTGGCTTACAGCAAAAGGGGGCAGCTGTCTCAGGCAGTTTGAAGGGGATCCCCAGCACCATTTTACATTAGGCCTGAAGCCTGTTGTTGGAGGGGGCCCTATGTGACCGTGTGGTTTCAGAGAGAGATAGGAGGGCCAGACCCCATCTGTCCTTCCCCCCACAGGCAGAATGGGGTCTGTCTGCTTAGAGGCAGGAGACTAATGTAGAGGAGTTCCATTCTGACCCGCGGGTCCTCACCCTCCTGCTCTCTTCTGGGAAGCAGGCGGTCTTTCGCTGTCCGGGCTGAGTCCACAGGCCAGAGGGGGAGGGAAGGGTCTGCTCCTCTCCAGGCTTTAAGTGGCTGCGTTGGAGGGGAGAGAGAGGGAGAGCAAAGGGTCAAGAGCTGCCTGTGTCTGCTTTAGTGGCCCAAGTGGCCAAACAGGAACCCTCCTTGGCTGGGGAGAAAGGTTTCACGGGGTCATGGGATCACGGACCTGCAGCTGAAGGGGACTGTGGAGATCAACTCATTGGACACTCACCTCACACCCCCTCATTTTACAAATGAGAAAATGGAAGGAGGAAGTAGCAGTTGGAATTTGAACTGAGAGCCTCTGACTCCTTCCTTCGCACCAAACTGCCTACCTGTTCCTTCAGTACCTCTTGTACTGAGGGGTCAGAGGCTAAGAGCTCTGGGTGTTGTGTAGGAAATAGGAGTCAGGAGCCTTGGATCTACCCTCAGGCAGCTTATAGTCTGGGGGACACAGCTCTTAAATGCTGGGAAGAGATTGAGAATAAGACAAGACAGGTAGTTGGTGTGCTGAAGTGTGGGCTACAGATAACTCTGGGCTGGGGGAGATGCAGAACTTATATGGGGTGTCCCAAATTTTTAGTGTGCTTTTAAGCTATGAAATTTTTGTGCTGCACTAAGGCTTTGGGATACCCTGTACAATAGATGGCTATTTCTTTCTTTCTTTTTTTTTTTTTAGGCAATGGGGGTTAGGTGACTTGCCCACGGTCACACAGCTAGTAAGTGTCAAGTGTCTGAGGTCGGATTTGAACTCAGGTACTCCTGAATCCAGGGCCGGCGCTTTAACCACTGCGCCATCTAGCTGCCCCGGCTATTTCTTAAAGAGTTTCAAGGGTAGGAGGGGTCAAGACCCTACTCCAGATAGCTATGACATGCTGTCCTTACAACGTAAGTGCACCAGAGAGGCATAAATAGGGTGCTAGGTAAAGGCCGAGGGAGGCCAAGGGGCACAAGGGGATAATTGCTACTGGTGGTGGGGATGGAGGAAGGCTTCATGGCAGAGGCAGCGTCAAGCCGGTCTTTCAAAGAGTGGGTCAGACTTTATCAGGCCAAGGTATTACTGGGAGAAAGCACTGATTGGGATGGGGAGGTAGTGCTTGGAACCAGGTCATGCAGAATGGGTAAGACTTTGAACCAAAGGGCAGTCTGGGTGGTGGGAACAGCGTGAGCAAAGCTTCTGAAGTAGGAATGAGGCCTGCCTGTGTTGGGGGGAGGGGGGATAGTTAGGAGACTGGCCCCATTGGCTAGAAGGGAAGGAGTGTTTTGGAAAAGAGAATAGAATATGGGAAAAGTTAAATTGGGGCCCTACTGTAGAAAGCCTTGAATGTCGTGTTAACCTGTTTGGACTTTATCCTGTAGGCTACAATGGAGCCTTGGACAGTATTTGAGTGGGGTGTAGGCATTCAAGTGTACAGGCAAGGGCCTTATACCTGAAGTGAATAATTAGGTCCTTAAAAAATATTTTATTGATTGGGGGTGGGGTGTGGAGTTTGCAGTCATTTCTCAATAACGACTCTTTTGTCCCATCTCAGAACTCTCCCTCATCTCAAAGCAATACAAATTAATCCCTCAGCCTTCCCTGATAATGTATGCCTCATCACAAACCTCTAGCCCACCAGTTTTCTGACAGAGAGGGAGGCGTGCCTCAATCAGTCAATCAGCAAACACTCAGACCACTTTTTTTTTTTTAAGTGAGGCAATTGGGGTTGCCCAGGGTCACACAGCTAGTAAGTGTTAAGTGTCTGAAGCTGGATTTGAACTCAGGTACTCCTGACTCCAGAGCCAGTGCTCTATCCACTGTGCCACCTAGCTGCCCCGACTGCTTTCTTTCTACCAGGTGCAGTGGTGGGCATTTCGCCATCTTTCTTCTCAAGTCACAATTGATCCGCTCATTGATCAGAGTTCTCATTTTTATAATGTTGTTATCCTTTGCATTCTTGGTAATATTAAAATACAGGTCTTTTCAGGGATCTCGAAATTCTTCATATTCTTCCTTTCTTCCAGCAAAATAATATTCCATTACATTAATAAGCCACAAATTGTCCAGCTATCCATTCCCCTTCCCTGGATACCTTGCTTCCAGCTCTTTGTTATTACAAAAAGTGGTGTTATAAAAAATACTGGGTCCATGTCATTTCATCGTGTCTAACTTTGACCTCCTTGGGGCATGTGACTAATAGTGGTACCGATGGATCAAAGGGTACATTGTAGTAGAGTGACATGGCCAAAGTGACCCCTATTGTTTTCCAGAATGGTTGGATCAATATTGCTTCACTTGTGGTATGTTAGCGTGCCTTGCCTTCCACAGCCTCTCCAACCATGACTATGTTGGACTTTTGTCCTCTGTCAAAAACATCCCTGGGTGGTGTGTGTGTGTGTGTGTGTGTGTATTTATTTATTGATTTATCTCTCCTCCCCGCCCCGAAGTCTTCTTCTGATGCTTTATCATGGTTTGGAGATAATCCTGAACTTTTGGCTATTGCACCGGGAGAACAGATACCCTCTGGCATGTCTTCACAGGTCAGAGAGGCTCTAAGTCTGAACTACAGGATGGACCATGCATCCTACTATTCTACTATTGAAAGATCAGCCTCTCTACTACTAGCCATAAACCCTCATTTCAGTTACTTTTGGAAGTAACTTTCCTGCAAGAGTCTGATGGGCAGGTCATGGGGGGGGATCATTATTCTTGTTTTCCAGATGAGGAAACTGAGATGAAGAGAAGAGGGGAAGAAAAGGAGACTTGCCCAGTAGACTAAGCACCCGTAGTTGGAGTGAGAGAACCCAGGTGTGAAACCTTCTCTGCCATGTACTTTATCTGTAGGACACTGTATAAGTCTTGCCTACCTCTGTGGCTTCCATCTCTTCACCCACAAAGTGAAGATCTCCAGTTGGAAGGGACTTGAGACATATGGTGAAATGACTTGCCTAAGGTCATACAGATGAGTATAATATAGAGATTGGCTGGTTGGTGGTTGCCCTTACCTCTTGAAGAGGACCAAAATGACATCACTGTGTTGGGGTTAGCGTTCACTGTGTCTGACTAGTGCTGATCAGACCAACATGAACTTGGGAATACTTTTACCATAGGTTGGACACAAATGGCCCATGTGAACATTTTGGAGGGAGACTGTCTCTAAATTCGAGCATCTTACAGTGATGCACGTAAATGGCAGAGGTGGGTCTGAACTCTTCTCCACTTTCTGAGTCCAGTTATCTTCACACAGTACCGCACTGCCTCAGCTAGATGACCCCTAAGATTCCTTCCAGCTCCATCCCCCTGATGCTATGACCCTAAGTATCAAATCAGGATTCAAGCCCCCATTTCCAAAGTGTTTTCCACACCATCACCATAGCTCAACTCAGAAATACAGCTTGCCACGGTTTCTTTCTTTGACAACAGCAGCTCATGAGGACCTACAAAGACATAGTGATGTTGGGGTCTTCACTGGTAGAGGGAGTCCTGAGATAGATGGATTTGGAGAGCGGATATTGAGTGAATGGTCATCTGCAAGAAGACCAGCTAGAGAGAAGTTGTTGGCTGAGGGAACTGTAACTGGCCTGAACTGGGGAGAATTGATTCTTACTTCTGTTTTCCCATCCTATTAAGTGGGATGAGGGTAAGCTGGTCAGAGGTGAGCCTCCAGACGGATTCTCTGTTCAGGAGGATTAGGGTTCGGTTTCAGGAAAGGGTAAGGAATTGGCAGCTAGGCTGGCGAGACCCTTAATCCACCTAGGCTCCTCGGCTGAGGTGATGTGAGAACTCTTGGGCTGAGCTCCTGGTGACTCTGGGCTGTGCCCCAGGCTCTGGTTGCACCGGATGGGCCAATTCACACAGCAGCATCCCAGGGCCCAGGGGCTGATGCTGCCTCCCACAGGGAGCCCACCTGCTAAGGATGTTCGTGCATTTGAATCAACTTAAATGCCATTTCCTATAGAAGACCATTCTTTTGATTCTCCACAGCTGCTGCAGAAGGGTGGGCTTCCCTTGAAATGAACTTGTATTTGTTCCACACACATGTTGTATCTACTTCTATGAATTGATGTCATCTTCCCTTTATAGAGTATAAGCCCTCTTGAGGGCAGGGACTGTTTTCTCCTTTGTCTTTCGTTGCCCGGTGCCTCTCTGGTCCGATGCCTGGCCCATAACAACTGCTTAATAAAAATGTTTAGTTGTTTGATTCCTACTTTGATGATTTTCTTTCCAACACTATAGGTTGCAAGACTTCTACACCTTTACATTATGATTCTTGTCCATTTCCTTTCATAAATTTTCTGTAGAAGATTTACCTAGAATTCTTCTAGGATTTCATGCGTATCAACCTAGTGCTGAGCAGTCCAGGTCCATTTGTTATCCCTCGGTCTCGATGCATGAATGATCCATCTCATTTTCCAGTCATAACCTGTCCTTTATTAAAATCTTTTATATCGTTTTTGAGTACAAGTCATTTTTGTTAACATGTTGTAGTCTACTTATCTATACCATGTGTCTTCTGTTGCCCTTTGGGTCTCCTACAATTGTGATGCTTTCCAGATTTTGCTGCTTCACGATCTGGAGCCAAATAGCATTTCTGGGAGAATATTAGAGTTAAAAAGATGCTTAGGCAGGTAGTGAACAATTTGAGATAGGTGAATCACTTGCTAATCCCTCAGATTGTTATCTTGTTTACTCTCTTCCTCCTACTCTTCTCTGTCCACCCATCTAGTGTGTCTGTCCAAGACACACCCAACTGCATGTCATCCTATGGCCGGTACACATCCTTCAGCCATCGTGTTTTTCCCGTGTAAGAATACTAACTTATTTCTTCCGAATGTCTATGAATCCATTGAGAAGTCTCTTCAGTATATTTGGGCTTAATGCAATTAGTAAAATGTCATATGCAAATGGGAGCATCTGAAGAAATTTGACATTCATAAAGAAATCCATCCTTCCATTTGGAATCTATGCAGGACATGCCCTAAGATCGTGGCAAAACCCTGCTCGTCTAACACTGATGAGCAGAGTCAATGAAAACAAGTTCTCTGTGGTCAGCTATATTAAATGGAATGTTCTAAGGTGTTAAGTACTATGGATATGTTGTTAGCAATAAAGTCATGTATAGGAGGTACATGGAAGATAGCCATCAAGTTGTAATGCTGTGGTTGTTGTTTTGGAGTTTTGGGGAGAGTAATCAACAAGCAGGTACGTTTTTCTACACCTTTCAGTCATTTATGTGGCTGAAGATTTGGCTTGCTACAGAGAATCATAAGTAAAAGGCGGCCTGTTCCCTAGCTCATATTTTTGCTAAGAATACTCTCAGGGGAAGCTAGGTGGTGCAGTGGATAAAGCACCAGCTCTGGATTCAAACCTGGCCTCAGACACTTGACACTTATTAGCTGTGTGACCCTGGGCAAGTCACTTAACCCTCATTACCCTGCCCCCCCCCCCAAAGAATACTCTCAATATGTGCATGGATTTAAAAAATAAAAATATTACAGAGTAGGCATGTGGGTTGGTAGTTACTGATATCTTCTGGTTGTCTTTTTGGGGGTCTTAATACATCTTGTGATCACTATTCTTTTAGAAATTTCCCTTTCTTGTTGGGGTAACCTAAAAATCAGGCCCTGGCTCCTTTAAAAATTATGCCAATCATACACTTTTGGATATGGCCAGCGTGAGAATTTGTTTGCCTTGATTATGTATATTTACTACAAGAGTTTTGTCTTCCTTCCTTCCTTCCTTCCTTCCTTCCTTCCTTCCTTCCTTCCTTCCTTCCTTCCGTCCTTCCTTCCTTCCTTCCTTCCTTCCTTCCTTCCTTCCTTCCTAATTATGTGATTAGGTTCAAATGAGAAGAGAACAGAAGGAAAGCCAAATAAAATTACAGGTGAATGGATTACAGAGCAAGTTAGTGGCAGAGCCTGGGACCCCAGATCCTCAATGCCAAATTCTTTCCACTACTCCACAAGTATTGGGATCATAGAATTTAGAGATGGAGGGAACTTTAGAGAGCATGGAGTCCAGGAATTCAGGGTCTGTGAACTTGGGTTAAATTTTTTTATACCTATATTTCAACTTAATTGGTTTTCCATTGGTTCCTATGTATTTAATGCATTTAAGAACATTATTCTGAGATGGAGTCCATAGGCCTTACCAGGCTGCCAAAGGTGTCCAAGACATAGAAACCATTAAGAAGCTCAGGATTGGTCCAATTCCTTTATTTTACCATGAGGAAATGGAGGTCCAGAGAGCAGAAGCGCTTTTCCCAAGGCACACCACAGGTAGCATTTGGATTCAGGTCCTCTGACTTTAAATCCATTTCTTTTGTCACTTATTCACCATGTTCCTGACTTGAAGAAAAGAAGGGGAAGCCTCTTTGGTTTTCTTCCAGTAGAAAAATCTCACCTTGCTACTTGTTTTACCCACGTGGCTTTGAGCAAATCCTTTCTCTGAACCCGAGTCTCCCTATCTGTAAAATGAAGGCATTAGACCAATGACTTCCAAGGTCCCTTGGACAGATCAAGATGGCGCTTGATCAGTTTGGTTCTTCCACAGGTGCCCGATCTTCTATCTGGCGTGGTTTGTTCTAGTACGGGGGGGGGGGGGGAACCCATGGCCATAGGTGTGTGATGTGGGACAAGTTTCTTTCCCTCTCTGGGTCCTCAGTTACCCTATGAAATTAAGGGGTTGGACTAGATGGCTTCCCAGGGCCCTATCCCACCATCATGCTCTGTGGCTGAAGCCCATGAGAGGGTTCTGGAGGAACGATAGCTTCCATGTTTGTCAAAACCTTTCCAGTTGCAAGGCTTCCTGCAATCATCTCCTGTGAAGAAGGCCTCCATTGTGGCCACACTCCACTAAGTCAGTTATTTACAAATATCAGCCAGGCGGGTCCAGGGCCTGGCTCCCAGTCAGCTCCTCACTGTGGTGGTTTCTCTCTCCTTCCCTGCAGACATAACAATGACACTTAGAATTCCTGTTGGGGAGCCTGGCGGGCAGTGTCTGTCTCTGAGGGAAGCGGCTAATTATTTATTAAACCAGGGTGTGCTGAAAGTGGGTTACCACATGGCTTCTTGAGCCACCGGGGGCGGAGGGGTGATGGGAGAGACTCTGTATTTACACACACGTGCCTGTCCTGTGGGAACCAGGAGTTGTGGGAAGGAAAGGAGGAGATTGGATGGGTCCTGTCATGTTCCTAAATTCAATCCTACAAATCCATTCATTACCAAGCACCGACCTGGAGGTCGGCAAACTGAGTTCAAGTTCAAGTTGCCGAAGGCCACCAGAGACCCAGGTGAGCAGCGTGTCCGATCCCCCTCTCTCTGTTTACCTGGGGTAGGGGCTGATAAGAACTGGAACTCCTCCCCCTCCCTTCCAGGGTTGTCAGAAAGAAGTGCAGAACTTTGTAAACTGGAAATATGGGCAATGGAACATGTATGGAAAAGAAACCGGATCCTGTATTGCCTGCCCTCAGGAAGCCTCCTGGTTAGGGCCTGAGAGGACTGTAATAGATATTAGAATGGGAGGCAAACATCCTTCCATATTGTCTGGGGATGGGGGGTGGGGCAGGGCTGGGATCAGGGAAAACTTCATGGAGGAGACTTTAGTTAAAAGATGTCCACTCCTTGTCTTCCTTTACTCAAGGAAGACCACATGGGTTCTAAGCAGATTGTGATGCGTGTCGGAGAAGTCTTTTCTTGAGTCCTCATCTCTGGGAAGCTGTTCTCTCCAGCATTGCCGGGGGCCCTTAGGGCAGTGAGCTTCTTTCCTTCCCAGCTCCATGCTGGCCCAGGGGTGGGAGTGGAGGTCCCTTGTAGGACTGCACCCCCTAACCCCCCCCCCCCCACGACCGGACTTCACTCCTCTTTCCTGATTTAAATTCAGAGGTCAGATATAAACATCTCTTTTGATGACTGTGAAAGTCCTCATAAAGATGTTAAACTGTGCTTTAATTTAATACAGGGAGTTTACAGAGACCAATGATGAAAAGTACTTGGATTGGGAGGGAGGAGGAGGGATCTTCTCTTAGCATCATAGGACTCTAGATCAGAACTGGATGGCACCTCCAGAAACCGTCTAGTCTTCATTAGATCCTTTCAACAATCCTGGGAGGCAGATGCTCTTAACCCCATTTTACAGAGGAGGAAACTGAAGCCCAGAGACATGAAGTGACTTTCCAAGGTCATGGCAGCAGAATCTTATGTAGGATTTGAACCTAGGTTCCATGCCCCTTTATTTTATTAATGGAAAGCTGGGGCTCAGAAAAGAGAGAGGGGGGTTTTTCTGCATCACATAGAAAGTTAGTTGCAGCACGGAGTCTTTGATTACCACTCTCCTTTGGAAGGAGGGGACCCTGGTCCTCCCTGGTCTCCACCAAGCCCAATGCTTCCCTCTCCCTAGGCTCTGTTATCCGGTGGTTCCAGCAGGCCCCTGGTTTTCTGTTCCCTGACCTTAATCAAGGTATTCCCCTTTCTTGCTTCAATTTCACCCCCACCCGCCTTAAAAGGAGGGTGGACCACATGATCTTTCAAGTGGTTTGTGACTCTAACAGTAAAATTTCAAGACCGATTGTTAAACAAACCTCACCAATCCTCTCCCTTGGTGAGATGGAGTGAAGGTTGATTTAGTGGATAAAGCATAGGCTTTGGGAGTCAGAAAGACCTGAATTCAAATCCTGCCTCATATGCTAACTAGCTTGTGTGACCCTGGGTGAGTCACTTAACTTCTCAGTTTCCTCTTCTGTAAAACGGGGTAATCTCTCTCCCAGGATTGTCATGAGGTTCAAATAAGATGATGTAGATAAACTGCTTTTCACCCCTTTACGCATGGTATAAACATTAGCTATCATCATCACCATCGGCCCACTTTGCAGCCCACTAACTTAGTCACCATTACCCGGCTGGCTGACTTTAGGTGAGTTCTTTCCCCAGACCTCGGTTTCCCCATCTGTAAAATGTGAGGGCCCCACAACCCCCAGTTCTGATCTCCTGTGTTCTAAGGGGCCACCCCAGCTCTGATAGACCCATTTTGATCAGGATTTGGATGGGAAGCTGGGCTGCCATTCCAGTCAGTGTGGGCCTTCCCAAAGAAATCTTTTCTTCATGGGATGCGGACGTGTCTGCTATTAAACAATAAAATATATGCAACCCTCGGGACGCTTAAAACTTCTTTCAAATTTCTTTATAAACTTCACAATCCGGCGTGTGGGTATAGACATTTCTTTCCAATAGAAGAGGCTGTGCAAGGCCCTGGCCTCCCCAGGAATGCCTTCTTTGTAACCATTTTGGAGTGTGATTTTTCTTTTGTGGCTGGGGAGTATATGAATAAAGTCCCCTTTGGTGATTTTTCTGCTATGGGATGAGTTCAGCCAGGGGCTGGACTTGGGAGAACAGTGGCACCTTTTCCCAGGCTCATTCAATGAGACTCCTTGAGCATTCAGACCTTAGAATATAGGCAGGCTGTCCTTTGAAGGGTCATCAGCCACCCTCTCCCCATTTTACAGGTGGGAAACAGAGGCTTCACAAGAGGTCTCTTGCTTAAGGTCCCCACAGGGACCCGCAGCAGAGCTGAGATGAGAACCTGATTTCTCCTCCCTCCCAACACCCCCTGCCCCCCCAGCCACGGTTCTTTCCCCTCCGCCAGCTGCCTGCTGAAAAGCCTTCGCCCATGGGAAGGCAGGAATGTGGAGTGCGAACTGACCCTCCCTTCCCTCTGAGGTGTTGCTAAATCTCTAGCCAAGGCTCCGATTGCTATCAAAACAGAGAGTATCTAGTGGGTTTCGGAAGGACCGTAAATCAAGTTTTAATACAGGGCCGGAGCTTGGGGAGTGCCGTGAACTTTTCAGTCTGACCCAAGGACCCTTATCCCCAGGAGCTCCGAGAGAAAGATGGAGCCCAGGAGCACCCCCACCCTTGTCATGTCTTCTTCCCAGGGGATCCTGTCCAGCCCATCCCTTCCCATCACCTCCTCTTCAATCTGCTGCCCTCCAGCATTCCCCTCCTCCTGAATCGCTTGGTTGGCGGGCATCCAGGGGTGTTGTGCATGGAGGAGGAACAATATCTGGGACTGGAGGGGTAGGAGGATGGGTGGAATCCTTGTAGAAGGAGAATCGAAGAAGGATCTCTCCCAACCCCTCCCAGGAGCCTGCCGCCACTGGGATAGCTGATGGGAACGGATACCGAGCCAGCTGTTTGGGGAAGACAGGTGTGGGGCTGCCCCTTCCCGGGCCAGGGCCAGCCTGAGTCCCAGCACTCTGTCTGCCTTTTAGATGCAATAGCTCAGCATATTTGTCTGGCTGTAAGTGAGCAGAAATATTTAGACAAATAAAGCATGGTGAGCACTCTACCATTGTCCAGTACCCCATGGTGTGTTTTCACAAAGGGAGTGTGGTGTACACTCGCCTGCACCCAGAGGGAGAGAGAGAGAGAGAGAGAGGCAGACAGAAAGAGAGGGGCAGACAGAGACAGACAGACACAGACAGACAGACAGACACAGACAGACAGACAGAGAGACACAGACAGAGACAGACAGAGAGACAGAGACAAAGAGACGACAGATAGATAGAAAGCCATACAGGGCAGACAGAGACAGAGAGACATAGAGAGAGAGACAGAGACAGAGAGAGACAGAGAGACATGTGCAGAGATGTGTATATGGAGCCATGAACAAGACACCACGAGATGCCCATTCAGACACATAACACCACAAAGAAATAACCATACACAGAGACAGATGCACAGACACAAATATACACAGAGACTCAATGTGTATGCATTGGTGTGTGTGTGTGTGTGTGTGTGTGTGTATTTTGTGTTCCTTTGTATTTATTGAATTGTGGATAGCATTAAATGCCAGGTAGAGCGGGTTTGAAGTTTTCTTGGGGGGCAAAATAGGAATCATTGAAGATTCTAGAGTAGGGGAATGACCCGATTAGATCTATGATTTGATTTAATTTATTTTCTTTCTTTCATTTTTTTTTTTTTGCGGGGCAATGGGGGTTAAGTGACTTGCCCAGGGTCATACAGCTATTAAGTGTCAAGTGTTTGAGGCCGGATTTGAACTCAGGTCCTCCTGAATCCAGGGCTGGTGCTTTATCCACTGCATCACCTAAGCTGCCCCTAGATCTATGATTTTAAAAAGATTTTTCGTTTTTAAAAGCTTTACATTTTTATTTTCCAACTTGACAAATACCAAACAAAATGGAATTTCCTCACATATAGTAGGAGAGAAAAAGAGGATTGGTCACACGACTGCAGATCTCTTTTATGTACAGCTCGCCTAAGGAAAATTATTCTAAGAGACTGGTAAAAGACAAGACTAGAGGCAGAAAAACCTGTTAGAAAGCTACTGTCCAGTCAGGTGATGATAAAGGTGGCACATCAGGATAGGGAAGAGAGAAAGGAATTAGTTTGAGAGGTGTAGCCATGGAAGGGACAAGACCCCGATGATTGGTTGTAGAAGGCAAGGAACAAGGAAGAATCAAAGGTAAGTCCAAGACATACAGCTCAGGTTTTATGATGACAATTATTGGGAAAATCGTATTCAACGGAAAATTCTGGGATTATGTAACAGGAACGTTGGTTCCTCATTCTTCTGAAAGATAGACAGATGGACAAAACATTTATTAAGTGCTTACCATGATGCAGGTGCTTTGCCAGATGCCGGGGTTGCAGACAGAAGCAAGCAGGAACAGTCCTGGCCTCAGGGGGCTTACATTCCAGTAAAGATAACATCACTTGACTTTAAGCAATATCCAGAGGGATATTTGGTTATTGCAAAGAGTTTACTTGCTTACTGTCTTGGTTTCTGTTCTAGAGCTAGAAATTGTGTCTCCTTCTGGACTCTGAGCTACCCAGGTCTGTCAGGAGTGGTCATGTAAATTAGAATCTGATGGGCGCACCAGTGAGGTACCAGTGACAAGATCACTTGAGCAAGATTTTTCCGGGGATTGGCTGGGAAAATCAGGGGAGGTGTTATTTCTGAGCCTACTGCATGCAATAGGTCTCTGTGGAGGAGGTAGAGGCTGCTCAGCCTCAGTGAACTCTCAGCCTTGTAGAGGAGACAAGATGCTGACACAAGAAATGAAGGAATAAGACAAGATTCCAAAGACTGGGGGATTTTCAAAATGCAACAACAAATTCAGTAAATATTTATGGAGTGTCTCCTGAATCCAAAGCCCCCGTTTTTTCTTTCTTTCTTTCTTTCTTTCTTTCTTTCTTTCTTTCTTTCTTTCTTTCTTTCTTTCTTTCTTTCTTTCTTTCTTTCTTTCTTTCTTTCTTTCGTGGGGCAATGGGGGTTAAGTGACTTGCCCAGGGCCACACAGCTAATAAGTGTCAAGTGTCTGAGGCCAGATTTGAACTCAGGTCCTCCTGAATCCAGGGCCGGTGCTCTATCCACTGTGCCACCTAGCTGCCCCCCAAAGCCCTTTTGCTTGGCACTGAAATGCATAGTACCCAGAATGGTCCCAGGTAGTGGCTGAGCATCTATGTGGCTTAGTGGATAAACCACTGGACCTGGAGTCAGAAAGACCTGAGGTCAAATCCAGCCTCAGACATTTACTAGCTGTGTGACCCCGGGTAAGTCATTTAACCTCTCTTTGCCTCAGTTTCCTCATCCATCAAATATGGATAATAATAGCACCTACTTGCCAGGGTTGTTGTGAGGATCGAATGAGATAATATTTGGGGAAGTGCTGGTACATAGTAGGCAGTATATAAATGTTAATTGTTGTTATTAGATAACATGCTATAGCAAAAAAGCACTGGACTTTTTAATCAGGAGAAATCTGAGTTTTAATCCTGGCTCTGACAACTATTAGCTTTGTGACCTTGGGTAAATCACTAACCTTTTGTACCTTAGTTTCCTCATCGGTACAATGATAATAATCCTTGCCCAACCTAATCACCTGGGGCTTGCTCACAAGGCATTTATAAAATCTCTTATAAGGAAGACCTTTTGTTGAACTTTTTGTTGTTGTTCAGTCATGTGATTCCATTTGGGGTTTTCTTGGCAGAGATACTGGAGTGGTTTGCCATTTTCTCTTCTAGCTAATTTTACAGATGAAGAAACTGAGTCAGACAGGGTTAAGTGATTTGTCCAGGGTCACACAGCTAGTAAGTACCTGAGGTTGGATTTGAATTCAGGTTCTTCTGATTCTAGGGCCTGTGCTCTATTCATTGTGCCACCTAGCTGCCCCTATCCAGCTTTAAAGCCTTGTTATTATTGTTGCTGCTGTCATTGTCACCACTGAGTGAGTAGTGGGTACTGAGAGAAAGGGACAAATAATTTGTAGGCCAGGGGTGGAATAAGATTGTTTCAGGAAAGCATTGGGGCTTCAGCTGGACCAGGCCTTGTATAATCAGCTCCATGGCAGGTAAGAAACGGGAACGATAAGGTGGCATCCTTTCAAAGCATTCTTCTCATCACTGATGGACCCCTCACGGCAGCTCTTTAAGGGAGGTGGGGAGAGAGATTATGTCCATTTGACAGAATGGAAAACTGAGGTCCATTCACATGTATAGTCAGTATCATAGTGTTTGCCTTCTCAAGGGGTTGGGCAGGGAGAGAATTTGGAACTCAACATTTTTTATTTTTTTTTGGTGAGACAATTGGGGTTAAGTGACTTGCCCAGGGTCACATAGCTAGTAAGTTTCAAGTGTCTGAGGTTGGATTTGAACTCAGGTCCTCCTGATTCCAGGGCCGGTGCTCTATCCACTGCACTACCTAGCTGCCCTGGAACTCAACATTTTAAAAAAATGAATGTTAAAAATTTTTAAATGTAACTGGGAAATAGGTAATGAAACAAATTATATATACATATACATATAGGTGTATATAAACAAAGGTATAGGTATGCATACATATATGTGTATGTTCACACGTACATGTGTGTACATAAAAATATATTTATGTGTATGTATATGTATGCACACCCATGTACACCCCACCCCCAACACACACACACACAGAGGTCCAGTAACTTTAAGCAAGTCCCACAGCCAATTAGTGACAGGCCTGGAATTTGAACACCTATGCCCTGCCTCCCAGTCTAAGGGCAGTCTAGCTTCCCCCAAACAGGCCAGTAAATAGCCTGTCCTTTAGAAAGATCCCTTTGAGTCCCACATCCAGCTCCATGGGACACCAGAGGGAGGGTTAAAACAGGAGCAGAAGCTGGCTCCTTCCAGCTCTGGGAGCTAGCTGGGGTGGGGGACACACAAGGAATCTTACCTCAGCAGACCCTCCGTCCAGGATCCAAGGTTGATCCGGCCTGAGGTTTATCTGTGTGTCCCTAAGGGGAGGGAGGCTAGGTCAGCAAGGGGTGGAATCGGCACAGGGAAGGATGATCCCGGGTTGTTTGGTAGAGAAATGTGCTATCTTGCAAATTCTTCATCCCCAACAACTGCTCTGCTTCCACTCTGCCATTCTCCCACAGAATGACCTTTAGAACTGCTGTACCTAGAAATGCATGAAGGAATTAGGACTCCTTGTTTTTAAGGGCCTGTTCTGGTATTCATTCGGGCTTCAGGGTATCTGAGGAGCAGTCATGGAAGAGCTAGGAAGGAACAGGCTTCCCCTGGGGCTTGGAGGTGGGTACAAGTTAGTGTGTGTGTGTGTGTGTGTGTGTGTGTGGGCAGTCTGAGGGGAAGGAGAAACCATAGTGCTGGATAGAACAGAATGAACTTTTGCTTTCCTTTTTAATTTTTATTCAGAATTAAAGTGAGCATTTCCCTATATTAAGTCAAAGGGAGAAGAAAGTAGACTATATGGGAAACTGCCAGCCTCTTAGGATCCCTTGCTAGTCCTTTTTTTTTTTTGGGTGGGCAATGAGGGTTAAGTGACTTGCCCAAGGTCTCACAACTAGTGTCAAGTGTCTGAGGCAGATTTGAACTCAGGTCCTCCTGAATCCAGGGCTGGTGCTTTATCCACTGCGCCACCTAGCTGCCCCGCCTTGCTAGTCTTTTAAAGTAGATGATCATTTCAACAGGTAACTTTCAAAGCTATCTTGTTTGTCTGTGTCTCTTTCTGGCCTTCTCTCTTTTCTGTTAATTTGTAAAAATCTTTTATCCTCTTTTCTTTGGGTTAGACTTTCTTTTTTCTCCCAGTGCTTAGCACATAGTAAGTGCTTATCAAATATTTATTGATTGAATGATTAATCAGGAAAAAAGGATTAAAAACTCCTTATAGCTAACACGCACAGTGAAGCAAAGCAAATTCCCACATTGGTTTTGTTTGAAAATGGATGTATCTTTCTGTACCTTGAGTCCATTACTTCTCTGTCAGGAACAGAATCATGGCTGGTCTTTGTATTGCTAAGATTCAGTCTTCTTTTTTAAAAGAGTCAGTTTTCTTGCAAAGTTATTGTTGTTTTTGTTTGTTTTACACTGCTGTTGTGATTGTATATTTTGTTCTTTGGGCACAGAATGAATTCTTATTAAAGGTTCAGGAGCCAGTGTGGTGTGGTGGGAAAACATCAGTCCCAGAATCTGGAGACCTGGTTTTGAATCTTGGCTTTGCCACTTATTGTCTGTGTGACTTTGGACAAATCACTTCCTTCTCCCGGGCCTCAGTTTCCTCTATAAAATGAGGTGATTGGCTTAAATAATCTCTAGGGTCCTGTGAGTCTACAAGGCTCAGGAGGTGAGTCAACTTTTCCGTGGTTATACCAAGAGTAGGTGTCAAACACTGGGAATTCATCTGAGGTCTCCTGACTCCCAAGCCAGTGCTGGTATAAGGGGCAGGGGGGATGAATCATCAGACTGCTGGAGGGGAGCCCAGCTCAGTTCTATTCCCTCTTATCCCGTAGGTCCTCCGAGGATCTCCGACCGTGTGGCTCCCAGGCAGTCGGCAAGGCTGGGGAGGACCGTCAAACTCCTGTGCCCTGTGGAAGGGGACCCACCCCCCCTCACCATGTGGACTAAGGATGGGCGAACCATCCACAGTGGCTGGGCCCGTTTTCGGGTCCTCCCCCAGGGCTTGAAGATCAAGGAAGTGGAACGAGGGGACGCTGGTACCTATGTATGCAAGGCCACCAATGGCTTCGGCAGCCTGAGTGTCAATTACACGCTCATTGTGATGGGTGAGTGTGATCATGCTCCAAGAAAGGGTGGGAGAGAGGGAAACACCAGGTCTGAGCTGAGTGTAAGGGGTTGGGTGGGTAGAAGGGTAGTAGGCAAAAAGGGCTGGAGATGACCAGTCCCATACAAAATGGTGGATGGTGCTTGGTACCAGCCATCAGGCTGGAGGAATGTGGCTGGATGGAATGTGTTGTTCCGTGGGGAGTGTGGCCAGAGGGAAGGATGTGGTCAATGTTGGACCTAAGGAGGGATGGTCAGTGCTGGATATCTCAGACCCCATGCAGAGAATGTCTCAGAGTTGCCAAGATAACAAAAAAAAAATAGCAAGCAAAGACAAGGACAAGCAATTTACAAAACTGTGGTGCACAGTGGAAAGAGTATTAGATCTAGAGTCCTGGGAGTTGTGTTCAAGTGCTGACTGTCATTTAATATGTGTGTGTGACCTCGGGGGAGTCCCTTGCCCTCTCTCTTCCTTGGTTTCTATATCTGAAGAAAGAAAAGGGGGTTAGGCTAGAAGGGCATTTTGGTGTCCTCTCTCTCTAGATCCAAGGAAGCCTCTTACATGTGTGCTCATGCATGTGCATTTTGGTGTGTTTGATTCCCTTGAACCTGAGAAAGCAAATATAAGATATAGAAAGCAAAATATGTGATTGAAGGCATTCTGAAGCCTTGCCCCCCTCCCCCACTGTTTCTTTTTTTTTTTTTGTGGGGCAGTGAGGGTTAAGTGACTTGCCCAGGGTCACACAGCTATTAAGTGTCAAGTGTATGAGGCCAGATTTGAACTCAGGTCCTTCTGAATCCAGGACTGGTGCTTTATCCACTGTGCCACCTAGCTGCCCCCCCGCCCTGTTTCTTTTCTTTTCTTTTTTTTTTTTAGTGACGCAATTGGGGTTAAGTGACTTGCCCAGGGTCACACAGCTAGTAAGTGTTAAGTGTCTGAGGCTGGATTTGAACTCAGGTACTCCTGACTCCAGGGCCAGTGCTCTATCCACTTTGCCACCTAGCTGCCCCACCACTGTTTCTTTAAAACCTTTTTATCCCATATGAGACTGGGACCTCAGAGCCTTCCTGTTGCTCAGCTCAGGTGCTGGCTGGCACAGTCCAGGCCAGCCTACTGGTGTCCCATCCTTCTTTGGTCTGGGCCATTTGGGCAGGATCTGATTGAGAGGTGGCACAGAAAGGGCTGCCTCAGTAGGCAGTGAGCTCCCATCCCTGGAGGTTATGCTATGGGTGAGGTCCCTATGGAAGGCTTAAGATATGGTCCTTTTAACTCCAACCATAGGACTGGGAATGAGGGAGACCTGGGTTTGGGTTCCAGCTTGAACATTCAATGACTGTGTGACCTTAAATAAGTCACTTTTCCTCTCCTTGGCCTCAACATTAATACCTTCACTACTTATCTCTTGAGGTTCTGGCACAGAAGCATTTTGAAAAGATTGGGGTACTCCAGCTGAGGGAAATGTTACTGTCCTGTCAGGAAGTGAGGCTCACAGGCTCTCTTGTTGGAGTCCTACATCAGAGTATCAAGGGATTCCAATACTTGATAGCCGTGTGGCTGTGGGGAAGTCACTTCTCTCCCAGGCTGTTTCCTTTTCTCTGCAATGAAGGAGTTAGATGTGTTGATCTCTATCGTCTCTTCCAGTGCGGATATTCTGTCATTCTATGGAGTTCTTTCCTTTGGAGTTGGGAGAGTTTGGTCTACAGAAACCTCTGAGATTATCTGCTCCAGCATTCTCCCAGGGCAAGAATAATAATATCTAACAACAGCTAGTGTTTGTAGATCTCCATTTGGTTTGTGAAGTACTTGACATACCTTTATCTCATCTGATCCTCATAACCACCCTGGGAGGTAGATACTATTGTTATCCCCACTTTACAGATGGGGAAATAGAGGCAGACAGAGCAAGCATCTGAGGCTAGGTTAGAACAGAGATCTTCCTAACTCTCCATCCATCCTTTGCTCTAGCCAGGGCTCTACCTAGCCAGGCGGTCCATCCAACCTTTCCTTGAACATTTTTAGTGACAGGGAGTTTGCCATCTTTCTCCACCCTACAAAGTAGCCTCTCCCATCATTGGACAGCTCCTCCCAGAGCAGGCCTGAATCCATGACTTCTATGCACTGGTGCTAGAGATGGGCCACACAGTTCTCACTCTCAGTGAGCTTCCAATATGGGGAGTGGGGCGAGAAGGAGGTAGTGGTGAGGGGGTAGAGGGTGCACACAAATATGTTGTAGAGAAAAGCATCCTTACAAAATAGGCCGAGAAGATGGAGAAGGGATCAGTCACTCCTAGGGAGGGGAGCAGGGAAGTTTTCATGAAGCAGATTGTACTTTAACTATACCCGGAAGGACAGGTAGGCATTGGAAGGGTGAAGGATGGTGTGTGTGTGTGTGTGTGTGTGTGTGTGTGTGTGTGTGTGTGTGTGTGTGAGAGAGAGACAGACAGACAGACAGACAGACAGACAGACAGAGACAGAGACAGAAAGACAGACAGAGAGGGAGAGGGAAGGAAGGAGGAGGGGGAGAGTGGGGAGGAAGGGAGGGACAGAGACAGGGAGAGATGGGGAGAGAGAGAGAGACAGAGAAGAGACAGAGAGGGAAAGAGAGAGGGGGGGAGGGAGGGAGAGACAGAGACAGAGAGGGAGAGAGGCAGAGAGGGAGAGGGGAACGCAGAGAGAGACAGACAGTGAGAGACAGAGAGAGAGAGAGAGAGAGAGGAAGGAAGGGAAGGATGGAGAGAGAGAGAGAGAGAGTTAGAGAGTCCTAGTGGATGGCAGTATGTTCAGGCCAGCCGGAGCACAGTTCTTTCTGCGGGCAGTGGTTTCAGATAAGCCTGGAACAGTAAGGGTGGTACCATGTTGTGGAGAGCACTGAATGCCAGTTTATTCTGCAACCAGGCAGGAGCCAGTGAAGGTTCCCGAGCTTTGGCTGGACCTCACTGAGTCCGCTTTCTCCTTTCTGGATCTCCAGGTCACTGGGCCCAGGAGACAACCCCTATGGGACTCAGAGAGTCTTGGGAGCATAGAATTTCAAGCTTAGAGATCATTCGCTGCCGGTTCCTTATTTCATAAAGGAGCAAACAGAGAGCTGCAGCCTTCTCCACTCATGTGTCAGGCCCGAGAGCCTCTAAAGGCCAGAGGCAGTCCGCCAACCTCCTCCTCAGCTGACCTCCTGGCCCCTCTGGACACCTGATGCTCCTGCTTCTTCTCCTCAGGCCTCATCAGTTCAGATACGGGAGCTCATCCTGCGTGTGGCAACAGCCCTGGGTGGCGAGTCAGGAAGCCTGGCTTCTGCCTCTGGCTCAGCCCCTGGCTGGCTGTGTGACCTTGGACCAGCCCCTTCCCTGCTCTGGCTGGCTTTCCCTTTCCCTGCCTTCCGCCCGGGACCCCTAGGCCTCCTCTTCCTGGCCGGGTGGAGGGGGTCGGGTTTTGGTGTTTCAGGTTTTTCACAGCTTGTTCTACCGTCAGCGCCATTTGATGCGAGGCGCCTGGGGGAGCGTTTTACACGAGAGGGATCATCCCTCTTCTCCTCTTTTATGATCTGCACAAGGCGCCCGGAGTGGCAGCCCCAGCAAACATCTGTTTGCTCTCGCAGAGCCTCCCGCTGCCGCTTCTGAGGGCTTCGAGCGAGTGGTGGGTGGAAAAAACCCAGAGGCCGTACAGTGGGACAATGTGGTTTGCATTAGTGTGTTCCAGTGAACTTGTCGGGCCGTGGCCCAGCATCTTGAGATAGGGACAGCAGACTTGCTGGGCTGGTGAAGTTTCCAGTCATCCCGTGGCAGACCTGGGGCCCTGGTGAGAGGAGAGGAAGCCCAGCCTGGAGGAAAGAACACGGAGCTCAGAGATTTGGGTTCGAATCCCAACCCCGGCACTTATTCTCTCTGTGATCATGAGCAACTCACTCAACCTCTCTGAGTTTGTGTTTCTCCAGGGCAGTTATAAGGAATGCGCTTTGTAAACCTCTATGGAAATGTGAGCAGTGACTACTGTTTAGAGACTGTTTCGTCTGGCTCCTTCATTTTCATATATTTTCGTTTTAAATTTTAGAGCATTTTATCTTTTTTTTTTCCTGATAAGTATTTTATTGTTTTTTCCAGTTACATGTAAAGATAGTTCTCAGCATTTGTTTATAAAAGCTTTCCAATTTCAGATTTTTCTCCCTCCTTCCCTCCCCTTCCTCCCCCCTCCCCTAGACAGCAGGTAATCTGAAATAGGTTTATATATATATATATATATATATATATATACACTAAACATATTTCTGTATTAGTCATGTTATAGGAGAAGAATCAGAGCAATGAGGAAAAACCTCAAAATAGAAAAAACAACAGCACCAAAACCAAAAGAAATAGTATGGTTCAATCAGCATCTATACTCCACAGTTCTTTTTTTTTTTTTTTCCTGGATTTGGAGATCCTCTTCCATCATGAGTCCCCTGGAGCTCTTCTGTACCATTGCATTGGTGAGAAGAATCTAGTCCATCACAGTTGATCAACACACAATGTTGATGATACTGTGTATAATGTTCTTCTGGTTCTGCTCATCTCACTCATCATCAGTTCATTCAAGTCCTTCCAGGTTTCTCTGAACTCCTCCTGCTCATTGTTTCTTACAGCACAATTGAATTCCATTACATTCATATACCACAACGTGTTCAGCCATTCCCCAATTGATGGGCAACCCCTCAATTTCCAATTCCTTGCCACCACAAAGAGAGCAGCTATAAATATTTTTGTACATGTGGGTCCTTTTCCCTTTTTTATGATCTCCTTGAGAAAAAGACCCAAAAGTGGTATTGCTGGGGCCCCTTCATTTTCTAGAGCAGAAAGCTAAGACTTATAACAGAAATGATTCAGAGGATCATAATCAGTTCTAGAGCTGGAAGGGGTCTTAGAGATCACCCAAGCCAAGCCTCTCATTTTTCCAGAAGAGGAAACTGAGGCTGGCTGAGGTTTGTCGTTGTCAAGTCATTTCAGTCATGTCCGACAATGACCCCATTTGGGGATTTCTTGGCAAAGACACTGGAATAGTTTCCCATTTCCTTCTCCAGCTCATTTTACAGATGAGGAAACTGAGACAGACTTGCCCAGGGTCACACAGCTAGTAAGTGTCTGAAGCCAGATTTGAACTCAAGTTTTTCTTGCTCCAGACCCAGTGTTCTATCCGCTGCACCACCTCAGGTGCCCTGGCCAAGGATACACAGCAAATTAATGTTAGAAGTTGGGTTAGATTTAGTCTCTAGATGCAACTAGACCCCAACTGATTAGTATCCTTTACAGACAAAGAATTTGAAGTCAATGGCAGAGTATCCCCTTGGCCTTATCTTTTTCAAGATAGGAGACTTCCAGTTTTCCTGGTTTTCCCTGAAGACTTTATTTCCTGGGAGGGAAATCGAGGGGCATGGCAGAAGGATATGTTTCTTTGGGAGGGTTTTTATACTTTAAATGAGCTGCCCAGCCATGTGAGAGTAGATGAAAGCCCTGTTATGTCTGAGGATCTTGGTCCCCTCCTGCTCTAAGCTGGTGTGAGGAGGATGAGATCACTTCTGCATGGAATTAGGGGAGACTTCCTGTGGCAGGGAATGTCTTGAAGGATGAGAAGAGTTCAAGAGGAGAGGGAAGAGTGTCTCCCAGGCCTAGGAGGCAGTTTATGTGAATGCAGAACTGGGAAAGGACCCTGGAAGAGCAGGGAGATGAGGCTGAAAAGATAGAGAAGGGTCACATTTTGGCTGTCCTTGAATGTCAGGCTATGGATTTTGAGAAAAGGAAGCGGGGGTATTTCTCAAGGACATAAGCATGTCATTTTTCCAGTGGTGTGTGCATGGCATCTCTCCTCCAGGGCCTGGCTCTGAGTCCAGCATTGGATCCCAGGCTCTCAGACTGGGCTGGGCAGAGTCCTGGAGCTTTTGGTCCCTGGCATTGAGCTGCTGGCTTTGGCTGGAATTATAGACATAAAATGGGGTACAAACAGGCTGAACTTGGACTTCCAAGACTGCAGTTCTAATTCTGACCCTTGGGCAAGTCATAGGACTTTGTTGGGCTTCACTTTCTTTTTTCCTTTTTTTTTGGATGAGGCAATTGGGATTAAGTGACTTGCCCAGGGTCACACAGTTAGTAAGTGTCACGTGTCTGAGGCAGGATTTGAACTCAGATCCTCTTGACTCCAGGGCGGGTGCTCTATCCACTGTGCCACCTAGCTGCCCCTGGGCTTCACTTTCTCATCTGTCAAATGATGATCCTTAAGGTTTCTTCCAAGCCTTAATAATGTAATCTATGTTAGAAATGACTATGAGCAGGATTAAAAACATCGCCCCTGATATGTGAGAAATATAATCATGTGTATGTATGTTTTTGTGTGTACATATATATCGTGCAAGTTTTGTAAAAAGTCTTGAGCATCAGAACCCTGTAGGGTACTACCACAGGTATTATCCCCATTTTATTGATGAGGAAACCGAGCGTTATAGAGAGGTTGTGATCTACCTGTGCTCACATGGCTAAGAAGTGTCAGAGGCAGAAATCAAACCCAGCCTCGGGTCATGGACACTATCCACTCTACGATGTTGCCCATTCTGAGATGGTTTTCATATCTGTGGCCCAGGAAGCAACTTGTGGCCATGTGCCAGAGTAGAAGGAAGGCTAGATTTGAAATCAAGGGATATGGGTTCAAAACCTGACTCTGCCTCAATTTCCTCTTCCTTAGGGCAAAAGGGTCAGGCCCTGTCTGGCTCTAAACATATCATCTGATTATCCTCTTCCTGCATCAGAGCAGGCAGAAAAGAAGATATTTCCGTCCTATTTCCAAACTCATTTCTCTTTTATGTTACTTGGTTGGGGAGTCAGAGGCATAAAACCTTTGGCCCGTGTCATTTGGTAAACAGTCCTTTTAATGAGATGCCTCCTTTTCTGGGAGAGGAGCTGAGAACCCACCCCTGGGGGAGAGGGCGGGCTCAGAATTAGGCCCAGTTCCAAGGCCTTTGGCCAAGCCAATGCAATGAGCTTTTATTAAGTTCCTACTGAATGTAAGGTCTTACCTTGGGGGGAGCTCTTAACCCCCCCCTTTTTTTTTAATGTTATGGAATGCTTTGGCAGTCTGTTGGTGTCTGTGGACCCTTTCTCAGAATAATGTAGTTTTGTTTTTGTTCGTTTGTTTGTTTTTGGTGGGACAATGAGGGTTAAGTGACTTGCCCAGGATCACACAGCTAGTAAGTGTCAAGTGTCTGAGGCTGGATTTGAACTCAGGTCCTCTGAATCCAGGGCTGGTGCTTTATCCACTGTGCCACCTAGTTGCCCCCAGAATAATGTTTTTAATGCATAAAGTGATGTATATAGCATTACAAAGGAAACCAATTATCTTGAAATACAGTTATCAAAATATAAGCAACATGGCTAAATCACCGGCCCTGGACAAGTCACTTAACCCTTATTGCCCTGCCCCCCCCCCCACATACACACATATACATACATACATAAGTATATATAAGCAGCAACAACAATACATCTATGGACAGACACCATGTTAAGAACTCCAGACCTTCAAGCATGGAGATCTATACACACCCTCAAATAGCCATTCTCTGGTTCTCTTTCTTTCCTCTTCCCAGCACCATGTATGTGAACGGGGTGTTCATGCCAGCATCCACATGTGCATGATTGCCCATTCTCATGAGCTTATATGGTAACGCATTCACAGTCCCAGTTATGGACATGCATATACGTAGACACAGCACCCTTTCTGTCTGTATGCACACATATATCCCCAAACCATGCATACTCATTTATTCACAGTAGCGCACACAAGTACAATGAGTCAACACACATTTATACGTATGCGTCAACATTCATACATGTGCAGTTACATGTACACACCCATAAACCTACTCAGAGACATGCATTGATACACAGTTGGGTGAATCATGGCTGTGCATACACACCCTCACACTCACATTCACACACTCTCCCAGACACACTCACACACTCACACTCTTAGATACACTCACTCACACTCATACACTGTTACAGATACACTCACTCACACTCATACACTCTCACAGATACACTCACACTCACACTCAAACACACATTCTCACAGATACACACACCCACACATTCTTACAGATATACTCACACTCACAGATACACACACACACTCACACTCACACACTCATACAGATGCACTCATCCAGGCACTGGTGTTGCTACTTTATCTCTCTTCTGTCCCCCGTGTGGACAGGAGTTCATGGTCCCCATTTCTCTTAAACCACAGCCACAGAACATTGCACCCCTCTCTGGGCCCCGTATGGAGCTCCCACCCTCCAATGCTGCCCTGGACCTGGCCTCTGCCCTTTCCCATCCCCATTGATCAATATTGACTTTATTTTGTTTACCTCCATTTCAGAGCAGCTTGCAATTTTTTTCTTTGGGGGGGTGACAGGAGGGGAGGTCTGGGGGAGGTTACTCTGGTGTAGAAGGGTAGCGAGGTTGTGATGAGAGCTGGTTTCTTTGTCTGTCCTTGGATCCCCACGGCCTAGCACAGGTCCTGGTACACCATAAGTGATTACTTACTGCTCTGTTGTTGAGTGTGTGTAGAAGTGCACTTGTGGGTGGTGTGACTGGGTGGGAGAGCCCGAGTGTGTGTTTATGTAACTGTGTTTTTCTCAGGCTGAGGGGTAACAATTCCCATCCTGAAATATCCAGCCTCCCTGAATATTTGTCAGTGGTTAGAAGGGTGATTGATTTCCCCTCCCAGTCCTACTCAAAACAGACACACAGGCCAAGGCTGCTGGTCCGTGGAGAATTGAGCTGGGCTGGGCTGTGGAGGGGAGGGGAGGGGAGGAGAGGGTAGAGGAGAGAGGGAAGGGGAGGGGCAGAGGCCCACCACTTTCCTTTCACAAGGACACCCCAACTCTGGCCTAGGCTTCCACCACAGTGACAGCCTAGCAGTAACAGAGGTTAGAAAAGAGGCTAGGCATCAGATCTCTGCTCTTCTCGGGGTCTAGCTGCCCCAGGGATGGTGGATGCAGGCTGATGTTCAAAATGTCACGTTTCCCTGGGGCTATCCCAAGGACACAGACTGGAGGGGGTTCATGACGCGCATGGGTGGCCCGGCATTGTTGGGGGGATGGGCCAAACAGAGCTGAGAAGGGGGATTACAAGTTCTTGAGTGGCTGTAGATGGACTCCCCTCCCTGACAAAAGGCACAGCTCTGGCTTCTAAAAAGAATCAGAGAGAGTCAGGAGAAAGGGTCTTAGACACCATCTAGGTCAACTCCCCTCATTTTACAGGGGTAGAAACTGATACCCAGATGAGGCACATGACATTTCCAAGGTCACACAATTAGTGGCTCTAACTAGCTGTAGCTCTCTCCATCTGGCGTTCTTTTTTTTTTTTTGGTACCCTCCCTTGTCTTTCCCGAAGTATATAATAGGTGCTCTGTAAATATAGATTTTTAATCATTCTACTCTAAAGTTTTATTTTTTTATTTTTAGCATTGTTTTACAATTTTGAGCTCCCAATTCTCTCCCTCCCCCCCCTCCACTGAGAAGGCAAGCAATATGTGATGTCAGTTTTGTACATATTTGTTAATCCTTCTGTCTCCCTCCAGACTGTGAGCTCCCCAAGTTCAGGGCCTGGGTCTTTTCCTTCTTTGTCTCCTCAAGGTGGGGAGTTCTCTGAGGACAAGGCCTAGATCACTTATTTTCATCATATTACAACCAACATTTATTCAGCACCCTCTGACTGCTAGACACTGTGCTAAAATTCAAGTCAAACATTTATTAAGCACTTACTATGTGCCAGGCACCAGAGTTGTAAAGACAAAAACAAAACAATCCCTCCCCTCAAGGAGTTTATATGTGGGTAGGGGAGAGATTGCTGGGACTTGGCACCTGATTGGATTTGGGGGTAGGGGTAAAGGAAAGGAGGAAGTTATCTATGTCTCCAAGATTGTTTAACTGGGCTGGCCCGGAGGATGCTTGGTATCATCAACAACAAAAAAATAGGGGAGTCTGGGGGAGGAGCGGTTTGAGAAGATAATGAGTTCTGTTTTGGACATGATGCTTTTGAGATTGTAGTGGGACATGCAGGTAGAGATCCTGGGCAGGCCAATGACAATTGCGTGTTTGACTGGAGAGAGATGAGGGCTGGCTGTATGGATTAAGGAGCCATCTGCCTAGAGATGACCATTGGATGTTTGCGAGGAGATGAGTCACTGAGAAAGAGAAGGGAGGGATGGGATCAGGACAGAGCTTATTGTAGGAGGCAAGGTGGCTCGTGAAAGAGCCAATGTGCCTGAGAATGGAGAAGCCAGAAGAAGTCATAGATGCCAAGCCTTCGTTTGAGAGGGTATCCGGGAGCTGGCGGGGTCAGTGCTGTAGAGAGCCCACTGACAGTGAAGAAAGGCCCTAGAATGAAGCAGTTAAGATTTCCCTGGTAGACGTCAGAGAACAGCTTCAGTCGAGAGGTAGGCTTGGAAGACAGATGATAAGAAGTCAAGGAGACAGTGGGAGGTGGGGAAATGGAAGCAAGTGTAGACAACTTTCTAGGAGTTTGGCTGTGAAAGGAAAGGGAGATAGCAGACAATAACTTGAGAGGATGGGCAGGTCAAGTCAAGGGCTTTTCAAGAAGGGAGAGACTTGGGTCTGTCTGCACAGAGCAGGGCCAAGAGCAGCTAGGGAGCCGGGAGACGAGTGAAGGGGAAGAGAGGGGAATGGGGGAACGAGACTGATCCAAGGGGCCAGCTCCCAGTGAGATGGGGAAAGATAGGGTCTAGGAGGTGTGTTAGGTGGTACTGTCCTTAGCAAGAAGGAGGCCTGCTTGTCCTTAGAGACTGGAGCAATGTCAGTGATGCGGGAAATGTAATCGGAGTGAGGAAGGAACCCTAGGCTCCGAGGGGCCGAGTGGTTGAGACCAGTGTGTGTGTACATATGTGTGTGAGTACGTGTGTGTGTATGTGTGATTCCTACTCTGTTCCCCAAAGGTAGAGAACTGTCAGCCTGAGTTACATAATCCTGGTCAACAGAATTTTGAATTTTGAATTTAATCTGGACCCTCTAAAATGAAGAAAGGACCTTCTTCCATCCTCCTAACATGGTTCATGTTTGATGATGAGATTTTATAGGGCTGAATTCAATTATAGAATCAAAGGTCTGGAGCTGGACAGGACCTCAGGCCCTCTAGTCCAACCCCACCTTGTTTTGCAGATGAGGAAACTCAGACACTGAGAGTGACTTCCCCAAGGTCACACAGGCAGTAAGTAGCAGAGTCAAGTGTTCAGATCCCAAATTCTGAATCATGCTGCCTCCTTTCCATGGTACTAGATGCTGAACAGGGTAGACACTAACTGTGTGAGAGTAAGGGGTTCTTAACCCAGATTGGAAGAACATTTTTTTTTCTTTTTAAAAAATTTAGAACACTATATTTCAATCTAATCGGTCTCTTTTGTATTTGACTTTAGGCATTTAAAAAACATTATCCTGAGAATAATAGGGCTCATCTGTCTATGGTGAGGGGTAGTGGTGTCTTTGACACAAGTTAGTTTGAGGACCCCTGGTCTGGGAGTTTTAATGGACTGTGAGCTCCAACCAGTGGCATCCTAGGCTGAATTAAAGCCTAGCGTCCAAAGGGATCGAGGAGATCCTCTGCTTGTCTTGCCTTTTCCCTGGTGACAGCTCATACAAAACATTGTACTAAGTACTAGATGCCACAGTTTAGGAAGGACATTGACAGGTTGGAGTGACTCCAGAGGTGGGTGACCCACATGGCAAGGTGACTGAAGAACCCTTTCTTGCAAAAATCACTTGTGTGCTCTGGGGACCTTTAGTAGCTGGAGAAGTGACTTGGCACAGGGTGTTTGAAGGGCTGTCATAGAGAAGGTTCTGGCCAATCAACAAGCGTTTATTAAGCACTTGCTGTATACCAGGTCCTGTGTTCAGCCTCTGGCCTTAGAATGTTAAACCAAGAATAGGCATGTTTGCTGTAGAGGGAACAGATTTGGGCTCTGTATAAGGAAAGAACTTCCTAAGAATGAGAACTATCTCCAAGTAGCTTGCACTGCCTCTAGAGATCCTGGGTTCTCCCTCTCTGGGGACCAGACAGCCGCTTGTAGGGGATGTTGATTTTGTTCAGTCCTTATTCAGTAGCATCTGACTCTCCGTGACCACATTGAGGGTTTCCTTGGCAGAGACACTGGAATGGTTTGTCATTTCCTTCTCCAGCTCTTTTGACAGATAGGGAAACTGAGGCAAATGGGGTGAAGTGACGTGTCCAGGCTCACATAGCAAGGAAGTGTCTGAGGCCAGATTTGAACATAGGAAGGTGAATCTTCCTGACTCCAGGCCCAGCGCTCTAACCACTGTGCTACCTGAATGAGATTGGGGATCTTAGAGATCCTTAACTCGGAGTTCTTGAGCATGCATTCATGCATGTGTGTATGTCTGTGTACATGCATGCATATATATGTGTGCACTGGTATATGTTGATCACTGTAATTCAATACAGTTAGTCCCCTTTGCAACCCTTTGTCTTTCTTTTATGCATTTCAAAGCACAGTGCTGAGAAGGTCTCCATTGGCTTCACTAGACCTGCCAGAGGGGTCCACGACACACAAGAAGTTAAGAACCCCTGGGTTAGATACTTTCTAGGGTTCCTTCCAGTTCGGAGAATCTGTGAGATGGGAGCCTGTCGTGTATGGGAGGTGCCCTTGTCTGGGGGTGGCCTGTTCATTCAGTTATTTCCCAAATGCTCACAGGGTGCCTAATGCGTGCTGATGTCTGATCTATGGCTGCCCTGTGGAAGAGGCCAAGCTGGCTCCGATTTGGTCCATGCCATCGGGGAGCTCAGAGCTTCCTAAGGTGAGGACAGAAATAAATAGAGTAGTAGGCAGGATGTGTGAAGGCCCCCAAGAGAGGCCCAGGTAAGTCCTTCTTGGGAGGAGGCCGTGGTGCTGCTGAAGTCAGAGAACTTGGCTTCCCATCCTGGCTCCATGGCTCAGCTGTGTGACCTTGGGCAAATTTCTTCTCCTCTCTGGCCCTTAGGTGAGGGGGTGAGATGATTTCTAAAGGTTTTCTCTGCTCTTTCCCTCCAGAGACTTCCACTCTGGGGTGAGATCAGGAGGAGGCATCACAGAAACTGAGTTTCAGCAGGCAAAAAGAGAAGGCTGATGGGCCATCTGAGGGACAGGAGTCAGGAGGTTCTGAGGGAGTGGCAAGCTGCATATTCTGTTTGGCACATAGGATGTATGAGGGGGAAATGGAAGGTGATAAGACTGGGAAGGTGGGATGGTGCTCAAAGCAGGGAGGCCTTGAATGTCAGGCTAACACTCAGTATTGGGGGGAGACACCCCATCCTTGGCAGACGCCAGCAGGGGATGGAATTTGGGGCTTATCTGACAGCCTGGCCTGATTAGAGACCTTGGTTGGTTTCTGCCGGCACCCAGCAGAATGTGACAGCTGGAGCCAACATCTGGGATTCATTGATGGCGTGGAGCCTAAGCAAACACTAGGTATTTCCTCAGTCCTGGCTTCCCTCTCTCCTTCTGGCTCCCGGTTGCCTTCCTTGCTGTCCTCGTGGCCAGAGAGAATTTACTGATGACAATACCAGAGTAAGGAATGGGAGCCACTGCTGGCCCCCTTCTCCCGGACCTGCTGTTCAGCCACAAAGTCTCTCCCTGACCCAGACACACTCACCAGGATGTGGGGACAGGGTGAGGGTGAGAGTCTAAAAGGTGAAGTGGGAGAGATGGAAGGCTTTTTCAGGGAGATCCCTCTGCCCAGAAATTGCTGCTTGACAACATTGTTACTGTGGTTGGAATTCTATTAAAATGTCACTTTTCCTTCCCTCCCTCCCTCCCTTTCTCCCTTCCTCCCTTCCTCCCTTTCTCCCTTCCTCCCTCCCTCCCTTTCTCCCTTCCTCCCTCCCTCCCTTCCTCCCTTCTTCCCTCCCTCCCTCCCTTTCTCCCTTCCTTCCTCCCTTCCTTCCTCCCTCCCTTCCTTCCTTCCTTCCTTCCTTCCTTCCTTCCTTCCTTCCTTCCTTCCTTCCTTCCTTCCTTCCTTCCTTCCTTCCTTCCTTCTCTCCTTCCCTCCTTCCCTCCTTCCCTCCTTCCTTCCTTCCTTCCTTCCTTCCTTCCTTCCTTCCTTCCTTCCTTCCTTCCTTCCTTCCTTCCTTCCTTCCTTCCTTCCTTCCTTCCTTCCTTCCTTCCTTCCTTCCTTCCTTCCTTCCTTCCTTCCTTCCTTCCTTCCTTCCTTCCTCCTTCCCTCCCTCCCTCCCTCCCTCCTTCCCTCCTTCCCTTCTCTTTCTTTCTTCTTTACTGTATGCCTACTTCATGCAATACACTATTTTCAATACTGGGGACAGAAAGAGAGATGCAGCCCAGACCTCATCCTTGGGAGACATGGGGCTAGAGTCACAGAGTGCTTGGGTTCAAATCCAAGCTCAGATCCTTATCACTTGTGTGTCCTTGAAAGAGTCACTTAACTTTTGAATCTGTTTTCTCCTAATCTCTAAGATGAGAGGCTTGGGTTAGTTAAGAGGTTCTTAACTTTTTGGGTGTCTTGGGCCCCTTTGACAGTCTGGTGAAACTTATCACCCTCCTCAGACTTATGTTTTTAAATAAACAAAATAAAATACATCGGATTACAATGGAAACGAGTTACACCTGAAATCTATTGGGGATTATGAAAAAAAAATATTCTGCCCCCCCCTCCCCCCGGGAAGATCTCCAAGTTCTCTTCTATCTCAGTCCTGTGAGAGCAGGGAGAGGGGCAATAGGGGCCAAGAAGAGCTCCAGTTAAAGTGCGGTGAGACACATGAGGAGAGGAGAACCCACTCCTCAAGTCCTGGAAATACCCATAGGGGTTTTCCCCCTTCTCCCCTCTGTGCCTTTTCTGGTGCTGCTCCTGAAGTCTGCAATGCCCCCTTCATTGTTTTCCAGTTTTTCCAATTTTACCCATCCTTTTTTTTTTTTTTTTTGGCAGAGCAATGAGGGTCAAGTGACTTGCCCAGGGTCACACAGCTAGTAAGTGTCAAGTATCTGAGGCTGGATTTGAACTCAGGTCCTCCTGAATCCAGGGCCAGTGCTTTATCCACTGTTACCCATCCTCTTAAGCCACTGCTTCTGTGAATCCCTTCTGTCTGAGATGGCCTCCCCCTCCCCCATCTCTCTGTCATAATCTCTGCTTCTTCTTCTCTGCTTCTTGTCTCTCACCATCATTCTGTCTCTCCCTTCTTTGACCTTTCAGTGCCTTCTCTTTGTCTTCTTCTGTCTCTAACTGCCTTTCTTGCTTTCACTAACGCCCTGTCTCCATCTCCCTTTCCTAGTCTCTCTCTCTCTCCCTGTACCCCAATCTCTGTCTCTTTCTTTCCACCCACCTCCCCTAAAAATAGCCCTGTGGCCCTGGGTTGGCCCAGGAGCCATTTCCTCTTGCTGCAGAGCATCAGTCCAGGGAGGGAGGAAGGGAAGAACCGCGCTATTGTGCAGCTGCTAGAGAGAGAATGTAAAGAATTCTGGGGCCAGCTCTGCTTGGACTGGGCGGCTGGGACTCGCAGGAATGTAGCATGTAGGTCCAGCCGGGCTCCCTGTCTCCTTCCTTCTCTCCCTCCCTCCCTCCCTGATTGCCTGCCTGCCTGCCTGACAGAGCTCATTTGGGAGTGGGGAGTGGGTGATTAAATAGGGAGCCTGTTCTTTTCGCCAGTACGCGTGCACACACATATACACTCACGCACACACAGAGACTGTTGTTTTGTTGGGAGAAAGGCATGGGCCATAGGCTATTGCAGGAGCCTTAAATGCATCTGTTTTTAAATCAGATGGGGCATTCACTAAAAGTCTGAGAGAGAATAAGGAGGCAGAGAATGGAGAAGACTGTTGAGTCTGAGGCCAGCGGCATGAATCTCCTTCTGCCTATTCCCAAACCACCCTATTGTCCCTTGACCACTGTCAGATAGCTAGGTCCTAGGCTTGGTTGCCACCCAACTGCTGAGTGACTCTGAAGTACAGTCTTCCTCTCTCTGGTCTTCAGTTTTCTGAGCTATAAAATAAAGGGGCTAGACTTGATGACAGAGCTTTGAGATCCCCTCTAAGTTGTGTGGTGCTGTGGACAGAGGATTGAATTTGGAATCAAGAAGTCTGAGTACTCAGCTACTGCCTGGCTTGGTGACCTTGGACAAGTCACTTTTCATTTCTAGGCCTCAGGGTCTTCCACTGTCCAATGAAGGTGTTATGCTCCATTGTCTCTAGATTAACTGGTCCAGCTCTAGACCTCACAGGTTTATTAATTTTTCCTGTAAACATTTGCTAAGCCACTGTGTGTGTAGGGCCCTATACTTAGTGCTGGGGAAGGTACAATGATAAATACAATTCAGCCTCTACCCCCAAGGAGTAGAAAAGTTTTCCTTTCCTAAGCACATTTCCAAGCTCCTTCACAATAAGGCAGGATTGGGCAATGGATAGAAAGAATCCTGAACTTCTAGTCCGAGGACCTGGGTTCAAATCCTGACCCAGCTTCTTATTGCCTGTATGATCATGGGAATATCTTTTCCCTTCTTTGGGCCTTGGTTTCTTCCTCTCCAGACTTGGGGGCCTGGAGGAGGTTTTGGGTGACACTGGTGGTCACTTTCTGCATTTCCCACCTGGGATTTTCGGTTGCCTGGGATGTGGGGCCCTGCTGAGATTCGGCCAATTCTGGGCTGACGCCTTCACCAGAAGTAAAAGGACCCTGCTTGGCTAGTCGGGCCTAGCTGAGCCACGGCCTCTTCTCTGGCTCACCCTCCCGCCTGTCTGGCCGAGCTTCCCGGCTCCAGAAGCACGCGGCCTCAGCTCCTCCCGGGTGACGACATGGGGCTCTTGCCAGGTGACACCTGGCACGTGGTGACCTTAATGGAGCTGCCAGGAAACTTCAGGCTCTTAGGCCAGTTTCTAAGTTTAAAGCCTCTCCCAGGCCTCGAATGCCTGCTTCCTTTTTCTGGATGGCGCGTCAGCTCTGTACCCAGTAGGATGAGAAAGGCCTTTGATGGTTGTGGGCTTTATATGAAAGAGGCCCCAACGGATGCACTTGGAGGTGAATCAGCTCAGAGATGGATGGCTGATAAACCAGACCAGGGGTTTCCCGGGAGGTCTCAGGCACTCAGCACAGTGGCTGGAACATAGTAGGTGTTTAATAAATGTTTGTTGACTGACTGACGGGCTCTGCCTCTTCATGATCCTCAGCAGAAAAAAAACAACACCCAGCTTCTGATTGGTCAGTTAGTTAGCTTTGGCTATGCATAGGAGACAGCCTCATGGCTCAGTGGATAGAGTGGATAGAGCGCTAGGCCTGGAGTCAGGAAGACCTGAGTTCAAATTTGGCTTCAGACACTTACTAGCTGTGTGATTTCAGGCGAGTCACTTACCCTCTGTTTACCTTAATCCACTAGAGAAGGAAATGGGAAATCGCTCCATTATCTTTGCCAAGATAACCCTGTGGTCAGCGTGGTTCACATGGTCTTGAAGAATCAGGTGTGATTCAACAACAACAACAACATGTACAGGTGGCCTGAGCCTACATGGGGCGGGTCAGGGGACAGGGTACAGTACAGAGGAAGCACCCAGTCATTTTTGAGTGACATGATGACAGGAGGTTCTTTGGATCGATTTCAGGGAGGAGGAAAACTTAATTACATTTCCCCTGCTAGCCATTAACTGAACTATAGCATTTCCTTCTGTTGTGAACATGGGCAATAGACATGATTCTGAGAAGAGGAGCCACATGGGGGTCCATGCAACCCTGCATTTGGGAGAATGGTGCCCCATGACCCAGCCAGCCTTGATCCGTCCATAGCCTTAGGCTTCTTGTCACTGCTCTCTCCCCTGAGGATTTGTGTTTGTGCCATGGGGGGAGTGTAGGAACCAAAGATGAAGGATTTAGAGTGGGTAGCAGCTGAGGAAAATGGAAGCCCTGAGAGGTTGGGGCACTTGTGCTAGCTGGGTCACAGGTACTCTATGAGGATTCAAATCCAGGCCCTCGGACCTCGGGGTTGGCTGCTCTGCTCTGCTCTGCATTGCCTCAGTGGCCCCCAAGGACTGGTCGGGGTTGTATGCCATGGACCCGAGGGAGGATGGGACAATTCCATTCCTGGTCTAGGGTTACAGGGTAGAATGAGAGCTCAGGGCAATGAGGGTAGGACACATAACTCCTATTTTCAGAGCATAGTAATGTTTACAAAAGGCTTTTCTCACACTATCCCAAGGAGATGGGGAATGCATTTATTATTATTGTTCCCATTTTAGAGGTGAGAAAACTGATGATCAGAGAATTAAGAAACTTCTTTGAGTTGACGCTACTACTGGCATCCAGGTCTCCCGACTACAAGTCTCTCTGTTTTTTGCTTTACCATGCTATCAGGGAAGGCTTCCTGGAGGAGGCCGGTTTGACATGAGAGTGATTGTTGGGCCATTGGCAGATAAAGCTAAATGGATACTATGGGATTAGACAATATGGAGAGTCTTCAGTGGTGATTTCCTAAGTGTGTTCTGTAAGCCCAGCGTTTCTGTAGACCGATTCTCAGTCTGGGGTTTGAGTTGGGGTCTCTCTCTTCTCTAAACTTTTGGAAATTTGTTTCCATTTTAGGAAAGGAATTAAGCATGCGCTGGGTATTCTGTTAAGTGTTAGAAGAGGAGGGGCCCTGCTGTTGTTCAGTTGTGTCTTACTCTTTGTGACCCCATTTGGGGTTTGCCTGGCAAAGATCCAGGGGCAGTTTGCCATTTCCTTCTCCAGCTCAATTTCTAGATGAGAAAACTGAGGCAAAACAGGGTTAAGTGACTTGCCCAGGGTCACACAGCTAATAAGTGCCTGAAGGTCGGATTTAAACTCAGGTGTTCCTCTTTTCAGGCCTGGTGCTCTATCCACTTCACCACCTACCTTCCTTGCTAAGGGCCCTCATCTAATCCTCTCATTTTATAGATGAAGATACCAAGACCTAAGGAGGTAAAAGGACTCATGCAAGGTTTTACAGGTAGAAAGTGGAATCAGCAGAACTTGAACACAGGTTCTCAGAATTGAGACCCAGTTCCTCTTTGATGACACTAAGCTATGTGAGCCCCAGCTGGGAGTAAAGAGACCTTGCTTTGAGGCCTGACTCTTGCGACTGACCGGCTCTGTGGCCTTGGGTGAATCACTTCCTTTCTCTAGGCTTCCGTTTCCCCCTTTGTTAAACGACAGTATTGGGACTAGGTGACCTTAGCACTCTTTCCAATTCTGGTGTGTTATTGTATCAGTATGATCTATAGGATAGGATGGGAGCTGGGGAGGGCTTGTTTAAAGCAAGCAGTGTTATTTCCACAAAGGGTCAGCTCAGAGATTCCTCCCTGTGGAGTAGCATCCATCATGGGCAGCTCTCCTGGGAAATCTCATGGCCCAAGTGTGGGTCCTGGGCTTGGGCCAGATCTTCCCCATTTTGACCATTGCTCCACTACAAATGGCCTGTGTGGCCCTGGAGCCCTCACCTGGTTGTGTGAACCTCTGTTTGCGCATCAGTAAGGTCAGCCTGGTGATGCACACGGACTGCCGTGAATCTGAGACACCGAGAGCAAGAGTGGAGAGGGAGCCTGTCCTTGTGCCTGTGTTTTTGGAGTGTCTCCCGCATCCAGGGGAAGGCCTTGCTTCCTGACCCACTTTCCCGCTGCTGCCTTGCAGACCCAGGCCTCTTGCGTCTTTCTTAGCCTTCCCTCATCGCTAGACTGGCAGAGCAAGGTTTAAGGACCTCCTGGTGTCCTGAGGCTCCCAAGCCTGCTCCAAGCCCTGGGCTCCAAGCCTGCTGCTCTGCTCCCAAATGACCCTTCCCCCCTTCTGTGCCTGGCAGCTCATCGCATGCTCCTCTCTGACATCTGCTCCCTCTTTTCCTGTCCCTACACGCTCCAGACCACATGCGTGTGAGGACCTTTCTCCGTTGGGAAGGGAGTCCTTATACGAACGCCCCGTGCAAGGCCGTGAGAGGAGATAGGAGAAGACGCGCCAGTCCCAGATTAGGTGTGCCTAAACTCTCCCAGCTGTCTCGTGGAGTTTTTTGTTCCTGGGATCTGGCTGGGCCCATGATTCCTGGCAGGCCAAAGAACCTCACCATATCCAGCTCCTTTAGAGGGACGATTGTAACTCCCCCCCCCCCCCAGCTCTGTCGCTCCCTTGGTATTTGCAGGTGCCCAGACCTGACCTTCTCGGCCATTCTACAGTACCGGGCTCACCCTCTTTCAGTTAAGGAAGCTCCAAATTTATACTTAATCATAAGATCATAAATTTAGAACTGGGAGGAATCTCAGGGGCCATCCAGTCCAGCCTGCTCATTTTACAGATGAAACTGGACTACCCGAGGGAAAGAGAAGATGTGACTTGTCCAGGCTTGTCCAGCTCTTGAAGTGTCCAAGGCAGGCTTTGAACCCCAGGCCTCCTTACTTCAGATCTGGAACTCTATCTACCATGGGATCATAGATTTAGGGTTGGGAAGGACCTTGGAGGAAGGACACTAAGTCCAAGCTCCCCATTTTGCAGATGGAAAAACTGAGGTACAGAAAAATGGGTTAAGTGATTTACCCAGAGCCTCACAACTGGTAAACCTCTTTGTTGGGATTCGAACCCAAGTCCTTGGATGCTCTCTTCACATGGCCGGCCCCTGTAACAAGGTTCTGACTAGATTTCCCTCCTCCTGATACAGATCAGGGAGGGCGTTCCCATCATTGTGGACGGTTGTCAACATGATCTTGATAGCCCCAATTTCGATCCCATTTCCAGGGTTATGATGGCACATCCTGGCAGCCTTCAGGTATAATGCAGGGGAAAGAATTCTTCATTTGGATTTCAAGAACTTGGGTTTGAGTCCCAGCCCTGGCACTTAACTACCTTTGTTATCCTGGTCAAATCAAGTCACCTGTCTCTGACTCTGTTTCCCCATCTGTAGAATGAGAGGGTTGGACTAAGCCACCTTAAAGGTTCCTCTCAGCTTTGAGTTCCATGACCATCTAAGTGGGTAGTGTCAGGCTGTGACTGCATCTTGCTCTTCCACCCTCTGTAGGCTAAGCCCCAAGCCCCTTCTGAAATGGAGATATGACAGGGCACACGGCTGCCAAGGCTTCCCTGACTGTCTCAGCTCCTCCTTCCTCCTAGCCCCCCAGTGATATTTCTCCTAGAGACTTGGGGAGGGAAAACAGGGGAGCCCTAAGAGGTTCCCATCTGCTTCGCATGGAAAGGCTAATTTGGTTGAATATAAATATTTCCCCTGATTCCTTTTGAAAATTTTGCAAAGAATAATTGGAGACGGATCATGGATTAAGCAGTCACCTCTTGGCTAACATCTGGTCGGTTAGGCACCTGAGGGGTGAGAGAATTGCCTCAAAGACACCTGTGTATGTCCCCCCTCACCTCTCTGCTGTCTCTGTCTGTGTCTCTTTCCATCTGTGTCTGTGCCTTGTCTTTCCACATTCCCCTCTTTCCCATCCCTCTGGCAGAAGGGAAGTTACAGATCTGCTCCTGGCAGAGTTGACTTGGATTTTTTCATGCATCTTCTCATTCAGGGAGAGTTGCTTTTTAAAAAGCTTTTTGTCCTCAGTTTGATAATTCCCCGAACAACACAAGGTTTCAGAAGCAGACTGATGCAGCAGAATGAGCGCTAGATTTGGGATGGGGAAATCAAGATCTTCTGTTCTATCTCTGCCATTTCTTGTCTCTTGGTCTCAGTTTCCATATCTGTGTATTGGGTACAATTAGACACTCTCTACCCCTCAGCGTTGTTGTGGTACTCAAGTGAGATCGTGGGTGTGACGTATTGCGTAACCATAAATTATCATCAACACGTCACCTGCTGTTGGTGTTGCTGCCTGTAGAACATTTAACTATGGATCCCCAGGGCTCGGGGTGGAGGGAGGAGCAGAACTATGGAATCCCACAGAGTTGGGAGCAATTTAAGGATCCACCTGTTTCAATGCATTGGATGAATTAAAAAATCCCCTCTACAGTCTACCTGAAAAGTAGGGATTGGCCTTTGCCTGAAGATCTCTGGGAGAGGGGTGGAGGCAACCATGACTCATTCCCTCAGGGGTTAGGTAGTCCATCCCATTGCCTGATAATGCTAATTGTTAGAGAAAGGTTTTCTTTGTAGCAACCTTAAATTTGCTTCTTTGTAGCTCCCTTGTTCAAGCAGATCAAGTACATGCCCACTTTCACATAAGTGCTTCACATACATGAAGATACCTATGAACTTTCATTCCATCTAAAGTCTTTTCTTCTTGATATATAAGGTATTTAAGGAACGGGAAGATAAAAAAAGTGCACAAAAAAACCCCCAAACTCTCAGATCTTATTAATATCAAAAAAATGCAACTAAAGCTACATCAATCTGCCCGCTCTCATGTATACAAAATCTTTATGAGAATCATCTATACATAAATCAAGATTGTCTTTAATGAGGGTATTAGTAGAGAGCAAGCAGTCTTTTTCAAGGTTCCATATACATATTCATAGCACTTTTTGGTGATAACAACAAACTGGAAATAAAAGTAAGTGCCCATAATTTGGGAGAATGATTAAACAAATTGTGGTTCATGAATGTAAAAGAATAAAAAGAAAAACGAAAAGTCTCTCTGTCTCTACACATCCTAACTCACTTAAGAGAAGGGTATCAAACTCCAGCCCACAAAACTCTTGAGTGTGACCTGAACCAGAGTGAAATGTAATTTAGAAGTCTTTAACAAAATTAATAAAAAATACAACAAAGATAATGTTAAAAAAAATTAAGTCTTCTCTTCTCCAGGCTAACAGTCCCTGGTTTCTTCAGTTGAGCATCATATGATATGATCTTGATGCCTTTCTCTAGACTCTGCCCAGCTTATCTATCAGTCTCCTTCCTGAAATGTGGTACCTACATTGAATAAAAATACTCCAGGTATTGTCTGACTAGGGCAGAGTATAGCGAGTCTGTCCCAACCTTATTCCAAGATGCTATCTATTCTTCTCAATGCTGCCTCAAACGACACCCACTTTCTGGTGTGGCATATCCTACTGTGGACTTAAGACAGACCTTGCAGTTCACTAAAATCTTTTTCGAATGGTTGCCTTGCCATGTTTCCCCCATCTTTATTTGTTGATTTTTTTGAACCCGTGTAAGATTTTACATCTATCTCTATTAAATTCCATCTTGTTTGATTCAGTCCAAACATTCTAGCCTGTCTAGACTTTTTAGATAGATAGATAGAAAATTTAGATACATAGATTTATTAATCACTTATTAGGTGTCAGGCATTGTGCTAAGTGCCAGGGATACAAATAGAAGCAAATAAGACAGATAGCAGTTCCTGCCCTCAAGGAGCTTACATTCTAACGTAGAAGAGAATTCATAAGTGATGCTTAAAAGTGGATGGGAATGCCTCGATGAAGCCTATGCTCACTCTTGGCAGTTGCTGCTTCCTTTTCTAGCTGTTTATTTATTTATTTATTTGTTCATTTATTTATTTATTTATTTATTTTTTATGGGGCAATGAGAATTAAGTGACTTGCCCAGGGTCACATAGCTAGTAAGTGTCAAGTGTCTGAGGCCAGATTTGAACTCAGGTCCTCCTGAATCCAGGGTTGGTGCTTTATCCACTGCGCCACCTAGCTTCCCCCTCTAGCTATGTTTATGCTTTGAGGGGGTCACACAGCTAGTAAATGTCAGAGCCAGGATTTGAACCCAGATCTCCTTACTTCAAATCCCGTGGCATGTGCTGGTGAGATAACTGTGGCAGTACTTGTGAGATGGGGATAGGGACAGGGAAAGGCCACATGTTGGAGATTGTCATCTTGGAATGCAGAAATGAGGGCTTGGGATAACCTGACCAACCCAGAGTCTTGTCTGGCCCCCCTACCCCTGTGGTCAAAAGAGCAACAGGATCTCCCATTTCAGGGATCCCAGGTAGAAGCCAGAGGCAGCCTGTTAGAGGGTCAGAACTAGCTTTTGGACCTTTACTGTCAGTTCCTTTCTCTGGGCTAGAACTAGATGGTCTCAGGGGTCCTTTTCAGCCAAATGTCCCAAGATCCTAAGGGTGGTTTGGGGATGCCCCCCAGTTCTGAGCCCAGTGGCACCAATCTGCTGGCCCCCAGGAAGTCATCTTCACTCTCTGTGCAGACATGAACAGCCTGATGGATTATTCCTATACTCCACCTTCCCCCAATCTCTCTCCTTGTAGAGATAGCCAACTTCCAGCCTATTTTTGAAAGGCCCCGAGTTGCAGGGAGGGCCCTGGCTGTGATCTAACATCCGAGGAGAGCGGGCGGGCAACTGCTGATGAAAGACACTGAATGCCTGGAAACGCTGTTACAATGAGTCACCACCTGACAGCTTGGAGGGATTGCACAATCCCGCAGCGGGCTGGACTTGAGTATTTCCCTGCACTGGGTGCCCGGGTAGGCACCCACCTCCCCATAGGTTGTGAATATTCCCAAGGTCTCAGGTCTTCCGGATACAGGCTGGGTGGGAGTCAGGGCAGCTGGGTGTCCTTCTGCAGGGTGGTAAAGGTCATTGTGGCCTTCATGTGCTGAGGGAAGACTTTGGAGAGAGGGAGCTGAATGTAACATCATCACCAACCTGGTGCTCTCTGAGGGTCCTGTTCAGACCCTCCCCCCCAGTAAAAGTCCCACAGAACTCAAAGTGCCTCAGCCTTGGGGATGAGCCACGGCATGTGCTTGCTCCAACTGCAAGGAGAACAAGGGAAAAGAGGAGAGTGAATGGAGGAATGAAAACACATCGATTAAGTGCTTACTAAACACTGTGCTGAATGCTGAGGGTACGGGTGCCAAAATGAGACAGTCTGACCCCAAGGTGCTTACTTCCTAACAGAACAGGACAACACCCAGGGAAATGATGCTTCGGTGTGGAGAGTCAGACACAGAGACAAAGGACCTGTGTCTTGTACACCTACTTACAGCCTCCCCTTCCCTAGACCATCCCAGGGTCAAGGACTGCCCAATTCCTCAACTTCACCAAGTGTCTATACGCCAGGCACTGTGTTAGGTGCCAGGAATGCAAAGGCAAGCACGACATAACCTGCGCCTGTAAAGAGCGTCTTGTCTGCCCAACCGGGGGCTGAGTCGCTGGCAGGGTGCATGACGCGGACACAAAGAAGCTGTCACTCGTTTGTGGACTGGGATATGATGAGGGGTAAAGAAGGGATCCAAACAAAACACTCTAGAAAAATTCATCATCGCTGTGAGCTGGGCACATCAGGGACGGTCTCTTGAAGAAGGTGCCACCCAATTTGGATGTCTAAGGGACGACTAGTGTTTTCAAAGGCGCAGGAGAGAGAAGTTTGTCAAATGGTTGGTATAAATGCACGGAGTCAGGAGTAGGCAAGACAAGACAGGGGAACCATTAGCCGTTTGCTTTGGCTGCAAAAGAACAGCTGAAAGGGGGCAGCTAGGTGGCGCGGTGGATAAAACACCAGCTCTGGAGTCAGGAGGACCTGAGTTCACATTCGACCTCAGACACTTGACACTTACTAGCTGTGTGACCCTGGGCAAGTCACTTAACCCTCATTGCCCTGCCCCCCCCCCCCAAAAAAAAACAGCAGAAAGATGGGGAGTGGAATGAAATAAGGCTCGGTAGGTTGGGGTCAGATCGTGGAAGGGCTTTAATGCCAGACTGAGGTATTTGTATTTCATTCCACCAGCTGTAGAGAATTCCTGAAGGACTTTGAGCAGGAGAGGGACAGGGTGACATTTGTGCATTATGGTGGAAGATAGTATTGCCAACTTTGTGACCCACTGACTAAAGAGGAGAAAGGGAGGGAAGGAGACCAATTAGACCATTTCAGTAGTCCGAGTGAGAGGTGAGAAGGGCCTAACCTGAGGGAGTTATGGTGAGAGTGAGAAGAAGGGGTTTGGTTGGAGGAGGCTGCTGAAATGCAGATGCTGGATGTGGACACTAGACGTGGAAGGTGGAGAGAGGTGTTGAAACTCTGACTTATGTGGAAATGGGTTTTGCATGACCACACATGTTTAACCTATGTCAAACTGTTTGCTTTCTCAATGTGGGGAAGGGGAAGGAGGGAGAGAAGTTATTATTTTTTAAATCAGAGGGAGAGATTTAGAACTCAAAATCTGAAAAAAAAATAATGTTAAAATTGTTGTTACATGTAATTGGGGAAAACAAAATATTAAATTTTTAAAAGTGAGATTTCAAATTTGGGTAATCTGGAGGATTATCGGTTGGTTGGTTATGGCATTGATAAGAGTTCTCAAGTCTTTCAAAGATGTTTGTCTTTACATACTGTTGTTATTATTGCAGAATTGTTCTCCTGGCTCTGCTCACTTTACTCTGCATCAGTTCATATAAACCTTCCCAGGTTTCCTTTACTCCCTTTCATCATTCTTACAGCACAATAGTATTAGAATAGATATAATGGCCCTTCTCAGGGGGTGGTTTGGAGGAAAGTGCTTTGGAGAGTGACTGATTAGTTGATGGGTGCTTAGCCGACTTAGAGGCTCTTCCCAAAAGTCCAGCCTCACAAGGCTTTCGATTCCAGACCTCATCTCATTCTAGAGTCAGGAGAGGTTGCCAGTGGTTGTCAAACCGGGAAAAGCATGCAGTCTGGGAGTTCGTCTCCATACCCTCACAGAGTGAATTTCATGGGGAACATGCGTGGATAATTCTGGAATTCCTCCCCAGGCTGGGGACAGGCTTTCTCCAGTTACGCCATTTGCAAAGGAGCAGCCAGCCAGCTCTGAAGTCAGATTTATCATGGAAAACAAGCTGTGTGCACCATATTAGCACACCCATTGGGGTGCTGGCCGCGGCTGGGTCAGCGGGGTGAGAGGGACGGTGCCTGCTAGCCCCGGAAAAGGGCCTCTGACTGGACGTGAATCAGCAGTGTAGCTCGGTAGGCAAAAGAGGCGGGGGCAGGTTAGGCTGCATTGGGAGGGCCACAGTTTCCAGAGGGAGGGCATCATTGGCCCCCGGTCCTCTGCTCTGGTCAGATCATCTCCAGAGGTCTGTGTACCTTTGTGGGCGCTGCAATTTAGGAAGGGTGTAAACCAGAACACATCCAGGGGAGGGTGAACAGCAGGGTGACATGACTGGAGATGGGCCACACGGGGGAAAGTTAGAGGGGGTAAAGCGGTTTCTTGAGAAGAGGGGAAGGATTGGTACGAGAAGAGACATTAACCTTCTGCTTAGCCCATGGGATGGACTGAGGAACAGTTGAGGGGTGCAGGAGGATCTTGCAAAGAGGCACAGCCAGCAAGAACTTGGGTCAAGTGGAATGGGTAGCCTTGGGAGTGAGCATCTCTTTGCTCACGCTTGAATGTCTTTTGGTAAAGGCAGGATAATCGTTTGTAGGGTTCAGTGTCGAGGGGACTCTTCTGCAGGCATGGGTTGAACTAGATGACTCCCAGCCCTGAGATTCTCTAATTCCCTCTCTGGTTCTAAGCCATCTGGAAGAGCCAAGGACTGTTGGTGAAACAGATTTGGTTAGAGAGGCCCCGTTTGTTCTCCCGCCTCCAGGATCATGCCTTGGCCAGAGTTGAGGGGTACCTTAGGGACTCATTTTCTAGGGGAGGGAACCAAAGGCCAGAGATGGGAAGGGCCATGCCTAGGTTCATTGTGGCGCAGGGGAGGGGACTCCGGGGCTCAGAGTGAAGAGGGCAGGGTTGGAGGGGCACTCTCTTGTTTTTTAGCTGTGTGGTTCCCCTCGGCTCTACAGAGGATGTAGACCTAGAAGGGATCTTTAAGATCATCTAGGAGAGATAGAGACAGAGTAGCTTAATGCAGTGAGCTTGGAATGAGGAGAAAACTGGGTTCAAATTCTGCCACCAACACTTACTAGCTGTGTGGCTATGGACTGTGGGACAATAAATAGCAAAGTGGGGGAGATTGTGTGAGTGTGTGTGAGTGTGTATGTGTGTGCGTGTGTGGGAGAAAGTGAGTCAGACAGCCAGAGACACACAGAGACAGAGACAGAGACACAGGCAGACAGACAAGCAGAGATCCTTCCAATTCTTTCCTTTGGAGGAATGAGATGCCCGGTACTGTTTTACCCGGGGAACTCTACAAAGTGTGGGGGTTACTTGCGTTCAGCTGGAATAACCTCCATATTGCTCCCCACTGGAAGAGTCTGTCATTCTCAATACTTACCCCTCTAGGAAGCCTCTCCACACCCTTCCCTGCATGGTACTTTGCCTTCTCTGACCTTCTCTAACACAGAACTCATTTCATTGTACAATTCTTCACCTAGTCCTCTTTTCGGTTCCTTGTGGGAGGCTGGTCCTCTCAGCCAGACTGCGAGCTCTCTGAGGGCAAGGTCCTGGTCTCCTCCTTTTCTGCCCTTTGCCCCCCTCCACTTTTCATTGTATGCTCCCCAAGAATGGGGCTTGGGTCTGCTCTTCATTACCTCGCTGCCCCCACACTATGAGATCCCTCAAAGGGGTCTGCTCCTCTGTTCTTGTAAAGAGATAGTTATTCTGAACCTCATGGTTTGTTTATTTGCCACATTTAATGGCTACTGCCTTGATTAGGAGCCGTTAGCCTGGCATTGGAGAATCTTTTCAGCCTGGGAGAAATTGTGCCTGTATTTGGTGGTATAGTCGTTGTGAAGGCTGATTTAGAGGGTGCTAAGACCATTTTCCTGTGCTTAGAACCCAGCTGAAGAAAGTGGGCAGTTGTGCCTGTTACCAGCTGAAGGTTTTACAGATGATTTGGGATATAAGATTAATGGGTAATGAATTGGGGTATAAGAGGAAAAACTGGTCAGATGGTGGTGTTTTAATATCTTAACATTCCTTTTGTGTTCTTGGGCCTGGGTGTGACCTTGAAAAAAAGGGGTTTGAAGGTAGAAATCTGGTCATCTGGAGGATGAGAACCTGGGGATACTCTGAGGGGTGGGGTGGGCCTTACCTTGACAGCCTGTGGGCCAGGTGTGGGCCAGTTGACCTTTCTTGTCAGAGGCAGGCGTGTGCACAAAATGAGCAATGTTCAGTATCTATGTGGTGTGTCTATGCAGTACACTCTTGTGTGTCTACATGATGTTACATTTATGCATAGCTTTTGTGTCTCGGTAAGTAGCATGTGTGGGGTGGACTTGAAGGCCAAAAATGGGAAGTGACTTGCCCAGGGTCATGAAGGTACAAAGGTCCAAGGTGCGATTTGAACTCAAGTCCTCACTCCTCTCTTCCACGTGACTTTCCTTCCCACACGCTATGGTCCAGCCAAGTCGGCTTGCTTGCTGTCTCCATACATGACATTCCATCTCTGGTCTCTGCTTTTGCCTAGCCTGTCCCTCACACCTGCAATTCATTCCCATTCACCCCTGCTTTTTAGAACCCCTAGCTTAAAGCTCAGCCCAAGTGCTCCCTCCTGCAGGAAACTCATTCAGAACTCTCCAGCTGCTGGTGTTCTCCCCTGGAAACAGGTGTGTATTTTTTTAAAATTTATTTTTATTTTTGAAGCAATTGGGGTTAAGTGACTTGCCCAGAGTCACACAGCTAGTGTCAAGTGTCTGAGGCTGGATTTGAACTCAGGTCCTCCTGACTCCAGAGCCAGTGCTCTATCCACTGCACCACCTAGCTATCCCTGTATTTCTTTTTTTTTAGGTGAGGCAATGGGGGTTAAGTGACTTGCCCAGGGTCACACAGCTAGTAAGTGTTAAGTGTCTGAGGCTGGATTTGAACTCAGGTCCTCCTGAATCCAGGGCCGGTGCTCTATCTACTGCGCCATCTAGCTGCCCCTCGCCCCTGTATTTTTAATGTGCATATCATTTTCTCCTGATAGGAGATCATTTCCTTGAGGACAAGGATGATTTTGTTCTGCTCTCTGACACCTACACAGTGCTTGGCCTATAGCAGGTCCTTAATAAATACTTATTGAACAAACTTCTTAAGTAGAAAGATTGTACCTGAGCAAATATAGCTAGTGAGTAGAGGAGCCTAGAATCAAACCCAGGTCTTTGAAGCCAAGTCCAGTTTTTTACTATTGCACTTAGAACTGCCAGCCATCCATCCATCCATCCACTCATCCATCTACCCATCCATTCACCTATCCACCCACCCATCCACCCACCCATCCATCCATCTCCATGATGTACATTTTCTTTCCTCTGCCTTCCCTCTCCCCACCCCACCTCACCCCCTAGTTAGTGGGAGGGGGGCTACAGACCTCATGGTGGGGACTGGGGACAGTTTGCCTGCGTTTAGCCTCGAGAAAGGAAAGAAACTTTTGTCTCAGTGAAGGGGAAAGCTTGTAGTTCATTAAGTGCCTGGGGATTAGTGGTATTGAAGGGCCGTGCTCTATAAAGGTACTAGAGATGCCTGCGGGGGGCAGGGCAGGTCCGAGAGGGAAGGAGGTCCCCTTATCGGGCAGGGTTCCTGGAACAACTTTCTTCCTATTTTCTGACTTGGGAGGGGAGGAATCTTTAAGGACTTCCCAGGGGTGGCCCAGGCTGAAAGGAGAGGGTTTTCCCCTCCTCTTCACCCCCAGGGTTGTATTTTTGTTTTCTTGGGGGTGGAGCAGGGGGACGTTGGGAGCGTGCCCTGCTCCCTTTGGGGCCGGGGATGTATAGTTCCTGTGCGAAGCAGCATCCATCTAGGGCCGGTGGGGCCTGGTGGGGGGGCGGGAGGTTGGCTCAGGCTCTTGAATGGGAGCCTGGGATTCAGGCCAGAGAAAGGAAACTCTCAAGGAGAAGCAAGTACTCATGGGGTGGGAGCTGGGGAGGAGACAGAGCTGGAAACAATGTCCCCTTTCAACCCCCCTCTAATGTTGCCGAGAAAGTTCAGTGTTCACCGTGCTCCTGGGGCTTGGGCTTCTGCTTAAAGGGGTTTGTGCTCTGGTCCTTAGGGAAGTAGCCCCCCCCCAACCCCCCAGTTTAGGAGATAACTGGGACAGTTTTGCTACAGGGAGAGGGTGCATGGACTAAGGAGCTGTTTTTTTTTTTCTTTTATGTTTAGCCCGGCATTCAGGGCTTCCCAGGGTCTGTCTAGCCTCAGTCCCTCTTGCTCACAGGAACACACCAGAACTTAAAGTTGGAAGGAACCTTAAAGTCTAATTGCCTTATTTTACACATAAGGAAGCTGAGGTACAGACATGTTAAATATCTTGCCCAAAGTCAACCTAGTAAGCCACAGAACTGGCATTTGACCCTAGGTCTTCCAGCTCAGAATCCACAACCCCTTCTCCATTAGGGATCATGGAAGGACATCATGGCCTAAGGAAAGAGCCCTGGGCCAGAAATCAGGAAGACCAGGGCTCAGATTCCACCTCCAAGATGTCCTGGCCATGTGACCTGAAGCCAGTTAAGTGCCGTAACCTCTCTGAACCTCAGTATCCTCATCTGCAAAATGGGGATGAGAGCCACATCGGCTCCTTCCCAGGGCTGCTTAGAGGATCACACGAGATGGTCCGGGACAAACATTTGGTAAAATGGAAAGTGCTCTGTAAACGTCAGCTGCCATGACGGTGCTGGGGCCAGCCGGGGCAGTGATAGACGCCTCCAAAGGTCTGAAGGAAGGACTGCCACATGGAAAAGCAATTACGCTTGCTCCACTGAGCGTCGGGGGGCAGAGGAAGCTGGGGCAGGGGCGGACTCGCAGGGAGGCAGTTTTACTGGCTGTAAGTAATTGTGAGAACCCTCTGTCCCCAAGTGGAAGGAGCTGCCAGAGGAGGGAAGCAAGATGACGTGTCATGGACCATAGAAGGGGAGTTCTTTTGTAGTGCAAGCTAAGCTAAGTGCCCATTAAGTACCCTTTGAGCTTGTCCTTCTATCCTCCCATCAGCTTTTGAGCTTTCCCTCCTGTATTACCTATACTGCTCATCCTTCCATGCCCAGCTCCGTGGCCACCTCCTCCAGGGAGCCCTCCCTGCCCCCCTCCCCCACCCACCATCTTTCTTTTTAAAAAAACTCATAGATTTTTTCCTGATTCTCCTGGGGAGGTTATTTACTTCTCGGCTGACCATGAGCTAATCCATTCTACTCTCTGAGACTCAGTTTCCCCCTCTGTAAAAGAAGGGAGCTGGAGTAACCGATCCCTGATAATGACAGTATGGGCATCTTTTCTCTGTGTTTCCTGAGAGGTGTTTTCTGGGCTTCAGCAGACTCCCAAAGGATCTGCAACCCAGAAAGGCTAAGAACCCTTGTCTTAGAGACTCTGGGATCAGTGGGTCCAGTCTTCTTGCAGGCAGCTTGTGATGGTAGAAAGACCATTGGTTGGACTTGGAGGCAGTAGACCAGGGTTCCAATCCTGCCTCTGTCTCTGTCTCTCTCTCTGTGACCTTAGGTCCCGTGATTCTTTTGACCCTTAGGGCATTCATCTTTAAAATGGAATTGATGATATCTTCTCTACCCCGCCCCCCTCTATAGGGTAAGATGATTGGTGTACTCATAGGAGAGCCCTAGAAAAATGAAGAGTGTTTCAGCAAAGTGAGGAATGCTAATGAAAGAGCTCATCCCTGGATTCAATTCAATGTTCAGTTAGTTCATTGAATAATTATTTTATAATTATTATATTATAATTATTTCTAATTAAGTCAATTAATGTTCTAATTAACTACTTATTCAGTAAGTATTATGTGCAAGGCCCTGGGCCAGTCACTTCACTTCTGAGGGAGTGAACCAGATGACCTCCCAGCTCATGATGGGCGTCCAAAAGTGAAACAAAATCCATTGCCTACCCTCAGGATGCTTCGAATCTATCAGGGAGGCATGATGCCAAGTGCTATGCACTGGAGAACTGAGGGGAGAGAGACCCCTTTCTTCTGGGATGGCAGATGAGGGGAGGTGTCATGGAGGAGGAAGAGAAAAATCTGAAAAGACCAAGATGAGGGATGGGTGCAGTTCAAGTCAATGCCAGAGGCCGGGGATGAGGTGTCGAGGTCAGAGAACAGCTTCATGGTCCAGTGTGGCTAGAATACAGAAGCCTAAAAGGGAGTGTCAACCAGCCGGGCTTTCCTAAGGGCTGGACTCTGTGTCAGGCGGAAGATGTCCGTGCAGTACAAAGAAGGCCCTTTCATTCTCATGGGGAGACACCAAACACATATTTAAGGATCCTACTTAAATAAATAAACAAAAAGAGAAAGCAAATACATACTCACAGATACAAAAGTTGTTTAATACAAGTTAATTTGGGAGGAAGGGCTCTGTCAATTGGGAGATCAGAGAGGGCCTCACATAGAAGATAATGGAGAGAAATAAGGCAGAACAGGTAAGTTGGAGCCAGATTTTGGAAGGCCTTAAATGAGAGCCAACAAAAAAGAAATAAATAAGATGCTGGTCGAGGCTGCCGGTCAGCACTCATATTCTGACCTTCAGACATACAGGCTTGTGGATATTAAAATGCATTTCCATCTGTTAATAGCTACAGTTCATAGTTCAGGAAGAGTCTCTTACTGGAGTTATTAGCTTTGAGAATAGCAGTGTAAACAGGTATGGGGTTTCAAGCCAGTTTTTCTCTTGGTGAAGCCGAGGAGCTAAACACTCCTGTCCATGGTGTCCTGGTTTCCAAGAGGAACTCCAAGAGCAGCAGAGTTGTTTTTGTTTCTAACACGTGCTATCTCAGGGTTTGAGTTTCTAGCTCTTGGCCCCCAAGTGATTCTGGGAGATACTGCTGGGAATTGGGGCAGGGGGTGCTCTGGGCACCACACCACCGGCCGCCTCCAACCTTCCTGTTCCCTGTTCTTGTCTCTTGTTCTTACTTCTGCTTGGGTTTCTCTGGTCAGGCTGGGACCAAGGGAGATATGTCTTCCCCCCTTTCTGGGGTTTTAGATTAGAAAGAGTTTAATCATTCACCCACTCCCTTGAATTCCCTCATTCTTTGATTCCTTCATGCACTCACTCCCCTGAATTCCCTGGTTGGTTTTTGTTTTTGATTGATTTCAGTATTCAAAATGAAGACTGTATGTAAGAGATAGGAACTGGCACTGGGATTTCATGAGTGGGGTGAGTGAGCCCCTTAAGCTTGGGTAGGTTGGTATCTTTTCTGCAAATTAAATTCTCAGAGTTGCCTAGAGCGCAGACAGGTTAAGTGATAGGCTCAGTGTCACACGGTAAGAATGTGTCATCGGCAGAACTCAAGCCAAGTCTTCCTGGCTTTGAGTGTGGTTCCACTTCATCCCCTCCTTCTTGCTGCCTCGCTAATGTCTGTAAAGCATTTTGTGATTGAACAAGCTAGCCACTTCCTTTAAGCATTTAGCAAACAATAAAGCACCCCTGTGCTAGACCCTAAAAGGGGGCACAGAATGACCTTCCCCCACCTTTCTAGCTTGCTCGCCCCTCTTCCCCAACCACCCCTTCTGTCTGCCCAGGCAGAAAGTTGTCTTTCACATATTTGAAAATCTGTCCTATGGAAGAGGGGTTAGACTCCTTCTTCTTTGGCCCAGAGGTCAGAGCTAAGAGTGACAGGTGCAAGTTTCCAAGGGCATGATGGCTTGAGGCTCCATGTCAGCAGAACCTCCAAACAGCTAGAGCTAGCCCACAGGGGTGACTTGGAGAGGTGGCAGCGTCTTTCTCTCCTTAGATCTTCTAGGAAAGAGTAGGTGACTCCTCATTAGGGTTGTTGGAGTCGAGGAGGCAAAACTGTGCTTAGGTCCTGATCTGGTCTGGGTCGGAGGAGATGGCTTCCCAGATCTCTACCAGCTCTGAGAGAGTCTGTGGTCCTGCTGTTGTTACCAATAACATTGCTACGTCTTGCTCTCCCTTCAGCCGATGCAGCAGGATATGTATTATCGATGACATACATTCTGGTTTTGAGTTGAAACATTTCCCCAAAACTTGTCTTGAAAGCCAGCCACTGGATGGTGTGCCTGTGTTTGCACATCCCCACTGGGAAGGGGATTTTCTCCAGGGTTGGTTGTGGTGATGGGGGGCTTATCACGGCATCATTTGGGGGGGATATGGGTCCTCCTGACCAGTGTGTGAGCACCTCCCTTGAAGAGAGAAGTCCTGGACAACCCTGGTGGTGCAAAGCACCCTTCCCTTCCTTCCATGTGGTTTCAGATAGCAGATCAAAGGGTTTTAGAAGGAGAAAGGGGACCTTAAAGATCATGGAATCTACAGTCCTCCCCCACCCCCTTTTACAGATGGGAAGCAGCATGGCCTAATCACAGTGGTGTCAAACTCAAACAGAACCCGATCCCTGCCTGTGCATATTGATTTAGAAAGCCATAAATTAAGATTATCTATGTTGAATGGTATTTATTTATTTTGTTCAACATTTCCCAATTACATTTTAAGCACTCACTGGAGTTTGACACCTCTTTGGACAGTAGACAGTAGGATTTCTAGAAATGAATTTTTGTGGATTTGAATTTGTAGATCTGAGTAGATTTGAGCAGGATTTAGGGTTCTGATCATGCTTTGGGGACTATCGTGTAACAATCAGTGAGTCACCTGACTCTGTGCCTCAGTTTCTCCATCTGTAAAATGAAGACTTTCGGCTCTACCTCAGAGGTTCCTTCCAACTCTAAATATGATTCTAAACTCTTGAGAGGGAAGGTGACTTCCTCAAGGCCACACAGTCAGTGACACAGAGGAAGGAAGGAAGCATGGTCTAGTGAAGGGAACACTGGATTTGTGGACAGCAAGCTAGGGTTCTAATCTGGTTGGGGGCGGTGTTTACTTGCCCATGTGTTTTCTGCTCTGTCCAATGGACAGATTAAATCTTGCCTTGCTCACTTTGAATCACAGAATGTCAGAGCTGGAGTGGAGACCTTCAGAATGCAAGCCCCTCGTTTTACCCCTGGGGCTGTGTCTTGTCCAAGGTCACTGAGATTAATGTAAGAGGCAGAGTCAGGGCTCCAACCTGTGGGTCTTGACTACCTCCCAGTCGCTATTTGGATCACAGCACCATTCCCTGTCAATTTGTGGATAAGCTGGAAGCTTCCCGACCATGGTAGAAAAATGGGATGGGGCCCCAGACCATTCAGCCTTGATGAAAGCCAAGGTTAGCTAATATCTGAGGTCTCTGAGTGGGGCAGGGGGACACTGACAGCATTTAGGGAAAGCTGAGAGTTTGGTCTTCTTCATGTGTCTACAGGTGCTAATGTGCATGTTTTTGTTTCTCTCTCCCTCCTCTCCTCCCTCCCTCTCTCCCTCTCTCTGTCTCTGTCTGTCTATCTTTCTGTCTGTCTCTCTCCTTCTCTCTCCCCCTCTCTCTCCCTGTCTCCCTCCCCTTCCCTGTCTCCCCCTGCCCTTCCCCCCTCTCTCTTTCTCTCCCCCTCTCCCTCCCTCCCTCCCTCTTTCTCTCTCTTTCTCCCTGGCCCCCTCTCACCTATACCCTTTAAATGCCACTCTACCCTTCATCTACTCAGGGCCTGTCCTCTCTCCCTCATGATTAACATGGCCTTTCTCTTAGTTTCTCATTGCAGACTTCATCCTCATGAGAGAATTTCCATGTGCAAAAGAAGTTTACATTTCTTTCTGCTTGGCCCCAGAGGGCAGAGCTAGAACCAGGGAATGGAGAGGGAGTTATAAGAGCTGTCTAAGAGGACCATGGACTATCTCTTGAGTGCCTTATTCCTGTAGATATTAAAAAAGAGGCTGGGGGGTAGCTAGGTAGAGCAGTGTATAAAGCACCGGCCCTGGAGTCAGGAGTACCTGAGTTCAAATCCGGCCTCAGACACTTGACACTAGCTGTGTGACCCTGGGCAAGTCAATTAACCCCCATGGCCACACAAAACTAACAACAACAACAACAACAACAAAACAAAACAAAAAAAAAGAGGCTTGGATGGATGATCCATTGTCAGTGGTTGTTGGGGGCGATTGGGAGGGTCCTACTCCAGTTTTCCGTTGGATTAGGCGCCCTTTTTAGCACTTGATCCTCTGATTACAATTATAACAATAATGCTTAATACTTCCCATCTCTGTGGCATTTTACTCCAAAATGTTTTTTACAATATCTTTATTTGATTCATTGGTGTAGGACAACAGTATCAATCTCAGATAGAACCAGCAGCCACTAATCCATACAAAAGGATCCTTGTGGGCCACATGTCAACTTAGTTTAAAAAAGTAATGTTATCCATACTTTACTGTATTTTTGTTTTAATATTTTCCAGTTACATTTTTAATAAATAAAAGTATTTTATTATTTTCCAGTTACATATAAGGATAGTTTTCGACATTTGTTTTCATAGGATTTTTTTGTTCTAAATTTTTTCCCACCCTCTCTTTCCTCCCTCCTCCCCAAGATGGAAATCAGTCTGATATAGGTTATATATGTACAATCACATTAAACATATTTCTGCATTTGTCATCTTGTGAAAGAAGAATCAGAGCACAAAGGAAAAACCTCAAAAAAGAAGGGAAAAAACAGTCCAAAAGTAGAAACAGTATAGTTCAATCTGCATTCATAATCCATGCTTCTTTTTTTCTGGATGTTGAGAACATTTTCTATCATGAGTTCTTTGAAACTATTTTGGATCATTGTACTGCTGAGAAAAGCCAAGTCTATCACCATTGTTTATCACACAATGTTGCTTTTGCTGTGTACAGTGTTCTCTTGGTTCTGCTCCTCTCAGTCAGCATCAGTTCATGTAAGTCCTTCCAGTTTTCTCTGAACTCCTCCTGCTCATTGTTTCTTACAGCACAATAGTATTCCATTACATTTATATACCACAACTTGTTTAGCCATTCCCCAATTGATGGGCATTCCCTCAATTTCCAATTCTTTGCCACCACAAAGAGAGCTGCTATAAATATTTTTGTACATCTGGGTCCAGTTACATTTTGGTCAGGTTTAGCCATACCTGAGAATGTCATCCTGGCTGTGTGTTTCACATGTCCGGTGTAGGGAACTCTCCCAGTGTGGAAACTCCCTCCATCTGCCCTTGCAGATCATTTGGGCTTCTGTTTCCATCTTTGACAGTTGTCTGGGGTCTTTTTGATGTGGAGGCTGGAATATTGTCTATTCTATATCATTGATGCATCCCACTTTATATTTTCCAGAGAACTTTCTTATCCATTCTCTTATCTGTTCCCCCCCCCCCATCCTGAGTGAAGAAAGTAGTATTTCCCAGCACTGGAGCCATCTCCTGAACTTTAAAAACTTCTCTTCGAATGCCCTGAACCAACTCTGCCAGGCTTTCAGAGAGCTTTGGGAGCACAGACCCTCTGGTGGTGTCAGTTTCCTCTGACTTCCCCAGACAAACAGCCTTGTGACAACTTGGTATTCAAATCAGTTTCCATCCCCTAAGTCCCAAGGTAGGCCCTGGTGCCTGGTGGCCATTGTTCACTGCACAGAGATCAGGCCCATCCCGAGATCTGTCATGAGCAGCTGGTGACTTCCCTAGAATTGTTTCTTCACCTTGGGCAAGGCAATATTCATCCATGCTGGCCTCTGACAAAAATCCATCCCCCCAGTGGCATTTACCCACACAGACTTGGTGTATGTTGTTTTCGTCTTGTCACCTTATTACCTTCCAGGAGGGGAGGGACCAGATTGTATTCAAACTTTTTATCTTCTCAGGCCTGGGCATAGTGCTTTGTACACAGTAGGTTCATAATAAGTGTTTGTTCAATTGAGCACTTGACTAGGTGGCCCCTGAGGTGCCTTCCAACTCTGAAATCCTATGAGTAGGATTCTATGTTTCAGTGACTTCATCATGTACTTCCTTGTACACTGTAAGCAGACCTGATGTATTATGTGGGTGGCTATGTGGTACAGGAGATAAGAGCTTGGGACTTGGCATCAGGAAGACCTGAGTTTGGATCATGTCTCAAATCCTTACTAGCTGTGTGACCCTAGTCAAGTCACTTAACTTCTTCATCTCAAATTCTCAATTTCTCATCTACAAAATGAGAATGATAATAATAGCACCTACTCCACAGGGTTATTGTGAGGATCTAATGAGTTTAAAGCATTTCATAAACCTTAAAGTACTATGTGAATGCTAACTATTATTATTGGGGGTAGGAAGCCAGCCCATGGCCCACCATGTGTGAAAGCTCCCCTAGAAGGGAGATTCCAGGAGGCATTTCTGAACTCTCTTCTCCTTTCTTGGACTTTTATTTATTTATTTATTTATTTTGAGGTGGAGAGATGGTATGGAAAGACTGTGTCCTGTGGGCTCCCAATCAGCTGGGCCCAACCCGGCCCAGCCCAGCTGGGGATGGGTTTCAAAGGGAAAGTTGGCCAGCTGGTATGTGAGCCATGTGAATTCAGTGAAGCCGCTCTGTTCTCTTGATGTTGGTTAAAGTTACGCCCGGCAGCTGTAGAGGAGAATGTGCCTGGGAAACTTGAGGAGGGGCCCTCGACCCAATCCTCGTGCTGCTGTCCTGCTGACCCCCATAAATCTCATGTTTGAGGAGGCAAAGGCAGCAGCACCCCCTCCTGTGGTGGGGGGAAGATGGGAAGCAAAGAGGGCCCCAAGGTGCAAGGGAAGGAGCCCCAGGTGAGGAGTTGGGAAGATCTGGGTTCTCATCTCATCCTAACTCATCCTATGGCAGTCATTCCCTTCTCTGGAACTGGTTTGTTCAGCTTTAAGAGGTAGGGGTGAAACTCGGTGATCTCTAAGGGCCCTTCCAACCATAGCAGTCTTTGATTTTTAGGGTGTTAGAGGGAATGGGGGTAGGATGGGATACTGATCAACACTGAAGAATAGGGAAAGGTAAGATTGGCAGAAACTAGACAATTTTTTGACCCTCATTATCCTCTAAAGGAATCTTCTCCCCTCCCCTTCACTCTCCTCTCCTGATCTCCCCTCCTGTCCCTTCTGTTCTCCCCTCCCCTCCTGTCCCCTCTTATCTTTTCCGTTCCTCTCCTCATCCTCTCCTCTTCCCTTCCTTCCTCTCCCCTCCTCTCCCCCTGCCCCTGATTCTCACAACAACCTTAGGAGGTAAGTACCATTATTGGATCCCCATTTTCCAGAGGAGAAACCTGGTTGTGAGAGAGGTCAAGTCACTTGCCCTGGATCTGAGTGTCTGTGCTAGGATTTGAACTCAGGTCTTCCTAACTCCATGCCCACCACCATGCCCCCAAGCTGCCACACTGTATAAAACAGATAAGTCCCCTCTTTGGGGCTTAGTTTATCAACAAAAGGGAATGACCTTCCCCGGCCTACCTTGCTCAGAAGCTTACTATGTTCGGTAACTCAGTATGTCCCCACTCACTGTCCTTTAAGAAAATCAGAGGCAAATTCAGAGGGGCCTGATTCACATGGATTCAGAATCAGGTCTCCCAGCTCTCATCACAGTTTGTTCCATGGTGATATAATTCAGCCATTATACAATATAATACCCCATTGGTTTGGGGAAGTAAATTACGAATTCTAGCCTCATGCATGTGCTTCATCTTCAGCTTACATTAGAAACTCATTGCAGCTTCTGGATTCATCATGGCTATTGCCCACATCCGACTCCACTCCCAATCTCAGGAGTCTTGAAATGTCCAGCCACCATCTTAGGCCTTCAGCCCCACACTTTCAGCCTCTCTCTCTGCTCTTACGTCAGTTCCCTATGTCCATTTCCAAGGCTTCAATGAGCTCTACACTCAACCATTGCCTCTACTCCCACAGTTCCTCATTACACCTGGGGTGGTGTATAGCCTTCTAACTTCTATACTTTGTCATATAAATGTGATGGCCATTTCCGGAATCCCCTAAGGACTCCCTGGAGAATAGCAATTACTCCAGGAAAGAGTGGCAGCTTCTACAACAGCCATCCCCTCTAGCTCGATAACAGTGACCACCAGCACCAGGCACTAGGTCCTACCTTGGAACTTAGGGGATGGGAACTGATGTGAATTCCAACTTGTCACAAGGTTGGTTGGGGAAGTCAGAGGAAACTGAAGCAACCAGAGGGTCCATGTTCCCATGATTTTCTGAGTGCCTGGCAGAGTTGGTTTAGGGAGAGAGATGGGGGAACTGACAGTTGGTGGAGAGTTCTGGACACACACAACATTTATCACTTAAGTTCCTTGTCTTATATGGGCACGATTGTGGCCCCCCCAAAACAATCACAATAGTAACATCTGTTGCGAAAATTTCTAAATCCGACGAAGAAAAGAAATGGCGAAGTCTATAAGCCGCAGGGAAAATGGGTTTATTGAGAGAGGGCCTATCTCACAATAAAGCCGGTCTCAGGCAGGTCTAGGACCTCAAAGACCCCAAGCATCGCCAAGAGAGGGTATTTATACACAACCAGGGCTTAAAGGTATTTATACACTACTATTTTTAGACAAACTCCTCCCATTGCATCCTCATAATAGAATTCAAATGGTACAGAAATGAAACATTGAAATGTAGTCACTGTGACCAAGTCATGAATGTGGTCCATGGGGACAGTAATATGGTCAAAGTTCTGCCAGGCAGCCTGCTAATTTGGTGATTTGTTACCAAATGTGCTATGTTTACTGATCTCTAATGCTGATTGGCTCCTTAAACTTAGAAGATACTATTTTTTAGTACCTTGGTTGAACATTGAACCATAATGGAAAGGGACATCAGTTAAGATGGTCAAGAAACAAGTTTACAATAAAGATGGTACATGAGAACATGTTAAATAATTTCTGTCCTACTTACTGCATTTGCTTATGTCACTAAAGAATATTTAGAATATATAAGAGTAAGTTACATAATATCTGTACTATATTATTATTAACTTACTACCACAGTTAAATCACTTATATCTAAGGGTTAGGGAAAAATCTCACTCCCACATCAAAGATCCATGACCACAGATTACTGTAACAGACATGATAATAATGAAAAAGTCTGGAATGTTGCAAAAATCACCAAAGTGTGACATGGAGACACGATGTGAGCACATGCTATTGGAAAAATGGCACTGATAGACTCACTCAAGGTGGGGTTGCAACACATCTTCAATTTGTAAAAAATGCAATATCTGTGAAGCATAAATAAAGTGATAAAATGAGGTATGCTTGTGTGTGTGTGTGTGTATATATATATATATATGTATATATGTATATATATGTATATGTATGGAGAGAGAGAGATAACACCAAATAGTTCAGAGCGAAGGATGGAGGGATGGAGGGATGGAGAAAGGGCACTAATAGCTGGTGGGATCAGGGAAGTTTCATGTAGAAGATGAGCTAGAGGGGTCAGGGAGGAGGGAGTGCATTCCAAGAATGGAGGAGAGTTAGTACAAAGGCCCTCAGGGACACAGGGTGTTGTGTGTGACAGTAAGGCCGGTTTGTCGGCTCAATAACAAAATTATAAATTATAATATTACGTATATATGAGAGATAAGATTATTAAAAGAGAGAAAATGTGTGTTTATGTGTATTCATCTATATATATGAGCATGTTAGGAGAGCTTCTTCCTTCCTAGAGGTCTTCAAATGAAGGGTGAATGACCACGTGTTGGTTACATTGGGTGTAGATTGGATTGGGTAGGTACTGAAGTCTTAACTAGGAAATTCCATTAGTTTTGTGGGTTGCAGTGAGGGAGAACCTGGGTTTTAAATTTTACCCCCCACCCCGGTTGTTTACTAGCCTTGAGACTGGGGGCAAGTCACTCTGAGTCTCAGTTTCCTCATCTGTAAAATTAAAATCGGGACAACCGAAGGACCTGACACACAGACTTATGAAGTTCAAATGAAATAAGCTATGTAAAGTTGGCAGTTTTAAAACACTATATAAATATTAGTTATTTTTTCCAAAAAGTTTGACAGATCATTTTCTTTAAAAATTTTCCCCCTTTTATTATAACTTAAGAATCAACAAACAAGGATGTTTTAATATACAAAGAAGGGGAGAAAAGAGGATTGTATATGAAACTGAACTTTTGTTATGTCTAAGTTTTTAAAGTGTATATTTAATTTAACACAGTAGTAGCAAGAGTCATAGTGTAGTGCAGGGATGTCAAATTCAAGTAGAAATGGAGGACACTAAATTATACATCAGAGTCCCTGCAGGTCACATGTTGACTTAGAAAACCACATATGAAGATTATCTATGTTTTATTGTGTTTTATTTATTTTGTTAAATGCTTCCCAGTGACATTTTCATCTGGTTCGGTGGCACTTGAGTGTTATAGAGTAGTGGCATGGGTCTCATATTTGACTCCTGTGGTGTGAAGGATAGGGTTGGCCTTAGAGTTAGAAGCCCATCAACCAGCAAATATTTGTGTGTACCTTCTGTGTGGTGGGCACTGAGCTGGACTTCAGGGATTCAAGTACAATGAACCAATCCTCACTCCAGGGAGTTTACATTCTAATGGTGGGATAAGTGTGTACAATTGGGTCCTGAACAGTGCAAATCATGAGTCTCCTTAAGTGGTTGCATGATTTGAATTTGCATGGTATATTTACACTGGACTGGAAGCAATGGCCATATTTAATATAATTATAACTTCAAATAGTGGGAATTCAAATGCACATGACCACTTCATGGTATCTATTATTTGTACTAATCAGAACCTCACTGTATGCATATATAGGGGCTTCCAAAATCAATGCAGGTTGAATAGCTTGAACAGGTATAAATAACTTAACACTACACTGAGTTTTTTTTTTTCAGCTGCCCATACAGCATTCATATAAAGTGAATAAATACAAGTAAATAAAGAAGAGTCAAATGCAAGATAGTTTGGGAGGTTGGGGGCATCAGGAAAGCCTTCATATGGAAGATGAGGCTTGAGTGGGGTCTTAAAGGAAGGGAAGGGATTCTCTGAGACAGATGTGAAAATAGGAGAGCCAAGCTAAAGACACAAAGAGAAATAGGAGACTGCATTGACTATCCTGCCTGCCTGTGTCCCAGGGTGATGCTCTTAACCTCTTGGTGCTCTTGGTGCTAGAAGTGGCAGAGGATGTGCCACCCTATAAGGAAATCATCAGTCCAGTCCCTATCCCTACCCAACTAGCAGCAACATCACCTTGAGGAAGAGGGAAGCCTTTGGGAAGAGTGGCATCAGAAATGGTCCTTGAAAAGATTTCATCCAGGGTAGAAAAGGAGTCGAGTGTCTTCCAGCCATGGAGTTAACCTGTAGAAATGCACAACTGCATAAGGACAAGCTTACAAAACATCCAGAAATCTAGATTGCCTGGATACCACTAGTACTAGGTACTACTAGCACTACTACTGACATTTATACTACACTGAGAGTCTATTCTTTAGCTTATTCATTTTATCCTCATCTTAGCCTTATGGGGGAAGGTACTACAGGTATTTTACCCATGTTACAAATGAGGAAACTGAGGGTTAGAGAGGTAGGTAGTGTAGTACCCAAAGCATTGGATCTGGATTCTAAAAGACCTGAGTTCAAATCTGGTCTCAGATACTTATTATCTGTATGACCTTGGGCACTCCACTTGACTTCTGCCTGTCTCAATTTCCTCTTCTGTAAAATGGGGATAATAATATCACTGTCTCCTAGGGTTGTTATGAGAAAGGAGAGGATATTTGTAAAGTGCTCTGCAAACCTTAAAGTTGATCTTATAGTTGGAAATCCATCTATCAGCAAGTATTTATTGAGCACCTGCTGTGTGTCAGGTATTGGGCTGGGCATTCAGGATATAAGTGTAATGGAACAATCCCTCCTTGAAAGTGGTTACATTCTAATGGTGGGGCATGCTAGCAGTGAGTATGACGATGATAATGATGATGGTGGCTGTGATGGTGACGATGGTGGTGGTGGTATTGAAGATGAGGAGGAGGATATGATTTAGCCTTTTTCATACAGCTAATAAATGTTAGAGGTGGGATTATTTAACTACAGATCTTGCTGGTTTCCTGCCCAACAGTGATCCCTTCTAGGATGCTGCCTCTTGTGAGTAGATGAAAGCAAGTAGTGGGGAAGAAAACCAGAAAGGTGGGTTGGAGCCAGATTGTGGAAGACCGTTAGTGCCTGGCTAAGGAGCCATGGGAAATGTTTGAGTAGGGTTGTGACACAGGAAAGCCTGAGCTTTAGGGATACCCCTTGGGTGACTGTGTGAAAAGACAGATGGGGAGGGGAGGAGTGTGCAGGCAGGGAGATCAGTTAAAAAGCTATTAGAACAACGTAGGCAAGAGCCCTGACAGTGACCAGTGAGAAAAAGGATAAAGGGATTAGGAATATAAGAATTTGGGGCCACTAAGCTCAGGGACAAATGATCCTTTCCCTTTCAGTAACCCTTAAAGTTACTGATGTGTCACAGAGCAGTAATAAATGTTATTTACAATGATCTTGCATGATAAGGAGAATGTCAGCATCTTCTGTTTAATATGAATTTGGAAGCATGTCATACTGAAAATGGTTTGGGATGTTTCCGTGACTCTTTCTCATGCTGGGGAGTCAGGCCAGCTGGATCCTAGCTGTCTGTTATTAATTTACCCCATTCTACAGATGAAGAAAATCGGGCTTAGGAAATTGAAGAGTCTTGTGCAGTCGCACAAGTGAGATGGCACCCAAAGCCAACCCGTCTGACCCAAGGGCCTGCTTGGGGAGCCCCAGGGGTGGCTGACAACACATGCCTGCCTGTCCTGGGGTCTGTGCCCCAGTGAGACCTCCAGGGTCAGTCAGACAGGGTGGACACAGAGAAATTAATTAACTTGCCCAGGATCACATAGGTAGCAAGTAGCTTGGGTGGGATTCCCGCCTGGGTTCTTTGGTCCCAGATTCAGTGCGCTCTCTCTCTCTCTCTCTCTCTCTCTCTCTCTCTCTCTCTCTCTCTCTCTCTTGCTCTTGCTCGCTCTCTCGCTCTCTTGCTCTCTCGCTCTCTCTCTCTCTCCCTCTCTCCCCTAGGAAATCATGGCAGAGCAGGAGTGTGTGTGTGTGTGTGTGTGTGTGTGTGTGTGTGTGGTGGGTGCAGGGGGTGGGGTAACCTGTCCCAAAGCCCCACAGTGAGCTGGTGACAGAGCCCCTCCGGTCTCCAGATGTGCCGCTTAGCTGCTTACTTCAGATGGCTCTGTTTGTGCTCGGACTTGCCGACCTCTTTCATTGTGTGAGCCCCAAGGAGATCAAAGCAGGCCTGGCTAAACAGGCCCTTCTCCCTGCCCCCTCCAACTCCCCCAATCTCTCAGAAAAATGTTTACACGGGAGTCCGGGAATACGGACAGGCGTTTCTCATCTTCCCTGCCCTGCCCTGCCCTGCCTGAGCTGCCACATTAGGGGAAGGCCCGTAGGTAACTCAGAGGCCGCCTCTTCAAAGGCTGGGGGGGGGGGCGTGCGGCTCACATCAGAGGCCTGGCCACATGCCAGGGGGCCCCGGAATGAATGCCAGGCGGTTGGTGTGTGTGTGTGTGTGTGTGTGTGTGTGTGTGTGAGAGAGAGAGGGAGGAAGGGAGGGAGGGGAGGCAGGGTGGGGTAGCTGGGTAGAAGAGAGCAAGGCTTGGGAGGGGGAGAGGAGGTGGGGGGAGCGGCTGTGGACAGATGGATGGACAGACTGTGATATGCCATTGGAGGGTGGGGCATCAGGCCTTTGTACCGCCCGCTCAGATTAGGGGCTGTTTGCTCAGGGGGCTCTGAGATGCCATCTCTGGATGGCTGCCAACAACACCCCATCACTTCCACTCCCAGGCCATGTGGGCTGTTGATAACACAACACATTCAGTTCCACCTCGGCTTTCCTTGGAGCAGCCTTGTGAGACAGGTAATGTCATTGTTGTTAGACCCAATTTATAGATGAGGAAGCTGATCCACCAAGGGTAAGAGAGTTCACTCAAATAGAATTGGATCCCAGAGATGGATCCTCCCCCCAAATCCCCAACTCTCCCATGTCTGTAGCTCTTCTAAAGGCTTTCAAGGCGCTGCCCTCTGCTTAGAAACTTTTTGGAGCTTCCTATGGGATAAAATCCAGACTCTTCAACCTGGCCTTCAAGGCCTTCTGCGTGTGATCTGGTACCGGCCTTCCCGAAGCTTTCCTGTCCTTCGAGGCTGTGCTCATGCATTGATAGCTTCCTAGGGAGCCTTCCCTGATCAGCACCCATGAATAATAACCCCATGGTTCCTCAGGGTTTTGTAAGAATACTTCCCTCCCATCATTCCCTCAGAGTTAGGTTAGTACTAGCTCTGTTTAAATGAGGAGGGGATCAAGACTGAGAGAGGAAGGGCCTTATCAAGGGTCACACAGCAGGTCTGCATTTGAAGCAGAACTTGATCATGGGTTAGAAATCTGGTGTTCTCTCCACTGCTCTGCCCTGGTCACTCCTCACATTGGCCCTAGTCACTCATTGAGTCTGTATAACTCCTATACTTGTTTCCCTGAGAACTCCCTGAGGTCAGGCGGGGGTCTGCTCTTCCTCCATCCTCCCAGACTAGGAGACACAGTGGGGTCTCAGGGGGTTCTTTTTTTTTTTTTTTTTGGTGAGGCAATTGGGGTTAAGTGACTTGCCCAGGGTCACACAGCTAGTAAGTGTTAAGTGTCTGAGGCTGGATTTGAACTCAGGTACTCCTGACTCCAGGGCCAGTGCTCTATCCTCTGCGCCACCTAGCTGCCCTCAGGGGATTCTTGATGGATGACCAGTGACCTATAAACACCTTGCTGTCCCCTCCTTGGCCACTCATCCCCTCTCTGTCTGTCTCCACAGATGATGTCACCGTGGGGAAAGAGAGCCCAGGACCGGAAGGCCCCAATGGTGATCAGGAAGACGCATCAGGCAAACAATGGGGTAAAAGCTTGTAATGTGGCCTCGTCTTGGGCTTCCTTGCTAATGACTAGAACTCTGTGCCCAGAACAAGGGAAGTATTGATAGCCCTACTGGCTTCTGCCCCAGTGAGACCAGAGCGCAGGGCAGTGTTCAGTTCTGGTTTTAGGAAGGATGTTGGTAAACTGGAGGCAGAAGAAGGGTAAGACAGCTGGAGTTCTTGTTATATGAGCATCAGCTGAAGAACTAGGAATGTTTACCCCAGAGAAGAGAGAAGAGAAGAGAAGACTAAGGAGGGTCATGGTAGCTATCTTTAGCTAAAGGGGAATCTTCTTGTAGAGGGTAGATTTGCTGAAGGCTAAGTGGTATAATGGGAGGGGAACTGGAAAGAACCCCCCATCAACTCAGCTCTCTCCCTTCCTTCTCTCCTTCCTCTCTCTCTCTCTCTCTCTCTCTCTCTCTCCTTTCTCTATATCTGTCTCTTTCCTTTCTCTTTCTTTCTATCTGACTTTCTCTCTCTCCTCTTTTTCCTGAAGCTCATGGTTGATGCTAGCTGGACTCTGACATCTTGGAGCTAGAACTCAGATCTAGTGTGAATCCAAAGTCTAGTTCCAGATCATATTTCTGACTTCTAGAATTAGTTCTACTTCTTCCCAAGCTGCTTGGGGCTCTGGGAAGCTAGCTGATTATTGTCTTCAGGCCTCTCAAGTTCAGCACATAGATACCTCAGAAATCTGGCTGTTTACCCCCATGAACTCATGGAAGGGTGAAGATGGAACTGGGTTTGGGGGGTCTGGAAATGATAAGTGGAACATAGAAAGGAGTAAAAGGAAAGACTCATTCAGGATAAAGATCTCAAAAGAACAAGTCCCCCAAATTGTCCAGGGCTCTGAGTCTCATTTTCTCAAACAGATCATGAATTGCATAAAAGTATTTTAGTATTTTCCAGTTACATGTAGAGATAGTTTTCAACATTTGTTTTTATGAGATTTTTCGTTCCAAATTTTTCTCTCTTCTCCCCAAGACAACAAGCAATCTGATATAGATTATATATGTATAATCACATTAAACCTATTTCTGCATTAGTCATGTTGTGAAAGAAAAATCAGAACAAAAGGGAAAAACCTCAAAAAAGAAAAAAAAGAAAACCAAAAAAAAGTAGAAAATCTGCATCCAGATTCCACAGTTCTTTTTTCTGGATGTGGAAAGCATTTTCCATCACGAGTCCTTTGGAATTATCTTGGACTACTGTATTGCTGAGAAGAGTTAAGTCTATCACAGTTGCAGATCATGAATTTCTTGAGCACAGAGTCCTGTTCTCTACCTTACCCCCTGTCATGCTGATGGGAAACTTACTTTTCCTACCCCAGTCAAGCTTACCCTAGTATGCCCCCTGCCCTCCCCTCACTTATCCTTTCTCTTCCAGCCCGACCTCGATTCACACAGCCCTCCAAGATGCGGCGGAGGGTGATTGCTCGGCCTGTGGGCAGCTCTGTACGGCTCAAGTGTGTGGCCAGTGGCCACCCACGGCCAGACATCATGTGGTTGAAGGATGACAAGACCTTGACACCCCAGGAGGTTGGTGAGAACAAGAAGAAGAAGTGGACACTCAACCTGAAGAACCTGAAACCTGAGGACAGTGGAAAGTACACGTGCCGTGTCTTTAACCGTGCTGGGGAGATCAACGCCACCTACAAAGTGGAAGTCATCCGTGAGTCATCCCCCTCCTCCCGCCAAGATCTGAACCAGAACCTGGGCTGGGAGGCTAGAAGGGGGTCCTATGGGATGAATTTGTGCACTTTCTGACTTCCCCTCATCCTCTTATCCACTGTTCCTCAAATTCATCAATATCCTCTGTGGTCATCTTCCCTTCTTTAAACAATATTTTATTTTTTCCAATTACATGTAAAACAATCTTTAACATTTGGTTTTTTAAAAATTTTGAGTTCCAAATTCTCTCCCTCCATCCATCTTCTCCCTATGCCTCATTAAGAAGGCAAGCAATGTGATATAGGTCATATATATGTATATATGTGTCTGTATGTATGTAGTCATGCAAAACACATTTCCACATTAGTCATGTTGTGAAAGAAAACACAGACCCCCCCCTAAAAAAACCCATAAAAATAAAGTAAAAAATAGTATGCTTCAATCTGCATTAGACTCCATCAGTTCTTTCTCTGGAGGCAGATAGCATTTTTCATCATGAATCCTTTGAGATAGTCTTAAATCTTTATATTACTGAAAATAGCTAAGTCATTCACAGTTAGTCATCATACAGTATTGCTGTTACTGTGTGCAATGTTCTGGTTCTGCTTACTTCACTCAGCATCAGTTCATGTAAGTCTTTCCAAGTTTTTCTAAAATCATCCCACTTCTCATTTCCTATAGCACAATAGTATTCTATCACAATCATATACAACTTGTTTAGCTCTTCCTCAATTGATGGGCATCCCCTTGATTTCTGATTCTTTGCTACCACAAAAAGAGCTGCTATAAACATTTTTGTATATATAGATCCTTTCCCCTTTTCTTTGATCTCTTTGGGATACAGACCTAGTAGGGGTATTGCTGGGTCAAAGAGTGTGGACAGTTTTATAGGCTTTTGGGCATAGCTTCAAATTGCTTTCCAGAACGGTTAGACCAGTTCACAACTCTACCAACAGTGCAATAATTTTTCCACATCGCCTCCAGAATTCATTCTTTTCCTTTTCTGTCATATTATCCAATCTGCTAGGTATGGGGTGGTACCTCAGAGTTGTTTTAATTTGCATTTCTCTGATCAATAGTGATTTAGAGCATTTTTTCATATGACTATCTATCTATCTATCTATCTATCTATCTATCTATCTATCTATCTATCTATCTATCTATCTATCTCTTTGATTTCTTCTTCAAAAACTGCCAGCAAATTTGTTTTTTTTTAAACATTAGAAAGACAGTGAATGTCAATGGATGCAAAAATTTGCTTGGTCCTTTGAGGTATTCTTATATTCTGGTCCTTCTTTTAGTACCTGCTATGGACATTACCTTCCTTTTCTCTACAGTGAGAGAGCTGCAATTTAAATAAGACCCAGTTCCAACCCTCCTGCTTTGGTGAGGAGTAGAGGCAAGATAGAAGTTATTTAGCCTGGAAAAAAGATAGTGAGGAAGGGCTGTAGTAGAATTCATTTTGGCCTTAATCAAGAGATTGTCTTTTGATTGAATGTGTAAGCTCCTTGAAGGCAAGGAATGTTGGGTTTTTTTGTTTTGTTTTGTTTTTTGTCATTATTTCTCCCTCACCAACCAGCCTAGAACTTCGTAAATACTTGTTTGAATGAAAGAATGAATCAATGAATCAATCAATCCACAGGGATTTATGAAGCAATGATTATGAGCCAGACAGTGCAGGTGCCCTGGATACAAAAGCAAAAAATGAAACAACTCCCCCTCCATGCCCTCAAGGGGCTTACATTCTTAGTAGCATCTCCAGAAGAGCACTGATTTTTTTTTTTTCTAGGCAAGAAGCCTGGGATAGAGTTTCACAGATACAATCCAGCTGCCCTCTTCTCTAAGCAAAAATTCCCACGTTGGCTGTGTCCAAAACTGTATTTCTTATTCTGCATCTGGAGTATGTTATCTACCTTTCTGTCAAGATGCTTGATCCTTAGTGCTGTGGCACCAGGGGTGGCCATTACAATGGCTCCAAGTTCTTATGTCTTTCAAAGTTGTTTTTCTGTGGATGTTGATGCTATTGCGTAACTGGTTCTCCTGGTTCTGCTACCTTCACTTTATGTTAGTTCATAAGAAGCTTCCCGGGTCTCTCTGACACCATCCGTTGTCATGGCACCGTAGTGTTGTCTTACATCTCTGTGCTGTAATTTGTTTGGCCCTTCTTCCCCTACTCTTCCACCATCCCTCCCCCACTCCCCCTCCAGCCACGATGAGGTTTATTTTGTATCTTACTTTGTTTCCTGGGTTGCCATGGCCAAAGCATTCACCACGTAGTGGCTGGCCTACTGGGTAGGTCGTCAATCAGCAGACACAGTCTCTTGCCAGGACTAAAAAAAAGCTTTGAACCCAGAGTCTTGTGCCCTGAGTTTGAATGTCAACTTTACTGCTTAATTGCCTGTGTGACCCTGGGCCAGTCACTTCACTTCTGAGGGAGTGAACCAGACGACCTCCCAGCTCATGTCTCCTCATGATCCAGTTTTCAATTCAGTAGGCACTGTGCTAAATCCTGGGGATACAAGAGACAGTTCCTGCCCTCAGGGAACTTGCAGTCTAATGGGGGAGACAACATGCAAACAGATCCATACAAAGCAAGTTATATACAGGGTAAATAGGAAATAATTAACGGATGGAAGGCACTGGAATTAAGAGGGTCTGGGGAAAGCTTCATGGGGAAGGGGATTTTAGTTGGGACTTAAAGAAAGCCAGGGAGGTCAGTACTCAGAGCTTCCAGGCATGAGTGATGGCCAGAGACCATGACCTCCCTGGAAGTCTTTCCAGAACAATAGAAATTGCCACGGCTTGTGTTCTGCTGGCAGAGCAGAATGAGGGTCAAGGTCAAGAATAAGGGTTTTACCTCCATGCTAGCAGAAAGCACTAGAGCAGGACTTTTGCGAAGTATTTTAATACTTAATTTAGGGAGAGAGAGAGACAGAGAGACAGAGAGACACAGAGAGAAAGAGAGGGAGACAGAGAGAGACAGAGGCAGAGACCGAAAGACCAACAGACAGATAGGGACAGAAGCAGACAGGCAGAGTGGTGGAGTGGATTTAGAGCCAGCCTTGTAATCAGGAAGATCTGGGTTCAATTCTGTCCCTGACAATTAGTATGACTATGAGACTCTAGGTGAGTTTCTTAAGCTCTTAATGACCCACTGTACTCTCTAAGACTTTAAATCACACAGTAGGGGTCTGCCTTTGCATTTGGTTGAGGGAGGTTTCTTACCAGGATTTTCCTATATTAGACCTCCCCACCACTTTCACACCCTCCAAATCATATAATAAATCATTATCACTTTGGTTATTAAATTATTTTTAACATTGTAAACTTTAAAAATACCAAATAAAATGATCTTTTTATATACAAAGTAGAAGAGAAAAAGATTGTACATGAAACCACATATCTATTTCATAAAGCTTGTGTTCTCATCTTTAGTTATTAAAAATTAAATTTATAGTAAACAAAAATCTTTTCTCTCCCTCTCCCAACTCCCATTTTTAAAAAAGCCTCGGGGAGGCTAGGTGGCGAAGTGGATAGAGCACCGGCCCTGGAGTCAGGAGTACCTGAGTTCAAATCCGGCCTCAGACACTTAACACTTACTAGCTGTGTGACCCTGGGCAAGTCACTTAACCCCAATTGCCTCACTAAAAAAAATTTAAAAATTAAAAAAGCCTTTGGGGCATCTAGGTGGCACAGTGAATAAAGCACTGGCCCTGGATTCAGGAAGACCTGAGTTCAAATGTGGCCTCAGACACTTGACACTTACTAGCTGTGTGACCTTGGGCAAGTCACTTAACCCTCATTGCCCCAGAAAAAAAATCCTCTTGTAATAACTTTGCATAGTCAAACAAAACATTCCCATATTCATGTCCAAAAATATGTATAGTTCATTCTGTACCGTAAGTTCTGTCACCTCTGTTAGGAAGGGGGTTGTTTGCTTCATCATGGGTCTTCTAGAGTGGCTAGTCATTGTGTTGATGAAAGTTACTAAGTTTTTCAAAATGTTAATTTTTGCAATATCGTCTTCCCAGGTTTTTCTGAAACCACTCCCTTCATAATTTTTGACAGCACAGCAGTTTTCCATCACATTCGTATACCATAGCTTGTTCAGCCATTCCCCATATAATGCCTACCTGCTTCAGTTTCCAATTCTTTACTACCACAAAAATTACCGCTAGAAATATTTTTTGTACAGATGAGTCTTTTTCTGCTTTTTTGGTGAAGTCTTTTGATTCTTCTGGGAACCGGATGGGGTAGTGGTGGGGTGAGGGGGAGAAGAGATGTTGACAAAGGGTTTGCTCACCCGTTTCAGAGCGGACCCGCTCCAAGCCCATCCTCACTGGCACTCACCCAGTGAACACGACCGTGGATTTTGGTGGGACGACCTCCTTTCAGTGCAAGGTGCGCAGCGACGTGAAGCCGGTGATTCAGTGGCTTAAGCGGGTGGAGTACGGCACAGAGAGCAAGTACAACTCCACCATTGACGTTGGCGGCCAGAAGTTTGTGGTGCTCCCTACTGGTGACGTGTGGTCCCGGCCCGACGGCTCCTACCTCAATAAGCTCATGATCACCCGTGCCCGGCAGGAGGACGCAGGCATGTACATCTGCCTGGGAGCCAACACTATGGGCTACAGCTTCCGAAGTGCCTTCCTCACTGTGCTGCCAGGTGAGGCACCAGAGCATTAGGCTCATCCACACTGGGCTGGCTCCCTGGATTGGGTCCATGACAACTCCAGGGTCTCCTTCCCTGGCTGTGACCCCGAAACCCTGTTGCCCCCTCCCCTCCAGGATCTATGTCTCCAGTGTCCTTTCCCAAGCCCCGTTTCTACGATGAGCCTCTGATAGTCCTCGCTCTGTCTTTGGTGTTTGGGCGTGGGTGGGGCTGTGAATAAAAAGAAGTCCCAAGAGGTAGCCCTTGTCTGACAGGGAGTATCTGATTGAGACAGCATGTCTCCCCAGTTTGGGATTCTGAGGTCCAGTGGTATGACCTCCCCCAAACTCAACTGGAGCCCTTTTTAGTGTCTTCCTGCCTGGAGGGGGGGGCTTAAAAATTCCTCAGGGTCTAGGGCTTTCCTGTCCCCCTAAACTCACCCTACTGTTTGGGTGTTTGGTGGCCTCCCTCTGAGGGCCATGATGGTCCCTCCTAGATAGGACAGGTGGGAGGCCCTATTCTGCTGGCCCCTTTTGGACCTAAATTAATAAGCCAAGTGATCAATTCCTCATTGCCCTGCCTTCTTATGATGATTTTTTAAAAATCCTTTTTGTGTTTCTGTCTCTCTGTTGTCCTCATTTTGTGTTTCTCACTTTCTTGGTGTCTTGCTCCATTTCCCTGTTCCTCTCATTTTGTCGCTGTGTCTCCTTCCTTCTCTTGTGTTCCTCTTTCCTGTCCTTATCCTTTAATTTTTCTTTCTTTCCTTTTTCTTCTTCATCTTCCTCCTCCTCTTCTTCTTCTTCTTCTTCTTCTTCTTCCTCTTCCTCTTCCTCTTCTTCTTCCTTTTCTTCTTCTTCTTCTTCTTCCTCTTCCTCTTCCTCTTCCTCCTCTTCCTCTTCCTCTTCTTCTTCCTCTTCCTCTTCCTCTTCTTCCTCTTCTTCTTCTTCTTCTTCTTCTTCTTCTTCTTCTTCTTCTTCTTCTTCTTCTTCTTCTTCTTCTTCTCATCTTCCTCCTCTTCTTCTTCTCTGTTCCTCCATCTCTTTATCCTGTTTCTTCCTCTCTGTCCCTGTTTCTTCTCCCTCTGTTTTCTCATATGTTCCTTTCCCATCTCTCAATCTTTCTCTCTCCTTGTGCCCATTTCCATCTCTCTTCCTTTGTCACTTTCTCTGGCTGTCTCTCTCCGTTTTGGCATCTCCCCTTTACAGATCCCAAGCCCCCCAGTGGCCCCGCAGCTCCTTCATCAACCAGCAGTCTGCCTTGGCCAGTGGTGATTGGGATCCCAGCCGGCGCTGTCTTCATCTTGGGCACTGTGTTGCTGTGGCTGTGTCAGACCAAGAAGAAGCCATGTTCCCCACCCCCAGCAGCATCAGGCCACCGGCCACCCCCCCGGGACCGAGCTGGCTTGGCTGCCATGCCAGACAAGGACTGCCTGACCTCAGGACACTACGAAGATTATGGGGTGGGAGGTCAGCCCCAGCTGCCCCCACCAGCACAGCAGCACCTGCTGGGCCAAGGCCCAGGACCCACCACCAAGCTGTACCCTAAGCTCTATACAGACATCCACACCCATACGCATACCCACTCCCACTCCCATGTAGAGGGCAAAGTTCACCAGCACATACATTACCAGTGCTAGGTGGTGTGGGCTGAGGCAGTGGGCATTCAATAGCCTGGCTCTACATAGCGGCAGGTGGGTAAGCAAGGCCCCTTTGTGGGGGGTCCTCCTGCCGGAACCCATACAGACCCCTCATGGGCAGGAGGTACAGAGAGACAGAGCCACAGAGATGTGGAGGGATGCCGAGGGAGCTGATGTGGAGAGACTGACGCAGACGCAACTTCCAAGACAGAGATCTGAAGAGACACCAAGAGCTCCAGAAACAGACGTAGACGGAACCTCAGAAAGAGAGAATCTATATAAAGAGTTCTATTTTTTTGTGACGTTGCAGTGAATCTATAGTGATGGAATAATGAAGGATCATCCTCCCCCTGCCCCTGCTCTTGTCCCAAGGCAATTATCCTTGATCGATGCTTTATTCATACCCCCGACCCCCAGCTCAAACCCCCTCTCCATCGCCCCAGAAGTGGTGGCTGCTTTGTCAGAAGGTTCTTGGCTTTAAAGAAACAAAAGATGTCCCCCACCCCACCCCTTCATCCCCACCCTGTTCCATGGCCAAAGTTGCAGCGATAAAGAGGGGGGTTGGTCCCCTGCATGGAGCAATGCACCCTGTCCTGTGCTGGGGCCAGACAGGGAGGAGAGGAAAGGCCTGTTTGGTGCCTGGGGTGGGGTGAGGTAGTGGGGGGTGGGGAGTCCTGGGAAAGGCCGGTGGACTGTGGACTCTCTGCTAGCCCCTGACAGCACCATCATCCACTGGGCTCTCCAGACCTCCCCTTCCCCTCCTCCCCCCAATCCCTTTTGCTATTTATATTTAAGAAATTAAGAGAATAATAATAATATTAATAATAATAATAAAAAGGAGAGCCTTCTTGAGAGTGGGCAAGGGCCCTCCAGGGTCAGCAGCACCGACTTCAGTGCATGCCTTGAGGAATGGCCATTCAGCCTAGAGATCGATCCAAGAAGGGTAGCCCTGGGCGGCCCATCTGGGGCCAAAGCTGAGCCCTCGAGAGACGCTGGGGCCTGCTTGCCCACCTCTGCTCTAGGCTGCAGCTGGTCGTTAATACAAAGGAAGGTCCCTGCTCAGCCTAGAGCGGGTCTGAGCAGGGGCCGTGTATCTTTAATTTATTTTGTTTAACGTGGTCAAAAGAAGGACATGCTAGACGACATGGGCAAGCCACCCCCCCCCAAGGGGATGCTGCTGAAGTCAAGGCAGGGACTCTGCCATCTACCAGGGTCCCCAGGCTATATCCCATCTCCCAGCAAGGTCGGAGTCCAGACCCCAAAGAGAGAGAAGGCTTCTTCCTTCCCCTCCCCCCTTCTGAGCCGCGCTGCTACCTTCCCCCAACACCTTCTCATCTATCGACTTCTTTGCTCCTCAGAGCACCCCGTGTCAGGTAGGTATTAATCTCTCCATTTTACAGGCAAGGCAGTGGAGGCCCCGAGCGGGAGCGAGGTCACATAGAGTCTGCTGGTTGCAGGAACCTTGGAACCAGGCCTCGCGGTCCAGGCTTTTTCCACAGTGTCAAAAAATGTATAAGAACAAGAAAAGTAGATGTGACCTCAGCTCGTTCTGATGGTGCCTCCACTTCCTGTTGACCTCAGCCTCCCCACCCCCCTCACTGCCCTGCTCCAGGCTTCAGGATGGTGCTGCTAAAACTGACTTAAGCATCTGAACCCTTGAAAAGAGACAGGCTTGGGGGTAGGAGGTTGAGGTGGGAGGGGAAAGTTGAGATCATGGGAGATGGGGGAGGGGGGAAATAAGTCTTTTTAATCCAAAATATTTCAAGAAAAGAGAATGTATCAGGAGGCTTAAGCCGGCAAGGGGTGTCCAGGAAGCCCTCCCCATAGCCACGGACAGCTCAGGCAGGTCTCGCTTGCCCTTAGTCCAGGCCATGAGGGGAGCCCACAGGACAGACAGAGCTTGGTCTGATCATCAGCTACCCTTAGCCTCCACTGGCCAATCTGTTGCACCCTAAACATGAAGTTAAAACGAGTTTGTATGTGTATGTGTGTGTGTACGTGTGTGTATCCATGTCTGTGTGTGTGTGTAAGTCCCACCATCCGTGTCGAGACAATCGTGTACAGTTGGCCCCTTCCTGTTCGATGAAAGCTTTATTGAACATTTATCAATAAATGCGTGAAGCTATGTTGGTCTTGAGAGTAATTTTTTTTTATTATGGGAGAAGTTGGAGCTGGCAGGGAGGGCTCTTTGTGTACTGAGTTGAAGGGGACTGACCCAGCTTAAGCAGTTCTGTATAGTAGTGGTAAGAACATCGATCTAGTCAGAGGATCTGGGTTTGAATCCCGTTGCTACCACTTAGTGCCATGTTCCTGAGCAAATTTCTATCCCTCTGTGCACTTCAGTTAACCCATCTGTATAATTGAGAAAAATTTGGACACCATCTGCTTCCTACCATAAGAGAAGGGACTTGTGCTTTGTTGCCAGGATTTGAATTCAGGGTTCTTACTCCAAATCCAGGGCTCTTGTTCTTACATTCTGAGTAGATCCCTCCCTGCCTCCCTTTCCCTACCCAACAAGACATCCCTCGTAATGAGCAATAAAGAGAAGAGAACAGCAGAACCAGCCACCCACGAGGTGTATGTGGCTTTCCACCTCCATAGTCTTCCACCTTTGCCAAGAAGGGAAGAACTTCTGCAGCTGCAACTCCATGCTTCTAGATCCTAATTATTCAACATCCAGGGTCTTTTTGGTTTCATTTCTATTGCTGTGTATTGTTTTCCTCCCTCTGCTAACTTCACTGCATATAAGTCTTTGATTTCTTCATGGCTATGATTATTTCACAATTAAGTTCCATTACATTTTCAGACCATAATTTGCTTAGCCATTCCCTGATCAATGGGCACTTACTTTGTTTCCAGTTCTTTCATAGTACAGAAAGTATTACTATAAAATATTTTGGCATGTATGTGACTTTTCTGCCCTTTGACCTATAAGTGGAGTCTTCTTGTGTCCAACTCTTCATGACCCCATTTGGGGTTTTCTTGGCAGAGATCCTGGAGTGGTTTGGTATTTCCTTCTCCAGCTCATTTTACAGATGAGGAAATTGAGGCAAACAGGGTTTAAGTGACTTGCCCAAGGTAACACAGCTAGTAAATATCTGAGTCCAGATTTGAACTCAGGTCTTCCTGACTCCAGGCCTGGTGCTCTATCTACTGTACCACCTAGCTGCCCTAATGGACATATTAATCACATTATTATTGTTTATTATTATTATTATTTTTATTTTGGTGAGGTAGTTGGGGTTAAGTGACTTGCCCAGGGTCACACAGCTAGTAATTGTTAAGTGTCTGAGGCCGGATTTGAACTCAGGTCCTCCTGAATCCAGGGCCAGTGCTCGATCTACTGCACCACCTAGCTGCTCCTTTATTATTATTTTTAAAGCAAAACTCCAAATTCTTTTCCAGAATGGTTGAGCCAATTCACAGCTCCCTTAACCAAAGACCTAGGTTATGCTGACCAGAAACCCAGTCAGACCTAAAGATTGATGCAAGGGATTTTCTCAAATTGTACATCTCAAGCAACCAAATGTCTTATCTGAAAACTGGCCCTGTATGGATCAATGAGTAATGTTTGCATATTCCTTTAATTGTGCACAGACACTTGGAGGGAGTAGGACACTGCTTTTTCTGAATTCAGAGAACTGCACCTGTTCGCTTTGCTTCTCCCAACTTGGAAATTCCCTAATCTTTCATCCTATTAGGAATTAGGTTACTGTATTGTTTCCTTTAATTAATTGGCCTAATTTGATTTATTGTTTTTAATGTATAAAAGTCTGTCTCCCCTCCCATTCAGGTTCCTAACTCCTAAGCTGAGGAGTTCTGGTCTTTGTTTGTGGAGCAATTGCCATGCATTGCCTAATTAACCGATATGCTTGGAAGATCAAACCTTTGTTTCCTCCCTCATTTCATCTTTCACCCACCACATCACGAGTTTTCAAAGTGTGGTCCTCAGACCCCTTCCTGTGGGTCCCTGAGACACATTCAGGGGGTCTCTGAGGTCAAAACTACTTTCATAATGATACTAAGAGGTTATTTGCCTATTAAACTACTCCCCTTTCCAACTACATATCTGTTGTGTGAGGCCAGTCTTTCTTCATATATTTAACCAAAAGAACATTGTGATAGATAGATTGAATGCAGAAGCAGATATGAGGATCCATCTGTCTTCTATTAAGGCAGACATTTAAAGAGATTTGCAAAAATGTAAAACGATGCCACTCTTCTCACTAAGTCATTTTGGAAAATAAAGTGTTTTTTCATAAAAATAGGTCATTTATGTTAACTTGTGGTTTTATCATTATTTTTAAATGAATTGCTAAATGCTCTAAAATTTTGTTCAGTTTTAATTTCTAATATGGCACCTCAGTGGATATGCCTTACATCAACACAAGCTTTTTGGAGTCCTCTGATACTTTTTTTCCAGAGTGTAAGGAATTTCTGAGACCAAAAACAGTGAATTTTACTGCTTTAGCTGAGCCCTAACTCACCTGGTCTCTATAAGTGGTCAGTTCAACAAATCATCAGCATCTTTTATATTCTCTGTCACATGCTTTTATGGAAGTGGTGATTGGCCATGATGGGTTCTAGCTGCTCTGCCTGTTTCCCTAGTTGCTAGGTGATGCTGAATGAAGTAGACATCTTCCAGTGGCTGGCTGTGATTGTGCAGTGGGTGTGGTTTTCACTGCCTACTCAACTGTTGCACAAAATCAGCCACATAAAGTTGCTGTGGTGACACCTGGAAGGATCAGTGGTCTAATGAGAGTTATAATAGCATTGGATCAAAAGACTAAGAGATGAAAGGGATCATAGAACATAGAATTATTAAAAAATAAAAGATACTTGAGATAATCGAGTCTACCTCTTTTTAAACGTCTGGACTTGTAAATTCATCCATATTGGAGCTCCCAATGGGGAAATTCCCTCTATTGATATGTATGGGCAGATGGTTTTAGAGAGTTGTCTGAGACGGTGTTTATGGGACCTTTCTTTTTTTGTTTCTGACATATATCTGTCAATGAGGCACTGAGGAGTTAAGTGACTTGCCCAAAACTCCCACAGTTAATATGTATCAGGGGAAAGACTTAAACCCAGGTCTTCCTAACTCCAAGACTGGCACTCTATGCTGTCTTTGCATTTAATTTAAAAATAGTTCATTATGTTTATTCTAAAGTTAAGAAATGCCATATAAAATGAGTGGTTCCATATATAAAATAGAACAAAACAAAAAAAGAGATTGTGCTGTTGAATCCATTATATACAGCTTATTTTTCCATTTAAGTAGATAATACATTCAACATGTAACTTTCATATCTGCCTACTTGTTCATGATTCTGGATTTCTGTTTTGTGCATTAAAAATGTCTCAATGACCCTCTTTCTTTGGGAAGAGAGCACAACTCTACTGCTATACTTTCTCTCCCCCAACCTCTCCTTGTGACAAATGTGTATAGTTGAGCAAAAGGAATTGCAACATTGGCCACAATAGTACCAAGGTGACAAACACCAGTGTTTTACTTAAAGGCAGCTTGGGAATCCAGGCACAATGTGCTAAGGAGCTCAGACCAGGAGTGTCGACCAATCTGCCTGGTGAGGGTCATGGAAGCATAGTTGGCAAAAGTGACTTACTTTGACTCAAGTCTGTAAACAGAAGCGTATGAAAATGGGAACTGATGCTGTTATTAGCCTTCCATTGATGTGTTTTTGGTGTGACTAGGTATTCTAGGGCAGTGGTTCTCACAGGGTGATGCAGATACCCCTGTGGGTCCCCCAGACCCTTTCAGGGGATCTACAAGGTCAAAAATATTTTTGTCATAATACTCACCATATTTGCCTATTAAAATAAAAGCTCCTCAATTTTTAAGAGTGTAAAAGAGCCCTAAGGCCAAAATGTTTGATAATGGCTGCTCTAAGGTTATGCCAGCAGAGCCCAAAACCTGATGATTGCACTTTTATTTTTGTCAATTATGTGCAAAAACAATTTTTAACATTTGTTTTTAAACTTTTTGAATTCCATATTCTTTCCTTCAAGAAAGCAAGCAATTTTATATAGGTTGTATGTGTGCAGTCATGTAAAATATTTCCATATTAGTCATGTTGCAGACAAGAACACAGGCCAAAAAATAAAGTAAAAAGAAAAAGTATTCTTCGATATATATTCAGACTCTATAAGGCTTTTTTTTTGGCAGAGGGGTGGGGGTGGGGGTGAGTTTGGAGATGGATAACATTTTTCATCATAAATCCTTCAGAATTGTCTTGGATCATTGTGTTGATCAGAATAGCTAAGTCATTCACACTTGAACATCATATAATGTTGCTGTTACTGTGTACAATGTTTTCCTGGTTCTACTTACTTCATTTTGTATCAGTTCCTGTAAGTCTTTCCAGGTTTTTCTGAAATCAGCCTTCAACCTACTCATCATTTTTTTTTTTTTAGTGAGGCAATTGGGGTCAAGTGACTTGCCCAGGGTCACACAGCTAGTAAGTGTTAAGTGTCTGAGGCAGGATTTGAACCCAGGTACTCCTGACTCCAGGGCCGGTGCTCTATCCACTGTGCCACCTAGCTGCCCCCTGCTCATCATTTTTTATAGCACAATAGTATTCCATCACAATCATATACCACAATTTGTTTAGCCATTCCCCTCAATTTCCAATTCTTTGCCACCACAAAAAGAGTAGCTATAAATATTTTTGTATATATAGGTATTTTCCCTTTTTAAAAATTGCATTTCTCTAATCAATAGTGATTTAGAGCATTTTTTCCCTTGACTATCGATAGCTTTGATTTCATCTGAAAACTGCTTGTTCAAATCTTTTAACTATTTATTGATTGGAGAATGACTTGTATTGTTACACATTTGACTCATTTCTCTATATATTTGAGTAATGAGGCCTTTATTAGAGAAACTTTCTGTAATTTTTTCACAGTTATGATTACTATGTATTTCCTTCCATCCTATTTTCCCCCATTTATTCTTCTCTTTCCTTTCACCCTATTCCTCCTCAAAATGTTTTGCTTCTGAGTACTGCCTCCCCCAATCTGCTCTCTCTCCTATCTGTCCCTTCCCTTTTCTTATCCCCTTCCCTCCTACTTCCCTGTAAGGCAAGCTAGATTTCTATACCCAACTAAGTGTGCATATTATTCCCTCTTTGAGCCAGTGTTCAAATAAGGTTTAAGTGTTATCCGTAACCCTTGCCCCCATATTCCCTTCTACTGTATAAATTCTATTGTACCTCTTTTATGTGAGACAATTTACCCCATTCTACCTTGCCCTTCTCCTTTCTCCCAGTGCATTCCTCTTTCTCGCCCCTTAATTTAATTTTTTTATACATAATTCTACCATAACCAACTAACATCCATGCCCTCTGTTAATGTATATTTCTTCTAATTACTCTAATAATGATCAAGTTCCTGGGAGTTATAAGTATCATCTTCATATAGAAATGTAAACAGTTTAACTTTATTGAATCCTTTATGATTTCTCTTTGCTATTTACTTTTTTATGCTTCTCTTGAGTTTTGTATTTGAAAGTTAGATTTTCTATTCAGCTCTGGCCTTTTCATCAGGAATGCTTGAAAGTCCTCTATTTCATTAAATACTCCTCCTCCCCCAAAGGTTTATACTCATTTTTGCTGGGTAAGTGATTCTTGGTTATAATCCTAGCTCTTTTGCTCTCTGATCCTTTAGTGGAGAAGCCTCTAAATCTTGCATTATCTTTACTGTGGCTCCATGATATTTGAATTGTTTCTTTCTGGTTGCTTGCAATATTTTTTCCTTGACCCAGGAGCTTTGGAATGTGGTTATCACATTCCTGGGAGTTTTCATTTTGAGATCTTTTTCAGGAAGTGATCAGTAGACTCTTTCAATTTCCATTTTACCCTCTGGTTCTAGAATATCATGGCAGTTTTCTTTGATAGTTTCTTGAGATATGATGTCTAGGCTCTTTTTTTTTTTAATCATGGCTTTCAGGTAGTCCAATAATTCTTAAATTATCTCGCCTTGATCTATTTTTCAAGTCAGTTCTCCGCCCCCCCCCCGCCCCCAACGAAATATTTCATATTTCCTTTTATTTTTTTCATTCTTTTGATTTTGTTTTATTGTTCCTTGATGTCTCATAGAGTCATTAGATTCCATTTGCCCAATTCTACTGCTTAAGGAATTGTTTTCTTCAGTAAGCTTTTGTACTTACTTTTCCATTTAGTCAATTCTGCTTTTTAAGGAGTTCTTCTCATTAGTGGATTTTTGTGCCTCTTTTACCATTTGACCTATTCTGTTCTTAAGATATTATTTTCTTTAGTATTTTTTGTGCCTCCTTTACCAAGCTCTTGACTTTTTCCATAATTTTTTTTGCACCACTCTCCTTTCTTTTCTGAATTTTTCCTCTACCTCTTGTATTTGATTTTTAAATTCTTTTTTTTTTGGAGTGCTTCTAGGAATTCTTTTTGTTCATGAAACCAATTCACATTTTTCTTTGAGGCTTTGGATGTAGTCATTTTGACATTGTTATGTTCTGAATTTGTGTTTTGATCTTCCCCATCACCATAGTCACTTACTATGGTCAGGTTCTTTTTGTTGTTGTTGTTTGCTTATTTTTCCAGCCTATTTCTTGACTTTTAAAGTCGGGATCTTCCCCCCAGGGTAGAAGGGGCATGATCACAAACTTCTGGTTTTCTATGTGGCTGTTTTCAGAGCTAGTTCTGGGAGTTTGTAAGTTTTCCGATTTTTCAAGGTGGTATGATCTAAGGAGAGGTGTGGTCACTGTTCTCCTGACCTGTGCTCTGGTCTGTGAGTGATTACAAGCACTCTTTTCTGTCCTGGAACTGTGTCCAGGGTCCTTGCTCTCTCTAGCACCCTGGGACTGCGACCTAGAACAAATATGGGTAATGCAACAGAATCCTGCTCCCAATGTCAGCCAAGAGTCCCCTGTGATCTCCCTCTGACCAGTTGAACAACTGTGGGCTGAGAGCTCTGGAAGCCACTGCAATTCAGTCACCCCCCAAAGCCTGCTGCCAGTTTGCCAGGTATGGGCTATGCTGGATTGCCCTCTATTCTCACTCCAGTGAGAAAGACCTCTCCTGCTAACCTTCTAAGTTATCTTGGGCTGGAAAATTTACCTCTTCCTTTTGTTGGTCCTGCTGTTTCAGAATTCATTTTAAGGAACTATTTTAAAGTTGTTTGGAGGGGAATTTGAGAAAGCTCAGGTCAGTCCCTGCCTTTACTCTGTCATCTTGGCTCATCCTTGATGATTGTACTTTGATAGAGACTAAGAGGCTGTCTACCTATCTTCTTAAGAAATGTATCCCCCCCCCCAAAAAAGGGGGCAGCTATGTGGCATGGTAGGTAGAGCACCATCCCTGGATTCAGGAGGACTTGAGTTCAAATCCAGCCTCAGACACTTGACACTTACTAGCTGTGTGACCCTGGGCAAGTCACTTAACCCTCATTGCCCTGGAAAAAAAAAAGAAAAGAAATGTATCCAGGACAGGACAGCTTCCTAAAAGCTGGCAAACAGATAACCATTGTACATTTCAGTTGATTCACATGGGAACAAAGATGCTCCCAGAAGGAACCTGGAAAACATTTTTAACCTTGATCTTGGTATTTTCATCCCTGGCACTTATTGATGGGAAAGGGATTCAGAAGAGAAAGGCAGATTGGGAGTGAACAGCTGGCTAAGAATGTGGTGTATTGTTCTAGCAGGGGTCCCGCCAGATTCAACTCAGGCAGCTGGTTTTGTTGAGTCTGGCTCCTCCAGCCTTCTCGGAGCTGCTCATTAACCCCAGGTGAAAATGACATCAAGGGTGCTTCTGTTGGGTCTGAGGAGTTCCCTCAGAGGCAGCAGTACACCTACAAACACTCCCCAAAGATGCCCCACCCAAGGAAGGGAGTGCAGGGGAAATATCTCTACCAGCTGGTATCTGTTGACTATACAACCATATGCATGGCCCAATATGAGCCTACCACATGGATAAAAGCACCGTTTAGATTTCTGGGCCATGTCTTAAAAATAGAGGTTGTACAGAATGGTATCTCAATCTGGGTCTTCTCGATTAAAGCCTACCTTGCTCTGTCTCAGGCCTCACAGGCCACGCAGTCCAAGCCATATCTCAGCAGGGCATCCCATATAAAACATCCTAACAAGTGGTTATCTAGTCATCACTTTGCATAAGGAGAAATTTCCTAATGGAGAGAACTGCCTTCAAAATGGAATGAGCTGCCTGGTCAGCCACAGAGTTTGCTATCACTTGAAGAGTTTGTTTTATTCAAAAGTAACAGAATAGGTTGGGAGGGGGGGAGAAGAGTAGAGTAGCTTTATATATTAAGAATATATATTTATAAGCAAAACCTGAGGGCAGAAATATGGTGATAAGAACCATGGGCTAAATCAAATACGTTGTATTTTAATAGGGATAAATGTAAAGTTCTGAACTTAGGTTTAAAATAAATAGTTTCACAAATATCAGATAGGAGAAGTATGGTTGACAACAGTTGTAAAAAAGATCTTGGGTTGCTAATGGACCACAAGGTCAAAGTACTATGGGGTAGTGTGAAGAATATTTGTTAAGAGGATCATGTCATGGGCCTAGAGCTGGAAGAGATCTCAGGAGACCTTTAGTAATGTGGAACTCGTTGCCTTATAAGGCCTCTTCTGAGGTTGTACAGGCACAGGCAAGACAGGACTTTTGAAATAGCTGCAGAGGATTCTTTCTCTGAGAAAAAAAGACAGGTAAGGCTCCCAAGGAGAGGTCTGACTTCTCCCCTCCTGGCAGCTTGGCATGTCTTCCCTTTCCCCTCAGCAAAAAGACTAACTACTTTATGTTAAAACCTTGTTTTCTCTCACTCACCAGCACTTCACTTTCCTGCTTTCCCCATGATTAAGCCAGATTACCAAGGGGACATCTGATGAGAAGACAAGCCAGACCCTGCTCTCAGAGACCTCACAGTCTGAAGGACAGATTCAATTTACATACACTAACCATTTAAATAAATAGCCTGAGAAGCCAGGAAGGCCTGTCTGGAGGCAAAGGAAGTTTTCTTGCTCCTCAAAGGAAGGGCAGGGACAGAGCAGGCTGTCATAGTGAATGAAAGGGTAGCCTTGGCATGTGGAAGAACTGGGTTGTGACCTTGGACGAGTCAGTCAACCATTCAGCCCCCCAGACAACTTTGTAAGACTGTAAGACACTCTGTCTCTCAGATCTGGGCATGTTCTCTTTTGGGAACACTGTCCCTTGTCCACTCTGATTACTGAGCTCCTTGGCTTCCTTTAAGTCCCAACTAAAATCCCACCTTCTCCAGGAAGCCTTCCCCATCCCCTCTTTTTTGTTTGTTTGTTTTTGTGAGGGCAATGAGGGTTAAGTGACTTGCCCAGGGTCACAAAGCTAGTAAGTGTCAAGTGTCTGAGGCCAGATTTGAACTCAGCTCCTCCTGAATCCAGGGCCGATGCTTTATCCACTATGCCACCTAGCTGCCCTCCTCCATCCCCTCTTAATCCCCATGCTTTCCTTTTAATTATTTCCAATTTAGCCTGTATATAGCTTGCTTTGTCTCTATTTGGTTACATGCTGTCTCTCCCATTAGACTGTAAGTTCCCAAAGGGCAGAGACCATTGTTCACTTCTTTTTATATCCCCAGGGCTTAGAACAGAACCTAGCACGGAGTACATGCATAATAAATATTTGTTGAACTTACAGAGGAATTGCCCAATCAACACTAGTGGAGGGAGCATCTGTGCTGGGAGTCCCCCCCCCCCCGCCCCCCAACACAATCAAAGTTCTAGATTCCCTTCTCTGACCTCCAAAAGGAGATGCAGGACTCACATAGACTGAGAGGAGGGCCAGGGGGAGAACAGGAGGAAGCAGGAATGAGCCTGGTCTGTGTGGGGGAGACTAGCATGGCTGACTCCTATAGGTTTGTTGTTGAAGCATATGTGGTACCCACAGACACCTGTTGCCACATCTCCTGTGGCCTACCCCTTGCTTCTCTCAGGAGCCCACACCTGAGGTCTCAGGTGTTTGGGATGATGGGATTTAGAGATGAAAGAAACTGTAACAATGAATGACCTAGTCCTGCCCCCTCCTTCTCTAAATGAGGTATAGTGGAATGAGAATAATAATAGCATTCATAATAATATTTGTCAATAATAATTCAGATTCACATAGTGCTCTAAGGTTTGCAAAGCCCTTTACAAATATGACTTCATTTGATTCTTTTTTTTTGGTGAGGCAATTGGGGTTAAGTGACTTGCCCAGGGTAACACAGCTAGTAAGTGTTAAGTGTCTGAGGCCAGATTTGAACTCAGGTCCTCCTGACTCCAGAGCTGGTGCTCTAGCCACTGCTCCACTTAGCTGCCTCCATGACTTCATTTGATTCTTACAACAACACTGGGCGGTAAGTGCTATTATTACCCCCATTTTAGAGATGAGGAAATTGAGACAGACAGCAGTTAAGTGAGTTGTCCAGGGTCATAAAACTAGTATGTGTCTGAGGCTGGATTTGAACTTAGGTCTTCCTGATTCCAAGCCCAGCCCTCTATTCATTGCACCACAAACCTGGGGGGACAGATGACATTGGGGATATCTGGGGGAGACCTGGGACAGAGGGACAAGAGGTCTGATTAGGATTTGGCAATTGTACAGTCCTCTGTGTTGAGAAAACAGGAAAGTTAGACACGCAGATGGGGGGTCAAAGGGGAGTGCAGGACAGTCAGGAGTCAATCTGAACAGTGGAGTTGGCTGGGATATTTGTAAGGCCAGATCCTTAGATTTGAACTCAGGTCTAGTGCTCTATCCATTGAGACCACTGAAGTCAGCTCTTACTCTTTACAATGAAAGGAACAAATAAATGGGCGAAGGGGAGCTGTGTTCAGCTGGACTAGACTAGGGCCTAGAAGAGATCTTGAAGAACAACAGCCCAAAGCCATTGTCTTCTAGGAATACAAGGTGGACTGGCTCGTCTAGAGATACAGTTTTGAGCCTCTGATTTTGCTACAAAATCACTGTGTGACCTTGGATAGGGGAATTGACCTAGGCTTCGATTTTCCCATATGCAAAAGGGGAGAACAGTGAGGAAATGAGGAGACTTTAGTGTTGGAATGTGCTTTAGATATTGTCTAGTTGAACCCCCTTTTTTACAGTTGAGGAAATGGGAGAAGCAATCTGCCCATGGTGACAGGCAGCCAGAGCAGAGATTCGAGGGTAGGTTTTCTGGCTCGCAATCTAAAAACTTTGTTCTTTCTCCTTCCTGGCGGCTCACTGTGGAAGGAGGGGAGGACGGGGGCTGCCATAGTAGGCTTCTATGGGAAGGAAGACCATCTTCTCACAGATTCAGGGCCGTGAAGCCTTCTTAGCTTCATTAAATCTCTCCTGCTGCTCCCCCCACCCCTTTCTCCAGTCCCCCCCACCCCCTCCCCGCCCCCCGCCCCAGACCCCTCCAGACTGCCCTGGCTGTAAGAATTGGCTGGCGAGGGAATAAGATCTGTGGGGAGGAATTAGGATCTGTAATCCTGGTAGGGCCTGCTGCACATGGTCCGGGGGGGGGGGGGGGGGGGGAAGAGAGCCACTGATCAGGAAGAAGCCCAGCAGCTGGTGACTGAACAGATGTTCCTCAGACAGCCCCTGGAGAGAGGTAGCCTGATTCAGCAAAGGTCAGATTTCATGGGGAGGAGGGTGAGTGAGGATGAGAGGGGAGATGAGCAGGGGAGGGGGTCTGGGTTGGAGGGGATTGGAGCTGGGAGAGAGAAGGCAATTGTGCTCATCCTGCCCAGGTGACCCCCAGGACAGGCAGCAAAGAGGCCTCACATTCCCCCCAAGGCCTACTTAGGCCCATCTTCTGAGGGGAAGAGGAAAAAACCTGACATTACCTCCCTCTCTGTCCTGCCCCTCCTCTTTCTTTTCCCCTCCACAATCAGTAAAGCTCCTGTCTCCTGCCCTTGTGGGAAGGAATGGAGACCACAGATACCTCTGCAGGCAAGGCCAAGTCTCTTCTCTTTGTTATACCTCAACTTCCCAGTTTAAATCCCAGACTTGGAGGCAGATGACCAAGGTTCATGACTTCTTCCCAATTCTTTGAACCTTGGTTGTTTTCCATCCCTTCTCTGGGCCTCAGTTTCCTCATCTGTAAAAAAAAAAGGGCACATAAGGACACTGATTCAGAGTAGGGGGCTGAACTAGATGAGGTTTTTTTGGCGAGGCAATGAGGGTTAAGTGACTTGCCCAGGGTCACACAGCTAGTAAGTGTCAAGTGTCTGAGGCCAGATTTGAACTCAGGTTCTCCTGAACACAGGGCTGGTGCTTTATCTACTGCACCACCTAGATGATTTTAAAAGTATATTTCAGGGGGCAGCTAGGTGGCACAGTGGATAAAGCACCGGCCCTGTGTTCAGGAGAACCTGAGTTCAAATCTGGCCTCAGACACTTAGCTGTGTGACCCTGGGCAAGTCACTTAACCCCCATTGCCCTGCAAAAAAAAAAAAAAAGAAAGTATATTTCAGCTCTAATATTGTGTAGTTCTGTGATCTTAGGAAACCAAGACCTGTAAAATCTGGTTAACTTCTCTCTGAAGTTCCAGTAATTGTCTCCAATTGTCTCCAGTTTCCACTTCTTTTTTTTATATAAATATTTTATTATTTTCCAGTTACATTTAGAGATAATTTTCAACATTTGTTTTTATAAGATTTCTAGTTTCAAATTTTTCTCCATCCCTCTCCTCCCTCCCCTGCTCCCCAAGACAGAAATCTGTTTGTCTCACCTTGGTACTGAGGGAAGGAAGGGGCTGAGCAGAGGTTGCAGTAACAATCAGAACAGTTAAGTGTCTAAGACAGGAAAGTCATCATCTCCCAGAGCCCCTTAGAATATTATAGCCTCCCAACAAGCCAAGAGGTGGGAGTGGGGGGTGGGGTGGGACACCAGAAATGTGTGTGAGGCCCTGTGGTAGGGAGCTAAGAAGGGGGAGTCAGGGTGAGCAAGATACAGTCCTTGGACAAGTGGGGCAGTGTGGAAGCGACTATGTTAAATTTGAAATATACTTAGAAAAAAAATGCAGCCACCTCTAAGTAAGAGGCATGGTTAAACACTACCCTCTTTCTCTCCACCCCCTTCTTTGAGTGAACAAATGTTTCCGTTTTTTGTTCTTTGCCAAAGTCATGATAATAAAGAGGAAAATGGTTCAAAACAAAACAAGACAAAACAAGACATGACCACGTCCCTGTCCATAAGGGGCTCACTCTCGGGCCACTGAGCAGATCCCGAGTACTTCAGATGTTCATAGGCTGCACAGAGTTGTTATCTCTTTTGCTGTTGATTCAATGATTTTATTATTGCACTCTGCAGTGATTACATTTCAGCTCTATTGGAGAGGAGGTAAGGCTGACCTCTGAAGCTCCCTTCCGGCTGCATGCCTATGACCACTCAATACTAGGAAAGTGACGAGATGACCGAAGCTTCCCTACACACATTTACCACTAGCTAGAGACTCACCACTCATGGAACTCCTGGGCTAAGCCCACTATTTGGGTTCTGTGTTTGGAACCCAGCTTGATGAGGCTTTGCCGAGCACCCTGGAGGGCCATATTTCCTTGTATCTTCGGTTTGCCGGCAATGACTTTGTAGAATTGGTCACTGGAGGTTTTATCAAACAGAATGAAATTATTGACCCAGATGTCTCCCCTTGGATCACGTCTTCTTTGTAGTCTTGTAACCCTCCCCGGGCTTTTTCATGGGAACTTTGTCCTTTGCCAACTTGCTGGCACCTTCTCCTTGTCATCTTTGTGGGAATTTGAGACCTTCAGTGGCGATTGAAGTCTGGCGATGGTGTCTGACAGAAAGGGAGGCAGGAGATAGCATTACCTCTGGCTTACAGGTAAACTCATTGGCGCCCTGAAAGCTTAAATGACTTAAAAGTAACACAACAGGCTAATTAGTGGAATCACTGCTAGAATCCAGGGACCTTGTCACCTAATGCAGTGGGAGTTTCACTAGATATAACATAGGGAAACTGAGGCTTAAAGAGAGGAACTGGTGACACTAGCCTCCTTTTGGCTCTGGGTGTTTTCTCTATCTGTCCCCCACTTCCATGCCTAGACTGTTCTCCCTTCTCATCTTTCACTCCCAGCTTCTTTAAGTCACTGCTAAAATCCTTCTTCTACAGGAAAACTTTTTAAAATTCCTTTGAATTCTAGTGTTTTCCCTCTGTTGGTTATTTCCCATTTCTCCTGTAAAAACATATAGCTTATTTGTACACTTTTGTTTACATGTAGTCTTCCCCATTAGATTGTGAGCTCCTTAAGGGCAGGGACTGTCTTTGTCTACAAACTGCTTAGTCCACTGACTGACACATAATAGATGCTTAATAAATGCATATTGAGTTGAACTATAAGATTCTAAACAAGCTAGTAAGTAAGCCTTGAACCTTGTGCTCTTGGTTTCAGGGAAAAGAAAAGAATATTTGGAGAGGGTTTTTTTTTTAGGGGGGGAAGTAAGATAGAGGTGGTCATTGAAGGGTGGAAAGGGTCTGGGCAGAGAAGATTGGGAGAGGAAGACTATGGGAAGTAGGAATGGTAAACTCAGGAGTCTAGTAACCAGACTGTGCTGATGATCCAACCTTTCAAGGCTTATCTCTGTCATGTCTCCCCCCAATCTAAACCAATGCAATCAATATTTATCAAGCTCCTACTTAATAAACAGTGGATAGGCACTGTGCTAAGCACTGGGCATACAATGAATAAGAAACACCCTCAATGAACTTGCAATCTATAGGGAAAGATGACACACAAAAGGAGGCAGGAAAAGAATGGTGGGGTGGGGAGAACATGACACCAAGGGATAGCATGCTCTGTGGACTTTAAATCAGAGAGGAAAGCAGACACGAAGTGGAGTGAGCTGAGAGAGTCCGGTTTCTACCCTCTATAAAGGAAGGCATTCGGAGGTGTTTGGTACTCCTCCTTCCATCCCTTCAATCAGAAGGTAGAGAAGACTGAGGAGGTGGTGTCAACTGGGGCTTGAGTTAGAAGCTTGGTGGTGAGTTTAGAAGGGATGAGCCTATCCTGGGAGGGGCATCTTGTTCCATGGGGATGAAACCAGTTAGGGCAGTGGATGCAAAGTGGAGCAAGCTTCCTCCAAGAAGTCTTCCCTCAGAGATCTTCTACATCAAAGCAAGAAGCAAGAAGAGTGGTCTGGCGGTGTGGTCTTCTTTCAGGGAACCTCTAAGAAGGAAGGACAGGGGATTGATGCTCAGCCTCTAGGATCAGATAAGACCAGAGCCTCAAGAACGGGTATGAAGAAAGGTGGGCTTGAGAATCCTTTGTCGCAGGGTTAATCCCAGAAATAGGTGGAGATTGTGTCCCCTACATGAAGACTAGAATCAGGTCCATCTCCACCAGATGAATTCACCCCAAATTCCCACGACTGCCTTAAGGTATCATCTCCAGAAGGAACATGTGTCATGGGGTGAGAGTAAAGGCAAAGGGGTCAGCGACAACATTGACGGGGTTTTAGAATCATAGATTTAGAGCTGGAAAGGATTTTAGAGATTATCTCATCCAACACTGATCTCCCTTCTCTCCCATCTTCTCTCTCATTTTATAGATGAGAGTGGTTGTGACTTGTCTAAGGTTACAAGTAGGTTTGTGTTTGATTTGTTTTTCAGTTATATCTGACTCTCTGTGACTCTATTTGGGTTTTTTGGCAAAGTTAATGGAGTGGTTTGCAATTTTCTTCTTCATCTCATTTGACAGATTAGAAAACTGAGGCAAACAGGGTTATATGACTTGCCCAAGGTCACACAGCTAGTAAGCATCTGAGGCTGGATTTAAACTCATGAAGATGAGTCTACAATTAGGTAGTAAGCAACAAAACCAGGAGGGATTGGAACCAAGGTCTCTGATTTCAAACTGAACATTCTTTCTCTATCCCCATGATTCCTGAAAACAAGGTCTTGAGGGAGAGGTATCAGGGAAGGATTGACTGATCAAGGTGATCAGGCATTGAGGCTAAGCTACTCATGGGCTAGAATCATAGAATCTGATTACCTCTATGTTAAAAGACTTTGGGAAGAATTTAGAATTATAGGACCGAGAGCTGAAAGGAACAGTAGAGATAATCTACTCCCCCTCTCTTCACCCCTCACTCTACCCCTTAAAGAAGGAGGAGGAAACTGAGGCTAAGAGAGGGGATGAGACTTATTTTCCAGACATCTATAATATCTAACTTTTCTAACATTCTATTCACCTCTTCAACTTCTTTCTTATTTATTTTGTGGCTAGAATTATCTAATTCTGGGAGGGAAAGATTCAGATATTCCACTAGTATAATTTTTCTATTTCCTCTTGTAACATTTAACTTCTCTAAGAATTTGGATGCTATACCACTTGGCACATACATGTTTAGCATTGATATTACTTCATTATCTATAGTACCTTTTAGCAAGATGTAGTTTCCTTCCTTATCTCTTTTAATTAGATCTTTTTTTGCCTTTGCTTTGTCTGAGATAAGGATTGCTACACCTGCTTTTTTGACTTCAGCTCCAACCTTTTACCTTTATTCTATGTGTATCTCTCTGTTTCAAATGTGTTTCTTGTAAACATCATATTGTAGGATTCTGGTTTTTAATCTACTCTGCTTTTCACTTCTGTTTTATGGCAGAGTTCATCCCATTCACATTCACAGTTATTATTACCAACCATCTATTTCCCTCCATCCTATTTACCCCCTTTGTACTTTCCCCCCTTCTTTCATCCTATTCCTCTTCACCAGCATTTTGCTTCTGACCCCTGCCTCCTCCAATCTGCTCTCGCTTTTATCATCCCCCTCTCTTTTGCTACCCTTTTCTCCCCTGCTTCTGCCCTCTTTTCTATCAGTGCCCCCTTTTCCCTTTACCCTTTTACTTTCCAAAAGAATAAGCTAAATTTCTTTATTCAAATGAACATATATGTTCTTCCCTCTTTGAACCAAATCTGATGAGTAAGGTTGAAACAATCCTCACCCCTCCCTTCTTTCCCTCTATTGTAATAGTTTTTTTGCATCTTTTCATATGATGTAATTAACCTCATTCCACCTCCCCTTTCCTCTTCTCACCATATACTCCTTTTTTCACCCCTTAATTTTCTTTATATCATCACATCAAAGACAATTTATATTATAACCTCTATGTATACTCCTTCTATCTGCCCAAATAGAGATACAGTTCTCAAGTGTTATAAGTATTATCTTCCTGTGTAGGGATGTAAACAGTTTAACCTTATTGAATAACTTTTTCCCCCTGTTTTCCTTTTTATACTTCTTTTGAGTCTTGTATGTTAGGATAAAATTTTCTATTCAGTTCTGGTCTTTTCATCAGGAAACCTTGAAAGTCCCCTACTTCATTGAATGTCCATCTTTTCCCCTGAAAGATAATGATCAGTTTTTCTGGGTAGTTGATTCTTGGTTGCAATCCAAGCTCCTTTGCTTTCCAGAATATCATATTCCAAGTCTTGCGATCCTTTAATGTTGAAAACTGCCAGGTCCTGTGCAATCCTGACTGTGTCTCCATGATATTTAAATTGCTTCTTTCTGGCTGCTTGGAGTATTTTTTTCCTTCACCTGATAATTCTGGAATTTGGCTATAATATTCCTTGGAGTTTTCTTTTTGGGCTCTCTTTCAGGAGGTGATCGGTGGATTCTTTCAATGATGAGTTTATCCTCTGATTTTACAATATCAGGGCAGTTCTCCTTGATAATTTCCTGGAATATGGTGTCTAGACTCTTTTCTGATCATGGCTTTCAGGTAGTCCAATAATTATCAAATTGTCTCTTCTGGATCTATTTTCCAGGTCAATTGTCTTTCCAATGAGATATTTCACATTTTCTTCTATTTTTTCATTCTTTTGATTCTGTTTGACTGATTCCTGGTGTCTCATGCAGTTATATAGATTCCATCTGTCAAATTTGAATTTTTGAGGCATTGTTTCTTCAGTAAGATTTTGTGCCTCCTTTCCCATTTGGCCAAATGAATTTTTTAAGGAATTGCTTTCTTCAGTCAGTCTTTGTGCTTTGTTATTCTTTTTTCATAATTTTCTTGTGTTGCTTTCATTTCTCTCTCCATTTTTCTTCTACCTCTCTCAATTGATTTTTAAAATCCTTTTTGAACTCTTTCAAGAAGGCTTTTTGGTCTTGGGACCAATTCATCTTCCCTCTTGAGGCTTCACATGTAGGCAATTTGAGAGTCTTGTCCTCATCTGAGTTTGTGTTTTGCTCTTCCCTGTCAACAGAAGCTCTCAATGTTAAGAGCCCTTTTCTGTTTCTTACTCATATTGTAGTTTATTTTTTTTTAAGTTGAGGTCTGCTCTTGGGATAGAAGAGTCACGGTTTTAAGCTTCTTGTGCTGGGGGATAGGGGTTGTGTCACTGGCTTTTTACTCTGAGGCCTTTCTGTTTTGTGGATTCCTCACCTCCCTGGATTTCTTCCCTGCTCTTGTTCCAGGAGCTGGGATGACCCTGCCCAGTTGTGCCTTTCCTGTGGGTTGCCCTCCAGCTGGCAGCCTGCCCTCTCAGCTGGTGCTGGTGGATCTCACAACTAGCCCACTGTGCCACCAGCTTGCTGAGCCAGGATCAAGGGGCCTCAATTGCTCCACTGTGTCCAAGAGCTTCCTGCTGACTTTCCCAGACCCCCTCAGTGCTGTGCTGTACTGTGCTGACCTGAGCTGCGCTCCCCTTTTGCCCAAGTGAGACTGACCTTTCTTGAAGTCTTCTAAATTATCTCAAATCAGAAGATTGTGTCTCTCTGTCTTTTTGTAGGTTCTGTAGTTTCAGAATCCACTTAGAGGCTTGATTTAATGTTCTTTTTGAGGGAACTGCAGGAGAGCTTAGGCAACTTGCTGACTTCTCTCTGCCATCTTGACTCCACCCCCGCCCCTTGTTCCAGATCATATAATGAGTGGTGGAGATAGGGTTTAGGGCCAGGACTTCTGATGGTGTGTCCAGTGCCTTTTGACACAAATAGGAGAAGGAGTAAATATAGCTCTCTACTGACTCAGTGGGGCTTTGCCCCATAGATTGGGACAATTATTTCCCTTCTTCTGGATATTAATGGAGAAAGAACACCTAGAACATTGCCTCTGCCCTCCCTCCTAGGATCACATCTGGAGCACTGTGTGCAATTCGAGGGCCACATTTTGGCTTTAACTAGCTGGAGCACATCCAAAGAAAAGGAGGATGGTGTGGGTCCTTAAAACAATGTCACTCGAGGAATAGTTAATGGAATTGGGGATATTTAACCAGAGGAATAGATGAAAGTGGGAGAAAGTTAAAGATCATGGTCTCAACATATTTGAAAGTCTGGTACATGGAAGAGGTATTAGGCAGGTTCTTTTTGTCCCCAGTGGGTAGACCCAAGAACAATGAGGGGAAGGGGTATAGGGGCAGATCCAACAGCCCAGTCACTGCTGTGACTCTGGGCAAGTCTATTCACCTCTCTGGGCCTCTGAGGCCATTCACCCAGAGCTCCCTCTTCTCCCCTCTTCCTCATTTCATATCACTCAGGTATCTTCTGCCACTCTCTTATTCCATATCAAGGCTAATCCCTCTACTTGTTCATCCCATTCCATCCATCTCCTCCCTGTCTCCTGTTATCTCTACTCTCTCACTTATCTTCAATCTCTTCTCCTTTCCCGCTCCTTCCCTACTGCCTCAAACACACCCATGACTCCTCCATCCTCAAAAATCCCTTCCCTTGACCCTTCTATCCCCACTAACTCTCATCCTATATCTCCTCTGCCCCTTGTGGCTAAATTCCTCTAAGAGGACATCTACAATAAATTCCTCCACTTTCTCTCCTCCCACTCCCCTGTTAACTCCTTACAATCCAGCTTCTGACTTCCTAATTCAACTGAAACTGCTCTCTCCAGAGATGTCAATGAGCTTCCAGTGCCCACATCTAACGGCCTTTTCTCAATCCTCATTCTTCTTGACCTCTCAGCAGCCATTTACCCTCTTCTCCTTGATACTCTCTTCTCTCTAGGTTTTTGGGAGACCACTCCCTACTTGGTTCTCTTCCTACCCATCAGACCACTCCTCAGTCTCTTTTGCTGGATCCTTATCCAGGTCATACCCATTCACTGTGGGCATCTCCCAGGGCTCTCTCCTGGGGCATTATCTCTTTTCCCTCTATGACATTTCACTCATCAGCTCCCATGAATTCAATAATTAGCTCCATGAAGATGATTCTCAGATCTATTCATCCCTCCCTAACTTCTCTCCTGTCCAAGTGCCTGGATAGTCCAAGATCTCTCTCTCTCTCTCTCTCTCTCTCTTTTGGTGAGGCAATTGGAGTTAAGTGACTTGCCCAGGGTCACACAGCTAGTAATTGTTAAGTGTCTGAGGCCGGATTTGAACTCAGGTCCTCCTGAATCCAGGGCCAGCGCTCTATCCACTGCATCACCTAGCTGCCCCTAAAATCTCTCTCTCTCTCTCTCTCTTTTTTTTTTTTTTTTTTAGTGAGGCAATTGGGGTTAAGTGACTTGCCTAGGGTCACACAGCTAGTAAGTGTTAAGTGTCTGAGGCCGGATTTGAACTCAGGTACTCCTGACTCCAGGGCCGGTGCTCTATCCACTGTGCCATCTAGCTGCCCCTCTCTCTCTTTTGATAGTCCAAGATCAAGACCCTTGAGTTGGGTATGTCATAGACATCTTAAACTCAATATGTCCATTATCTTTCTGCAAAAACTTTCCCTCTTCCCAATCTTCCCTATCACTATTGGGAAACCCACTCTCCTTTCAATCACTTTCAGGCTTGCAACCTACATATTATCCTTGACTCTTCACTTTTTCTCATTTTACATAACTAATCAGTTGTCAAGTGCTTCCATCTTGACCTTCATAACATCTCTGGTATATGAGATTTGGTGGTGTTGGCAGTGGGGAGTCATCATTCGTTCTTGAGTAGGGGAACTATGTCATGACAGCAGACCACTGGGAGGATTGCTCAGGCTAGGACTGCAGGAAGTTAGCTCAGGGCCCTAGGCCTCAGGCAGCCCAGAAAGCCAGCCTCAGCACAGTTTCCATGAGACACTCGTGTTCTTTAGGCAGCATATGTGTGTGAGCAAAGTGTGAACCATGACACCAAGGGCTGAAGTCATCTCGAGTTCCCCCGGCAACTGGGCGTAGCAGACATGAAGCCCTCACCCAGGCTACCAGCTGGCATGCAGGGCAGCCCCATGGATGGGGCAGTTAGTGGGAGGTTCCCCATGATGGCTTCCCTGCCTTAGGGGTCATGGGCTCTTTTTTTTTTTTTTTTTTGCTTTTACCCATAAGCCTCATCAAATTCAGACAGGCTGGGGTGCTGGGGTCTGGGGTGTGGTGGAAGTGGCAGAGAGAACTTTCCATATCTAGAAAGAGCCCCAGAAACCCAATAATAGGCTCAGCCTGCAAAGGGGGCAGATCCTCAGAGATCTTCTGGGGAAGCTACTTAGGCCAGCTGTGATTTTCTGTAGTTATTCAGCCCCCACAGTCTCTTTAGGATGTGTTCCCACCCTCCTTGTCCACACCCTCAAATCACTGACTCTCAGAGCCAAAAGGGACCTTAGACTAATGAATGAGCATCCAACTCAGTTTCTTTCCCAGGGCATGCATTCCCATTACAGCCTCCTTCTCAGGGAATAATTTTGCCTCTGCTTAGGAGCTTCCAGTGGTGGGGGACTTACTCCCTGATGAGGCTGCCATTGCATTTTCAGATAACTCTGCATATTAGGAAGTGTTTTCTTCCACTGAACAAAAATCTAGTTCCCTATAACTGTTCTCCATGGTTCCAATTTCTGCTCTGTCATGGGACTAGACTTAGAGCCTGGTACCTCTCTGAAAAACCATCTAATTCAAGAGTTCTTGACCTTTTCTTGGGGGATACCTTTTGGCAGTCTGCTGAAACCCATGAAATCCTTTTCAGAGTCATATTTTTCAATGCACAGAGTCAAATATATAGTGTTACAAAGGAAACCTATTTTATTGAAATAAAAATGTAATTTTTTCCCATCCAAGTTCATAGACCTCCTGAAACCTATGCAGGGGCTCCATGGGGAGTCTGTGAACCAGAGATTAAGGACTCTTGATCTAGCTCAACCCTTTCATTATACAAAAGAGGATCTGGGAATAGGAGATGTCAAGTGACTTGCCCAAGGTCACACAGATCCTGTACTTCTGGGTCAGGATTTGAATTCCAGTCATCCTGACTCCAACACTTTCCACTCTATCCACTTCCTGCTTCTTAAAGCTCCCTTTTCTCCTGAGTTTGGAGCCAGTGTGGTGTATTGGAAAGAGGACTGGGTTTTGTTCAGAGGAACTGGGTTCAAATTTCACTTCTGATACTTGCTGCTTGTGGGACCTGGAATAATTAATTAAAAACTCCATAGTACACAATACATAGAACTTAATTATTTATATATTGATGATGACAATGACATTATAGCCCCTCTCTGGGCCTCAGTTTTCCTTCCTGACCTGTAAGATGGAAGACAGTCTTAAATTACCTCTAAGAGCTTTAAATTTATGTTCTTTAGTAGGCAGAGTACCAGAAACACATTATTATGTATTTTGGGGGGGGGGCAATTGTGGTTAAGTGACTTTCTCAGGATCATACAACTAGTAAATATCTGAGGCTAGATTTGAATTCAGATCCTCCAGAACCAGTGCTCCAACCACTGCACTACCTAGCTGCCCACAAACACACTAAACCAAGGGAGTACAGGTTCTAGTTCCATGTGCTGAGTGACTTTGGGCAAGTCTCTTTCCTTCTCTAGGCCTCAGAATCTCCCTCTGAGAAATGATTGGGTTGGGGGAGAATGTTTCTAAAAGTCTTTGAAGCTATAATACAGTTGTTCTGTTTGGACAGGGTGATCTCTGAACTCTCTAGCTTCCTTGTGTTTCTGCTTCCCTGCTATGGATTTCTGATCAGCTAATCTTGGCCCCTCTCATTTCTTAAAGACTAGACAATTTAAAATAAAATCAGGCAGGGGAGGAGAACAAGGGTTGCTACTCAGCCCTTGTAGTGTCAACTACAGCCTCCTGGAGAAAGATAAGAAAGGAAGATGTTCAATGAAGTGGGCTTCCATGACAGTGAGAACCAACCCCCTCCATGCACCATCCGGCCCCAGACAGTTTTTTTCTCTCTCAAATGTTTGTTGCCCGCGAAGCTTGGCCATCTCCAAACCATTCCACCTGCTTTCCAGCCATTATTCCTATTGCTTACTGTTGGAAATGAGCTCTGCTCCTGGAACCAACTCTGAGCTGGTGAGCTTTGACAAAATCCACATGGAAACCAGACTTCCATCTCCCTTTCTGGCCATCTCCAAACGATGGTGCTCAACCTGCTCCACTTACAGTTTCTCCCTATATGTTGCATTCCCCATTTGGAAGGTAAGCTCCCTGAGGTCAGGTTTTGTCTTGTTTGCTTGAATTTGTTTCTCTAACACTTAGCACTGTGCCTAGCACATAACAGGAGCTTAATTTCTTCTTTCTCTCTCTCCATCAATTTATAGTTGTATCTTTCTATCCATTCATCTATCTCTATCCATCCATCTCTAGTAATAATAATAATAATACCTGGTACTTATATAGTGCTTTAAGATTTGCAAAACACTTTATATATTCTCATTTGATCCTTACAACAACCCTGAAAAGTAAGTGCTATTGTTTTTCTCATTTTACAAATAAGGAAACTGAGACTGAGAGAGATTAAGTGACTTCCATTTACAGCCAATCTGAGACAAGATTTAAACTTAGTTCTTCTTGATTCCAAGTCCAACACTATCAACTATGCAACTTACCTTCTTGCTTATCCAATCTCTCTCTCTCTCTCTCTCTCTCTCTCTCTCTCTCTCTCTCCTCCCATTCCCTCATTATCTAGTCATCCATCCATCTATCTATCTATCTATCTATCTATCTATCTATCTATCTATCTATCTATCTATCTATCTATCTATCTATCTATCTACCTATCTATCTACCTATCTATCTACCTATCTCTCTATCCTCTCTCTCTTGTTAGTTCAGTCTTATTCAAAATCTGTCACACACACACACACACACACACACACACACACACACTAATTTCTGCTTGAATTTCTCCCCTTCCTTATAAGGTGTTCTGCTTTATAGTCAATTTCAGCTGAGTTGTCCTGGGCCCCCTCTCCCTCACACCCCTCCTTTAGGTGCTTACCTTGTGAGCCAGGTTATTCTGGGGATAAGGGGAGATCAAAGAGGAAGGACCTCAAACCATGCTCTCAGGAAGTTCATGGTCCCGAGGAGACAGAAGGGGAGCCTCAAGGAACTCATTGTCTAAGGAAGATCATGGAGGAACAGACCTAAGCCCTGACCTCAGGAAGCTCACAATTTGGGGAATACAGGAGAAAGTTGGTTTGGAGAAGGAAGAAACTGGAAAAAAAAAGAGAACATGTAAGGAGATATTATAAATAAAACAGATATGAAGAAGAAATTGCTAATATGAAAGATATCATAGAATGAGAATTGACAAAACATGGTAAGTAATTGGATGCAGTGAAAGAGAGGAGATTTGCAGCAAGTTTTGAGCCTGGGAATATTGGAATTATCATGTTCAGGAATGTGGAGATTGTGAAATGGGACAGGTTTGGAGAGAAGATGATAAATTCAATTTTGGACATGCTGGGACATTCAGGTGGAGATGCTAAGTGGGCAGTTGTAAATGTGGGACTGGATTTTCAGAGAGAGAGAGATCAGTACTTGGGATAAAAATGTGGAGATCATCTATAGCAAAGGGAGAATGATATTGGCAAAGGAGAGAGAGAGAGAGTTAGCATCAGAGAGAGGAAAGGAGAAAGAAGATGCTTTGAGTTGGAAACATCTGCCCCTGGAGGACCCAGACTTGACACAGTGCTGATGGACTCTGATCCTGTTTTCATAAAATGGTAACATCTGGCCAAGGCAGCCCCAAATGGAGGCAAACATCTGCATGTCTGGCATTCATAGGGCCAAACATCTGGATTAACTGTGGGCCAAACAATCACAGTTCCTTTACATCTGTAAGGCTCGTCATGCCTTTCTCAGTTCTTTTTTAAATGTTCATTCTCTCATCTCATAGTTGCAAATTCAAATCCAACAAATTCTCCTAGTCTTAATTAAACTCCTACTGGGTAGGAGACCATGGACTGGAGGTATTATACTAAATAAGATAATGAGTCCCTGTGTTCATACAGACAAGCATTTATAAATTGTTTCCTACACTTGACTGGGGATTAAAAGCAAAACAAATCCTTGACTTCAAAGAGCTCACATTTTGATGGGGTAGGTAGCACAATCACACATAGATATATATGATGTGTACAGAGTATGTAGATGCAAGGTAATATTTGAGAGGAAGGGGCCAGGAAAGGTCTCCTGCAAAAAGTTGTGTCTCAAAGGAAACCAGGTTGTCTTAGAGATAGAGAGAACGGAGGGGGGGGCAGTCAACGCAAAGGCAAGAAGACAGAAGATGGAGCATTTTATGTGTCTGTGTATGTGTTTGGGGAGGAACGAGTAGCCTAGGAAGGCAAGACTGTAGAATGAAAGGAGAGGAGTCATATGTAAGGAGACTAGAAAGATGGGAAGAGGTCAGGTTGGGAAGAGCTTGAGATGTTATATGGCCCGTTGTCTTCTTGGCCTCACCACAATGGACGTGTGAAGGCTGCAACACATATTATATAGAGGAGGAAAGTCTAAGAGAAAAGAGAAGGCTGAGAATAGGTTTAAGGGAAAGACCTATATTCAGAAGGTGAGAAGAAGAAGAAACAGTGAAGGAGGCAGAGACAGGAGTGGTGGGAGATCAGAGAACCAGGAGAGTATGGTATCATAAAAGCCCAGTAAAGTAACAATTTTAAGGAGGGGATACTGGGCAGTATTGAAGTGGCAGAAAGGTCAATTTCAATGAGGTCATTAGGACCATAGCCTATAATGCTGGAAAAAATCTGCAGACTGAGATGATTTTGGTTTCTCTCTACCTATGTTTATCTCCTCAATTTCTTTTTCTTATTGGAAAGGGGAACCTCATTACAGATAATTCTGGTTCTTGGTTTTCACAAAACACATTACTTATATTAAACAAAAGACCTGTTTATTCCCATAATTACTAGTTGTTATTTTAATAGGAATGGATGTTATATTTTGTCAAGAGTTTTTTCTATATTTATTGATATAACCACATAGTTTTTGTTGTTCTTCTTGTTGATATGTTTCTAGTTATGTTTCTAGTTTTCTTAATATTGAACCAGCCCTATATTTTTGGCATAAATCTAACATGGTCATAGTGCATAATCTTTGTAACATGTTGTTGTAATCTTCTTGATAATATTTCACATAAAATGTTTGTATCAACATTCATTAGAGATATTGGTCTATAGTTTTCTTTTTCTGTTTTGATTCTCCCTGCTTTAGGTATCAAGATCATATTTGTACCATAGAAGGAAATTGGTAGGATTCCTGTTTGTTTTTTTTTACCTTTGGAAGTTCATTTATGATTGGTTTGATTTTTTTAACTAAGATTTGGTTATTTAAGTCCTATATTTCTTGTTCTGTTAATGTGGGCATTTTTTTTAATGTAAATGTTCATCCATTTCACTTAGATCAGCAGTTTTATTGGCACATAATTGGACAAAGTAGTTCTTAATTATTTTATTTCTTCTTAATTGGTTGTGAATTCACCATTTTCATTTTTGATGTTGATAATTTGGTTTTCTTCTTTTTAAAAATCAAGTTAACTAATGGCTTATCTATTTTATTTGTTTTAAACAGCTCTTAGTTACGGGGGCAGCTAGGTGGTGCAGTGGATAGAGCACCGGCTCTGGAGTCAGGAGTACCCGAGTTCAAATCTGGCCTCAGACACTTAACACTTACTAGCTGTGTGACCCTGGGCAAGTCACTTAACCCCAATCGCCTCACTTAAAAAAAAACAAGAACAAACAGCTCTTAGTTTTATCTATTAATTCAATATTTTTTTTTCTTTCAACTTTGTTAATATTTCCTTTGCTTTTTTAGGATTTATAGTTTAGTATTTAATTAAGGGTTTTAAATTTGTTGATTCTCTAGTTTGATTTTTTTAGTTATGTACCCAATTCATTGATTTGCTTTTTTATTAATAAAAGTGTTTAAAGATATAAATTTTCCCCAAAGCACTGCTTTAGCTGCACCCTATGTATGGTATGTTATTTCATATTTGTCATTATCTTTCACTAAATTATTAATTGTTAATATTACTTATTTCTTTGATTCACATATTCTCTAGAATCAAGTTATTTTGTCTCCAAGTAATTTTTTTTTTGGTGGAGCAATGAGGGTTAAGTGACTTGCCCAGGGTCACACAGCTAGTAAATGTCAAGTGTCTGAGGCTGGATTTGAACTCAAGTGCTCCTGAATCCACTGTGCCACCTAGCTGCCCCCTCCAATTAATTTGAATAATTTCTTCAGTGGTCCTCTATTGATATTATTTTTATTGCGTTGTGTCCCACAAAAGATGTACTGAATAATTCTGCATTTGTTTATCAGATTTTTATGTTCTAATACAATGTCAATTTTTGTATGTGAAGGTGCCATACACACCTGAGAATATGCCTATGACTTTCTATTTTCATTTAATAATCTTGAGGGCTATCATATCTAACTTTTCTAAAATTCTAGTCAGATTCTTCACTTCTTTTTTATTATTGTTTAAATTTATTTAGATCTGAGAGGAATAAATTCAGGTCCTCCCTACTATTATAGTTTTAGTGTCAATTTCTCCCCATAACTCATTTAAATTTTCCTTTAAGTATTTAGATGATATGCTTTTTAGTACATATATGTTTAGTATTGATATTAATCCATTGTCTATGGCACTTTTGAGCAAAGTGTGGTTTCCCTGTTTACTTTTTATGGTTGTCTAATTTTGCTATTGGTTCATAATAGATTTTTGTCATAGCATTTTATTTTAATTCTGTGTATATCTTTCTGTTCCAAGTGTTTTTCCTGTAAATAACCTACTGTTGGATTCTGTTTTCTAAGCTATTCTTCTGACATATTTTATGATGTGTTCATCCCATTCACATTTACAGTTATGATTGGTTATTGTGTATTTCTCTCTATCTTGTTCTTTTATCTTTTTTTATTATCTTTGTTTCCTGCCACCTTTTTTCTTTTTCTTTTTCTTTTTTTTTGCAGGGCTATGGGGGTTAAGTGACTTGCCCAGGGTCACACAGCTAGTAAGTGTCAAGTGTCTGAGGCAGGATTTGAACTCAGGTCCCCCTGAATCCAGGGCTGGTGCTTTATCCACTGTGCCACCTGGCTGCCCCCTCCTGCCACCTTTTTATAAAGAAAAAGATGATTGTGAGAGAGAAGAAATGGAATCAGAACCTGTGTTCTAGGTTTGATGTAATCTACTTCTGCTCTCCTGCTTCTATTCTCTTTCCTTCACCCAGAACCCCCAAACACACTATTATCCTTTCTTTTCTTTTAAGATGAGTTTTTTCCTTAAGGCAACTCCCTCTTTTAATCTACTCTCCTTTTTATTTCTTTTTTCTTCCCTTTCCCTATTAAAGCAAATATATTTCTGTACTCCAGCAATTCTCAGCGTATGGTCCACAGACTCCTGGGAGTCCCTGAAATCTTTTCAGGGGTTCTGTGAGGTCAAAATAATTATCATAATGATATTAAGATGTTATTTGCCTATTAAAATACTCCTGTCTTTTATAACTACATATCTGTGTAAAGCCATTTTCTTTATATACTTCAACCAAAAGGAACATATTACAACAGATTAAATTCAGAAACAGATATAATTACCCAGCTGTCTTCTATTAAGCCAGACATTAAAGAAATTAACAAAAATATGTAAAACAATACTACCCTTCTCACTAATTTTTTTGTTTTGTTAAATCTAATTGTTTTTTCATGAAATATGTTATTTATGGTAATATATAAGAAGTTTATTATTGTTATTTAAGTGAATCAATAAATATTTAAAACCTTTATAGGTTTCAATACTGATTTATATAACTCACATAAACAAAAGCTCTTTGAAGTCCTCAATAATTTTTTAAGAGTGTAAAGAGGTTCTGAGACCAAGAAGTGTGAGAATAGTTTCTGTATCCAACTGCATATGTTTGTGTGTATGTGTGTGTGTGTGTGTGTGTATTCTTTCTTATTTTGACCAGTTGATATGAGAGTGAGGTTCAAGTGTTACTAGTTCCGTTCCATATTTGTTTGTATAGACTTCTACTTGTGCACTCTGATATTGTGAGATAATTTTCATTCTCCTTCCTCTCACTTACTACCTTTCTTCCCTGTGTATACCTTTTTTCCCTTCCCTTTCTTTTTTTTTAAAGATCATCAAAACATAACTGAATCAATCTTAGACCTTCTGTCTAATCAGACTCCCTCTATGACCCCTGATGATGATAGAGTTCTGAGGGGATACATATATTATCTCCCTATATTAGAATGTCAACAGTTTATCCTTTTTAGTCCCTTATGATTGCTCTCTCATAGTTACCTTCTTTTATGATTCTTTGAACTCATCTTTGTATTTAAAAGTTTTTTCATAGCTCTGGTCTTTTTATCAGGAATGCTTTGAAGTTCTGTATACCATTAAAGGTCTGATTTTTCCCCCTGGAGAATGATGTTCATTTTTGTTGGGTGCATTATCCTTGGCAGCAAGTCTATATTTTTTTTACTTTCTAGATGTGAAAAGTAGCCTGCTTCAGTCTGTGTTCAATCAATATCAGATTTTAATATTTCTTATTGTCTCATGTAGTCATAGCTCCGTTCTAATTTTCAAGGAGTTTGTTCCTTGGGTAAGGTTATTTTATTTCTCATTCTAAGCTGATAATATCTCTTTTCAAATCTTCCATAGTTCTCATTTCTTTTTCCAATTTTTCCTCTAGTACTCTCATTTGATTTTAAAAATAATTTTACCTCTTTTTTTAAACAAACTCTACTTCATCTCTTCTAGCAATTCAAGTTAAACTTGTGAGGTTTTGCTTGCAGATGTTTTGGTATCATACTCTTCTTCTAGGTTTTTATCTTGAGCATTTCTGTCACCATAATAGCTCTTTATGGTGTTTTTTTAGGGGGTTCCTTATTCTTCCAGTTTACTGTCTGACTTCAAACTTCATGTTAGGGCTATGTTCTGCATAGTTCTGGGAGGCGAGAGGTATTTGGGTTGGACTTTTGTCCTCTTGGGTACTTTTGATGCTTTGGGGGATATTTAGTGTTGAGTTATTCCAGAATCTCAGGGACAGCTCAGCCTGGGTACCTGCAAGCTTTTAGTACTCCCAAAGAAGTATGATCCAGGGAAGAATCTGATCACTGACCTCTTGATCTGATTCTGGGTATCAGCTCTCTCTGAGCTCTGTATGTTTCTGACTTGGGTTTGGGTCTGCACAACCATCCTATGGGTTTGCCCCAGTTGGAAGTCCCAGGAGACTGCTGTTGGACTCAGATATTGTTAATCATCTGGAAAACTCTGAATGTTCAGAGGGACATAGTCTCCCTTTTAGTTTGGGATTTTTGTTTTAGTTATTTCACTACAAACTTCAGACAAGACTAGAGGCTAGAACTGAGACCCTGCTTAGCTCTTGGGGTCAGAACCATACAGCTACTGTTTTCTTCTGAACTCATCCCTTCATCACTATATAGCCTAGATACTGCAATCCCTCTTCACCATGAAACAGCACCCCTAGGTGTATGTCCCCTCTTCAGTCCACCCAAGATGAATGACCTAAAACTGGGTATTGAACAACAGAGCACCCATTGGTATCTGTTCCTGAATCCTGCACAAGGTCAGGCTCCCACTGTTTGGATCTGGAGCCTCTTTTTGCTTTGGTTCACAGCCTCAATTCCCTTTTAGTTCCATTTATTCAATGCTTCATGCAGAGCATCTCTGGCTAGACTTGATTTATAGTGTCTACAGACTTCTCTGTATGTCTTCCTAAGCCTACCTGAGGTGACAAATATGTCTCACTATGATTTTATTTTCTTGGATTTTTTGATCAGGACTTGATCTGGTCATCTCCCCAAAGAGAAAAAGACCTTTTTGAACAAAAATATTTATATCAGCTCTTTTTATGATGGCTAAGAATTAGAAATCAAAGGAATGCTTATCCATTAGGGAATGGCTAAACAAGTTATGGTATATGATGGTGATGGAATATTATTGTGCTATAAGAAATGACAAGTAGAATGATTTCGGAAAGACCTGGAAAGACTTGTATGAACTGATGTATAGTGAAGTGAGCAGAACCAAGAGAAAATTGTGCACAGAGACAATATTGTTTGATAAAGAACTGTGACTGACTTAACTTTTCTCAGCAATACAATGATCCAAGACAATCCCAAAGGACTATTGATAAAACATACTATCTACCTCCAAAGAAAGAACTGATATTGATTGAACACAGACTGAAACATGTTAGCTTTCACTTTCATTTTTTCTTTTATTTAAGTTTTCTTGTACAAAATGACTAATTTGGTAGTATTTTATGTAATTGCATATGTATAACCCATATCTGACTGCTAAGTGCCTCAGGGAACAGCGAGGGGAGGGAGAGAAAGGAATAAAAATTGGAATGCAAAACTATAAATAAAAATGTTTATTATTTCAAAAAATTAAAAAACTTGATCTGGTACATTTTCTGGATTTTTGTGGCGGATTTGTGTAGGTGAACTCAGCTGCACTTCTTGCTTCAGCACTTAGCACTATGACCGGCACATAGTAGGTACATTATTAATGCTAGCTGACTGACTGGCTGCTACTTAGCCATCTTTTCTTCCACCCACCTCTCCATTAAGAGGAGGGTAATATATTTCATAATCAGTCCTCTGGAATTGAGATTGGTTATTAATTTATCTGAATTCTGATAGAGTAGGGTTTTTTTTTGCTTTATATCCTTGTAATTGTACATATATTGGTTTTCCTTTTTTTCTTTGCTCTGAGTCATTTCATACAAGTATCCTCAATGTTTTCTGAATTCCTCACTTTTGCCTTTTCTTTTGGCACAGTAGTAATATTCCATTACATTCACATCAGACAATTTGTTCAACCATTCCCTAATTGATGAGCATCCATGTTGTTTCCAGGTTTTTTTCTTCCCAAAAAAGTGCTGTGATGAATATTTTGGTATATATGAAACCTTTCTCTGTTTTTTACCTCCTTGGGATATATACCTGCAAGTCAAAGTATGCGAAGAATTTATTTTTCTTATATAATTCCATATTATTTCACAAGAAGCTTTGTCACTATTTAGGTAAAGGGCAGCATTCCCCTGATCTGCCAGCCTAGTTTCCCTGTCAAAAAGAAGAAATAAGGTTAAGTTCACATGACTTGTTCTTGACAAATCACTGCTGCCTAATAATTTCATTCTTCAAAAGGAGAAGGAAACAACGAGAGGAACATTTATTCTGGATCTAATTCTTACTAACAAGAGGAACTTGTTTCTGGGATGGAAATTATGTCAACCTTGGGGAAAAGCTGCTGTCCTTTGACCAGAGGAAGACTTCAAGGAGATGAAGTTCCCATCTTCGCTACCTCATGCCTCTATTCCAGTCTTTCAATCTGTTTCCCAAACTCATCTATTTCCTCCTTCTGCCCAGGTGGTCTATGGAGGAAAGAGTGAGGCTGAAGACTTTGCGCAGCTCTGCCTCACTTAAATCCAATTCACCCACAAGTTAAGATATCACTCTTGTGATGCCATTGGTCTTCTTTGAGAATGAAGGACAAACAGTAGATGACAGTATTGGTTCTGTTTATCCTTCTGTTAATATTCACTCAAATGCCACCCATCATGCTTCTTCTGACTCTAGTTTCTGGACTTGCTCATGAACACATCTTCTTAATATATAGTGCTGCTTGAACCAGGAGAACGTTGTGCACAGTTACATTAATATTGTTTGATAAAGAGCTGTGAATGACTTAACAATTCTCAGCAATACATTGATCCAAGAAAACCTCAAAGGACTAATGATGAAGCATACTATCCACCTCCAAAGAAAGAACTGGTATTGATTGAATATAGACTGAAGCATGCTATTTTTCACTTTCGTTTCTTTTTATTTAAGTTTTCTTATACAAAATGGCTAATAAGGTAATGTTTTACATAGTTGCACATATATAATCTATATCTAATTGCTTACCACTTCAGGGAGGGAATATGGAAAGGAGGGAAGGAGGGAAGGAGGGATAGAATTTGGAACTCAAAACTTTAAATAAAAATGCTTATTATTATTATTTAAAAAACAAATAATTGATGATTTAAAAAAAGGAATGCCTGGAAAAAATATACAGTGCTACTCAAAGACCAGACTTCCTCCCTTTTTCCTATCTGCTCCACCATCCTGACAATGGACAAGAAAGCTGAAGACACAGAACTGGACAATTACAACTATGTGGAGCTAAGTGCAGTAGTGAGCATCCTTTTCATACCTCAATAGTTTGTAAGATTACTGCTCTTTTAAATCCCAGCACAACAATGGAATCCAATTCCTCATGATGACCCTGGAGTTATCAACAGTCCTAACTCTTAGAGCTCTTCTAAAATGGAAACTTCCACTTTTGTGGAAGCATATTAAAAACAACCCTTTGCAGTTCTCTAAAAATATTAGGAAATAATATTACTGAGTGCTAAAAAATAAAAAATCCTGGGGAAAACCCTTTGGAAAGGTCTCTCTATAGCATCAAGGAAACATGAGTGCACTTTGCCGCAGACAGCAGTGAGAAGAATGGACAGTAACATCACTTGTGGAGGAATTTAAAGTAGCTTTCTCCACGTCATAGGGTTCTCCTGTTAGAGAGTCTTCCACACAAGGAACTTTCTTATCAGGCAGCTCAGGACCGGCGGAATCCTTTCCCTGCTCAGGGTGTCCTCACCCTATGTCCCCTCAGTGCAGCATCTCTGCTGGGCAGATTGCTTATCTGGGTGCCCATGGCCTGTCTGCCTCTGGGAACTCAATAACCTACCTCAACTTACAGAACACAGACTCCCCAGAACTGCCTCTGGCTCCCATGACTCCTGGAAGGTGCATCTTGCTTTTTAAATGGAGCACCCAGAGGCATGGTGGATCCTTCAGGAAACCAATGCCTAATCATCTCTAATTTCAACACGCTTAACTGAAGAACTTTTGCCTACCCCGCAAAGAAAAGTAACAGAGATTGGATATTCATACGCATTTCATTTAACACCTCATTGTCTCTGCCTCTTATTCACTGTGAGCTGAGTTGTGGGAAATCAATTGATCAGGGGTATTCTTACCCCTCCTCCCCAATGCTATGATCTTATGGAAATGAGTTTCCCTTTCTCTGTCCTGGGTGTTTCCTCGTGGTGCTGAAACCCAAACAAACCCAAACAAACCCAAACAAAAAAACAACTTTCCCTTCTGGAGGAAAATGTTGCAGAGCTCAGTATTGCCCCTAATGTGGCACTTTCCAGCTCTGCTTCTTTGAGGGGCTCCAGGGAGTGGGAACAGCTGGGGAGGGAACCAGGCTCCAATGGGACGTTGGAGAGGCCTCTGTCCGGCCCAGACCACAACAGGCCCATCCATCAGTCAGGGGTCACGGGGAGAAAAGAGGAGCTAAGAAGCTTAAGGCACACTTGAAGCTGGGCGGGCTGACTTGGAGTGAAGGCCGAGGAATTCCTGGCGAACTTATTTTTCCCCTATAGACAATGAGCCCTCAGATCCACTGCCCGGGAGAAGGCCTTTGGGCCTTTGTCCAGGCCCAGAAAGCTAATGGGCTGCTGTAATTGCTTTCTTGAAGCTCCTACTTCAAGGCAGCCCAACAATAGTCCTTGGGGGTGGGGATTGAGGCTCAGCAGGTCGAGGGCCAAGACCTGGCTCCCCTGCCCCCATTATCCCAGCATTCCAGGAAACATTACAGATACTCTGTTCTCTCAGCAGGGACCCGTCCCATCCTTGGGGAGCTGGGAGTGGGGTGGGGGGAGGAGGGGGAAGAGTGGACAAAAGATGACCAGGGAGAATACCCGGTTGATGTTAGATTTCATAGCATCTCAGTGATGGAAGGGACCTCAAAGGTACCACGTCCTAGCTCCACCTGAGGTGGAATCTACCTCCTCCCCACAGGGCAGTGTACCAGAAAGAACAGTGGATTTGAAATCAGAGTTGTATCCTGACTCTGCCATGTAGTAGTAGCTCTATGATCCTGGGGAAATCATTTCTCTTATTTGAGCCTTAGTTTTCTCCTCTGTAAAATGGGAACAGGAACATGAGACCTCCATGTCTTACAGGGATAGAGTAAGTATCCAATAAAAAGCACTTGACAAACTTTTAACAACCGTGTAAATATAAGTTATTTGTTATGTTATATATATATTATAAGTTATATATTTGTTATAAGTTTATATATGTATGTAAATACACACACACGCACACACACATTATATATACGCACATATATATTTCTTGTTATGGGCAAATGATCAGCCCAGTTCTAATTGGGGATCTTTAGTCTGTCCTCTCATTCCACTGTTGGACAATCCTGACCATTAGGAAGAGATAAAGGCATTTAAAATCTATGTCCCTGTAATTCCCAGTCCCCCTTCCCGACATTGCTCCTTGTTCTATTCCCTCTGGGGACCAGCAGAACAAGTCTAATCTCTCCGTTTTGGGATAACCCTTCAGAGATCGGAAGTCTCTTTTAAAGTCTCTGGCCTTGGCTAGTGGGGGAGGAGGGAGAGAACTAGGGGGAGGGTCCCAGACTACTTTGGGGATGGGATACCCACACCTTGCTCTACATTCAGTTCAATTCAATTCCATGTAACAAATGTTTATTTAATCAATTGATCAGGGGGTGTTCTCATCCCTACACTGTGATGCTATATTCCTGGGGAAATTAGTTTCCCCTTCTCCCTTACAGGTGTTCCCTGTAAAGCTGGGACCCAGCAAGGCACTTTCCCCTTTGGAGGCAAATGTTGCAGGACTGTGTACAGGCCCTGTGCTGCACACTGAGGAGAGAAAGATGAGTAAACCACATTCTCTTCATTCAAAAGCCTCACAATCTAATGATAAAAGCAAGATACAGACAGAAATAGCTGTAACACAAGATGGAGTGTGACAGGAGAAATGCGAAATGCTCAGAAAAGGAAGGACTCGTTTCTGATGGGGGAGGGGAGGAGGATGGAGAAGGTTTGGTAGAGGAAGTAGCTCCGAAGCTGAGTTTGGAAGGATGGCTAAGATGCCAGCAGGTGAAGATAAGGACAGAAGTCATTGCAGATTCCATGAATAGCATCAGTAATGGTTCAGAGGCTGTAGAGGGAGAGATAAGCTCAGGGCATAGAGAGAAGTCCAGTTTGGCCAGAACAAAAAATGAATGGAGGGCAGCAGGGGGAGAAGAGCCCAGAAAGGTAGCCCTTGAAAGTGTTTGAGCAAAAATGAAGGATAACAGTCTAGAGCCATACTCAGGACACTTTATGGCCATGTACAGGACTTGATATGAAGTCAGGACCGGGATTCCATCTTGACTGAGGCTCAGTCTGGGGTCAGGATGAGGCCTCAGTCTTTGACTGGGATCACGGCTCAATTCAAAGCCAGGGTCCTTGCTCATCCTGAGGCCAAAGGTCAGCCTGGGGGTGGGGGTGAGGGCTGAGTCTACAATGAGGGATGGAGCTCAGTCTGGGACCAGAGTTGGAGCTAAATCTAGGGGCTGGGAGGGGAAGCTAGGTGGCACAGTGGATAGAACACTGGCCCTGGAGTCAAGAGGACCTGAGTTCAAATCTCACCTCAGATACTTACTAGCTCTGTAACCCTGGGCAACTCACTTAACCCCAATTGCCTTAAACATCATGGGGCCATCTCTATTCATACTGATATATATCTTGCCACTGGACTCAGATGACTCTGGAGGAGAGAGTGAGGTTGGTGATCTTGCACTCACTCACATTCCATCGTTGGGGACAGAGCTCAGTTTGGGGTGATGGAAAATGGGGGTGGGGAGAGGTACATGGGCTGTGGCCCAGCTGGAGGTGTCAAGGAAGTGCAGGCAGAGGCTCAGAACCAAGCGAGATGAGGCTAGAGCTGGCCTATTAATGCCCAGGGTGGCTCAGACCTCTGACCATTGAGCAGGACCGCACCTGGGTTACAGGAGCATGCGCCCTGGCTCATTTGAGGCCTTTGAGGCCAGCCTCATTTGCTCCTTCACAGTTATGTTGCTCAAGGCCTCGGGGGGCCTTAGGGACTGAGACCCTAAACTGCCTGAATTCCGGGGGGAAAACAAACACAGAGGCACAGGATTCCTGCCTTCCAGCATATAAAGGGATTATTGACATGTTCTGCTTGTCCCCAGAGGGCAGAACTTGGAACAATGGAGGAAAGTGGCAGAGAGGTAGATTTAGACTTGATTTATGTCAACACTTCATAACAATTAAAGTTGTCCCAAAGAACAATGGACTGCCTTATATATGGGCATAGGGTCGAAGGATCATGGACAGGGAGCTGGAAGGGAACTCAGAGCTTCCTAGCCCAACCTCTTTGTTTTATTTAATGTGTGTGTGTATGTGTGTGTGTGTGTGTACAGACATATACACACACATATATTGCATATATACATATATAAATCATATATAATGTATATATGCACACAAATAAATTATATATAATGTATATATGCACATAAATTATACATTGTATATATAAATTATATATATTGTGTGTATATGCATGTATAAATTATATACATATTATATATTTTAAAAATGAAGAAATATTTATTTTCTCTCACATTTCTCCCCCACCTGCCCCTATTGGAAAAAACAAAAACAAAAAAACAAAAGCCAAACCCAAACCCTTGTAACAAATATACACAGTTAAGCAAAGTGAATTCATGCCTTAGCTATGTTTAAAAAAAAAACCCAAAACTACATATCAGAGGCAACTAGGTGGTGCTGTGGATAGAGCACTGGTCCTGGAGTCAAGAGGAACTGAATTCAAATAAGGTCTCAGACACTTTACAATTATTAGCTATGTGACCCTGGGCAAGTCACATAACCCCTATTGCTTTGAAACAAAACAAAACCCAAACCCAAAGCCTATGTATCATTATCTCCCTCATTCCCCAAACCATTCCATCATATCTCTGTCAAGAAGAGGGATCTATCTATCTATCTATCTATCTATCTATCTATCTATCTATCTATCTATCTATCTATCTATCTATCTATCATCTATCTATATCATCAGTTCCCAGAAATCATGGTTGACCATTGAATTAATTGAGTTCATCTGAGTTCAAATCCTGCCTCAAGTACTTCCTAGCTGTGTGATCCTTCACAATTCAATGAACCTATCTCAGTCTCAGTTTCCTCATTTGTAAAGCAGTTATAATAAGAACACCTACATCCCAAGGTGGTTTTGAGGATCAAATGAGATAACCTATGTATCCTCAAAGTGATATATAAATGATAGCTATTATTATTGTTAAGGTTTCTGCCACTGTCATGTCTTTCAAAGTTGTCTTTGCAATGTTGTTATTGTGATTCCCTTGGTTTTTCCACTCTCCATCAGTTCAAGCAGGTCTTTTTTTTTTCTGAAAGACTTTCTTCATTTCTTACAGCAAAATAGTATTCCATCACATTCATACCATTCCCAAATTAATGGGCAACCCTTTGTTTCCAGTTCTTTGACACTACAAACAGAGCTGCTATAAATATTTTTTGGTACACATTGGCCCCTTTTCTCCTTCTTTGATCTCTTTAGGGTATAGGCCTAATAGAGAGAGGTATCGCTGGGTTAAAGGGTATGTACACTTTAGTAACTTTTGGGACATAGTTCAAAATTGTTTTATGCAATGGCCAATCCAATTCACAGCTCCTCGTAGAAGTGCATCGATGTGCTTGTTTTTCTGTGGTTTCTCCAACATTTGTCATTTTCTCTTTTTGTCAATTTTCCAGCCCCCTTATTTTACAGATGAAGAAACTGAGGCCCATGGATGCTAAGAGACTAGCTGGAGGTCTTCAAACAGAAGCAGACCGACCACTTGTCAGGGATGCTAGAGGCGGGAGCTTCCTGTTTAGGCAGGGGTTAAACTACTTGGCATCTGAAGTCCCTTTTAGCTATGAGACTTTAATTCCCCAGAAGAAATAGGGCGCAATCTGACTTGTGACTTGACTCTAAAATAGCTGCTCAAAGACATGTAGGAAAGGACTGATTGCTCATAGAGTTTTGGGAGGTAACCCTATTAAATACTTCCTTCACTGACCCATCATAGCCCCTGAAAATCCATGATTAAACTTTCCATCTTTGATGCTTGAAGGCTGGTCAGTATCCAAATGTTACCCTTTAAGAATGCCAAGCTTTCTGAGAGGCTGACCAACTCAGCTTTCAGTAGCCATTCACACCTTAATGGGAATTAGTTGGCAGCCAGCTGAGAGCAGGGTTCTGGGAACTGGAATATAAGATTAAGCTTGGGAGGGCTTTGGTGGGAAGGACAAGGGCACCATGAGGAGGAAGGGACTGAAACTCTCTCGCTCTCCACCTTTTTTTTGAAGAAAATTAGATTTATTTAATATTATAGTACAGGAAAAGAAATACTAGTTATGCAGACACAATAAAATAAGCAGCCTAACAATGTAACTATTAAAGCAAAGGTGACCACTATGTAGATATTTAAAGGGAAAACACATCACCAAATCGGGGAAGCACCAACTCCGGGGTCCATTTGCTGGGGGTGCCGGTACAGCCTCCCAGAATCCCGATTGGGAATATCACAGGCAGAGCTTCCTCTCCATGGGTGTCGCTCTCCACTTTTTGCTCTGGGGAGGTGCCATCCGAAGGATGCTGACCCTGGAGGGGGCAGGGCCAAATAGATCCTCTGACAAATGCCAATGTAAGCACTGTCACTTTTGACCTCCAGTCCAGTGTTGGAGATCAGGGGGGATAATCTGGGAGAACTTCCTGAAGGAAGTAAGGATCAGGGTTATTAGGTCTCAGTTTTTCGGGGCAGCATGAAGTAGAAGAAAAGATGCTGGACTCAGGGGCCGGAAGACCTGGGTTCAAACAGTACCTTAGATGCTGTGTGACTCCGGGCAAATCACCCAACCTCTCTGTGCCTCAGTTTCATCACTTATAAAATGAAGGAGTTGGGCTCAGTGACCCCTGCCAGAAGGCAGGGATGCGACTCTTTGGCCAGATGAGGGACATCTTAGTTGGGAATAGAGAGCTGGATGAAGATACTTCTGGGGTATAGACTGTGTGCCGCAATCTGGTATTATAAGTATGCAAGGTGGGGAGCTAGGCTCATGGGAAGGGCTGCTACCCCTTGTATTTGGGGGTGGGTTAGCAGGCAACCAGATTGGAACTTGACCTTGGAGTTCATTTGGGAAGAAAGAGGAAGAGGAAGAGGAGGAAGAGGAGGAGGAAGAGGAGAAGGAGGGCTGGAATGCCGGGGTGGTGTTGGCTTGGGGTGCATGGTGGGGCCAGGCCAAGAAGCTTCTGAGACCATCTAGCCATCACTCCCATTCCTGCAGCTTTGCTTCCAACAGCTTGGGGTATGGATTGTGCAAAGAAACCTGCAAGGACCATGTCCATTTTACAGGTGAGGAAAATGAGTCTAAGAGAGGAGGTCATAGGGGCAGCTAGGTGGAGCAGTGGATAAAGCACTGGCCCTGGATTCAGGAGTTCCTGAGTTCAAATCCGGCCTCAGACACTTGACACTAGCTGTGTGACCCTGGGCAAGTCACTTAACCCCCATGGCCCCGCAAAAAAAAAAAAAAATAAAATAAAATAAAAAAAGAGAGGAGGTCATAAGTGACTTTTTGTTGTTCGTCCTTGGTTTTCCCCAGAGGACCAACGACATCATGTGCTGATGTGATTTGCACATGAATTGGATTTAATTGAGTCACCAGCCTCACTCTCGTCCAGAGTCATCAAAGTCCAGTGGCAGGGCAAAAGTCACTTGCAATTTCTTTTTAAACATTCGTTCCTGTTTCAAGTTCTTCAATCGTATTTGTCTAGTAGGGGCATCGAGAAAGATGGCTGGAATTCTCTGGGCTTTCACCAGCAGGATTCTTCTGTGAATAACTATTCTGGAGTCTGTGCTCGGGATGATGCTCTCCTCCATCCCCAAGCTGGGAGGCGTCCTCTAGCCGGAGGCCATGGAGGTTGGAAGTGGCTGAGCCTCGGTCAAGATCACACTAGAGAGGGACAAGTTTGGGCTGCATTTTGACCCTGGGCTCACTGATTCCAGGGTCTACTCTCTCCTTTACCAGCCTGGGGAGCTGTTCTGGCTTCTTAGTTTGAGATTCCTTGGGATCAAAGCAACAGAATCTTAAGCGCTGGAAGTGACTCCATCCTAGCAGAATCCCTCTGCAACATCCCTGACAAGTGTCCATCCAGCCCTCGCTTGAAGACCTCCAAATGATGGGGAACTCACTATTTCGGAGGCAACTCCTTCCTTAAAAATCATCTCTTAAAGATGGTCTTTAAGGTTCCTTCTCCCTCATAGGATTTACTATGGTCTTGTTAGCTAATCAGTGACGGGCTTTATAGAGAAAGAAAAGGACAGAAGGATCTAGATTTTGATGGTCTAGTCTAGGGTTATCTTACTAGGATCTTGAGAGTGATGAGTGTGTGTGTGTGTGTGTGTGTGTGTGTGTGTCTCCATTTGTGTGTGTGTATGTGATATAGGGGAGGTGCAGATTACAGACAGAGCTGGACTCTGCCCTGAGTGGGGAGGCTGGATACCGAGCTGGTTAGACCTGGGCAGGGAAGAGGAGGCAGGGGCAGGGGCTAGAGCCAGGGCTAGCTGTTCTGATGCTTTTTGGATCAGCATTGACCCTCCCGGGGCTGAGCTGCTGAGCCTGGTGGCCTCGGAAATATGAAAAGACCACAGACCCATGATGTTGTGGGAGGTCCTGGCACAAGAAAGGCTCTGACCCTCTGGACAGGGTTTCAAAGCACCGAGCCTCCCCTCAATTCCCTCCCCCCAAGCTTCAGGCCACTTTGAGCACCTGCAGCTGTCCCTGGTGGTCTGTTTGGTGGTGACACCCGGGGTGCGTCCTGGCACAGGCCCTAGGGGTGTTAGTGGGGAGGGAGATGGCACGATATCTGAAGAGATTTTGGATAGGAATGATACCACCTCCCTCGTGCCCCTCCTCACTCTGATCTTTTTGCCAATGGGGGACCGGACAGAGATCAAGGCATTCCCATGCCAGGTGGCAGATGGAGCGAAGATGGCATTATTCAATTAAGCCTATGATGCTAGAGCTGACAGAGACCTTAAAGGACATTGGGTCCTTCCTCCAAGAATCTAAAACAGCTCCTTTCAGCATGTGACCTCTCACATGCTCATTGGATGCGACTCCAAGCCAGACTGTGCAGGGTCTGATCTTCTGTTTCCTTCGGACTAGAAACTCCTTGAGGGCAGAACCTGGGTTTTTTCTTCTGTCTTCCCAAGACTGTGCGTTTTCTTTTTTTTTTTAATGTATGAGGTATTTTATTTTTTCTGTTACATGTAAAGATAGTTCTCAACTTTTGTTTATACATGCTTTACAATTTCAGATTTTTCTCCCTCCCTCCCCTCCCTCCCCTAGACAGCAGGTAATCTGATATAGGTTATATCTATATATCTCTATACATATACATAGATATATATATATACACACACACATATATATACACATAATAACATTAATCCTATTTCTGCATTAATCCTGTTACAAGAGAAAGAATCAGAGCAGTGATGCAAAACCTCAAAATAGAAAAAAAAAAACAACAGCACCCAAAACAAAAGAAATAATATGGTTCAATCAGCATCTATACTCCACAGTTCTTTCTTTCTTTTTTTTTCTTGGATTTGGAGATCCTCTTCTATCACGAGTTCCCTGGAACTCTTCTGTACCATTGCATTGGTGAGAAGAATATAGTCCATCACAGTAGGTCGACACTCAATGTTGATGATACTGTGTACAATGTTCTTCTGGTTCTGCTCATCTCACTCATCATCAGCTCACGTAAGACCCTCCAGGTTTCTCTGAACTCTTCCTGCTCATCATTTCTTACAGCACAATAGTATTCCATTGTATTCATATACCACAACTTGTCCAGCCATTCCCCAATTGATGGGCACCCCCTCAACTTCCAATTCCTTGCTACCACATAAAGAGCAGCTATAAATATTTTTGTACATGTGGGTCCCTTTCCCCCTTCCATGATTTCTTTGGACAAAAGACCTAAAAGTGGGATTGCTGGGTCAAAGGGTATGACTGTGCGTTTTCTAAGGGAGGGCCCAGCTCTTCTCTTCCTCTCCCTCCTTAAGACTGGAAGCTTCCTGAGGGCAAGCCCCAAGTCTGCTCCTTTCCCTGCCTCTCACATAATGTAGTAGAAAATTGTGTTTGTGTGCACCTAGTGGCACTCAGTCAGCAGACACTGTAGTTGTTCTTTTTCCATCGTTTCAGTTGCGTCTGACTCATCACGACCCCATTCGGGGTAAAGAGACTGGAGTGATACATGGCAAAGATACTGGAAGGGTTTGCCATTTCCTTCTCCAGCTCATTTCATAGATGAGGAAACTAAGGCAAACAGGGTGAAGTGACTTGCCCAGGACCACACAGCTAGTAAGTGTCTGAGGCCAGATTTGAACTCAGGAAAATGAGTCTTCCTGACTCCAGGCCTGATACTACACCACCTAGCTGCCCATGGTAGACATTGACCTTCTGCATATTTTCCATATCATTTATTTGACAAGTGAGAAAATGGAGGCTCAAAGAGAGGAAATGACTTGCCCAGGGTCTCATAGGAAGATAGAGAAAGAACTGGGACCAGGACCAGGCTCCTGCCTCATGAGATAGGGCCCTCCCCAAGGTACCACCCTGCTTTCCCCAGGGCTGCTAAAAGAGACAGATGGCCACAGGCCAGGCTCGCTTCTGATCTCTCTCCCATCATTCTGAGCAGTGGATATTGCCTCTGTTCTGTGTGGTGGAATTCCAGTCTCTTAAAATAAACATTCTAAACTTTTTTTGTGTGTCATGGACAGATCCCCTTTCGCAGCCTGGTGAAGCCTATGGACCCTTTCTCAGAATATGGTTTTTAAAGGCACAGAACACATAGGATTATCAAAGAAATGAGTTATATTGGAATGAGTTTTCAAAATTATTTTTTAGATAAAGCAAGTTCACAGCCTATTCTACCCATTTCACAGATAGGAAGAATAAGGCTTCAGATAACTGTTAGTCAGAGAGAGGGAAGGAACACCTGGAAATGTTTACAGCCTTCCAACAGGAACATATGTTTTTCATCCCCTGGAGTCTGGAACACTCATCGGCCCTTCCAGCAAGAGAAGGGGCCAGAGGGCCGGAAGTGGTTGGCTACTGTATGTGGCATTCCACGGAGCTGGGAGAGCCCAGAAGGGCTGCAGGAGCTGACTCAGGAGCCCCAGCCCCCACTCTCACTCCCTGATCCTGACGTCCAGGCCAGTGGCAAACTGAGGCCCCTTAAGGGGCGCCACCCCATAGAGCCAGATTTCTATTAGAAATGAGGAAAAACCTAATATTCTACTCACAAATGGGACAGGACGCCTGCTGAGGTAGTGAGCTGTTCATCACTTGAGGTCTTCAAGCAGAAGTGGAATGATTGTTTTTCTTATATTGCTGATGATCTCAAAACATGTCATATGAGGCTTATCGGAAGGAATTGGGTACAGTCAGCAAAGTGAAGAGAATAATCAGCAGGGTCATAATCCCAGCAAATTCAAATATTTTGAAGGCTGTCTGTCCTAGAGCAGAGGAATCAGGTTTGTTCTACTTGAACCTAGAGGGCAGAACGAAGAACATTTGGGAATAGGTGGTGGTGGTGGTGGTGGGTGTCTGTGTGTGTGTGTGTGTGTGTGTGTGTGTGCAGTTGCAAAAGTGGGTCTGACTCAGAATAAGAGCTCCTTAACAGACTGGCACAATAGGGTTTCTCCATTAGGTAGGAATCTATCTCCCTGTTCCAGGCATTGAAGACATTGGAAGACAATGGGTCAGGTGGGCATCAGAAATTTCTACCCAGGGGAAGAGGCTGGGTTAGTTCTTCCCTGAGTTTCCTTCTAGTTCTTAGAATCTGGAAATCTATTTACTTTTGTCTTCACAGTAACTAATTTGAGACTTTGTATTGGGGGAAGGGGAATGAGAAAAGGGAAGAGGAGAGGAGGGGGGGAAAGAGAGAGAAGGGAAGGGAAGGGAAGGGAAAGGAAGGGAAGGGAAGGGAAGGGAAGGGAAGGGAAGGGAAGGGAAGGGAAGGGAAGGGAAGGGAAGGGGACAAAGAAAAGGAAAGGAAAAGGGAAAGAAATATTTCTTCTCTGTGCCCAGATCTCCTCTCCTAATCCTACCAATGTCTCACTCATACACACCAAACACAATCTCTGCATCCCTCTGAAATAATAATAAGGATCCGGAAACCTTGCTTGTCCAGACACAAAAAGGATTGGTAGATTGACAACTCTTTCTGGATTCTTTGGGTGCTGGTACTTGGCTAGTCTCAGTTGGTGGAGTGATCTTTTTGGTTAATTCCAATAACAAATAGAGACCCTGGCATGCTCATTAGTTAAATGACCCTGGAATTAAGCCCCATTAATCCCAGTGCATTCCCTCCATTAATTATTTCCTATTTATCCTGTATATAGCTTGATTTATGTGTATCTGCTTGCAAATTGTCTCACCCCGTTAGATTATAAACTCCTTGGGGGCAGGGGCTGTCTTTTGCCTCGTTTTGTTTTCCCAGCACTTAGCATAATGCCTTGCATATAATAGGCATTTAATAAATGTTTATTGATTGATTGACTAACTAGGGACTATATCTATGAATTCAATGGTTTAAAGAAATCCTAGTGAGCAAATTCATTATTCCAAGGGAGCTCAGCAACTTCTCTATCACTTAGAGATGCAGAGAATTGCTGGAGCATGGGGAGGTCAGGTGATCAAACAACCAGGACATACCAGGAGGAGAACTTGACTTTGCCCTGGAGGTCGACTCTCTACCTACTGCCACGTGCTGCCTCTCTGAAACAGTAGTGATACCAGAATTATGGGCATTTAGACAGCATTCCCCACTTTCCCTTCTTGTCAGCTCCAGTGGTTGTACTTCTGTATGCATGCAACAAGAAGGAAAGAAGCCTACAGGGGGCACCTACCCAGACAGGCTGATCTTGGGCAGATAGAAGGGGATGCTGGTGGGCAAGATGTCCACCTGGTTGCAGTTGAAACCTCAATGAACCTCACTTTCCTTTCCAGTCTGGTCAGTTGCCTCTGGGGGTCCTGACCTAATGATAGGAAGAGTGTTGGCTCTGGTATAAGAGGTTGTTGTTCAGTCCTTTCAGTCATGTCTCATTTGGAGTTTTCTTGACAAAAATACTGGAGCGGTATGTCATTTCCTTCTCCAGCTCATTTTGCAGATGAGAAAACTGAGGCAAACAGGGTGAAGTAACTTGCCCAGGATCACACAGCTAGGAAGTGTCTGAGGCTGAATCTGAACTCAGGAAAATGAGATCAGAGGACCTGGGTTCAAATTCATTAACTACCTGTGTGACTTCCGACAAATCACAGAAAGTCCTTCAACCTCGATTTCTTCATCTGTAAAATGATGACCTCTGAGGTCTCTTTTTTTTTATGAGATATTTTATTTTTTCCGTTACATGTAAAGATAGTTCTCAACTTTTGTTTATACATGCTTTACAATTTCAGATTTTTCTCCCTCCCTCCCCTCCCTCCCCCCCTCCCCTAGACAGCAGGTAATCTGATATAGGTTATGTCTATATATTTCTATACATATACATATAGATATAGATATATACACACACATATATATACACATAATAACATTAATCCTATTTCTGCATTAATCCTGTTACAAGAGAAAAAATCAGAGCAGTGATGCAAAACCTCAAAATAGAAAAAAAAAACCAACAGCACCCAAACCAAAAGAAATAGTATGGTTCAATCAGCATCTATACTCCACAGTTCTTTCTTTCTTTTTTTTTCTTGGATTTGGAGATCCTCTTCTATCATGAGTTCCCTGGAACTCTTCTGTACCATTGCATTGGTGAGAAGAATATAGTCCATCACAGTAGGTCAACACTCAATGTTGATGATACTGTGTACAATGTTCTTCTGGTTCTGCTCATCTCACTCATCATCAGCTCACGTAAGACCCTCCAGGTTTCTCTGAACTCTTCCTGCTCATCATTTCTTACAGCACAATAGTACTCCATTGTATTCATATACCACAACTTGTCCAGCCATTCCCCAATTGATGGGCACCCCCTCAACTTCCAATTCCTTGCTACCACATAAAGAGCAGCTATAAATATTTTTGTACATGTGGGTCCCTTTCCCCCTTCCATGATTTCTTTGGGCACTCTGAGGTCTCTTTCAATTCTAGCGTTATTATCTTATTATTCTACCAGCAGTTCAGATTGGGTGTTCCACAGTGTAGAACCCAGGGCCAGCCCCTGGATTCACCTTTCCCTATGGATGACTTTTCTAGACTCATCCTTCAAGGCCTAACCTCAGACCCACCTCTTCCAGGGAGCCTTTGGTAACTACTCACCTATTCACTCTTTTTTTCTGAGCTTGCTCTTTTAGCCTTCAGAATAGATCTCTCTCTCTCCCTCTTCCCTTCTTCCTTCCCCCTTCCTCTCTTTCTGTCTTTTTTCTCTCTCGTCCCCTCCCCTCTCTCCCCTCTTTCCCCCTTTCCTCTGTTTCCTCTCTCTGTCTCTGTCTCTCCTTTCTCTCCCACTTTCCCTTTCCTTTCTCTATCTCCTTTTTCTCTTTCTCCCTTTCTCCCCTCTCTCCCTTCCTCTCTCCCTCCCTCCCTTTTTCTCTCCCTCCTTCTTTCTTTTTACCTCTCTCCTCCCCCCTCTCTTTCTCCCTCCCTTTTTCTGCCCCTCAGTTTCTCCCCTCTCCTCCTCCTCTTCCTTCTCCTTCTTCGTTTTCTTCTCTCTCTCTGCCTCTCCCCTCCTCTTCCCTTTTCCCCTCCCTCTGCCATCTCCTCCTCCTTCTCTATCTTCCTCTTCTCTTTCTTCATTTTCCCCACCCTGACTCTCCTTCTCTGTTCTATTTCTCTTTCTCCCACCCTGCAACCCGCTCCCCCTCATCTGTCTTTCTCCCATTCTCTGTGTGTCTCTCTCTCTATTTGGCAAACACCATCTTGTAGGTAACCTGTTCCAAACAGTTTCCTATAGAAAGGGCTTTGCTCTCTTCCTGTTCTATAGATATGACTCTTATTCAAATTAGTCATAGAATTAAAAACTAGCCAGGATCTTAGATGTCTTGTCCAACCTCACATTTGACAGAGGAGGAAACTGAGTCCCAGAGAGGGGAAGTGATTTACCCAAGTGACCACGTGGTGAGTGAGCAACCCCCCCCCTGCCCCCAAGGACGTGTGGATCACGTGCCTGGGCATATGTGTGTGTGTGTGTGTGTGTGTGTGTGTGTGCAGCAAATTCTTGCACAATGATTGAATTTCCCTCCAATTTGTTAATGTTTCCCTTTCGCCCTTGTCCCACTTAGCTCTTAATCCGTCCCTTAGTCATGCTTCCCTCAAGGAATTTGCAAGGTGATTACATATGGTAATAATAATAATTATGTAGATTATTCTGTGATTTCAAAGGCTTACAAGTTACATCAACAAACCTTTGTTAAGCATCTACCCTGTTCCAGGCACTGTGCTAAGAACTGTGGATACAAAAATAAAAAATCAGTCTGCCTTGGAGGATCTCACAGTCTATCTTTAAGGCAGGAAACATGAGTATTATTCCCCTGTTTTATACCTGGTAGGGAAACTGAGACTTAGAGAGGCTAAGTGTGGTGGCGTGAAAAACAATACCGTATTTGGAATCAGATAAAATGAGTTTGAACCCCAGCTCTGCTACTTCCTACCTGTGTGACCTTGGACAAGTCACTTCCCTTTCCTCAATTTCCTCCTTTGAAAAATGAGAGGATCGCATTAAATTCTCTCTCAAGTCCCTTTCTGTTGCAAATCCTATTATCCTGACTTATTCAAGAGCTCATAAGGAGTATGTGTCTGAGCTGGGATTGGACTCCCAGACCTCTTGACTACAAGACTAATGCCTAATGGATAGAGTACCAGCCCTCAAGTCAGGAGAAACTGAGTTCAAATTTGGCCTCAGACTTTTGACACTTATTAGCTTTGTGACCCTGTAGCCTTGCAAACAAACAAACAAAAAAGACCAGTTAGCTTAATATCCTCATTTCACAGATGAGGAAACTGAGAATCAGTGGTAGAACTAGGACTAAGAATTGAAGAATTTCAGAGTTTGAGAGAACTTTGGAGGTTATCCTGTCCAATTTCATCTCCGTTTTATATGATCCCCATCAGAAGGAAGACCCTTGAGGGCAGGGGTTAGCCTGCTTTCTTGTATTTATATCCCCAGCACTTAGCACAGTGCCTGATACATAAAAGTGCTCATAAATGCTTTATCTACCTGTCTATCTATCCATCTATTACCTCTATCATCTTTCTCTATCCCCACCTCTCTCTGTATCTCTCTCTGTCTTTTTGTATCACCTCTCTCTACCATCTCTTTCCACCCATCTCCCTCTTTCTATATCTATCATCTATCATCTATCTATCTATCTATCTATCTATCTATCTATCTATCTATCTATCTATCTATCTATCATCTATCTATCTATCTATCTATATCTATCTATCTATCGTTGTCGTCATCTATCTCAAGCTAGATTACAAATTTCCATCAACAAAATACAGCTTTTGGAGGCGGCTAGGTGGCGCAGTGGATAAAGCACCGGCCCTGGATTCAGGAGTACCTGAGTTCAAATCCAGCCTCAGACACTTGACACTTACTAGTTGTGTGACCCTGGGCAAGTCACTTAACCCCCATTGCCCTGCAAAAACAAACAAACAAACAAACAAAAACACCCCCAAAAACCAAAATACAGCTTTTATTGGAGACTTCTAATGAAGGGGAACCCAGTACCTCCAAAACCTGCCCATTCCACTTGAGGGTAGCTATAACCATGAGGTTTTTACATCAAGGTAAACTCTTTCTACCCATTGTTTCTCATCGCACCCTCCGGGGCCACGTAGAGCAAAGCTAATCCCTTTCCTACAAGACAACCCTCCATATGTAATAAAACAAATATTGTCCATCCCAGTTTTTCTCTTCTTTGGGCTAAACATCCCGGGCGGCTTCAATCTTAGCACCCAAGTCTCTTGCCCACTAGACTAAGTCTCTTTCCATTGCATGAGATGCCAAGGAAGAAAAGTAAAGCTCCCTTTTCTTTTTGTCTGCAGACTCTGGTGGCCCCAAAGGGGAACTATCTGGGCCCCTGCCCAAGGTGGGCCTGAAGACAAGTTGGCATTAGATCTGTCCTTCCCCCGCCTCTCCCCCAGCCTGCAGAGCTAAGCTATGTTCAGGGGCTGGATAGCCAGCTGCAGCCTTTGATCCCCAGCACTGATCCCTGCACTAGAAAGCCTGCTAGGGCATCTCTTTGAAGTTGGGAGGTGGCATGTGCTCATGGCTGAGCTTGAGGGCCCTGTGCCCAGGACCCACCCCTCTGAAGCCAATGACTGGGCAGCTTCTGAGACTGCCGACCTCCAACTGGATCGATGAGGCCCCTATCCCTTCAGCCCCCAGCACCCCTGAGTGAGTGGATGAGGTAGAGAAGGGGCAGCCAAGGCTTTACTCTCGGGGAGCTCACAGTTTGGGGAACATAGAGGAAGCTTTGCATCTGGAAAACCCATGGGACTGTCACACCTGGAACAGCAAGACAGCTTCACCCCACTCTCTATAAAATGCTATTAGAGCCAAATAGTGTGGGGATAACCATGGTGGGGAAAGCACTGGTCTTACATTCAAGAGACCTGAGTTTGGCTGATTTCTATGACCGTGGGGAGGTCTCTTCTCTCTGAGCCTCAATTTTCTAGTATTTAGAAGAATTGGACCAGATGGTCTCCAAGGGCCCTTCCTACTCTGACAGACAGTCTATATGATTTAATGTGCTAAACAGAATAGAACTGAGTGCAGCATGGTTCAGGGATGAGAACAAATTGGAAGGGGTAGCTAGGTGGCGCAGTGGATAGAGCACCGGCCCTGGATTCAGGAGTTCCTGAGTTCAAATCCGTCCTCAGACACTTAACACTTACTAGCTGTGTGACCCTGGGCAAGTCACTTAACCCCAATTGCCTCACTAAAAAAAACAAAAAGAATGAATTGGAAGACCTGGGTTCAAATGTAGTGTCTGCTACTTCCTGCCTGTGTGACCTTGACTGAGTCACTTAAGTTCTCTGGGCCCTGTTCCTTCCTCTATAAAATGGAGGACTTGGCATAGATGAACTCAGAGGTCCCTTCCTGCTTTAAATCAGTGGCCCAGTGATTGAAAAATGTGTAGCTTAGCCAGACAATCAGTAGAAGGAGGCAGGGAGCCTAGGAGGAGAAAGATCATAGTTAGCTTTAGTCACGAGGAGAAGCTGGCATCGAAGGGAAGTTTTGAAGATTAGGTCAATTGTATTTACCCAAAGGAAACCTTAAGGGAGGCACAGCCTCCCTGTGGTTGTGTAGGGAGACGGGGGGCAATTTTTTAGAACCATTCTTTGGCCTCTGACAGGGAGTCCTAGTGTATGCAGCCCTCAGACATGTTGATCTCCGACATTCCAGAGGGGCCACCCAAAGTCTAAGCCCAGGGCTCTGGGAGGCAGTGGTCAGAATAAAATGACCTTAGGGAAGAGCAGCTGGGGCTAGTTGCCCTTTAGCCGAGCCTGGAGAGGCTGATTGTCTGGCCCCTGCCCAGATGGGAGGAGCTGGCCAAGGCTGAAGTCCGAAGATTGAGTGAAGAGGAAGATAAAAGATGCTAAATTGGGATGTCAATGGCTTCAGCTCTGTGGGGGAGCCGTAGCTGGGAAAGGTTGAGGGGGTGGGCAGAGCTGGAGAGGGGGGAAATCTCTAGGAGGCTTCAGCTATACCAAGGAGAAGTCCTTAAGGAAGTGAAGAATTGGTCTCTCTCTAGCCCCAGGGGGTGAAGAAGGACAGCTTGGGGACAGGCAGAGTCTGAACCCTACAGCCAGTTGTACATACACGGATCAGATTTCTAGCTGAAAGGGACCTCAGAGGCCATCTTGTCCCATTTACCTCATTTTATAGAGGAGGGAACTGAGGCCTTGGTATGGTAAGTGACTTGACCAAGGTCACACAGATAGTAAATATCAGAAGTAGGGTCTGAACTCAGTGGCTTTGACTCCAGGTCCAGAGTTCACACTGTTTCCCTCTCATACAAGTCAAGTCATAACAGAGCTCCTGCCCACACCAAGCTTAGGGCTACTCAGAGGGGCAGGGAAATGTGCCCTCTCTCCCAACCCAAAGAACTACTCAGTTGATTAATTTACCTCATATGTTTGAGGGGGCAATATGAAGAAATGAAAGAGCCCCTGTCTTCAGGGAGCTTACATTCTGCAGAAGTGTGGAACATGCACACCGGCGTCTTGGTCACCCCACAGGTGGGGTTTGGTGGGCTGGTGGGCCTCACTAGCCATTCCCAGGATGGAGCTTCTCATAGGTCATGCATCCTGATATCATCCCAATAAATGGCAGCCCCTCTGACACACAGCAAGATACCACATAGGCTGTTGTAGGTTCTCTGTGTAGTCAACCCAGGTTTATGCTCTTTTCACTGTGGGGGTGATCATTGGGGTAATGGTTACACAGCATCAGGGACTAGAGGAGGAAGGGAATTGGCTTAACTCCTCTGATTGCATCGAGTCCTGCTTGTTCAAAGACTTGCTCTTTTTCATTGTTTTTGTCCTTATTTTCACTGTCCCAAATGTGGACGTCTCATCTCCTTTACTCTATGAGCTTTCCGAGGGCAGGGATCTTTCTCACCCCCAGACTTTGAGCTACCTGAGGGCAGGACATAAGTGTATTCATCCTTTCTCTGTGCTCCTCTCCTCACCCCCAGCTAAGGTGGGTTTGGAGCTGAGCACAAAGATTGCTGAGTACTCTGGGAGAGGACTCAAGTTCATGTCTTGGAATTTTTCTGGATTCCATCTCCTGGGATCACCTCTATCAGCTTTGAAAGCGACAGTGATGAAAGTATTTGAAGCAGCCCTGGTGGTTTTTTGGTCCTTCAGTCTCTGCCCAGGAGGGCCGCCCTAGGCTGGATGCCATTCCACGGCTACCTGGCAATCTGGGGTTCTGCTATTTCACCAATATATTTTCCAGTGTGCATTTTTTGGCAGTGACAGACCCTTCTTCCCACTGGCCTCCCTTTTTCTTTCTTTTTTTTTTTTATTCTTCAAGGAAAGAGTCTTTGGAAATGGAAAGGAATGTATCTGGCATCTTAAGAAGAAAGGCTGATGGAAAGAGGCACTGGAGTAAGGTCTGCAGGAAGACCAGTGGGAGCTGGCTCTGCTGCCAAAGCCTGATTACTCATGGTGAGCTGTCCACAGGAGTCAATCCTCAGCAGGCCAGTGGTCTGCAGAAACTCAGCTCTAATTCGTTACTCAGCCTTGTCTTGGAGAGGCCAAAAAAGAATTCATCTTGGAACGCTTCCTTTCCCACCAAGTCTCCTCTTTTCTTCTCTAGGAAGAATGATTGGGGTCTTCCATTATAACCTTTGGGGGCTGAGGAGCTGGAAGGAAAGGGACTCTGGAAAACTTTGGGTGTGACTTAGGAGTCAAGGGTTGAACAATTCTGGGATTACGAGACTGCCAGAACACTGGATTTGGGGTCAGAAGACCTGAGCTCAAATCCTGGTTCTGCTATTTACTATCTCTGTGCCTATGGGAAATTCAGTGACCCTCTTTGGTCCCTGGTTACCTCTTTTAGAAAATGGAGGTCCTTGACTGTGTATGATGGCTAAGGTTTCTTCTAGCTTTAAACCCTATGAATTCTAAATCCTAGGGGTCTAATGTCCATGCCCATGTGTGTTTCTTTATCTTCACCTTGGTTGTAGAAAAGGGAAGTAACATAGCGATGAAACAAGATTCTAAGCAGAGTACCCCCAAACCTGCTATACCATCAGGAAGATTCTGGATTGGGTGATAGTGACCAAGGCTGCTCATGGGCATTCTGGGGTTAGAGCCTTAATCAACAATTTTGGTGCTTTGTGTACTAGGCAGGAAACGTTTCCACTCAATTCAGCTTTTTAAGATACAACCATTTAGTAAAATGAGATGGGACACTGAGACATAAGGTCCTGTGATAGGGAGATGAGATAGCTCAGGATACCAATTCCCATGGGCAGAGGTTCTGGGTCATTTGTAAGACCACTGAGGGTGAAAAAGGGAAGTGAACAAGTATCTATTAAGTACTTATTATATGCCAGGCACTGTGCTAAGCACTTTACAAATACTATCTCATTTGATCTTCACAAGAACCCTGTGAGATATGGTGCTATTATTATCGCCATTTTATAGTTGAGGAAACTGAAGCAGACAGAACTTTAAGTAAGATGACCAGCATCACACAACTACTAAATCTGAGGCTAGATTTGAACTCGGATCTTCCTGATTCCAGCTCTAGAGCTCTATCTCCTGCCTCACCTGGATGCAGGGGCACAGCCACACTAGGGAGTGAGGGCTAAGGGGAAGAGGCTTGCCATTTGGGAGCTTCCTATTTCAACTAATTATTCTTGCTAATTCAGTGCTAAGCTTAGCTGTACATTTCATGCCACTAAGAGATCCATTGACACTGGTAACTTTTGAGATTTCAGTGATCTGGGTGAAGTTCCATTGTCTCACCCTAGTTATGGGGTGGTCCTATATAGATTTGTTTCTGGGAGCCAAAAGATCAGTGGGTTCAACTGGCCAAGAGAGCATCATGAGGCTGTTATGATCAGGGAGGTTAGAGTCAATCAATCAACAAACATTTATTAAGCACCTACTATGTACTGGGCACATACTATAGTAGGTGTCAGAGATACAAGGATGAAAATGCAACAATCCCTGAAGGAGTTTACATTTTATCAGGGGAAACAACTCAAATGGATATATCTAAATATAAAAGATATACAAAGTTAAAACAGTCATTTTGAGGGAAGCAGAGAAAGAAGCACTGCTAGTTTTGGTGGGGATGAGCATCAGGAAAGACTCCATGTAAAAAGTCATTTTTGAGTTGATCTAGGATTCTGAGGCATGGAATTGAGGAGCGGCTGCATTCCAACATGGGTGAAATTATTTGCAGAGGAATAGAGATGAAAGATGGAACATCATGTGTAAGGAGCAAGTAAGTCAATTCTGTTGGGCCGTTTAGTGCATAAAAGGGAATCACGTGTAATAAAGAAGGTCAGCTGGAGCCAGACTGTGGAGGACTTTAAATACCAAACATGCTTGTTTTATTCCATAAATGAAAAATAAAATAAATAAAATGTTAAAAAGTACCCAACAGAAGTTTTTATTTGATCAATAGAGAGGTACTGGAATCTGGGGAGCTGAGCAGTGACATGGTCAGACATATAATTTGGTTCCAATGTGCTCTGTCTGGGCAGGCTCCATCTGGAGTAGTGCTTTTAGTTTTGGGGGCCACATTTTAAGAACACTGATTAAAATGGAGAATGTCCAAAGGGAGGAGACGAGGGCAGGATGATTAGATGGCTGGAAACCATGACATTATAAAATGGATTGGGAAAAACCAAGGAATAATTTTCTTAAAGAAGAGAAGATTTAGGGGTACATACTTTCAAACAATAGTGAGGATTTCCATGTCTATATTACTTTAATATTTTAAAAGTGCTTTCTTCCATTTTATTAATAATGATTTATTTTAAAGTTCAGAGAGAAGTGACTTGGCAAAGACAAGCCATTAGTAAGTATCCGAGCCAGATCTTCCTGACTCCAAGCCCACCACTCATTTTTAACTTTAATTTTTATTTAACAAAGTTTTTTATGTTTTAACAAATCTGAGGATGGATTTAAATTTAAGTCTTCTTGTCCTTAGGTCTAGCACTTTATTCACTGCTTGATCTCCTAAAATCTCTTCAACATTTTCCATTTTTTATTATCTATGCCAATTTGATGCATATATGATGAAACTCTTGTTTGCTTCAATTTTAATTTCTCTTATTATTACTGATTTGGAGCGTTCTCTAATGTGGTTGCATTTCTTCTTTTGAAAACTGCCTGTTCATATCATTTGTCTCCTTACCTATTAGGGAATAAATCTTTTAAATTTTACTTTATTTTTATTTAAAAATTTTCCCCTAATTACATGTAAAGATATTTTTTTGAGTTCCAAATTTTTCTCTCACTCTCCCTTCCTGAGACCAGCAAGCAATTTGTTATAGGTTATACATCTCAGTTGTGTTAGCCATATTTCCACATTAGTCATGTTGTGAGGGAAGAATCAGGAAAAAAAATGGAAAAAATGCAAGAAAGAATAAATAAGAACAATAACAAAAAAGCAACAACAAAAGTGAAAATAGTATGCTTCAATATACATTCAGACTCCATAGTTCTTCTGAGTGTGGAGAGCATTTTCCACTCTAAGTCTTTCGGCATTGTCTTGGATCATTGTATTACTGAGAAGAGTTAAGTCTACCACAGTTGATCATCACACAGTGTTGTTGATACTGTGTACAATGTTCTCTTGGTTCTGCTGATTTCACTCAGCATCAATTCATGTAAGCATTTCCAGATTTTTCTGAAATCCATCTGCTTATCATTTCTTACAGCACAATAGTATTCCATTACGTTCATATACCACAACTTGTTTAGCCATTCCACAATTGATGGGCATCCACTCAATTTCCAATTCTTTGCTACCACAAAAAGAGCAGCTATAAATATTTTTATACATGTGGATCCTTTTCCTTTTTTTTTTTTTAAATGATCTCTTTGGGATATAGACTTAGTAGTGGTATTGCTGGGTCAAAGGGTATGCACAGTTTTATATATGGCCTTTTAGGCATGGCTCCAAATTGCTCTCCAGAGTGGTTTGACCAGTTCATAGTCCCACCAACAGTGCATTAGTGTTCCAATTTTTAGGGAATAATTCTTGTTTTTATATAGTTGCATTAATTCCCTATGTATGTTGGCTCCAAACTTTTATTAGAGATATTTGCTGTAAAGATTTTTCCCAATTAACTGCTTCTATCCTTATTTTAGTTGCATTGATTTTATTCATAAAAACTTTTCATTTTACATAAGAGAAATCACCCTCTTTATTTTTTATAATTATTTCTATCACTCACTTAGTTAAAAATTCTCCCCCTAGCCATACTTGTGAAAGGTTTACTCTTCTAGTGATAGACTCAGAGCTGGGTGGAGGCTTTCTAGAGCAATCCCTTCATTGCACAATTTATAAGGAAACTGAGGCTTAGAGGGGTTAAATGAATTATCCAAGTTAAGTGAATTATCCACAGCTAGTAAATATCAGAAATGGGATTTAAACTCAGGACACCTCTGAGTCCAGAGCTCTTGCCACTATATCAAATTGCTTCACATTCTCTTCTAATTTTTTAAAAATATGATCTTTTTCATTTAGGTTATATCAACATTTGGAGCTTTATACAGTATAAATGCTGGTGTAAACCTTGTTTCTTAAAGGCTTCTTGCCAGTTTTCCCAGTAGTTTATATTGAGTTAGGAGTCCTTACTTCCCAGTAGTTTGTGTCTCAGGAGTTACTGAATATTACTTTATTATATTTGATTGCTTTTGGGTTCTGTTTATCTAGTCTATTCCATTGACCCACTTTTCTGTATGTTAACCTGTACCAAATAGTTCTGATCATGGTTTTCAGGTAGACCAATAATTTTCAAATTATCTCTCCTGGACCTATTTTTTAGGTCAGTAGTTTTTCCAAGAAGATATTTCACATTGCCCTCTATTTTTTTTTATTCATTTGGATTTGCTTTATTGTGTCTTGGTTTCTCATAAAGTCACTAGCTTCCATTTGTTCAATCCTAATTCTTAGGCAATTATTTTCATCAGAGAGCTTTTGTACCTCCTTTTCCATTTGGCCAATTTGACTTTTCAAGCTGTTGACTTTTTTCTCATGTCTTTCCTGACTCACCCTCATTTCTCTTTCCATTTTTTCTTCTACCTCTCTAACTTTATCTTCAAAGTCCTTTTTGAGTGCCTCTATGGCCTGAGACCAATTCATATTTTTCTTGGAAGCTTTAGATATAGGGGCCCTAACATTGACATCTTCCTCTGAGGGTGCACTTTGATCTTCCTTGTCACTAAAGAAACTTTCTATGGTCCTCACCTTTCTCTGTCTGCTCATCTTGCCTTTCTTTTACTTGACTTTTAACTCCTTAAAGTGGGGCACTGTTTCCAGGCTGCACTATCCCAAACTTCAGAAGGTCCCAGGTGGTATGATTTAAGGAGGAGCAGGTTCTTCACTTGCCTGGCCTATTCCCTGGTCCATAGATGACCCCAGACCAATTTGCTAATCAACCAGCTTTGTGTGTTGTGGTTGTCAGCTCTGAGGAGCCTGTGCCCCTCCCCCACTTGGGCTACTGCTACTCAAACCTACCTTGTGGTTCCCAGCAGGGGTCAAAAACCCAAATTCTGCCTCACCATCAGCATAGAACCCTGTAATCTCCCCCCTGCCAAGGGCTCAGCCCTCTCAACAGACTGTGAGCTTAGTTCCAGATGACACTGGTGCTGCAGCTGATTCAGAGGCTCTGGGGGGTCTCTTTCTCTGGTGAGGACTTCCTGGAACTGGATCTGTGTTAGGGTGACTGTGGAGTTGGGCTCCACTCCTGTCTCAGCACAGCAGGTCCCTCCTTCTGACCTTCCAAGCTATCCTTGGTTGGAAGATGATTTCAACACATTCTTCTCTGGGTTTTGCTGCTCCAGAAATTGTCCTATGGTATTATTTGGATGTTTTTTTGGGCAATTGTGTTATGAGTTTGAGAGCTCGCTGCCTTTCTTCTGCCATCTTGGCTCCGCCCCGGAAGTTTCCCCAAATACTTTTGATGATTACCATTTAATAGCATAGTTAGAGGTCAGTTAATGTTAGGCTTCCCTTCATTCCCACTTTTTTCATTATTTCCTTTGACCTCTCATATCTCCAGATTATGATTTTGTTTAGTTTTATAAAGTAACCTCGCAGTAGTCTGGTTGGTATGGTACCTGACAAAATCTAGGAAGGGAAGTGGTGATTTAAAAGGGCCAGCATGGATTCATCAATAACAGAGGATCCCCAACTAACCTTGATTTTTTTTCTGACAAGATTATGAAACTAGTTAAGTACAAAGGATGCTGTGGATAGGGCGACCTAGATTTTCAGCAAAACTTCTGATAAAGTGTCTCATACTATTCTTATAGAGAAGATAGGGGGATATGGATGTATATAATCAGATGGGTTTAGAACTGGTTAGAAGGCAGAACTCAGAGTGACCACCAATATATATTCAATGTAAGCATGGTTGGAAGTTTTCAGTGGAGTGCCCTGAAAATCTATGTTTGGCCCTGTGCTGTTTAACATTTTCATCAACATTTTGGTGAAAGGCATAGATGGGATACTCATCAAATTTGTAGATGATGCAAAGCTGGGAGGGGGAGCTAATATGCTTGATGGCAAGATTCAGAATTTAAAAGGATCTTGACCAGCTAAATTGGGCTGAATCCAATAAGATGAAATTCCATAGAAACAAATATAAAATTTGGCACTAGGTTATAAAAAATCACCTTCATGAGTATAATATGTGGAGATATGAATAGATAGCAGTTGTGTAAAAATGATCTTGGGGTTTGAGTGGACTGGAAGGTTAGTATGAATCAACAGGGTGATGAGGTGGTAAAAAAAATCCCAAAATGAATGTGGTCTTGGGCTGTATTAAGATGGAGCATGACTTCCAGAGACAGGGAGCTGATAGTCCCACTGTACTCTACCCTTGTCAGGCATCCTCTCTGGAGTATTCTGTTTTTTCCGAGTGCCAGGGTTTAAGATAAACTGGAGAATATCCATTGGAGAGCAATCAGGGTAGCAAAGGGTTTTGAGTCTGTGTCATATGAGATTCAGTTGAAGAAACTGGGTATATTTAGCCTGGAAAAGAGAACATTTGAAAGGCAAGGGGGAGGGACAAGATAGCTGTGTTCAGGTATTTGAAAGGCTATCATGTGGAGAAGAGATTAAAATTTGTTCTGTTTGGTCACAGAGAAAAGAGACAGAAGCAATGAATGGAAGTTGCAAAGAGGCAAATTTAGACTTGGTGTTTGGAACAACTTTCTAAGAATTAGAATGGCACAGAAGTGGAATATACCTCTTCAAGAGGTGGTGGGTTCTCCCCTCCTTCTTAGTGAGGCAATTGGGGTTAAGTGACTTGCCCAGGATCATACAGCTAGTAAGTGTCAAGTGTCTGAGACCAGATTTGAACTCAGGTCCTCCTGACTCCAGGGCTGATGCTCTATCCACTGTGCCCCAGGGTTCCCCTTTTTTAGGGATCTTCAAGCAGAGGCTAGAAGACCACTTGTCTGGCATATTATAATGGGGATTCCTTTAATGTATGGCCACTGAAGTCTCTTCCAACTCTCAAATTTTGTGATTCTGTGATTATTTTTCTTACCTAACCATGAACAATGAAAATCTCTGCAGTTATTTAACTTTTTCTTTATTTCTGTAAATAATATTTTGTAGTTATGTTTATATAAGTCCTAAGTGCAATTTGATAGATTGAGTCCTAGGCATTTTGGCCATTTTGTAGGGTTTTTTTTTTTTTTTAGTGAGGCAATTGGGGTTCAGTGACTTGACCAGGGTCACACAACTAGTAAGTATTAAATATCTGAGGCCGGATTTAAACTCAGATACTCCTGACTCCAAGGTCGGTGCTCTATCCACTGCGCCACCTAGATGCCCCTGTAGTTATTTTGAATGGACTCTGTCTAATCTCTTCCTGCTTTTTGTTGTTGTCGTTAAAAATATAAAGGTTGATAATTTCTGTTAATTTATTTTATATCCTACTACTGTACTGAAGTAAATAATATTTTGGTTTTTTTTTGTGGGGCAATGGGGGTTAAGTGACTTTCCCAGGGTCACACAGCTAGTAAGTGTCAAGTGTCTGAGGCCGGATTTGAACTCAGGTACTCCTGAATCCAGGGCCGGTGCTTTATCCACTGCGCCACCTAGCCGTCCCCGTAAATAATAATTTAAATTAGTTTTCTACTGAATTGCTTGAATTCTCAAAGTAAACCATCATTTTATCTATGAATAGAGATAATTTAAAAATAAACATTTATTTAATTGAATCAAATGGTCTGATTTGAGGACTATGTCCCTGGATCTGGTTGGAAAGGTCCAACAATGTGGTATAGTAACTCCTTTGGTGGATATGGTTCAAATCCTTGCCCTGACTATTACTAGCTATCTCATCTCAATCAAGTCACCTAGTTTTTCATTCTCCTTAGCATCCCTTGCCAGATTTAGGTCAGGTTGAACATTAAGACCACAGGCAATTTCTCGCAGGACCCTGCCATGTTAGCCAAGGTGCCATAGGTAAAAAGTAGCAGACACTATGAGTCTAAGTGGTGGGGGATGAGGAAAGGACTTCAGGCTCAATGATCTAGAGGTCTGTTGGGTTTGGGGGAAGGAGAGAAAATTCCTCTGTCTTCAGGGAGGCTGTTGCTCAGATCAACACTTGAGTCACTACTGGAAGAGAGGATATGAAATCAGTATTCCAGGTATTACAAGAACGGGAACACTAAGAGTCTTCTCTGGGCAATGTGACTGTGGTCAAAACTGGAATTGTTCATAGCCATGAAATGTCAGGACTGGCAGAGACCCTGAGAAGTAGCCCACCTTCTCATTTTATAGTTGAGGAAATCAGGGCCTAGAAAGGGGATGATACTTTTCCAAGGTCACTCAGCAAATGAGAAGCAGATCTAGGTCTGTATCCTGTGTCTTCTGACTTTGAGTCCACTTTTCTTTACCTGGCACCACAATGCCCTTGGGAGATCTCACTCCTCTTAGACCTTTATCCCTGAGGATGGAAGGGTGGAGGAGAGTGTGGCCCCCTGCCCTGGGTTCTCTGGAAGAGGAAAGGATGATTCTATGCTGACTGCCAGACCACTAATCTATCTAGAGAGTCCAAATCCTTATTCTGCCACTTATTCCCTATATGACTTTAGGCAAATCACTTAACTTTCCTTGGCCTCAGTTTCCTTATCTGTAAAATGAAGGGATTAGACTAGAAGCAGAAGGTCCCTCTCAATTCTATGACCAGCCTCAAGCATGGCTCCTCTAAGTTCCTAGTCTTTTGGAAGTTCAAAAGAACTTCTGTCTTCTGGCTGCTGGCCCACTGAACCAGTCCTTGGGAATAGGTGGGGGTGGGAGAGGGTCTGGGCTCCCCTGGAAAGGTCAGGGGAATTAGATAAACGCACAGGAAATTGGTTGGAGAAGCTGCTCTAGAAGTGGCAGGACTGGGGTAAGAAACACCAGCTCTATCGCCTGCATCCTGATGGGATCCTCCTCCCATAAACTCTGCGTTGGCCAAGATTTACTAGAAGATACTTTTTTGGGTACTTACCCTCCCCCATCTTGGCATCTGAACCCCAGTCATACACTTTCTCAAAGAGAGAGGGGAGGAAAAGGGTTCCCTGGCCAGGATTTATGAGGGTTTCCCCATTTCCTGTTCTAACGGGGCCTCCCCATCTCCCGAAGCTGCAGACGTGTACACAGTGTCTGCATTGTTCCACTTTGGCTCCTGCCCCTTCCTCTTGGTCCTGGGGCCAGAAATGGTATGAGCTGGTATGAGGCTGACTTGCTTTGTCCAGGGCTCTGTTGTTCAGAGTTGTAACTAGAGCTTTTAACCCCTTGGGCTGGGGCAGTGTAAGTTCTCTGGGGTGAAGTCTTTGGAGGGAGGGAGGGAGGGAGCTGGTAGAGGCCAGACTAAGTTTCCTTGGGACTATGTTGTTATCAACCTCTAAATTTGGGCACCTTGGGGAAAAGCCTTGAACGATCCATCCTGCTTACAATTTGGTCACTGAAAAGGATTCGGTTCTCCAGGCTGGATTGTCTCTCAGACAATGTAGTTCAGTAAAAAGCAGGATGGATTTAGAATTAGAAGAGACTCAAGTCTCTGCTCTGTCACTTAACTCTTTATGTGACCTTGAACAGATCACTCACTTTCCCTGGGGGTCATTTTCCTTTTCTGTCAAATTGACTAGCTTATATATAAGGCCCTTCGCAATCCTGGGACCTCTACTTGCTTTCTCTTGCCTCATGATTAGCTGCTCAGCCTCTCATTTCCTAGCCTTTTGGAAGCTCCAAGGGCCATAGTAGAGAGAACGATATGCCCCGTACATAGCAGACATAGGGTGTGGAGGAGCCAGAGAAGTAACAGATTCAGGTCTTGTCTTCAAGGAGCTTACCACCTGGGTCAGGAGACCGGTCTCCCATACTAGAATATATAACAAAAATGCAGGACAATATGTGATCAGGGTCAAATGAGTCATGTGTGATGCAGGAGACAGACAGATAGACAGACAGAGAGAGATAGAGACAGAGAGAGAACATTTTACAAGGAAAACTTTCTGAGAAGGATTGAAATGGACTAGGAGAGAGGGAAAGGGCACTCCCATCATGCTGTCTCTTCATTTCTGCAAACCAGAACATCACTGGGACGTGAGTCACTTTGTGGCACTTGAACACATAGTTGTCTGACACTAAGGCTGAATTTCTCTCCATTCCTTCATGCTACCAATGCCAATGGCTACAAATTGCAAAGTGCTTTCATATTCATCAACTCATTATCTTTATTATAGCCATCCTGTCAATATTACTACCATATTCCTATTGATTGATTGTTCAGTCCCATCCAACTCTTGGACCACAGCATGCCAATACTCTTTATGGGCTTCTCTTGGCAAAGATACTAGAGTGATTTTCCATTTCCTTTTCTGATGGATTAAGGCAAATAGAGATTAAGTGACTTGCCCAGGGTCACACAGCTAGTAAGCATTTGAGGCTAGATTTGAACTCAGGTTTTCCTAACTCCAGGCCCAGCATTCTATCCACTTAACCACCTAGCTGTCTCCATATTTCTATAGTCACCAGATTTACCTTTGACTCTGCTTGCCATCACTCACCATATCTTTCTTTTCAGTACCTTTTGCCTCTGTCTCCTCCTTTATGCTCCTGTTGCAGCCACCTTAGTTCAGGACCTCATCACCTTTCACCCAGATGGTTGTAGGAGTCTCCTAACTGGTGTCCCCATCACTCTTCAGTCAACTGTGCACACACTGCCCAACTAATCTTCTTAATTCAAGTTTGACCAGTCACATCTCTACTCACTCTTAGACTCAAACATCTACCCAGATAGTAAAAAACCCAAGCTAATTATTTCTCCAACAAACTAGGAAGTACCATTGCAAGGATGAGGATGAGGATTCCGTTAACAAGCATTCTTGGGGCAGCTAGGTGGCGGAGTGGATAAAGCACTGGCCCTGGATTCAGGAGGACCTGAGTTCAAATCCAGCCTCAGACACTTGACACTTACTAGCTGTGTGACCCTGGGCAAGTCACTTAACCCCCATTGCCCCACAAAAACAAAAACAAAAGCAAAAACAAAAACAAAAACAAGCATTCTGGATGCTAGAGATACAAAGACCAAATTGAACCAGCACTCATCTTTAAGGGATTGGCTGCATACATATATACAACCATATACAAAATAGATACAAGGTAACCTTGGGTATGGGGAGGCACAAGCAGTTAATGGGACACAGCCTTAGAGATGTGTCTTGAAAGAAAGATGGTGAATAGAAATTACATTCCTGACATGGGGGTGGTGGTACAGGGGGCAGCCACTATAAAGGTAGAGAGATAGGAGATGGAGTATTGACTAAGTGAGGACCTGTATAAGGAATGCCAATTTGGCTGTACTGTAAATTTTGTGGAAGAAAATAATTAGTAATAAGGCAGGAAAGGTAAGATGGTACCAAGTTGGGAAGTGCCAACTGTGTAAATGCCAAATGGAAAACTTTACATTTGATCCTAGAGGTCATAAAGAGTTACTGGAGTTTACTGAGGTGTGTGTGTGTGTGTGTGATGATCAAATCTACTGATACTTTTTAGGAAAAGCACTTTGGAGGTGTTGTTGATGAGGAGACACTTGAGACAGAGAGACCAATTAGGACACTATTACAATAGTCCAGGTGAAAACTGGTTAGAGCCTGAAGTAGGGTGGGGGACTGGAAGATAAGAGAAAGGAATGGATGTGAGAAATGTTGCAGGGGGTAGAAATGGCAAGACTTAGCAACTGACTGGATATGTTGGGTGAGTGAAGAATAAAAGACAACACCAAAGTTGGATAACACCTGGATGACAGAGGATGGTGGTGCCCTCAGCAGGAAGAGGAAAGTTCAAAGGAAGTGTGGGTTTGAGGGGAAAAGAAGGTGAGCTTTTTCTTAGACATTTGGGATTTGAGATGTCTGAGTGACATCTAGTTTGAAATACCTAATAGATGATGGGAGACTGGAGGTTGGATATATACAGATTGAGGAGACATTTGCATAGAGATGATGGGTGACCCTGTGGGAACTGATGAGTGGCAGTGGAGGGAATGAAAAGCCGAGGGTCAAGGACAGACTTGGGGGGGTATCCACAATCAGTGAGCATGAGGTGGATGAAGCAGCAACAAAGAAAACTGAGGAGAGATCAGACAGGCAGAAAGGGAACCAGGAGGGAGGACCATCATGACAATGAGAGGGGAGAATATTGAAACGATGATGGTGAAAGGCAGCCAATAATTGAAGAGAGGTCAAGGATGAGAACTGAGAAAGGGCTCTGATATTTGGCAAGTAGCATACTGTCGACAACTTTGGGGAGAGCAGTTTCTGTTAAAGGTGAATTTGTAAGCCAGATTGCAGAGAGTTTAGAAGAAAGTAAAAGAAGAGGAAGTAATGAGTGTAGACAGCTTTCCCCGGCAGTTTAGTTGAGAAAAGCAGGAGAGAAAGAATAGTAGCTTGTAGGATAGGGTGACTAGGTGGTATAGTGGCTAGAATGCCTGTCCTCGAATCAGGAACACATGGGTTAAAATATAGCTTCAGATACCTACTAGCTGTATGACCCTGGGCAAGTCATTTAACCCTCTTTGTCTCAGTTTCCTTGTCTGTAAAATGAGCTGGAAAAGGATATACTCTAGTATCTTTGCCAAAAAAACCCCAAATGGGGTCACAAAGAGTTGAACATGACTGAACAAGAGAATATTTTAGGTGCATGTGTCTTGATAGAATGTACAGTTCTTGAGAGCAAGGATTCTTTCTTTCTTTCTTTTTTGCCATTGTGTCCACCAAGTCTAATACAGTACCTGGAAAATAGTGGGCACTTAGTAAATGCCTGTGGACTGATTGACTCTTCTGCTTGGTGGGGGACAGAACTAGGAATAGTGGGTAGAAGTAGAAGAGAAACATTTTAGCTCCACAAAACCACTTCCTGAGTATCCGAACTGCCCAGATACAGAAGGGGCTGTCATGCTTGCTCACACATCTTGGTAGCACTGTGGGATTTAGAAAATGTCTTCCTTGTGACTGTGTGAGGTAGGTAGGGTGCCACTCCCATCATTTTTTATTTTTGCAGATTCTAGAACTGAGGCTTAGAGATTGTGATATGCCCAAAGTTGCACGGTGTTGGGCAGAATTTGAACACAGATCTCCTGCCCTCGAGTTCAGCAATGTTTCCACTACACCTCGCTGCTTCTGCCAAGTTCCTTTGTGAATGCCCCCTTTTGGGGCACACTTTTGAGTGGCGAGGGGATTCCTATTCAGGTATGGGCTGGATGAGAAGCCTCGTGAAGTCCTGTCTAGCTCTGAGATTCCAGGATTCTCATCCTTCCCTGATCTGTCTAGCTCCCAAATCTCTCACAGCCCGGATCTGATCGCTGCTCCCATCTCTGGGAGGATGGGGTGGGGGTCCAGTATTTCCCAACCTCATTGGTGGAGTGGCGAGTGGGCAGTGTGGGAACCATGGGCTGCTCTCCTTCCAGACCAAAGGCAAGAGGAATGGAATGAAGGCTGAGTCTGGATTCTCCTGCAGCCATTCCAGAAGCCGGGACATCAAGGCCCCCCTTCCATTTGCACTGCATCAGAACTACTCAGGAGCTGACAGCTGGGGCTGGAGCTGCCTTTGATGTTTCCATTGGACCCGCTGCTCCTTGAGAGCCTGAGGTCTGGAAGTCCCTGCATAGATTGGGGGTGGCTGGCTCAGAGGGTGTGTCCTCTGTATCACGTTCCCCACTAATCCCAGGGACTTTATTAAGGGACCTGCTTGCTCACCAAAGTGCATTAGTGAGAGCCTTAGAGGGCGTGAAGGGCCCATGGATTCTCTGCCTTTTTATGGGCCTGTAATTGTCTGAAACAATCCCTGCAGATCACATGCATGGTATGAGGCAATGGTGTCCTTCAAAATGTCTGAGCCGTGTGTGTGTGTGTGTGTGTGTGTGTGTGTGTGTGTGTGTATGTGTGTGTGCATGAGTGCTAGAGAAAGAGAGAGAGTGAGAGCAAGAGAGAGAGAGAGAGCAAAAGCAAGAGAGAGAGCGAGAGAAAGAGCAAGAGAGAGAGGGAGAGAGAGAGCGAGAGTGAGAATGAGAGAGAGAGGGAGAGAGAGAGCAAGAGAGAGACACGTATATTCCCACAGGTACTCGTCCTCCCCCACAAGAGCTCACATATACTTACCTATCATAACTGTGTGCACATGGATACTTTCACGTACATACATACATTAAAATACATGCATGCATGTGCACACATTAACAGGTGCACACATGTATGCACGCACATGTGAACACACACACACAAGGCAGGACAATGCAATGGAAAGAACACCAGCATGGACGTCAGCAGAATTGGGTTCGAGTCTCTGTTCTGCCTCTGACTAGCTGGGAAACCATGGGCTACTCACACTTTAATTCTCAGTGTTTCAGTTTCCTTATATGTGAAATGGGTCTAGTAACTGTGTCCTGCCTCCCTCATAGGGCTGCAGAACTAATGTCCACAAAAACAAGCTCTAACCTAGAGCTGTGTGCGGTACCCTCAGCATTACTGTACATGGACAAGATTTGGAGTCAGAGAATCCGAACTTGAATCAGAACTCTGCTATGGAATGAGTGAAGGAATGAATGAATCGATGAGTAAAACAAGTTATTAAATGCTTACCATGTGCCAAGCATTGTGCTAAGGGCTGGAGATACAATTTTTTTAAAAGACAGATGACTTTTGCTCTCAAGGAGCAACACATAGAGGCAAGCATGGGAATTTTGTTCTGGGGAGTTGAAAAGCTGACAGGGAGTGTAGATGCGCCCAGTGCAGGAGGCAGATGGTAAGAGCCTGGGTGGATGCTAGATGGGATTTAAAGCTGAAGAATGATATCTACTGGATATTATGGGCCAAGGGAGCCAGTCTGCATATGCTCAGTCACCGGTTAAAGGGGCTGCGCCGAAGAATGGGAGCTCCAAAGATGAGTGGATTTGTTTCCCTAGAGATTGGGGACCTGGATTCAGGATGAAGTACAGATGAGTCACTTAACCACCATAAACCTTCCACAGTGATTTGTTGTGCAGTTGTTTCTGTCATGTCTGACTCTTCACGACCCCATTTGGGTTTTTTTTTCCAAAGATACTGGAGTGGTTTGTCATTTCCTTTTATAGGACATTTTACAAATGAGGAAACTGAGGCAAACAGGGTTAAATGACCCTGACCCTTCAGCTAGTGTCTGAAACCAGATTTGAATGTAGGTCTTCCTGACTTTGGGCCTGGATCTCTATCCACTGTGCCACCTACCTGCTTTCTAGGATGACGGGATACTAAATTTACAGGTAGATAGGGCCCTTGAGGCCACCTATCTAGTCTAAGGGACAGCTAAGTGGAGCAATGGATAGATGGAGACGCCTGGACTCAGAAAGACTCATCTTCCTGAGTTCAAATCTGGCTTCAGACATCTACTGCTGTGTGACCCTGGGCAAGTCACTTAACTGTGTTTGCTTCAGTTGCCTCATCTGGGAAATGAGCCAGAGAAGGAATTGGCAAATTACTCTAGTGTCTTTGCCAAGAAGGGTCACAGAGAGTCGAACATGACTGAAATGACTGAACATCTAGTCTAAACCTTTCATTTTACAGATGAGAAAACTAACACTTAGAAAGATTGATTTGCCCAAAGTCGTACAGAGTCAGAATTTAAATTGTGATATTCTGATCCCCCAAACGGTACTCATACCATTGTATCATGCTGTGTAAGTTTCTTCATCCGTAAAATAATGGTATTTGTCCTACCTATCTCTTGAGGACTATTGTGAGGATCAAATGAAACAATTCACACAGTTCTTTTTAATCCTTAAAGTATCTCAAAAGAAGAATTGAAAGCTAATAGTAATCATATGAAAGGTTGTAGTATGATGATGATGATGAAAGTATGGAAATTAAAGCAACTGTGAGGTTTTGTGTCAGACCTAGCAAATTCGAAAAGATAGGAACAGTCAGGAAAGATAGGTGGACTAATACATTGTTGGTGGAGCTGTGAATTGATCCAACCATTAGGAAAAACATTTTGGAATTATGGTAAGAAAATTACTATAATGTCCATATCCTTCCAATTCTGAAATCCCACAGCTAGGCATATATCCCAACAAGGGAAAGATAAGAAAAGAAGATTGGGAGGAAAAGGGCCTATATGCACCAAGTTATTTGCAGTAGCATTTTCCTGTAAAAGCAAAATCCTGGAAACAAAGTAGATGCCCACTGATTGTAGAATGTAAATCTTAAGGAGCAATGGAAAAGTCATGTATTATATTATATGCCCATATGTTCCCATGCACATTTCCACATACATTTTTGAGTGTGTGGTTCAGTGGAAAAAAGGCTGAAGTTGGAATCAGGAGACTTGGGTTCAAATACAGATTCAGATGCCTGGTAGGTATGTGACCATGGGAAATTCATTTTTGAGCCTCAGTTTCCTTATCTGTAAAATGAGAGGGTTGGATTGGATGGCCCCTGAGGCAACTTTTCCTCTCTAAATCATTGATCCTATGGATGCTTAGGCTGGCTTTGCAAATGAAAAGAGATGGTATACAAAAACTGTTCTGCAAATGTTAAATTAAGCATCATACAAATATAAGCTCTAATAATGCCTGTTATTATAAATAATCTCTTGGTCATGCATCAAGGAACAGTGCTTTTCAAACTTTAGAGTTGTTGTATACATATGAGCTATCATTATTATTATTATTTTTTTAGTGAGGCAATTGGGTTTAAGTGACTTGCCCAGGGTCACACAGCTAGTAAGTGTTAAGTGTCTGAGGCTGGATTTGAACTCAGGTCCTCCTGACTCCAGGCCCGTGCTCTATCCACTGCGCCACCTAGCTGCCCCATGAGCTATCATTATTAACAGATAAGGAGTATATTATTACCTCTGTCTTACAGATAAGGAAACTGAGGCTTAACAAAGAGAACTGGCTTGCTTTAGGTCATCCAGCTCTAAGAGTCAGACCTAGGATTTAAACTAGGATTTAAGATACTCTCTCACCACACTCCATAGTCTCATAAACATACAGATTTTGCACACAGACCCTGACGCATGTGCACACACTCCCTTCAGCTCCACACGTCTATGCACACTCTTCCTTCGGCTCCATACACACACATGCCCTCCTCTCTCTCCCAATCTTCATTCTCTTGGCAGTTCCTAACTTTGCCTCGGTGCAGGTTCTGACTCAGAGGAGAGGAATGTTTGGATATGACACTGCCCTGGAGAAATGTTTCCTTCTTCCATGGAGACAGTTCCATGGTGTGTCCTTGTGTCCAGGGCTGATGGGAAGGCCATCGTCTGAGGTCAGGGGCTCAGTCCAAGGTGGGGCTGCCAGGGTGTGAGTCCCTGCTGGAAGAAACAAGGAGCCCTTTCAGCCTTCTAGAAAGGAAGATGGGATCCGGGGCCGCTGGTGACACCTCGAGCCCCCTTGGACAGTTCCAGGGGCTGTTTCCCAGAAGACTGATGGTGAGGTCTGCCAGCTTTAGAGGGTGAAGCGGTGCACATTCCAATCAGCTCAGGGGCAGTGTGGGCAGTGGAAAGCCTTTTTCCCACCCTGTGCTGCCTCCCCCTTCCTCCCAGCTGACCTCAGGCGCTGGCCTGGGAGTCACAAGACATGACTTCGAGCTTCCAACTCTGTTACTTAGAAGCTGGACACACAGAGAGATCAGGATCTGCATCTTGACTCCCACATGTCTAAGCTTCGTCCCTCAACTTCTCTGAGGCTTGTTTTCCTCATCCGTTAAATGGAGAGAACACTCCTTATATGACTTAACATATGCAAACTTGAAAGTCCTGTAGAAATAGGTTCAATCTTACTTGATGTGCACTGTTTTGAAATTCATTACTCTGTATTTATGTAGCGCATCCCAGAATCTTTTGTTACAATCGAAGTTAATCTGGCAACTTTTAAATGAATCCATTTTTTGTATTGGAGGCCCTCTTATAAAAAGTGTTCTATTATCAATTCATTAGTGGAATCTAATCCTCCTATTGGGAGAATTAATAAAGCCAAGCATAAAAATTGAAAAAAAGAGAAACTTATTATTATTATTATTGCCACAGAGTTAGGAGCCTCTGCAGATGTCCAGAGAAACATGTCTTTTACCTATTAAAGATATCTGGGGATGGGGGGCAGCTAGGTGGTGCAGTGGATAGAGTGCCAGCCCTGGTTTCAGGAGGACCTGAGTTCAAATTTGGCCTCAGACACTTGACACGTACTAGCTGTGTGACCCTGGGCAAGTCACTTAACCCCAATTGCTTCACCAAAAAAAAATTATCTGGGGATGGTTTTATGAGAGCAGAAATGATGAATAGCAGTTATTAGGAGAGTGAGGTATCTGAAGACCGGTATAATTTTCCTTTCCCCCAATGGAAGTAGTTGAAGTAATTGCTAAGTTTGATTAATTGAAGTCCTTATTGACTTCACCTGAATTAACCTACAATTTTGTGTTACTGACCTACTGGAGAGACAAAGTTGCTACTTTTGAAGGGGGGGGGCAGGGCAATGAGGGTTAAGTGACTTGCCCAGGGTCACACAGCTAGAAACTGTCAAGTGTCTGAGGTCAGATTTGAACTCAAGTCCTCCTGAATCCCAGGCCGGTGCTTTATCTACTGTACCACCTAGCTGCCCCAGTTGAGCCTCTTCTTAAAGGCTTACCAACCAAGAAAGAAGTCTACTGTACAATGCCACAGGGATCTGTCCTTGTTCCTATTGTGTATATCATTCCTTATTAGGGATTTGAATATAGACATCTACAGTCTGAGGTGTCACATTTTAGGAAGGACATGGGCAAGCCAGAGCAAAAGCAGAGGTGGGTGCCCAGTGCAAGGAAGGTTGAACAGATTAAGCTGGACACATTGTTTGGAAGAGCTGGGGGTGCTTAACAGGGAGAAGAGAATTTTGGGTGTGGGGGGGGGACATGAGGGTTTTCTTCAGATGTCTAAAGGGCAGCCCGGTCGAAGAGGGAGAGTTCTTTGTTCTGTTTGCCCCCAAGACAGCAGGAATAGAAGCAACGTGGGGAAGTCGTGGAGCAGAAAATCTTTGGGGATGCTCTGGTTGGGGGGTGGGGTGGGGATCTGTAATCAGCCATTGATTGGCCCAGATGCCTTGTGCAGTCCCAATTTAGGGAATCTGTGACACTGTGAAATTCCAATCTTGATCGATGAAGACTTTTTAAGTCCCGTGATTGCCAACCTGCCTGCCATTGAACAAGCCTGGCAGCCAGGCCAGGCGCTGGCATTTTTCAGAGTCCCCCCCATGCTCCCCAAAGCTGGTCCTCCCCTTTTCCCTCCCCCAGGTGGTCCTCCCCTCTTTCCCCAGCCCCCAGGGGGTCCTCTCCTAGCCCCCTGACTGACCCCTGGTATGACGTAGGGCCAATCACGTAATCCCTCCAGACCTTAATTTCCTCTTCTTTAACAAGAAGGGGTGGGACGGGATGATGTGTGAGGCTCCTGCCAGCTCTCAATCCCCTGATCCCTCTCGGCCCGGCCCCTATTGGGTTTCAGGGAAGAGACCTAGTCTGCACGTCCTTCTTCCCACTTCCCTGCCAGCAGCCAGGCTCCCAGACCCAAGGCCCCGTCGGCTCCGCTGGGTGTTCGGCTCCTCCTGCTGAGCCGTTGGGGCCCCCAACTCCTCCCCCTTTTGTGCAGCCCTTCTGGCTCCCAGGGCTCCTCCAGGGCTCAGTTTCCTGCTTATTATACTGCACCAGGTGCTGGGAAACTGATCCCTGGTTGTTCCCTGGGACAATAATAACAACCAACCAACCCCCCAACTCCCCACACCCCTCCTGTCCCCTCTGCTCTCACCTGGATGGGCACACGCCCTTCTCCTTTTGTGGGAGACAAAAGTTCAGACTCCAAGGAGCACGTTCATAGGCCAGCCTGAGCCCTTAGTTGGTTCTCAGGCCTCCCAGGCTGCTCACTTAACCCTTAAGTCAAATGTGACATGTGCATAATGTTTAAAAGTCTGCAGAGCACATTACATATGTTATATCACCGGACCCTCCTACCAACCCTGTGAGATAGCTACTATGTGTCTGATGATGCCCATTTTGCAGACAAGGAAACCGAGGCTCAAAGAGATCAGGTGATTTCTCCTACTAATAAGTATGAAAGGTAGGATTTGAACTCAAATCTCTAGGCTCCAAGAATAGAACTCTATCCACTCTACTCCACTGTCTCTCAATGCCCTGAGAAGCCTGTCTGCTTTTCAGGCAACTCCAGTTGCCCCTCCCTCTCCCCTTCCTTCCTCCCTCTCCCCCTCTACTGCTCTCCTTCCGTCCAGCATCCTGGGTCCTGGGGCTTCTCCACGTGGGCTCCCAGCTTCCTAGCCCATTGAAAATGGCTCAGGCCACAGAGACTCCCATTGTCTTTCCCACAGAACTCAGTTCCCCTGACAGGATCTTGGCAGAAAGAAACTTTAATAAGTCCCTATGTCTGAGGTCACTGTTGCTATAAAAGTCACACGTTTCTGTACAATTTCCAGACTGAGTTTTAAAGCCTTTAAAATGTTCTATCTTGTTACAGGGCTACCAAGAGGGCCAACTCCAATCTGATCTAATCAGCGCTGCCCAACCTAATTGATGGAGTACTTCAAGCGTGGAGGGGAATATTTATAGCTCCTGGCTGGGCTGCAAAATGGATCAATCCACAACCTTCCTCCTCTCCCTTAGGACAAAGGAGCAGGGAGTCGTCAACTGTTCATGCCACTTTGCTTTCAAATTTTACACATTTCAGTGAACAAAGGCAGAGTTCCATTCTGAGAACTCTGGGGCCGTGATTATTTTTGGAATGTCTGCTTTCATCACACAAACACGCTAACTCATGTAGACACACATGTAGTCGGAGACATTCCTGCATGCATGTGTATGCACCCAGGCCCATGGGGGCGGGGGGAGGCAGTGGGGTAGGAGACCTAGAGTCCTGCATTTGGAAAGGATGAATCGAATCCTTCCTCTGATGCTTAGCAACTGCGTGACTTTGGGCCAGTCAAGTAGACTCAGTTTTGTCACCTGCAAAATGGGGATAATAGTAGGTATAAAACCAAGCTCATAGGATGGTCATGAGGTTCAAATGAGATTGTTCATGTAAAATGCTTTGCAAACTTTCAAGCACTATGTAAATTTTGGTTATTATCATCATGCAACCCCAGACCCTGTCCTTTTCCAAATGGTCCAACCACCACCCTCCAGCCCTAACCTCAGCATTAGGCTCAGCTCCTCACTCCTCACTTCTCACGACTATTCAGTTGGCAAACCTTGCCATTTCTGACTCTACAATATCTCTTGCTTCTTACACCTTTTCTCTACTAACATTGTTGGTATTGCTGTGACTCTTTGTGACCTCATTTGGGTTTGTTGGGGTTTTTTTGGCTGAGATACTGGAGTGGTTTGCCCTTTCCTTATCCAGCTCATCTTACAGATGAGGAAACTGAGGCAAAGGGGGTTAAATGACTTGCCCTTGATCACACAACTAGTAAATGTCTGAGGCAGGATTTGCCTCAGGTCATCTTGACTCCAGGGCCAGGGCCACCTACCCACCCCTCTCCTTCCATAGTTACTACCATAGTTTTAGGCCCATAGTTAAGGCCTTTCTTAAACAATCACAATAGCCTCCTAATTTGGTCTCCCCGTCTGAAGTCTCCCATTGCTACAATCCAACCTCACATTGCCGCCAAAGTGATTTTCTGTAAGTGCAGGTCTGACCATGTGAACCCCTACTCAATCAACTCCAGTGATTTCCTATTGCCCATAGGATAAAATATAAACAACCTCTGTTTAGCATTTAAAGTCCTTCACGACTTGGCTCCAATCTATCTTCCCAGCCTTGCTGGACATCACTTCCCTCTTATGTTCTGTGATCCAGCAAAATTGTCCTTCTCCTTGCTCCTCACAAATCCCAATCCATCTTCCATCCCTCAAGTTTTGCACTGGCTATCCCACATTTCTGTAATGTAGCTGATCTTGGGGAGTCTCCCTCTTCCTTTAACTGTAGCTCAAGCCCTATCTTCTGCACCCCAACTACTAGTTCCTTTCCTTCTAACTTACCTTGTATTTATCTACTTGGTGTATTTATTCACTTTGGAGCAGCTAGGTGGCTCTGTGGATAGAACACTGGCCTGGAAACTAGGAAGACTCCTTCATGAGATCAAATCCCATCTCAGATACTTACTAGCTGAGTGACCCTGGGAAAGTCACCAAACCTTATTTGCCTCAGTTTCCTTATATGGAAAATGAACTGGAGGAGGAAATGGCAAACCACTTCAGTAGCTTTGCCAAGAAAACCTCAAATGGGGTCACAAAGAGTTGGAAATGACTGAAAAACAAGACAAATTTATTCACTTTATGTTTATGCAATATATGTATATAGTATATACATGTATATATCTACATATATGTATATAATATATGTATACATATGCTTGGTTCCCCCACTAGGATACAGGTTCCTAGGTGCTTTCTTGGATTGTAATAGTATATCCCTGGGACCTAGCACATTAGTAATTTTTAAATAAATGCTTGTTAATTGATGAATGGATGGATGGGCACAGACAAATCAATTCATAAATGTGTGGGACTGGACAAGACAAAATCCCCTTCTAGCTCAAAAATCTTATGAAGTTTGTAGAATAATCAGTCAAGAGAACATCTTTTGAATAATTTAAGAGTTTCAGTAAAGCAAGGCTGATGTCTTGTTTTTCCCATCATGAACCATGTAGGTAGTTTCTTCCAGTTGGCTCAGTTGACAAGTATTTATTATGCTCCTTAATATATGGTAATGTGAAGTCTTTTATGGCAAGTATCTGTCTCACTTTGTATTTGTATTCTCAGTGCTAATACAGTGCCTGGCATATAGTATATATGCTTAATAAATACTTGATAATTAATTGATTGCCCGAGTTTATAAAGTATCAATGAAATCAAAAGTGCCAAAACTTTCTTAATCAAACTTTAAAATGTGGCATGTGAAATAATGTTAAGAGATCAGAGGGACCAACCGTATTCAAAGACATTGCCACAATTATTCTCAAATTATTTCATATATCTAGTCAATGGGAGGCATTGTAGAACAGTAGATAGCCATGAAGATACTAAGATCTGGGTTCAAGTTCTCTTTTTGATACATATTGGCTCTGTGACCCTGATCAAATCACTTAGTCTCTCAATGTTTGGGGCATTTCTCTAAGACTTCAAGTTGCAGGGGAGGCAACCAGAATTGGTGGAGAGATTTTCTTCATCTTGGAGTTCCTAGATAAGTGAAACCATGGGTCTAGTCTTTATCCCTATCATATTTCTAGTGGACCTTTACAACCCTATAAGGTATGTGGTGTCAGTCATTATATCCATTTTATGGTTGAAGAAACTTAGAATCCAAGATGGGAATTTAGAAGTCAATTAGTCCAGGTATCCTTAATTTGGGATCAATAGACTCCCTCCCTCCTCACCCCCACCACACTTCAAGGGATCTCTGAGTAGATTTCGGGAGGTCCCCAGAATTCAAATTATTTGAATGGCTTTGTGGCTTTGGGCTAGGAAGTCAGTGCCTGCAGTTGGAGGCTGGAGAATAACACTGATGACCAGAAAACAGCAGATGGGCAGTGGAGTTCCTAGGCTGACCACTGATTATATGTGGACTATCTGTGGTGACCTTATGTTAAGACATGGATAAGTAGTATAGCATGGGCAGGCAAAGATGGGCTGTGATCTGAATGGCTGGAGGGTATACCCACATCAAGGATACTTTAGAGCCTCTTCAGTATTGGAGTCTACCTGACCCCAAACACCTAGAATCCAGGTTACCATTCCAAGGTTTGGTCCATATGATGTCAAGTATTTTGGGGCAATGTGAAACATCTGAATAATCAGATATCTTGGGGATCACTCAGAGACTTTTCCATGATAGAGCAAAGTCTCACTTGCTGGGCTGCTTTTGCTCACCTGGTCAGTCAGTTTTGTCCAACAGCTATGTTGATGGGATTAACAAATTATCTGACCTACTAGAAAATTTAATGACTGTGGTGGAAAAAGGGTATGGAAGCATTGTCTATATACACAACTCAGCACCATATTAGGGACAACTTCGGAGAAATCAGTTATTCAGGAGTAGACTGTCTGCTTCAGGAAGTAGTGAGTCTCCCATCACTGGAGGTCTCCAAGTGGAGGCTGAATGACCATTTTCAGGGATACTATAGAGAGGCTTTCCACTTGGGTTGGGATTGGACTGGACACCCTTTGGAGTCCCTTCCAAACTTGAGCTTCTGTGATTCTGTGGTTTGTTATTTTCATACAGCTTTCATCCTCCTCTTTAGTTTTCCACATAGTTTAGACTATACCCTGCTAGAGGGTACAGACTGATGGACAGAGTTTTGCCTACACAGGAATTCCATTCCTTACAATTCAATGCTCAAAGCATGTTTCAGTGGCAAGAGGACAAACCTGGGAGTCGGAAGACTTTGTGCTCAAATTCTCACTCAGCTTCTTGATATTTGTATGACCTTGGACAAGTCACAACCTCTCTGGGCTTCAGTTTTCTCACCTTTAATAAGAATGGGTTGGTTCTGTAACAAGCCTACTAACAATGGAAGTGGAGAGGCTGATCACACCCCTTCCTCCCAGCAGCCCTTTGCATTCAACAAGGAAAACTACGACTTGCTGTTCTTCTTCAGTTGGTATTCTTTCAACCAAGATCTTCTCTGATCCTTTCTCATGTTCTAGAAGAGACCTAGGAACTCAAAGGTCAATCTGTCCAAGTGCTAGCTCTTTCAAGTTGATATACCGTAGATTCCCCAGAGTGCTGAAGTCTACCTGGCCCCAAACACCTTGAATCCAGGCCACGATTCCTAGGTTTGGTTCATGTGATGACAAACATTTGAGGAAAATGTGAAACATCTGAATAATCAAACTTCTCCATGGTAGAATGAATCTCCAGCCTAGACAGACTCAGAGCGAGAAGTTAAGGTTGGGTTGGGTATGCTCTCCAGAGACCAGATCAGCCAAGGATCATGGAAGTGAATGAGCTGGTGGTTTTGCTATCTTGTAGACAGAACCAGGAAGTACTTTCTTTCTCTTTCAAAATTAACGCATTTGTTTGAAGTTTTGAGTTTCAAATTCTATCCCTCCCTCTTTCCTTCCCTCCTCTCCCCCCTCCCTGAGGTGGGAAGCAATCAGATATAGGTTATGCATGTACAATTTTTCCATATTGGTAATTTTGCATAAGAAGATTCAAATGAAAGAAAACAATGAAAGAAAGTGAAAAATAACATGCTTCAGTGTGTTATCCATCAATATCAGTTCTTTCTTTGGAGGTGGATAGTATGCTTCATCATTAGTCCTTTGGGATTGTTTTGGATCATTGTATTTCTGAGAATAGCTAAGTCATTCACAGCTCTTCATCAAACAATATTGCTGTCTCTGTGCACAATGTTCTCCTGGTTCTGCTTACTTCACTATACATCAGTTCATGTAAGTCTTTCCAGGTTCTTCTGAAATCATCCTGCTTGTCATTTCTTACAGTACAATAATATCCCATTAAAATCATATATCACAGCTTGTTTAGCTATTCCCCAATGGATGGGCATCCCTTGTATCTTCATTTCTCAGCTGCCACAAAAAGAGCTTCTATAAATAATTTTGTGCAAATTAGTCTTTCTCTCTCTCTCTCTCTCTTTTTTTTTTTGGACAGGAAGAACTTTCCCCCTAAATCTAATCAGTGCCTGCAGGGTAGTAACTGGAAGATAACACTGATGACTAGAAAGTGACAAAACATGAGGGGTATTTTTGGTCTTCCTATGGGTTCACCCTGTGTGGCCTCTGAGTTAGTCTTTTAGCAGCCAAAGTCACTCCCAGTGTCCTGAGTCTCAGTAGCAAAACTGAATGTGTGTACAACTAAGAGGTGAAGTGTTATAGCTTTGTGGTTCCATCCATCCATCCATCCATCCATCCATCCATCCATCCATCCATCCATCCATCCATCCATCCATCCATCCATCCATCTATCCATCCACCCATCCATCCATCCATCCATCCATCCACCCATCCACCCATCCATCTACATCATTCATTCATTTAAACATTCACAATTCAGTCTAGCCTCTCTGAGGAAGGAGCTATTGTATGACTTTAAACAAGTCACAACTTTTCAGAGTCTGTTTTCCCCCCAATAAATTGAGGATGTTGGACTAAAGCAAGGTTTTCTAACTTGAGGTCCACAGAACAGATTTCAGGGGATCTGTGAGGTTGGATGGGAAACAAATTATTTCTGTATTTTCACTAATCTTTAATTGAAAATTTGCATTTCTTTCAATTATAATTTTAAAAAGTAACTATTATTCTGAGAAGGGGTCCATAGGCTTCACCAGACTGTCAAAGGGGTACATCACACACACACACACACACACACACACACACATACACACATGTAAAGCATCCCTGGAATTGATAGATGCTAAGTTCCTTAGAACCTTAAATCTTGGGATCAAGAGAAAGAGGATCCCTTTAATTATTGAAGTCAACTGGCCTTGTCCCAAAGGGATGGACTTTTGAAGATCTAAAGGTAATTGGCTAGCCAGCTTGGGCACTGGAGGTGGCAGGGAATAGCAGGGGTGTAGAGTACCCACAGATGCTCTCAGCTTCAAGGATTGGCTGGAGCTGGGTTCAAGATCAATGTAAATAAACTCAAGGGCAAAAGTACGGGCTGGCCTTTTGGCCTCCCAACTCCACACGAGACTCACTGGGGAGCAGCTGGTGGTGTCAGTTTTGCTGGATGTGATAAGGACTGGGGGCATTACGCAAGTGGACAAGAAAAGATTTGATGTATTTGAGAGCAGGTGTTCAAGGAGGATGTGTCATGTCAAATGGCAGCGGTTGGTCGGGAGCAGAAAGTTTCAGGAGAGAACAAGACAGGGCCCACATTCCGTGCTTCCTTCCTAACAAGGAAGGGACTATGATGGACTGGCCACATCCCAATCGTGAGGGGAACATGGATGGTCCTGAGGCTTAGGAAAGGGATGCAACCAGGAAGCAGCCAGAGATAGAAGTGCACAGTGGCCTTAATGCTGGTGCTCTGTTGAGGTCTGACTTAGGGCTAGGGATATGTCTAAGTGGTTTTCCTGTGGAAGAAGCTGTCCAGGAGAGTTCGGTTGTGTAGTGGATAGAGTGCTGGGCCTGGAGTCAGGAAGACCTGAGTTCAAATCCAGCTTCAGACTCAGACTAGCTTTATGACCCTGGGCATATCATGAAGCTTCTTTCTACCTCAGTTTCATTAACTGTAAAGTGGGAATAACAGCTTCCACTTCCCAAGGTTGTTATGAGAATCAAATGGGATGTTGTTTACTCATGTCAGTCATTTCTGATTCTTTGTGACTCCATTTGGGGTTTTCTTGGCAAAGATACCAGAGTGCTTTGCCATTTCTTTCTCCAGATCATTTTACAGATGAGAAAACTGAGGTAAACAGGATTAAGTGACTTGCCCAGGGCCATACAGCTAGGAAGCTTCTGAGGCCAGATTTGAATTTAGGAAGATGAGTCTTCCTGACACCAGGCCCAGCATGCTATCCACTGAATCAACCTAGCTGCTCAAATGAGATGATCAAATTATTATTAAATATTATATTTGATAATAATATGATATATTATTATCAAATAAGACAATAGTTGTGAAGTGCTTAGCACTTTAGTGCTTACTAGGTACTTAATAAATGCTCTCTTCCTCCTTCCCTCCTTCACTTCCTCCCTCCTTTTATTCCTTCCTTCCTTCCTTCCCTCCTCCCTCCCTTCTTCCCTCCCTCCCTTTCTCCTTTTCTCCCTCCCTCCTGTCCTCCTTTTCTCCCTCCCTCCTGTCCTCCCTTCCTCCCTCTCTCCTTTCCTTCCTTCTGTTATGGGCCCAGGGCACCCCGGAAGTTCTCTGGGGGTACATCAAAGAACCTTCTCCTTGAGAAACTAAACCAAAAGACAGACACACCTAAAGAGATAAGTGGAGCCAGATTGGATTGAGCTAGCTCCATGACCCCCACCCTTCATTCTAGTCTCCCTCAACCCTGGGGTGATAAGATTAGGTGTGGCTGCTTCCTTTGGGTCCTGAGGAGATGGCTTGGGATCTGCAGCCAACCCTCACCCAATTCCTCCAGCCAACACCAGTGGGGGATGGTCCTCCCTCACTAAAGGAACTTTCCAGTCAGATGGTCACCCCCATCAGTCCTCTATAAAAGTACCTGCCAATCTCCTGCTCGAGGAGATTGGTATCTCAGAGCCACTCTCTCTGTGCCACGCCTTTCTCCCCATGAGAAGTTGAAGGACTTCCTTCATGGTTTCCCTTCCCTTCCCCTTCCTCTAAATAAACTACCATCTTATTCTAATTGCTTTTGTGTGCAAGAGGGTGTAATTCTTTTTTTTTTTTTTTTTTGGTGAAGCAATTGGGGTTAAGTGACTTGCCCAGGGTCACACAGCTAGTAAGTGTCAAGTGTCTGAGGTCAGATTTGAACTCAGGTCCTCCTGAATCCAGGGCCGGTGCTTTATCTACTGCACCACCTAGCTGCCCCGAGGGTGTAATTCTTTAAAGAGGAATTCATAAGAACCCCAAACCCCTACCCTTTATCCCTAACCCCCTTGCCCCATTTTCCCCATGACACTTCCTTCCTTCCTTCCTTCCTCCTTCCTCCCTCCTTGCTCAGGCTCCCTGTCCTCTTGATTAGTACCCAGGAGCCAGCCACTGACATGTTAGCCTGGGAGTCCATTTGGGGCGACTTTCATTTGTTGGTTGGGGCAGATTTGTTTTCTGTTGTGTGACATTGAGCATGCTACTCTTCTTCTCTGGGCCTTGGTTTCCTCACCTGTAAAACAAAGGGCTTGGATGACGGGGTTTCCAAGGTCTGTTCTAGCTTCAGCATTCTGTGTTCTGCTGCCTCAGATTCCTTCAGGTTCTAGCATTTTGTGTCCTGACGTCCCTGGCGATGCTGACGTTCTGCATGTTAAGTTCTAGGGACCCTTCTGGCTCTCAGGTTGTGCCCCAAGGTTCTTTACAGTTCTCACTTTCTAGGTAAGGTCTCCTTTGATGCTGACGTTCTATGGTCTATGTTCTAAGGTCCCTTCCAGTTCTGCCATTCTGTGCTGCATGTTCTAAGCTCCCCTTTTACTCTTCCTATCTCTGGGTCAGACAAGTCTCACTGGGCCTCCTCCTCCTCCTCTTGTCCCCAGGATATTTCCCAATGAGAATGAAAGCAATAGGACCAAAAGGGCCCAAATGGGGCAAGACAGGAGAGGAGCAGGCAAGACCCTGGGGATCTTTCCAGAAAAGTACCCGACCTTGTTCTCCTTTCCTGAGCCAGAGGAAGAATATGTCACTGCCACAGCCTTATTCTCTTGAGCCAATTTCCAGAAAATTGTCAGAAAAATTCAGGTGAGGAAAAATGTACAATTTGAGAGCAAATGAAGGTTGTGTTAGCAAGGGCAGAGTCAGTCTCCAGGATCCAATAGCATCAAACACTTTTCTTTGGCCCTGCTGGGGCCTTGCCTTCTTATTTATTTATTTTCAAAGCCTCGGATTTCAGCCCGGGTCTTCTCCTCCAATCCCCACATCTGGGACCTTATTACTGGGCCTTCCTTCCCTGAAACTCCTTGGCTGGCCGTGCTCATTTCTACCGTTTCTGCAGTAAATTATTGGGGCCGAGTAACTGACGCCTTCGAGGGACGGGCAAGTGCAGCTCCTTCCCGACAAAGATCTTTTCGCTTGGCTTTTGTGTGCTCTGTCCAAGAGTCTCGGTGAAAGAACAGCTTTGAAGGAATCCCGTCTGTTCCAACTGTGACAAAGAGGCTTGATTTCCCCAAGGTCCGGGCGATGGAGATTTTTTTTTTTTAAGCCGCCAAGACAAGTGCATCTTGTGGCCTGGATGGTGGAGTGGGTACTTTTATGAAATAATGTCCAAAGGCTAAGTGGGGGCTCTTAGGCTCCTGGCTACTTTTCCCACTGATGGTCCCAGGCTATGAATATTCGTCAGCCCAAGCGTGGGGAAATTAATTGGGAGAGGCCGGTCAGGCAGCCCATAAGCATCCCTGTAATCTGAGCAGCGGAGCTCTTCAGAGCCATTCACGGAAAAAAGGAAAGCTTTGGGGGATAAGGGCCGAGCCCAACACAAGGACTTGCCTATTTGAGCTGCGGCTGCAGCCCCCAGCTTCCCGAGCCAGAGCAAGCACTGCCAGCCCGCGGTGACTCCATGGAAAATTCAGAAGGGCACCGGGGAACTCCCCCGATTGGCTTTCAGAAGGCACCTCCTTGAACCAACTTAGAAAGCAAGCTCTCTTCTCCAGGCAGAACGGACCCACTCCCAGCAGACAGTAGGAGGCACCTAAAGGTGGGGAAGGGAAAAACAAGAAAATGCCCGGCAGCTTCCTTTAGGCTGCCTAAACTGTCTCTCGTTGAGCAATGACAAACACAGGCCAAATGCCTCTGCCTGGGGTTGGGACACGGATGTGTTTGGAGCTGTGGGACTAGTCCCCAGGGACTGGGATCCTGGCCACTGGGATTTGGGGTTTGCTGAGCAAGGACAATAGTAAGCACAGAATAAACAGCCCTTCTCATCTGCTGGCCTGTTCACTCATTTGGCAAAAACAGAAGAATGTATCATCAATCCAGCACTAGGAGAGACCTCAGTGATCAGTTTTGGGGATAACCCCTCTCATTTTACAGATAAAAAAACTGAGATCTAGGGAGGCTAAGTGACTTTCCTATTAAAAATAAGCAGCAGAGGGGCAGCTAGGTGGCACAGTGGATAAAGCACTGGCCCTGGATTCAGAAGGACCTGAGTTCAAATCTGACCTCAGACACTTGACACATACTAGCTGTGTGACCCTGGGCAAGGCACGTAACCTTCTTTGCCCTGCAAAAAAAAAAAAAAAAGTAAGTATCAGAGAGTGCATTTAAAATTTTTATTTTATTTCAATGAACTAAAATCTCTTTCCTTTCTCCCCTCCCAACCATTGGAATAAAAAGAACGAGCAACAATAAAGGTCTTGTAAACAAATCTGCATAGTCAAGCAAAACCCAATTTCCACATTGGTCTTATCCAAAAAGCATGTCTCATTTTGAACCTCGAGTGTATCACGTCTCCATCAGAGTAGCACGCTTCATCATGAGTCCTCTGAGGCTGAATTCAAACCCGTGTCCTCTAAGTCCAGAGCTGGGCCTCTTTCCACCAGACCATGAGAGTTAAAATTCTATGTCATTTTATAAAGAAGATCAGTTGTGAACATTTAGAAATGGAAGGGTTAGATGCTTATCAACTGGAGAGTGGCTGAGCAGATCACAGTATACCAATGTAACCCAGTGCTATTTTGCCATAAGAAATGATGAAAGGGATGGTGTCAGGGAAACCTGAAAAGACTTGCTAAACTGATGCAGAGTGAAATGAATAGAACCATAATAACTTATGCAATGACAACAACATGAATAAAAACAGTTTTGAAAGACATAACAATTCTGATCAATATGTCATCGACCATGAGTCCAGAGGGCTGATGAGGAAACATGGTACCCACCTCTTAAAGGAAAGGGTATGGACTCAAGATGCACAATGAAACACATTATTTTTTTTTGACCTGACCAATGAGGGAATTTGCTTTGCCTGATTATGCATATTTGTAACATGGATTTTGTTTTTCTTTTTCCGTTGGGGAGGGAGAAAGGAGAAAAAATAGATTATCTATAATTTAGTAATAAAATAATTAAAAAAAAAGAGAAACATTGATGATAAGGAACCACATGGATTCGCCAAGGATGAGTTATGCCAGATTAACTTTATTTTGTTGTTGTTGTTGTCAGAATAACTGGATTGGTAGTTGAGAGGAATGTTGTGAACCTAGTGTAACTAGATTTCAGTAAAGCATTTGAAAAGTTTTTCATGTCATCCTTCTGGATAAGATGGCAGATTAGAACCATTAATGGTTCAATGTTAACTATTGAACCTAGTGAATTGCCCCAGGGAACTATGCTTGGCCTGTTACTGCTTGACATTTTCATCAATGACTTGAATTAAGGTACAAATGGTATGCTTGTCATGTTTCCAGATGATAAAGAGTTAGGAGAAACAGTTAACTCATTGGATGACAGAGACATGATCCTCTCAAAATCTGACAGGGCTAATTATAATAAGATGAAATTTAGTTGGAAATAAACATAAAATCTCACATTTGGATTTTTAAAAAATGTACAAAAATATTTCTAGCAGCTCTTTTGGTGGTGGCAAAGAATGGGAATCTGAGGGGATATGCATCAATTGAGGAATGGCTGAACAAGTTGTGGTATACACATACATACACATATGTGTGTATATATCTATATGTATGTGTATATGTATGTGCATGTGAATATGTAATGTATATGTGTATATATGCCCATACATATTATAAATATGTGTGCACACACCTAATTATACACATAACTATAGATACACACACACACACACACACACACACACACACATATATATATGAGATGGAATACTATTGTGGTATAAGAAATGATGAAGAGGATAGTTTCAGAGAAACCTTAGGAGACATATATAAATTGCTGCAGAATAAAGTGAGCAGAACAGGGAGAATAATTTATGCAATAATCACAACATGATAAAGACAAATAACTTAGAAAAACCTAGGAACTCTAGTCAGTACAATGACCAATAATTACATTTCCAGAGGATTCATGATGAAATAGGCTACCTACCTCCAGACAGAAAGGTGATAGAGGGGGCAGTTAGGTGGTGCAGTGGATAAAGCACCAGCCCTGGATTCAGGAGGACCTGAGTTCAAATCCGGCTTCAGACACTTGACACTTACTAGCTGTGTGACCTTGGGAAAGTCACTTAACCCTCATTGCCCCACAAAAAAAAAAAAAGAAAAAAGAAAGGTGATAGATTCAGAGTTACAGACCAAGTTTTGTTTTGTTTTGTTTTGGTGGGAAGGGGAATTTGTTTTGCTAGATTATACATGTTTATAATGGGGATTTAATTTTTCTTGCTTTCTCAGTTAGGGGAGATGAAAGGAAGAAAATGTAGATATGAAAATAAAATAAAATTTAACTTAAAAGATCATTTTCATAAGTGCAACCTGATAAGGCATGGCTAGAAAGCAGTTTGTCTAAAAAAAAGATCTGGGAATGTTAATGGACAACAAGCTCAACATGGGTCAAAGGTGTGAGAGGGACACCAGATAAATGAACATTATATCAGAATTCTTTAAGAGAAGCACAGTTCCTAGAACTAGGGAGGCTTCATAGCCCTGCCATGCTTTGCCACTGTCAGGCTGTGTCTGGGGTATTGTTCGTTTCTGGGTGCCACATTTTAGGAAGGACAAGCTGGAGAACATGAAGAGAAAGGCAACTGGGATGGAGAAGAGCCTCAAGTGCACACTGTACATGAGGATAAGCTGAAGGAATTGGGGACGTTGAGCCTGGAGGAGGGAAGATGTGGTAGGAATGGTAGCCACGCTTGACTTTTTTGAAGGGTTGTCTCATGGAAGAGGCTTAGATTTTTTTCTCTTGGCCCCAGAGGGTGTGAACAGACATTTCAGAGAGATTTCAGCCCGATGTAAGGAAAAATGTCCTAATAATAATTAGAGCTGTCCTAAAGTGGAGGCGATGGGTTCCCTACCACCACCAGAGGTATTTTTAAAAAGGCAAGATTAACAGCTGTCCGGATTTGCTATAGAAGTCATCCTTATTCCATTATGTAATAGATTAGAAGACCTCTGAGACCCGTTTGAGTCTGTGAGCATGTCCTGCATGGCCACAGAACCCAGATCTTGGGTTCTTCACAGGGTGAGACTCAACACTCTGCTATGGACTGTGGTAAAGGTAGCAGCTCACTCAGCTTGCTAAGTGATTTGGCATTCCAAAGCGCCTGGCGCATGCTGCAGACAGGACAGAGCTGAAGAGGCTGGAAAGGACATTATTATGTAATGCTATTTTTCCTTCTCTATTTGGAGCCCAGACTAGATGGGATGGCTGAGCACCTGATGATGCCTCTGGCCTAGACCTCTCTTACCATTCTGAGAAATAGTCCTCTCCCACTCCCTGGAAGGTCAAAAGTAAAGAAACACTTTTGCAGCCAATTTCTATTTTTAACTCTTCATCTGACTGCTTCCCAGCAAAGCATTGACGCTAATCCCTAAGTATGGGAAGAAGCCCCACATGGGTTTGGAAAAACCCAAAGTCTTTCCCAAGAAACCCCAAGGAATGCTACCTGTATGTGGCTAGCTTCTGGATAGCTGAGTAGTATATTCTCATTCAAGACTGGGTAGGTGGGGGAGGAGTGGGGTACCAATACTAAACAATAAACCATCAGTGATATATATAGTCTTGGGCCACCCTATTTGGCACATATTTTAGAAATGGGCATTCAAAGGATCATAGGCTTTTGGAGAAGAAGCAAGGCATAGCAAGAGTTGGCTTTAGAGTAAGGAAGATGTGGGTTTGGTTCTTGCCTATGATGCAAAATGGTTGTGTGATCCTGGACAAGTCACTGAATTCCTCACTGCTCCCAGGTAACTCTTGAGGATTGTAGATTAAAGAGTAGGTCTGGTTTGAGTCAGTGGAAGTAGTCTCCTCATAAGGAATTTATTAAACCGGAGTCACAGGCCAGGACTGAAATTAAGGTGTTGTGAGAGAGGAAGTGGAGATTTTAGAACTGAAGGAACTATTAGGAAGCAGGCAAACCCAATGTCCTCATTTAACAGAAAAGGAAACTGGGGCTCAGAGAGGGAACAAGATTTTTCTGGAGTCACACAGGTAGTAAATTGCAGAGATCCTGGATTCAGACTCTATCTCCAGTTGCTTCCCTCGAGATACCATATTGGCCTTCTATGGCAGATAAAACTGACAGGGTCCAAGAATCAGTTTTCACAGGAGGTGATTCAATACATACACTTGAAAAAGCAAAAAAGTCCCTTCTAGTCACTACATTACTTTGATCACCGCCCATATTCTCAAAATAAACTTGCTTTCCTGGGTCTAGGTCATGAAATTCCTTCCTTCCTTCCTTTCTTTTTCAATTACTTCCTTACTCAAGAAACTTCCATAATTCCTGATTGCTTAGAGAATGAAATCCATACTTCTCTATCTGGTATTCAAGGTCCTCTGCACTCTAGCCCCAAATATCCTCTCCAACCTGATCTGCTACTTCCCTAAATGCAACCTCACTTCCAATAGACCTATCTTCTCACTATTCCCTAGACAGAACATATTCAATCCTATTTTCATAGCTTTGTTCATCTTTTTTCCCCTAGAATGTTTCCCCCTTTTCCATAACTTACTATCTTTCAAGACCATGTTCATATGTGACTTTCTACAAAGATTCCTTCCAGGATCCTCCTCAGATCACTCTGATATTCTTTTTCTCTGAACTCTTTTTTCTTTGCAGGGCAATGAGGGTTAAGTGACTTGCCCAGGGTCACACAGCTAGTAAGTGTCAAGTGTCAGATTTGAACTCAGGTCCTCCTGAATCCAAGGCCAGTGCTCTATCCACTGCACCACCTAGCTGCCCCTTTCTCTGAACTCTTATTACATTTACTATCAATTTCTTCTAGACAAATATTGGATCTAAACTTACCATTTGATTATTCTTTCTCTCATCTGGGTGGATCTATTTTCCCTATATTCTACAAGCTCCCTGAGGGCAGGGGCCAACTCTCTTTCACTTTTATTTCTCTCACATTAGGGTCCAGCTGGATGCACAGGGGTACTCCTAAAACTCATGCTGAGTAATTAATTCCTTTTGTGCATGTGAGTCGCTGCTAAGCAGACAACTGGAGGCATTATATATCTTCCAGCAGCATATTTAACTAATAGTACTACAGATGCTGTAGCTTATGACTGTCTTTCAAACTGGTTTAAGCTTCCAGTTCTTGTGAAAGCAGCTATTGTGAGGAATTGTTGCCACAGGTCTGGAGGGTACAGAGAATAAAACACTTCAAGGCTTCAGAAACAGCAGAGATCCCAGCCTGGAATCTATTCTGAACTATTACTACCAAACAGACACTATACACTCATTGACTATGGAGGAGCATTCAATATAATCTAAATAAATGACTGTGTATGTGCACAATGTGGTATGACAGAAATAATGTTGGGCTCACATTTTAGTACCAATACTTGTTTGCTGTGTCACCAGAGATGAGTCACAATCACAACCACACTGTGTAGGACCCTGGGGGAGGATTGGTCAACTGGAGGGGAAGAAGATCTTCTCATTTAGATATAAGTCCTTTCTGTATTCTTTATTGTGGAAATAAAATCTATTCAATGTTTGAACCTGCATGGCTATTTCTAATGTATGAGGTATTTTATTTTTTCCGTTACATGCGAAGATAGTTCTCAACTTTTGTTTATACATGCTTTACAATTTCAGATTTTTCTCCCTCCCTCCCCTCCCTCCCCCCTCCCCTAGACAGCAAGTAATCTGATATAGGTTATATCTATATATCTCTATACATATACATAGAGATATATATATACACACACACACATATATATATACACATAATAACATTAATCCTATTTCTGCATTAATCCTGTTACAAGAGAAAGAATCAGAGCAGTGATGCAAAACCTCAAAATAGAAAAAAAAAAACCAACAGCACCCAAAACAAAAGAAATAATATGGTTCAGTCAGCATCTATACTCCACAGTTCTTTCTTTCTTTTTCTTTCTTGGATTTGGAGATCCTCTTCTATCATGAGTTCCCTGGAACTCTTCTGTACCATTGCACTGGTGAGAAGAATATAGTCCATCACAGTAGGTCAACACTCAATGTTGATGATAGTGTGTACAATGTTCTTCTGGTTCTGCTCATCTCACTCATCATCAGCTCACGTAAGACCCTCCAGGTTTCTCTGAACTCTTCCTGCTCATCATTTCTTACAGCACAATAGTATTCCATTGTATTCATATACCACAACTTGTCCAGCCATTCCCCAATTGATGGGCACCCTCTCAACTTCCAATTCCTTGCTACCACGTAAAGAGCAGCTATAAATATTTTTGTACATGTGGGTCCCTTTCCCCCTTCCAAGATTTCTTTGGGCAAAAGACCTAAAAGTGGGATTGCTGGGTCAAAGGGTATGCACAGCTTTATTGCCCTTTGGGCATAATTCCAAATTGCTCTCCAGAATGGTTGGATCAGCTCACAGCTCCACCAACAATGCATTAGTGTTCCAATTTTCCCACAGCCTCTCCAACATTTATTATCTTCCTTTTTTGTCATTTTAGCCAATCTTATAGGTGTCAGGTGGTACCTCAGAGTTGTTTTAATTTGCATCTCTCTAATCACTAGAGATTTAGAACATTTTTTCATATGGGAATAGATAGCTTTGGTTTCTTCATAAGAAAACTGCCTGTTCATATCCTTTGACCATTTCTCAATTGGGGAATGACTTGGATTCTTATAAATTTGATTTAATTCCCTATATATTTTAGAGATGAGGCCTTTACTGCATGGCTATTTCTAAGGTGCATCCTTCATTGATGTTATCAGATTTTACTCTCAAATCGAATAAATAACAGGTCTTGGAGGCAGAGTCAAGATGATAGAATGAGAGTCAGCATTTTTGCCTAGCTCTCCCAACATACCTCCTCCACAACAACCAAGAAAATATGCCAAACTGAATTCTGATCAGGAAAGTCAACAAAAGGTCACAGCGAGCCTTTTTATGGCCCAGAGAAGCTTAGAAAGACAGAGAGCAATCTTTGTAGGCACTGGAATGGGAGCTGACTGGGAGTGTACTATAGTGGCAGCAATGGTGAGATTGGGAACATTCCAGTGCCATGGGATGGAAAAGAAACAAAGGTTCAGGCAACCAGAAAGAAAGAGTTCAAGTATTGTAGAGCTACAGTTAAGATCTCTCAAGATTTAGCAACTATCATGATAAAGGAACAGAGGACCTAGAATATGATATTTTTAAAGGCAGAGGATCTAGGATTTTAGCCAAAAATAACCTATATAGCAAAACTGGGGTGGGGACCTTTAATGGAGTAGAGGACTTTCTAGCATTCCTGATGAAAAGACCAGAGCTGAATAGAAAATATGATATTCAAACATAGGACTCAAGAGAAGCATAAAAAAGGTAAACATGAATGAGAAATCATAAGGGAATAAATAAGGTTAAATTGTTTACAAATTGTGTGGGGAAGATGATACATGTAACTTCTCAGAACTTTCTTATCATCAGGAGTCTTAGAGGGAATCTAGACAAAGCCTGGCTGTGATTCTATTATGTTTGTATGCTCTCAAAAGAAGAATGGAAAAGTGGGGAAGAGGAATGCATTGGGAGAGGGGGAAATGGAAAGGAAGAATGGGGAAATTATCTCACATAAATAGAGCATGCACACAGTGAAGAGGGTAGTGGGCAATTCATGAACCTCACTCATATCTGAAATAGTTCAAGGAGGGAAGAATATACATACACACAGTTGGGTACAGAAATTCATCTTACCGAACATAGTTAAGAGAAAGCACAGAGGAAGAATAAGAGAGAGGATAAATTAAGGAGGCAGTGGTCAGAAGCAAAACAGACTCTTAAAGAGAAAACTGGGTTAAAAATTACATGTATAGGGGCAGCTAGGTGGCACAGTGGATAGAGCACCAGCCCTGGATTCAGGAGGACCTGAGTTCAAATGCGGCCTCAGATACTTAACACTTACCAGCTGTGTGACCCTGGGAAAGTCACTTAACCCCAATTGCCTTGCAAAAAAACCATTATATGTATAATTGAATAAGATGGAGGGAAATACACAGCAATAATAACAGTGAATGGGAATAGGATAAACTCACTTGTAAAACATAAGTGGATAACAGAATGGTAGAAATAATAGAAACCAGAATCCAACAAAATGTTTTTAAGAAACACATTTCAAATAGGCAGATATACATGAAGTCAAAATAAGAAGTGGAGCAGAATCTATTATGCTTCAGCCAAAGTAAAACAGGTAGGGGTGGCAATCATGATGTTAGACAAATCAAAATAAAAAATAATTAAAAGAGATGAACAGGAAAACTACATTTTACCTAGAGTTAGCATGACTCTTGAATTAATATCAGTATTAATGAATTAATATCAGTACTGAATACATATGCACCAAATGCCATAGCATTTAAATTCTTAAAGGAAAAAAGTTAAATGAGTTTTAAAAGGAAATAGACAGTAAAACTATAATAGTGGGGAGCCTCCATTTACCCTTTTCAGACCTAGATAAATCTAACCATAAAATAAGAAAAAAATTAAGGAAATGAATATGATAAACCTCTGGAGAATATTGAATGAGAATATCTATTCTCAGCTGTACTTGGCAATTCACAAAAATTGACTGTATTTGGGCGTAAAACCTCACAAACAAATGCAGAAAGGCTGAAATATTCAATGCATCTTTCTGACCATAGGCAGTGGGGAAACAAAATTATTGTGGCTTGCTGATGATATGATGATATACTTATATGATGGTTTATTTATATGAACTGTATGAACTGATTTAAAGTGAAGTGAGCAGAACTAGTATAACAATTTACATCGTAAAAGCTATATTATACAGATATTCGACTATGTAAGACTTAGTAATTGATCAACATAATGATCAACCACAATTTCAAAGGACTCATAGTTAAACATGAAATTCACCTATAGTAAAAGAGCTGATGGACTCAGAGTGCAGTTTGAAACATGTCATACCATTCATTTTTCTTGCTCCTCATTCCCCAGCAACATGGCTTTTTCAAACATTTACTTTACACATTTATAAATATTTATAAAAGGTTTTGGGTTTTTTGTCTTATCAATGGATGAGATGGGGAAAAGGCAGAGGGAAAGAAAGTGAAATTGAAAATAGAATTTTTAAAAACTAGTAGGTCAAAGGAGTCTTTGAAATAAAGATTACATATGCAAATAATTATGTCAGCTAGAATATAAATGCATAATGGAAGTACACACAAATATTTGTGAGGATCCAGAGGAGGGATAGATCACTTTGGTTTGAAAGGAATTGAGGGGTGGGGGGAGGGCAGTTGGTGGTGCAGTGGATAGAGCACTGGCCCTGGAGTCAGGAGGACCTGAATTCAAATTCGACCTCAGACACTTAACATTTACTAGCTGTGTGACCCTAGGCAAGTCATTTAACCCTAATTGCCTCACGAAAAAAGAAAAAAGAAAGAAAGGAATCAGGGAGGAAGTTGATGTAGACCTGTATCTTGAAGGATGTGGAGCATTTGGTTAATTAGAGATTGGAGGAAATGAGATAGAGGCAAGTAAGCAAAGGAGAGGTGTGAAATATTCAGACAATACAAGCTGGAAGAGTTAGCTAACCTAGCAAATGACAGAGCAGGCTAAAAAAGATCTCAATAGGCTGGAATATTGGATTAAATCAAATAATATAAAATTTGAGAGGAATAAATGTAAATTTTTGTTTTGTTTTGTTTTCTTTGCAGGGCAATGAGGGTTAAGTGACTTGCCCAGGGTCACACAGTAAGTGTTAAGTGTCTGAGGCCGGATTTGAACTCAGGTACTCCTGACTCCAGGACCGGTGCTTTATCCACTGCGCCACCTAGCCGCCCCCTAAATGTAAAATTTTAAGATGGGTTCAAAAAGTAAATGGTATAGGTACAAGACAAGGGCAAGCATAGTTAGACGGCAGTCTGACTTAAAAAAATAATCTTGATGTTTTAGTGGATTGTAAGCTCAATGTGATGTGGCAGCCAAAACCAAAAATACCTCCAAAAACCCAAAAACCTAAACTAATGATTTCTTAGAGTGTATTAAGAAAGACATATAGTATACAGAATGATAGCTCTGCTGTACTTTGCCCTGGTCAGAGTGCATCTGTAGTGTTGTATTCATTCCCGAGAGCCACATTTTAGGAGGGAATAGACAAATTGGAGTGCATCCAGAAGAGGATGACTAGGATGGTGAGAAAAATGGACACTATGTTATTTTAGGATAAGTTGAAGGAACTAGGAGTGTCTAGCCTGGAGAAGAAAATACCTTCCTACCATCTAGTCTAATTGCCTGATTATAGATCCCAACCTCTCCACAGTAGTAGGTGGTTTTCCTGAATTGTTGTGGCTGAAAATATTCATCATTTGGTGGCAAACCTCTGAAGATGAACAGCTCCACATTTGGTGAAGCTGATCCTAGAAAGATGGACAAACAGCCCATCATTGGGCTAGGACTCAAGGGCTTCCTAGCTTGGGTAAGACTTGCCAGAGCTGAAACTCTGTTGGTTTGTCCTTCAAGGACCCAGGCTCACCTCCACATCACAGTGGACCATCAGAGGAGCAATTGAGCAAAAAACTTTTTTTTTAAACTGGACAGGTGGGTGGAAAGGAGGGTAATGGGCTATGGGTTTAACAGGATTTTGTGGATTGGCCTGGTCCCAGTGGAGAGAACCAGGAGCAATGAGTGGAAAGTACAGAGAGGCAGGTTTTGGCTAGACAGAAGGAAAAACCTCCTAACTGTTGTCCCAAAGTGGAATGTGCTGCCTTGGGGGACATAGTAGTTTCCCCTTCATTGGGGATTTTCAATCAGAGCTGAGTGAGCACTTGGTCAGGAATATAAGTGGAGTAATGGGTAGAGTGCCAGACTTGGAGTTAGCAAGACCTGAGTTCAAATTCCACCTTACAAGTCACCTAACTTCTCTCTGCTTCAGTTTCCTCATCTGGAAAAGTTATCACATGCCTGAAGGATTTCCATATGAAAGAACAGTTAAATTAATTCTGCTTGGCTCCAGAAATCTGGACTGGAATCAACGACGGGAAGTTAAGAGAGGCAGAATTCAGTTCGAGGCAAGGAAAAAACTCCCTTAAAGCCAGAGCTATTTCAAAATGAAATGGACTACCTTAGGAGGGAGCGAGCATTCCGTCCCTGAAGGTTTGCAAGCAGAGAAGATGTTGTTGAGGGAATTTCTGACCAGGTCTGGGTTGAACTCACTGGCCTCTTCTGTCCCTTCCCATCCTGAGCCTCTCAGATTCCAGGATTCTGTGTGAAAAATCACAGGGAATCGCCCTTCCTGCCAGACTTGCTTGGTTTGCATCCTTCATGAAGAAAAAGATTAATATGTATTTATGGAGGAGCAATTGTTGAATGGACTTGAATGTGCTTACATGAGTGTGTATGTGTCACTGTTCTTTCAGACTCTTGGAGGGCAGGAATCATGGGTTCAAAAGGCAGAGGCTAATAGGATTATAGATTTAGAGCTAGAAGGCTTCTCAGACGCCATCTTGGCCAACCACCTCATTTTACAGATAAGGAAATTGAGGCCCAGAAAAGTGATGCGAGATGTCCAAGGTCACAGAGTTAGCAAGGGAGAGAGGCATGATGTGCACAGAACAGTGCTTCTCCTTAGGAATGAGTGGGTGCCAAGCTACCCAACAGTGACTTACCCTAAGAGCTCTGACAAATTCAGGGCAACAAGAATAATAATAGTTAGCATTTATATAGCACTTTAAGCTTTATGAAGCTCTTGACAAATGTAATCTCTCTTAATCCCCACAACCACCTTGGGAAAAGGGTTCTGTTATCACCACCACTTTATAGATAAGGAAACTGAGGCAGACTTGTGACTTGCTCAGGGTCACACAGCTAGTAAGTTCCTGAGTCTGGATTTGAACTCAGATCTTCCTGACTCTGAGGAGCCCCATCTGGGTGGGACTCCTCACTTGTAATATCACTTGCAATACTTCAGCAAGTAGAAACAACTGCGCCTAGCAGCTGATTATCAAGAATAAGGATAGGGGCTAGACTTGTGATGTCATTACTATAAAGAACTCCCAGGTGAGGCAACTCTCTCTACCAATGTAAGTAGGTACCTTCTTTACAAGAGGTAAAATGACCAGTATGTGTCATAGATGGGACTTGAATGAGGTCTCTGAGGATGTCTCTCTACCATATGCCACATTGTCTCTCTAGAAAGAATGTTGATAGGAAGCTATTGCATATCCCTTGTCTATCCTTCAGTCCTGGCAGCTACAACGAAGGTCAACTCTCTCTACCCTGATTCTATACTGCTCCCTTCCCTATCCCTTTTGTTTGTTTGTTTGTTTTGTTTTTTTGCAGGGCAATGGGGGTTAAGTGACTTGCCCAGGGTCACACAGCTAGTAAATGTCAAATGTCTGAGGCCAGATTTGAACTCAGGTCCTCCTGAATCCAGGGCAGGTACTTTATCCACTGTGCCACCTAGCTGCCCCCTCCCTTCCCTTATCTCTTTTTTGTTTGTTTGTTTGGATTTTGGGTTTGTTTTTTTTTGCAGGGCAATGAGGTTTAAGTGACTTGCCCAGGGTCACACAGCTAGTTATGTGTCAATTGTCTGAGGCCAGATTTGAACTCAGGGAGTTCTGAATCCAGGGCCGGTGCTTTATCCACTGCGCCACCTAGTTGCCCCCTCCCTTCCCTTATCTCTTAAAGTCTGTCTCTCCAATACAGGACAGTGGGATAGGGTCTCCCCCCAAAGAATATTGTGTCCCAGGGTCCAAAGTCTCTCCTCAACCCCCTTCCCCCATCCTTTGCAGTTCAACTGAGTTGATATTTAAAAAGCTGATGGGAAGGTACCTTTTGAGCTGCTTACCCAAACAAGCACCAGAACTACTAGTTATGACTTTAATACTATTTGCTGACCCTACAGTGAAACAGCATGGTATAGTGGAAAGATCACTGGATTTGGAGTCAGAGAACCTGGTCTCTAGGTCTGCTGTTTACCTTCTGTGTGACCTTGGACAAGTCACTGAAATCTCAGCCTCTTCTCTAAAATGAGGGGGTTGGGCTAGATGAAGTCCAAAGTCCTAAAGGCTCCAAATGCTAGAATTTTCTTTGAACGAAGGCTTAGCACGCAAGCATTGGCCGACCGCATTCTCTACCACAGCAGAACTTGTTGCCTTACGTTGACAGGTCACTGGAGCTGGAGGAGAAGAGGAGGGTGGGCTCAGACGCTCCAGTTGGAACAGCTAAGTCCGATCAATCTAGGAAATGGCCATTTACTAATCCTTTGCTTTGGGCCCAGGATGGCTTCTTTCCCCTTCCCACTCTCATGTTCATAGCTGTGTGCACCAAGCCCTTCTCACTCTAGAGCTGGCTGCCTCCAAAGAGCAGGAGAGACAAGGTCAGCAGGCTCAGAGGTTGTGAGTAAGGGGAAGGAAGGTCATCTTAGTTTGCCCGGGCCTCCAAAAGAACATCACACCCATCCCCTGTAGGAAAGTGGCTGTCTGTACCCATGTAGCGTCCCTGGTTGGGTTGGAGTTTGCCTTTTAGTTTACAAATCCTTGGACAGGCTACTTATATTCCCAGCAAACCAGGCCCAGGGGCCCCGGGTGGGGGTGGGGTGACTCACTGTTATGAGAGAGGTCCGGGCTGCTAAGGCACTCATCATGTCCCTGGTAGCCATCCAATAATTGCCTTCCCTAAGCCTCCCTTTGAGGGATCCCCAGAGCCAAAAGCCCAGGATGACCCATGGGCCATGACTCAAACATCCCTGGGCTGGGCCAACAGCCCCACGGATTTCTTAGGAAACACCAGGGGGCTGGAACCCTGTTTTTGAACCTCCTTTTCTGAGAACTGTTGGCTTCATCAATAGCATCAGAAACACAGTGGCATTTAAAAAGAACTAGGGACTTGGAACCAGGGGACTTGGATTCGAATTCTGGCTCTGGCTTTTAAGGAGTTGTATGACCTTAGCCAAATCACTCCTCCTGTCTGAGCTTTAGTCTTCCTTTGTAAAATCAGGAGGTTTATACTTTGGCTCATATAATTTAGAGCCGGAAAAAAGCCTCAGAGATCATCATAGTACAGTGGAAAGAATGCTAGACTTTGAATCAGATGACTTGGGTTCAAATCATGACACTGCTACTTATTATTGTTACCTATCATTTTTACTATGTATTATTACCATTTTCTATATGACTTTGGGCCTCGGTTTATTCATCCTTGTAAAATGGGTGGGGCTGGATTGAATGACCTGTAAAATCCTTTTCAGGTCTAAATTATAATCTAGACAAATGACCTCATTCTATATTTAAGGAAACTGAGGTTTAGGGACAAAGTCTTTTTCTTATTAATAGGCATTATTGTTATTAATGTCAATAATAATAATGTGGTGCAGTAGTTAGAGTGCTGGGCCTGGAGTCAGGAAGACCTGAGTTCAAATCTAGCTTCAGATACTTCCTCATTGTGTGACCCTAGGCAAGTCACTTAACTTCTGTTTGCCCTAGTTTCCTCAGCTGTGAAATGGGAATAAAAATAGCATCTATCTTTCAGGGTTGTTGTGAGGTTCATGAGAGAATATTTTTAAAACACTTAGCCCAATGCCTGGGATATAGTAAGTACTCTATAAATGTTGCTGCTATTATTATTATTATTAATTAGCTAGCTTTTGCCTAGCACATTAAGGTTTGCAAAGTGCTTCACAAATATTATCTCATTTGATCCTCACAGCAAGCCTGGGAGAATGGTACCATTATTATCTCCACTTTTTAGATGAGGAACCTGGGACAAACAGACATTAAGTGACTTACCCAGGATCATACAGTCAGTGTCTGAGGCTGGATTTAAGAAGGAGGGGCTCAAAACCCATGGATCCCAAGAGGCAACATTACAGAGTGAAAAAAGGAGTCTCTTTGGGCATTCTCCAACCACCTCCTGGGACAGAGACCGAGTCCCTGGGGGAGTTTGCCCTTGAAGGCTGGCTCACACAGGCCCAGTCTAGGCTGGGCTGAGGCCTAGATGCACAAGGTCATAAACACCTCGGCTCTGGTTTGAGTTAAGCTGGGTCAGCGCGCTTCCCTTCCGCGTGTCTTCGTCAGTCTTTCCTCTGTAAAGAGCATTTGTAAACATGACACAGTGCCCGGGAGTGAAAGAATGATTTCTTTCACTCCTGGGAGTCTGCAGGGGCCAGAAGTGGGGAGGCTGTGCCAGGCCACACGGCCGAGCTGTCGATATCAGGGGTGAATGGAGCTATATCAAATGCAAAGGTTTACTTCAAACTGTGATGCTTTTGGAAAGAGATTCATCACGTCCTCCTTGAGGGGCAACATGTGGGCAGCTAGCCCTTTAAGGCTGTCTCCCATGGGAATGGTGGAGGCTGATCTGAGGTCTAGCAGCATGTGGTAGGAAGCAGGTCATTTTGGCTTCAGGTTCTGCTGGGTCTGAGTAACTTCTTTCTGTGTCTTTCCCGGCAGGGGGTAGGGGAGAGGATATTTATAAACAGAACAGCAGCAGGACAGACGTCTTGGGGAGTCTGTTCAGAGCGGGCAGGGGCCATCTGGGCATTGACAAGTCTGATGCATCAGACTAGAGGGATGCACTTTGAGATGAATTCATTTGTTTGTTTCAGAGTCTCTGGCAAAGGAAATGTCTGGTTCCATGAGCCCAGCTCCAAATAATAGCACCCTATCAGGTAACTATACTGCCAAGATTAGGACCTCTTTCAGAAATAAGCAGAGAAATCTTTTCAAGGGTATTAGTAGCCATGAGAGATGCAGGCATTTGAGGTTGAGGAGTGGGAGCATCAGGAAAACCATTCATGCTGGGAACTCTTCCTCTCTTACTGTTGAAATATTTATGTCTTTGATTTAAGTGTTTTAATCATTGTCCAGTAAAAATGAGTAGCTAGACAGCTGCTCTGAAAAAGATCTTGGGGTCTGAGTGGATTGAAAACTCAAGATGAGTCAATAGTATGGCATGGCCGTCAACAAAACTAAAGTGCTCTGGGAGTGCATTGAGACAGTAATAGGGCTTAGAAGAAAGAAGGTTATAGTCCTGCTATACTGTGCCCTAGTCAGAGCACATCTTGGGTACCATGTTCAGTTCAGAGTACCACATTTTAGGAAGGACATCAGAAAGGTAGAGTGTCCAGAGGAAAGGAACCAGCATGGTGAAAGGCCTCAATATGTCATGTGAGGATCAGCAACAGGATACAGACAGTTCAGACTTAGGGATAAATACAAAAGCTGCCTTCAAGTATTTAAAGGGCTGACATGTATCATGTGGAATAGGGATAAGACTGGTTCTCCTTGGATCCAGACTCAGAACAAGGAACAAGATGAAAATTAGAAAGAAAGAGAGTTATAGTCTTGTTGTTAAGGGAAAGAAAATTCCTAACAACCAGAGCTATCTGAAAGTGGAATGAGCTACCTGAGGAGGTAGTAACTGGGATGTCCCTCCCTGAAGGTCTTCATGGGAAATGGAGGGGAAGGGAATGAGCATTCACATAGCACCTACTGATTGTACTAAGCACTGGAACATTTATTATTTATTTATTTTAAACATTCTTTTCTCTTTAAATTTTGAGTTCTAAATTCTCTCCTCCTCTCCCATCTCTCCTTCACCCACTGAGAAGGCAAATAATATATCAATTAATTATACATGTGAAATCATAAAAAACATATTTCCATACCAACCATATTATAAAAAAGAAAGTAAAAAAAATAAAGCTAGAAAATTATACTTCGATTTTTACTCAGAGTTTGTCAGTTCTCTCTCTAGAGGTGGATAGCATTTTTTCATCATGAGTTACTTGGAATTGTCTTGGTTCATTGTATTGATCAGAGTAGCCAAGTCTTTCACAGGTGATCATCATTACAACATTATTCTTACTGAGCACAATGATCTCTGGGTTCTTCTCACATAGCTTTGCCTCAGGTCATATGAGTCTTGCAATGTTCTTTTTTAAACCACCTTTGTCATCAGTAGTATTCTTTCACAGTCATATGCCACAGCTTGTTCAGCTGTTCCTCAAATGATGGGCATCCCCTCAATTTCTAATTCTTTTCACAAAAAGAGCTACCATAAATATTTTTGTGTATATAGATCCTTTTTCTTTCTTTCTGACCTCTTTGTGGTATAGACCTACTAGTGGTATTCCTGGGACAAAGGATATGCACAGTTTTATAGCCAATTGAGCATTGTTCCAAATTGTTCTCCAAAATGGTTGGACTAGTTTACAACTCCACCAACAGTTTATTAATGTACCTATTTTTCCTCATCCCTTCTAGTGTTTGTCATTTCTGATTGGTGTGAGGTGGTACTTCAGAGTTGTTTTAATTTTCATTTCTCTAGTCAATAATGCTTTTGAGCATTTTTCATATGACTATAAATAGCTTTGCTTTCTTCTTCTGAAAACTTCCTGTTTATCTCTTTTGATCACTTATCCATTTGAGGATGGCTGCTATTTTTTATAAATTTTACTCAGTTCCCTATACATTTGAGAAATGAGGCTTTTATCAGAAAAGCTTCCTATAAAATTTGTTTCTATTCCTGCATTGTCTATGGTACCTTTCAGCAAAATGTAGTTTCCCTGATTATGTCTTTTGATTAGTTCTATTTTTGCTTTTTTTTTTGAGATCATGATTACTATCCCTGACAGATTCTGCTCTAGACCTTTATTTTAACCTTGTGTGTTTTTTTTTCAAGTGTGTCTCTTGTAAACCACATATTGCTGAATTCTGGTTTCTAATCCATTCTGCTATCCACTTCTATTTTATGGATGAACTCATCCCATTCACTTTCACAGTTATGATTACTAACTGTGTGTTTCCCTCACTCCTATTTTCTTCTATTGATTCTTTTCTCTCTTTTTACCCTGTCCCTCTTAAAAAGTTTGTTTGGTTTCCCACCACTTCCTCCCTTAACTGCCTTAACTGCCCCCCCTTCCATCATCCCTCCCCCCCCATATTACTTATTTCCTTCCCTTCTTATTTCCCTATTGGGTAAAACAGACTTCTATGTTTATTCTTCCCTCTTTGATTCCAGTGAGAATGAGGTCAAGCATTGCCTGCCATTGCATTAAAAAAAAACCTGGAAAGATATACATGAACTGATACAAAGTGAAGTGAGTAGAACCAGGAGAACATTTACACAGTAGCAATAATATTGTGCCATGATCAACTGTGAATAACAGCTATTCTCAGCAATAAAATGATCTAAGACAATTGCAAAGGACTTATGATGAAAAATGTTATCCACTTCCAGAGAAAGGACTGATGGAGTCTGAATGCAGATCAAAGCATACTTTTTTTTTGGGGGGGGGAGGGCAATGAGGGTTAAGCGACTTACCCAGGTCACACAGCTAGTAAGTGTCAAGTGTCTGAGACCAGATTTGAACTCAGGTCCCCCTGAATCTAGGGCTGGTGCTTTATCCATTGTACCATAAAGCATACTTTAAAAAAAAGTTAATTTTTATTATTTTTTTGGGGGGGTCTGTGTTTTCTCTCACAACACAACTAATATAGAGATATGTTTTGCATAGCTACACATGTATAAGCTATGTCAAATTGCTTGCCTTCTCAATGCAGGGGGAGGGGAGGGATAGAATTTGGAACTCAGAGTTTTAAAAAACAAATGAAAAATTATCTTCAAATGTAATTGGGAAAAAATAAAAGAAAAAATGAAGAAAAGAAAAATTTCCCCTTTCTACCTCTTCCTCCCCCTTTCTCCCAGTGGATCTTTCTTTCTAACCCCTTCTGTTATGGGTTTTAAAATTTTTTTTGAGATCATCCCAACAGAATTGACTCACAGTCATACCCTCTGCCTATACAGATTCTTAAATGCCCTAATAATGATAAAGTTTTGGGGAGTTACACGTATTGTCTTTTCACACAGGAATTTAAACAGTTTGACTTTATTGAAGCTCTTGTGATTACTCTTTCATGTTTACCTTTTTGAGCTTCTCTTGAGTTTTGTATTTGAATGTCAAATATTCTATTCAATTCTGGTGTGTTTTTTTTTCCATCAGGAATGCTTGAAAACCCTCTGTTTCATTAAATGTTTATTTTTCCCTCTGAAGGGTCATACTCAGTTTTTCTTGGTAGGTTATCCTTGGTTATAATCCTAGCTCCTTGCCTTCTGGAATATCATTTACCAAGCTCTTTGGTCCTTTAATACAGAAACTGCTAAATTTTGTGTGATCTGATTGCAGCTCCACAATATTTGAATTTTTTCTGGTTCCTTATAATATTTTCTTCTTGACCTGGAAACTCCTCTGCTTTCAGATATGATATTCCTGGGAGTTTTCATTTTGGGATCTGTTTCAGAAGGTGATCAGTAGGTTCTTTCAATGTCTATTTTACCCTGTGATTCTAGAATATCAGGGCTGTTTTCCTTTATAATTTCTTAAATTATGATGTCCATGGTGGGTTTTTGCTTATACTTTTTGGGTAAATTATCTCTCCTCTATCTGTTCTCCAGGTCAATTGTTTTTCCAATGAGATATTTCACATTTTCTTCTATTTTAAAAAACTCTCTTGACTTTGTTTTATTGCTTCTTGATGTCTCATGGAGTCATTAGTTTCCACTTGCCCAATTCTAATTTTTAAGAAATTATTTTCTTTAGTGAGCTTTTTACCTTTTCCATTTGGCCAATTCTACTTTTTGAGTTCTTTTCTTCAATCAATTCATGCAAAATGAAGTGAGCAGAACCAGGAGAACACTGTACATAGTAACAGTAATACTGTAACAATGATCAACTGTGAAAATTTTAACTACTGTGATCAATACAATGAAGCAAAATAATTCTGAAGGACCCAAGATGAAAAATGCTATCCACCTCCTGCACTGATAAATTCAGTGCATATTGAAGTACATATTTTACTATATTTTTCTTGCTTTTTTTCTTTTTGCAACATGGGTAAAACAAATATATTTTGCATGATTTCACATGTATAACTGAAATCATTTTTGCTTGCCTTTTTAATGGACAGGGGAGGGATGAGAGAGAGAGACAGAGAGAGACAGAGAGAGACAGAGAGACAGAGAGACAGAGAATGAAAATTCCAAACTCAGAATTTTTTTAAATGGGAAAAATAAATGAGTTGCTTTGCTTTATTTCAGAATTAATGAATAATAAAACAACTAAATGTTTCACAGAGTGAAACCTAGGTCCTATATTTAAGAACTGGTAGTTGTGACCATCAGCCTTAGTCCATTTTTTTCCTCAACCATTTGTCATCTTGGAAGAAACCCTTCCCAATGCCTTGGGAAGTCAAACACATTAATCACTTCTAAGTAGCCATTGGAATGAAGATAGCATAGAAAAATCTATTCCTGTAACCCAATATAACAAACATTTGGAGTATGATTAGCCTATTTAATTTCTTTGACAGTGAATTTGCTATAATGTGTTTTTTTTCTTGGTAGTATTTTATTTTCCAATTACATATAAAGGTTGTTTACAACATTCATTTTTGTAAGATTCTGAGTTCCAAATTTTTCTCCTTCCCTCCCTTCCCTCCCCCTCCCCAAGATGGCAAGCAATCAGCTATAGTGATATATATGTATATATGCATGTATGTATATACACACGCACACATATGTATGTGTATATATAGGTGATATATGTATGTGTGTCTATATATAGACACACATACATATACATACACACACATATATAATCATGTTATACATATTTCCATATTAGTCATGTTGTAAAAGAAGAATCAGAACAAAAAGAAAAACCACTGAAAAGAAAAAAAACGACAAATAAAGCAAAAATAGTATACTCTCATTTGCATTCAGACTCAATGGTTCTTTTTCTGGATGTGAAGAGCATATAATAGTGGTTTTTTTTTAGGTAACTAGCTCATCAAATATTGTTATAACACATTTGAAAATGGGACTCTTCTATACTGCTAAACTTCTCTGTATTAGCCACATAGAAAATGCTGTGGAATAAGACATTCAAATTTACTTTCTCATGAGCTAGCTATATGGTGTTACTTCAGTTTTATGCTGTCATAGTTGGGGCTTAAACAAGTTTTCATTGTCCATTTACCTTTTAAAGTAAAACTAAAAACAAACAAATAAATAAATAATGGATTTTAAAAAAAGTCACTCCTTAATCTTTGGGGTCTGGGTCCTGGGGTGGCTACAGAACTGGGCATGGACTAGAATTCCAGAGTCCTGAATGGCTCACCAGGTTGTGACCCCCACCTTGTCCCCCCTCCCCACTTCTGTCCCGTAAAACAAAAGTACAAATGCTGAGCAGGCAAAGAACCGAGGTCATACTTGAAGGAGAAATGACTGGAGGCTTTTCTTCTCACACCGTTGACTATTCCCAAACACCATTGACAAAGAGGAACCAAACCAGGAGAGGAGGTCTAACTCAGAGAGAGGGCCAAAGCTGACCACGCCCCTTTGAACCTTTCGACGTGGCCCCAGTTCTAGTTCTGCCTGCAGCCAATCAGATAGGCCGCTGTCCACCACATGGCTAGCAAACCAGAATCAGTCCACAGGCTCCAGAGTCTCTCTGAGGTGCTTCTAGTACATATCATCAGGACTCTTCAAGAAGCAGGCTCCCAGTCTTTTCCATACAAGGTGATGTAAATATGTATATTGATTCCATGTGTAAACTACTTTGCAAGCCTTAAAGCACCATATAAATATTATTATTATTGCTGTGAGCACAATGCTTTTTCAATGTATGAATAAATGAATGAAAGTAAGCGACTTGAGCCCTCCAATACGTGTATTCAATTTCTTTCTTTTCTTTTCTTTTTTTTTTTTTTTTTGCAGGGCAATGAGGGTTAAGTGACTTGCCCAGGGTCCACAGCTAGTAAGTATCAAGTGTCTGAGACTGGATTTGAACTCAGGTCCTCCTGAATCCAGGGCCAGTGCTCTATTCACTGCACCACCTAGCTGCTCCTGTGTGCATTCGATTTCAATCACTCCCCAAACTCTTGTCTGCTTGGTGGCCTTCTACCTCTGCCCTTGCTTCTCCTATTCCCTCCTGCCCTGCAGGTCCCATACAGTGTTCTCTCTTTCCCCTGATGGGGTCCACTGGCCTACTTCAGTACCCCACAATTACTCCAGTCAAATATATCTTCTACCAGGAATTATCAACACAATTCCTACAATACTGATATTACTCCATGAGATTGGCACAAGGACCCAGTGTACCTTATATGCTCAGATGGCTGGACACAGTTGAATCAAGCCAAGTCAACAAACATTATTAAGGGTTTACTGGGGGCAGCTAGGTGGAGCAGTGGATAAAGCACCGGCCCCAGATTCAGGAGGACCTGAGTTCAAATTCAGCTTCAGACACTTGACACTGACTAGCTGTGTGGTCCTGGGCAAGTCACTTAACCCTCATTGCCCTGCCCCCCCCCCAAAAAAAGAGTCTACTACACCGAGTACTGTACTAAACTCCCAGGATACAATAAAAATCCAGCCTCTGCTATAAAAGGGTTTACAGCCTAAAGGGGGAAATAACATGCAAACAACTATGTACAAATAAGAGATATACAAGCTAAATTGGGGAAAATCAATGGAAGGAAGGCTGGGGACATCTGATTCCATTTATTGCCTTATTTCTCAATCAGTCCCAACCTCTTCTAATGAAGGTTCACTTGAGGGAGCACCCCAAAGTCTGGAGGATGCACACCCAGAGGCTCAGGATGAACCATCAGATTATTCAATGATGTAAACCTTCAATCCACTCTTACACACACACACACACACACACACACACACACACACACACACACACACACACACGCTCCGACAGCTTACCTATGTAAGCACGTCACTGACTAATCCATCTTTCCCACTTAAAGCACAAATCATTCCAAGTCCCACATGGATACCCCATTTTCTCTGCATACTTCATCCTTTACTTTTACCATTCTGCCAAAACCCAAGGGCTGATTTTTAATTCCCCTGTCCACATCCCTTTTTTACCGATATCAGAAGGATGTCCCAACTTTTTCTTATGGTCTGTTTTTGGGGAGAGTGGGGTGGGGCTTCATCAATCATGACGAGCAGCTGTGTGCCCTCTTCAGCTCAAGGATGCAGCTGCTACCTCTTCAGTGTCTGTCCATGAGAATTCTGGGTTCTGTATGGTTTATAGTGGTCTGGCTCTGCTGGGTATTTTTTCTTTTTCTTTGTATTTGATTATGCAGACAGCAGACACTCTTCAGAATACTAATGTGGAAAAATGGAGAGAATACTGGCTTTGAAGACAGGAGGATATGGGTTCCAATCCTGCCTCAAAGACTTAAGGAGGATTGATGAAGGGATAGAACTATACCTTTTGTGAATGGGTTGCTGAGAAGGCAAAACTACTCAACTTTTGTTTTATTTCTGTCCTCTCCACAAAGGAAAATGATCTTTGGACTGAGGATAGAAGATATGTGGTTAAGAGGGAATTAGAACCCAAGTAAAGGGAAGAGGTGCTCAGGGATCAAGCAACTGGCTGCCCTTTCATTGTTCAAATACCCAGGCTCATGTGAATGACTTCTTGAGGTACGGAAAGAACTGTCAGAGGTGATTGCTGAGCCATTCTGAGGAATCTTTGATCTTTGGAGGAACCTAGGGGGTGACATGCAAAGAGGGCTGGGACTAGTCAGGAAGAACTGAATTCAAATCTAGCCTCAGACACTTACTAGCTGTGTAACTATGGTCAAGTCACCTCACCTCTGTCTACCTCAATTTCCTCAACTGTAAAATGGGAACAACAGTAGCACCTATCTCCTAGGGTTGTTGTGAGGATCAGATGAGATAATATTTGTAAAGCACTTAGCACAGTACCTGACACATAGTAGGTGCTTAATAAATGCTTGTTTCTTTCTTTTGAAAATTGTGAATGGTGCTACAGGACTGAAGCTGGGCAGATATTGTCCAAGTTTCCTTCACAGGGAAGAGAATAGAATATTATTCAAACTGCACTATAGTGAAACTGACCCCTGGTAAAATTCTAGAACATATTAATAAAAGGATGATTTGTGGACTTCTAGAAAGGGACCCAGAGTCAGCATGAGTTTGTGAAGAGCAGTAACTAGATTTTAACAAAGCATTTGATAAAGTATTTGGCAATAACCTTGTGAGCAGAATGGATACCTGTGGGCTGGATAACATTCTCAGTGGATTTGAAACTGGTTAAATGACCATCTTCAAAGAATAGAGATTAATACTTTGATTTCTGCTTAGAGCAGGGATGAGTAAACTATGTTCCATGGACCAGATCCAGTCATTGCTTGTTTTTGTGTGACCCTCAGCTGAGAATAGTGTTCTTATATTTCAAAAAGCTAAGACAATCCCTTGCTTAGAAAGATGTCTCTGGTAGAGCACTCTAGGAATCTGGTATTAATTCAGCTCTGACCAACATTTTTTTCAGTGACTTGAACAAAGGTATAGATGGTGCAAACATCAGGTTTTCAAATGACACAAAGCAGGGAGGGATGGCTAATATACTGAAGGACAGTCAGTAGTCAAAAAAATCTTGACAGGCTAGAAAAATGGACCCAGTCAAATGAGATGGTATTGAACATTGGTTTAATGTTAACTTAGTCTAATGACTTTGCTCCTATTTTTCTCTGTCAAGGCTCTAGAGATAACCTTGAGAAGATGGGAGTGTCTTTCTAAGGTTATATTTCACACGTTCTCATTGGATATGTTTCCCAATATTGATTGCCAGTTAAAATCCCCCCAATTTAAATTGTCAATGATTACCTCCCTAATATCAGTTGACCCACTGATATCTCCTCAACATTTAGCTACTTAACATTAATTAGCTTTTACAAAAGGGTATTCACTGAGAAAGCATAGTGAGAACAGAAGTGCAAAACCATCCCTCCCAAACTTGGCATACTCTCTCTTCTACACACTCACCTCTATATTCTAGGGCCTGTGTTGATAATTCTGGCAGAAACTATAACTGAGGAAATAAAGCTATCACTCTTTGCAGATTATATGATGGTATACTTAGAGAATCCTAAAGAATCAACTAAAAACTACTTGAAACAATTAACAACTTTAGCAAAGTTGCAGAATATAAAATAAACCCACATAAATCATTAGCATTTCTATAAATGACCAACAAAGCTCAGCAGCAAGAGACAAAAAGAGAAATCCCATTTAAAGTAACTGTATACAATACAAAATACTTGGGAGTCTATCTGCCAAGACAAACCCAGGAACTCTATGAACACAATTACAAAACACTTTTCACACAAATAAAATAAAATCTAAATAATTGGAAAAATATCAATTGCTCATGGATAGATTGAGCTAATATAATAAAATGACAATTCTACCTAAATTAATTTACTTATTTAGTGCCATACCAATCAGACTACCTAAAAATCATTTTATAGAGTTAGAAAAAATAATAACAAAATTCATCTGGAAGAACAAAAAGTCAAGAACATCAAGGGAACTAATAAAAAAAGATGCACAGGAAGGTGGGTTAGCCATACCAAATCTGAAGCTATGCTATAAAGTGGCAGTCATCAAAACTATTTGGTACTGGCTAAGAAATAGAGTGGTGGATCAATGGAATAGGTTAGGCACAGGAGACACAGTAGTAAATGACTATACTAATCTACTGTTTGATAAACCCAAATACTCCAGCTTCTGGGATAGGAATTCAGTATTTGACAAAAACTGCTGGAAAAACTGGAAGATTGTGTGGCAGAAACTAGGCATAGACCAACATCTTACACCATATACCAAAATAAGGTCAAAATGGGTACATGATTTAGATATAAAGGGTGATATCATAGGTAAATTAGGAGAGGAAGGAGTAGTTTACCTCTCAGATCCATGGAGAGGAAAACAATTTATGTCCAAACAAGAGATAGAGAATATTATGAAATGCAAGATGGATGACTTTGATTACATTAAATTAAAAAGGTTTTGTACAAACAGAAGCAATGCAGCCAAAATTAGAAGGGAGGCAGAAAGCTGGGAAACAATTTTTACAGCCAGTATTTCTGATAAAGGGCTCATTTCTAAAATATATAGGGAACTAAATCAAATTTATAAGAATCCAAGTCATTCCCCAATTAAGAAATGGCCAAAGGATATGAACAGGCAGTTTTCAGATGAAGGAACCAAAGCTATCTATTGCTATATGAAAAAATGCTCTAAATCACTAAAGATTAGAGAAATGCAAATTAAAACAACTCTGAGGTACTACCCCACACCTATCAGATTGGCTAATATGACAAAAAAGTAAAACGATAAATGTTGGAGAAGCTGTGGAAAAATTGGAACACTAATGCATTGTTGGTGGAGTTGCGAACTGATCCAACCTTTCTGGAGAGCAATTTGGAACTATGCTCAAAGGGCTATGGGACTGTTCATACCCTTTGACCCAGTGGCACCACTGCTAGGTCTGTATCCCAAAGAGACCATGGAAGAGGGAAAAGGACCCACATGTACAAAAATATTTATAGCAGCTCTCTTTGTGGTGGCAAAGAATTGGAAATCGAGGGAATGCCCATCAACTGGGGAATGGCTAAACAAGTTGTGGTATATGAATGTAATGGAATACCATTGTGCTATAAGAAACGATGAACAGGAAGAGTTTGGAGAAATCTAGAAGGACTTACATATACTGATGCTGACTGAGAGGAGCAGAACCAGGAGAGCATTGTACACAGTAGCAGCAACATTGTGTGATGAACACCTGTGATAGACTTGGCTCTTCTCATCAGTACAATGATCCAAAACAATTTCAAAAAACTCATGGTGGTGCAGTGGATAGAGCACCGGCCCTGGAGTCAGGAGGACCTGAGTTCAAATCCGGCCTCAGACACTTAACACTTACTAGCTGTGTGACCCTGGGCAAGTCACTTAACCCCAATTGCCTCAACAAACAAACAACTCATGATAGAAAATGTTTTCCACATCCAGAAAAAAGAACTGTAGATTCTGAATGCAGATTAAACCATACTGTTTCAACTTTTGGGCTGTTTTTTTTCCTTCTTTTTTGAGATTTTTCCCTTGTGCTCTGATTCTTCTTTTACAATATAACTAAAGCAGAAATATTTTTAATGTGATTGTACATATATAACCTATATCAGATTGCTTTCCATCTTGGGGAGGGGGGAGGGAATAGAGGGTGGGAGAAAAATTTGGAACTAAAAATCCTATGAAAACAAATGTTGAAAACTATCCTTACATGTAACTGGATAATAATAAAATACTTTTATTAAAAATATAATTGGGAAATGTTTAACAAAATAGATAAAAATTCAATGCAACATAAAAAAGAAACTATAACTGACTGGAATAGTATTCACACTCAGTACCTAATTAAAAGACTTCTCAGGGAAGCTATATGGTACAGTGGTTAGAGGGCTGGCCTGGGAGTCAAGAGGGCCTGAGTTCAAATCTCACCTCTGGGCAAGTTACTTAACCCCAATTGCCTTTAATATCTAGGGCCATCTCCAGTTGTCCTGATATATCTTGCCACCTGACCCAGATGGCTCTTGAGGAGAGAGTGAGGTTGGTGACCTTGTACAGCCCTCCCTCACTTAAATCCAATTCAGTGCAAGTCATGACATTGCCCCAATGTCATGGTCCTCTTCAATAAAAAAAGGACAAGCAACAACAAAAGACTTATCATTATTCAGTAAGCCACCAGGAAAGTCACTAAATATCTGAGCATACTCTGAATCAGGAATAAAGAAGGCCTTAGCTGTTCCATCATACATTTACAGAAGCAGGCTCACCAAGTCTCCACGTGCATTAGTGGCAGAGTTCGTACTATGAACACTATGAGCACTGGGCAATCATTGGCCTGTCTTCCCCATTATTATACAGGGACAATGTCAAGAAGTGATAGTCTGTCTCACTGCCCTTTTCCCCAGTTGGATCACACCTGGAACATTGTGTTCAGTTCTGGGCATCACATTTTGAGAAGGACATTAGCAACCTGGAGTGCATCCAAAGACTTAGGAACTGTGCCACACAAGAAGACTTAAGAGGGACATGATAGCTATCTTCAAAGGATTTTGATAATAAAAGCATTTGAAGGGCTGTGATGGTGAAGAGGTGTCCACAGAAGGTAGAATCAGAAGCAGGGTGGGGGAGAAGTTCCAGAGAGGGGCAGATTGAGGCTCTATGTAAGTAAGGACAAACTTCCTAAGACTTAGCACAGTCGAAAAGTGGCACTGGCTATCTTGGGAGGTGATAATACCTGTCACTTATATACTTTAAAATATATATTTTGTGCATTTTAGAATTTTATTTTCTCAAATTACATGTAAATACAAATTTTGACATCAAATGTTTTAAGACTTTGTGTTCCAAATTCTCTTCTTCCCTCCCTACCCCGCCTAAAGAACTCAAGTAATTCAATATAAGCTATACCTGAGGAGTCATGCAAAATATATTTTGTGCAAATGAAAATAACTCTGAGGTACCACCTCACACCTATCAGATGGGCTAATTTGACAGAAAAGGAAAATGATAAATGTTGGAGAAGATGTGAGAGAATTGGTACACTAATGCATTGTTGGTGGAGTTGTGCACTAATCCAACCATTCTGGAAAGCAATTTGGAACCATGCCCAAAAGGCTTTAAAACTGTGCATACCCTTTGACCCAGCAATACTACTATTAGTTCTATATCCCAAAGAGATCATAAAACGGGAAAAGGACCCACATGTAGAAAAATATTTATAGCAGCTCTCTTCGTGGTGGCAAAGAATTGGAAATTGAGTGGATACCCATCAACTGGGGAATGGCTAAACAAGTTGTGGCATATGAATGTAATGGAATACTATTGTGCTATGAAAAATGATGAGCAGAATGATTTCAGAAAAACCTGGAAAGACTTACATGAACTGATGCTGAGTAAAGTGAGCAGAACTAGGAGAACATTGTATAAAGTAACAGCAACATTGTGTGATGGTCAGCTATGATGTACTTGGCTTTTCTCAGCAATGCAACGATCCAAGATAATTCCAAGGGACTCATGGTGGGAAATGTTTTCCATATCCAGGAAAAGAACTATAGAGTCTGAATGTAGATGAAAGAATACTATTTTCACTTTTGTTGTTTTGTTTTTGTTTCTTTCTTGTGGTTTTCCCCTTTTGTTCTGATTCTTCTCTTACAACACAACTAATGTGGAAATAGGTTTAACATGATTATCCATGTATAACTTATATCAGATTGCTTGCTGTCTTGGGAAGGGGGGAGGGAAGGGAGAAAATTTTGGAACTCAAACTCTTATAAAAATTGATGTTGAAAACTGTATTTACATGTCATTGTAAAAATACTATTAAGATAGAAAAAATTTTAAATAAAAAATCTATTTTGTACACTTTATAAAGCTTTTAAGTGCTTTACAAATGTCTCATTTAATCTTAAAACAACAACCTTGTGAGACATACTATAGGGTTTTCCCCCCTTTTTTCTTTTTAAATAAAAATTTAGACCGAGGATTGTATCAGCATAAGGAACTCCTGATGAGGAAATGCTCTCCACTAATGCAGATTGACAACTTGTCTGGACTTTAGAGTCTTAGAGATTTGTCTAGAACATTGAGAAGCTAACTCGGATGTATCAGATGTAGGTCTTTCTGGTATTAATACCAGATAAATAATTCCATAAATAAACAAATAAATAATATCAAATAAAGGTATTACTGTCTCAGATTAAGTGATTTTCCCTAGCTTGTGTCAGAATCAGGATTTGAACTCAGGTCTCTCTTGACTCCAAGGTCAATGCCCTTTCTAATTTACCATGGAATAGGGAGTTCCCCTTCCCTGGAGATCTTCTAGCAGAGGCTGGATGACCACTTCTCAGGGTCATAAGAAGCGATTCTTCTTCAAGTATGGATGAGACTAGATAGTGCTTTGTAGAAGATGAGCCAAGTGAATCTCCAGCGCTGGTTTCATTTGAAAACATAGAGGTTGGGGGTGAGGAGTGGGATTTGGGCACTCACTCCTTATCACAAGGCATCTCCACATCCAGTTCCCAAGTGGGGACTCTCTTGGGAGGTTTCTCATCTCCTGGAGTTGTAAGTTCTGTCAGGACACACTTCACTCTATATCCCCAAATTAAGTTCTTATTGGGTTTTCACTTTCTTCCTCTCCTCCCCTCCCCCTTTCTCCTCTTCTCTCTTCTCCTCTCCTCCCTTCCACTTCCCTTCTCTCTTTTTTGTCTCTTCTCTCTTGCACTTACTCTCTTCTTTCTCTTCTTCTCTCTTTTTTCCTCTCTCACTCCCTCCCTCTTTCTTCTTCTTCTTCTTCTTCTCTCTCTCTTTCTCTCTCCCCACCTATCTTCCCCTCCCCCTTCCTCTCTTCCTCCCTCTCCTCTACCCTCTCTTTCCCTCTTCTCTATCCTTCTTTCTCCTTCTTCCCCACCCTCTCTCTCTTTCCCTCTTCTCTATCCTTCTTTCTCCTTCTTCCCCACCTTCTCTCTTTCCCTCTCCCTCCCCTTTTTCTTCCTCTCTCCCTTCTTCCCTCCTTTCTGCCATTCTCTGGTTCTTTAAATGTTGCAAAATGCCCAGCACATTTCTTTTCACAGTCCATCATCTCTCTTTGAGGTCTCTCTTCCTCCTGGAACATCACAAGTCCAAGTGGCCGCCCTCAGTCAGGAGCTCAGCTTCCTTTTCCCTCCTATGGCAAAGGACACTCTCTGGTCTATGTAGCTACAGGAGACGTGGTGGGCAGTAAAGTCCCCTGGAGTGCCAGGACAAAATGGAGCCCAGGCCCGTGGGGTCTGTTTCTTTGCTCTAGGGACTGGGAGGGGCCTGGAAGCTCCCCTACAAAAAGAAGCCTATGCAAAATCGGCCTGGGCTGACTTGCTGGAGGGGTTCAGAGAGTTTGAAGAAGGGTTGACCACACTCCAGACTGTGTGGGTGGGAGCAGCCCAAGAACCACAGCCATGGGAGAGAGAAGAGGCTGCCAGAGAGATGGAGCAAGGTTCTCAGTCTGGGAGGCACAAGCAGGGAGGACCTGGAACTGGGACAGCTCCATCCTTTCCCAGTTCACCTCCTGCCAAGGGCCCGCCCTCTGCAAGGCCTGAAGATACACTGGCATCTCCAGACTGGAAGACAGCCAGCCCCCAGCTCAGGTACAAGGAAGGTCCCTCAGGGGCTTTAGCAGCATCTGGCACAATCATGGTTGGCAGCTCCAAACCATCTTCCCCACTAGATTCATTCTCGGGGAGGTCTTAGTGCAGGTATCAGGCAAAGCCATTCTGGAGAACAGAGCAAGAATTGACTTCCAAGGGGTGTGGAGGAAGAGCTAACTAGAACTAATAGGCTTTCCTACCTAGAAGGGACTTTAGAGAACATCTAGTCCAACCATCTCTTTTTACAGATAAGGAAACTGAGTCCCAAAGAAGGGAAGGAACTTGTCTGAGGTCATATAGCTAGTAAGTGGCAAAGTGAGAAGTCACCCTTAGTCTTCCTGACTTCTGTTCAATGCTCTTCCAGCTAGCTGAAACAACAAGGCACCCCAAGGCAGAGATTGCAGGGAGCAGGTGCCAGTGGGTCAGTCGGTCTCAATTATCACCTCCCCTTCAAACCTGGCAGTGACATCTTGGGATCCTGAGTCTAAGAGCTCCAGGAACAGCAGTGGTCCCTACACCACTGGTCCTGATTCCAGTTCAGCCTTTGAAGCCATTACCAAGGGAAGCAACCCTTGGGGAGAAGATTCCCCCCATCCATGCCACCACCAACACCAATGATTGTCACCATCAAGCAGAGAAGCCCAAGGGCCCTGGGAATAGCAGCATCCTCCAGACAACTGGCTTGAGTCCAGGGAAGCAACCTATGTGGAGAAGTGACTTGTAGTATCTCTGCTGGGGTGGCACCTCCCCAATTACCATAGCTACTGAAGACCTGGAGAAGGAGATTCTCACAAAGTCCTTGGCACCACCACATGGTCCAAAATCAGAAACCAGTAGGGGGTTATTTATAGAAGTGACATTAAATATGATGGCTTACCATCTACTTTGCTCCTATATCCTTTGCACCAAGGACTTTTCCATCTGGCTTGCAACTAAAATCTATGTGTTTTCACCCATATTAGAATGGGAGCTTCTTAAGAGGAAAGACTGTCTTACTTATCCATTTGAATCACCAGTATTTAGCATAATGCTTTGCACAAAGGACTTATAAATGCTTTTTCCTTCCTTCCTTCCTCCATTCTCACTATCCCATGCTGGAAGTCCTCATAGAAGCCTAAGGCTTTCAGCATGGTTGAATTTCTAGAAACTCAGGGTTAAGGTTTCAAAGGGTCACCACAGGTATCTTCCTTGACCCTGGATGGGGTCCTATAAGTTATGAGTCTGTGCTCTTCTCCTTACCAGGTAGCCTGGAGACCCCCTGGAAAAACCCTCAAGAAGCCTCTGCCTCCTTGGGAGGCACTGTGGTTGTGACGGAAAGAGAATCGAATGTAAACTGTTGAATGAACTTGGATTCTTGGAAGTAGAGGCAGAACCCCAGCATTTGACTTCCCTAAGTATCAGTTTTCTTATATGTAAAATGTGAGTTGGACGAGCTATCATCTAAGTTCCTTTCTGACTGTAGATTTATGAGCCTATGTTCCAATCTCCTACATCTGATCTGAGTAGCTTTAGATAAATCTCCCCACCTCCCTGAGCCTCAGTTTCCTCAAGGGGTTGCAATGGATCAGGTTTTCTTCACTTTTTTTCATGGTAATGTACTCCTTTGGCCATCTGGAGAAAACCACTGGAATCCTTCATGTTTTCCATCAAATGAAATACATAGATTTATGAAAAAACAATCATATTGATATGCAGTTGTAAAAATGTTTTTTAAAAAATGAAAACAAGTTCATGGACCCCAGGTTAAGAACCCTTGCATTAGATGATCTCAAAGATGTCTATTAGCTCCAAGTTTAGGTTGTTTGTACAACTTTGCACTCTGCCAGTCACATGTTAAGGCCAGTATCCAAATTTTGAGTAATGGTGGCATTTGATGGCTAGCTTCAGAGCTGTCTGGCTAATGTGAAATCTGGGAAGAATGGACCTTTTGAACAGATATTTGGTAACACTATTAGTGAGCAGCAGTTATTTATCAAGCAGAAATCATTTATTGGGCTTTGTAAGCACTGTGGGCAATAGAGAGATGCCTGGGCATTATGCCAGTGCCTGAGGCGCTTATGGTGAAATAAGTCTTCAAGAGAATTCTTGGGGGAGGAGAGGATGTAGGATCATAGGGCTTGGAGCTGGAAGGTGGCTAGGAACCACCTAATCAAGCTCCTTTATTTTACAGAGGAGGAAACTGAGCCCCAGAGAGGGGAAGCTATGTGCTCAAGGTCACACAGGTTTTAACAGAGTCAAGACTTGAACCCAGGTCCTCTGACTCCAAACCCAATCCTCTTTTCTTCTGGGACACATGGTATTCCCTGCTGGAATGTAGGGTTTTCCTTTCTCTTCCTCACGAGGCTGGAAAGAGTGTTTGGAGTCAGTTGGTTGAGGGTCTTGAATGTAGTCCTAAGGTCTGGGATTTGTCTTCAAGGCAATGGGGAGCTATTTAAGGTTTTTGAGTAGGTGAGTAACATGATAAAAATGGTGTCTTAGGAAGGGAAATATGGCCATAGTTAACAAGATTGTATGGAGGAGAAGAGAGGGAGGAATGGAGAAGTCATCTAATATGCTAGTAGAATAGCCTAGGCTTGAGGTGATAAGGACCTGGATGAGGGTGACAGCTATGGAAGCCGTTAGCATTTCAAGTTTAGGGTTGACTGCTACTTAAACCAGGTCAACCCACAGATACCTCAGCTAGTTTTTTGTTTTGTTTTGTTTTCTTGGGGTTTTTTGGGGGGGCAATGAGGGTTAAGTGACTTGCTCAGGGTCACACAGCTAGTAAATGTCAAGTGTCTGAGGCCAGACTTGAACTCAGGTCCTCCTGAATCCAGGGCCTGTGCTTTATCCACTGTGCCACCTAGCTGCCCATCAGCTAGTTTTTCAAAAGATTGACCATGGACTAGACTAGTTTGATTAATGTCAACATTAGCTGCAGTTTGGTCTTCAGTCAGAACACAGATGAGCTGACTGAGAGCCCAAGGATTCTTGGATGCTGCTTCTCAGCTTTTGTTAGGAAAGTCCACCCTGACAGATAACAGTGGACCCACAGGAAAGACAGGAATCCTCAAACTATTGTATTAGGAAGGATTTCATCCTTTAGAGTTTGGAAATGAGTTGAGCTTCTGGAGTCTCATGCCCTTCACTCATTCATTTGATATTTATTAAGCACATGCTCTGTTCAAGGCTGCAGAGGAAACCAAGAAGCCTAAAGCCCTGCCTTCAAGTAGCTTATAGTCTAATTTGGGAGATAGGACATGAACATAGGGAAGGACAAATCCAAGATTCAGTATGGTACAATGGTGCCAGAGGATCCAGGTTTAGGTCCTGCCTCTATCCCCTGTAGGACTTGGGGTAAATCACCTAATGTTCCTGGGCTTAGCTTAGAAAGGCCCTCAGGTACCTCAGAGGTTCTAAAGGGCTGTTAGCATGGAAAAGATATGACTGGATCTATCTATGGGGAAGGTGGAGAAGTTATAGAACATCATCATCAAAAACAACCACCATCATCATCACTAGCATTTATATAACACCTACTATGTGCCAGGCACTGTGCTAGGTGCTTTACAAATAGTATCTCATTTGATCTACCCTGGGAAGTTGGTACTATTATGATCTCCATTTTACAGTTGAGAAAACAGGCAATTAGAGGTTGTGTGACTTGCCCAGGGTCTCACAGCTAGGAAGTATCTGAAATAGACAGAGACCTAGAGAGGCAGAGGCACAAAAACAAAGAGAAGGGCGTGGAAGGAACAGACACACACACACACACACACACACACAGACATAGGGAGAGAGGCAGACGGAGAGACAGATTCAGAGACAAAGAATAGATGATTGATAGATAGATGGCTAGAAAGAGAGAACATTCATTAAGTGTTTACTATGTGCTAGACACTGTGCTAAGCTCAGGGGATATAAATACAAACAACAGTCCCTGACCTCAAGAAACTTACAATCTAATAGTGAAGCCAACACATAAAGGGAAGCTGGAAAGCTGGGCAAGAGTGGGGAGTGGGGAAAAGGTTCTCATGGGGAAGGGCAGGGGTCCTTGGGAGGAGGTGGGAAAGTTTTGAGTGTGTAGAGCAGAGCTGAGGGTAAAATGAGCATGGCCTGGAGACCTCATGAAAGGGTGGTCCAGGCCAGAGACTCACCATGACAGGGAGAAAGATCTCAATTTCACATTTTGGGATGATCTGGCTTAGAGGGGTCTTAGGATAAGCCCTTGGAGGGGAAAGGTTCATTTTCATCTCTGGGCTTTTTCTGTGAGGTGATACTGCTTATAAGCTTCCATTAGCATCCTTCTCCCTAACATTTTGCCAACAAGCTATGAGTTTCCTAAGAGTTCCTTTTCTCCTCCAGGTTTATTCTACTTCTTTAAGTGATGAGAAACAGCTTCACTTTGATTTTTATCAAAGTGTGTTCACACTAGAGTTGAATTTCGGGATGTTGGTCCAGTGCCTATAGTGAAGAATAGACTTACTAAAGATCAGTAATGCTCATTCTGGATGGAAAACGACAGGGAGCATGGCTTTGGCTATAATTTCACCATATATTTCCATAGTACCCTTGCTCCTAAGGTGCTAGCATTTTGATGATCTCACACCTTCCACGGGAGACAGATTCTACTGTTCTTATTTCATGAATGAGGAAACAATGTCACAGAGAGTTGAAATTACTTTCTTATACACAAAATCACTTCCCTTTCCTTCCCTTCTCTTCCCTGAGTGGCTACTATCTAACCAACATGATACCTGATGCTAGGAGGTGGGGTACAAGAAGGAAGGGGACACGGTTCCCTCCCTCTAAGAATTCATAGTCAATTTTTGAACACAGGTCATACCTGTGTGAAAAGTGTTGTGTAACACTATGCGGTTTTCTCTGATACATTCCCTGCCTTTTAATGCTCAAGTCCTTACATTCACAGCTATTTCCTCTGGCTCTGAGGAACGCCTTACTCTGAACTGCAGACTCTTTCCTCCGGTGCAAGGCAAGGTTCTGGATTCAGATTCTTACTTACTGAAACTCTCTATGTGACCTTAAGGAAGTCACATAGTCCTCCCTCAGTGTTCCCGTCTGTAAAATGAAGGCATTGGACTGGAACATCTCTAAGATCCCATCCATTATGTAAACCCAGGCCTGGGTGGATCCAGCTGGGGGATCCCCTCCCAGGAGGGTGGCTTCTTCAGTACCACATTCTGTCCACTACAACCCACCCCATCCCCTTTCTGAAAGCCTCGCCTGCAAATGTAACTTATCTGGTTCCCTGGGATCGCCCGGTATTTGCTTTGGATGGCTTTGAGAATTGCGAGCTCCTTTTCTTGCCAATTTCAGATGCTCACGAGCTAATTCAACAAGAAGCGCACTCTCCCGGATGACATTTTAGCCTCCCAAACACCCCTCCTCCAACCCTTTAATGCCCCAGAAAAGCCTGGACAAAGCCCCCCTCAGCAGCTTTAGCCCAAGATTTGAGATGAAAGGGAGTGCCGTCCAAGCCCCCAGCACAGAAGGCAATTCTCCACAGCTCCTCCAAACAGGACGTGAAACCTTTATCATAATATTTACGCGCGTTATTTTAACCTTGTAGCCAGTATTTAAGATGGAAGCGCTGGCTGCTCTGGGGCCCTGCTGGACCCAAATTGTTGGAATTCATTTCACTTCATAAATCTGACCTTGAAAGGAAATGAGGAGCAGCCTATTCTACATTTCTGTTTTGCTTCCTTTTATACTAATATTTTGATACCAATTCTGAAGCGGCGTCTAAAACATCGATGAGGGATCGTATTCAGGGTTAGGCCAAAAAATGCCCAAGGATCAGGGTGACAGTTTTCCAGGCTCAGATGTACAAAGAGAAGCCCCCCACCCACCCACCATCCGGACAGCAAATCTGTGAAGATCTCAGGGCCACTTTTGTCAAAAATCCACGTTCCCCTTCTTGACAACAGGCAGGCATGAAAGGGCCCCTTGAGGCTGAATTCCAGGAGCTCAGAGGTGAATTGTGCTCTGGGCTTGGGGGTTTGGAGTTAGTTCAGAAACAGAAGGACTGTCTGTGCAGACTTCTCTGATTGGAACAAATTGGGGGGGGGGGAGACCGAGCAGGGGGGAGACGGGCTTCTGAAAACAAATCACTCCCCAGTGAAATTTCAGTAGCTGAATTCTCTACTCTCTGACCCCAAGGAGCAGGCAGGAGGGAAGAAGGGGCAATTGACAAGGCAGACACCACAGGGAATGAGTCTCCCAAGGAGAAAGATGAAAAACCAAAACTTTTCAAATCTTGAAAAACAACCCAAGGCTCACTGCGTGAAATAAAGCCCTTCTCCAGTGCTGCCAACACCAGCCCTCCTCTGCTCTGATGGGGCCTGTGGCTCTTTCCTTAGGAGGCCAGGGTGAAACACCCTTGGAGTAAGAGTTAGATCCAGAAAGGAGTTTCTCCTTCCTCCATTTCATTTTTTCCTCTGGAGAGAACAAAACCCAAATGCTACCTCCTGAAAGTGAATGAATAGAGAGTGCAGCTAGGGAAGCATCCAAGGTTATAGCTTACCTCTTGTGCTTCTTCATCTGTTGTCTGCTGTCCCTGATGGGATATGCATTGGGGGATACCCATGTATCTCCTCAGAAGGCTTATGATTGGGGGCGGCTAGGTGGCGCAGTGGATAAAGCACCGGCCCTGGATTCGGGAGGACCTGAGTTCAAATCCGGCCTTAGACACTTGACACTTACTAGCTGCGTGACCTTGGGCAAGTCACTTAACCCCCATTGCCCCACCAAAAAAAAAAAAAAAGAAGGCTTATTATTTCTTCCTAATGAGTGAAGAGTCTTCTCTTTGGCCTTTTCTTTCTCAGATGAAACACATGCAGTTCCTTCTACTGATCTTCATAGAGCATGATTTTCAATCTTCTTAACACCCTGGTCATCTTCCCGTAGACACGAGCCAACTTGTCTAGGTCCTTCTTAAAATATAGTGCTTAGAACTAGACTCAGTGCCCCAGATGTGATCTGACAAGGGAAGACGTGCACAGGACAATCACCTCTCTTGTTTACGGATGTAGTTTCTCTATTAATTCAGCCTGAGACTGAAAGCTTTTATTGGTTGCCATGTTAGATTGTTGGCACAAGTAAAGCTTGAAGTTTGTTAAATCTCCTGGGTTTTCTAAAATATGAATTATTCTCCACTCATGCAATTTATTTTTGAGCCCAAGTATAGGATTTTATATTTATCCCTATTAGATTTTGACTTCTTAGATTTAGCCTATAGTTCTTGTCTGTTGAATTGTTTTTGGATTCTGAATTTTTTGTCCACCGTATTAACTATACCTTTCAGCTTTGTTCCATGACCAAATTTTGTAAAGCTGCCCTCTACACCTTCATATTGGTCTTTGAATAGTAGAATAGGGCCAGAGAGGGGCAGCTAGGTGGCGCAGTGGATAGAGCACTGGCCCTGGATTCAGGAGGACCTGAGTTCAAATCTGACCTCAGACACTTAACACTTACTAGCTGTGTGACCCTAGGCAAGTCACTTAACCCCAATTGCCTCACCAAAAAAAAAGAAAAGAAAAGAAAAGAAAAGAAAAGAAAAGAAAAGAAAAGGGCCAGGGACAGATCCTTAGGACACTCCACTAGAGACAATCACAGTATGGTAGAAAGATTGCTATATTTGGAATTAGTTGACTTAGGGTTGAGTCTGGACTCAAAAAAAAAGTGTGAACTTTTGTGAGGTGATTAACCTTTCTGGTCCTTTGTTTGCTTGTTTGTGAAATGATAATGTTGCATTAGGACCCTTTCTAAGTCGAAATTTTATAGTATCTGCTCGTATCTAGGTTGTCATTTGTATATTGAGAACTATTCTTTTGGTCTAGTCATTTAATTATTTCTGAAACTATCTCACTGATAGATCATCTCTCTGTTTTCCATCATGGGCTTTGAAGATATCATAAGAAGTTTTTTTTTAATGCTTTGGTAATATCTAGTAAGCTATGTACTCAATATTCTCTAAAGCTATGTAAGGAGGTCCTCCTTTCTGATTGGGAATATTTTAAAAATTATTTCAAAGTGTCATTTAAAAAGACATTTGTATGAGAAACATTTAAAAAGTGATACCCAAAATAATGCATTATTGGTGGAGCTGTGAACTGATCCAACCATTCTGGAGAGCAATTTGGAATTATGCCCAAAGGGCTATAAAGCTGTGCATACCCTTTGACCCAGCAATACCACTCTTGGGTCTTTTTCCCAAAGAGATCATAAAAAAGGGAAAAGGACCTACATGTACAATAATATTTATAGCTGCTCTCTTTGTTGTGGCAAGGAATTGGAAATTGAGGGGATGCCCATCAGTTGGGGAATGGCTGAACAAGTTGTGGTATATGAATGTAATGGAATACTATTGTGCTGTAAGAAACGATGAGCAGGAGTTGAAACCTGGAAGGACTTGCATGAACTGATGATGAGTGAGATGAGCAGAATCAGGAGAACATTGTACACAGTATCATCAACATTATGTGTTGATCAACTATGATGGACTTGATTCTTCTCAGCAATACAATGGTCCAAGATAGTTCCAAAGGACTCATGATGAAAAATGCTCTCCAAATCAAGAAAGAAAAAAAAGAACTGTGGAATATGGATGCAGATTGAACCATACTATTTCTCTTGTTTTTGGTGCTGTTGTTTTTCTTTTTTGAGGTTTTTCCTTTGTGCTCTGATTCTTCTCTTATAACATAACTAATGCAGAAATATGTTTAATGCTATTGTACATATATAACCTATATCAGATTACTTGTTGTCTTGGGGAGGGGGGAGAGAGGGAGAAAAATTGAAACTAGAAATCTTATAAAAACAAATGTTGAAAACTATCTCTACATGTAACTGGAAAATAATAAAATACTTCGATAATAAAAAAGTGATACCATAGAAAAGATATCCAGTTAAAGTTAAGATGACCGAAGTTTCCCAGCATCTAAATTATCTATTACTGACATGAGAACGGTAAGGTTGTTGTCTGGGAAATTCAGTGACTATAGGAATATTCCATATTACCTAGTTGTGGCATTGCTGAAATGATCATGAATTTTTGTTTCTTAACATAAGTTAAAGGGAAACATTTCATACTCTGCTTTGGATCATTAGGGTTGGTAAAGACAAGATAACCGAGTGGGTCACAGTTATACCTAAGGAGCAATCTCACAATTATATGCTCCTTATGCTATTTGAAAGAGGAAACCCTTTTTCTGTTAGGAGGAGATTATTGAAGGTAAACATTTGTGGCTTGGATCATAGAATCATGGGATCATCTATTTAGAGATATAAGAGATCTTACAAGCCATTGAGTCCAACTCCTTTATTTAACAGTTGATGAAACCAATGTACAGAGAGGTTAAGTGACTTGCCCAAAGTCACACAGCTAGTGTCTGAGAAGGTGGTGATTAGAGAAAAAAGTGTTGCTGCTGACACAAGTTGACTGGAGGGGAAAGCATCTCTCTTTACCTTTCTCTATACTCCCATCTCCTTCCTGAGGGATGGACCCTCCGTTCCTAGCAAACAGGGCAGAACTAGAAAAGCTCTGCAATTCCTTGGCTTAGGGTTTCTGTTTTAGCTGAAAGAGCTTAACACAGTGTCTTAGCAAGCCAGAAGAGGGATGACCTGAACATAGCAGCCAGAAGAGAATCAAAGAGGCCCAGAAGAGGAGCAGCTCCAACCATGAGTGACTTTTGGCATATACTATCCCCCAGAGAGATCAAAGGCCTTCAAAGCCCACATCTTAGAACTGTGAATTGCCTTAGACAATGTGTCCCTGTCTTCCTGTGCCTCTGTGCCATGGTTCTATACATTTGTGGCTACTCTGCATCACTGGGGGAGAGTATATTCCATGTTTATGATTGAAATGGTATGTTTTAATTGTTCTTGCTCTGCATTCTGTTTAGTAAATATTTTTGATCGAGTTAGTAGTCCATTCTTGGCTAATATGTTAAATGGGGAACTCCTCAGGATATAGCGTTGTGAGTAGTAAGAATGTATTGCCCTCATCTGGGTGGCCCTTAGGACCTTGAAGGTGAGTTCCAACATTACGGTCACCCCCTCTGGGAACTCTCTGACCTGCAGTACAGGTTGGGTGAGCAAGATAACCATTAGATGACTGACAAGCCCCATGCTACATCTACATTATGTAAATCTTCTTTTAAAAGCAAATAAATCATTAATGTGGCATGACCTGTGCCAGTGTTAACTTATTTTAGCTTCCCTTTATAAATATTTACAAGCCAGAGTTTTGCCAGTAACTAACATCAAGCTCATTGGCTTTTAGTCTGAAGATACTACCAGCTTTCCATTTTAAACATGGAATAACACTTGCACATTTCTCATTTTTGGTGGGCATTAAATTTCTATGGGTTTCCAGGAGCAATTCATATTGACTTTGCCTCTCAAAGGTGATGGGGGAACAGGACCTCCAGTGGTGTCCCACTTCCCTCAGAATTATACAGTTGGTGATTAGGACGATGTAGAATATTTGCACCCCATATCAATATTTGAATCATCTTATTGCTATAAGCTGCTTTTTAGCCACAAGCTGGCATCTGATGGTCTTGGGAAGGCGGTTGATAATCTGAGAGGAGATGATTGTTAAAAAGTAATTACGGGGGCAGCTAGGTGGTGCAGTGGATAGAGCACTGGCCCTGGATTCAGGAGGACCTGAGTTCAAATCTGGACTCAGACACTTGACACTTACTACACTTACTAGCTGTGTGACCCTGGACAAGTCACTTAACCCTCATTGCCCTGCCAAAAAAAAAAAAAAAAAGTAATTACGGGGGCAACTAGGTGGCGCAGTGGATAAAGCACTGGCTCTGGGTTCAGGAGGACCTGAGTTCAAATTTGACCTCAGACACTTGACACTTACTAGCTGTGTGTCCCTGTGCGAGTCATTTAGCCCTCATTGCCCCGAGGAAAAAAAAAAGTAATTACAAAAAGCTCATTTCTCCCCCCACACACATCTTGCCCTAAACTCACAGCAAAATAACAAGGGAATACTTTGAAATGCTCCTTTTAAAAAAAGAATTATTTGTTTATTTATTTATTTTCAACATTGAAAAATGTTTTGAGTTCCAAATTCTTTCTCCCTCCTCCCCCCCACATTGAGAAGGCAAGTAATATATCGATTATACATGTGAAATCTTGCAAAACATATTTCCATTCTAGACATGTGGCAAGAAAAATAAAGTGAAAAAACTATACTTCAAATTGCACTCAGAGTTTCTCAGTTCTCTCTCTGGAGGTGGATAACATTTTTTTTTTATCATGAGTCCTTCAGAATTGTCTTGGATCATTGTATTGATCAGAGTAGCTAAGTCTTTCATAGTTGGTCATCTTTATAATATTACTGTTAGCGATGTGGTTGTACAATAGTTGTACAATGATCTGGTTCTTGTCCCAAAAGCTTGGGTCTTTAGGTTTATCAGATACTAGGTTACTATGGTAATTTAGTACTATGCTGTTGTTGCTCAGCAGTGTCCAAGTCTTTGTAACCCAATTTGGGGTTTTTGTTTGTTTGTTTGCTTGTTTGCTTGTTTATATGTTTTGTTTTTGGCAAAAATCCTGAAGTGGTTTGCCATTTCCTTCTCAAGCTCATTTTATAGATGAGGAAATGACGCAAACAGGGTTAAGTGACTTGCCCAGGGTCAGACTGCTAGTACTTTTCTAAGGCTACATTTGAACTCAGGAAAATTAGCCTTCCCGACTTCAGGCCCAGCATTTTATCCACTGTGTCGCCGAGCTGCCCTTTTATTCCTGTGTATTGTATATTTAATCTCTTCTATTGATCCATCACTCTTTCTTAGCCAATACCAGATTGTTTTCATAATTACCACTTTGTAATATAGTGTGAAAACTGGTACTGGTGGGGCTCCTTCCTTCATATTTTTTCATTGATTCCCTTGATATTTTTGACCTTTTGTTCTTCCAGATGAATTGTTATTATTCTTTCTGGATATATAAAATAATTCTTTGGTAGTTTGATTGGTATGACATTGAATAAGTAAATTAATTTAGGTAAATTTGTCATTTTTATTATATTGGCTCAGTCTACCCCTGAGCAATTACTATTTCTCCAATTGTTTATATCTGTCTTTATTTGTGTGAAAAGTATTTTGTAATTGTGTTCATATAGTTCCTGGGTTTGTCTTAGGATGTAGACTCTAAAGTATTTTATATCATATGCAGTTATTTTGAATGGATTTTCTTTCTATCTCTTCCTGCTGTGTGTTGTTAGTGGCATATAGAAATGCAGATTATATATATATATATGCAGATTATATATATATGTATATATATAGGCTTATTGTATATCCTGAAACTTTTTAAAAGTTGTTAATTGCTTTAGCTTGTTTTATTTGATTCTCTAGGGTTAAGTATAATATCATATTGAAAAGAGTCTGCAAAGAGTGATAGTTTTGTTTCCTCATTACCTATTTTGATTCCTTCACTTTATTTTTCATGTCTTATTTTTATAGCTAGCATTTCTAATACAATATTGAATAATAGCGGTGATAATGGACATGCCTGCTTTACCTTTGATCTTATTGGGAAGGCTTCTAATTTATATACATTATAGATAATGCTTGCTCTTGGTTTTAGATAGATACTGTTTATAATTTTAAGAAAAAATCATTTATTCCTATGCTTTCTAATGTTTTAATAGGAATGGGTGTTGTATTTTGTCAAAAGCTTTTTCTGAGTCTATTGAGATAATTATATTTTGTTATTGTTTTTGTTATTGATATGGTTGATTATGCTTATAGTTTTCCTTATATTGAACTAGCCTCACATTCCTAGTATAAATCCCACCTGCTCATAGGGCATGCTCCTTTTGATATATTGCTATAATCTCCTTGCTGGTATTTTATTTAAAATTTTTGTATCACTATGACTATAGATTTCTTTTTCTACTTTTGCTTTTCCTGGTTTAGGCATCAAAACCATATTTGTGTCATATAAAGAACCTGGCAGGACTTCTTCTTTATCTACTTTTTCAAATAGTTTACATAGTATTGGAATTGACTGTTCTATAAATGTTGGGCAGAATTCACTTGTAAATCTGTCTGCTCCTGGGCATTTTTCCTAAGGGAGCTCATTTATGGCTTGTTCAATTTCTTTTCTATGATAGGGTTATTTAAGTATTCTATTTTCTCTTTTGTTAATCTGACAATTTATATTTTTGTAAATATTCATCCATTTTCACTTAGATTATCAGTTGTATTATCATATAATTGGGCAAATAACTCCTAAGAATTGTTTTAATTTATGTTCATTGGTGGTGCATTTAGCCTTTTCATTTTGGATGTTGGCAACTTAGTTTTCTTCTTTCTTTCTTTCTTTTTCTTTTTTTGTGAGGCAGTTGGGGTATAGTGACTTGCCCAGGGTCACACAGCTAGTAAGTGTTAAGTGTCTGAGGCCAGATTTGAACTCAGGTCCTCCTGACTCCAGAGCTGGTGCTCTATCCACTGCTCCACCTAGCTGCCTCTTTTTAAAAATAAAATTAACCAATTTATCTATTTTATGAATTTTTAAAATAAAACACTCGATTGGGTATACTAAGTAAATTACAAATTAATTTCTGGGGAGAGGGGACAGGGCAGGGGAAACATTAGGAACTGGGGTAGGTCTCCTGGAGGAGGTAATACTTGAGCTAGAGCCTGAAGGAACCTAAGGCAATTGAGGTGAAAGTTCAGTCCAGACATTGGGGACAGCCTATGCAAAGGAATGTTGACAGGAGATGAGATATTGTATGTGGAGGAACAGTAATTAGACCAGGTTACTTGGAATGTAGAGACTGTGGAGGCTAATATAGAATAGGGAAGTCTGGAGCAAGATTGGGAAGGACCTTAAATGCCAACCTGAACTGTTTGTAATTTATCCTAGAAGCAATAGGGGTCAACTGAAGATTCTTGAATAAGGAGGTGACATGGTTATACTTGTGCTCTAGGCAGATGATTATGGTAGTTGAGTGGAGGCTGAATTGGAAAGGAGATAGACTGGAAGCAAGGTGGCCAATTAGGAGACTATTACAAGAATTCAGCTGAGAAGTGATCAGAGCCTGAACTACCGTGGCAACCATCTGAATGGAGAGAAGGGGATGGATGCAAAGAGAGGTTATGGAAGTAGAATGCCAATCAATCAACAAGCATTTGTTAAGTGCCTACTATATGCCAGGAACTATGGTAGGCACTGGGGAGTGAGACAATCCCTACTTTTTTCCATGGGACTTGGTAAGTGATTAGATATGTGTGGTCAGGGAGAATGAAGAGTTGGGGAGTAATTTTAAGTTTGCAGACCTTGGTGACTGAAAGGATGCCTAAAATTGTATAAGAAAGTTTGGAGGAAGCAAGGATTTGGGGAATGGAGTAGGATAGAATGAGTTTCATTTTGGGATATGTTGAGTTTGGGAGGCAAATGGCATGTCCAGCTGGAGCTGTCCAGTAAGCAGTTGGTGATTGAGAACTAGAGCTCAGAAGAAATATTAAGCCTGATATAAACATCTGAGAGTTATCAACATACATAGATGATAACTGAACCCATGGAAGGTGATGAGGTCACCAAATGAAATAATATCAAAGGAAAAGAGAAGCAGGCACTGGACAGAGATTTGGTGAACTCCCAGTTAGATGGTGGAGGGACTTGTATGATGATCTATTAAAGGAGACTCAATAGAAGCAGCAGTCAGATAGACAGAAGAAGCAGGATTGAGCAGAGTTCAAGCTGGAAGGGATCTTAGAGGTCATCTAGTCTAACTCCCTTGTTTGGCAGAGTAAGGTCTAGAGAGGTTAATCGATTGACCCAAGACCACAGAGATTAGTAAGAAGCAGAGCCAGGAATCAAACCCAGATTCTCTGACTCCAAATCCAGGGCTCTTTTCCCAAAAGAGGAATTTTTCTTGACTAGGGCAGAAAATATTGGACACTATAATAGTATAGTGTCCTTCTTTTTGGGTCCCTGCTAGTCTAGGATTTCATTAGTTGCCATATGACACTATTCACTCATATTCACCTTTGTCTCCACTAAAATCAGTAGATTTCTTTCCATAAGAATCATCATCTAACCGTGCATTCCCTAACTTGTACTTGAAAAGTTGATTTTTTTAACCCAAATACAGAAATTTACATTTATCCCCTTTACATTTCATTTTATTTTATGTGGCCATCCTTCTAAGACCTCACCGAGGTCTTATTATAATCTGCCTCTGTCACCCAATGTATTAATTATGCCTCCTAGGTTTTTGCTACTTGCAAATGTGACATGCCTTCTATGGCTTCTTCCAAGTCCCTGCTAAAAATACCAAGGACTAGAGCCCTCCACTAGAAAGCCAGACATGTCCAGAAATAGCATTAATAACTCCTTGATGAGTCTAGTCTTTCAACCAGACCAAAGTGATGTAATTGTACCATTAGCCTACTTCTCTCCATCTCATAGGTTCAGAGGATTCAACCCAAGGGGATCAGAGGAAAGGGAGATGGATTTCAGCTTGATGTAGGATTTGGAGTAGGGAGTATTCATAAAGATCATTGAATTCAAACTGTTCCTTTTACAGAAGAAGAAAGGGAAGCAGATGAAGGCTTTAGGTGATTTGCCCAAGGTTCATCAATGGTGGAGCTGGGATTTGGATTCAGACTTCAATTCTAGAATTCTTTTCTCTCTGCCACAGAGAGCTGTCCAACTGTGGAATGAACTGCATTCTAAAGAAGCACTGAGTTAGTTCCCTATCACTGTAAGTCTTTAAGTAGAGGTTCTAGCATCAGTGTTGAGGGAGGTGGGGTGCTAGAGGGGATTCTCATAGTGAGAGAGTGTTGGACCAGATGGCCTCTGAGCTTATGATCCTCCCCTCCCCCCACCATCTTCTCCTGGAAAGAACTTCAGCCAAATTACCCTGGAATGGTGTGGCTTTACTGGACTTCTACTGAATCTGGGGAGTGGTGGGGAAGAAGAAGGGAATAGTTTATCATCTGTGTCAAAAGACAAAGGCCTTGGCCAGCCCACAACCCACTGCTGGTGGCCTCGGACAGCCTAATTATCTGTCTGGTATCTGCTTGGTAAACAGCCAGGACAAATAATGTAAACAGATGTGGTGTTTATTCTAACCTAAGTCTGAAATTGGAAAGAATGAAACTTTCCCTCCTAGCCCTCCACTCCACCCATTCCATTTCTTGGGAGCATGTAGGAGTCTTTTCACTTGGGTAGCTGTGGTGGACATCTTTCTGCTGGACAGAGGGACACAGAGGTTTTGTCCTCTTTTGACAGAGTACTGGAGAGGAAACATGCCTCCCACCTCCTGCTAGGGAGGTGATGGACTCAAAATCCAGAATGAAACTTTCATTTTTTTGGTCATGGCCAATGGGAGAATTTACTTTCCTGGACTGCATGTGTTTGTTGTGAGGGTGGTAAAAACAAACAGAAAAAATGTGACAGGCTGGGCTGGCTCCTCATCAGCTCCCTTAGACTTGTCCAGGATTAAAAAGATAAAGAAGTGATTGAATGCATCTAATACCAAGAGGAGGAGAACTGGCAGTCAAGGAGTAGAAATGGACTGTATGCAAACAAATGTCTAGTGTTAACCTCTTTGTTCAACCGATGTGGCCTTTGGGAGAGATCCCCAGGGGCTCCAAGTGGCTACATTGCATGGATGTGGAGCTGATCCTCTCCCTAGAAGTGTTGTAAGGGAAAATATGATGAATTTAGAGAAACATAGAAAAACTTGTATGAACTGATGCATAATGAAAGAGTGGAACCCATCAAACAGTGGTCACAATGACTACAATAACATGCAATGAAAACAACCTGAAAAGGCAGCTGAACTCAGATTAAATATGGTAACCTATCGTCTTGGTCATGGAGAGCAGATAATGAAGCCTATTTCGGGGGAAGTGGATATGGATGAGTGTGAAATGTGGGATATTTTGTCAGAGGGTTCTTGACTCAATTTTATTTAACTTTGTGACAAAGAAGCTTTTGAGTTGTGGTGGAGGCGGGGTGAGAAATGTCAGGAAACTATTCTGTCAGGTAAAAAAAACCACAAAAGACATCAATAAAACAAAAAACAAAATAAATGTATTGAAATACATTGTAAACTATAAATTAGATAGATAGATGGACAAATGGATAGATTGGATAGATGATAGATAGATGAATAAATGGATAGATCCGTAGACAAATGGACAGATGATCGGTAGGTAGGCAGATGGATAGAAAGAACATTTGTTAATAGCTTATTATGTGCCAAACCCTGTACTAAGTCCTGGGGATACATAAACACAAGCAAGCCAGACAGATCCTGCCCTCAAGGAGCTCACATTCTAATGAGGGAAGACAACACATAAAGGGGAACAAGAAAGGACAGGGTTTGCCTTTGCTTGTGGGTGCTGCATGGCTTGGAGCTGGTGTCTGGGAAGTCCTGTAGAAATATCAGCTACTGTGATTTGTACACCATTACAGTCACCTCTCTCCAATTATCTGTCTTTATTCTATTTGATGAGAGGCATTATGGTATAATTGTTAACATGCAGAATCTGGAATCAGGAAGACCTGGATTCCAATCCTGCCTCAGACACCAGTTATATGACATTGGTCAAGTTGCTTGATCTTTTTTTTTTTTTTTTGGCAGGGCAATAAGGATTAAGTGACTTGCCCAAGGTCACACAGCTAGTAAGTGCCAAGTGTCTGAGGTCAGACTTGAACTCAGGTTCTCCTGAATCCAGGGCCAGTGCTTTATCCACTGTGCCACCTAGCTGCCCCAAGTTGCTTGATCTTTATGGGACTCAGTTTCCTCATCTGTAAAATTAGAGGGGTTGTATTTGTTCATCTCTATTGTCCCTTCCAGCTTTGAATATATAATCCTTTGCTGATAAATTCATCGAGAGGAAGGTCTACATTGTATATATCTTTGTAGTCCTAGATTATATCACATTTGCTTTGCATCTATATGCAAATGCTGAATAAAAGTTTGACAGATGAATAGAGTAGCAGGGAGTCCTGCTCCAAGAAGATATAGGATTGAATGCCTTCTGAGTTCCCTTCTAATAGATTTTTTTTGCAAGGCAATGAGGGTTAAGTGACCTGCCCAGGGTCACACAGCTAGTAAATGTCAAGTGTCTGAGGCTGGATTTGAACTCAGGTCCTCCTGAATCCAGGGCCGGTGCTTTATCCACTGTGCCACCTAGATGTCCCCTTCTAATAGATTTGATGATTCTTGGAGCATAATGAAAGATCAAACTTCAAAGAGAGATTCAAGTCATAATGTGGAGGGCCTTGAATGCCAGGCTAACTCTCCAAGTGCCCTCCAGATCAGAGGCACCAGTATTTCTTCTAGAGCCTTATTCTATAGCAGTGACCACTTTAGGTTCAGACCTTATTTGTTGAGATGTTTCATGTTCCTCCAACAAACCCAGACCACGCACAGAGACAGAGTCTTCTCCCACAGGTCACAGCTTCTGAGACTCCTTGGCATTCTGACCAGTCTGCATCCTACCTGGGGGGTTGAGAGGAAGGGGAAGCTGTTTTTCTTCCCTGGAAAAGCTGAAGGCACAGAAGGGAGGCAGGCAAGGTCTTGAAAAACCTATGGAAACTGGGGAATAAGATCTGCAAATTCCTATAATACTATAAATATTCCAGTGGGTGAGCAGGGAATCCACACTGAGCTAATGGCTGCAGAGGCTTATTAAGGTTTCCCAAAATGGCTCTGGTCCTGGCCCTATCTCTATATAATGGAAGCTCCTAGAATTTCTTTTCTCTTTTGACAGTTTTGTCTTCCCACATTGCCAGTTTCCATCTTGAGTTTTGATATTAGGATATCATTATATCAATAGAAGAGAGACTGGGCCAAGCAATCAGGAAACCAGGATCCAGTCTCAACTCTAACCTAATTTGTCGTGTGACCTAAGGAAGCTTCTCTCTTTTCCTGGGCTCCGGGGTTCTCCACATTTAAAAGTATTAGGCAGCTAGGTGGGACAGTGGCTAGTGTGCTGGACTTGGAGTCAGAAAAACCCAAATTTGAAACTTGACCCAGGCAAGCTGTGTGACTCTGGGTAGCCTCTCTCAGCCTCAGTTTTTTCATTTGTCAAATGGAGATAATAATGGGGCAGCTAGATGGCGCAGTGGTTAAAGCACCGGCCCTGGATTCAGGAGTACCTGAGTTCAAATCCTGCCTCAGACACTTGACACTTACTAGCTGTGTGACCCTGGGCAAGTCACTTAACCCCCATTGCCTAAAAAAAAAAAGGAGATAATAAGAGCACCGAATGAGATAACGTGTAAAGTGCTTTGAGAACTTTAAAGAGACCTATTATAAATGTTAGGGCAGCTGGTTGGTGCAGTGAACAGAGCACCACGCCTGGAGCCAGAAAGATCTGAGTTCAAATTGGGCTTCAGACACTTATTAGCTGTGTGACCCTAGGCAAATCACTTAACCCTGTGTACCTCGGTTTCCTTATCTGTAACATGAACTGGAGAAGGAAATGGTAAACCACTCCAGTATCTTCGCATAGTAAACCCCAAATGGGATCACAAAGAGTTGAACACAACTGAACAAAAAAAAAATCAATCGATAAATGTCAGTTATCAACATTATTATCAGTTTTGAGTGATGATCCATGCTCTCAGGCTGTCTTAATGAAAAGAGAGTCTCCGGGACCAGGGAAGTAATGGTCCTGCTGGATTCCGCTTGTTCAGATCACATCTGGATAAAAATAATAATGGCAATAATAACGATAGCTTACATGTACCCTATATTTCATAGTTTGTAACATACTGTGCACATCTTATCTAATTTGATTATCAGAGTAACTCGGAGATATAGATGCTATGATTACCCCTCATTTTCTAGATGAGCAAACCGTTTATCAGCTGCAATCCATTCTCCTGATGCCTGTTGCTGGGGGTGGGGGCCAATCAATCACTAGGAGCAACTGTGAACCCTCTTCAACTCAAGGGCACAGCTGCTACCTCTTCAGTGTCTATCAGTGAGAATCCTGGGCTCAGGGGAGCGATGTGATTGTCGGGGACATCTGGGCATTTCTTTTTCTCTGTGTTGATTTATGCCCCAGCCTTTAGAGAGGGAATGTGGTGTATTGGCTAGAGTGATGGAGCTGGAGTTAGGGAGATTTGGATTCAAATCTCTCTCTAACACTTTTTAAATTACATTTTTCTTTTAGTGAGGCAATTGGGGTTAAGTGACTTGCCCAGGGTCACACAGCTAGTAAGTGTTAAGTGTCTGAGGCCGGATTTGAACTCAGGTACTCCTGACTCCAGGGCCGGTGCTCTATCCACTGCGCCACCTAGCTGCCCCCTCTCTCTAACACTTAAGAGCTGAGTGACCCTGAACAAGTCTGAGCCTAGGTTTCCTCACCTATAAAATAGGGGTAATAATGCTCTTTTTGCCTATGTCACAGGACTGCACTGAGGACTCAGTCAGATCCTGTATGTAAAATGTTTTGTAAATTAACCACCATAAAATGGGCAGGTATTACTGGGGGCACACGTGGTGTGAATATCCCCTCATTCTTCCTCAAATCTGACATTCCTTCTTCTGCCTTTGCACTTTTTGTCCAGGCAGGGGAAACAGTCCGGGCAAAGACATGGAGGCAGGAGATGGGACAAAAAGCTGGAGGGCAGCGGATAAGGGAGAGTGTTAATAAACCAGGAAAGATAAACAGGAGTCAGATTGAGAAGGGATTTAAATGCCAAATAGAGAAGTTTCTAATTTATCTTAGAGGTAGTTCAGTTTCTTGGGGAGGAGAGCAGCATAGTCAGATGTGTTTTACAAACATCGATTTATCAGGTGGGTGGAAGGTGGGTGAGAGAAGGAAGAGAATGGAGGCAAGGAGGCCAATGAAGCAGCCTCACCTCTCATTTTCCTCTCTCCAGGTGGAAAAATCATTCAGTTGGGATGACCAGGATTTCACGGACTACATGGTTGAAGGAGAAGAACATCGACAGTCAGGGATGGGTATGTAGTTCATTCCAGGAATGACAGCAGTGTAAACAAAGGCTGGGAGTAGGGTGAGGGATTGGGGAATAGGAACCACATTTTATCTGGGATGTATGAATTAGATTAGGGACAGATAATGGCTGGAGATATAGGCTGGTTTAGGAGGGCTTCAGCAGCCAGGTGGAGGAGTTTACACCTTATAACAATAGGATGTTGTTGAAGACTTTGATCTGGGAAGTGATGTAGTGAGATTTGCACATCAGGGAGTTTATTTTAGTGGTAGGGGGAGGTACAATAGTCCAGGTGAGAGATGGAGAGGACCTGATCCATGGGGATTGCTGTGAGGATAGAAAATGTGGGGACCAGGGTCAGATTTTTTTTTGATAGTGGAATCAGCCTGACTTGGGACCTGAATAAATTTAGAGAATGGGGGAGAGGAAAGAGTCAAAGGTGAATATAAGATTTCAAACCAAATGATTGGAATTGGTGGTACTCTATTGGAATTGGATGGTGGCACTATAAACAGAAAAGGGGAAGCTGTGAGGAGGGATAGGCTTCAGAGATAGGGGAAGATGATGGAATCTGTTTGGGACAAGTTATATTTCAGGATTCAGTGGTACATCTAGGTGGAGATATCCTGTGGGCCACTGGAGGAGGAACTCGGGAGAAAGATCAGAACTGGAGATATCTCTGAGTTCTCTATTAGAGGTTGTAATTAAAGATATTGGAGGCAATGAGATGTCCAAGGGTGACAATGTATGGAGAGAAGAGGAGCAAGGATGAAACCTTGGGGGTTGCTCACTGTATCAGAGAGGAGAGAAAGGAAAAAGAGTCTTTGAAAGAGATGGAAGAGAAGCAATACTATGGATAGGAAGAGAAACTGGGAAATGTTAGCTACATCGCATCCAACACTGGTGACACAAAAGTACATTACAGGGGCAGCTAGGTGGCGCAGGGATTCAGGAGGACCTGAGTTCAAATGTGGCCTCAGACACTTGACACTTACTAGCTATGTGACCCTGGGCAAGTCAGTCACTTAACCCTCATTGCCCTGCCAAAAACAAACAAAAAAAGAATAACTATGTATGTATGTATGTATGTATGTGTTTAAACCATACTATGCATACTTCTATAGGGGCAGCTAGGTGGTGCAGTGGATAAAGCACCGGCCCTAGATTCAGGAGGACCTGAGTTCAAATCTGACCTCAGACACTTGACACTTACTAGCTGTGTGACCCTGGGCAAGTCACTTAACCCTCATTGCCCTGGCCCCCCAAAAGAACAGTACAAATAGCTAAGTATATTCTAAAAAATCAAAGTCAGCAATAAATGGAAATCAGGGAAGCTATACAGATTAGAATAGATCAAAGATATAAAAGGGTAATGAACTCTTCATCTAAGAGAGAAATAAATTCTCAGCTCAGAGAATAATTTCACCAAGGGCAATCTCTAGGGTGTAAGCATTGAAAACCAAGGGATGAGGCAGCTAGGTGGTACAGTGGGCAGAACACCAACCCTGAAGTCAGAAGGATCTGAATTCAAATCCAACCTCAGACACTTACGGCTGTGTGACCCTGGGAAAGTCACTTAATCCTAATTGTCTCCCCCCAAAAAGCCAAGGGATATGTTGTGGGGCTGGCTGCCCCTATGTGTCTATGACTCCAGGGGTTCCCAGTAACCATCCAAAATTCCCTCCACCTCCCCAAGGCCTCCAACAATTTCTCATTTTAAGAAATCCCTTCCTACCGTATGCAAATATGCAGTCTAGAGGCCCACTGTTCTTTCAGGTGGGCAGGAGTCACATCCCCTGCTCATGCACCACCAGGGTTGTAGAGCTCTCCCTCAAACCTTGCCCCAACCCTGCTGGGAGCAGAGGTGTTATAGCAGCATCACAGACTCCAAGGGGTGGGAGAGTATAGAGACAGAAGGTGGGCTAGAGCTCATGTTGTGGAAAGATCACTGACTATGGACCTGGGAGCCCTAGACTTGAGCCCCGGCACTTCTTAGTCCCCTTCTTGGTCTCAGTTTCTTCATCTGAAAAATCAGGATAATCTGTACTCCCCTGGTTCACAGGACAATTGTGAGAAAAGTACTATATTTAGTAAATGTCAAACCTTGGAGCTGAATAGAAACGGGATCCGTTACTTTTTCCGACCCTTAAAGGCTCACATCTGGTTTAATGCAGTGACTTCCAGGTTCAAGATCTGGCATCTCCTCCTCCCCCCAGACCTTTCCGCCTTTCTCTCTTCTGATTGGCTGTTTCTGTTCTAAGGCTTCCCTCAAGAAGCACAAGCCCCGTCAGGGCCAGGTAGTTGGCGGGGTCAGCGAGGAGCTGAATAAGAGAAGCTTTGGCAGAGCCATGCCAGAGGCTTAGGTTCATTTCTCCATGGTAGGAAGCCAGGGCAAGATCTTGGTGAGCTTGGAGGTGGATGGATGGCTAAGACTCCTAGCCTGAAGCAGGCCTGGACTAGAAGCTGGGCTACTGGGACCTCAGTGTACAATTTCCAGGACCTGGCAGTACACCCCTACATCTCCACCCCAACAGCTCCGCAGGCTGGGCTGCTTGAAGCTTGGCTGGCAGCCCAGCTTCGAGCTGAGTGTTCTAACTCCTCTCCTAGTGCCAAGGTGTTCCCACCTCCCCACTGCTTTGGGCTGGCATTTTCTCTTTTTTCAGCTTATTCTGCAGAAACTTTTGAAAACAAGGCTATTTAGAATGAACTAAATGTCCCCTTCCAGCCCCACCTACACAATTATCTGTGGTGGACAGAGCTCAGGATTTGGAGTCAGGAAGAGCTGAATTCAAATCTACCGGCTTCCTAGTTGTGTGACTCTGAGCAGGCCAGGAGGATGGAACAGTGGGAAACAGAGGGTCTTCCCAATGCCTCTATATACATGGATAGAAGAGTAATGGACAACTTGGTGCTTTCTTTTCTCTCTTTTTCTCTCTTTCTGGTAGGAGCTGGGAAGCCTATGTAGCCTCTTCTTAAGGCCACACTATCCACTACATCCACTTTTTTTTTTTTTTGGTGAGGCAATGAGGGTTAAGTGACTTGCCCAGGGTCACACAGCTGGTAAGTGTCAAGAGTCTGAGGCCAGATTTGAACTCAGGTCCTCCTGAATCCAGGGCTGGTGCTTTATCCACTGCACCACCTAGCTGCCCCTTGCCATTCACTTTCAGGAAAAATTACCTGCACCATACTTTTAGGATTGTTTTTAAGAAGTCTATTTTCATTCTGTAGAGTCATATTTGATAAATTTATAGGCTTGTACTGAGCCAGAAATTTCTTCTGCAGGTCCATGTGTTTGAGCTAATAATGGCCCCTGGGAGTCAGCAAGCTTTATTGTTCCTATTAAATATCTCTTACAGCCAAAATTTTGTCTTTATTTTGTGAGATTTGACTTTCAGGCATTGGATTATCCAATGCCTATAATACCTTCAATATAGATAGGCTGATAACAGATTTGGAGTGCAGGCAGGCTTGAGAAGAGAGGTAGAAGATGTATAAGGTGTCTCCCCTAAAGTCTCTATCCTCTCTAAGGACAGAGTGATCTGCAGTCAACCCCATGTTTCCTCGGATTCACACTCAGAACCCAGTGCTGCTGCTGCTGCTGCTATTGCTATTGCTGTGCTCTGAACAGGGCAGTCCTCAGGACCCCAGCTGATCCCTTTCACATACACAACCACTCACATAATACTCCATGTTGCCTGCAAGATGAATGTTCTCCAGAGGCCAGTTCTTTGCTCCACAGTGGAAAATTTGTCCTGAGGCAAGAAATTTAGACAACGGTGATAGCAGTTCTACTCCTTTAAGGAAGAAGTGGGGGGCAGAGGCTCCTACTGGGGAATTACAGAGTAGATCAGCTACTCTGGCTGTCTGGTTTCTTAGTCAAGGGAGAAGCCATGGCTGGTGGAATCTGAGCCCAGCCTATGGGTAGGGAAGGAGGCACAACTTGGGTATTGGCATCCCCTCAAATTGGTTTTCTCAGTGATAACAGAGGCTAACCAGGCTACCTGAGATCCTGAGCAATAGGATGGGGAAGAAAGGTGGGGGTGGTACATTATAGAAGACCTGCTGTACATGTTCCGTCCCACCCTGCTGAAGGCTGAGACAGTGCCTGGCCTCTGTTCCCCTTGGGGTAGGATGCTAGGCTGTCTTTCCTGGGGAGGGTAAGCTTGGGAACAGAGTAGGCCCTCTCCATCCCTCTACCACCACCCTCCTCTTCCTCCATCTTCTGATCCTCCTTTCTCCTCATTTCTTTCTCCCTCTTCATAGGTTCATAGGCTCTTACCCCTCCCTCTTTCACCCCTAATTATGGAATAGCCTTTTTCCCCCAAGTGGAAACATTCACCTTTATTGCTCATATTCAGCAGCCTCAAATTACCTTCCCTGAAAACCAACCCCCAGGCCAAAGTCCTCCAAGCCAGATCTTGCCAGGGAACATAGCCCAATTCAACTTGGTCCAACTCAACCCTGCCCTGCCCTGCTCAGCTCAGTCCAAGACAGCCCAGCTCAGTCTAGCCCTGCCCAGCAAAGCATAACAAATTTCAGTCCAGCCGGGCCAGCCCAACCCAGTCTTGTCTATCTCAATCCAGTCCTGTCTAGTTCATTCTTTTCCAGTCCAACCTAGCCTAAGATAACCCAGTCCAGTCCAGCCTAATCTGGTACTGCCCAGCCCAACTCAGTCTGGGTGAGTCTCATCTAGATCAGCCTAGATTAGTCCTATCTAGTCCATTTCAGTCCAGTCCAATCCACCTCAGCCTAGCCCATATCAGATCTGCCCAATTTATTTCAGTTTAGGCCAGCCCAGCTCAGAGCAAGGAGGTAAACTTGGGACACTGGCATCATGGGATACTGAGAGCCCAGGCTCACTTCTCCCTAGGCCCAAGTATGAGGTCACACTCAGCCCTTTCAGTCTTATTATTCTTGCTCCTTTTACCCTGAATGGTCTGGAGGTATCAACCATTGGTTAGGCTTCTAAACCAAATTCAAATGTAATAAAGAAACATTTAACAAAATAAATAAAAATAATAAATAAAATAAAATAAAATAATAAATAAAACATAGATAATATCACATTTTAAATCTAAGTCAATATGCAGAGGTCAGGGATCCTTATGAATGGATTAGTGGGCTCCTGTTTCTATTTGATCTTGACACCTCCCCCCATTATCTGGAGGATCCTAAAAGCTAGATTTTAAATTTTGAGCTATGGAGGTGAAATGACCTCCCTGAATTTACATAGTGTTGTCCTGAGCCAAGAATGTCGAAGAACCCCAGAATTTTAGAGTTGGAAGGGAACTCAGAGAACACTTGGTTTGTTTTTGTTTTTGCTAAAGAATCCATTCCATCATATCCCTAAGTGAACAGGCAGCCTCTGCTTGGAGACCTGCAAGCCCCACCTCCTGAGGCAGCCTGGCTACTTTGAGCTAGCTCTAATTGTTAAGTAGATTTTCCCCTACATCAGCAAGTCTTCATTTGTACCTGTGCAAGTGACTCCCACTGCTCCTATTTACTTCTTCTTCTTCTTCTTCTTTGCGGGGCAATGGGGGTTAAGTGACTTGCCCAGGGTCACACAGCTAGTAAGTGTCAAGTGTCTGAGGCCGGATTTGAACTCAGGTACTCCTGAATCCAGAGCCAGTGCTCTACCCACTGTGCGACCTAGCTGCCCCCTCCTATTTACTTCTTCTGGGGCAGCTAGATGGTGCAGTGGATAGAGCACTGGCCCTGAAGTTGAAAGGACCTGAGTTCAAATCTCCTTCCTCCATGTCAGGCTTCTCTTTTCCAGGCTAAATATTTCCAGTTCCCTCAACCAATCCTTGTATGGAACATTCTTCAATCAGCGTCACATCCTGGTCACCCTCTAGCCTTAGGAAAGATGTATATATGTGGTTTTTTTTCCTAAAATGGAGTGTCCAGAAACTGATCCCAATGTTACAGATGTAGGTTGCCCAGGGCAGAGGACAAGGAGCTGATTACCTCTCTGATTTTCAGTAATGTACCTCTTAGTGTACCCTGGAATAGCATTATCTTTTTTGGTCACCATATTCCACTGTTGATTCATATTGGACTATATGTTTACTAAAATCCCAGGTATTTCTCATGGGCTGTGGCAGCTAGGTGGCACAGTGTATAGAGTGCCTGCCCTAGAGTCAGGAAGACTCTTCCTGAGTTCAGATCTGGCCTCAGACATGTCCTAGCTATATGACCGTGGGCCAGTCACTTAACCCTGTTTGCCTCAGTTTCCTCATCTGTAAAATGAGCTGCAGAAGGAAATGACAAACCACTGCAGTATCTCTGCCAAGAAAATTCCAAATGGGGTCATGAAGACTTGAACACAACTGAAACAACTGAACAACAATAAAAATTTCTCATGTGAACTATTATCTAGCCATGCTTTCTCCAGGTTGGTACTTGTAAAATTGATTTTTTTAACCCAACTATAGAACTTTATGTTTGTCCCTATTACATTTCACTTGATTTAACACATTGTTCAAACCTATTGAGATTTTTTCACATCTTACCATCCAACTTCTAACTTCCCATCTGTAAATTGACAAGCCCATCTACACTTTCATCCTTCTCAACATCATCTATTATCTTAATCACATCTACCTAGAGCAGGTTTCCTATCCCCACTCAAGTCTCTCTTTTGCCTCCAACATAACATAAAGAAAACCTTTCGCTGTCCTTCACACTCATTGCTAGCCTTGGACAGTTCTAATTCTGGGTTTTAGTATGCCTGACACAATTTTTTAAAATTGTATTTTATTTTCAGCTTCAAATTCTCTCCTTCCTACCTCCTCTTCCTCTACCAAGAAATCAAGATAAACAAAACTTGTTACAAATATGTAGAATCAAGCAAAAGAAATTCCCCAATTAGCGGTGTCCAAGAAAAAAAAAAGAATATACCTAAATCTGAACTCTGAGCCCATCATCTCTCTGTGTCCAGAGCTGAGCAGCAGGTCTCATCATGAATCATCCGGAATTGTCGTTGGTCATTGTGCTGATCAGAGTTCCTAAATCTTTCAATTGATGCAACTGATTGTGTTGTAAGAATTGATGCAAATGACACAACCATTCTACCATATGTATTCATCCATAGTTGTTTCCATTTGTTTTTGTATTCTTTATAAAAGTATGACATGATTGATGAGTTCCTTGTTCATCAAGTTCCCCTTTTTGTATTCAACAGAATAATTTCTGCTCCTGTATTGAGAATTTTACCCTTGAAAGCTTTCAATTCATCTTGAGTTGACTCGACTCCCCCTGTAAAATATTAGGCCATTGGACCCTACTTATTTTTTCTCAGAATGCTTCAAAATCTGTTTTCCCCACGTCAAAGGTGCATGTCAGACTATGCCTGACTTTGCTCTCCTCTATCATGAGCTCTTTGAAGGAAAGATCACTGGCCTCTTAATTCCCATCATTTCTACTTCAGCAAGCAATTGGTCAGCATCTGGTTTTCACATCTCAGAATTCACTGAAAGATGTAGGGAGTCTAAGATCCCATTGTGCCTTTAGTTTGTTGATTACTAAAGACAAACCAAAAAGCATGGGTCAGTAGAACAAATCACCATTTTGTCTCACACAGGATGTCTCCAATTCCTACATCAAGCTCATTCAAGATTTCTTAGAAGATGGCACAATAGAAATAACCCTGTTCAATGACCTTTTGATAATAAAAATCAGAAAACAAGGAGACATGTATTTTCTATTTTTTCTGTCTTTTATTTTTGTCACTAGAATGATCCATTGCAGAGTCCAGATCAAGGAAGGATTCTCAGCAGATGGAGAGATCCTTCATATGCTCCTATTTGTAAATGACATTGTATTGATTGTATCAAGCCCCAAGACACTGCAGAGCCTCCCAGAAAATATCTATAATCTCTGAAAGGAGTTTGGCTTCTCCATTCACACAATGAAGATTGTCCCTTGCCCAGATTTCAACATGCATCTGAATGGACACCCATAGAACTTATCCAACAATGTGTCTATCTGGGGCAGGCAGTACAGGTGGACAATGAGCTGGGTCCAGAGACAAATAGGAGAAAGAGATCAGGCTGAATTGCTTTTGGGAAACTGCAAAGTATTTTTACTGATACCAGCTTCTGAGAAGAGCAAAGGCCCCATTTCTTCAATACAAATGTTTTATTAGTGTTGTATGGTAATTGAACACTGTATGGCATTGAAACTTAGAAGAACTAAAGATACATTGCATAGAAGGCAATGGAAAGATTCATGAGGGGAGGGAGCAGGTTCTAGCATCTAACCAATAAATAACTCTGAAAAAGATCGGGAGCAAAGGATGCCTGTCAACAAGCATTTATTAAAGACTTACTGTGTTGCACTTATTTTGTGGGTGTAGTAAGTACTCACTATGTAAAGTGCTAAGCACTAGGGATACAGTGAAAGACACTAACAGTCCTGCTCTCAAAAAGCTCACATTCCAATGGAGGAAAGTGACATGTAAATACATATAAGATATATACAGAATAGATAAAATGGTATGACAGAGGTAGATGTTCTAGTAGCTAGGGGGAATAGGAAAAGCCTCCTACAAAGGCTGGGATTTGATGGAATCCAGGAAAATTAAGAGGCAGGGATGAAGAGAGAGTATTCAAGGCATGGGAAGAGCCAATGAAGAGGCATGGAGGTAGGAGATGAGTATCACGTTCAAGGAACAACAGCAAATGGGACAGTGTAGCTGAATCAAAGATTATTTGGAAGAAAATGAGGTGTAAGGATGGGCATCTAAGTAGTAAATGGATAGCGTGCTGGGCCTGAAGTCAAGAAGACTCATCATGAGTTCAAATCTGGCCTCAGACACTTACTAGATGTGTGATCCTGGGCAAGTCATTTAACCTCCTTTGCCTCAGTTTCCTCATCCCTAAAATGAGCTGGAGAAGGAAATGGCAAACGCTTCCAGTATTTCTGCCAAGAAAACCCCAAATGGGGTCATGAAGAGTCAGACACAGCTGGAAAATGACTAAACAAAAAATTGGGGAAAGGGAAAGAAGAGAATAAGCGTTTATATAGCACCTACTACATAGGAACTGTGGTAAGTGCTTTACAATATGATCTCACCACAGCCCTTCAAGGTAAGTGCTGTTATTATCCCCATTGTGTAGCTGAGGAAACTGAGGCAAGCAGAGGTTAAGTGTTCTAACTAGTGTAGCCAAATAAGTGTTACACCCTGAATTGGAGGACATGGATGTTTGCTTGTGTCATCATGGATTGGTCACTTTTCCCCTCGGGGCCTCAGTTTTCTCATCCATGAAATGGAGATAATATTAACTCCCTTTCTCACAGGCTCACTGTGAGGAAGGTATTTATCAACTTTAAAGCCCTAAAGGAACAGGAGCTGATGTTTTTATTGCCTGGGATCAGCTTTGAACACGTGGAGAGGAGAATTTTTGTGTGACTGGTGGGGAGGGAGGGTGCTTCCAATCCCTTGCAAGGGAGGGAGGGCTACTGTTGTATTAGCTCTAAAGGACAGGTCAGAAAATGTGTTTCATCAAAACATCGAGGAAACTGGTCCTTCTGTTCACTGATTGATTAACAAGAAGGTTAAGAGGAAAGGGCAGCTTTTGCGGAGAGCAAGGAGAGTTAAAATTTTTTTTCAATTAATAAGCATTTATTTTTCTCTCCCTCCCATTTCTCCCCCACCCGCTACATAGCTGGGGGAGTGGAGGGAGAGACCAACAAATATGCATAGTCAAGCTAAACTAATTCCCATATTGGCCAAGTGCCCAAATGTATGCCTTGTTCTGCCTCTCGCACCCCTCACCTCTCTATTAGGAGGTTCATGGCTCATCATTGGTCCTCTGGAATCCTGGTTAGTCCAGGGCATGGTCAGAGTTCTTAAGTCTTTCCCAGCTATTTGTCTTTAGCGTTGTTACTGCATAAATCATTCTTATGGTTCCACTCACTTTACTCTGCATGTGAATGGTTCTACAAATGACCATCCCTTCAAGTTGTTCAGAATCTGAATCTGGCCCATTTCATGCCTGTGAAGTCCACGGGGGCCTCCAAGAACGTGGCTGACTCATGGGCCCACAGGGACGTCTGTGGGGGTCACCACACATTCCTTCTGGAGAGTCAATCACACTGTCCCAAGTTGGAAAACTTGGGACCAGCAATGTTTTCATGTTGTAAAAATGTCACCCACGAGCTCTCCAGCTGCCTCTGTTCCCGTTGGCCCAGAATTTCATTACTGATAGGAGAGTCTGTGACCCCAAAGGGGAGGGGAAAGGAGGGGGAGGGTCCTAGAGAGCACATCAACCCTTCCCTCAGAAAACAGAAGAAAGACCCAACATCTTCCCTATCTTTTCTCCATCCATACCCTGGCTTCCCCACTCCACTGGATCTCAAGACCTGGCTTTTCTCACCTGAGCAACAATGTCCCAGGAAATTATAACAGCTCCTCCCCTTTCTGTAGCCCTTGTGGAAGGGTTATGATCTCCATTTTACAGATGAAAATGCTTAGCTGTAATTCTCGCAGTCCTTGGCCCTCACCTCCTCCCTAACTCATAGGGCTGGAAGACCTAGAGTTCTTTCCCGGTTACTGTATCACCCTGGGGTGAAGCTTATATCTCTGGGGCCTGAACTTCCCCATCTCTCCCAGAAAGAGTGAAGACCTTTGCTGCCCCAGCCTTCCAGCTCCTCATTTATGAGTATCTTTGGTCTTCCACTAGCTCTCTGTGCATCCTCGGCCAATTTTCCCCCTTTGCTGAGCCTCAGTTTCCTCGATTATTAAATGAGGACATTGGATTAGATAATCCCAGTAACGGGCAGGGGTTCTTTTTGTGTGTCCTGGACACCTTTCATAGTCTGGTGAAGTCTGTGGATCCCTTCTCAAAATGTTTCTAAATGCACAAAATAAGATACCTAGGTAACCGATTACACTGAAATACAGTTATGAAAATATTTTTTTAAAAGACAAGTTCATGGAGGCCAGGTTAAGAACCCCTGAATGAAAGGCTCACCTTGGTTTAGGTTTGCAAACTGGTTTCTGTACATTATATCATGTGAGAATCACAACTACCTTGTGAGGTGGTCACTATAGTTATTATATTATTTTACAGATGGGGAAACTGAGTCTCATACAATCTAATTAGTCAACATCTCTTTTTTAAATCATGAAAGCATTTTATTATTTTCCAGTTACATGTAAAAAGATAGTTTTCAACATTTGTTTTCACAAGATTTTAGTTTCAAATTTTTCTCCTTCCTTCCCTCCTCCTTCCCCAAGACAGAAAGCAATTTGATATAGGTTATATATGTACAATCGCATTCAACATATTTCTGCATTAGTCATATTGTGAAAGAAGAATCAGAACACAAAGGAAAAACCTCAAAAAAGAAAAAAAAAACAGCCAAAAAGTAGAAACAGTATGGTTCAGTCTTCATTCAGAATCCATAGTTCTTTTTTCTGGATGTGGAGGACATTTTCTATCATGAGTTCTTTGGAATTGTCTTGGATCATTGCACTGCTGAGAAGAGCCAATTCTTTCTCAGTTGATCATTACACAATGTTGCTGTTACTGTGTAAAATGCTCTCCTAGTTCTGCTCCCTTCACTCAGCATCAGTCCATTTAAGTCTTTCCAGGTTTTTCTGAAATCTGCCTGCTCATTATTTCTTATGGCACAATAGTAATTAATCAACATCTTTCCAACTCAACGCCTTCTATGTGTTGTGGATAAGACAAGAAAAGAAGGGGTTTTGAGGCAAAGAACTTGAGGGGGAGACCTGGTTTTGTCAGTAGTTATCTATGTGAGTATGTTCAATTTGCTTCATTTTTCTAGGTCTCCTCTGTAGGTCTTGCTCTGTGAGGAGCAAGTGAAGGGTTTAAACTGGGTGGTCTCTAAGCTCTTCCAGCTCTAAGATCCTTAACACAGATACCTCAAAGACCCAGCTATGTGGGAAGATTTTTACTTTTCCACAATTGGATCTCTGTCCCACTCCCCACAGCAACTATTCTTAATTTCTAAATTTTCTTTCCTAAAGCCCTCCATACCACTGCCTCCCTCTTCACTCTCAGAAGGGGTCTTCACCTCCTACTCTACTGAGAAAATGGAAGTCAACCCTCATAGACCTCCTGCCTTCTCTTTTTCTAGCCACATCTTCAAACACTTCTACATCAATCTCATTCTCTTCTCCTCATTGCCAAGATCACTCCTTCTACTGTGCTTTGGATTCCATTCTCTCCCATCACATCTGAGAACTTTCTCTCTCTCTCTCTCTCTCTCTCTCTCTCTCTCTCTCTCTCTCTCTCTCTCTCTCTCTCCATTCTTCCTCTCCTTTCAAGAACTTTCTATAACTTCCACATGAAATTCCTATAACTTCTACCAGGTAGACAATAGCACCTTAGATAATGAAGTGAGGGTTAGATGACTTTCACTTTTCTCTATATTGGATAAGTGAATTCATAAAAAATATCAGTCACCCATTCCTGATTGTGCTTTAAAAAACATACCCAAACCTTTAAAATTAAGATATCTGTAAAAACATTTACATGGATACCAAATAACCAACAATTGCCTATCTCATTTGAGACAAAATTCATTTGGAACAAAACAAAAACAAATGTTATCTCTTAGGAACAGAACAGACTTGTATTGTTTCTCTAATTACTACTTGTTCTCAATCTTAACAAAACCTCGGCTTTAATTTTTACTTTTAAAGAAATGTTCTCATCTAAGTGGCGTCATGCATTGTGACCTTTTGCAATGGCTTCTGGTAGGCAAAGCCAGCTACTTGCAAAATTCTGCCTGCCTTCCTAAAGAGTTGTTGACAGCATTGTAATTTCACACTGCCAGTTGCTGTTCATCTCTCATTAAATAACTAGTTGCAGAGAACCTCTCAAATTGGCTTGTTCCTACACTTCTATTCCATGGTCTTTTTTTCATATTCATTCCCCTTCTTTTTACTAATACCCTAATTCAAGCCCTTTCATAATAGCATCTTTTTTGTGTGTGTGAGGCAATTGGGGTTAAGTGACTTGCCCAGGGTCACACAGCTAGTAATTGTTAAGTTTCCGAGACCGGATTTGAACTCAGGTCCTCCTGAATCCAGGGCTGGTGTTCTATCCACTGCACCACCCAGCTGCCCCTCATAATAGCATCTTAACTGGTGTCCAATCTACCTCCAATCTCTCCCCTCTTCTTACACTACCTGACAATCCTTCCTAAAGCACAGACCCTACCATGTTTTTAAAAATTCTTTACTTTGCTCAGAAACCTTCAGTGGTTTCCCATCATCTCTCTGATAAAATACAAATATTTGTTCCAAGTAGTTAAGGTACACAGTCTTCCTCCAAACTACTTTTCCAACCTATCAGAATTTTATACTATTTCCCTTCACACACATTCTTTGTTCCAGCCAAATTCTCTTACCAGCTGTAACCTTCACTTTGTCTTTTTTTTTTTTCTGCTTGGCTACCATAGCAATTTCCCACATCTCCATGGTCTCCAAGGCAACGACGCTAGAAAGGGACGTGAGGATTGCATTTACATATTGTGAGAAAATAATGGGATTTGGCAGATACTCAAAGGCTCACCTGGAGATGAATCTAAACTGATTGAATCAAGTGAGAGTGATTGACTTTGCTGATTAGCCTCCTTCAGGTTAATTAAATTGTAGCCACACCTGGCTAACCCTTAAGAAGGTATTGTTCTCAGATGAAAGGACTTTGAACTCAACTACCAATGGATTCGGATGACAGCTAATCAATCAGGTTGAAGCAGTGTGTAAGGACCACCTCCGCTCCAGACCTATAAAAAGCTTCCACACTCAGTTTGAGAGGAGTCCATGGTTGAAGCAGGCTTGAGGAGGACTTGAGGAAGAACCAGACCAGGCTGGAACTCTAGGCTAGGTAGGCCTTTTCTTGTTTTGTTTTTCTTTTTCGGGGTAATGAGGGTTAAGTGACTTGCCCCGGGTCACACAGCTATTAAGTGTCAAGTGTCTGAGGCCAGATTTGAATTCAGGTCCTCCTGAATCCAGACCCAGCCCGGTGCTTTATCCACTGCACCACCTAGCTGCCCCCCTTTTTAAAAGAATTTTATTTATACATTTATTTATTTACTCACTCACTTATTTATTTATTTTTTCATTCATTCATTTTTTTTTTTTTTTGTGAGGCATTGGGGGTTAAGTGACTTGCCCAGGGTCACATAGCTAGTAAGTGTCAAGTGTCTGAGGCCAGATTGGAACTCAGGTCCTCCTGAATCCAGGGCAGGTGCTTTATCCACTGCCTACCTGCCCCCGGGTAGGCCTTTTCTTAACTCCACGTGTTCTTGTTCTTTATACAAATACCTAATATGCTTTAATAAATGCTTAATGCCCAAAGACTGGTGCTAAAGCTTCTAATTTAAGGCGACCACACATTAGATTTTAAACATTGCAATATTGATAGGGTTACATTGATAAGTCCTCATCTTGCCCTCTCCTACCATGCCTCTCCCTCCATGCTTTCTCATTATTTCTGCATCTCTATCAAAATCATCCTCTTCTGTCCATGCCTAATTTAGGGGTCATCTCCTCTGAGTTTTCCTGGATCCTGAAAGTGGTCCCTCCCTTACCAAATTACCCTAGAGCACCTTATATGAATCTCTCCTTTGCCCCTATCAAACTTTCTCACTTGGCCTTTTCTTCTCCTGTGTCCTGACTCCCCAGCTGTAAATGAGTGTTGAATAAAATGCTGGGCTTGAGGCTAGCTTTGCCATATCTAGTCTAACAAGGAGACACAGGGTCCCTAGCCACTACCATGTTGCCATTAAGGAGACAGCTTGGTGCAGTGTGAAGGGCTCTGTCTTTAGAAGAAGACCTGGTTTTAATTTGCTCTGTAATCTTGAGCAAATGACTGCCTCTCTCTGGGGCTCAGTCTCCTTATTTATAAATGAAGAGATTGGACCAGTTCATCTTTAAGGGTCCCCAGCATTAGGATAATGCTTGGTAGATAGTAAGTGCTTAATAAATGTTTATTGACTAACTATGTGTTTTAAGCTGTTCTGTGAAAAGCACTGTGGTCTGGTGGGATTGGTATTGGATTTGGGGGACCAAGGAGACCTGGATTCTAATCCCACGTCTTCCAATACCTGGCTATTTGACCTCAGGGAAGACACAATTTCTCTCTTTGTGTCAGTGTCTTGATTTGTAAAATGAAGGCATTGTATGAGGTGATCTGGAAAGCTCTAACTGCTCAGTCAAGAGAAGATGATGAAATATCTTCCTATGATCCCATGATTACTGGGCACCCAACCTTAGCCTCTGGAACTGGCCCTGAACCAGGGGACTCCTTTCAGAGCTTCCTGGAGGTAGGAGGACAGAGCTCCTTGGATCTCCCAGGAGGCTTTTAGAAGTATGTAAGTGGGTATACATAGGAAGGGTCTCTCTGGGATTTTTATGGGGAACACAAAAAGAGCAGAGAAGAAAGAGGCAGAGCTGGGAATGAGGCACCAGTTGGGAAGTGATTCGTAAGAGAAGTTTTCAGACAAAGTCATTTTGGCTGCATCTTGGATTTCCATTTGGCAAGTCATCATCTCAGCTACATCCACCACTTCTTGCTTCTTCCAGTGTCTGAAATCTTGTTTGGCAAAGGGAAAGGGGGAAGGACAAGGTAGAATGGAAGTGCTGACTCCCAAACCAGAGGCTATTTATCCAGGACTCAGGTCTCCAGGCTCTGGGATGATCACAGTGGGTTTCCTAGGACCTATGGCCCCCTCCCCCATAGTGAGGCTAGTAGGCACCTAGAGAACTGTCCATTGAGAGGTGAGATGAAGGAAGGACTAAGGAGGGCATGGGCAAAACTCCCTGGGATATGGGGGAGGGGAGGGAACCACCTGGAAGAAAGCTTGTTAAAAGTTTTAAAATGCAACTGGCGCCGGCCCCTCCATGAATAACAAACCATTGCCAGAGGAAGTCTGTCCAGCTCTGGGCTCTGCTCTATCTTGGCCCTCCCTCGATTTTCCATACCCGTTCTCTCCCCCATTTAATGTTCCTGAGTCCCTTCCTGCTCTGACAGTCTGGGAGATTCTGTCCTGAGTATGGGCTCAGCCATGGGTAGGCTTCTCCCCACTATGTCAAGACCCCAGACTCTCCTTACGCTGATCTTTCCCCCTTTCTCACCCAGGGCTCATTAGATCACATGACATAGAGGTGAAAGGGAACTTATAGATCTAGTCCAACCCCCTCATTTGACAGCTAATGAATGTGAGATTCAGAGCTGCACAAGGGCTTGGTGTCACACAGTCAATTACAGAGCTGGGATTCCAACCCAGGTTCCTTAACTCTTTCCCCTATGTCATGTGAGGGAACAGTGAGGGAGGAGGGGGAGGTTGAACAGGGGGAGGAGAACTGGGAAGTTCTCTGCACCAGGCCATTCATTCTTTCATTCAGTTGACACCTGAGAACCTACTGGGTGGAAAGCACAGGTTGGGGATGGGACTGAGTCCTGGGAAGGGAGGAGTCCTTTCCTTTTGTCCACACCTCCCACCCCAAATGAGTCAGTTAGTGAGGAGACATCTGTTTGCAATGACTTAGGTGTGTTCCTGCATGAAAAGAAGGGCACGGACCAGGGGAACTTCCATTGGCATGGCTTGGGTAGGGGCAGAGATGGGGGATGGGGGTAGCTCACCCAATGATAAAAACAAGAGCCCACTGTCTAGGGTACCCATGGCCTTGGATCCTCTGAGGGATCAAATGCTGGGTGCCAGATGTACTCTAGCTGAGAGACCCATCCTCCCTTGGCAGAACTACTTGTGTCTTCTTACCCCTGGGGGCCCTCTAGAATCCTACCTCTTTGGGTACCACTTTAGGCTGGTCCTCTCTCCCTACTAAGCCCTGATCACATTCTCTTTGGTACCTCCTGTCCTGATAAATCTCCCCCTCCTCCAGGCAGCCCTACATCACTATTCTTGCTCTCTCACAGTGCTTGCTCTCCCTCCTGCAGGGAGACTTCCCTGCTTATTCTGCCCTTCACCAACCTCCTATCCCCTTTCCCCCAGGAACAGTTCCCTGGCCACTCCCCCTGGCCCCACCACAAAACTTCCACTCCTGGGGATCATATATCCATTCACGCTGGAAGGGACTTTCCAGACTGTCTAGCCTAATGGCCTCATTTTATAGTTGGGGAAACCTGAAAAGAACCAAGACTGGGGCACAGGTCATTCAACTCCTAGACCAGTCATTGTTCTACTACACATTAGCTCCTCCAGGAAGTCTTCCCTGATTATTCCCATCTTAACCAATTCCCCTTCTATCTGCTCCAGAGGAAAGCTTTTCTGACTCCTTCCATGCTAAGAGATTACCTCACCCCAACCCTCTCTCCACTAGGAAGCTGCCCCCAGTAATCCCCACTTTAAGTGAGCTCTCCCTTTTAAAAATTCATTCAGCAGATGTTTCAGCCCCTCCCTAGGGCTGAGCCCAGGAGCTCAGTTCCCTCTGCCCATACCAGACAGTCATTTCCGCAACATGGGATGAATGGAGAAGCATTCAACACATCGGTGCGAGGTCCAGAGATTGAGCGGGATGGAATATGGGATGGAAGGGGGACGTGTTCTCTGCCCTCTAAGAGCTTACCATCCAGCAAGAAAAACATGACAAGTACACAAATGGAATCTTAATAGTAATGATAATAATAGCTAGCATTTATATAGGTCTTTAAGGTTTTCTTTTTTTTTAATCATAAAAGTATTTTATTATTTTCCAGTTACATGTAAAGATAGCTTTCAACATTTGTTTTCATAAGATTTTTAGTTCCAAAATTTTCTCCTTCCTTCCCTTCCCTCCCCCCTCCCCAAGACAGAAAGCAATCCAATATAGGTTATATATTAAACATATTTCTGCTTTAGTCATATTGTGAAAGAAGAATCAGAACACAAAGGAAAAACCTCAAAAAAGGAAAAAAAAAAAACAGTCCAAAAGTAGAAACAGTATGGTTCGATCTGCATTCAAAATCCACAGTTCTTTTTTCTGGATGTAGAGAACATTTTCCATCATGAGTTCTTTGGAATTGTCTTGGATCACTGCACTGCTGAGAAGAGCCAAGTCTATCCCAGTTGATCCTTACACGATGTTGCTGTTATTGTGTACAATGTTCTCCTGGTTCTGCTCACTTCACTTAGCATCAGTCCTCTTAAGTCTTTCCGGGTTTCTCTGAAATCTGCCTGCTCATCATTTCTTACAGCACAATAGTATTCCATTACATTCATATACCAGGACTTCTTCAGCCATTCCCCAATTGATGGGCATTCCCTCAATTTCAAATGCTTTGCCAGGTCTTTAAGATTTTCTTTTTCTTTTCTTTTTTTTTTTTAATTTTTCTCCCTCCCTCCCTCCCTTTCCTCCCCCCTCCACAAGATTGCAACCAGGTTATATATGTACAATCCACAAGTGTTCTTTTTATCAGTTCTTTCTATAGGGGTGCATAGTAAGCTTCCTCATTAGTTCCTTGGGATTGTCTTGGATCATTGCACTGCTGAGAGTAGTTAAGTCATTCACAATTGCTCATTGAACAATACTGCTGTCACTATGCACAATGTCCTCCCAGCTCTGCTCACTTTACTATACATCGATGTTCTGCAGGTTTTTCGGGGATTATCCTGTTTGTCGTTTCCTGTAGCACAAGACCATTCCACTACAATCATATAGCACAGCTTTTTCCATCATTCCTCAATGGATGGACATTCCCTTGATTCTCAATTCTTAGCCTAGGTCTTTAAGATTTTCAAAGTGACCTATGTGTGTATGTATCTATGTATGTATCTGTTAAATATTTTTTTTTTTTTTTGGCGGGGCAGTGGGGGTTAAGTGACTTGCCCAGGGTCACACAGCTAGTAAGTGTCAAGTGTCTGAGGCTGGATTTGAACTCAGGTCCTCCTGACTTCAGGGCCGGTGTTTTATCCACTGCGCCACCTAGCTGCCCCATATCTGTTAAATCTTGTATCTTCACAACAACCCTGTGAGTCAGATATCAATACTATCCCCATTTTATAGATGAGAAAACTGAGGCTGTGAGAGGTTGTGATTTGCCCAGAGTCGTGAAGCTAGTATCTGAGTCAGGATTTGAACTGGAGTCTCTCCTCATGTTCCAAGTGCAGCTCTCTATTACGATCCCTATTCTCCCTCCCCTCTCTTCTATGGCATAGCCACTGAACACATGCAGGCATTCACTGAGGCTACTTGGCCACTGATTGGCTCATGGCTCACAGAGAGTTCCCAAGACAGTCTCCAAGTGGCCTCAGGCTTTTCAAGAGCAGGCTTTCTGACTAGTCACAGAGGCACAGAATTTCAGAATTGGAAGGGACCTCCCGGGACATCTGGTTCAGCCCAGACCTGAGCAGGAAAACCCTTCAGCATCATCCCTGACAAATGGTCCTCTAACATTTGCTTGAAGCCCACGAAGCACAAACATCCCATCACCTCCAGGGACCACTTTGGGTCAGCTCTGTCTCTCAGGCCTTTTTTTTTCCCTCACATCAAATAAGATGACCTATGTGAAGCACTTTGCCATCTTTAAAGTGCTATATAATGGTAGCTATGATTATTTTATTATTTGTGGTGTGGCTGTTGCTGTTATTATTATTAAGCCTAAATCTGCCTCCTTGCAATTCTGCACCCATTGTTCCTAGTTCTGTCCCCTGTGGCCAAGTAGCACAAATCAGTCCCTTCTTCCATAGGACAGCCTTTCAAGTACAATGAAGCTGGTGATCTCCTGCCCCTCCCCAAGGCTTTCCTCTTTTATCCCAAGTGCCTCCTGTTTCTTCAACCAGGCCTCCATATGGCATGATCTCGAGGTCCTTGAGTTCAATTCATCTCCATCTTAGAAATAAATGTACTTTTTGTGGTAGCAAAAAAACTGGAAACTGAGGGGGTGCCCATGAATTGGGGAAAAGCTGAACAAATTGTGGCATATGGCTGTAATGGAATACTATTGTGCTGTAAGAAATGAGGAGAGACACTGTTTTTTTGCAGTGCACACCCCCCCCACTTTTTTTCCCGGATGAACTGCTGCCTAGCCATGCCACCTCCATTTTGTCCTTGTAAAGTTGACTTCTTGAACCCAAGTATGAGACTTTACCCTTGTCTCCATGTTGAGTTTCAAATATCTATGGGGTATCCAGTTGGAGATGTCCAATAGGCAGCTGAAGAGCAAGACTGGGGACAGATTAGGGCTCAGAAATACAAAGTAGTTAGGGGAGGCCTAACCACTGAGGGAATCCAGAAAGATCTCAAGTAAGAGATGGCTTGAGCTGAGGCTTGAGGGAGGTTCTAGGAAAGAAGCACAAGCAAATATTTGTCACCTTGCCTGTGTCAAGCCAGAGTGTGGAGATGACATATTGTATACAGGGAATCTTAAGTAGACCAAGGATGATAGTCCCATTGTATTGACAAGAGAATTGAGACCCAGGGGAAGAAAGTGGTCCCACAGCCAGTTGATTTCTGGCAGTCAGAATTTGAACACAAATCTTCTGGCTTTAAATCTGGTGCTTTTTGCTGAATACTACTCATGACAAGCCACGAGCTTCTCCTGATCATTTTCCAACAAGATAACTTACCCATCCTAGTTTTCTCTCTTGGGCAAATATCATAGATCATTCCTGCCTTCAAAAATCTCTCCCTATTTTAACCTCCTATAATTTGTATGCCTTGTATCACAAAACTCAGCACAGTGCCTGGTATGTGGTAGGCACTTTGTGAGTACTTGCTGATTGATTGATTGATTGATTGATTGGGTCTGTGCTGAAATCTTAGGCTATCACAACAGGAAGGAGCTTAGAGATAATTGGGTCCCATTTTACAGATGAAGGAATTGAGGCCTGGAGACATTAATTGACTTGCTCAACGTCACAAAGCTAATAAATTGCCAAGACTCGAGAGCTGTTCTCCAGCCCCCTGTCTTCAACACACCAGAGTTATTGCTCTGTCTCTGCAATGGGTGAGTCCTGTTTCTCTAGGCAGATGGGAGCTCCTGAGGGGGGTGGGGGGTGGAGCAGGGTCTGAGTCAGCTTCCTCTCTCCTATGGCGCAGCCACTGAGCACAGAGCCGGCATGCACTGAGGCTGCACAATAGTATGACTGGCTCATAGCTCACAGAGAGATTCCTAAAGGCTTTCAATAGTCTCCCAGTGGCCTCAAGCTTTTCACATTTGACTCCTCCCCCACCCCTTCTTGTTTCTGCAAGGACTGTCCTTGTAGAAATGACTGAGCTCTTTCGCACAACCCGAGAGAGGAGTGAACACAACTGAGGTCCCCAGCCCCACTACCCCAGCTTTACCTGAGACTTATTCCCAATGGCTTCTAGCCTCATCATAAAAGTAATTCATGTTTTTATGGAGTTTTGAGGTTTACCACGTCTTTGCTCTGACTGGAATATCTGAGCAGAAAGGAACCTTAAAGATTTTATAGAAGAGGAAACTGAGGCACAGACTGGAAGGGGGCTTGCTTAGAACAACCCTGTGCCAAGTAGTACAGGTAGTATGGCACCTCTTTCACATTTGGTCAAACTGAGGCTCAGAAACATCAGGTGCCTTGCTGGAGGTCACAAGGCTAAGAATTGTTGCAGCTGAAGCCTAAATGCGGGTCTCCTGACTTCAAATCCAATGCTCTTCCCATTACACTCCATTGCCTTTGGATTCCTGGCCACAGACAGAGCGGCTGGGCCCCAGGGCCCTGGGGATGACAAGGGCAGCCAGCCAGCCCCAACGCTGCTGCCCACGGGCTAACTCTTTGCCTCTTTTCAGAGGATTTTTTTTTTAAAAATCATTTTTCATTTTCTTTTAAAAACCATTTTCCCCTCTGCTCTTGGACCGCCCCCAAGCACAATTCTCCTGCCACAGGCTCCCACACAGAGACACACAAAGCCCCATTGACATTGGGACGGCTGCCGGCCTGGGCTTCGGAGGCGTTGGTTACACTTACACGAACACTGCCTCTGAAGCCTAGTAGGGCTCTCACTCTCTCCCTGCTCCTGAGAGAACACAAGCACATACGGGGCACCTACTGTGTACACAAACAGCCCCAGGCTTGGAGGAGAGAGGGAAGAGGTGGAGATGAACCAGCCCCTGGCCCTGCCCATGTGGAGATCACAGGCTGGGGGGCGGGGGGGGGGGGGATAAAACAAACACACAACCCTATTAATTATCACCCCCGTGTCTCCCAGAATTACTAAGTGTGGGAAGCCTGGATGTGAACCTAGCCCTGTCTTCTAAATCTCTCTCCATACTATAGATCCAGGCTGCTCACCTAACCCTGGAGCCAGCTTTTTCTCCTAACTCAAGAGTCAGCCCTCTCTCCAAACTCTAGATCCAACCTTCTTTTCAAACTCTGGAACCGGTCTTTTCTCCAAGCACTAGAACCAGCTCTCCTTCATTCACCCAAACTGCCTCTCTAATACAGAGTTAAAATGACAAAAGCCATAAGAGAAGTACCAGATTCTCTGCGGATTCAGAGAGGGAGACATCATTTCCATCCGTGGGGATGAAGGAAGGTTTTACAGAGGCTGTATGGGCTTTGATTTCAAGGCAGATGGCAGTTTAAAAGGCAAATATGAGGAAGGAGAAATTCCAGGTATGGGGAGTAGTGTAAGCAAAGTGAAAGAAGCCAGGAAAATGTAGGAACAGTGAGTGGTTCAGTTTGGCTCGATTGGAAAATTGGGCAACAACTAGATCAAGAAGGGCCAGAGGTGGACTTTTCCCTATAGGCATCAGGGAATCATTGAAGGCCTTTAAGCAGCAGAATGACATGTGACTAAGGAGAAGTCTGGTATCGTTTTTTTTTTTGTTGTTGTTGTTGTTGTTGTTATGTTTTGTTTTGGGTTTTTGTTTGTTTGTTTTGGTTTTGGTTTTTTTTTTTTTAGTGAGGCAATTGGGGTTAAGTGACTTGCCCAGGGTCACACAGCTAGTTAAGTGTTAAGTGTCTGAGGCTGGATTTGAACTCAGGTAATCCTAATTCCAGGGCCGGTGCTCTATCCACTGTTCCACCTAGCTGCCCCTCGTTTTGTTTTAAATAGTATTTTATTTTGTCCTGATTACATATAATGGCAATTTTAAAAATTCACCTTTTACAAAATTTTGAGTTCCAAATTTTCTCCCTCTTCTTCCTCCTCTCTTTTCTTCCCCCTCCCCAAGATGGTAAGTAATTTGGTTTGGTTATATATGTACAATCATGTGAAACCTGTTTCCATATTAGTCATGTTATGAAAGAAGAAACAGAACAAAAGGAAAAAAAACATGAGAAAAACACAAAGAAAGTAAAAATAGTATGTTTCAATCTACATTCAGACTCACTCCATCAGTTCTTTCTCTGGATATGGATAGTATTTTCCATCATGAATCTTTTGAAATCAAATTGGATCATTGTATTGCTGAGAAGAGCTAAGTCAATCATAGTTGATCATCACATAATGTTGTTATTACTGTGTACAATATTCTGGTTTTACTCACTTCAGCATCAGTTCATGTCTTTCCAGGTTTTTCTGAAATCCACCTTCTCATCATTTATTTTAACACAAAAGTATTCCATTATATTCATATTCCACAACTTGTTCAACCATTCCCCAACTGAAGGCATCCCCTCAATTTCCAATTCTTTGCCAAATCTGGTATTATTTTTTAAAATGTATTGAACAGGGAAAAGAATGGAAACAGGGATACCACTTAGATGATTACAATAGTCCAGGTAAGTAAGAGTTGATGATAGTCTGACCTAGTAGAATGGCATGGGAATAATAATAATAACTGATGTACGTAGATAGCCCTTTTAAGTAAGTATCATCTCATTTGATCAGGAGATATTTTCTATGGAAGATGGCCGGTTTTCCCAACTACCACCCTTAACTTCTGAAATGGTCCTGGATACCAAAGAGCTTAGTGTGGCCCTACCCCGCTTGGGAAAAAAAACACCACTCAGCTGTTTTTAAACTTCTTCTCTCCTAGATCTAGGCTCTGGAGCAGCTGAAGGAGTCAATCATCTATCCTTTCTTCCTAAAAGCAAAGCAAGAAACTGGTGGGGAATAGGAGACTTCCTCTAAGAAGGCCACCTGAACTGGAGGAAGGTTGCCCAGCTCCTCAACACTAACTCCAACAAAACCCTGAATTTTGCACCACACTGAAAAATGATTAAGAAACCCAATGAGAAACTTACATGACTTCTTCCACCCCAAAACTATACAAAAAGTCATCTAGAAGCAACTAAGAAAGAGTAAAGTGACCGCTAGCAGAACAAAACCAAAACATTTTAAAAACAGAAGAAAATGTAAGATTTGGTATAAAAAATAATTTACCTGAAAAATAGGTCAAAATAATTTCATAATCATTGAATGCCCTGAAAACCATGAGGAAGAAGGAAGAAGGAAGGAAGAGGAGGAGGAGGAGAAAGAGAAGGAGAAGGAGGAGAAGAGGAAGAAGAGGGAACAAGACGTGACCAAGAATAGGGAGAAGGAGAAGAAGCAGGGGCAGACTGGACATTGCATTTTAACAAATCATAAATGAAAACTGCTTGGTTCTATTAGAACCAGAAAGCAAAGTAAAGCTAGAAAGGAACCTAAGATCACTTCCTGAAAAGAATCCCATAAATGTCAAATCCAGAGTTCCCATGTAAAAAACAAAAACAAAACATTGTAAGCATCCAGAAACAAAGAGTTTAAGTACTAAGGAACTACTATCAATATCACACAAGACCTGGGAGCTTCTACAAAAAATGAGAGCAGATGATGGAACACAATATTCTAAAAGGCAAAAAATATGTTTATAACCAAGAATAACTTTCCCAATAAAACTGAGTATAATCCTACAAGGAGGGGAATAGATCTTTAATGGAAAAGAGGATTTTCAAGCATTTTTGATGAAAAAACAAAGGTGAGTAGGGACTTGAAATACAAACATGTGTCCAGGAAAACCTAAAAATATAAATTTCTTTGGGCAATTGGAAGGAGCTACATAATGATTTAGTGTTAACATTCTATTGGGGGAGAAGAAACAAATGTCCCTTCAAAACCTTAATGTCTCCAAAGGGTATTGAGGACATTAAATAAGAAAAACAGAAGTCCTACAGGTGAAATGGTTCTGTTTTAAGGATTTTAGGAGGAGAAAGAGAAGGGAGGGTATGAGAAGGAATACATTGATATAAAAAGAAGGAAGAAGGGAGGGAGACTTGGTATTTCTCATCATTGGGGTAGGTGAGAAAAGCATACAAACATGAAGGAAGGAGAGGGGGAGGGCAACATTGGATGAACCTCATGCTTATCTGAAATGGAAAAAGGAGGAATGAACACACACACACACACAGTTCGGTGTAAAAATACTTCAGACTCAACAGAGAAACATGCAGAGTTGGGGGGAGGGGGTGGTAAGAGAAAGGTAAGCAAATAGCCACAAGCAAAACAAAAATCCTGATCTTGAAGGAGGTTTGAAAGTAGAGAACAAGAGAAAAGAAAAGAATTAGATGATTGATTAGGGAATAACTGAACAAATTGTGTTATATTAATGTAATGGAATATTATTGCACTGTAAGAAATGCTAAAAGATAGTTTAAGAGAAACCTGAGAAGACATATGAACTGTTGTAGAGGAAAGTGGGCAGGACCAGGAAAAAATTTATACAATCATAACACGACTGTAAAGACCAACAACTGTGAAAGACACAAAGATGCAAAGACACACATTTTTAAACCTGACTGACATGTGGATTTGTTTTTCTTGACTATGATTTTTTATAGTTATAAGTTTCTCTTTATTAATTGAGCTGGGTGGGGCAGGAAGATGAGGAGTTAGCAAAACTGATGCCAAAAAAAAACAAAACAAAACAGGGGCATTGAAGCATCTTTTAAAATACATAGAAGAAGGGCAGTTAGATGGCGCAGTGGATAGAGCACCAGCCCTGGAATCAGGAGTACCTGAGTTCAAATCCGGCCTCAGACACTTAACTAGCTGTGTGACCCTGGGCAAGTCACTTAACCCCAATTGCCTCACTAAAAAAAAATAAAATAAAAAATAAAATAAAATAAAATACATAGAAGAGAACAGAAGGAAGTTCAGAAGGAAGCACAAACAGGATAGTTTTAAAAGTAACGTGAAATTATTATATCCTTTTTTTTTTTTTTTTGGTGAGGCAATTGGGGTTAAGTGACTTGCCTAGGGTCACACAGCTAGTAAGTGATAAGTGTCTGAGGCCAGATTTGAACTCGTATCCTCCTGAATCCAGGGTCAGTGCTCTATCCACTGTGCCACCTAGCAGCCCCTATTATATATTTTTTTTAACAAAGTAAATGCTGTGAAATAAAGTTTCACAATTTTGTATAATCCTCTTTCTGTGTTCTTCTGTGTGTTTGGAAATGCTATATTTTTGGTGTTAAAGTTAAAAAGAAAGAAAGAAACTCAAGGGCAAAGACCATATGTGCGGTTTGGCCCTGATGAACTTGGCCCAAACTCAACTTCAACCAATAGCCTCAGTTTTCCTCTTTACAAAAGGAGTTGTACTCACCCAGTTAAGCTGAGGTCTTCTCAGTTTCAGCTCCTGCATGAACTTCTAAAACTTACTGGGTCAAGGGGGCAGCTAAGTGGCACAGTGGATAAAGCAATGGCCCTGGATTCAGGAGTTACCTGAGTTCAAATCTGGCCTCAGACACTTGACACTTACTAGCCATGTGACCCTGGGCAAGTCACTTAACCCTCATTGCCCCCACCAAAACCAAACCAAACAAAAAAACAACTTTCTGGGTCAAAAGCTGTTCTGTGGCCCCAGACTGTCCCCTTGGACTGGCCTAGGATAGTCACTTATCGCTTACTAGTCATAAGTTGATCAGAAAGTGGGTAGAGTGAGAAGTAGAGATAATAGGCTGGGTATAGTTTATCAATGCCACCTAGCTGCCCCCCATCCCCCTGTACCTGTGCAAGTGACTCCCACTGCTCCTATTTACTTCTTCTTCTTCTCCTTCTCCTTCTCCTCCTCCTCCTCCTCCTCCTTCCTCCTCCTTCCTCCTCCTTCCTCCTCCTTCTTCTTTCTTCTTCTTCGCAGGGCAATGGGGGTTAAGTGACTTGCCCAGGGTCACACAGCTAGTAAGTGTTAAGTGTCTGAGGCCAGATTTGAACTCAGGTACTCCTGACTCCAGGGCCAGTGCTCTATCCACTGGATCTAATCTTTTTTAAGCAGCAACAAAGATATATTAATTACCTACTCTGTGGCAGGCACTTCATTAGACATTGGATGTATAGGGTGTCCCCAAAGTCACAGTGTAGTTTTGAGTTTTTAATAACCCCAAACTGCACTAAGAATTTTGGGACACCCAATTCTACAATTCAACTCTACAAATGAGATTATCCCTCATCAAAGTAACCTCAAAGAGCCTACAGTAAGGGAAACAACAAGCACATGGAGAAATAAATAGAAAATGTACATGTAATAAATATGGAGTGGAGGGAAGACATCATTTGGGGAAATCAGGAAAGGTCTTAGAGGCAGCAAGGTAGCATAGTGGATAGACACTCAGGAAGACCTGAATTCAAATACTGCCTCAGACACCTCACCAGCTGTGTGACCTTGGACAAGTCATTGAACATCTCTGCCTTAGTTTCTTGAACCATGATGGAAGGAAGTAAAGGAAAGGGAATAAGCATTTATTAAGCACTGACTTTGTGGCAGGGAATGTGCTAAACATTATACAAATATTATCTCATCTGATCCTCACAGCAATGCTACCAGGTAGGTGCTATAATTATCCCTATTTTACTCAGACAAACAGAGGTTAAGTGACTTGGTCATACAGCCAGTAAGTGTTTGTGGCTGGATTTGAACTCAGGTCTTCCTGATTTCAGGTCTAGTGCTCTATCCATTGCATCACCTAGTTGCCTCTAGCTATTGTAGTATGGTAATATTACACAATTGTAATGGCAAGTGGCTTGCATTATAGATTTTCAAAGGTACAGGCTAACACTGTCTGTCTATGAACCTCTTTCTCTAAGCAGAACAGTTCAGAATTAGTTTAGTCTAAATTACTCTTAAATTGTTAATATTATTATGACAGAAGTAAATATTATTCCATATTTTAAAATATGTACTAAGTTGTTTTGGTAAGGCTTGTGCCAGAAACAGAGAGTACAGGATTCTCTCTCATAAGACTAACCCCCTCATTTCACAAATCAGAAAGCTGAGGTGCAGTCAGGGGAAGTAATTTGTGGTATAGTGAGGAGGGGTGAGGGGGTGTTGAATAGTGAATGAGTAGCACAGCCAACACAACCCGTATCTCAGAATGGTTGAGTCCCTGTTCTTTGCCCTGCACAATGATGCATCTCTAAAGAAGGCTGTTGGGGGCCTTTTAGCTCCCTTTGGACCATTTTCAGTTGGTGAAGGGATTCAGACAAGGCTACTCTCTGTGATGCCTCCTCCTATTGGCCCTGGAGCCCTGGCTGGAGAATTTCATGCCTGCCCTGAGATGTATAGGTTTGTGTCCAGGAGGAGAAGTAAGACAGACCTGTACTTTTCTTTGTGTATAGAGAGGGCACAGATGACGACTCCCTAGGCAGGTCCCAGACTGGCCAACATAAGCCACCTTGGCAGGTTTTGTTTCACTCACTCCTGCCAAGGCTAAGGTCCTCAGTACTGACCTTTGGGCGAGACAGAGTTTCCATTCTTCTAAGGTAGGAGGAGGTTATTGTGAAAAATAAAAGATTTTTCCCTTGGCTAACATTTCACTGGCTGCCAAAGGGACTAAGTTCGTGAGCAGATCTGGAAAGAAAACTAAGTTTTAGGAAAATCTACCTCTTCAGAGTCAAAGATATTGGAATCGCCATAGGGTAACACATAGATAGTCTGGTGGTGAAATATTGGGGGTACGCTGAAAGAAGCCCAGCATTTGGGGTTAGAACTGTATTCAAGCCCAAGCTTTCATACTTCCAAACTTCCATTTCCTCATCTGTAGAAAGGAATAGGAAATGGACTTGTGATTTCACTGATACAGGTAATTCCTGGGTGAGGAAACACCCAGTGAAGATCAGCCCCTTCTCTGCAATTTGTAGTTTTAGTTGCCTGTGGGCACTGGGAGTTTTAAGTGACTTGATCAGGGTTACACAGTCAGTTGGTGTCAGAGATTGGACTTGAGCCTAGGTCTCCCTCTGTTCAAAGCCTGTCCTCTTATCCACTGAACCATACCTCTGTTACCTATAAAATGAGATGGACAGTGCTTGCACTACCTAAATAGGATCGGCGATTTTGCACTAGGTCATCTAGTGCAAGCTGCCTCATTTGAAACGACATTGAAATCTAGAGATGCTGAGTGACTTTCCCAAGATCACACAGGTGATAGCAATCTAGAATTCAAATCCAAGGTCCCCTGACTCCAAATTCAGATCTCTGTTCAACTGTACCATTCTAACTCCCCAGGGTTGTTTCAGGGGTTAGAAGCATTTTATAAACCTTAAGGGGCCAGTGACTTCAGGCTGTGATGAAACTCCAAGGAGATAATGGATATAAAGACCTTTGCTATGATTGTTATTGTTGGTGTTGTAAGCCTCCAGGCACTAGACCTCTAGTCTGGTGATAGTTTCATTCCATGACACATCTACTGTGTTCCCATTGAGCTCAAGCATTGTTTTTAAAGGAATTGGGGGTTTCCTGGCAAATGTTTAACAACAGGGCTCTGGTGGGGGATGGGATGGAGACTATATGCACACACACTTTTAAATGTAATCTATATTAGTAATACTTTCTTAAGTCTGGACAATCATTGACCTCTCTGGTTTCCTCTTAGTCTCACCTTCTACAGGAAGCTTTCCCCAACCCTCCTTAATTCCAGTGCTTTCCCTCTGTTAATTATTTCCTTTCATAATGGGTGATATCTGAAATGACTGAAGAAACAAAGGTTCAAGCTTCTGAGCATATTGATCTATTAAGCAATACATGCCAATTGCATAACAAAGTGGGACTAGCCCTCCACAGAAAGCCCTGGACACCGAATTCAGAGGGGGACAAATTTTTATGAATTAAAAGAAAACAATTAACAGGATATAAACCAGGATACAAGATTAGGTAATCTGATTTCTAAATGGAGGAAAGATTAGGGACTTTCTGAGTTGGGAGTGGGGAGAGTGAGCAGGTCACTTTCCTGGATATACAAAATGACACAATTCTCTCATTATCCTGTATATAGCTTGTTTTGTATATCTTTGTTTTCATGTTGTCTCCATTAGATTGTAAGATCCTTGAGGGCAGAGAATGTCTTTTGGCTCTTTTTGTATCTCCAGAGCTTATCACAGTGCCTGGCAGATAGTAAACACTTAATAATTATTTATGGATTCATTGAACAAAACAATAAATTAAGCCCTAATTTGTAGCCCTCACAGATTTCTGAGGTGTCAGTGCTCCTCCTGAAAATGTAACCATCAGTTCTAACTAGTTGGTCAGAGCTGGTTCTAGCACAACCCTGAAGGCAGCCCATTTCATTGCTGGTAGCTTCTTCATTAAATTGAGTGCAAATTTACTTTCGACCCATTGGTCCAAGCTCCTTCTTCCCCATAATCCTTCAGAATCTTGGAGGTAGAAAGCATGTCTGGCCCATTGCCTGCATTTCTTTTTTCATGATAAACATTCTTGATCATGTACCATGATCAAATAAGCTCATATGTGTCATGTGCTTTGCAAACCTTATATCACTATCCAGGCTTTAGTAGCTTAATACTGCACTAAGATCTTTGGGACCCCTTGTATAACTTATTGTTGTTGTTATCGTCTTTTCCTCATCCTTGTTGCTCAGCTCCAAATGTAGGTTTAGAATAGAATGCTATACTACACATGTGATCTGGTCAGAGTTGAGAACAATAGGGTTATCCTCTTTTGCTCCAGGCAAAACGCCTAGGGAGGCAGGTAGGTGGCCTAATGGATAGGGTACTGGATCTGGAGTCGGGAGGACCTGAGTTCAAATTCAGTCTCAGACTCTTCCTAGCTGTTTGACCCTGGAAAAGTCATTTGATCTCAATCTGTTGCAGTTTCCTGGGGATAATGATAACACCAACCTATTAGGTTATCATGAGGATAAACTGAGACCATATTTGTAAAAAGCACTGCAAACTGTAAAGCACCAGCTATTTCTTCTTATTATTACCTCTTTTAATGTGCCTATAATTGCATCAGCTCCATACTGTTGAGTCAGATGGAACTTGCAATTCACTGAACCACCCAGGTCTTTTTCATGTGAAATGTTACCTGGCCATGATGCCCCCATCTTGTACTTGGGAAGTTGATTTTTTTGTTTGTTTGGGTTTTTTTGTTTGTTTTTTGTTTGTTTGTTTGTTTTTGCGGGGCAATGGGGGTTAAGTGATTTGCCCAGGGTCACACAGCTAGTAAGTGTTAAGTGTCTGAGGCCGGATTTGAACTCAGGTACTCCTGAATCCAAGGCCGGTGCTTTAACCACTGTGCCATCTAGCTGCCCCCGGAAGTTGATTTTTTTAAACTCAAGTGGAAGGCTTTCCAAGGATCCCATTTTTAAAATGTCACTGGAATTGATTCATCTCATCATTCTGACATGTCTACATCTTATTGGGTCTTGTCTCTGTGACCCAACACCCTAGCTATCACTCTCACCTTTGTGCCATCCACAAATTTGGTAAGCGTGATATCAATGCCTCATCTCAGTTACTGGTATACATGTTGAACCGAGCAGAACCAAGGACAAGTCCTGGAGGCACTCCATTAGAGGTTTCTTTGCAAGTTGATCTCAATCCATTAATTACTACTCTTTGGTGATTCAGATAGTTTCTGTTTTTGTTTTTGTTTTGGTGAGGCAATTGGGGTTGAGTGACTTGCCCAGGGTCACACAGCTAGTAAGTGTTAAGTGTCTGAGGCCGGATTTGAACTCAGGTCCTCCTGAATTGAGGGCCAGCACTTTATCCACTGCGCCACCTAGCTGCCCCAGATTCAGATAGTTTCAAATGCACCTTTCAGCCCACATCTCTCCATAGGGTCCATAAGATATAGGAGACCATCAAATGAGTTGCTGAAATATGGGTAAACCACCACTCCCCCTTGTCAAAAAAAAAAAAAAAAAGGAAATGAGGCTACTCTGAGATCATTTATTCTTAATGTGTCCGTGTTGGCTGTTAGCAATCACTGTTTCCCTTTCTAGGTTGTCATAAACAATCACCTTAGTAGTACATTCTAGAATTTTGCAAGATATTGAAACCAGCCTCAGTGGCCTATTGTCAGAAGAATCTACCCTCACCCCATTTTTTGAAACTTGTTATTTGCCTGTCTCCAGTGCAGCGCATCTCCCTTTCTATAGTGACTCTGAATAGCTAACACTCTGGATTCTTATAACTGTAGCCATTTTCAGACCAACATTAATGCGTTCAAACACTTTTTGTACCCTCCGCGCAGGCTCGACACAGTCCAGCAATTTTGTTCAAAGAATCCATTTGCTAAGCAAATTTGCAGGCTAGGAAATCATGCCTGGCTCACTCCCCAGTATCACAAATTCCCAATAAGGGTGTTTATGAGGTCTGACTGCATAGAAAGTGATAAAATGACTATGGATGTCTCAGTCTATGAAGAAGGGCAATGATAACCACATTCCCTTCCTATTCCTATTACTTTCCTGCTCCCTCTTTGCAATTTCTTACCAAAAAACACTCCCCCTAACCGTGTAAGATATTTCCCAGGTTCTTTTTGAAGAATTATTTGGTATTGGAGTCTAGAACCACAGAATGGCACAGTCAAAATGGACCTTAGAGGTCATCCATTCTAGTGTCCTTGTTTTACAAATGGGGAAACTGAGGGAGTTAGGATCATAGATATAGAGATATCATATAGGGATATTAGAAGTCATCTAGTTCAACTCCTTCACTTTCTGGATAATGAAACTAAGGTCCTGAGACTTGCCCAAGGTCACATAATTAGTAGATGACAGAAAGAGAATTTGCAAAATCTAGGCCCTCCATTCCAAGTCTTTTCACTTAAATATGCCTTCCGCTCTCTGGATTTGGAGTTGCAAAACTTAGCTCCGGGTTCTAGTTCTGCCACTCGCTATGAATCATCATTGGCAACACACTTCATCTCTCTGGGTCTCAGTTTCCACGCCTGTAAAACAAGAGGATTGGAGTAGATCAGGAATTCTTGACCTTTTTTGAATCTTGAGTCCCTTTGGTAGTCTGATAAAGCCCATGGACCCCTTCTCAGAATGACGTGTTTTAAATGCTTAAAATAAAATATACAGGATTATAAAGAAAACCAATTACATTGAAATAAAGTGATCAAAATATTTTGAAAAACAAGTTTACAGACCCCAGGCTAAGAAACAACCCCTAGGGGCAGTGGATAAAGCACCAGCCCTGGATTCAGAAGGACCTGAGTTCAAATCCAGATTCAGACACTTGACACTTACTAGCCATGTGACCCTGGGCAAGTCACTTAACCCTCATTGCCCCACCAGAAAAAAAAAAAAAGAACCAACCCCTGGACTAAATGATCTTCAAGGTCCCTTCCAACTATTAATGTTATGCTTCTTCCTTGGGAAAGAATTCTGGAGCCAGGGGCCAAAGACCTGGGTTCAAGTCCTAGCTTTAACCCTTGATAGCTGTGTGGCCTTGGTCACTGCCCTTGTTCTGTACCTCAATTTCCTTAAGTGTAAAATGGGGGAAACAATGTCAGCATGCTCTGCCTGTGGTAGCTGCTCCGAGGAAAGTGCTTTGCCTCACTTAAAGGGTTCCAGAAATATGTTGGGGTTATTTTGGATAATGTTGCCCAATAGTGACAGAACTGGGATTCCAATGTAGTCTCTCTCAACCCCTGTCCCACAGTCTTCCCAGTCCCCAGAGCTAAAGAAGCCAGGTCCACAAAATCCCTCCCTCCTTTGGATTTGGCTGAGGAGGAAGGGTGTGTGTGTAGGGGGGTGGGCAATGGAGGTCTAGGCTTTGCAAATCAGTGGGAATGGGGATATTTTTCTGCTTGACATCATTATCTACAGGGTAGAATGACAACTCTCCAAGGAGAACAAAGCAAGCAAGACATCCCAAATTCCAGGCCTGGACATGGCACTGGGTCCGATGCCTGATTCCAAAACAAACTGTGTGGAGCCCAGAGAAACAAGTCCCAAAGCTTCGTCCACGGCCAGAGGCACAGGAGAGGATGGCTGGAGCCGGACAGAGCAGCTGGGCAGAAAGCACAGGAGATACAGGGCGGGGGGCTGGCCACTCCTCAGAGTGGGGCCCAACTCTCCCCATCCGCCTACCCACCCCTCAGACTTCATGAAGTGCAGGCAAGTGACCTTTCTTGTATTTACAGCTTACACAGCAAACTTCACTTGTCCAGCTTCCCCTCTACCTCCTGGCCCAGCCTGGCTCGGAGTCTCTCTCAGGCCCCCAGTTCTGCATCTAGAGATTAGACTCATAGAATAGAATGTCAGAACTACTAGAAGGAAGCTGAGGGACTGTTTAGTCCAGAAACTGACTCCCAGAGAAGTTAAGGGATTTGCCCAAGTCCGCATGGTTATTAAGCAGCAGGAAGATTTGAACTCAGGTCTTCAAAGACTAAATTCTGTATTCTCTTCATTGATATTGACCATCTCTTCAAAGATCATCTAGTTCAACCCTGTCATTTCACATATTAGGAAACTAATAGGGACAGAGATTGACCCAGGGCCATACAACTGACTGATGGCACTGGTTGGACAGATCTCTGGACTGCCAAATCATCACTGGAGTCCTCCTGTCCTATGGACCCTGCTTTCATCCCAAAGGCAGGCTTCCTAAAAACCTCTGCTTTCGTCAAGTCTGAAGTTCTTTGACAATAGACGTCTAGAGGAGGGGGACCAGGGAGGGGGAAAGGATGGGATGGAATATTCTGTAAGAATTGGTTGAAAGAAGCAGGGATGGGGGCAGCTGCGTGGCGCAGTGGATAGAGCACTGGCCCTGGATTCAGAAGGACCTGAGTTCAAATCCAGCCTCAGACACTTGACACTTAGTAGCTGTGTGACCCTGGGCAAGTCACTTAACCCCCATTGCCCTGCAAAAAAAAAAAGAAAAAAAAGAAAAATAAAAAGAAAGAAGCGGGGATATTTAGCCTGAAGAAGAGGCACTTTAGGAGAACAGGATTGCTGTCTTTGACTATTTGAAGGGCTCCTTATGGACAGAAGGAATTAGATTTGTTCTGCTTGGCCTCAGAGGACAGCAAAAAAACTGATAGGTAGAGGTTAAAGTAGGGGTTCTTAGCCTCTTTTTATGCCATGGCCTCTTTTGGCAGCCTGGTAAAAGTCAAGGACATTCGGAACAATGTTCTTAAATGCATAAAATAAAATACATAGAATTACAAAGGAAACCAGTTAGATTGAAATGTAGCTATGTTAAAAACAAACAAATAAACAAAAAAACCAAGTTCACAGACTCCTCGTTAAGAACTCCTGGGTTCCAGGGAAGTAGGTTTCAACTTAACATAAGAAAGAATTTCCCAGTGATGAGAGCTGTCCAAAGGTATAATAGGTTTCTTTGGGAAGGACCAAGTTCCTCTCCCTTGGAATCTTCAAAGAAAGACTGCGGGAGGAGATCCCTGATCAGGGAAGGGTTGAATTGACTGACTTTTGAGATCCCATGTCATGCTGGGAGTCAGAGAAGAAGGCTCTCCCTCCTCTCCCCAGGGAGGAAGAGGGCTCAGGCATCTGCCTGCCTAACCTGACGTGCAGCACAAAGGAACAGGGAGTCCTTGCCCAGGGGCCTACCATGAGCTGGCTGAGGTTCCAAATGGATTTCTTTCTATATGGCCTCTCAGCCTTCTCTGCTGCTTTCCAAGACGCATTTAGACATTCACTTACTCCATCAAAGCTTAAGAAAATCCCACATTTGCTGGCCCCCTCAGTCAAATTCCTATTTTGGCTGGAAATCCTATCCCCATATCTCAGCCCAGATCAATAAAAGTCAACCTTTACCATAGGCCTTCCTTTCATGGGTCTGGCCTCGGCTGGAGCGGGAAACACGCAGAAACCTCTGGAAAAACTGGCCCCCTTTGCCGAGGCTGGGACAGAAAGAATCCTCTCTTTGTTGGGAAATGAAGAAAAAGTTATTATTAAGGTAGAGGAGGAAATTAAATTAGTCTTGCAAGCCAGGCTGGAACCTCACTCAGCTCACACAAGGCAGCACTTTTGGTCCGGGCTGGGCCAGCAGAGGCCAGGTCTCCTTAGGGAGCCTGGCTTCTTCCAGAGCAGGGCATGGGCCTGAGAAGGTGGCCTATCTGCTGACTGTCCCCTGGCCATACTTTTCCCACCCCCTCAAGCCCCTGCTCCTAGGATGGCCTCCCTCCCTTCTCACCAGGAAGTCAAACCATGCTTGTTTTTTGTTTGTTTGTTTGTTTGGTTTTGGTTTTTGCAGGGCAATGTGCCCAGGGTCACACACCTAGTAAGTGTCAAGTGTCTGAGGTCATATTTGAACTCGAGTCCTCCTGAAGCCAGGGCTGGTGCTTTGTCCACAGCGCCATCTAGCTGCCCCTTTGAAGCTGAATTTGAACTCAGGTCCTCCTGAAGCCAGGGCCAGTGCTTTATCCACGACTCCACCTAGCTGCCCCAAACCTGGCTTGTTTTTTAAAAAAAGCCCAACTCAGGCCCAGCTGCCTCCAAGGAGCCTTCCCTGACTGCCACCCTGAGCTGATCTCTACTCTTCCCCAAGGGTCCACAATGCCCTTAAGCCATATTGTCCATATAACCTGTAAGCCTGCCTTTCCTTGTCTGTTTCTCTCATTTAAAGTCATAGAACACAGAATGTCAGAGCCGGAAGGAACTGAGGGACCATTAGTTTCCAGAGAAGGAAGCTGAGGCTAGGAGAGGGAAGGGAGCAGGCCAGGGAGTTTTGGCTGATTTACTGTGTGAGCATCACCTAATGGAAAGTGTGTTGGACTTGGAACCATAAGAGCTCCATCTGAATCATATCTTTGACATTTACTAGATGTGTGACTCTGGACAAGTCACATAGCTTCAAGGAGAATAAAATTTGTCCTACTTATCTCCTCACCGTATTAATAGTTCAAGTGAGGTTTAAATGGAGTATTATGTATGCAAAAGGCTTTGCAAAATTTAAAGCAAAACTTTTTTTTTTTTTTTTTAGTGAGGCAATTGGGGCCAAGTGACTTGCCCCGGGTCACACAGCTAGTAAGTGTTAAGTGTCTGAGGCCGGATTCGAACTCAGGTGCTCCTGACTCCAGGGCCGGTGCTCTATCCACTGCGCCATCTAGCTGCCCCTTAAAGCAAAACTTTTAAATTAAAATTTACATATGTATATGTATATATAAGCTTTGATAGCTTAAAACTGCATTAAGACCTTTGGAACACCCTGTATACATACATAACTGTGTGTATGTATGTGTATGTCTGTGTGTGTATCACGTATTACTATTGGACAGATCATTTTCCTTCTTTGGGGTTCATTTTTCTTACTCTAAAATGGGAGCTAATCACCCCTGCCCAGCCTCCCCACTAGGTGGTAACTAGTACAAAAGAGATTGCATATAAAATAATGCTTTGAAAAGTATTCAGCCCAATAAAAAACGTCCATTCCAAAGGGTTTTATCTGTCCTTAAAGCTAGGCACCTAGGTGGTTCAGGGCATAGAGCACTGGGCCTGGGGTCACTAAGACTCATCTTCCTGAGACACTTCCTAGCTGTATGACCCTGGGAAAGTCACTTAACCCTGTTTGCCTCCGTTTCCTCATCTATAAAATGCCATGGAGAAGGAAATGGCAAACCTCTCTAGAATCTCTGCCAAGAAAACCTAAAATGGGGTAGAAAGAATCAGACCCAACTGCAAACCAGCTGAACAACTAAAAAGCAAGTTGCTAAGGGCTTCCACTAAGGAACATTTTCCTAGTCACAATCACAGGGACTGAGAATAGACCTGTGAAGCAGCTGGGTGACACAATGTATAGAACACTGGACCTGGAGTCAGGAAGAACTGAATTCAAATCCAGACTCAGACACTTCCTAGCTGTTTGACCTTGGGCAAGTCACTTAACCTCTGCCTGCCTCACTTTATTGTAAAATGGGGATTAATAATAGCAACTACATTCTAAGGTTACTGTGAAGATCAAATAAGATATTTGTAAAGTGCCTAACAGTGCCTGGTCCATAGTAGGCACTATATAAATGCTAGCTGTTGATTAGGGTTGGTTTTGGTTTGTGTTTGTTATTTGGTTGGTTGGTGGTTGGTTTGTTGTTGTTGGGTGGGTGGTTAGGTGGTTGGGTGGCTGGGTGTGGTTGCTGCAGACTCTCCTGCTGCTGCTGTTGTTTGGTATAGGAACAGCCCAGGTGAGGAAATTCCCTCTACCAATTCAATTCAACACCTTCTCTACGATTTATAGTCTCAGAGAGTTGCCTAGAGCATTGAGAGATTAGATAATCTGCCCTAGGATCACAAAGCCTGTGAGTCAGTGGCAGGATCTGAACCTGGGTCTTCTAGACCCCAAGGCCAGCTTTCAAATTTGTTACTTCAGACTTCTTGTGTGTACTTATAGAAACTTCTATTATTAGAGCTAGAAGAATTTCATCTTTTCCAAACCTCTCTTCTTGACTGAAGAGAAACTTGGGCCCAGAGAAGGTTAAGGCCCAAGGTCACACAACAATACTTAGGGTCAGAGACCACCCTCACACCTGGGCTACTGCAATAGGCAGCTGGTTTTAGGAAAGCCTGTGCCCCAGAAGCCGGCTGGGAGTTAAGCTTCTCTCTTCCCTGGCCTTTTCTGGGTGGCAGCGATAGCCACAGCTGGGACACTGGGAGGCAGGCTGGCTTCCCTGCTGGGACCACTGAGAAATCAGGTTTATTTTCCTTTCATTAAGGGATGACCTGGGCCATGCCCTTCAGGGTCCCCTGGAGGAATCAAAGTTTGGGATAGTTAGAGCCCCTGGTGAAAAATCGTCAGTCCAGAGGGAAAAGACTTTAGGAATTTGGACGGATGAAAGAGATTAGATGCAGAAGGTACACATTTCGAAATACAGGCACAAATGACAGGATTTGACAGTTGAATGGGTGTAGGAGGTGACAGAGAATGAGGAATAGAGGATGACATTTAGGTGGCCAGCCTGGGTGACTGGGAGGATGGTGGCACCCTAGACAGCAATATGAAAGAGGGGAAGAGGGGAAAGCATTGGGGGAAAGATATGAAACCAGTTTGGGACATGCTGAGGTTGTTTTGTTTGTCCTTCATTCCCGAAGAGGATTGTCTCTGGTATGCCCAGTTGGAAATGCCCAATAGGTGGTTGGAGGAGCAAAGCTAGAGATCAAGATACTGGTTGGGGCTCGTAAATCCTAAGTAATTGGGTGGGGCAGCTAACAACGGAGGGGATCAGGAAAGCTCTCTTGCAGGAGGTGAGTTGAGGCTTGAAGGGGTTCTAGGAAGGAAGCCTAGGCAAAGGCTGATAACCTTCCAGGCATAGAGAACTTTTGCCTGTGCCAAGCCACAGAGTGAGAAGATGAAATGTTTTATACAGGGAGCCTCAAGCAGATCAAGGATCATTAGTCCCGTTTACTGACAAGGGAACCCAGAGGAAGAAAGTAACTTGGCCAAAGTCACAAAGCCAATTAGTTACTGTAAGTCAGAACTTGAACCGACATCTGGCTTCAAATCTGATCCTTTTTGCTGGGTACTATTCATGACCAACATCAGCCCCTGCCCAGAGCCATGGGGTCTGGCATTTCTGCTCTTCACCCAGGGCTCCTGTACCCCGGGATATTAGCAACTGAACCTCAGGGGGAAGCTCGACATCTGTTCTGGCTCAGGGGAGGGAAGAAAGCAACTGGAGCCATTGGTCCATCCATCACTGCCCAGAAAAGCAAACAGGACCTGGGGCTGAGTCACCTCCATCTGCAGAGAGGGCGGAGGCCAAGGCTGCCCTAGGCATATTTACATGTCCTGAGACCAACTGCAGCTATCTCCCTGCTTAGCCAGCAGCAAACATGAGAGCTAGGATGTCCCCTGGGGGTATGTCATTCAACTCCCATCTTTTACAGAGGTTCAGAGCTGCCTCAAATTAGAGAGTCAGCTAATAACAGTCAAGACAGATTTCCTAGCTCCCATTTTCCTGGTCCAGGGGTCTTTGAACTGAGCCCCACTGCTTCCCAGCGACTAGATTTCTTCCATTAGACCTTCATTTCCTCGGGGAAGGAAACATTGCCCTCTCCTTATTGAACTACTATCTCCACTACCATAGCTGCCATCACCACCACCACCACTACTACTTTCTTTCTTTTTTTCTTTCTTTTTTTGGTGGGGCAATGAGGGTTAAGTGACTTGCCCAGGGTCACACAGCTAGTAAGTATCAAGTGACTGAGGCCAGATTTGAACTCCTGAATCCAAGGGCCAGTGTTTTATCTACTGTACCACCTAGCTGCCCCCAACTACTACTACTACTACTATTACCACCACTACCAGTAGTAGTAGTAGTAGTAGTAGTAGTACCACCACCACTACCACCACCAATAAGCAGCATTTATGAGGTGCCTTAAAGTTTGCTAAGCACTTTATACACAATATATCATTTAGTCCTCACAGTATCTCTGGAGGAAGGTAGATGCTGTTATCATCCCCACTTTACAGATGAGGAAACTGAGACTGAGGGAAATTAAGTGACCTGTCTATGGCCACACAGCTAGTAAGATTCTGAGTCAAGATTCGAATTCAGGTCTCTCTGAGTAGTACCCTCTGCCACATTGCTGCCTAAATGCAAACTATCTTGGAGGAAGAGTCGAGGGAGCACATAACCTTCCCCTCCTTGCCTCGAATCTGCTTTTCAGAGCCTTCCTGGGGGGGAAGGGGAAAATGGCTTCTGGTATACAGCAGAGGAAGATCAGGCTTGGGGGCCCCATCTGTTGGCAATAATAGTAATAACAATAACCGTAGCTCCCACTTTTAAAGAACTTTAGGGTTTAAAAGCACTTTCTTGGACAACTAGATGGTGCAGTGGATAGAGCACTGGCCCTGGATACAGGAGTACCTGAGTTCAAATCCGGCCTTAGACACTTAACACTTATTAGCTGTATGACCCTGGGCAAGTCACTTGGCCCCAATTGCCTCACTAAAAAAAAATAAATAAGAATAAAATAAAAGCACTTTCTTCATAATGACTCTGAGATAGGCCATTTTATGGTTGAAAATCCTGAGGAGGAATAAGGTCATTGGTTTGCCCAAAGCCATACCATTTAGCATATGAGCCTGGATTTGAACTCAGGTCTCTTGGCTCCTAGTCCATGGCTCTTCTCCCAACTTCAGGCTCTGCTAGGTAGGGGAGGGAAGTGAGGAATGGTCTCAGAAATCCTAGACATTTGCCTGCCTCACTGTCCTCTGTTCCCAGGCTCTTTCCCATGGGGAGCTGGGAGCTGGGTCTGCATCCTCACCTCATCTCTGGGTCACACCACCCCAGCTCGAACTCTGGCTCCAGCACCAGGGCAGGAGATGTCTCATCTCAGTGGGAGTCAGAGCTGAAGAAGCTCCGGGAAGGGTGGCCTGGGTGAGCATTGACTGCCAAGAACCCAATTCTCACCAATTAAATCTCAAGCTCACAGAAATTACGACACGAATCTTTGGCCTGAGGTCCAGGGAGGACCATAGGGAGATTTTTTTGGCTCATCGGAGGCTCCAGTCAGCCAAGGTAGTTGGGGAGGGGTAGGTACACATTTGGTCACAGTCTACATCTCAGCCTCCCAGTGTCCTTCAAAGCCTCAGAATCTGCAAGCCCAGAGGGTCAGTGTCTTAGGGCCAGGCCCATGGCCTTGGGGACTAGTGGATAGCACAGAGGGAACAACATTTGAAGGCCTTTCTGACTTGAGGTCATAATCCAGGGTCCCTTGGGGAAATGTGGTAAGGCCCTGCCAGGATAAATGCCAGGGAAAAACAACAGGATGGCTGGCCTCAGCTATTCCTAGCTTTCCTTTACAGCCTGGCACTGGTCCATTTGCTTTCCCTGGGATTCCCAGCCCCCTTCCTGCCGGCTGCCCTCTGCTCTGCCTTCCTTGTCCTGTCTTGCCCAGAAAACCAGGCTCCAGCGGACAAAGGTCTTCCCCCCCAGAGTATTTACAGGAAAAACAAACAAAATACAAAATCATCAAAATGGACAAGTCAGCAGAGCCCAGAGCCCCCAGCTTAGCCCAAGAGCAACTCCTGTTTTTGTAGGGTTCTCTTTATAGCTGCCTCAGAGGGAAGTAGCACAAGGGTGGCTATTTCCATTTTGCTGGGGAACTTGCCTGAGTCTCAGAGTCTCAGAAGAGACTTACAGGAGCTTACACAGCTAGCAAGGAGTGGAGGCAGAACTCAATAGCCTGCCCTGTGATACGCTTAGCAAGAGAGCTAGATCTGGAGACAAAGGATCAGGGTTCAAATCCTGACTCCGTTCACCTCTTTGGGCCTCAGTTTCTCCATCTATATTCAAATGGCTCTACCACTTCCTCTGTGAATTGGGGTAATTTAGGTTACTTAGCTTCCATAGGATCAATTTTCTCACCTGTAACATGAAGGCCCTGAACTAATTAACTACTGAGGGACCATCCAGTAGATGATGTTCCAGTTTGGATGTGTTTGTTAACCAGGAGCTCAGTCTCTGTTGAGGCGGACTCCATTTTGGTCCAAATTTGATGCTTAGTAGGCTATGCCTTGGGGCAGCTAGGTGGTACGGTGGATAAAGCACCAGCCCTGGATTCAGGAGGACCTGAGTTCAAATCCAGCCTCAGACACTTGACACCTACTAGCTGTGTGACCCTGGGCAAGTCACTTAACCCTCATTGCCCCACAAAAACAAACAAACAAAAAAGTAGGCTATGCCTTATAGTCCTTAAACTGGGCTGAAATCAGTTTCCTTGGAGCTCTGAGATAGTGGAAGTCATTCAAAGCTCCCCAGACAGCATCATATTCAAAGGGCCTTGTCTTGTCTCTGAGTTGTTCTCTATTCTTTCCTTGTGACTGAATTGAAAGATGAACCCTCTCCTGCCTGCCCAGTGAGAGGTGTACTCTCCTCCTTACCTCCCCACCCTCCCCACCTGTTCTCTCTCTCCCACGCCCAACACAAAAAGAAGGCTTTCACAGGCTTGATCCCAACATCAAAAGCTCCATTCTCCATCCTCTCCCTCCTAGGCAAACCCAATTCCCTGATGGAATAGTGTCTCTGTGTACACAGACCTGAAATGACATCCTGTCCTCTTCCTGGAGTATCACTGTCTGAGCCTTCTTTTTGATAAAAATCCATCTCCTAGGTGAAATGTTTCTTATTGGAGGAAAAGGAGAAGTAACCATGGGTATTTAGATTAGAGGAAAAAAACCTAAAGGGAACATCATCATTGTGTTCAAATGGCTTTATGGGCTATCATGGGGGCAAAGGATTACATTTACTATTAGGGCCAGTGGATGAAATTACAGGAAGATAGGGTGTGAGTATTTGGAAAGGGAAAGAGCAGTCACTGAAAGCCAATAAAGATTTGTTAAGAGCAAGTAGTACCAATCTTACCACATCTTTGTCGTTGACAGGGTTACTAAGCTGGTAGATCATAGAATGCTAAAGACATACATACATACATATGCACTTCAAAAAGGCTTTTGATGAAGTTACTCATGATATCCTTGTAGACAGGTTGAAAAGATGTGGGTTAAATGATGGTGTGCATTTAGAACTGGCTGAATAAAGAGACCCAAAGCATGTTAATGAATATCAACCTGGAAAGAGGTAGAGGGTCCCAGAGTTCTCTCCTTGGTCCTAGTCCAGTTAACACAGGTACAGTAAAAAAGAGGTTGACTGTGGATCCGGAAGACCTGTGACCTCTGATGCTTCTTATATGTACAACCTTGGGCAAGTCACTTAATCTCAATGGGCCTCAGTTTCCTGATCTGTAAAAATGAGGGAGTTGGATTAGATGACTTTTGAGGTCTTTTCCTGCTCAAGATACATGATTTTTTAAAATTTCTTTTTTATTTAGAATTTTATTTTTCCCAAATTACATGTAAAAAGAAATTTTAACATCAATTTTTAAAACTTTGTGTTCCAAATTCTCTTCCTCCCTCCCCCCCTTTAAGAACAAGATACATGATTAATCAACCTTCTTATCAATCACTTTAAAAGAGACATTAACCATTCTCAAAGTTGGGGAAGACATGAAGCTGGAAGAGATATCTCACATAATGAATGGTGGTATTGGGATCCAAAAAGAGCTTGGTAGGATGAAACAATGGGTTAAATCTAACATGATGAAATTTAGTGAAGATAAATGTAAATCAAAAAGCAAAGCAGTATAGTGGTGAGATCTGGCCCTGATATCAGGAAGACCTGGGTTCAGGTCCTGCCTTTGATACATGCAAGTATGGGACACATGGCCAGTCACTCAAACTCTCAGTGTTCCAGGCAATTCTCTAAGAGGATAAGGTACATTGATAGAGTGATCTTCTTCTTTGAGAGTTCCCTATTCTACCTAGGGACCAAAGTGGATAGAGAGTTGTGCCTAGGTTCAAGAAGACCTGAGTTCAAATCAAACCCTGGGTAAGTCACTTCAACTCTGTCTGATTCAGTTTCCTCAATTGTAGAATAGGGTACTAATTATTATTAGTAGTACCTACTCCCAGGATTATTTTATGGATCAAATGAGAAAATATTCGCAAAGTACTTAACACAATTACTGGAACATAGTAGGTGCTTAATAAATATTCTCTTTCTCCCTATACCAATGAAATCACAGGTATGGTAAAAATCTATCTATCTATCTATCTATCTATCTATCTATCTATCTATCTATCTATCTAAGTAGGGCTCAAAAAATCAAATCTTCAAGTATGGAATGAATGGAGGAACAACAGCTAGGCAACAGTTCCATGAAAGGAATCTGGGGTTCTTAGTGTACTGCAAGATCAGTTTGAGTCAAGAGTATGACATGGAAAGCCAAAACAAGTCTATAAAATCTCTGGATACATTAAGAGATGCATAGTGTTAATAATGAAAAAATTGACACCCTAGCTCTTCATATCACATTTGAAAGATTGTATTCAATTCTAGATACCACATTTAGGGAAAGACATTGATGAATGTATCTAGAGGAGGATAAAAAATGAGGAGGCTGAGAAGACTGGACCGTGCCATGTAAGAATTGATTAAGGGGGCAGCTGGGTGGTGTAGTGGATAAAGCACCAACCATGGATTCAGAAGGACCTGAGTTCAAATACATTCTCAGACACTTGACACTTACTAACTGTGACCTTGGGCAAGTCACTTAACCCTCATTGGCCCCCAAAACAAAACAAAAAAGAATTGATTGAAAGAACTGGGGATATTTGGCTTGGAGAAGACAAAACTTAGGGGAGGACATGATAAATGTCTTCAAATACCTGAAAGGTTGTTACGAGGAAGAGAGAGTAGATATTCTATACAGTCTAAAGGGAAAGAACTTAAAGATACAAAGAGGCTGAGACAAGTGAGACACTTCCCTTGAGTGTCAGTTCCCTTGGGTGACAATTGAATGGGTATAGGATGGAACTCAGAGTTGCTTTAATTTGAATTTCTCTAGTTATTAATGATTTGGATCATTTTATCATATAGTTGTTGATAGCTTATATTTCCTCCTATAAAAATACCCATTCATATTTTTTGATTATCAGATTGGTGATTGGCTCTTATTCTTGTAAATCTGAATCCAAGCACAGATGCCATTGGGATGGGGGCACAATTTTATATTCTTGCCTTGGGTATACCATTGGCTCCTTCTTGTGCTGGCAGAACTAGAAGCAATGTGAGGAAATTGAAAAGAAGCAGATTTTGGCTCAACATAAAGAGTTTCCTAACTACAAGAGCTGCCTGAAAATAGAATGGGTTGCCTTGGGAGGTAATGACCTCTCCATCACCATAGGACCCTATTCAGAAGCTGAATGACCACTTATCAGTGATCTCACATAAAGGAGAATCCCTATTCCTGTTCATGTTAGACTAGCTCAGCATTTGGGGGCAAATTTTTATTCCCTGACAAATTGTTGGTATTCAAAGGTCAAAATTAAGAAAATTTTAAAACTGCCCACACTTATTGCTATTCTTCCTCCTCCTGTTTCCTGTTCATCCCTGGTTCCTTCCTCCTCTCCAGCTCTGGATTCCCATCTTCTGAGATGTCAAGGTCAGAGTGGTCCAGAGTGGAGAATTTAGATCCTTTCTCAATTCCCAATTTAGCTGGAGTTTTGAAAACGTCAACCAGATGACTTCTAAGGTCCTTTCCAGCTCTGAAAGTTTACAAATCTAAATCTTCAAGTTTGAATCATCTCCTCTCCCATCTTATTTCACACTTTAAAAAATAATTTTCCTTAGGTTCCTCCCCTCCAGCCAGAGTATTCTCTGAAGAAGTCTGAGCTTTGGTTTTTGTTTGATTTTAAGTTTGGTTTTTTGCTTTGTAAGGGTCTGGTATTGCTGTTTCTGTATTATATCATCGGGGAAGCAAATTCTTCCAGAGAAACTATTCAGGTAAACAGTATGAAGCCCAGGCCAGGGACAATTTCTCATCACAGGCTGTTCCCAGGCTGATTATAATCAACTTGGATCTTTCAACCACTCTGTTGGCTCTGTTACTTACTACCTGTGTGTCCTTACACAAATCATTTTTTCCCTTCTTGTGCCTTACTTGGTTCTTCCATAAAATGAGTGGGGGTGAGGGGCAGCTAGTTGGCACAATGGATAAAGCACCGGCCCTGAATTCAGGAGTACCTGAGTTCAAATCTGGCCTCAGACACTTTATACTTACTAGCTGTGTGACCCTGGGCAAGTCACTTAACCCCCATTGCCCCGCAAAAAAA